>NC_090436.1:382974678-384224678 GCF_031143425.1 Pleurodeles waltl | reverse complement strand
TTTTTTTTTTTTTATTAGAGATTAGGCTGAAGCAAAGTTCCAAAATGGCTCCCAACACTTCTTGTTGAAGTGGTGGCAGCCAGTGAGAGCTGTGCATTCCTTGCACGAGCTAGTCATTATTCGTGAAGTCGTCTCGGCCAGAGATATACAAATTTGGATTTCCTTAAATTTCTCAAAAATTACTGAACAGATTTACACCAGATAAGCGAAAGCATAATTTGCATACCAAAAGCTCTCTTGCTGCCAAACATGCTGTAATTCCGTCCAGTGGTTCGGGCAGTAGTCATGTTCAAAGGTCCTACGGGAATTACCATGGGGAACACAATATTTTTGGACCCCCGCCCCCCACCTATTTTTTTTTTTCAGCCCCCGTTTGAAGGATCACCCCCAATCTTTTTGTGCACAAACAGAATCACCGTCACACTTTTTTTTTTTTTTTTAAACATTTGTGAAGATTCGTCAAACGGTGCCAAAGATATAGGAAGTCAAGAAATGCTTTTTCTATGGAAACATGGTCCTAACTTTAACTACACAGTGGTGACCGCCAGTAGGCCCTAGGTAATATATATGTGGTTTTTAGTGTGCAAATAACTTTGGTGCCATTTGATGAAATCTTTATGAAATAAAAAAACAAAAAAGCTATTTCACCTTCGTTTTTTCCACCAAATTTGGCAAGTAGCTAGATCTTGGCTTGCAGGCTGTGCCTTTTGTGATTTGGTGTAAACCCCCCCCCCCCTAACACACAAACACACACACACACACACACACTCACACTCACTCACACTCTTTGGGCCAGTTCGGTCCCATGGAAGAAAGACGTCCACAGTATTGAGCGCTCCAACTGGCTGCCAGCAACTTAAGAAATTAAATTGCTGACTTCACGGCCACCCCTCCACAAGCCTGATTTGGCTTAGGGACCCCATCCCTCCCTCCTGCAGGAGATACATGGGTGTTGATTCAGAAGGCGAGCTTCGAAGGAGAAGCGTTTTTTAAAGGGCAAATGGGTCACACCAATGTTATGCAGACAGGTGGGCACTCAGGATGGGGAGTGGGTAAACCAGTTGTCAAACCGGTTTAACAGAGGCGTATAGCCCCCTTGGTAGTCACACCTTTGGGTTGGGCTGGTGTGCTCCACACCCTGGGAGAGCGGTCCTGCCATATTGGAAGAATGCAGAATGATGCATCCTGGGAAGCCTAGATGTCACAGTTCTCAGGAAGTGGTCATCAGGTGGCATGGAACCTGGTTGCCTATTGGCTACAAACTGCATTTTACCCTAAGGGAATCTTCTGAACATCAGGGTGTCAGGGGTGCCCAACTTAAGTCCGATCTGGACTGGTAGAAGGAACCAAATAAGAACTGCCCAACCACACTGTGGAACCTACAGAGAGAGGCTGCACCAGCATGGGTTGCACCTGCTTATCCCGGTGGCTAACAAATGTGCCTGCTGTGTCCTGCTGAAGAAGCAGCCATCTCCAGAGTGCAGCCAAAGCAAAGAGAATCCAAGGGTCAGTGAGCTGGCTTCCTGTTCACAGCTCAGGGACATAAAGCTGAAAAGCCTGCTGGGGCATGTTGCTAGGCCAAAATCTTCAACCCGCTGTCATGCAGCACCAGGGACCAGAACCCAACACAGTTTATTGAGCCTGGGATGCAGTCCAAGGGCAGTTGGGACCCCCAGAGGATGAGTTATCCACCCAGAAAGAATGACTTGTGACCACAGTGCAAGTCACCCGGTAGTATAGTGGTGGCTGGGCTTCTGCCAGCACCAAGAGGACTTTGTGTGACATCGACCCTGTGACCAGGACCATCTCACCCCCTTTGTGGACTAGTCTTGGCAAGACCTACATCTACTGCTTCTCATCCACAGCATCTTTTGAGCATCTTCACCATCCTTCATCCCTTGCATCACTTCCGTAGGAAAGCCTTGCAGAGAATAAAAGTGCCTGGAATTGACTGAGGTCTGTTTCCCCTGCTGGGGTAAATGGTTCTGAGGACCTTGCTGGTCCCCCTGACTACCATCTTACTGGAGTTGGTCACCTAAAGTGACTCTAAGTGGCCTCATTACAACTAGTCCAAACGTTTTGGTAAAAATGTTTATAAGTATTAAATTTGTTGAATTTGCCAACACTTGTTTTGTGGTTGAGTGAAATGACTTGATTAACTATACTTTGGAAATTCTATGTCTCCAGAACCCTCTGGTGGATCTCTTAGATTGTGGTGTCTAATAATAGTCTATTTTTATTACTTGGTGTTGGATTTATTAGGTGTCTTGTCGATTTCTTAATCAATTGGTACTGTTTAAATGCCCTACACTTATTCCTTTCTGTGGGCCTTGCTGCTCAGCGCCGCCGCTATGCAGAGTTGAGCAGAAGGCTTGACAAATGAAACCTAAGCGTCTTGAAGGGGTTGGTAAGTGTATTACACAGTGTTAGACGTGGCATCCTTGGTGTAGTTTCCCCCTGACTTTTTGCCTTCTGACCACTTGTGCTGAAGTGCATGTGCCCTTTTCCTAAAACATGGCAACATTGGCCTGTCCACGATTGGCAAATTTACTTGTAAGTCCATAGTACAGTGCTCTTCATGTGCCCAGGGTATGTAAGTTAAATGCTACTAGTGGGCCTACAGAACTGATTGTGCCACCCATTTCACTAGCCCTTTAAACATGACTCAGACCTCCCATTGCAGAATCTGTGGGTACAGTTTAAACTGCCATGTCGACATGGCAAGTTACCCCACTTGCCAGGCCCAAACCTTCCTTTTTAATACACATATGAAACCCCGAAGGTAGGCCCTGGACAGTCCATAGGGCAGGGTGGAGTGTTACAAAAAAGTTGGACATGGACATGTATTTTTAGGTTATACATGTCTAACTAGTGAAAAACTCCTAAATACTTGTTTCAATACTGCAAGGCCTATCTCTCCCGTAGGGTAGCATTGGGGTTGCCTCATTTAATTTTATAAGTGTAATTTCCAATTGGGACTAGATAGAATTAGGTGTCTCTGGACTCGCAATTTAAAATCCCAACTTATGATGAAGTTGGATTTTAAGTTGCAAGTCTGAATATGCCCCTTTTAGAAAGTTGGCATTTTCTTACTTGATCCATTCTGTGTCTCTGCCTGTCTCTCAATACATGTCTGGGTGGGTTACAGCTGGACTCCTGTGCATTCCTACAAGACAGTTACTCACAAAGCTGAGGTGTGTTATTTACATCCTGATGGCCCATCCCCAGGCTGATGGGTATTACTGGTCTGGAGTGGAGGGAGGAGCTGACACCTGTACCTGAATAAGGCTGTGCCTTTTCCCACACAAAGAGCTTCATAACCCTCTGTAGTGTGTATGGGGACAAGGAAGGGTGGGACTTTGTGCACTTAAAAAAACCTTTCTTTGAAGTCTCTCCCACTTCAGAGGCACACAAGTACTGGACCCCAAACCCCACCAAATCAATACACATCTGGACCTAAAGGCATTCTGCCTTCCAGGAAGAAAGGCTGTGCTGATAAAGGGACTGTCAGTCTGCTGGTACTCTGCTGGACTTTGTGGAATTCCTGCTTTGCTTTGCCTGTCCTGCTTCCTTCCTTGCCTGGGAGTGAGAAGAACTGGACCTGAATCTCTAGATCCCCAGAAACAAATTGAGTCCAATGGCTTGCTGGCTTGCCTCCTATTCTGAAGTCTCAAGAACATCAAAGACTTCACCCACCTCTGCTACATCTTCTGGACTCTGACAACTGTGAGTCCTACCTGCCAGGTGGTGCCAAAGCAGTCCTGGGCCCTTGGAAGTGGGTTTTGCAACTGTGTTCTATGAAAAATCCATGCTTTGCTATCGCTTTGCAGCATTTCTCCTCTATGCCGTGTTGCCACCACCGCTGAGGATGAGGACTCCGTATCACAGACTGTGCGGCGCCAAGTCAGTGGATCACCATCAACCTCCGCTCATCACCTTCACTTTGCTGGCTGCGCATCTTGACAACGACGCATCGCCTTCATCTCAAAGAATTCTACTCCGCACCTTGAGGGCATTGACGATGCATCCCCAACTGTGTGGATCGGAACAAACGCATTGCCTTTGCACTGGCCCTCTTGCTCCTCGCATCGGATCCTCGACGTTGATGCTACCCTCCATGTAAGGTACTCCTTCAGCAGGACAAGGTTGGTTCCTGTAGCTGACCTGCACTCCATCATAGTCGGCCTGAACTTAGGATTTACCCTGGTCTAGTGCAACCTGATTGCCCTGGTTGGTGCTTTAAGTTCCTAAGCACTACATTTGGCAATATTCTTTGAAAATGTGTATCTCAACGTCTTATTGAATTTTTGTAGTTTTGATCTTGTTTTGTTCATTTAATTAAGATATGTTTATAGGAAAGTACCCCTTTTGGCATGGTTACCCCCCACTTTTTGTCTGATATCTGATGTTACCTTGACTCAGTGTGTGCTGGGATCCTGTTAACCATGCCCCAGCACCTGTCCTTTCCCTAAACTGTACCATTGCTTCCACAATTGGCACACCCCTGGCACACAGCTAAGACCCTTGTAAAAGGTACCAGTGGTACTAAGGGCCCTGTGCCCACGGAGGGTCCCTAAGAGTTGCAGCATGTATTATGCTACCCTAACAGACCACTCATCAAACACATGCACACTGCCATTGCAGCTTGTGTGTGCTGGTGGGGATTAAAAGGTAAAGTGGACATGGCATCCCTCTCTGGGTGCCATGCCCACAAACCACTGCCTGTGGCATATATACATCACCCCTCTAGCAGGCTTTACAACCCTACAGCAGGGGACACTAACCCACAGGTGAGGGCATAGTTGCATGAGCAATATGCCCCTCCAGTGTCTAAGTCCATTCTTAGACATTGTAAGTGCAGTGTGAGTACACGGGCGGAGAGTCTGTCATTACGAACTCCACAGCTCCATGATGGCTTCATTGAAGACTGGGAAGTTTGTTATCCAACTTCTCAGCTCATAAACCCACGATTTATTGAAAAATGCACACAAAGGGCATCTTAGAGATGCCTCCTGTTTTTCACCCGATCCACTAGTGTAGGGCTGACCGGTGTGTGTTAGCCTGCCACTAACAGGCACGTTTCTGACCCCATGGGGTGAGAGCCTTTGTGCTCTCTGGGGTCTGGAACAAAGCCTGCTCAGGGTGGAGGTGCTTCACACCTCTGACTTGTAGGAACTGCAACACTTGGCAGTGAGCCTCAAAGGCGCCTGCCTCCTGTTACACTGCCCAAGGGCACCCCATCTAGTGGAGATGCCTGCCCCTCAGACCAGGGCCCACTGTTGGTGGCAGGTCCGGCGGTAAAAAGTAGTAAACACCAGGAGGAGAGTCCACGGCAGCTGGAACTGCCCCTAGGGTGCCCCGAGCCGAGGTGAACCCCCTCCTGGCAGAATCCTCCATCTTGCTTTAAAGGGTGTGCGCCAGTTGGTCTAGGAATGTGCCCACCTCCCCAAATGAAGTGGGTTCAGGAAGGGTGTAGCCACCCTCGGAGACAGTAGCCATTGGCTACTGCCCTCTTATCTCTGTAACACCCCCAAACTTATTATTTAGGGGCACCCCCGAAAATTGCAACCTGGAAAGGAGGACTGTAGAGCCCCACCAGCAGAGAAGACTCCAGGTAAAAACTGACTTGGCCTCAGCCCTACTGATCCGTTTGCAGCTTCAAGACTCCTGCTGTAAGAAGACTACTAGTCATGCAGGACCCCCAGAGGACTGCTTGCCTACCCAAGGACCCAGATCTCCCGAGGACAGTGGCCCTGTCCACAAAGAAACCTCCAAGAAAGTATCCAGAACTGCCCTGCATCCACGAGTGCTGCCCACTCTGCATTCAATGCCCGTGTACAGGTGACCAGAGAAGGTCCCCAGGGGATTCTGACGTCGACTCCACCCTGGGTTGACCCCTCCAGACGACATGACAACGCCTGCAGTCTAAATCAAGAGGTCCGACCCCCTCTGACTGCGACCGGATCTAGTGAAGATTTCCCGATGCCTAAAGATACCCCTGGGCCTGCAGCCCCCTGGCCTTCCGGAACTCAACTGACAGTCCAGCAACGTCCAGTGGGCTCCCCGCTTAACTGTCCAACAGTTGGTTTTCTTCAGTTGACTCCCTGGACCAGGTCTGCATCATCTTTGTGAACCCCTGTTTTTCCCCATTGAAAAGCATTGGTCGCCCTGCACTGTTTGCACCCTGGATCCAGCTCCCCCCTGGTCTGTGTCCTGAAATTGCAGGTACTTTCCTGCCAGCTGTTTCTTTCTAAGTGCCCTGTGTCTCTCTAGGATTCCATTGGGCGCCCAACACCAGCTTTGACCTCTGCACCCAGCCGGCCCCATGTTGCTAGTGGTGCACCTGTGGTGTCTTCCTAAACTTTTCTCTGTGGACACCTTAACCCCGTCTGAGATCGTAAGTCGAGTACTTACCTGCAAATTGTGTTGTTACTGTTCCTCCCCTAGGACTGCATTCTTTTCTATGAAAAATGCACTGTGTACAGTTTTGAAACGGAAAAGTATTACTTACCTGTAAACTGTTTTATCTGTGAATTCTAAACAAAGTGCATTTGATACTTGAAAGTGATACATTCATGAAACTGTAGTTACCTGCAACAAAGATTATTTTGGTTCTAAAAATAAAGTAGCTAAGTATTGGCCTGTAGTTTGTCATTGAGAGTGCGCCTCATTTCTTGACTGTGTGTGTACAACAAATGCTTAACACTAACCTCTAATAAGCCTGACTGTTCGACCACACTACCACAAAAGATAAAATTAGTATTATCTACTTTAGCCTCTGTAAAGTCTCTGGAGATCCACTGGACTCTGTGCACACTTTACCTTACTTTGGAATAGTATATGCAGAGCCTGCTTCCTACAATGTTTTTCTAGCTTGGTGTTGAATATTTTTGTGTAGTGCTTCACTGTTTTACTGTCTCAAATTGTTGCATAAATACTTTACAGATTTCCTTCTAAGTTTAGCTTGCCTGCCCTGTGCAAAGCTATCAGAGGGTGAGCACAGGTTAACTTAGGGTGTGCACCTGACTTACCCTAACAAGGATTATGGTTCCTGCTTGGACAGGGTGCATACCTCTGCCAACCAGAAACCCAGTTTGTAACATTGATGGCAGTGGTGGGATAGGACTTGTGTTTGTGCAGTGCCTTAGAGTAATTTGGTGTATACTACCACCCACATATAAGACAAATCAAGTGTCTCTGATCCTCATTGGCAGTTTTTTCCAATCTCTCTCTGATTGGCATTTTTATTTTTTACTATTCTCCCTCATTGGCAGTTTTGCTTTTTCCTAAAATCTTGTCTCGGACTGGAGGTTCTACACCGGCAACTGCCAAAATGGATTTCGAGCCTGCCAAACTTGAGGGGTACACTGTGCCCCAGCTCAGAGATTTCTGCAAGGACTTTGGGCTTCCTGTAAAGAGCTCCACCAGGTAGGTGGAGCTGCAAAGGACACCAGAGGCCTGGTCAGAAGCCCATGCTGCATTGAGTGTGGACCCAGAGGGGGAGAAGGAACAGGAATTGGAAGATGATTTGGACCAGAGCCCAGAGGAGGGTCTTGGGCTGGTATCTGTGGAGGAGGTGAACAACCCGGACAGGGAACAGTGTATCATCCAGAGGCCTGTCCCTAGATGAGCTGGAAGACAGGAGGAAAGAGAGGAAATTGAGATTAAAGCTGGCAAAGCTCAAATTTGAGAAGACTTGGAGGAGAAAAGGTTGACCACAGAGGAGAGGAAAATTATGATGTCACAGAAATTGAGCCTGAAAAAGCTGGACCTCAAGGCCAGGAGGATAGAAGTCAGCCAAGATTGTGGAAACATTTCTTCAGTGCCCTCCGACAGGAGGGTCCACATACCCAGAGTCTGGTGTCTGACTTTGTGGTGGGAGATAACATAGAAAGATAGTTTGAGGTCTATGAAATTGGTCTGCAGATGCACAAGGTCCCTGAGGAGGATTGGGGAGCTACTCTGTGGCGGCACATTCCTAGTGAGGGTAGGGGTACTCTACTTGCCCTAGAAAGGAGAGACCGGGTGAGGTATCCCGCACGAAGAAGGCACTAATCAGTAAGTTTGGATGGACCCCAGAAAAGTACAGGCAGAAGTTCAGGGACAGTCAGAAACTATCCCAACAGACCTGGGTGGATTGTGTGGATACTTTTTGCAAGTTACGGGATGGTTATGTGAAGGACAGTGAGGTAAATAATTATCAGGGGCAGCTTAACTTGATTGCAGAGGAGCACGTGTTCAGGCTTTGTTTTCCAAATCTGCGCCAGTACCTTGTTTGACAGTAAGCTCTCTGACCCTAGGGATCTTGCTAAGGAGGATCTGTTGGGTCTGCACCTGGGTTCTCAAGAAGGTATGTGGGGGAAAACACCACATGGGGGTGCAAGGGTCCTCACCAGAAGCCGGGGGGGATGGACACCAAAAAAAGAGCAGCGAGTTCTCTGAAGGACATCAAACTAGTTCTGTGGGTCAGGGCTCATATCCCCCTGCTGTGAAGTGGTTTCCTGATAATAAGTCTAAAGGGAAGGCAACCCCAAAGTGCTATGAATGTCAGGAAGAAGGACACTACAAACTGGATGCCAAGTGTCCCCAGCAGGCACAGCTCGCCCCCTCCCCGGTGGGCAGTCGTTAGGGCTGGCTAGTGTAGCGCTTGGGGAGGAGGTTGTCCCAGATAGTTTGGGGGACAGTGTTGAGGTTAGCCTAGTGTCTCTGGGTGAGAGATGGTGCAGAGAGCCCACATGCCTGACAGTGCTAAGACGTGCAGTCAGTGGGTCACCGTACCATCAATGGGCAGAAACTCTCAGAGAGGCAGGAACCAGCATGACAACTGCTCTTCAGAGCAGGTAGTCCCTAAGGTGTTTCACCAAGTTGTTGCTGTTGACAGCAGCGAGAGCCACTACCCAGTGACTCTGGTTCCCTTTGTGTGTGGATGAGGGTGTCAAAGCTTTCTTGAGAGTAGCTGTGAGTCCATCCATACATGTGGATTGTATGTTTGGTAACAACCTGGGACATACTGCCTGGAAGGAGGTAGAGTTCAGGTCGCACTTGGGAATGTTGGGGTTGCCTGAGTGGGTGTTTTTGACCACACGGTCCATGGCAACTTGAGAGGGTGATCAGAGGACTTGGAGCCTGGAAGAATGTCCCACAATCCTGCTAAGAAGAGAAAGGACAAAGGGCGCGAGAAAACCACTCCTAAGATTCCCATGGTCTGAAAGGAGGATGGATCTGAGGGGGAGGCTCTGGTACCTACAGGGGAGGAAGTGGTGGAGTATGCCACCCGGTACCAGAAGCTATTGCTCTGAGGACTGTGACTTCATCTACTGTGGCCAGGGCACTGATGGGGATCTTTACCTGCCTGTGGTTCCCCAAGAAAGTCTTATCTGACTTGGGGTCCTTACTTGATGTCCAATCGCATAAAGGCCATGTGGAAGGTGTGTGAGGTATCCACTCCTTACCACCCCCAAACCAGTGGGTTCGTTGAGAGGTTCAAACAAACCCTTAAGGACATGATTATGGGTCTGCCCGAATCCATGAGATGTAAGTGGGAAATACTCCTGCTATGCTTGTTTGCACACAGAGGTACAGCAGAAGGAGGTTGGCTTCAGCCCCTTTGAACTTCTGTATGGGCACCCTTTGAGAAAGCATCTCAGTTTGGTAAAGAAGGGCTGGGAGCAAGCTCCCAGGGCAGCCCCCCAGGATGTGGTCAGCTGCATGTTCACCCTCTGCAAACTGACATCGCACGTCTGGAAAATCATCCAGGAGAATCTGGAAGCTAGCCAGGAGGACATGAAACGCTGGTATGACCAGAATGCCATTATGGTTGAGTTTCAGTCTAGCCAAAAAGTGTGGGTAATGGAGACCGTGGAGCCCCGTGCTCTGCATGACTGCTGGTCTGTGCCCAATAAGGTAAATGAGCATAAGAGTGATGTCACCTGCTTGGTGAACCTCAAAACTCCTAGGAACCCTTAGAGGGGCCTGCATGTGAATCACCTCAAGCCCCACTTTGAGAGGTCTGAGATTACCATGCAGTGATGACGAGGTGGAATGGGTCAGTGGAGAGTGCCAGCCTCTCCCCTACACTGACCCTAGATCAACCAAGACTGCCACCAGTTGTTGGGGCAGTTTGCCTCTCTCTTCTCACGTACCCCAGGGCTCACTACATGGCGAACCCATGATATTGACTCTGAGGACAGCCCACCTGTGACAAAATAAAATTATAAGGTTGTCTGATAAAGTTCAGGCTAAGGAAGAGGTCTCCAAAATGTTAGCACTAGGAGTTATCGGATAGAGACTTCCAGTTGCAGATTCCTTACCTTAGAATTTCTCCCAGGCGTCAGTCTGGGTCTGGAGATTTTTCTTCGAGCAGTACACTTGCATGCCATTATGTGGCCTTGGTAGACTCCATGTCTGTCGTTGGCATCGTGGTCACTGGATATGACGTTGTGCGTCGTATATAGGCCGTGCACCTCATCTTTGGGCAGTCCGGTCCTGTTGGGGAGCCTTCAGGCCCTGCAGGGTTGGAAGGGGCCCTTTTGGGTTCTGTGCCAGTGGCTTCAGCCTCTGCTCAAAGGGCACCCAAGGATCTGCTTCCGGATCAGCATTGGTCAGACCTTTGTGACCTTTCCCAATGACGATTCTGGGATCAACCAACCCGATGTTGCCTGGGCCTGCGAGTGGCATCAATTCCATTCCTATCGCCAATTGACATGGAGCAGGAGCTGAGGCGCTCAATGTTTATTCCGGCTTTGGCGGGGACTCTGGTCCCTAGATTGGAGGTTGATCAGTATTTCTATGGGTACGACTTTGGTGAGGGTATGGGAGAGGAGTCACTGGACCCTGATTCCAGCTTGAAGACCCTATGGACTGGGCTCAGGAACTGGGCAAAGCCAACGGTCTGGATACCTCCCCTGACGCTGGTATGCTGGTAGCCCTACAGTGGCTTCAGAGGAGGGGGCTTCCTACTCCATGATGGTGCAGAGAGCATTACCTTCTGCTCCCCCGGATAGGGAATCAGAGGTTGGACCAACTTTGGATGAAGTTGTTCTCTTCCTCCAGCCTGGCATTGCAGTCTGTGAACACTGCATGCCTTTTGGGCCGTTAAACCCATACTTTATGGAACACAATCATGTAAGTGCTGCCACAGGTCCCAGAAGAGGCCCGAGCCATTCTCTCCTAGGCTGTTGCTGATGGGAGAAATGCAGCCAAGTTTACAATCAGATGTGGGCTGGATACGACCGACTCTCTAGGCAGCTCCGTTGCTTCAACGGTGGCCTTGCGGCACCACGCCTGATTAAGGACATTGGTCTTTTCAGAGGATGTCCAATCCGCTCTCATGGACATGTCCTTTGATGGCATCGGCCCCTTCTTAGACAAAGCAGACTCTGTGCACTAGTACTTTAAAGAGCCCCGGGCTATGGCCCAGTCACTCGTCCTCCTCAGTCTGCTTTTCTTCCCTTGCGTGGCTATAGGAGGGGTGCCCAGCCACGTCCGTTCCCTGCCAGCCGCTGTGCCGCGCATGCTGCTAAGCCTCTGCATGGCCGGGGACATGGGATCCAGCGTCTACATGGATCAGGAAGCCACCAGTCTAGCCAGTTCACCACCCATGCCACCTCAGCTGCAGCCTTCAAACCTTTCTACTCTGATGCTTTCCCATCAAGGATCAGTCGGTGGCAGGATTCGTCATCACCTGCGCCACTGGAACACCATCACGTCAGACAGGTGGGTTTTACAAATAGTCTGAAGGGGCTACTCCCTCCCCTTCGACACTACCCCTCCATCCATGCCACCATCCTAGGATCAGATGATGATCACCTGGCACTTCTCCACAAGGAAGTTACAGCTCTCTTGGCCAAGCGAGGCACAGAGGGTCCCTGTGCCAGAAGTGGGTTGTGGTTGTAATTCCTGCTACTTTCTGGTGCCCAAAAAAGAAGGGCCTCTGCCTTATCCTTGACCTCCAGTCCTTCAATCTTTTCCTCAGGAGGGAGAAGTTCAAAATGATCACTCTAGCTCCGGTCCTACCTTCCCTGGACCCCTTAGACTGGATGGTTGCGTTGGAGTTGCAGGATGCTTATTTCCCTATTCCTGTCCTGCCTGCCCACAGACGTTACCTGCGGTTCGTGGTAGGTCACAAGCATTCTCAATTCACTGCTCCCTTTTGGCCTTACAAGCACCCCTGGGGTGTTCACCAAAGTGATGGTGGTAATCGCAGCTCATCTGTGCAGGCTAGGGGTTTCATTCTTCCCCTACCTCAATGACTGGCTGTTGAATGTGAACTCACCAAAGACTGTCGTCTCCCACCTCCAGACTATGGCGCTGAAGTCACACCTGACTCCCTCTCAGGCACCCCTCACCCCTTTCATTGGAGCTGTTCTTGACCGAGTGCAATTTTGGTCTTGTAGGAAAGTACCCTCTTTTTGGCATGGCTACCCCCACTTTTTGCCTGCTGTTGGTGTGTTTTGACTGTGTTCACTTGGATCCTGCTAACCAGGACCCCAGTAACTGTGCTGTCTCCCTCTCAATTTGGTTACTTAGGTCTTAGCACACCCCACAATTGGCATACTGTTGCCCCCATGTAATCCCTACTATATGGTACCTAGGGACCCAAGGCATAGGGTGTAGGAAAGTGCGTTCTTTCGTGGCATGGTTACCCCCATTTTTCTGCCTGGTGTCTGCCAGTGTGTTTGACTGTGTTTTCAGGGATCCTTCTTGCTAACCAGGACCCCAGTGATTATGCTCTCTCCCTTCTAACTTGGTAACTTGTACCATTTTCACCTCACATTTGGCATACTGGTGTCCCCATGTAAGTCCCTAGTATATGGTACCCAGGGCATTGGGGCACCAGGGGTTCCCCATGGGCTGCAGCATGTATTATGCCACCCATGGGGAGCCCATGCAAAGTGTTCTGCAGGCCTGCCATTGCAGTCTGCATGAAAGGGTGCATACACCCTTTTCACTACAGGTCACTGCACCAGGTCACTGTAAGTCACCCCTATGACAGACCATCCTAGCCCAGAGGGCAGGGTGCAAGTACCTGTGTGTGAGGACAGCCCTGCCCTAGCAGAGGTGCCCCCACGAACTTCAGTTCCATTTTCCTGGACTTTGTGAGTGTGGGGACGCCATTTTATGCGTGTACTGGACATAGGTCACTACCTATGACCAGCTACATAATGGTAACTCCGAACTTAGGCATGTTTGGTATCAAACATGTCAGAATCATACCCCAATACAGTTGCCAGTATTGGAAGTATGATTCCATGACCCTGGGGGTTCCTTGGAGGACGCCCAGCTTTGCTCGGCTCCTTGGACGACCCCTAGCATTGCTCCTACCAGCCTACTAGGGTTTTCCGGGCAGCCCAAGCTGCTGCCACCCCTCAGACAGGTTTCTGCCCTCCTGCTGCTTCAACAGCTCAATCCCAGGAAGGCATAACAAAGGCTTTCCTTCGGGGAAGGGGGTCAGGTAACACCCTCTCCCTTTGGAAATAGGTGTTAAATGGCTTGGGGGGTGAAGCCTTCCCAAGCCACTGATATGCTTTGAAGGGCATATTTGGTGCCCTCTGTGCGTAAGCCAGTCTACACCGGTTCAGGGACCTCCAGTCCCTGCTCTGGTGTGAAACTGGACAGTGGAAAGGGGAGTGACCACTCCCCTGTCCATCACCACCAAGGGGTGGTGCCCAGAACTCCTCCAGAGGTTCCCTGGGTTCTGCCATCTTGAATCCAAGGTTGGCAGGGACCTCTGGGAGCATCTGAGTGGCCAGGACAGGCAGGTGACGTCAGAGCCCCCTCCTGATAGGTGGCCACCTGTCTTGGTAACTGATCCCCCTTTCAGGTCCATTTAGGGTCTCTCTCTTGGGTGGGTCCTCAGATTCTGCTTGCAAGATTCCAGCAGGACTGCTCTGCAACCTCGACTTCTAGCCACCTGAACTGTGACGGGACCCCCCAGGAACTGACAATCTGCATCCACGACGAAGACTCTGCTTGCAACATTGTTTCCACTGCTCCTTCCAGCTTCTGCAACATTTCCCAGTCTGTGCATCCTTTGAGGGTGGCAAGTCTTCAGTCTGCACGAAAGGAAGAAGGAATCTCCCTTGGAGTGAAGTAGTCACTTATCTGCATTCGCAGGCACCAGCTGCAAAGAAGACTGGCTGTGTGGCTCTCCTCTCATCCTGAGCTGCGTGGATCCTGCATCACGGGTGATGGTCCGGAGTAGTCCTCTTGATCCTGTCTGCCAGCTGTCCAACTTTGGTGAAGGTAAGCCCTTTTTTCCCCACATAGGACAATACTCCTGTGAGCTCTCTTGCAGCTGCCAAGGCTTGTTTGCATCTCCTCCAAGGGATCTTCAGGCTTCATGTAGCCCCAGAACTCCTTCCTGCGACGCACAGCCCTCTGTGTTCTTCTCCTGCAGCGTGGGGCCCTTCTCCAGTAGTGCTGCGCGGGCGCCTCTGTGACTTGTTCCTCATCCAGTTGGTCTCCTGTGGGGGCTGCCTCTTCTTCTTTGGGCTCTGTGCCTTCTGAGGGTCCCCCTAGTACTCCCCCTTGCCGTTTGAGTTCTTCTGGACCTTGCTGGCGCCCGGCCCATCCATCCATCCAGTATAGAACGCCAACTGCATCCTCCAGGAACTCTTCACCTGCTCCAGGACTGCATTCCTGACCGTCTTCATCCTACCGTCGACCAATTCCTGCATCCAGGGCTGTCTGGGTAGTAGCTCCTACTCTTCCTAGATTCTTATGTGACTTGTGGACTTTGTCCCTTTCTTCCACAGGTCTTCCTCTTCAGGAATCCAATGCTGGTTTCTTGCAGTCTTGCCTGGGTGTTGCATCATCTTCATTTTCTTCCTTTTGGGTGGTTGGAGGAAAATCTGGTAATTCACTCCTTTCCTCCTGGTCGCTGTAGGGCACTGTGGTACTTACTTTTGGGGTTTCCTAGTACCCCTGCTCCCCTCTACACATTCCACTTACCTAGATGGGGGTCCTGTGTTCGCATTCCACTTTTTTAGTATATGGTTTGGGCTCCCCTTAGGGTCACTATTGTCTGTCTGTAGTTGCATTGTTTTCTATCACTTTTTATTGCTATTGTTGGTAACTAGTGTACACATCTAGTGTATTACTTACCTCCTATTTGAGGGTTTCCTCTCTAGTACTTTTTGGTATAGTGTCACTAAAATAAAGTACCTTTTTTTCTAACACTGAGTGTTTCTTTCATGTGTGTAAGTGCTGTATGACTTCAATGGTATGGAATGAGCTTTGCATGTCTCCTAGATAAGCCCTGGCTGCTCATCCACAGTTACCTCTAGAGAGCCTGGCTTCTAGACACTGCCTACACTTCACTAAGAGGGCATACCTGGACCTGTATAAGGTGTAATGACCTTAGTTACCCACCACACACCAGGCCAGCTTCCTACATTGGGGCACCAGGGGATCTCTATGGGCTGCAGCATATATTATGCCACCCATAGGAGCCCATGTAAAATATGTCTGCAGGCCTGCCTTTGCAGCCTGCGTAAAAAAGGTGCATGCACACTTTCACCACTGGTCACTGCACCAGGTCACTGTAAGTCACCCATATTGGAGGCCCTCCAAGCCCATAGGGTAGTGTGCAAGTACCCATGTGTGGGGCACCCCTGCATGAGCAGAGGTGCCCCTATGAACTCCAGCTCCATTTTCCTGGACTTCGTAAGTGCAGGGAGGCCATTTTACCTGTGTCCAGCTACATTATGGTAATGCCGAACCTGGGAATGTTTGGTATCAAACATGTCCAAATCACACCCCCATACTGTTACCAGTATTGGTTGTATAATTCCATGCACTCTAGGGGCTCCTTAGAGGACCCCCAGCATTGCTCCTATCAGTCTTGTGGGGTTTTCCGGGCAGCCTGTGCTGCTGCAACCCCACAGACAGGTTTCTGCCCTCCTGCTGCTTGACTGGCTCAAGCAGAGGAAAGCAGAACAAATGATTTTTTTTAGGGGAAAGGAGGCAACACCCCTCTCTTTGGAAATAGGTGTTGCATGGCTTGGGAGGGGTAGCCTCTCCAAGGCACCGGTATACTTTAAAGGGCACATTTGATGTCCTCCATGCATAAACTGGTTTGCACCAGTCCAGGAACCCCCAGTCCCTGCTCTGGTGCAAAACTGGATGATTGAAAGGGGAGTGACCACTCCCCTGTTCATCACCACCCCAGGGATGGTGCCCATCCAAGGCTTGTTTGTGGTTTTCTGACACCACTGACTGACTGCAGCTCTTCTTCCGTTGTGGGAAATTGTCTGCATCACTTCTGGAACTCTTCTCCTGCTCCAGTGCTGCACAGCTGACTCCTTGTCTTCAGCGTCGACCTGGTCCTGCATCTCCAAAAGGGTGGGTAAGGGCTCCTGCCCCAACTGGACACTCCAACTCAAACTGGACTTTGTCCCCTTCTTTTGCAGATCCTCTTCTGTCAGGATCCACCTTTGGTTTCTTCCAGTCTTACTGGGTCTTGCACAGTCCTTTTCCAAAGTTTCCCTGTGAGTTTGGGGAAAAACAGGTACTTACCTCTTCTCTCCTCGTCGCCTGGGGGGCACCCTGGTACTTACCTTTTGGAGTTCCTAGTTCCTCCAACTCCCCTCAACAGATTCCACTCCCTTGGGTGGGGAACTGCCTTTCGCATTCCACTTAATTAGTATATGATCTGGTCTCCCCTTAGGGTCTTTATTATTTTCTATTATTTTACTGTTTTCTATTGCTTTCTATGCTAATCCCTGACTTCTAATGTGTATATAATAGTGTGTTTACTCACCTCCTAGTGGAGTATTGCATATACAGTATTTTAGTCATTGTTACCATAATAAAGTTCCTTTATTTTTGTAACACTGTGTGGTTCTTTCATATGTGTAAGTGTTGTGTGACTGTAGTGGTATTGCATAAGCTTTGCATGTCTCCTAAATAAGTCTTGGCTACTCATCCTCAGCTAACTCTAGAGAGCTCTGGCTTCCTACACACTGTATACACCTCACTAATAGGGGATACCTGGACCTGGTATAAGAGTCCTGTAGGAAGTTGGCTCTGTATGTGCTATTTCAAAGTAAGGAATAGTATGCACAGAGTCGAAGGGTTCCCCTTAGAGGTAAGATAGTGGCAAAAAGAGATAATACTAATGCTCTATTTTGTGGTAGTGTGGTCGAGCAGTAGGCTTATCAAAGGAGTAGTGTTAAGCATTTGTTGTACATACACACAGGCGATAAATGAGGAACACACACTCCGACAATTCCAGGCCAATAGGTTTTTGTATAGAAAAATATATTTTCTTAGTTTATTTTAAGAACCACAGGTTCAAATTCTACATGTAATTTCTCATTTGAAAGGTATTGCAGGTAAGTACTCTAGGAACTTTGAATAATCACAATAGCATATATACTTTTCACATAAAACACATTCAGCTGTTTTAAAAGTGGACACAGTGCAATTTTCACAGTTCCTGGGGGAGGTAAAGTAATGTTAATTCTTGCAGGTAAGTAAACCACCTACGGGGTTAAAATTGGGGTCCAAGGTAGCCCACCGTTGGGGGTTCAGAGCAACCCCAAAGTCACCACACCAGCAGCTCAGGGCCGGTCAGGTGCAGAGGTCAAAGAGGTGCCCAAAACACATAGGCTTCAATGGAGGTAAGGGGGTGCCCCGGTTCCAGTCTGCCAGCAGGTAAGTACCCACGTCTTCGGAGGGCAGACCAGGGGGGTTTTGTAGGGCACCGGAGGGGACAAAAGTCCACACAAAAAGTACACCCTCAGCAGCGCGGGGGCGGCCGGGTGCAGTGTGTAAACAAGCGTCGGGTTTGTAATGGTTTTCAATGAGAGACCAAGGGGTCTCTTCAGCGGTGCAGGCAGGCAGGCAAGGGGGGGGCTCCTCGGGGTAGCCACCAGCTGGGCAAGGGAGAGGGCCTCCTGGGGGTCACTCCTGCACTGGAGTTCCGATCCTTCAGGTCCTGGGGGCTGCGGGTGCAGGGTCTCTTCCAGGCGTCGGGATTTCAGAGTCAGGCAGTCGCGGTCAGGGGGAGCCTCGGGATTCCCTCTGCAGGCGTCGCTGTGGGGGCTCAGGGGGGACAAGTTTAGTTACTTACAGTCTTGGAGTCGCCGGAGGGTCCTCACTGTAGCGTTGTTTCTCCACCAGTCGAGTCGGGGTCGCCGGGTGCAGTGTTGCAAGTCTTGCGCTTCTTGCGGGGATTGCAGGGGTCTTTAAATCTGCTCCTCTGGATACAAAGTTGCAGTCTTTGTTGAACAGGGCCGCTGTTCTCGGGAGTTTCTTGGTCTCTTGGAAGCAGGGCAGTCCTCTGAGGATTCAGAGGTCGCTGGTCCTGGGGAAAGCGTCGCTGGAGCAGGTTTCTTTGGAAGGCAGGAGACAGGCCGGTAGGACTGGGGCCAAAGCAGTTGGTGTCTTTGTAGGAAGTTGGCTCTGTATGTGCTATTTCAAAGTAAGGAATAGCATGCACAGAGTCCAAGGGTTCCCCTTAGAGGTAAAATAGTGGTAAAAATAGATAATACTAATGCTCTATTTTGTGGTAGTGTGGTCGAGCAGTAGGCTTATCCAAGGAGTAGTGTTAAGCATTTGTTGCACATACACATAGACAATAAATGAGGTACACACACTCAGAGACAAATCCAGCCAATAGGTTTTGTTATAGAAAAATATCTTTTCTTAGTTTATTTTAAGAACCACAGGTTCAAATTTAACATGTAATATCTTGTTTGAAAGGTATTGCAGGTAAGTACATTAGGAACTTTGAATCATTTCAATTGCATGTATACTTTTCAAGTTATTCACAAATAGCTACTTTAAAAGTGGACACTTAGTGCAATTTTCACAGTTCCTGGGGGAGGTAAGTTTTTGTTAGTTTTACCAGGTAAGTAAGACACTTACAGGGTTCAGTTCTTGGTCCAAGGTAGCCCACCGTTGGGGGT
The DNA here is from genome assembly GCF_031143425.1 of Pleurodeles waltl. Lineage (NCBI taxonomy): Eukaryota > Metazoa > Chordata > Amphibia > Caudata > Salamandridae > Pleurodeles > Pleurodeles waltl. Next base: position 384,205,764 of record NC_090436.1, on the reverse strand, counting down.
TCAGAGCAACCCCAAAGTCACCACACCAGCAGCTCAGGGCCGGTCAGGTGCAGAGTTCAAAGTGGTGCCCAAAACGCATAGGCTAGAATGGAGAGAAGGGGGTGCCCCGGTTCCGGTCTGCTTGCAGGTAAGTACCCGCGTCTTCGGAGGGCAGACCAGGGGGGTTTTGTAGGGCACCGGGGGGGGACACAAGCCCACACAGAAATTTCACCCTCAGCAGCGCGGGGGCGGCCGGGTGCAGTGTAGAAACAAGCGTCGGGTTTTCAATGTTAGTCTATGAGAGATCAAGGGATCTCTTCAGCGCTGCAGGCAGGCAAGGGGGGCTTCCTCGGGGAAACCTCCACTTGGGCAAGGGAGAGGGACTCCTGGGGGTCACTTCTCCAGTGAAAGTCCGGTCCTTCAGGTCCTGGGGGCTGCGGGTGCAGGGTCTTTTCCAGGCATCGGGACTTAGGTTTCAGAGGGTCGCGGTCAGGGGAAGCCTCGGGATTCCCTCTGCAGGCGGCGCTGTGGGGGCTCAGGGGGGACAGGTTTTGGTACTCACAGTCGGAGAGTAGTCCGGGGGTCCTCCCTGAGGTGTTGGTTCTCCACCAGCCGAGTCGGGGTCGCCGGGTGCAGTGTTGCAAGTCTCACGCTTCTTGCGGGGAGTCGCAGGGTTCTTTAAAGCTGCTTCTTGAAACAAAGTTGCAGTCTTTTTGGAGCAGGTCCGCTGTCCTCGGGAGTTTCTTGTCGTCGTCGAAGCAGGGCAGTCCTCAGAGGATTCAGAGGTCGCTGGTCCCTTTGGAAGGCGTCGCTGGAGCAGAGTTCTTTGGAAGGCAGGAGACAGGCCGGTGAGTTTCTGGAGCCAAGGCAGTTGTTGTCTTCTGGTCTTCCTCTGCAGGGGTTTTCAGCTAGGCAGTCCTTCTTCTTGTTGTTGCAGGAATCTAATTTTCTAGGGTTCAGGGTAGCCCTTAAATACTAAATTTAAGGGCGTGTTTAGGTCTGGGGGGTTAGTAGCCAATGGCTACTAGCCCTGAGGGTGGGTACACCCTCTTTGTGCCTCCTCCCAAGGGGAGGGGGTCACAATCCTAACCCTATTGGGGGAATCCTCCATCTGCAAGATGGAGGATTTCTAAAAGTTAGAGTCACCTCAGCTCAGGACACCTTAGGGGCTGTCCTGACTGGCCAGTGACTCCTCCTTGTTGCTTTCTTTGTTCCCTCCAGCCTTGCCGCCAAAAGTGGGGGCCGTGGCCGGAGGGGGCGGGCAACTCCACTAAGCTGGAGTGCCCTGCTGGGCTGTGACAAAGGGGTGAGCCTTTGAGGCTCACCGCCAGGTGTGACAGCTCCTGCCTGGGGGAGGTGTTAGCATCTCCACCCAGTGCAGGCTTTGTTACTGGCCTCAGAGTGACAAAGGCACTCTCCCCATGGGGCCAGCAACATGTCTCTAGTGTGGCAGGCTGCTGGAACTAGTCAGCCTACACAGACAGTCGGTTAAGTTTCAGGGGGCACCTCTAAGGTGCCCTCTGGGGTGTATTTTTCAATAAAATGTACACTGGCATCAGTGTGCATTTATTGTGTTGAGAAGTTTGATACCAAACTTCCCAGTTTTCAGTGTAGCCATTATGGTGCTGTGGAGTTCGTGTTTGACAGACTCCCAGACCATATACTCTTATGGCTACCCTGCACTTACAATGTCTAAGGTTTTGTTTAGACACTGTAGGGGCACCATGCTCATGCACTGGTACCCTCACCTATGGTATAGTGCACCCTGCCTTAGGGCTGTAAGGCCTGCTAGAGGGGTGTCTTACCTATACTGCATAGGCAGTGAGAGGCTGGCATGGCACCCTGAGGGGAGTGCCATGTCGACTTACTCGTTTTGTCCTCACTAGCACACACAAGCTGGCAAGCAGTGTGTCTGTGCTGAGTGAGAGGTCTCCAGGGTGGCATAAGACATGCTGCAGCCCTTAGAGACCTTCCTTGGCATCAGGGCCCTTGGTACTAGAAGTACCAGTTACAAGGGACTTATCTGGATGCCAGGGTCTGCCAATTGTGGATACAAAAGTACAGGTTAGGGAAAGAACACTGGTGCTGGGGCCTGGTTAGCAGGCCTCAGAACACTTTCAATTGTAAACATAGCATCAGCAAAGGCAAAAAGTCAGGGGGCAACCATGCCAAGGAGGCATTTCCTTACAGTCTTCTTTCTTGTTCTGCAGGGGGTTTTCAGCTCAGCAGTCCTCTTCTTCTGTAAGTTGCAGGAATCTAAATTCTTAGGTTCAGGGGAGCCCTTAAATACTAAATTTAAGGGCGTGTTTAGGTCTGGGGGGGTTAGTAGCCAATGGCTACTAGCCCTGAGGGTGGGTACACCCTCTTTGTGCCTCCTCCCAAGGGGAGGGGGTCACAATCCTATCCCTATTGGGGGAATCCTCCATCTGCAAGATGGAGGATTTCTAAAAGTTAGAGTCGCTTCAGCTCAGGACACCTTAGGGGCTGTCCTGACTGGCCAGTGACTCCTCCTTGTTATTCTCATTATTTCCCCCGGCCTTGCCGCCAAAAGTGGGGCCGTGGCAGGAGGGGGCGGGCAACTCCACTAGCTGGAGTGCCCTGCGGTGCTGGAACAAAGGGGGTGAGCCTTTGAGGCTCACCGCCAGGTGTTACAGCTCCTGCCTGGGGGAGGTGTTAGCATCTCCACCCAGTGCAGGCTTTGTTACTGGCCTCAGAGTGACAAAGGCACTCTCCCCATGGGGCCAGCAACATGTCTCGAGTGTGGCGGGCTGCTAAAACCAGTCAGCCTACACAGGTAGTTGTTTAAGGTTTCAGGGGGCACCTCTAAGGTGCCCTCTGGGGTGTATTTCACAATAAAATGTACACTGGCATCAGTGTGCATTTATTGTGCTGAGAAGTTTGATACCAAACTTCCCAGTTTTCAGTGTAGCCATTATGGTGCTGTGGAGTTCGTGTTTGACAGACTCCCAGACCATATACTCTTATGGCTACCCTGCACTTACAATGTCTAAGGTTTGGCTTAGACACTGTAGGGACACAGTGCTCATGCACTGGTGCCCTCACCTATGATATAGTGCACCCTGCCTTAGGGCTCTAAGGCCTGCTAGAGGGGTGACTTATCTATACTGCATATCCAGTGTGAGGTTGGCATGGCACCCTGAGGAGAGTGCCATGTCGACTTACTCGTTTTGTCCTCATCAGCACACACAAGCTGGCAAGCAGTGTGTCTGTGCTGAGTGAGGGGTCCCCAGGGTGGCATAAGATATGCTGTAGCCCTTAAAAACCTTCCCTGGCATCAGGGCCCTTGGTACCAGGGGTAGCAGTTACAAGGGACTTACCTGGATGCCAGGGTGTGCCAATTGTGGATACAAAAGTACAGGTTAGGGAAAGAACACTGGTGCTGGGGCCTGGTTAGCAGGCCACAGCACACTTTCAATTCAAAACATAGCATCAGCAAAGGCAAAAAGTCAGGGGGTAACCATGCCAAGGAGGCATTTCCTTACAAGTCCGCTTCTGGGCTTGCTCCTCCAGGCTGATCATGATACTGCTGATAGCCAGGAGGAGGAAGAGGAAGCAGAGTCTGATCCACCAGTCCTAGCTAGGATAGAGCAGGCACACACTTGGGATCATCATAGCCCTGCCAGAAGCCTAGAAGGTAGTGAGAATTGGGGCGATCATACCAGTAGGGCCACCTTTACTCCTGGAGGCCTGGTTCAGAGGGTCCCCCGCAGGAGGGATAGGTCCTCCTCTGCTAACTCTCACTTAACCTCAGTATCTGAGGGGACCCAATGTTAGAATTCAGGAGAGAATCCCCTAGACCAATGATTCCCAACCTGTGGTCCGGGGGACCGCTGGGGGTCCGTGAAGCCTCCTCAGGTGGTCCGCAGCTGGTTAGAAAATTAAATAATATTAACAGATCAGGTCCCCCGCTTTCAGTAGTTACTCAGCGGGGGGAGCGGGAGGCTCTGGATTCCAATAAAGATTCAGTGGTGGTTCCCAGGCTCCAGTAATGATAAATTGGGAGTCCACAGAAGTCAAAAGGTTTGGAACCCCTGCCCTAGACAATGAGTTGAAACAAATGAAATTGGAGGGGGCTAAGCTGAGGCTGCAGCAGCCACAGCTTGCCCTTCATAGGCAGGGCAGTGGATAGAGAAAGGCAGGGTTTGGGGTTACTACCCCATGGTGACAGCAATTTCAGTTTCAGTGACACCAGGGTCAGGGAGGACTCTTATGACTCTAGAAACCTGAACAAGATCGTCCCACCTTACAAGGAGGGAGAAGATATCTACAAATGGTTCTCTGCTTTAGAGAGGGCCTGCACGGTACAGATAGTCCCCCAAAGGCAGTGGGCAGCAATTTTGTGGCGTTTCGTCTCTGACAAAGGAAGAGACAGACTCCTCACTGTCAAAGAAGAAGATGCAGACAATTAAACACTTTTAAAGGCAGACCGATTAGAAGGGTTTAGTCTGACTAAAGAACAATATACGATCAAGTTCAGAGAGACCAAGAAAGAATCCTCCCAAGATTGGGTGTTTTTGTCGACTGTTCTGTGAAGGCTCTGGAAGGCTGGTTGCATGGAAGCAAAGTGACTACCAGGGCCTGTATAACCTAATTCTAAGAGAGTACATTTTAAATAACTTTGTAACTAATCCGCTGCATCAGCATCTGGTGGACTCTGATCTGACCTCTCCCCAGGAATTGGGAAAGAAGCCAGACAAATGGGTCCATACCAGAATGAGTAGGAAGGCTCACACAGGGGGTGAGCACAAAAAGAAGGAAGCAGATAAGTATCAGGATAAGGGTGGGGACAAAGATAATAGTCTTAATCACCCCCACAAAACTCCTCTGGGGGTGAGAATAAATCCTCTTCATCTTCCTCTTCCTCTAACTTCAAAAAGCCTTGGTGTTATGTTAACAGAAACAAAGGCCAGGGGACAGCTCCTGTCCTAAGAAAGGCACCAAGCCTTCCACTACTACTAACTACACTTCTACTCCTAGTGCCCCTAGCAATAGCAGTAGTGGTGGGACTGCTAACAGTGGTTAGTCCAAGACTGTATCTGGGCACACCTTAGGAACTGTAGTCGGGTAGGGTCTGGACTGGTGAGAGACACCACTGAGCCTGTCTTGGTCTCTGATGAGGGCATTGACTTTGCCACCCTTGCTCCTTGTCCTGTTAATATGGGTAAGTACAGACAGGGTCTCCTGATAAATGGTGTTGAGGCTGAGGCCTACAGGGACACAGGTGCCAGTGTCACCATGGTGACTGAAAAACTGGTGCCTCCTGAGCAACACCTGCTTGGCCCTACGTACAAAGTGACTGATCTCATAGTAACACTTTGTGTCACCCCATGGCAGTTATTCATTTCAGCTGGCTGAGGGCTGTATTTACTGGCCCTAAGAAAAAGTTGTAGTATCCTCTGACCTACCCGTAGAATGTCTGCTAGGTAACAACTTTGAGACTTCAGCTTGGGCTGAAGTGGAATTGGAGGCCCATGCAGCAATGCTCGGCATCCCAGGGCATATCTTTGCCCTCACCAGAGCACAGGCAAAGAATCAAAAAGAACAAGGAAACCTGGAGCCTGGAACAATGGCCCAGGAGATTTCTAAACCAGGAAGGGTAAAAAAGGTACCCCCTGCTCCAGCCTTCAGTGAGGATTCAACTGCTGAGGGAGAAGAATCCACTCCTTGGGTGGAATCTACACCAGAGGAGCTGCAAGCAGACACAGCTGAGCTCTCGGGAGCAGGGGGGGCCCCACCAGGGAGAAACTCAGTAAGGAACAACAAACCTGTCCCACAATGGAGAGCTTGAGGCAGCAAGCTGCAGCACAAGAGGCAGGGGATATCAGTGGCACCCATAAGGTGTACTGGAAAAACAGTCTCCTATACTCAGTCAAGGGACCCCAGACCTGGTGCCACCAGGAGATTGGTAATCACTCTGACGTTTAGGGAGTTTCTGTTGACCTTAGCACATGATATTCCCCTGGCAGGTCACTTCGGGGTAAAGCAAGACTTGGGACAGGCTTCTCCCTCGCTTTCGCTGACCCCACAAAAGAGTGTTTTGTCTCTTCTGTGTCACCTGTCAAGCCAGTGGCAAAACAGGTGGCACTGCAAAAGCCCCCCTAATCCCACTTTGAAAGGGTTGGGGTAGATATTGCTGGGCCCCTTGGACCCTCCTATAGCTGCTGGGAAGAGATTCATACTGGTGGTGGTGGACCATGCCACCAAGTACCCAGAAGGCCATTCCTCTAAGGACCACTACGGCTCCTGCAGTGGCAAAAGCCCTCCATGGTATCTTTTCAAGAGTGGGTTTTCCTAAAGAGGTGGTATCAGACAGGGGTCCAAACGTCATGGCTGCTTATCTGAAAGCCAGGTGGAAAGAGTGTGGTGTTACTTACAAGTTCACCACTCCTTACCACCCACCCCAAACAATGGCTTAGTTGAGAGGTTTAATAAAACTCTCAAGGCCATGATAATGAGACTCTCAGAATAGCTCAGGAGGAGGTGGGATGACCTGTTACCATGCCTCCTCTTTGCCTTTCTTGCCTCTACTGGTTATTATAGGAGGTTTGTGAAGGAGTATGGATCCATTGTGACACCCTCACAGAATTTACCTAATAGAAAATGCCCAGACAAGTAAACTGGAATCTTGACTGTCAAAAGGCCTTTGACACCCTGAAGGAAGCAATGTGCACAGCACCAGTTCTCAAAGCACCAGATTATTCTAAGCAGTTCATTGTGCAGACTGATGCCTCTGAACATGGGAAAGGAGCAGTCCTTCCCCAAACTAATGATGATGGCCATAACTAGCCTGTTGCTTTTATTAGCAGGAGGTTACTCCCCAGGGAGCAGCGTTTGGAGTGCCACTGAGAGGGAGGCCTTTGCTGTGGTTTGTTCACTGAAAAAGCTGAGACCATACTTGTTTGGTGCTCACCTTATTGTTCAAACTGACCACAGACCTCTCAGATGGCTGATGCAAATAAAAGGTGAGAACCCTAAGTTTGTGAGGTGGTCCATCTCCCTACAGGGAATGGACATGTTAGTGGAATACAGACCTGGGACTTCCCATGCCAATGCAGATGGCTTTTCCAGGTTCATCCACTTAGACAATGAAGACTTCTTGGGAAAGATTAGTCTCACCCTCTTTCGTTTGGGACAGGGTTGTGTAGGAAAGTGCCCTTTTGGCATGGTCCCCCCACTTTTTGCCTGATATCGATGCTGACTTGAGTGAGAGTGTGCTGGGATCCTGCTAACCCGGCCCCAGCACCAGTGTTTTTTTCACAAAAACTGTACCATTGGTCCCACAATTAGCACACTCACCCCTGGCACACAGTTAAGTCCCTTGTAAAAGGTACCCATGGTACCAAGGGCCCTGTGACCAGGGAAGGTCCTCAAGGGCTGTAGCATTTATTATACCACCCTGGGAGACGGCTCACCAAGCACATGCACACTGCCATTGCAGCTTGTGTGTGTTGGTGGGGAGAAAAAGACAACGTTGACATGGTACCCCTCTCAGGGTGCCAAGCTCACAAATCACTGACTATGGAATAGGTAAGTCATCCCTCTAGCAGGCCTTGCAGCCCTAAGGCATGGTGCACTATCCCACAGGTGTGGGCTTAGCTACGTGAGGAATATGCCCCTACAGTGTCTAATACATTCTTAGACATTGTAAGTGCAGTGTGGCCATGTAAAGTATTCTTTGCAAAATCCTCTATCTAGGTTTGGGGGACAGGGACCAATAGGGTTAGGTCTGTGTCCTCCTCACTAAAGGGAGTGGACAACGGAAGGGTGTAGTCACCTTCAGGGACAGTAGCCATTGACTACTGTCCTCTGACCCTTCTAACGCCCCTAAATCCAGAATTTAATGGCTCCCCTGAACCGAGCTCATCTGATTTCTGGCGACCTCAAGAAGACGACAAGAAGAAAGAAGGGCTGCTAAGCTGACCCCCAGCAGAGAAGACTGGCGTTATCAACTGACTTGGCCCCAGTTCTACAGGCCTGGTTCCAGCTTCTAAAGCCCTGCTACAAAAAGGTGATGCAGAGGACCAAGATCCGTGCACAGTGGCCCTGCCTAGAAAGAAACTCCAGCAAAAGACTCCAGAATCGCCCTGGATCCGCGAGTGCTGCCCACTCTGCACCAGGCACCCACAGCCTGTGTCCAGGTGGCCCAACTGACTAGAGCTGGTCCCAAGGCGATTCTGACCTAGTATCCACCCTGAGTTGACCCCTCCTGTGAGAAAGGGCCTCCTTTTGACATGGTTAGCCCCCAATTTTTGCCTGATGTTTGATGTGGCCTAGAAGTAGTAGTACCCATGGCCCCTGTTAACCACGTTTCCTGGGCGAGAGCTCTTTCCCTAAAACTGTTGTGATGCATTGGCACAATTGGATACACCCTTAACTACCATTATAAGTCCCTACTAAGTGGGTGCTTATGTGCCCAGGGCATGGGGTACTAGGGGTAGGCCCCTGAAGGCAGCAGCACTGATTGTGCAACCCTCTAGGGCCCTGCATCCAGATGCACCCAGCACTGCCATTGCAGGCTGAGTGTCCTGGTGCAAACCTAAAACACTGTCTGTGTGCTCTGTCCATCATACACCACATTTACTATGGGTAAGACACCCCTCTGGCAGGCCTCACAGTGTCAAGGCAAGGTGCTCCATATTATATGTGAGGGCATAGCTGCATGAGAAATATGCCCCCACTGTGTCCTTGCCAAACCTGGGACATAGTGAACAGAGGAGCCTTTTTAATAAATGTGTTGGACACTGGTCAACACGAGTTTCCCAGCTACATGATGGCCACTCTGAACCCTGGGTTGTTTGGTATCAAACAACTCAGAATGATAAATCCAAACTGGTGGCAGTATTGAATTTATCTGTAAGTGTACCCAGGGGTCACCTTAGAGGTGATCCCTGCAAAAGCTAACTATCCTGGCATTGTTGCTGACTGATTCTATCCAGCATGTGACCTCCAGACAGCCAATATACATACCTTGGGGGCGAGCCCTGTCTCTCTGAATGTAAAATATTGCCCTTTCTGGGTGGAGGAACTAACACCCCCTCCCTCAGGAATGTGCATTGCCCTGGCGGTGAGCTTTAAAGGCCTAAAGCCCTTCAAACTCGACCCCTAGACCTGCTGCTTCCCCCTTTGAAGACTCCAGGAGAAGTAGCCCCACCCGGCATGCATTACCCCTAAGGAAAATAGCCAATTAGGTTTAGGGTAGTGACCCTTCCAATAGGCAGTTCTCACTATAGTGCGTGTAGCCACCCAAAGGTAAGTGTCCCATTGGACACTTCCAAGTGCCCCCTAAAACGCCCATTAAATTCACTAGTTAGTGGGCATCCCCGAACCAAGAACTCCGATTCGAAAGGACAAAGAGAAGACAGCACCAAGAAGAACCAAAGGACGAGATCTGTCTACCTGCTGCATGAGAATAAGGTGCCAAACCCTGCTTGCTGCACCTGAGTCCCAGCGTTTGCCACTGCTGAGGAGCTGACCACTGGACTGACCTCGAGAAGCCCAGAGGACCTCCAGGCTTCACCAATAGCCCGAGATCTCCCTCCAGAGTGTAGGTACTACTCTTCAACGACAAAGAAAGCAGCAACCCAGTGAGGGTCACTTCACTGACTGGCCGACAACTCCCTAACCGGACGTCGCAGCCGGTCCGGACGACACAGGCGACCATGAGGGCAAACCCTGCAAGTGTGCAGAGTTTGGTGGCACTGCGCCCTCTAGTGACCAGGCTGCCCCAATATCCTGGGTACGGGTCGGTGGACGTCAGACTCCAAGAAAACCTGCTCCCCCAGAGCTGAAATGGGACCAGGAGGAAGCCCCAGTCGAGGGACTTCGGGAACACCCCGCACCTCCTGCCATAGTGCCCCCGTTGTCCTGGACGCGACTTACCTCTGGACCTGAGAGGTACCTTTGCGCACAGTTCGTGGATCAACAACTTGCCTTGCACCCGGCCTCCCAGCAATGTAGAACCAGCTGTGCCCCAAGGGTCCCCCACCCCTTGTGACCTCGACCATCCAAGGTGACCCCCAGGCACCACCTTTAAATCTGCTAGAACAGATGGTGGTCCACTTCAGGGGCCCTGCACCTGTTCCAAAAGACTTTTCATCGCTGCTCCCGCTGGAACCGGGAGCCGCCCAAACTTCTACAGCTGGCACAATGTGCCCACTGACAACCTTGATCAACCTGCCAAAACGGAACTTGGTAAACCAACTGTGCGATTTTATATGCATTCTTAAAAGTAACTGCCTTTTGATTCCTAATGTGCTTAACCATGCATAGAAAGACTGCATTTATTAAAACTTAAAAAATCCATATCTTCAAAAGTAGTTAACCAATTTTGATTATCTAGGTCGCAAAAGTTATATAAAAATCTAAATTATTTTTATAAATTGTCTCGAGTTATTCCTTCAAATGTGTGAGATGAATGTTTGATACTGTGAATACAACAAATGCTTTGCACTTCTCCAAGATTAGCCCAACTGCTATACCAAGCTACCTAAAAAATTAGAGCATTAGATTATGTAGTTTTTACCTTTGGACACCAACGTGTGGGTGCCTGGACCTCCTCTGCACAGTGTGCCTAGTTTTGCACATTACATAGGCCAGCCTCCTACACCTCCTGTCCAACATGACGATACCTGCAAACTAAATCCGGAGGACCCCCTGACCGCGAGAGAGCCAGACAAAGATTCCTGATGCCTAAAGGTACCCTTCACCCGCACACCCCGACTACCGGTGCAGCAATGTTCAACAGGCGGCCCTCCTCCTTGTCCAGCCTGTGGTTTTCCGGAACTAACCCCCTAGACCTAGCCTGCAGCATCTTTGTGACCCCCAGGGCCCCCCATTGAAAAGCATTTGGAGTCCGATGATAAGTTTGCACCCTGCACTCGGCTGCCCCTGTGTTGCAGAGGGGGTTTGTTTGGTGCTCTCCTAAACCCCCCAGGCCTGCTCTCTGAATACACTGGTACTTACCTGCTAGCAGATCTGATTCGGAGTGCCCCCATTCTCCAGAAGGTCCCATTTTAAATTCAACAGTAACTTTGACCTCTGCAAGCGGCCGACCGCGTGTTGCTGGTGGTGGGTGTTACAGGTTACCTTCTACCCTGACCTGTGGACATCCTAACCCCGGGAGACCGGAACTGTACTTACCTCAACAACTGTACTGACTTTTCTTCCCCCCAGAAGTGTTTTGAAAATTACACTGTCAACTTTTAAAACAGATATTTGCTATTTTCTTGAAAACCGTTTAACTTGTCAAATTGAAACAAAGTGGTGTTGATACATAGGTTTGATATTTACTTACACATGTAATAACCTGCAAATTGAATTTTGTGGTTCTAGAAATAAAGTAACAAAATATATTTTTGCTATACAAAACAATTGGCCTGGAGTTAGTCATTGAGTGTGTGCTTCATTCATTGCCTGTGTGTGTACAGCAAATGCTTTGCACTACCCTCTGATAAGCCTAACTGCTCAACCACACTACCACAAAAGAGAGAATTAGCATTATCTACTTTAGCCTCTGAGGAACCCCTGGACTCTGTACACACTATATCTAATTTTTATATAATATATACAGAGCCAGCTTCCTACAGATCCTGTTGTTTAGTTCTGCATGAGTAAACTCCAACCAAGGAACAGTTCATAAGAGATAACATTGTTTTGTGAGAATACTGTTTTTGGCATATACATACACTGTAAACACATTCTTTGTATTTGTGCATAGTTTGGAAACCTAGCCAGTCCACACATTCTTTCCGGTAGGCTTCTCCAGTGCAACTTTTCATTTCTGATGGACACTTCGAACAACAGGTTCCTTACCTTGTGAATAATCCTCAGAAAGGCTGGATCCAGAAACTTTCAGAGTAGTTCTTCTGTGCACCACCTAGTGGCAGTGTGGGGCTCCTTCTCAATGTTGTCAGGCTCCAGAAGTGACAAGCAGAGTGGAATAAAAGCGCCACCCATGGGGCTGATGTCAGTTCCTTTCTTTCTGTGCCTTCAGATGCATGCATAGAGCTTCTTTCCGGTCTTTGAATAGAAATCTTGTCAAAAATGTATCTAGTGTACATGGAAATGTCACCCCCTAAAACTACTTGGTTCAAACCATGCAGGGACTGTCACTAACAAATGTTTGTGACTGTTCCGCGCAAGTCTGTTTGTGGTGATTGGGGTCAGACCATGACACTAGGTCCTTTGGCGACTGACCTGAAAGGTTTACGGGAACGCAAAGGCAAACTCTGTTGCCGAGCACAGGAGTATTCTATGCTTTGACTGGTCGAAGCCCAAAAAAAAAAGGTCATGTTCCTGCTCTGGAAGTCATTCTTGCAGCAGGTCGTTATTACGCGTGAAGTCTTTTGATAAGTTGAAGGAATCTAAGAAATCCAAGCGGGAAACAGCCCCTTCCCACCACTTTTGAACTCCAGACAGGGCGCTGGGGTGTCACCGTGCATCCCGGTTTTGCTCCCAATCTCCATCTGAGCCAATTCAGTCTTGTCTGGCGCAGCCTAGTTCCCAGGTCTTTCCTTGATGTTGCAGCAAGTAGAAAAATTCAGGGAGGTCATGCTGCGAATCTTTGGCATTATACAGCCATGTTCTGGTGCACCTCTGGGGTCTCCAATCGGACTCCTACCAGCAGGTCCGCCCTCTGCGCTGTATGTGCCCCCTAATCCCACATCCGATTTAGAACCCACTCCAGCGCCTGCTTCAGCACCACCCCCCACGCCAGTCCTGCCACAGCAATGCCGATAACATCAACGGATGAGGATAAACAGCCTATAGTGCTTTCCAACTCCAAATTGAATCCGCTGCGATTTTGACTGAAATCGTGCCTGTCGGCCCACAGCTGTTTGGCAACTCTTCTGACTGTGATACCTTGCCCTTAACACATGATAGGGCACAGACTGCCCAATCTTCTTGGCACAGACTTTGAGAATAACTATACTGATGGGAACGATTAGTATGAAGATCTTTTGCAGCGTGAATCTTTTCTGAATTCACTTGCTGTGCATTATTCCGCCATCTAGTGGTTGGGTCCGGATATTTTACTATTCTCTCAAAAAACGTTTAAGTCCTTCTTTCTTTATGTTTGTTGGTGGGATTTCCATTACCTTATCTCAGGTGGTTTATATGGTTTTCTATTTTTTTCTCTAATGTTTTTTTTCCTCTTAGATATAGGATGACATAACTTAACAGAAGTATTTTTCGGTCAGCATTTTTTCCTCCACCATAGTTTCTTAGGTAAATTTGTCTTGTGCCATGGACACCTTTTTATCCCACTCTTCACTCAGCATATGCACTATTTCACTTTTTATTTGTTCTTTCTGTAATAATGGCAACTATTGCCCACGGGGTGACTCCCTGCTTTTTTCCCACCATTTTCATTTCTATCCTACCTTCCTTGTGTACTCTACCATTTGAGCACAAGGTGCTTTCACTAATTTGTTTAACTATTTACTAATGAGTATTCCTCAGTTGTAAATCATGTATGCACATTTAAGTGATTTGCATTATTGACAGCCTTCTTCTATCCTTTGTGTAACTGGGTCCTTCTATTACCGGGTGCACTTACTGATAGCAAGTGACATTATTTGTAAATAGTTCCCTTCTTATTTTGTTTCAGCCTTGAAAAAGTCCGATAGGACGGAACACGTGTTGGCTGTTTTTCTGTTGTTTCATTTATGGACCTGTATACCTTGTGAACATTACATCGGTCCTCTGCTTTGCTTAAGAATAAATTTTCTCCGGCAACTTGACTTATATGGACTTATTATTGACCCTGGAGTGCCCTGGTTTTGCTTCTCTTCCCTTGCATTTTGTATCTACAGCACGTAACTCAGGTGGCTCCTTGTGTTCCACTTGTGTTCTTGTGTACCTCTAAAACCTGTGGTGGTTGGGTTTTCCTTACCAGGATTGCACCATTTGTACTTGCTCATAGATGATATAAGACTTCCGACTGCTTTGTTTCAGATGTGCAACGTTAGCATCACCCACCACCCTTCTTTTAAGTAACGTTTATTTTTTAATACAGAAAATGTTCAAGCTGCAAAACTACACCTACAGGTAAAAAACTTTACGTTCAGGATGCCAGTGCGCTTGACACGTCCCTGGATAATGACATGTTGTCTACTCCAGGTTTTGCCACGGAGTGAAGCACCTCATTCTCTACAGTGATGCAATAGGCTACTGAGGTGCTAGACTTGCAGGCACCAACTGGGAAGTCAAAATTAACGTGTTAACAGAAGTTCTGCACCCTTGGCAGGCTCCAGCTGACCCTCTGTTGACTTTCGATGAGGCACTTATTGACACTCTTCTGGGCACCTGCGATAAACTCTGTTCAGGGCCTCCCATCACTACAACAGGTTGCCCACTACCATCGCCCTGTCCTGGCGATCCGGCCTTTGAGAATCAACGCCCCACTCCCAGAGAGTCTGGTGCTACAAGAGTCTACTAGTAGGGTGTAGGAAGTTGGCTCGGTATATACTATTTCAAAGTAAGAAATAGTGTGCACAGAGTCCAAGGGTTCCCCTTGGAGGTAAGATAGTGGCAAAAAGAGATAATTCTAATGCTCTATTTTGTGGTAGTGGGCTTATCAGAGGGTAGTGTTAAGCATTTGTTGTATACACAAAGGCAATAAACGAGGAACACACACTCAAAGACTTACTCCAGGCCAATAGGTTTTTATATAGAAAAACATATTTTCTTAGTTTATTTTAAGAACCACAGGTTCAAGATTTACAAGTAATACTTCAAATGAAAGGTATTTCACTCAGGTATTCTAGGGACTTTGAATAAACACAATAGCATGTACAGTTTTGACAAAAATGGCAATAAGCTATTTTAAAAGTGGACACTGCAAAAATCAACAGTCCCTGGGGTAGGTAAGTAGTTGTTAAGTTCACAGGTAAGTAAAACACTTACAGGGTTCACAGTTGAGTCCAAGGTAGCCCACCGTTGGGGGTTCAAGGCAACCCCAAAGTTACCACACCAGCAGCTCAGGGCCAGTCAGACGCAGCGGTCAAAGAGGTGCCCAAACACATAGGCTTCAATGGAGAACAGGGGTTCCCCGGTTCTAGCCTGCCAGCAGTTAAGTACCCGTGTCCTCGGAGGGCAGACCAGGGGGGTTTTGTAGGGCACCGGGGGGTGGGGGGGTACAAGCAGGCACAGAAAGTAAACCCTCAGCGGTACAGGGGCGGCCGGGTGCAGAGTGCAAACAGGCGTCGGGTTTTGTATTGAAAGCAATGGGGAGACCCGGTGGTCTCTTCAACGATGCAGGCAGGCACAGGGGGGCTCCTCGGGGTAGCCACCACCTGGGCTAGGCAGAGGGTCGCCTGGGGGACGCTCCTGCATTGGAGTTCGGTTCCTTCCGGTTCTGGGAGCTGCAGGTGCAGTGTTGGTTCCAGGCGTCGGGTCCCTTGTTACAGGCAGTCACGGTCAGGGGGAGCCTCTAGATTTCCTTTGCAGGTGTCACTGTGGGGGGTCAGGGGGGTCAACTCTGGCTACTCCCGGGCTCGTAGTCACCGGGGAGTCCTCCTTGTAGTGTTGGTTTTCCACAGGTCGAGCCGGGGGCGTCGGGTGCAGAGTAGAAAGTCTCACGCTTCCGGCGGGAAACGTGAAGTCCTTGAAGTTGTTTCTTTGTTGCAAGAAAGTTGCAGATGGTTGAACAGAGCCGCTGTTCACTGGAGTTTCTTGGTCCTTGGTTGCATGGCAGTCCTCTGAGGCTTCAGAGGTCGCTGGTCCCTGTTGGATGCGTCGCTGTTGCAGTTTTCTTCGAAGTTGGGAGACAGGCCGGTAGGGCTGGGGCCAAAGCAGTTGTCTCCGTCTTCACTGCAGGGCTTCAGGTCAGCAGTCCTTCTTTTTCTTTAGGTTGCAGGAATCTAGTTTCCTAGGTTCTGGGGTGCCCCTAAATACTGAATTTAGGGGTGTGTTTAGGTCTGGGAGGGCAGTAGCCAATGGCTACTGTCCTTGAGGGTGGCTACACCCTCTTTGTGCCGCCTCCCTGTTGGGGGGGGGGCACATCCCTAATCCTATTGGGGGAATCCTCCAAAACTAAGATGAAGGATTTCAAAAGGCAGGGGTCACCTCAGCTCAGGACACCTTAGGGGCTGTCTTGACTGGTGGGTGACTCCTCCTTGTTGTTCTCATTATCTCCCCTGGACTTGCTGCCAAAAGTGGGGGCTGTGTCCAGGGGGCGGGGATCTCCACTAGCTGGAGTTCCCTGGGGCATTGTGACACGAAGCCCGAGCCTTTGAGGCTCACTGCTAGGTGTTACAGTTCCTGCAGGGGGGAGGTGTGAAGCACCTCCACCCAGAGCAGGCTTTGTTTCTGGCCTCAGAGGGCACAAATTCCCTCACCACATGGGGTCAGAAACTCATCTCTCAGCAGCAGTCTGGCACAGACCAGTCAGTCCTGCACTGAACAATTGGGTAAAATACAGGGGGCATCTCTAAGATGCCCTCTGCGTGCATTTTTAAATAAATCCAACACTGGGATCAGTGTGGGTTTATTATTCTGAGATGTTTGATACCAAACTTCCCAGTATTCAGTGTAGGCATTATGGAGCTGTGGAGTTCGTTTTTGACAAACTCCCAGACCTTATACTTAATATGGCCACACTGTACTTACAATGTCTAAGAATAGACTTAGACACTGTAGGGGCATATTGCTCATGCAGCTATGCCCTCACCTGTGGTATAGTACACCCTGCCTTAGGGCTGTAAGGCCTGCTAGAGGGGTGACTTACCTATGCCACAGGCAGCATTTTGTGTGCATGGCACCCTGAGGGGGATGCCATGTTGACTTTGCCTTTTTCTCCCTACCAACACACACAGTCTGCAATGGCAGTGTGCATTTGTTAGGTGAGGGGTGCCTTAGGGTGGCACAACATATGCTGCAGCCCTTAGGGACCTTTCCTGGTCACAGGGCCCTTGGTACCACTGGTACCTTTTACAAGGGACTTCTCTGTGTGCCAGGGGTGTCCCAATTGTGGAAACAATGGTACATTTTAGGTGAAAGAACACTGGTGCTGGGGCCTGGTTAGCAGGGTCCCAGCACACTTCTCAGTCAAGTCAGCATCAGTATAGGGCAAAAAGTGGGGGGTAACTGCAACAGGCAGCCATTTCTTCACATAGGGTCAACCCAATTACTTTTTCTACCTCCCCCTCGACTGTGAGTCCAAACAAATGGAGACTTTTGGCAAACGTATTTTCTCATCCATGAGCTTGCTTTGAGGTCAGTGATTTTCAGCTGTCTGTTATTCCCATGCCCTTTGGTATATAGTGGCTCAAATCTTACCGGCTTATCAGGACAGTGTTTCAGCGTCTCTCAAGCAGGCCATTCAGGAAGGCAACATTTTGTGATATGCTCAGAACTGAATACAGCTGATTGCATAGTATGTGACTTTGGGATTAGTGTAGCTGTCTGTTGTCATGCCTGGATGATGTCCTCTGGTTCGCCAGGGACGTCCAGGCATCTTTGATGGGCATGTTTTTTGACAGATTTCTTCTTTGATGGGCATGTCTTTTGACAGATTTTATCTTTTTGGGGATAAAGCAGATTGAACCTTTTTTAATTGTTTTAAAGAGAGCAGAGCCTTGGCACACTCCTTTGTTTTTTTTCCTGCTCTCCCAAGGCAGTTCCACCAGCAATTCTAACCTTTTTGGCTAAAGTAGAGGTTTCCCCATCTATTCACAACAGACCCCTCCTCTAGCACACCAGCTTTTTTTGTGGCTGAGGCTGCGGTTCCCAGACCACAAGGGCAGCAGGCACAAAATGCAGCTCAATTCCACAACCCTTTCAGTGGCCACAACAGAAGAAACGTTTTAGTGTCCTTGCAGGTGCGCATCCACCTTGTTGAAGGCTGGATCTTTGATTTACTCCAGGGGTTATAGGTGTTCACGACAGACAAAAGTGGGTCCTACAGAATGTTTGCAGGGGATCTGCCCTTCCCTCCCTTTGTATCCCACCGCACCTTTCACCACTTTCATGGAGGTTGACAGAGGACCATCTGGCCGTCTTATGGCAGGAAGACAAGTCCCTTTTGACCAAAGGGGCCATAAAGAATGGAATCGGAAGTAGGATCTGGGTACTATCTCTGGCTACTTCCTTCTGCCAAAGAAGGATGGAGGCCTTTATCCATTTTAACATCCCCACCCCCTCAACAGTTTATTGTGGAAGGACACATTTAAGCTGCTCACACTAGCCCAGGTCCCATTTGACCTGAAGACTGAATTTGGACCTGCAGGACTCCTTTGGTCACATCTCCATTCTGCAGGCCCACATGGTGCTACCTGTGGTTCGAGGTGCGCCAGGAGAATTTTCATTTCACATTTTTGAGCTCACCAGTGCTCCTTGGGCATTCACAAAAGTGATGGTAATAGTCACAGCACTTCTATGGAGGTTGGGCTGTACCAGTCTTCCGCTACCTCGATGACTGGCTGAGGGAGGGTGTGCCCCAGGCAGCCATCAGCCACCTCCTGACAGCAAACTTCCTAACAATATTGGAGTTCACTGTCAAGGGGACAAATTTACACTACATTCCTACATAGATGCTCCCTTTCATCAGAGCCATTCTGGATATGGTTGGGTTTTGTGCCTTTCCCCCGGAACAAAGAGTCCAGGACATTCAGGCTAGTTCTAAGTGCGGATGACTGTAAGGCTGCTGAGATTGTTGGCATCCTGCTAGTGTCACATGCCAGATGACACATGCAGGCTCTGCAGTGAGATGTGAAATTCCACTGGGTACAACATCAGGAAAATATATTGGATTTTATCCAGATTTCGGAAGAGCCTGGAAAAAGTCTGCAATAGTAGCTACTGAACTGCAATTGAGTTAGTGACAGGCCCCTCTCTTTACCCCACAACAGAGAGCTATTGCTGGTGATGAATATTTCACTACTAGCTTCTGGAGGCCATCTTGGAGAAGTGGTGCTCAGAGGACTCTGGTCTCTGACAGAGGCTCAACTCCTCATTGACTTATTGGAGCGGAAGATGATTTGCTTTGTGTTGAAGGCTTTCCTGTCCACTATCAAAAGAATGCTGGTGGAGGTGCTCACAAACACCATCACCATGAGGTAGTACAACAAGCACGGTGGATCTGGGTCCTGAACCTTCTCCTAGGAGGCATTGCGTCTTTAGAAGTGTCTGAACCACCAAGGGATTTCTCTGTTGATGAACCACCTGGCAGGATCTTTAAACTCCAGGGCAGACAAAGTCACCTGCAGACTCCTAATAGATCACAAAGGGCAGTTATAGCCAGATGTGGCACAGGCAGTCTTCTAGCATAGGTTACATTCCAGTCTTGAACTTTTTGCCACCACTGAATGTCTCTACCTCTGCGCGCTCAAGTTTCAAAAACAGCTTTCACTCCGACATGTTCAGTCTAGAGTGGAGCTCAGGACTCCTGTATGCCTTCCTGCCCTTAGTTTGGAAGATCAGGAAGGACAGGGGTCCAAGTCTTCCTAGTTTCACCAGATTTGGCTAAGGAAGTGTAGTACCCGGAATTCCTGGGCATGAGCATTTGTCCTCCATTCAAGCTGCCACTTCAGGAACATCTTCTGTCATAACAACTGGACAGGTTGTTTCACGCTTTGTAATTCCATGCTTGGAGATTGAACAGACACAGTTGACTTCCTTTGACATGCATCCCAAGGCTGTCTTGGCGGCGAGGCGTACCTTCACTAAATCAGTCTTTGCTAGCCTCTGGGATAAATTTGTGGATTGGTGCTGTACCTGATAAATTGACCCTTTACAGGCAAAGTTGTCTGATGTTCTGCTGTTTGTTCTGTCCCTAGTTTGGCGATAACTTGCGTTGGGTACTGTAATGGGCCACTTATTGCCAATTGTAGCCTTATTGCAGCTGACGTATCAGCCTTCGGCATTTAAATCACCAGTTTTGATGAGGTATTTGAAAAGTTTGCAACAGTTGGTTCAACTGAAACCCTGTGATGTTTCAGTAGGACTCACACTGAGTCCTCACATTCATGATGTGCTCCCCATTAGTTCCATTGCACAGTTGTCCCGCAGTTGACTTCTGACCTTAAAAGACTGTCTTTCTCATCAGTTACATCAGCAAGACGTGATTGAATCCCTAACTCTCCACCTTCTTTCCTGATAAGTTGGTTTTGAGCCCACCTGGTGATACCATTGTCTTCCATCTGGTGATTCAGTGAACTGCCCGGCACCATCAAGTCAAAATGCACACTGTGCTAGATGAGAACAACTCCCTTTTTGAGATCCTTCCCAGGACAGAGAGGACAGTCCACTGCCTCCCTATATTAAAGAGAATGTTGAGGTCGACCACGGAGTATTTTGAGCCGATAAAGGAAAAGGTGGTGACATCCAGGTCAAGGAAAAGTTCAAGCCTGCTTCTGCCAATTCTTCTGTATCCAGGTCATTAGCCATCCACACTGTCAGAAAATAGGGCATTATTTCATACTATAGGGAACACTGCTCTCCTTGACAGAGAGTCACAGCGGATCAATGCAGTAAGCATGCGCAAGCCACTCTGAGTCGCCATACACTGGTGTGTTGCCAATCCTGTATGTTTGCTCTCCCTCTACAACCTTTACCACTGGGTAGAAATGGAGGAGCTGATGAAGCACCTCGCAGAAGCCCACAGGAAGCAGTGCCAGATATTTGTTGCTGTGGGCAAAAACATCAGCAGCTCACATATTAGATGCACCCTTAACTCAGCGTATGCCCATGCTAGATTAACTGCAGCAGACATGCCTGGTTGTGGAGTTGAACTAGAGTTTGGCCCGAGGTGCAGCAGCACATCCTTAACTTCTGCTTTGGTGGCAAGCATCTATTAGACCAGATGCTTGGGGGTGGAGGGAGGTAAAAAATACACTGACATCTCTGGATGCATTAGTGTCCTGCAGTCTCACAGCCCCAGATCTGCCTTTCACAGACAAGAACCTAAGGGCTAAAGCTGTGGTCTCAGGTCACAGATGACTCTATTGGCACTACAAACAGCTCTGTAACGATCCCCAGGAGCTCACAACCTGTTGGCACCTCATGGTGCTACTGGGCATCATGGGGTTAATAGGGTTAATAGCAGAGTCAGAGGCTCCTCCTCTAAAGGCCCAAAGAGTGTGCAGTGGTTCGTCTCCCCTTAAAATGCTTCAGGGCCAAATCTACCTTCTCACTAAACAGATAGGAGCTGTCAAAAACTGACTCTCACAAAACACCACTCTGCCCTATACCATTAACAAATCCGCACATCACCAACACAACACATAGCCACTTTATACGTAACTTTAATCCATCCAGACACACAATTCCTGTTTGTCCAAAACACCAGCTCTACCCTCTACTTGCTCCTAACAGACCCCTTCGTCCCCATCAAACCTATACTCAGCCCTCCCTTATACCATTCACCAACACCCTCCTTTTTTTACCCAAAACACAACCACACAATCTTTACTCTCACCACATATTTTGCCTCTTCCATCTATCAAATCTAACACACTCATAACTCTTGTCCATCCCTTCTCTCACACACTTTTCCAAAATATATCACTACCCCCTTTACCTTTCAGCTTCCACTCACCAACAGTACTTAACATACATATTCTGCACAGAAAACCACTACATCAATCTCCTCTTACTACTCCACAAAAATAAAACATAACACACCAGAACATCAAAAAGCCACACTCACAATTTATAATACATTCTGACACAATATTGCAACATACACCCACTCCCACCGTCATGACTACACAAAAATACACATCATAAACCATTTTTACTCCTGAATTTTCTCTTCACCAACACCTACCACAAATACCCCAACACAACAGCTCTAATTCACTCGCCTCTCATCTATTGCACAATTTAGAGCCTTAAAAAATGACCTACATGCTCCACCATCCCAACCCACACATATTCCATCAAAAACAGATGCAAACAAAATAAGCAACATGCCACTCTTCACAGTGCATCACCATGTCTCTTACACAAGGATACTCTCCAAAAACAACACAGCTCACCAACTCACTCTTAACCACCATCTCCACCACCTACACATGCAGGTCCTTGTAAGCCTCCTGGGTGAGGAACACAATATAGAGAAACAACACTGTTGCTATCCTTTTACAATTAAAAAAAAACTCTAATGACACCTGCTACAAGTTCAAAGAATACAGCTCACTTTTCTAGAACACAGTCACACCACTACCAACAAAACATCTCTAAGCTGCCTACTATTAAATGCTTGATCACTGCCCAAAGACAAGTACCACATCTGTGACTTACTCATTGACACACAACCTAACATAACTCTTCGCAACTGAAACATGGTTGGGAGATGACGTGGCTCCAGTGTTGCATGAAGCTTCTATAGGCGAAAGCGGGGGTAGGCAAGCTGTTATATATTCAAGCAAACAACAAATCTCTCCAAAGCTGACATTTCCATACAGGGTTGTGAAGCCCTCATCCACCAGATGCAACCCTCCTGTAGCTTCCTCCTCCTTTACAGACCACCACGTAGCAATGCAACATTCCCAGACACATTCCTAGACACAGTGTCAAATCTTATCACACTGCACTCCAACTTATGCATTCTTGGTGACCTAAACATTTGGTTTGACAAACCCAATATGCCCCATCCAAAAACTATCATTACTGGCCTGGTCACACTGAACCTTCATCAAATTTCCACAGACCCACACACATCATTGGACACATCCTAGATGTTATTTATGCAAACCGAGAACTAGTCAACTTTCAAAGGATTACCCTAGTCACATGGTCAGACCAACATTTGCTAGCTTTCTATCACAAAACACCACAAATCAACACATCTAATGCTACCTTACATCCATCCACCTGTCAACCGTGGAGCAAACGCCATCTTAAATACTTAGAAACACAACTAACATCAAACACAGATCTAGACACAATAAATTATGTTCGAAATACTTTGAGTGGCTACAGGAAGGTTGGATGTCTTAATATCACTAAGAACAACAAATCAGGACAAAAGAAAACAAACACCTTGGAGAAATACAGAACTAAAAAAGATAAATCAACAAATTACAAAGCTGCAACTCATCTGGCTCAAAACAAGCAGCAATCAAGACAATCTTTACCTACACAAATTTAACAGAATATAGAAGTCAACAATGAAAAAAGCACAAAAAAAAAAAATTGAATGCACAGAACTCTTCCCATTACCCAAGAATTCACTGACAAACTGGCAAATCACCAGCACCAACCCACTTCCAACAGTCCCATCTAAGAGTAGGCTATAACCCAGCCTCTGCTTTCCTTCAAATAGTTATCACAAATTGAATTTATGGATCCTGTCAAAGCAAGCAGGCCAGCCGGCTACCCTTCGGACCCTTGCCCACCACAAATCTTCATGAACATTCCTTTAACTACCTATGCTATCACCCAATAAGAATAATCCTCAGTAATTCTTTAACTACGGGAATCTTTCCAAAAGACCCAAACAAATAAACATTTTTAAAAAGCATCCATATGCCCGTTATCAAAGAAAACAAACCTGGACCCACATGACCTCAACAACTACAGATGTACCTTTCCTGGGCAAACTGATAGATGTCACAATTCATTGAAGATAAAGCTGTACATTTCCACTACAAAACAAGATTCCACCAAGGAAGAGACACAGAACCTGCCTCCAACGCCATCTGGGGTGACCTTGAAAACACAGTAGACTGAAGCGGGGTTGCTGCACTACTTCTGTTAGACCTCTTAGCTACTTCGACACAGTTGATCATGACACTCTATTACAAAGACTCTACAAAGCTGGCATAGAAGGGGCTGCTGTAGGAGACTGGTCTGGTTTGTAGTGGGCACCTAAGGTACTTACACCTTATACCAGGTCCAGTTATCCCCTATTATTGAAATGTAGGCAGTGTTCTAGCAGCTTAGGCTGTCTAGAGGTAGCTGTGGCAGAGCAGCTTAGGCTGATCTAGGAGACATGCAAAGCTCCTGCAACACCACTATAATTACACATTACTTATGCACAATAAAAGACAATACACTGTGTTACCAAAAATAAAGGTACTTTATTTTAGTGACACAAGGCCAAAAATATCTTAGAGACAATACTCCTTCTGTAGATAAGTATTATACCCAATATATACACTAGAAACGAAAAAAATCAGGTAAGTAAACAGTCATAGAATAGAGCACACAGTAGAAGATACAATCAAATGCAGTGGGCCTAGGGGCAACATGAAACCATATACTAAAAGTGGAATGCGAATCACAAATTCCCACCTAGGCAAGTGTGGTGTGTAGAGGGGCGCTGAGAGTGTGGGAAACACCAAAGGTAAGTAATGTACCCCACCCCAGGAAAGGAGGAGTAAAGTACTGCAAGTTTCCTCAGGACACACTACAAGTTGTGATAAGAGATTTTGCAAGAACCAAGCAAGACTGCAATCAACAAATGGTGGATTCCTGGACCTGAAGACCTGTGAAGAGAGGAGACCAAGTCCAGAACTCGCAGAAGATTCCAGGAGGGACAGGAGCCCCTGCCATCCTAGAAGATGGTGCAAAAGTGGATTCTCCGGTAAGAAAAAGAGTACAGTAGAGCAGCAAAGAAGAATGCTGTTGGTTCCTGCGTGGTGCAGGAGATGTCCCACGTCGAGTTGTTGGATGCAGGCTGTTCGCGTCGCTGGATTCCGCCAGAATGCCTTGGCTCACGCAAGTACGCCTCAAAGTGGAGCTGCCTGGACCCAGGAGGGACCCGGGGGTCTCAACTCGGACTGAGGGGACAGAGAGGGCGCTCAGCACTGTAGAGAGCCCTCAGAAGACCAGGCAGTACCCACGGGAGTCCCAGGACATGGGGACAAAAAATATGCAAAGTGCGGTTGTCGCAGCACAACAAAGGAATGCCCCATGCCGCCGGAGAACAACTCAGCGAATTGTGCGTCGCAGGATGGAGTGCTGGGGACCTGGGCTACACTGTGCACTAAGGATTCTTGGAAGAAGTGCTCAGAAGCCCAAGGAGCTGGGGATGACTCAGTGCACAGGGGTACTGTCGCAGCACGGGGAGGCAAGCTCTTACCTTCACCAAATTTGGACAGCTGGACCTTAGAACAGTCTGGGACACATCAGTCCACCACCTGTGTTCCAAGGAGCACGCTTGTTGTCAGGAGAGGACTCCCAGAGTACGGGTCATCGTCACAGAAGGGTGCCTGCAGAAGCAGGGAAGTGACTCCGTCACTGCGGGAAATTCCTTCGGTTCTTCTGGTGCAGGATGAAGACGGGCAGTCCTCAGAGCATGCACACCTTGGAAACTGTTGCAAATGCTGGCTGGAGCTGAAGTTGTAGGGCACAGGAGTCATTCTGGATATTTTGTTGCAGTTACAGCGGTTCCTGAAGCAGTCTGCGGTTGATCCGACTGTCAGAAGCAGAGGATTCCTGGAAGAGTCTTGCAAGCTGAATCTGAGGAAACACCCAGAGGAGAGACCCTAAATAGCCCTGAGAAGGGGATTGGCTACCTACCCAGGTATGCACCTATCAGGAGGGCTCTCTGACGTCACCTGCTGGTAAAGGCCACTGAGAGGTCTCCAGAGTGTCCCCGCACCTTGGAATCCAAGATGGCTAATGCGGACAGGGGAGTTTTCACTCCCCTTTCCTTTGTCCAGTTTCGCGCCAGAGCAGGGACTGGGGGTCCCTGAACCGATGTAGACTGGCTTACGCAAGGAGGGCACCATTTGTGCCCTTCAAAGCATTTCCAGAGGTTCTGGGAGGCTACCCCGCCAAGCCTGTAACCCCTATTTCTAAAGGGAGAGGGTGTAATACCCTCCTCCCAAAGGAAATACATTGTTCTGCCTTCCTTGGATTGAGCTGCTCAGTCCCCAGGAGGGCAGAAACCTGTCTGTGAGGTGGTAGCAACTGGGGCTGCAGTGGAAACCTCAGAGAGCTGGTTTGGCAGTACTGTGGGTCGATGGTGGAGCCCACAGGATGCATGGGATTGCCACCCCCCCATATCAAATTTGAAATGGGGGGGACAATTCCATGATCTTACATCCCTCACATGACCATATTCGGAGTTACCATTGTGAAGCTACATATATGTATTGACGTATATGTAGTGCACGGGTGTAATGGTGTCCCTGCACTCAAGAAGTCTGGGGGATTGACCCTGGACAACGTGGGGGCACCTTTGCTAGTGCAAGGGTGCCCTCACACTTAGTAATGGGTGACTTATAAGTTACTTAAGTGTAGTGAAAATGGCTGTGAAATAGTGTGGGCACTATTTCACTCAGGCTGCAGTGGCAGTCCTAAAGAAAGGTTTGTCTGAGCTCCTTATGGGTGGCAAAAGAAGTGCTGCAGCCCATAAGGATCTCCTGGAACCACAATGCCCTGGTTACCTGGGTACCATATACTAGGGACTTATAAGGGGGGTCCAGTGTGCCAATTGGAATATGGAGTCACTAAACTATAAAGACTAATTTGGTAAGTACAGAGAGCATAAGCACTGGAGTTCTGGTTAGCAGAACTTCAGTGACACAGTTAAGCATACGGACAACACACACATAGGCCACAAACTATGAGCACTGGGGTCCTGGCTAGCAGGATCCCAGTGAGACAGGCAAAACAAACTGACAATTAGGGTTTTAACTGAGCACTGGGGTCATGGCTAGCAGGATCCCAGTGAGACAATAAAAACACACTGACAAACACTCACAAAGAGGCCAAAAGTGGTGGGTAGCCATGCTAGAAACAGACTACTTTCTCACAGCTACTCTCGAATGGATCATGTCCTACCTTCAAAGCAGAACAAAGGCCTTCCATACTCCCCCTTTCTCACCCATCCTGTACATCACAAAAGCAGAGGTCCTTCAAGGCTTTATTGTCTCACCCATGCTTTTCAACATGTACATGAATTCTTTACTGGCAGGGATCAATGAATTTCAGCTCTTGTGCTATAACTATGCAGATGACAATCAAATACTTCTTAAACTGGAAAGCCCCAAAGACATTGGAAACTTGGTAATCTTCAGTTGCCTCATAGCTGCTGATCAGTGGATGACATGGAACCATTCCAAATTGGATGCCTCAGAAACTGAAATACTCACATGTGATGATTGGTAAAACTATGACCCACTCTGCTCCTGACCTATCTTGGACCACCTAAGGGAGGTAAGAAGTCTTGAAGTTACCATAGACAGCAAGTTATCAATGAATACCCAAGTGGACAAGTTTCATTATTATGAAAACTCTGCAACACTTATTTCACCACCTGGGATTTCCACACATTGTCTAGGATACTATCTCTCTTGCACTGTCTAAACTGGATTACACCAGTGGCCTTCACCATGGATTATCTGTATCAACTATGAAAAGAGTACAACAAATTCAGAACTCTGTTGCCAAACTACTCCTACATGGAAAGCCACAAGCAGATATCTCCCCTGTCATGAGGGCTATACATTGGTTACCAGTTGCCAAAATATCCACCTTCAAGCTGCTTTGTAGCACCCACAAAGCACTGCATGAAGCAAGAGCACTGTTAATCAGAAATAAAATCACCAAATACATTCAATAAAGGAACCATAAAAGAAAAAAATACAGGTGGTAAATCTTTCTCTGTTCAAGTAGACAAGCTATGGAATTTATTATCCACAAACATAGGAGCCACTGATAACTATCTTATCTTCAGAAGACTACTAAAGAGTTAGCTCTTTTCTATATAGCCACCATACTCGAACACTAATGTACAGCATATTCTTGTGTATGTTAACATTTACACTTTGATTATATGTATGTATTTAAGTATGTGTTTTTCTTTTTACATATTGTTTTTCTAAGAATGTATAGCTGTAAGGAAATGCCTCCTTGGCATGGTTGCCCCCTGACTTTTTGCCTTTGCTGATGCTATGTTTACAATTGACAGTGTGCTGAGGCCTGCTAACCAGGCCCCAGCCCCAGTGTTCTTTCCCTAACCTGTACTTTTGTATCCACAATTGGCAGACCCTGGCATCCAGATAAGTCCCTTGTAACTGGTACTTCTAGTACCAAGGGCCCTGATGCCAAGGAAGGTCTCTAAGGGCTGCAGCATGTCTTATGCCACCCTGGAGACCTCTCACTCAGCACAGACACACTGCTTACCAGCTTGTGTGTGCTAGTGAGGACAAAACGAGTAAGTCGACATGGCACTCCCCTCAGGGTGCCATGCCAGCCTCTCACTGCCTATGCAGTATAGGTAAGACACCCCTCTAGCAGGCCCTACAGCCCTAAGGCAGGGTGCACTATACCATAGGTGAGGGTACCAGTGCATGAGCATGGTACCCCTACAGTGTCTAAACAAAACCTTAGACATTGTAAGTGCAGGGTAGCCATAAGAGTATATGGTCTGGGAGTCTGTCAAACACGAACTCCACAGCACCATAATGGCTACACTGAAAACTGGGAAGTTTGGTATCAAACTTCTCAGCACAATAAATGCACACTGATGCCCGTGGACATTTTATTGTAAAATACACCACAGAGGGCACCTTAGAGGTGCCCCCTGAAACTTAACCGACTATCTGTGTAGGCTGACTAGTTTTAGCAGCCTGCCACAAACCGAGACATGTTGCTGGCCCCATGGGGAGAGTGCCTTTGTCACTCTGAGGCCAGTAACAAAGCCTGCACTGGGTGGAGATGCTAACACCTCTCCCAGGCAGGAATTGTCACACCTGGCGGTGAGCCTCAAAGGCTCACCTCCTTTGTGCCAACCCAGCAGGACACTCCAGCTAGTGGAGTTGCCCGCCCCCTCCGGCCAGGCCCCACTTTTGGCGGCAAGGCCGGAGAAAATAATGAGAAAAACAAGGAGGAGTCACTGGCCAGTCAGGACAGCCCCTAAGGTGTCCTGAGCTGAGGTGACTCTAACTTTTAGAAATCCTCCATCTTGCAGATGGAGGATTCCCCCAATAGGGTTAGGATTGTGACCCCCTCCCCTTGGGAGGAGGCACAAAGAGGGTGTACCCACCCTCAGGGCTAGTAGCCATTGGCTACTAACCCCCCAGACCTAAACACGCCCTTAAATTTAGTATTTAAGGGCTACCCTGAACCCTAGAAAATTAGATTCCTGCAACTACAAGAAGGACTGCCCAGCTGAAAACCCCTGCAGCGGAAGACCAGAAGACGACAACTGCCTTGGCTCCAGAAACTCACCGGCCTGTCTCCTGCCTTCCAAAGATCCTGCTCCAGCGACGCCTTCCAAAGGGACCAGCGACCCCGACATCCTCTGAGGACTGCCCCTGCTTCGAAAAGACAAGAAACTCCCGAGGACAGCGGACCTGCTCCAAGAAAAGCTGCAACTTTGTTTCCAGCAGCTTTAAAGAACCCTGCAAGCTCCCCGCAAGAAGCGTGAGACTTGCCACACTGCACCCGGCGACCCCGACTCGGCTGGTGGCGATCCAACACCTCAGGAGGGACCCCAGGACTACTCTGATACTGTGAGTACCAAAACCTGTCCCCCCTGAGCCCCCACAGCGCCGCCTGCAGAGGGAATCCCGAGGCTTCCCCTGACCGCGACTCTTTGAACCTAAAGTCCCGACGCCTGGGAGAGACCCTGCACCCGCAGCCCCCAGGACCTGAAGGACCGGACTTTCACTGGAGGAGTGACCCCCAGGAGTCCCTCTCCCTCGCCCAAGTGGAGGTTTCCCCGAGGAATCCCCCCCTTGCCTGCCTGCAGCGCTGAAGAGATCCCGAGATCTCTCATAGACTAACATTGAAAACCCGACGCTTGTTTCTACACTGCACCCGGCCGCCCCCGCGCTGCTGAGGGTGAAATCTCTGTGTGGACTTGTGTCCCCCCCGGTGCCCTACAAAACCCCCCTGGTCTGCCCTCCGAAGACGCGGGTACTTACCTGCAAGCAGACCGGAACCGGGGCACCCCCTTCTCTCCATTCTAGCCTATGTGTTTTGGGCACCACTTTGAACTCTGCACCTGACCGGCCCTGAGCTGCTGGTGTGGTGACTTTGGGGTTGCTCTGAACCCCCAACGGTGGGCTACCTTGGACCAAGAACTGAACCCTGTAAGTGTCTTACTTACCTGGTAAAACTAACAAATACTTACCTCCCCTAGGAACTGTGAAAATTGCACTAAGTGTCCACTTTTAAAACAGCTAGTTGTGAATAACTTGAAAAGTATACATGCAATTTTGATGATTTGAAGTTCCTAAAGTACTTACCTGCAATACCTTTCGAATGAGCTATTACATGTAGAATTTGAACCTGTGGTTCTTAAAATAAACTAAGAAAAGATATTTTTCTATATAAAAACCTATTGGCTGGATTTGTCTCTGAGTGTGTGTACCTCATTTATTGTCTATGTATATGTACAACAAATGCTTAACACTACTCCTTGGATAAGCCTACTGCTCGACCACACTACCACAAAATAGAGCATTAGTATTATCTATTTTTACCACTATTTTACCTCTAAGGGGAACCCTTGGACTCTGTGCATGCTATTCCTTACTTTGAAATAGCACATACAGAGCCAACTTCCTACATTGGTGGATCAGCGGTGGGGTACAAGACTTTGCATTTGCTGGACTACTCAGCCAATACCTGATCACACGACAAATTCCAAAATTGTCATTAGAAATTGATTTTTGCAATTTGAAAAGTTTTCTAAATTCTTAAAAGACCTGCTAGGGCCTTGTGTTAGATCCTGTTTAGCATTTCTTTTAGAGTTTAAAAGTTTGTAAAAGTTTGAATTAGATTCTAGAACCAGTTTTAGTTTCTTAAAAAGTATTCCAACTTTTAGAAGCATAATGTCTAGCACAGATGTGAATGTGGTGGAACTCGACACCACACCTTACCTCCATCTACAGATGAGAGAGCTAAGGTCACTCTGTAAACTAAAGAAAATAGCAATGGGCCCCAAACCTACCAAAGTACAGCTCCAGGAGCTTTTGGCAGAGTTTGAAAAGGCCAACCCCTCTGAGGATGGCAACTCAGAGGATGAAGATAGTGACTTGGAGGGAAATTCCCCCCCTCCAGTCCTACTTAGGGAGAGCAGGGCTTCTCAAGCCCTGACTCCACAAATAATAGTCAGAGATGCTGGTTCCCTCACAGGAGGGACCAACAACTCTGAAATCACTGAGGATAACTCCAGTGAAGAGGACATCCAGTTAGCCAGGATGGCCAAAAGATTGGCTTTGGAAAGACAGATCCTAGCCATAGAGAGGGAAAGACAAGAGATGGGCCTAGGACCCATCAATGGTGGCAGCAACATAAATAGGGTCAGAGATTCTCCTGACATGTTGAAAATCCCCAAAGGGATTGTAACTAAATATGAAGATGGTGATGACATCACCAAATGGTTCACAGCTTTTGAGAGGGCTTGTGTAACCAGAAAAGTGAACAGATCTCACTGGGGTGCTCTCCTTTGGGAAATGTTCACAGGAAAGTGTAGGGATAGACTCCTCACACTCTCTGGACAAGATGCAGAATCTTATGACCTCATGAAGGGTACCCTGATTGAGGGCTTTGGATTCTCCACTGAGGAGTATAGGATTAGATTCAGGGGGGCTCAAAAATCCTCGAGCCAGACCTGGGTTGACTTTGTAGACTACTCAGTGAAAACACTAGATGGTTGGATTCAAGGCAGTGGTGTAAGTAATTATGATGGGCTGTACAATTTATTTGTGAAAGAACACCTGTTAAGTAATTGTTTCAATGATAAACTGCATCAGCATCTGGTAGACCTAGGACCAATTTCTCCCCAAGAATTGGGAAAGAAGGCGGACCATTGGGTCAAGACAAGGGTGTCCAAGACTTCAACAGGGGGTGACCAAAAGAAAGGGGTCACAAAGACTCCCCAGGGGAAGGGTGATGAGACAACCAAAACTAAAAATAGTAAAGAGTCTTCTACAGGCCCCCAAAAACCTGCACAGGAGGGTGGGCCCAGAGCCTCTTCACAAAACAATGGGTACAAGGGTAAAAACTTTGATCCCAAAAAGGCCTGGTGTCATAGCTGTAAACAGCATGGACACCAAACTGGAGACAAGGCCTGTCCCAAGAAAGGTTCCACTCCAAACTCCCATCCAGGTAACACTGGTATGGCTAGTCTCCAAGTGGGATCAACAGTGTGCCCAGAGCAAATCAGGGTCCACACTGAAGCTACTCTAGTTTCTGAGGGTGGGGTGGATTTAGCCACACTAGCTGTCTGGCCGCCTAACATGCAAAAATACAGACAGCAACTCTTAATTAATGGGACTAGAATAGAGGGCCTGAGGGATACAGGTGCCAGTGTCACCATGGTGACAGAGAAACTGGTTTCCCCTGGCCAATACCTGACTGGAAAAACTTACACAGTCACCAACGCTGACAATCAGAGAAAAGTACATCCCATGGCAATGGTTACTTTAGAATGGGGAGGGGTCAATGGCCTGAAACAGGTGGTGGTCTCCTCAAATATCCCAGTGGACTGTCTGCTTGGAAATGACCTGGAGTCCTCAGCATGGGCTGAGGTAGAACTAAAAACCCATGCAGCAATGCTGGGTATCCCTGAACTGGTGTGTGTGAAAACAAGAGCACAATGCAAGGCACAGGGTGAAAAAGTAGAGCTGGAGTCTGGAAAAATGGCCCAGCCTACCAAGAGAACAGGAAAGTCAGTTGGGAAACCAACTGCAACACAGCCAAAGAAAGGGAACCTCTCTTCTCAGGAAGAAGTTCTGCCCTCTGAGGGAACTGAGCCTTTGGAGCTTGAACCTTACCAGGTTGAGCTCTTAGGCCCAGGGGGACCCTCAAGGGAGGAGCTGTGTAAGGGACAAGAAACCTGTCCCTCTCTTGAAGGCCTTAGGCAGCAAGCTGCTGAAGAGTCCAAAGGCAAGAAAAATGGAACACATAGGGTCTATTGGGAAGAAGGACTCCTGTACACTGAGGCCAGAGACCCCAAACCTGGTGCCACTAGGAGAGTGGTAGTGCCTCAGCTGTTCAGAGGGTTCATCCTAACATTGGCCCATGACATTCCCCTTGCTGGACATTTGGGACAAACCAAGACGTGGGAGAGGTTAGTCAACCACTTCTACTGGCCCAATATGTCCAACATGGTTAAGGAGTTTTGCCTCTCCTGCCCCACCTGTCAAGCCAGTGGTAAGACAGGTGGGCATCCAAAGGCCCCCCTCATTCCACTTCCAGTGGTGGGGGTGCCCTTTGAAAGAGTGGGTGTGGACATAGTTGGTCCACTAGAACCTCCCACAGCCTCAGGAAATCTGTATATCCTGGTAGTAGTGGATCATGCTACCAGGTATCCTGAAGCTATTCCCCTTAGGTCGACTACTGCCCCTGCAGTAGCCAAGGCCCTCATTGGTATTTTTACCAGAGTGGGTTTCCCTAAGGAGGTGGTGTCTGACAGAGGTACCAACTTCATGTCAGCATACCTAAAGCACATGTGGAATGAGTGTGGAGTGACTTATAAATTCACTACACCATACCATCCACAAACTAATGGCTTGGTTGAGAGGTTCAACAAGACATTAAAAGGCATGATCATGGGGCTCCCAGAAAAGCTCAAAAGGAGATGGGATGTCCTCCTGCCATGTCTGCTTTTCGCTTACAGGGAGGTACCACAGAAGGGAGTAGGGTTCTCACCCTTTGAACTTCTGTTTGGTCATCCTGTAAGGGGACCACTTGCCCTTGTTAAAGAAGGCTGGGAGAGACCTCTCCATGAGCCTAAACAGGACATAGTGGACTATGTACTTGGCCTTCGCTCTAGAATGGCAGAGTACATGGAAAAGGCAACCAAAAACCTTGAGGCCAGCCAACAACTCCAGAAGTTTTGGTATGACCAAAAGGCTGCACTGGTTGAGTTCCAACCAGGGCAGAAGGTCTGGGTTCTTGAGCCTGTGGCTCCCAGGGCACTCCAGGACAAATGGAGTGGCCCTTACCCAGTACTAGAAAGGAAGAGTCAGGTCACCTACCTGGTGGACCTGGGCACAAGCAGGAGCCCCAAGAGGGTGATCCATGTAAACCGCCTTAAACTCTTCCATGACAGGGCTGATGTGAATCTGTTGATGGTAACAGATGAGGATCAGGAGGCAGAGAGTGAACCTCTCCCTGATCTTCTGTCATCAGACCCAAAAGATGGCACAGTAGATGGAGTGATCTACTCAGACACCCTCTCTGGCCAACAGCAGGCTGATTGTAGGAGAGTCCTACAACAGTTTCCTGAGCTTTTCTCCCTAACCCCTGGTCAGACACACCTGTGTACCCATGATGTGGACACAGGAGACAGCATGCCTGTCAAGAACAAAATCTTCAGACAGTCTGACCATGTTAAGGAAAGCATCAAGGTGGAAGTCCACAAGATGCTGGAATTGGGAGTGATTGAGCGCTCTGACAGCCCCTGGGCTAGCCCAGTGGTCTTAGTCCCCAAACCTCACACCAAAGATGGAAAGAAAGAGATGAGGTTTTGTGTGGACTACAGAGGGCTCAATTCTGTCACCAAGACAGATGCCCATCCAATTCCAAGAGCTGATGAGCTCATTGATAAATTAGGTGCTGCCAAATTTCTAAGTACCTTTGACTTGACAGCAGGGTACTGGCAAATAAAAATGGCACCTGGAGCAAAAGAAAAGACAGCATTCTCCACACCTGATGGGCATTATCAGTTTACTGTTATGCCCTTTGGTTTAAAGAATGCCCCTGCCACCTTCCAAAGGTTGGTGAATCAAGTCCTTGCTGGCTTGGAGTCCTTTAGCACAGCTTATCTTGATGATATTGCTGTCTTTAGCTCCACCTGGCAGGATCACCTGGTCCACCTGGGGAAGGTTTTGAAGGCTCTGCAATCTGCAGGCCTCTCTATCAAGGCATCCAAATGCCAGATAGGGCAGGGAACTGTGGTTTACTTGGGCCACCTTGTAGGTGGAGGCCAAGTTCAGCCACTCCAACCCAAGATCCAGACTATTCTGGACTGGGTAGCTCCAAAAACCCAGACTCAAGTCAGGGCATTCCTTGGCTTGACTGGGTACTACAGGAGGTTTGTGAAGGGATATGGGTCCATTGTGACAGCCCTCACTGAGCTCACCTCCAAGAAAATGCCCAAGAAAGTGAACTGGACTGTGGACTGCCAACAGGCCTTTGACACCCTGAAACAAGCAATGTGCTCAGCACCAGTTCTCAAAGCTCCAGATTATTCTAAGCAGTTCATTGTGCAGACTGATGCCTCTGAACATGGGATAGGGGCAGTTTTGTCCCAAACAAATGATGATGGCCTTGACCAGCCTGTTGCTTTCATTAGCAGGAGGTTACTCCCCAGGGAGCAGCGTTGGAGTGCCATTGAGAGGGAGGCCTTTGCTGTGGTTTGGTCCCTGAAGAAGCTGAGACCATACCTCTTTGGGACTCACTTCCTAGTTCAAACTGACCACAGACCTCTCAAATGGCTGATGCAAATGAAAGGTGAAAATCCTAAACTGTTGAGGTGGTCCATCTCCCTACAGGGAATGGACTTTATAGTGGAACACAGACCTGGGACTGCCCATGCCAATGCAGATGGCCTTTCCAGGTTCTTCCACTTAGAAAATGAAGACTCTCTTGGGAAAGGTTAGTCTCATCCTCTTTCGTTTGGGGGGGGGTTGTGTAAGGAAATGCCTCCTTGGCATGGTTGCCCCCTGACTTTTTGCCTTTGCTGATGCTATGTTTACAATTGACAGTGTGCTGAGGCCTGCTAACCAGGCCCCAGCCCCAGTGTTCTTTCCCTAACCTGTACTTTTGTATCCACAATTGGCAGACCCTGGCATCCAGATAAGTCCCTTGTAACTGGTACTTCTAGTACCAAGGGCCCTGATGCCAAGGAAGGTCTCTAAGGGCTGCAGCATGTCTTATGCCACCCTGGAGACCTCTCACTCAGCACAGACACACTGCTTACCAGCTTGTGTGTGCTAGTGAGGACAAAACGAGTAAGTCGACATGGCACTCCCCTCAGGGTGCCATGCCAGCCTCTCACTGCCTATGCAGTATAGGTAAGACACCCCTCTAGCAGGCCCTACAGCCCTAAGGCAGGGTGCACTATACCATAGGTGAGGGTACCAGTGCATGAGCATGGTACCCCTACAGTGTCTAAACAAAACCTTAGACATTGTAAGTGCAGGGTAGCCATAAGAGTATATGGTCTGGGAGTCTGTCAAACACGAACTCCACAGCACCATAATGGCTACACTGAAAACTGGGAAGTTTGGTATCAAACTTCTCAGCACAATAAATGCACACTGATGCCCGTGGACATTTTATTGTAAAATACACCACAGAGGGCACCTTAGAGGTGCCCCCTGAAACTTAACCGACTATCTGTGTAGGCTGACTAGTTTTAGCAGCCTGCCACAAACCGAGACATGTTGCTGGCCCCATGGGGAGAGTGCCTTTGTCACTCTGAGGCCAGTAACAAAGCCTGCACTGGGTGGAGATGCTAACACCTCTCCCAGGCAGGAATTGTCACACCTGGCGGTGAGCCTCAAAGGCTCACCTCCTTTGTGCCAACCCAGCAGGACACTCCAGCTAGTGGAGTTGCCCGCCCCCTCCGGCCAGGCCCCACTTTTGGCGGCAAGGCCGGAGAAAATAATGAGAAAAACAAGGAGGAGTCACTGGCCAGTCAGGACAGCCCCTAAGGTGTCCTGAGCTGAGGTGACTCTAACTTTTAGAAATCCTCCATCTTGCAGATGGAGGATTCCCCCAATAGGGTTAGGATTGTGACCCCCTCCCCTTGGGAGGAGGCACAAAGAGGGTGTACCCACCCTCAGGGCTAGTAGCCATTGGCTACTAACCCCCCAGACCTAAACACGCCCTTAAATTTAGTATTTAAGGGCTACCCTGAACCCTAGAAAATTAGATTCCTGCAACTACAAGAAGAAGGACTGCCCAGCTGAAAACCCCTGCAGCGGAAGACCAGAAGACGACAACTGCCTTGGCTCCAGAAACTCACCGGCCTGTCTCCTGCCTTCCAAAGATCCTGCTCCAGCGACGCCTTCCAAAGGGACCAGCGACCCCGACATCCTCTGAGGACTGCCCCTGCTTCGAAAAGACAAGAAACTCCCGAGGACAGCGGACCTGCTCCAAGAAAAGCTGCAACTTTGTTTCCAGCAGCTTTAAAGAACCCTGCAAGCTCCCCGCAAGAAGCGTGAGACTTGCCACACTGCACCCGGCGACCCCGACTCGGCTGGTGGCGATCCAACACCTCAGGAGGGACCCCAGGACTACTCTGATACTGTGAGTACCAAAACCTGTCCCCCCTGAGCCCCCACAGCGCCGCCTGCAGAGGGAATCCCGAGGCTTCCCCTGACCGCGACTCTTTGAACCTAAAGTCCCGACGCCTGGGAGAGACCCTGCACCCGCAGCCCCCAGGACCTGAAGGACCGGACTTTCACTGGAGGAGTGACCCCCAGGAGTCCCTCTCCCTCGCCCAAGTGGAGGTTTCCCCGAGGAATCCCCCCCTTGCCTGCCTGCAGCGCTGAAGAGATCCCGAGATCTCTCATAGACTAACATTGAAAACCCGACGCTTGTTTCTACACTGCACCCGGCCGCCCCCGCGCTGCTGAGGGTGAAATCTCTGTGTGGACTTGTGTCCCCCCCGGTGCCCTACAAAACCCCCCTGGTCTGCCCTCCGAAGACGCGGGTACTTACCTGCAAGCAGACCGGAACCGGGGCACCCCCTTCTCTCCATTCTAGCCTATGTGTTTTGGGCACCACTTTGAACTCTGCACCTGACCGGCCCTGAGCTGCTGGTGTGGTGACTTTGGGGTTGCTCTGAACCCCCAACGGTGGGCTACCTTGGACCAAGAACTGAACCCTGTAAGTGTCTTACTTACCTGGTAAAACTAACAAATACTTACCTCCCCTAGGAACTGTGAAAATTGCACTAAGTGTCCACTTTTAAAACAGCTAGTTGTGAATAACTTGAAAAGTATACATGCAATTTTGATGATTTGAAGTTCCTAAAGTACTTACCTGCAATACCTTTCGAATGAGCTATTACATGTAGAATTTGAACCTGTGGTTCTTAAAATAAACTAAGAAAAGATATTTTTCTATATAAAAACCTATTGGCTGGATTTGTCTCTGAGTGTGTGTACCTCATTTATTGTCTATGTATATGTACAACAAATGCTTAACACTACTCCTTGGATAAGCCTACTGCTCGACCACACTACCACAAAATAGAGCATTAGTATTATCTATTTTTACCACTATTTTACCTCTAAGGGGAACCCTTGGACTCTGTGCATGCTATTCCTTACTTTGAAATAGCACATACAGAGCCAACTTCCTACAATAGCTATTCTTAGATTTGCTTAACAAATGTATATGTTACTTAAGGTTACATGTATATATTATTGTATGCTTACCATGTATATAGGTCACTGTATAGTTTCCATATGTTATTTGATTAGATGCTTGTGAATCTCTGATATATTTATCTATCACAATTTGTAAATATTATCAGTTTTATCTACAAGTGTTTCTCTATGGAAATATTGAGGGATATATAAAATTAACATAAAATACAAAAATAAATAATTTTTAAAAGTACACAAATGAATTAGTTTAAAGTACAGCAGCACTTGAAAGTATGAGATTATACAGTAGAACTTTATATCTTGATACATTATCTTCCTTGTACATGTATACCTTTTTCTACGTAGCTATGTAGCTATATATTTATTGCTTTACTCCTACTGTAGAAGAAACAAAACACTCTTCAATGCACTACTCTCCCATCCTGTACCTCTGTGTATCTGCTACCTCCACTCACTTACTCATCCCAAACCTCATTCTACTCCTATGATCTCCAAAATAACACTTTTTAGACCACCATCCTCTATCCCTCCTTGGCTCACCCAAGCTTCATTTTGCTAGTGTGGTCTTCAAAATAACCTTTACTTTATTCTCCCCTCGTGTATCCCTCCTCTAACGCGTCCCAAACCTCATTTTGCTACTATGATCTCCATAATCACTTTCTATATTCTACCCTCCTCCATCTCCTTTTACTCATCCCAAACCTCACTTTACTACAGTGATCTCCCAAATCACACTTTCTAGACTCTTCCTTCGTCCTTCTGTTATCCTATTCACTTCAAGTAACACACTCAGAAAAACTCACATTTCCCCATACTTATCCACCACTAATCCTTCTTGAGTTCTGGAGTAGCATGCTACTCTCTGGAAAGCGCTTTGACGCCTCATCAGGGGTAGTTAGCATTATACAATTACAGTTACATAAGGCATTCCATCTTGGACATCTTCGTAGAAGCGAGTGGACTTCATCTGGGCATGGTGTTGAAGCACCATGTTGGTTTCCATTGTCCTACCCAGACAGTCCATGATGTCTATCTAGGCCCAAGCTGATGACAAATCTGGATGCATCCCGGCCATCTTCAGTGGTTTGAACTAGCAATGTATCAATGAGGGCTTCCTTGAAAGGCAAAAGACTTTCAGTTAGTGCCTGGCCAGCTTGTAGGACTTCAGTCAAAATATTTGTCTGCACCACCAAAGTAGGGAGGTAGATGTCAAGAATCTCATCAGCTCTTCATATCACTGAGGCGAAAGAAGTGCTTTCCTCTGTTGCTGAGGTGGGGGTTCGAGGGTTATGTAATGATCTATTATCGGGTGAAATGCCCAGCCGACTGGCGTACTGTAGATCCATGTACCATCCATGTACCAGTTATCATCATAAGGTGAGGCAAACGACTCTCATTCGAACCATGATCATTTCCATAAGGCTAGCTATGGTCAGAACGAACAAGTTGTTGTTAAGTCCGTGTGTGGATGTGCGACATTGGAATTGTGTCTGAGTCTGCTGGATTCAGTAGAGGCTGTGGCACATCAAGATCTGGACGTTGCTTAAGTCGAGGTTTAGGCAACGCTGGCTTAGACTTGGACACAACAATAGGCTGCAGGTCTCCCTCGAGGGGTGTCGTGCCAGTCTCGTCACTCGAGGGGCAAATGCTGATTCTGGTTCCGGTCGTGATGCCAGTAGAGAACTCAAAGGGGGTTCAAGCACCTCAGACAGCACCAGGGGCTGAATGGGAGCCCCTGCGGATCCTTGGGGCCCAAAGGCATTCCAGGGGATGTGGAAGCAAGCCAAAGAAATACAGCATGATTTCTTGAAAAGCCGTGGCTAGATGTGATGTTTCCAGTGAACCTGAAAACTTTTGAGTAGATTAGGTCCAAGGATTAAATCTTCTCCTTAGTTGAATGGAAGCAAGGCCCTCGAGCCTTCTCAGGAGAATGAGATATTGCAAAAGTGTGATACCAATAACCTTCTGATAGAAGAAAATTGTGTTTGTCGAAAGTATGTGCAC
Organism: Pleurodeles waltl; assembly: GCF_031143425.1. NCBI lineage: Eukaryota > Metazoa > Chordata > Amphibia > Caudata > Salamandridae > Pleurodeles > Pleurodeles waltl. Next base: position 384,165,499 of record NC_090436.1, on the reverse strand, counting down.
TTACCTGCCTCCCCCCCCCACACACACACACACACACACACACACACTCTCTCTCTCTCTCTCTCTCTCTCTCTCTCTCTCTCTCTCTCTCTCTCTCTCTCTCTCTCTCTCTCTCTCTCTCTCTCTCTCTCTCTCTTTCTCTCTTTCTCTCTTTCTCTCTTTCTCTTCCTCCTCCCTCCCTCCACCTCCTCCCACAAACATGATTGTACACTTGAAGCTCAGCCTTGGGTACATTACAGGTATGTTCAAGTTTGCACCGCTTCTTCTGTGGGTTAGCTTGTGGACAAATAATGAGGCCAACGTGAACAGGGAAATTATTATGGATTGTCTGAATCTAGACAAGGGACACTATATCCCTTGATTGGCTTGTGTACACAAATCCTGCGAAGTTCTGAATGTACCAAACATGTTTCATTTACCACTTTAAATAGGGAAATCTGATTAGGAGCTTAAACTGTGGTTTCTGGACCTATGTCACTCCCAAGGATTAGAGAAAGAATTGTGCAAAATGTTGGCGAAGGAGTATTTTACATCTCTTGCACCAGAGGCTTTTGTGCTGTATCTTGCATTGCCACTCTCAAGATGGGAACCATCTTTAGTGTTTTGCTAAAGGGCTGACACAGTGGTTTGGCTTTTGAAATTCTTTGGTGTAAAAACTCATGAGGAGACACTAGAGGTGGCTTGCCCCTGTGGTTTGTTACGTTATTTCAGACCTTTAAGTACCCATGATGTTTTTTACGCGGTTTGTACATTTCTAAAAGCAGTGATGAAGTCCAGAAGAACAATGTGTTGTGAATCCTAGTTTGTTTTAATCGGATAACAGGAGTTAGCTTAGCCTTTGGCTTGCAGGCTCGTGCCCCGTCAACTAGTGACTTTTAACCTACTTAGCTTGCTCTGTCTTAGCCCATTTATTTAATTAATTCTTCTAAGATGGCTGCCTTGTTCATAGTTAGGCCATTTTGTTTAGCGTTATGTTATCAGTGCCACCACGCTAAGACGTCAAATCAAGTGACAAAGACAAACAAACCATAGGTGTTCACATTAGGTACTTTCCCTCTTCACGCTTTTGAGGGAGTTCTTTATATTAATTGCCGTCCCAAGCATGCTGTGTTATCTATTGTTTGTGAACAACCTTCGTCAGGGGTCCAAGTAGATCTGTATAAATACATCACACTTTAGACAGATAATCAGAGGGTTTCCGACCAGATACCATTGCTGCTATCGATGCTGCACGTCGCATTGACGCTGACCCGGGATTCATGTTCCTACGGAGTCTGAGCTCGAGACCTCATTCCAAGGTAACGAGGGTTGGGGGCTCCTTCCAGGGACATGGCATTGGCTGATTAGGTTTAACATACCCAGTTCTCCACTAGGTAGAAGGTTAGGCCTATTATGATAGGGTACTAGGACATATTATACAATCTTTCTTTTTATGCTACTGCAAGACTCTTGTCTTTTCAATTCTATTTCTTCCACTGTTCATTATCCTAATCATTGCAGCCCATGTGATTTATTGCAGATTGTATTAGATAAAAACTATTGAAACATTACTGCATCTTCGTTTACTGCATCTTCTGTGTTTGGTTGAGACATGATGTATCTGTGAGAAAGGGGTAATCTCTGTTTAACCACGACACTCCCTGAGATGTCATACTTCTGAGTCCATGTATAAAGGCTGTCACAAATCACCTTTAACTGTTTGGGTTCTTGGTGAGGTACTGCTATTGAGCCGGAAGGGTTGGGACTACAGTTACAACTTGTTGTAGGATAGGCACAGTCGCCTACAAACATAAGTACTGTCATCCTTGAACCAGCAGTCTTGCCCTGAGCAAGAGTCCAACTACGAAATGGCGCCACCAATGATGGTGCTTAGGCACCAATTTACAGACACCCCGATTATCACTGTCTGACAGACAACAGGTACCCTAAGTACCATGATACGGAGACGTACCACATGTAATACAACACATGAGATTAAGTCCCTTGAATAATGACGGACCTACGTGACCTATGTTTGCCACATACATACACACCTCACCCGGGTATACAAAATCTGCAAGCAGCAGATCTGCTAAACTTATACAATGAATTAGTAACATTATGTTCGATGGCATGTGTAGCTGCAGATACACATGCTGTGCACAGTCCGCCATCTGGTGTTGGGCTCGGAGTGTTACAAGTTGTTTTTCTTCGAAGAAGTCTTTTCGAGTCACGAGACCGAGGGACTCCTCCCATTTCGACTCCATTGCGCATGGGCGTCGACTCCATCTTAGATTGTTTTTTTTCCGCCATCGGGTTCGGACGTGTTTCGGGTCGGAAAGTTAGTTAGAATCTCGGAAAAAAACGTCGGTATTGTTTGCGTCCGGTAACGGGTTAGTTATAACAAATCGACACCGAATTCTGAAGAGCTCCGGTGGCCCTTTGGGTTTTTTTCGATCCCCCGTCGGGGCCTGGTCGGCCCGGCCACACGTGACTTCAAGGCTGATGGAACGGACCCCATTCCGCTTCTGCCCAAAATGCCATAACAAGTATACGGATCAGCATCTGGTCTGTAACTTGTGCTTGTCTCCCGAGCACAAGGAAGATACTTGTGAAGCCTGTCGAGCGTTTTGGTCGAGAAATACATTAAGAGACCGAAGAGCCAGAAGACTGCAAATGGCGTCGACGCCGACAGGACAACAGCGTTTCGAGGAGGAAGAAGAAGCTTTCTCCATCCACGAGTCGGACTCTGAAGAGCTCGAGGCCGAAGAAACGCCAAAAACCGTGAGTAAGACGTCGAAACATAAGACTCACGAGAAGTCAACAAAAGCCCAGGGGACGCCACCGCCAACAGGCCATGGCTTAACCCGAAAAATAGGTGACCGATCATCGGCACCGAAAAAGGGCACGCTTGTGGCGAAGTCATCCGACTCAGGTCGAGATACCGCCACACAGCAACCTCGGACCCGAGACAGCGGCTCCGAAAAAATTTGCCACCGAGACAGCGGCACCGAAGAAGTTCAGCACCGAGACACCACGCCGAAAATAAAAAAGGTTTCTTCAGAGCCTAAAAAGACATCCGAAAAAGTTTTGGTTCCGAAACATCCAGCCTCGGAGCCGAAAACAGGTTCCTACACAGAGGAACAAGGATTAACCTCCCAAATGCATAAGCATAGATTCGGAGAGGAACTTGAAGCTGTAGAGCCAGACTATACACAAAGAAGGCTCCACATTCATGAGGACACAGGGAAGATAACCACTCTTCCCCCCCAATTAAAATAAAAGAAAACTTGCCTTTCAACAAAAGGACAAGCAGCCACAGGCAAAAGTGGCAAGGAAAACAACACCACCACCGTCACCACCACCATCAATACACGCATCACCAGTAACAACTCCACCACTGATGCACTCCCCAGCTCATACTACAATGAGTCAGGATGATCCCGATGCATGGGACCTTTACGATGCCCCGGTATCAGACAACAGCCCAGACTCGTACCCTGCAAGACCGTCGCCACCTGAGGACAGTACATCTTACACACAGGTGGTCGCAAGGGCAGCTGCTTTTCACAACGTCACCTTGCATTCCGAACCAATTGAGGATGACTTTTTGTTTAACACCCTATCATCCACCCATAGCCAGTACCAAAGCCTACCTATGCTCCCAGGAATGCTAAAACATTCAAAACAAATCTTTCAAGATCCTGTTAAAGGCAGAGCCATAACTCCAAGGGTGGAGAAAAAATACAAGCCACCGCCAACAGATCCCGTATATATTACAACGCAATTGACACCGGACTCGGTAGTTGTCGGGGCAGCTCGTAAGAGAGCGAACTCTCATACCTCAGGGGACGCACCACCTCCAGACAAGGAGAGTCGCAAATTTGATGCAGCGGGCAAAAGGGTGGCAGCACAAGCAGCAAACCAATGGCGCATTGCCAATTCACAAGCACTATTGGCAAGATATGATAGAGCTCATTGGGATGAGATGCAGCATTTCATAGAACACTTACCCAAAGAGTTCCAGAAAAGGGCGCAACAGGTGGTGGAAGAAGGACAAAGTATCTCAAATAATCAGATACGGTCTTCAATGGATGCAGCAGATACGGCTGCAAGGACAGTAAACACTGCAATAACAATAAGAAGGCACGCATGGCTGCGTACTTCGGGGTTCAAGCCGGAAATTCAACAAGCCGTGCTAAATATGCCCTTTAATGAACAGCAGTTGTTTGGACCGGAAGTCGACACTGCTATTGAGAAACTCAAGAAAGACACTGATACAGCCAAAGCCATGGGCGCACTCTACTCCCCGCAGAGCAGAGGCACTTTTCGCAAAACACCTTTTAGGGGAGGGTTTCGAGGTCAACCAACAGAAACCACAACATCACAAGCAAGGCCCACTTACCAGAGCCAATATCAGCGGGGAGGTTTTCGGGGGCAATATAGAGGGGGCCAATTCCAGAAGAATAGGGGAAAGTTCCAAAGCCCCAAAGCTCCTCAAAATAAACAGTGACTTACAAGTCACACAACCCCATCACATAACACCTGTGGGGGGGAGACTAAGCCAATTTTACAAACATTGGGAGGAAATAACAACAGACACTTGGGTCTTAGCAATTATCCAGCATGGTTATTGCATAGAATTTCTCAAATTCCCTCCAAACATCCCACCGAAAACACACAGTATGTCAAAACAACATATAGACCTTATAGGACTAGAAGTTCAAGCATTGCTACAAAAAGAAGCAATAGAATTAGTACCAAAACTACAAATAAACACAGGAGTTTACTCACTGTACTTTCTAATACCCAAAAAGGACGGCAGTCTGAGACCAATACTAGATCTCAGAACACTAAATACCTACATCAAATCAGACCACTTTCACATGGTTACATTACAAGACGTAATCCCACTGCTCAAACAACAAGACTACATGACAACACTAGACCTAAAGGATGCGTATTTCCATATACCAATACATCCTTCACACGGAAAATACCTAAGGTTCGTATTCCAAGGAATACATTACCAATTCAAAGTGTTGCCATTCGGAATAACAACTGCGCCAAGAGTTTTTACAAAATGCCTGGCAGTAGTAGCTGCACATATCAGAAGGCAGCAAATACATGTGTTCCCGTACTTAGACGACTGGTTAATCAAAACCAACACGCTAAGGCAGTGTTCACAGCACACAAAATATGTCATACAAATCCTCCACAAACTAGGTTTCTCGATCAACTACACAAAGTCACACCTTATGCCGTGTCAAACAGCAATACTTAGGAGCGACAATCAACACAGCAAAAGGGATTGCCACTCCAAGTCCACAAAGGGTTCAAACATTTCACAATGTAATACAGGTCATGTATCCAAAACAAAGGATACAAGTCAAAATGGTAATGAAACTGCTAGGCATGATGTCTTCATGCATAGCCATTGTCCCAAACGCAAGGTTGCACATGCGGCCCTTACAACAGTGCCTAGCATCACAATGGTCACAAGCACAGGGTCAGCTTCTAGATCTGGTGTTGATAGACCGCCAAGCATACATCTCGCTTCTATGGTGGAACAGTATAAATTTAAACCAAGGGCGGCCTTTCCAAGACCCAGTGCCACAATACGTCATAACAACAGATGCTTCCATGACAGGGTGGGGAGCACACCTCAATCAACACAGCATCCAAGGACAATGGGACATACATCAAAGACAGTTTCACATAAATCACTTAGAACTGTTAGCGGTATTTCTAGCGCTGAAAGCATTTCAGCCCATAATAACCCAAAAATACATTCTAGTCAAAACAGACAACATGACAACAATGTATTACTTAAACAAACAAGGAGGGACTTACTCGACACAGTTGTGTCTCCTTATACAAAAAATATGGCATTGGGCGATTCACAACCACATTCGCCTAATAGCACAATTTATTCCAGGGATTCAGAACCAGTTAGCAGACAATCTCTCTCGGGATCACCAACAAATCCACGAATGGGAGTTTCACCCCCAAATAATAAAAACCTACTTTCAAATTTGGGGAACACCTCAAATAGATCTATTTGCAACAAAGGAAAACTCAAAATGCCAAAACTTCGCATCCAGGTACCCACAGGATCAATCCCAAGGCAATGCTCTATGGATGAACTGGTCAGGGATATTTGCGTACGCTTTTCCCCCTCTCCTTCCATATCTAGTAAACAGGTTGAGTCAAAACAAACTCAAACTCATACTAATAGCACCAACATGGGCGAGGCAACCTTGGTACACAACACTACTAGACCTTTCAGTAGTACCTCATGTCAAACTACCCAACAGACCAGATCTGTTAACACAACACAAACAACAGATCAGACATCCAAATCCAGCATCTTTGAATCTAGCAATTTGGCTCCTGAAATCCTAGAATTCGGACACTTAGACCTCACACAAGAATGTATGGAGGTCATAAGACAAGCTAGGAAACCTACCACTAGACACTGCTATGCAAATAAGTGGAAAAGATTTGTTTATTACTGCCAAAATAATCAAATCCAGCCATTACACGCATCTCCAAAAGATATAGTAGGATATTTACTACATTTACAAAAATCAAATCTAGCTTTCTCTTCCATAAAGATACATCTTACCGCAATATCAGCTTACCTGCAAATTACTCATTCAACTTCATTATTTAGAATACCAGTCATAAAAGCGTTTATGGAAGGCCTAAAGAGAATTATACCACTAAGAACACCACCTGTTCCTTCATGGAACCTCAACATTGTCTTAACACGACTCATGGGTCCACCATTTGAACCCATGCATTCTTGTGTAATGCAATACTTAATGTGGAAAGTTGCGTTTTTAATTGCCATCACATCTCTAAGGAGAGTGAGTGAAATTCAAGCTTTTACCATACAAGAACCATTTATTCAAATACACAAAAATAAAATAGTCCTACGAACAAATCCAAAAATGTTACCAAAGGTGATCTCACCGTTCCACTTGAATCAAACGGTAGAATTACCAGTGTTCTTCCCACAGCCAGATTCTATAGCTGAAAGAGCACTACATACATTAGACATCAAAAGAGCGCTAATGTATTACATTGACAGAACAAAACCAATTCGAAAAACAAAACAACTATTTATTGCTTTTCAAAAACCTCATACAGGAAATCCAATTTCGAAACAAGGCATTGCTAGATGGATAGTTAAGTGCATTCAAAACGTGCTATATTAAAGCAAAGAGAGAGCTGCCTATTACACCAAAGGCACACTCAACCAGAAAGAAAGGTGCTACCATGGCCTTTCTAGGAAATATTCCAATGAACGAAATATGTAAGGCAGCAACATGGTCTACGCCTCATACATTTACCAAGCACTACTGTGTGGATGTGTTAACTGCACAACAGGCCACAGTAGGTCAAGCTGTACTAAGAACATTATTTCAAACAACTTCAACTCCTACAGGCTGAACCACCGCTTTTGGGGAGATAACTGCTTACTAGTCTATGCACAGCATGTGTATCTGCAGCTACACATGCCATCGAACGGAAAATGTCACTTACCCAGTGTACATCTGTTCGTGGCATTAGTCGCTGCAGATTCACATGCGCCCACCCGCCTCCCCGGCAGCCTGTAGCCGTTTAGAAGTAGATCTTGAACATTTGTACATTTGTAAATATATTACTTTAAGCTTCATTATGTACATACGTATTCACTCCATTGCATGGGCACTATTACTAGCATACACAACTCCTACCTCACCCTCTGCGGGGAAAACAATCTAAGATGGAGTCGATGCCCATGCGCAATGGAGTCGAAATGGGAGGAGTCCCTCGGTCTCGTGACTCGAAAAGACTTCTTCGAAGAAAAACAACTTGTAACACTCCGAGCCCAACACCAGATGGCGGACTGTGCACAGCATGTGAATCTGCAGCGACTAATGCCACGAACAGATGTACAGTGGGTAGGTGAAATTTTCCATAGATGGCTTGTTCAGTTCGTAATGCGGACTTTGAACACAACACCAGCTCATCCAGCACCTGCTTCATACCAATTGGCCACTGGGATTAATCCACAAACAGTGCATACTATTATGGGTAAAGTACCCACAGAGCGGGAGAAAATACCTTACTGAATAGCCCAGAAAACAAATCAGCTGGAAGCTGTTTTTCCCCATACGGGACCACAGGAGAAATATAGAATTCTCATGATGTGCTTGGCCTTCGGGATGGGTCCCTCAGTGGATGACTGTGCCACATGGGGTACAGTCTTCTCTGCAATATATACTAACACACATGGCACCCTGACACTTGCCAACTTACCGGAAGTGTTAAGGCAAAAACAGAATGAGCATGGGGCAGCACCTGCCCTAGATTTGAGGATGAAATTAATGTGTAATTTCAACGTGGTATCCTCAGTTATACTTAGTAACATCAAAGGGGAAGCGGTAGCACTGGCAAAATGCCACCATCTCCTAGAAACTCCCCATTTGGACAAGGGAGACAGCTACCAAAAATGATTTCCGATACCTATACTAGTATAGGACGGGATAGTCTGGAAGCCAAGCCAAAGAAGCTGGAAGTACAGAGTACCGCCCCTAAAGAAGGTACGAAACAGATGCAAGAAGGTTTGAAAAAGCACTGGGAAAAGCCAAGACAGTTTAAAGACAGACAGAAGCAGAGAGCAGACTCTCTGCATCCGGAGAACTCCGAAAGGATATATATTCTCAGAAATAAGGAGAATATTAGAACTCCTGATAGATATGCTGATTCATATCCCTCTCGTTCCTTTCAGGACGATCCAGACAGGCGAGAGAGGGGGCCGTCCTGACCGACGTCCTGAATACGTGAAACAAAAGAGAGACTCACCAAAGTCTACAGTCAAGAAAGAAGAGAAGACTTCACAACAAAAGCCACAGTTTAAAAAGAAAAAGGTGGCATCACTATCAGTCAAAAATGCCAATACACTTGAGAACACTGCTGTAGAACAAGACGTGGGCAGTGACACTGCTAGACAGCGCAGCAGAGGTCACGATATGTCGTCAGAGTCTGAAAGATCATCTGGATGTGACAGCAACTAGCAATTTTATTGCAGTTGAAACAACGGACAGGCGCGTACTCCCACCTGATAGACTTTATGATCTAAAGATTCAAATTGAGGGAGACGTGGCACGCACCATCGGTGTGATCTTTTGGGACAAACTTAATTGTGACATCCTATTGGCCGAAAGAGATTGGCTGCCCAAACACGTCTGTAAGCTCCCACATGGGGAAAATGTAATTTTGCCTTCTTTCTCTAATCTTGTTCCGGAGGCGGAAAAGGAAGCTTACGTTGTCAGATGGGCTGTAGCGCAGGCATCTGCATTGTATCGCAATCATGTAGGTTGGGACAGGGATTCTCCGTGTCATGTAATACCTATCAGGTCTACACCCCAGCCTCAGACACAATATCCAGTTAAACACAAGGCTAAAGCTCCAGTGAGGGAGATCCTCACTCCGCTAGAATATAAGGGGGTAATTGAGCCCTGCGCTTCTGCAATGAATAACCAGTTATTCCCGGTTGAGAAGCCAGACCATTCCTATAGAATCGTCTTCGATTACAGACATTTAAACAGCCATACCTGTACATATGCTATACAAAATTCACATAGCACAGCACTGATAAACAATATAGTGCGCAAAACCTATAAAACAACGGTGGATATTTCAAACAGGTTCTTCTGCCAGAATTTAGCGGAAGAAAGTCGGGATCTGAGTACATTCTCATTTGGCTCACAAAAACGTTTTGCCGTTTACCCCAGGGGTAAAAGAATAGTCCAGGGCTGTTCTCAGCCTGAGTAACATCAATATTACATGATATTGATCCTGAGGCGTTATTCTATGTGGACGACATTTATCTCACAGACAACCTGAAAATTCATCTTGTAAGGGTCGATCGAATAATTTTGTGGTTTGCAGAAGTCGGTTATAAATTCAACTTTAAGAAGAGTAGCATCGCCTTTCTCAGTGTATTGTTCCTGGGATACGAGCTATCGAACGAAGGAAAGAGCCTGGCACGCACTTCCTTGAGAAGTGTGCACAACTGCACCCACCAAATATGCTAAAGAAACTACAGTCTTTGCTTGGTTTCTTCAATTTTAGCAGAACATACATTCCTGAATATGCACAACCTATCAAGCCATTATACGACTTAATACGTCCAGATTTTTCTAGCAAACACTGGACAGCTGAACAAACACGCATCCTTAGGGAATTGCAACAGTACATGCTGGAAGCTAAACACCTGCACACACACGTGACAATAAAACAAATTTGGTCATCAGAATAATTGCTGGTGCCATTGGGTTCACTTATGTCACCTTTAATGAGGGTGACACAGTGCCCATAGCATATAAATCACATTAATACTCAAATGAAGGGCAACACTTTGCACCCACAGAAAAAATTCCTACTGCGGTTCAGATGGCTGTCATAAAAGAGGCCACTTGCCCAAGGGAAACACATCACTGTCATTACCCCAGTGCCTGCCTTAGAGGCCATCGCCAAAGCAAGCGTTCCTAACGCTAAAGCATTACATCCACGCTGGATTCAGTGGGCGACTTCTCTAACCGCTACTGGTGTTGATTACATTTTTGATCCAAAACTTCAGACACAAAAATGTCTCCAATACGAACAGGTGTGCCCCGCAGATCTACATCTTTTGCCTTTAGACAACTACCATACTGTCATTTATACTGATGGTTCAGCTCAACCAGCTGTAGGTACCAAACATCAGTACTCAGCCGCTTGCGCAGCTGTGAGTGGAGTGATGAAGGATGAAGTCTTCCATCCTGATAATACCTAAACGCAGACCCTAGGGGACTGCACAGCTCAGTTAGCCGAACTCAAAGCCCTTTTTTTTAGCGCTAGAAAAAACAGAGACAGGAAGACTGATTTTGATAGTCTGTGATTCATATTACTGTGTTCAGTCTTACAATTATTATCTTAATCATTGGAAACTTAACAGGTTTAAAGATTCTAAAGAGAACACCATAAATCATAAGACATTGTGGGGGAGAGTGGCTGATCTTAAGGATAAGCTGCAGTGCGTCCATGTAGTACATACATTGGGCCACCAACGTGTAGGCGTAAACGTTATCGGCAATACTTTGGCTGACAAAGCAGACAAATCCGCAGTAGCTACGGCTTCTGTGGCTGCAGTGACTCGTTCCCAAACGAGATTGTATAATGAAATAGTGACTGCAGTGAAATCTTCGACTGAAGGCAAGTCTCTCCCGAAGGGTGTAGGAAGTTGGCTCTGTATATACTACCTCAAAGTGAGAGATAGGGTTCCCCTTAGAGGTAAGATAGTGGCAAAATTAGATCATTCTAATGCTCTATTCTGTGTTAGTGTGGTCGAGCAGTAGGCTTATCAGAGGGTTGTGTTAAGCATTTGTTTTACACACACAAGCAATAAATGAGGAACACACACTCAAAGACTTTACTCCAGGCCAAAAGTTTTTATATAGAAACATATATTTTCTTTATTTTTAGAACCACAAGTTCAAGATTTGAAGTAAGTACATCAAATGCAAGGTACTCCACACAATTAGAATTAAAGCAATAACATATACAGTTTTTGTTAAAATGTCATTAAGCTATTTTAAAAGTAGACAGTGCAAAAATCAACAGTTCCTGGGGGAGGTAAGTATTGGTTAGATTGTGAGATAAGTAAGACATTTACAAGACTCCGTTCCTGGGCATAGGCATCCCACCGTTGGGGGTTCAAGGCAACTCTAAAGTTACCAAACCAGCAGCTCAGGGCCGGTCAGGTGCAGAGGTCAGAGAGGTGCCCAAAAACACATAGGCGCCTATGGAGAACAGGGGTGCTCCGGTTCCACTCGGCCAGCTGGTAAGTACCCACATCCTCGGGGGGCAGACCAAGGGGGTTTTGTAGAGCACTGGGAGAGGGGGACACATGTAGGCACACAAAACACACCCTCAGTGGCACAAGGGCAGCCGGGTGCAGTGTGCAAAGCAGGCATCGGGTTTTGTATTGGTTTCAGTGGAGGGATCCGGGGGTCACTCTAGCGGTGCAGGCAGGTACGGGGTGCTTCTCGGGCCAGCCACCACCTGGGCTAGGCAGAGGGTCGCCTGGGGGTCACTCCTGCACTGAAGTTCGGTTCCTTACGGTCCTGAGGGCTGTGGGTGCAGTGCTTGATCCAGGCGTCGGGTCCCTTGTTACAGGCAGTTGCGGTCACAGGGAGCCTCTAGATTCTCCCTGCAGGCATCCCTATGGGGGTCCAGGGGGGGTCGTCTCAGGCTTCTCACGGAGTCACAGTCGCACGGGAGTCCTCCCTGTGGTGTTGGTTCTCTGGATCTCATGCCGGGGGCGTCGGGTGCAGAGTGGGAAGTCTCATGCTTCTGGCGGGAAGAGTAAAGTTCTTTGAAGTTGCAATGCTGGTGTTGAAATTGAGCAGAGCTGCTGCTCACAGGAGTTTCTTGGTCCTTTAGTCCAGGGCAGTCTTCTGAGGCTTCAGAGGTCGCTGGTCCCTGTCGGATGTGTCACTGGTTGCAGGTTTTTGAGTCAGGAGACAGGCCGGTAGGGCTGGGTCCAAAGCAGTTGTTGTCTTCCGTCTTCTCTGCAGGGCTTTTAGGTCAGCAGTCCTGCTTCTTTCTTCTGGTTGCAGGAATCTGATTTCCTAGGTTCTGGGGTGCCCCTAAATACTAAATTTAGGGGTGTGTTTAGGTCTGGGAGGGCAGTAGCCAATGGCTACTGTCCTGGAGGATGGCTACACCCTCTTTGTGCCTCCTCCCTGTGGGGAGGAGGGCACATCCCTAATCCTATTGAGGGAATCCTCCAAAACTAAGATGGAGGATTTCTAAAGGCAGGAGTCACCTCAGCTCAGGGCACCTTAGGGGCTGTCCTGACTGGTGGGCGACTCCCCCTTGTTTTTCTAATTATCTCCTCCAGCCTTGCCGCCAGAAGTGGGGGCAGTGGCCGGAGGGGCGGGCATCTCCACTAGCTGGGATGCCCTGTGGCACTGTAACAAAAGAGGTGAGCCTTTGAGGCTCACCGCCAGGTGTTTCAGTTCCTGCAGGGGATAGGTGTGAAGCACCTCCACCCAGTACAGGCTTTGTTCCTGGCCACAGAGTGACAAAGGCGCACTCCCCATGTGGCCAGCAACATGTCTGGTTTTGGCAAGCTGGCAGAAACTGGTCAGCCCCACATTAGAAGTCGGATTGGTATTCAGGGGTCATCTCTAAGATGCCCTCTGGGTGCATTTTACAATAAATTCCACACTGGCATCAGTGTGCGTTTATTGTGCTGAGAAGTTTGATACCAAACACCTTAACACACTTTCTGAAAATATAGACTTGCAGGACTTCTTGTTAGGTCCTAGGAAACAGCGCTGTAAAAGATTTATCTATGCTATGTATAATGAGATAGGAATCTTTCTCAGACAGAAGCTGCTGCACGTTTAAGGCAGATAGATGAAGAAAACTTAGAGAAGGCTTTGGCGGTTGTCGATAATGGCATGAACACCCTGTCCAACAGAATTTATTCACTAACAAACACAGTGTCTTCTACGATCGATATCGTTCAGAGAGATGTCACGTTTATACCATGGACAGAGTCAGCTGCGTTCAATTATGCAGCTTGGTTGGACGATACAAACATTGAAAAATGGCCGTATTTCATGGCGATACATTAATGGCAGTGAATTGTTTGCTGCTTTTAATTTATCCGGGAAATAACCGATAATGGCTAAAAGGGAAGCAAGTTTCACCATGCTTCATATAGAGAGGTTAGAAAAGTTGCCTTTTACGATAGCAGAGAGTCCTTCGACTGTCTGGCTCCTACATGGCATTATTAATCTGCCCATATCCACCTTTCATTTTTCGAAATGCATGAAACATCTTGCCGTGGGCAGGTATGAGCGTTTGGGCGATAGCTATATTAAGGAAGAGTGGGAGTTGCCCTTTGAATATAAATGTCTGAAAGGCGAAACAGAGGTCTTTCTTAGCAGAAGCAAATGTGAGACTACTGTTAGTCATTCAATGATCTGCAAGCAAGTGTCCCTTCACGGCCATTGCAATGCGGGGGTCGTGAACTTGGCCTGTTTCCTGAAGGGTATTCCAATCTCTTTGATTCGACCATCATTTCATGTACTTTCCAATGTGGTGCTGAGCGATCAAAGCTGTTGCGGTATGCGACCGGGAATTGCCAACACAATTTCGGTCTCTAAGGTCGTTACGCGTTGTGGACATGTTTTATTCTCCCCCACACGAGAGATAAAGGTATCAGAAATGTGGCCTCACATTGATACTATTAATGTAAATTATGACAAGCTGAGCAGACCAAAGGCGCTACTGTTTCAACAACAGGTCGCGTTAACATCCGCTAAAGAGGCTTATGTTCTACAGATAGAGGGTAGTGAATCCTAGTTTGTTTTAATGGGATAACAGGAGTTAGCTTAGCCTTTGGCTTGCAGACTCGTGCTCCCGTCACCTTGTGACTTTTAACCTACTTGGCTTGCTCTGTCTTAGCCCGTTTATTTAATTAATTCTTCTAAGATGGCTGCCTTGTTTATAGTTAGGCCATTTTGTTTAGCTTTATGTTATCAGTGCCATCGCGCTAAGGCGTCAAATCAAGCGACAAAGACAAACAAACTGTAGGTGTTCACATTAGGTACTTTCCCTCTTCACGCTTTTGAGGGAATTGTTTATATTAATTACTGTCCCAAGCATGCTGTGTTATCTATTGTTTGGGAACAACCTACATCAGGTGTCCAAGTAGATCTGTATAAATACATCACACTTTAGACAGATAATCAGAGGGATTCCGACCAGATACCATCGCTGCTATCAATGCTGCATGTCGCCTTGATGCTGACCCGGACTTCGTGTTCCTACGGAGTCTGAGCTCAAGACCTCATTTCATGTGTGTGTATGTATATATATATATATATATATATGTGTTCGATGGCATGTGTAGCTGCAGATACACATGCTGTGCATACATCTGCCATCTAGTGTTGGGCTCGGAGTGTTACAAGTTGTTTTTCTTCGAAGATGTGTTTTCGAGTCACTGGATCGAGTGACTTCTCCTCTTCGGCTCCATTGCGCATGGGCATCGACTCCATGTTAGATTGTTTTCTTACCGCCATCGGGTTCGGACGTGTTTACTTTTGCTCCGATAGTTCAACGCGTTATACCTTCTATCGACACTTCGGTACTGTCAGAACAAACATCTCTACTTGCCCTTTGGGGCACGCGCACCCAACTCGGGCCTGGTCGGGCCGACCGCGTGGAAGCCTCATGGATCGGACTCCATTCCGATTCTGTCCTCGATGCCACGCTAAATTCCCTTATACAGACCAACACCTCGTCTGTAATTTCTGCTTTTCCCCGGACCATCGGGAAGAAAATTGCGAGGCCTGCAGATCCTTCCGGTCAAAAAAGACACTTCTGGACAGAAGAGCATGAAGGATCGAGATGGCGTCAAAAAGCTCTGAACATCTCGACATCGAAGAGGAAGAGATCATGCAGATCGCAGTCTCCGTTTGAAGATTCCAAGGACAGACCGGTCACGGCAGGACAGCATGTGAGTACGCCTGCCCCTGTACCATCAAAACGGAAACACAAGGCCTTGGGGACGCCACTGCCGGAAGGCCATGGCTCGACCTGAAAGAAGACATTCGGTGACCAACCCACCAGTTCGGCATCGAAAAAGGCCACTCTTCCGAAGCCATCGGAGTCGAGCCGAAGCTCCGTAACCGAGCAAACAGTGCTCTTCTGAGTCCAAATCTCAAATCCTTTTCGGAGCCGAGACCATTCTCAACCCCATCTTTTTTGATACCGAAAAAGCCAGTTTCGAAGCTGAAAAGACCTGGTTATACTGAGGAGCATGGACTTTCAAAAACACTTAGAGAAAGCCATAAAACTACTGAGGAGGACTCACAAATACAACCAATCATGGAAGTAATGGTTGAAAGGCAAGCCAGGATCCATATCCATAAAGAAACTGGCTGAATTTTAACTGCACCTCCTCCAAAGCCAAAGAGGACATTAGCCTTTCAGGAGGAATTGGACACTACACAGCCTCCAGCTAGAGTGCCAAAAACAAAGGCGAGACCTCCACCTCTTCAATTTTCTCCTCCTCAGTCTCCTCCTCACTCTCCACACCTACATACCTCGCTTCCTACCAGTCCTACACCTGTGCAGTCACCATCACATTAATTTGACTCACAGCAGGACAATGTGGATCCATGGGATCTTTATGATCCAGACCCCATTCCCGACAATAACCCAGATTGCTATCCCTCTAAGCCTTCACCACCAGAGGATAGTACAGGCTACAATCAAGTGCTATCTAGGGTGGCAGCATATCATAATGTCACCATGCACACTGAATCATTAGAGGACGATTTTTTGTTTAATACACTCTCCTCCACTCATGCAACATATCAGTCGCTCCCTATGCTCCCCGGCATGCTAAAACATGCTGATCAAATATTTAGTGAGCCTGTAAAAGCAAGAATAATTACTCCTAGAGTAGAAAAGAAATATAAGCCACCTCCTTCCGATCCTGTCTATATTACTCAGCAACTACCTCCAGACTCAGTAGTAGTAAGCGTTGCCAGGATGAGGGCAAACTCGCAGTCAGGTGATGCACCCCCACCAGACAAAGGGAGTAGGAAGTTTGATGCTGCAGGGGAGAGAGTGGCATCTCAGGCAGCCAACCAATGGAGAATAGCCAACTCACAGGCATTGTTGGCTAGATATGACAGGGCCCATTGGGACGAGATGAAAGATATAATCCAGCATCTCCCCAAAGAACAGTAAAAGAGGGCACAGCAGATAGTGGAGGAAGGGCAAGCCATCACCAGTAATCAGATTAGGTCTGCCCTAGACTCAGCAGATACAGCGGCTAGAAGCATCAACACTGCTGTAACCATAAGGAGGCATGCATGGCTTAGGTCCTCAGGGTTCAAACCTGAAATCCAACAGGCAGTGTTGAATATGCCCTTCAACAAGAAACAGCTTTTCGGCCCAGAGGTCGACACTGCTATAGAAAAAATGCGCAAGGATTCAGACACCGCAAAAGCGGTGGGTGCACTATACACCACACAATACAGGGGATCCTTTCGCAAACCCCAGTTTAGAGGTGGATTTAGTGCTCAAACTGCGGAAGAATCCACATCACAGCCAAAGCCGGCCTACCAACCTCAATACCAACGAGGTGGTTTTAAAAGCACATACAGAGGCCAGTAACCCAGAGGCAAGGGAAAATATCAAACACCTAAACAAGCCTCACAACAAAGTAAACAGTGACTTGTGCATTCCTTTCCAATCCACACCTCCCCTGTAGGAGGAAGACTGAAAAAGTTCCACAACAATTGGCTAAACATTACCACACACAACTGGGTATTATCAATAATCCGCAATGGCTATTGCCTAGAATTGATACAAACTCCACCAAACATTCCACCAAAACCACACAAAGTATCCACAGATCATATCACTCTGTTACAGGAAGAAGTCAAATCTCTATTGCGCAAACAAGCAATAGAAGCCGTACCACAAAATCAAGTAGGGACGGGATGGCCCCCCTAAGGCCAATATTAGATCTCAGGACCCTCAATCTTTACATCATGTCAGAACACTTTCACATGATAACTCTACAGGATGTTATCCCACAACTTCAAAAACATGATTTCATGGCAACATTAGACCTCAGAGATGCGTATTTTCATATACCCATACATCCTGCGCACAGATAATATATCTGGTTTGTCATTCAAGGAAAGCACTATCAGTTCAAGGTGTTACCCTTTGGAATAACAGCAGCTCTAAGGGTATTCACAAAGTGCCTAGCGGTAGTCGCAGTCTACCTAAGAAGACACACATACATGTCTTTCCATACGATTCCAGACGATTGGCTGATAAAATCAAACAATCATACGCTGTGTCAAAACCATGTGCATTATGTAATACAAACCCTGCACACCCTAGCGTTCTCAATAAATTACCAAAAGTCGCAACTACACCTGTGCAAATACAACAGTATTTAGGGGCAATACTAAATACTCAAAAAGCGCTTGCAAGTCCAAATACGTAGAGAATACAAGTATTCCAAAATATAATGACACAAATACAGACAGGTCAACAGTACACTGTCAAATTTGTCATGAAAATATTAGGGATGATGGCATCATGTATTGCAAGGACAATGGGATGCCCAACACAAACAGCTACACATAAATCACTTAGAGTTGTTAGCTGTCTTCCTAGCACTCAAAGCTTTTCAGCCTCTCCTCATTCACAAGAATGTCCTGATCAAAACAGACAACATGACCACCATGTATTACCTAAACAAACAGGGAGGGACACATTCGTCCCAACTCTCCCTCCTAACACAAAAAATGTGGAAATGGGCAATACACAACCAAATTCACCTGGTAGCAGAATACATTCCAGGGATACACAACAAATTGGCAGATGTTTTCAGCAGAAATCATCAACAGACACACGAGTGGGAGATTCACCCTCAAGTACTTCAAAAATACTTTCAACAATGGGGAACACCAGACATAGATCTGTTCGCCACCAGCAAAAACGCAAAATGCCAAAACTCTGCATCCAGATACCCACATCCCCTATCCAAGGGCAATGCTCTATGGATCAATTGGTCAAAGATATTTGCTTACGCTCCCCCCCCCCTTCTCCCACTCATTCCATTTCTAGTCAACAAATTGCGTCAAAACATACTCAATCTGATACTCAAAGCGCCAACGTGGGCACGTCAGGCTTGGTGCACAACACTATTAGACCTGTCAGTAGTACCACACTCCAAACTCTCAAACAGACCAGACCTGTTAACACAAAACAAAGGGCAGATCAGGCACCCGAGTCCCAACGCACTCAATCTGGCAATTTGGCTCCTGAGGTCATAGAATTTGGGTATTTACAACTACCAACAGAATGTATGGAAGTAATTAAGCAAGCAAGAAAACCCACTACTAGACAGTGCTATGCAAACAAATGGAAACGATTTGTATATTACTGTCAATCTAAATAAATTGCCCCTCTTTCAGCATCAATACAAGATATTGTATGCTATTTACAAAAATCAAATTTACCATTCTCTTCCATAAAAATACATCTCACTGCAATTTCCACATATTTGCAAAATGTGCAGCACAGCTCTTTATTTAGAGTACCTGTTATCAAAGCCTTCATGGAAGGATTAAAACGCATCATTCCACCCAGAACACCTCCATTCCTTCGTAGAATTTAAACATAGTGCTTACGCGACTTATGGGCCCACCATTTGAACCTAGGCACTCATGTCAAATACAATTCTTAACATGGAAGGTTGCCTTCGTAGTCGCAATTACATAATTGCGAAGAGTTAGCGAAATTCAAGCTTTCACTATAGAGGAACCGTTCATACAAGTACACAAGCATAAAGTCGAACCACAAACTAACCCTAAATTTTTTCCCAAAGTAGTATCACATTTTCATATCAATCAAACAGTGGAACTACCAGTCTTCTTCCCACAGCCAGATTCTGTGGCAGAAAAAGCTCTACATACATAAGACATTAAAAGAGCTCTAATGTACTACATAGATAGAACAAAACCATTCAGGAAAACTAAACAGCTATTTGTAGCTTTTCAAAAACCTCATACTGCTACCCCATCTCAAAACAAGGTTTAGCAAGATGGATAGTAAGATGCATCCAAACATGTTACCTTAAAGCCAAAAGACAACTCTTAGTTGCTCCTAAAGCACATTCCACAAGGAAGAAAGGTGCTACAATGGCCTTCTCAGGAAACATACCAATGGCTGAAATATGTAAGGCAGCTACTTGGTCAACACCACATACATTTACTAAACACTATTGTGTAGATGTTTTAGCAGCACAGCAAGCCACAGTAGGTCAAGCTGTACTAAGAACATTATTTCAAACAACTTCAACTCCTACGGGCTACCCAATGCTTTTATGGGCGTACTAATTGCTTTGTAGTCTATGCACAGCATGTGTATCTGCAGCTACACATGCCATCGAACGGAAAATGTCACTTACCCAGTGTATATCTGCACGTGGCATGTTCCACTGCAGATTCACATGCACCCTCCTACATCCCCGGGAGCCTGTAGCCGTTTAAGTTAAACAACACTTGTACATATGTATATATGTATGTGTGTGTGTGTATATGTATATATATATATATATATATATATATAACTAACATTCCATTAGCATGGACATCTCTTTTCTTTATACTCTATCACTCCTACCTTACCCTCTGCGGGAAAACAATCTAACACGGACTCGATGCCCATGCGCAATGGGGCCGAAGAGGAGGAGTCACTCGATCCCATGACTCGAAAACACTTCTTTGAAGAAAAACAACTTGTAACACTCTGAGCCCAACACTAGATGGCAGATGTATGCACTGCATGTAAATCTGCAGCGGAACATGCCACGCACAGATGTACACTGGGTAAGTGAAATGTTCCATATATATATGTGTGTGTATGTATGTGTGTATATTCTACACTTAACATGTTCATATGTCATTGCATAGTTTCTATATAGATTGTTTGATTAGATGGTTATGAGACTGTTTTTATCTATCACAATAGGTAAATATTATCTTAACTATTTATCTACAAGCATTTCGCTATTGAGGAAAGAAAAGAATGTTATAAAAGAACACAAATAAATTCACTTCAAATACTGCAAATCATGAAAGTTTGTATTTATACAATACAACTTTAAATCTCAATATATCATATTCTTACACATGTATTCCTTTACTATGTAATCATGTATGTATATATTTATTTGTTTAGTCCTACTTTACGAGAGAGAGAAAAAATACTCTCTCAAAAGCTTTACTGTCTCACCATCACCCTATATCTCTATCAGTCTATCCTCTATATTACCCTGACTCATCCCAACCCATTTTACTACTAGAATCTCCCAAATAATCCTTTCCAGACTCTTCCCTCCTGGCTTACCCCAAACCTCAGTTTACTACTGTGATCTCCCAAACAACCCTCATAAAGTCTCCCTCATTTATCTCTCATTTGACTCATCCCAAACCCCACTTTACTACTAATCCTTTTCTACAGATTCTTCCCTCCATCTCTCCTTTACCCATCCCAAACCTCATCTTACTACTATGATCTCCCAATTAACACTTCTGGATTCTTCCCTCCTCTGTCCCCCCATTAATCTATTCAATCCAACTAACAGACTTGCATGTCTTCTGCTCAAACTAACTCATACATCCCTATACTAATACTGTACTCATATTTCCCTATACTAATCCACCACTAATTCTTTTGGGTTCCAGAGTAGCTTGCTACTCGTCGAAAAGCGACTTCATCAGGAGTAGTAAGGGTTATATGAATACAATTAAAATAACAATTACAAAAGAAGAGGGACTGTCTGCTGTGTCCTGCTCATGGAGTAGTCATCTCCGGAGCCCATCCAAAGCAAAGAGACTCCATGGGTCTGTTGGCCTACCTCCTATTCACAGCACAGGTCCACAACAGCTGAGAAGCCTGCTGGGCAAGTTGGTAGCCCAAAATCTACAGATCACTGCCAACTACTGCCCGTGCAGCACCAGTGAACAGGACCAGAGGCGCAAAGTTGCAACCAAGTTGGTCGTTCATCAGAGTTATTGCCCAGGGAAGGATTTGGCTGTGACCGCGGTACAAGGCGATTGGTAGCCCAGTGGCAATTGTACTTCTACCAGCACTATGAGGACTTTGAGGGACGTCAACGCTATAACCAGGACTGCCTCACCCCAATCGTGTAATGAGAAGTAGATGCAGGAAGACCCTCGTCGACTGCATCGCATCCACAGCATTCATGAGCATCTTCAGCATCCTACATCCCTTGTCTCAGGGCCACTTCCATAAGAATCCATTGGAAAGGGGATGGCATGCCTGGAGGTGCCTGGAGACTGCTTCATCCATGGAGGTAACTGGTTCTAACGGCCTTGCTGGTCCCACTGACTGGCTCTCTAAAGAAGTTGGTTGTGTAAAGTGACTCTAAGTGACCGCAAAGCAATTAGCCCAACTGTCAAATTCATTACATTTGTCATTTGTTGTTCGGTTGACGGTTGAGTAAATTGCTCTGTTACTACACCTTGTAAATTCTATATTGTCGGTGGAGCTTTTTTTGTTTTGGTGACAAAAAAAATTCTATTTTTATAAATTGGTGTTGGAATGCTTCAGCTTCTTATCAGTTTCCTCAATTGTTTTGGTCCTGTTTAAATGCTTAACACATGTTCCTTTCTGTAAGCCTTGCTTCTGAGTGCCACAGCTACGTAGGGTTGCGCTGAAGGTTTGACAAACTAACCATACTGGTCCTAACGGGGTTGGTAAGTGTATTACATGGTGGTCACACAACCACACCATATAATACACCTATTTTCCTCACAACTGTGTTAAACGCTATGGGTGAAACCTGCACCAAACTACAGTTTCATGTAGTTCCCCTAAGTCTCCCACAAAGCTATATTCAAGGTCCTAGGTGACGATTTCATGGTTTTCAAGCACTCATGGCACTTGGACTTGTCTAAAGGCTCTAGAATGCGAGGGGCCCTCTTGGTTGGTCCTAAGGTTGCTATTGCAGCATATAAAATGTAGAAGGAAAAACTCATGTACACAATTTATTGATATTATAATGCTTTATTGACCGTGACATAGTTGAGAGCGATTCATTTGGACGTGTTATTGATGGTCATGGGAATGCTTTATTGACCATAACAAAGTTAACAGTGATAAATTACATATTTTAATGAAGATCATTAAAATGTTTTGAAATGCGTTGTTGTCAATTACAAGGTTAACAGTGAGCCAATACATGTCCTGACGAATGTTATGATAAGCTAGTGCCATTCTTAGTGGTTTTAAAGGCATTGCATTAAGTCGTTACATTCTTTAGATTTTACTAATGTAACATGCGATAAAGCCAGGATGTCTGCCTCTTGACAACTACACCCCTTACATTGTTTCTGGTGTATGCAAGGTGTACTGTGTTTTAAGGATCAGGGCTCTCTAGGGGTGTGAACTGTTAGGAAATTGTCAATATAGATATAGTCACCTGTCTACTTGTACATATTTGTAAAGTAGTGCATAGTATTGAGTAATGTCTGCATAATAAACTTCTTTTATTTTTTGGAAATAAAAGGACCGAATTGACAGTGATTTATTGGTTGTTGCATGCCTGTATGCTGGGGTACTAGTAAACGCCACCTCCCATGAGTAGACTTAGGACTGCTCTGCCTTGTTACCCTGAAAGTTAAGTGCCACAATGAGGTACTGGGTTCCCAGTAAATAAAATGTTGCAGGCTTATTACGTGGGAAGCACTTGTATCCTTCACAAATAATAACCCAGTTTCTTACAGTTAGTTAGTCAAAACAATGTATTACTAAGTGGGGATGCTAGTGTCTTGAATCACCCGCTGCCACTTTGCAACAGGCAGGCCACAGCCTTGAACGCCACATGCATGTTCAGTGAGCACAGGTCCAACAACTCTTTGCAGTTGTGCCTCCCGGAGATGCATCAGAGCCCCTGCATAGTCTATGGCACATACCTTTCACGAAAAAAATATTTGCATAGAAATGTGCTTTGTAATTGACAGTGAGTATCACTTTTCCAAATTTAACCAAGATCCACTATTGGAGAGTAAAAAGTTACTGACCTGTAAATTCAGTTTTCTAGAATCTGCAGAGTTCTTAGATTCACATGGTGCCTCCCCCTTTGCCTTTTTAAAAGCTTACTCTACTCTGTCATTTTAGAGCTAGGAAATGCCCTGGTATGGTGTATTAATTGAGTAAAATTGGGTTCATCTCATTTGCTGACGTTTGGGCCAACATAAAGAGGTCGATGGGATACTCGTAAGGTATGTGTATGAAGCTGGCTCTGTATGTACTATACTGAAATGAGGTATAGTGTGCACAGAGTCCTGGGGTTCCCCAGAGGCTTAAAAGAGGCTAAAGTAGATAATACTAATAATCTTTTTTGTGGTAGTGTTGGTTGAGCAGTTAGGCTTATCAGAGGTTGGTGCAAATAATTTGCTGTACACACACAGTCAAGCAATGAGGTGTATTTTGTTACTTTATTACTAGAACCAAAAGAACCTTGTTGCAGGTAAGTACAGTTATCAATAGGTATCAAGAATATTTATCAAATATACTTTGTTTTTTATAAATAAAGCAGTTTACAAGTAAGTAGCAATTTTCTATTTCAAAATTTGACAATTAGTGCAATTTTCCATGGGAGTCCATAGAGTCCTGGGGAGGAAAAGTGTTAGCACAGAAAACAGGAAAGTACACGACTTACGGTTCCAGTCTTCGGGAATTACTTTAACATTGATGCCATCATGGAGCTGTGGAGTTCGTAATGACAAACTCCCAGCCCATGTACTTAATATGGTCACACTGCACTTACACTGTAGTGGCATATTGCTCATGCAGCTGTGCCCTCACCTGTGGTATAGTGCACACTGCCTTAGTGCTGTAAGGCCTGCTAGAGGGGTGACTTACCTATGCCACAGGCAGTGGTTTGTGGGCATGGCACCCTGGAAGGGATGCCATGTCGACTTTGCCTTTTTCTTCCTAGCAGCACACGCAAGCTGCAATGGCAGTGTGCAGGTGTTTGGTGAGGGGTCCCTTAGGGTAGCACAATACATGCTGCAGGCCTTAGTGGCCCTCCCTGGTCTCAGATCCCTTAGTAGCACTGGCACCTTTTTCAAGGGACTTAGCTGGGTGCCAGTGATGTGCCAATTGTGGAAACAATAGTACACTTTAGGGAAAGAACACTGGTGCTGAGTCCTGGGTAGCAGAATATCAGCACACACTCAGTCAAGTTCGCATCAATGCCAGGCAAAAAGTGTGGGGATAACCATGCCAAAAGGAGCACTTTCCTAAAGTATGTTTTGCATTAAAATAAAGTTTTTGTAAAGCCTGCAATATTAAGGACAGTAACACCAAATTAAAATAAATCATAGAAGCTGTCATCATGGCATCAACAGTTCACATTTTGAAGCCTGACTCTCTCATATTGACAACAGCCAGGAACTGAGTACATAATCCATCTTTGCTGGGCCAACCACAAACAAAAACAGTGAACATATGGAGCCTGTAGAGCTGACCGTCCTTGATAGATTGCTTATTCCATTGCCTTCCTTCATAGGTATAGGCTTTCGCAGTGGGAGGACATGGTGAAACTCATTAGCACCTCCAGAGGGGTTTTTAGAAAAGGGCAAAATCAGTGGTGGAGGAAGGAAAAATTATTTTTAATACTGATTTTAAAGTCTTCTTGTATTAGCTTTTACAAAAAGTAGCAGATGGCAAAAGGCACAGTGTTAATCAGGTAAGTGTGGATATGGGGTTCAGACTTTAAATCTGAAGTAAAGGCTACCATTTAAGAAATGCAGTTTCTTGGGATAAGTTGGTTTTGGTTTTATCCCAGTGTAGTTGACCATCATGAAACAAACATTGGCAAGGTCACTGCATCTCAGCTATAACCTGCTGAGTGACTGACTCTGCCAAAGCGTGTTCACATTGACCTTAGCTTACGCCAAAATGACCGGCGGTGGGTCTTCATGTATGTGGACTCATAGATGGCCTTCTTAGAATTGGTGTTCTGTTAATGAAAAGCTATTTTAAGATTGTGGCAGATGCCCAATGGGAAATTAAACGTTTTGTAGCGTGAATCTTTTCTGGATTCACATTCTGTGCATTATTCCACCATCTAGTGGTTGGGTCTGAAATTTCTACAATTTCTCTTGTAAACAAATGTGTCTTTGTCCGTTTTCTTTTTCTACCTTTGTTTGTTGGTGGGTGTCGACGGAACCTCTATTTGGTGTCTTTGTAATGTGGTTGGATTTCCTCAGCCCATTTACACCTTTGTGCTGTTGGGTCTGAATGGTTCTGCAGTGACGTTTCCAGTTCGTAGGGGAAAATCAAAGATTTGTCGAAGCAAGTTTGGAAAAGTTTATCAAGGCCTCGGAACATCATCTTGGGATAGCGGTTGGCGAAAAGAATTAAGAGTGAACGCATAGATTTAGTGCAATACTTCGCGGGTCAAGGATGCCTGGACGGGGATGGCTTCCCAATCGAAACAGTGGAGAAGACACTGTTCCACTTTTGTTGAAATTGCCATTACAAATACGCTCAGAATGATAAACATTCGGTGTGTAATCTCTGCTTTCCAACCGACCACCAGAGCGGAGATTTTAACACCTGTGCGGTATTTACTCTGGAGACGCTGAAGGTGAGGGCAAGACAAAGAATGGCTCACCACTCACTACATGGCCAAAAATCCACACCTTCCTTTAAAGATCAGGGACTTTCCAGTGACAAGGAGGAAAATATTGCAGGAGGAGAGGTCTCAGAGGCTTATCACAAGATCATATAAGTCGAGGAAGAGCCGCCGAAGAAAATCAGAAAGGAGGTAAGAGAGTTAGCCACCTCTATTGGCATGACATGAGTCAAACAAATCTGACTTGCGGCCGCAAAAGGGAGCCTCAGCTTTGAAACACTCACCATCTGCAGGCCTGCCCAAAGAAAAGGAGTCATTTGGAGCTATCGGGGGTAAGGTGGAGTTCTCCAGTGGAGAAAAAAACTCTGAAAAAACATTCTACTCCAAAAGACGCATCGTCCACAGGCTTCCACACTCAATGGGTTCACTAAAGCACAAATTCAGAACAATCAGTTTCCATGTCGAAGAGGAAACACTCAAATACAAGTTCCGAAGATAGAGCCCTTGAGATTAAGAAAAAGAGTTGAGGCTGAAATGGCTGCTCTGATTCAGAGAAAGAATGAATTCGACAAAAGCCTTAGTAGTTTCCAAATTCCTCAAAACACTTCAAAGACAAAGGAAGTGGCAGAGACAGAGGTTGAGTGCATTCTCCCTCCCTCTCACACCTGAACCTCAAGAAGAGGAAATCTTCTATACAGAAGAAGAGGAACAGACATTGTACCAGCATTCGGAAGAAGGAGAATATGTCAAGATGCAGTAGGAAGATTTGGATGGGGAATCACCAGAGGAGATAGTGGAATGTTATCCTTCAAAGCCCTCTTCCCCGATGATATTGGCATGAATAATATGGTGATAAAAAGTGCTGCAGACAAATTTAATGTGCAGCATGCTTTCTTTTGCAGACACTGATTCCTAGTCAGCCTGAGAACCAATATCTACCCATGCTTCCAAGTATTCTGGACCAAGGCAGGAAAGTGTTAAAGGAACCAGAGCAGTACCTCTGAGGGCAGAGGAAAAAAAAGAAATTTGCCTCAAAAGATCTTTAAAGATCTTAAACGTACTGTGCCATCCGACTTTATTATAACTTTGAATGCAAGAAAGAGGGCAAATATCCCATCAACATCAGTCCTGCCCTCAGACAAAGAAAGTAGAAGGATGGAGTTAATGGGCACAAAATGGAGAGGAGTGTGGCTAACCATTGGTGAATTGCAAATTACAATGCCTTACTAAACATACCCACACATCAGCATTGGGAGGAGATAGGAGAATTAATTAAACCATCTCCCAGATCAATACAAGAAGAGGGCTGCTCATTTGGTGGATAGTGGGAAGAATATAGCGAAAACCTGCTTGAAGTCTGCATTAGACCTGGCGGAGTCGCCAACTGATGAGGGTTACATTGAGGCCACCTTCATTGCTAAAAATTTCAGGATTCAAGCCAGAAGTTCAACCTAATATTATAAATACCCCGTTTAATGGACATTAATTGTTTGGGAATACTGTTGATGAAAACCTCAATCAACTCAATAAGGACAATGAGACAGCAAAGTCCATGGGGGCTTTGCAGTTTTGAGGAGGAATTTGCAGAGGGTCCTTCACACCAAGAAAGCCAGCCTCAACAGGCAATTTGTCTGGCAGGGTGGTCTCTTCAGAGATTCCACAGTAGTGCCCAGGTCTCTGCAGTACAACAAAGCTGGCAGTACCAACGGCAGGGAAGGGTTTCCTTTCATGGAAAATTCAGAGGAAGAGGACAATCTGTGAGAGGAGGGACAACCCAGACTAATATGTGACTGCATTACTTCAACAAGAACAAAAAATCCATCTGTGGTAGGAGACAACAAAGACTCTCATTGTCTGCACAATACACCAGCAGGTGGAAGATTACAAATATTTCTCCAGGAGTGGAAGATAATAACTTTAGGCAAATGGATACTAAACTCGGTACAATACGGTTTTTCCGTAGACCTAGAAAGGCACCCTCCAACAGGGCTAATCAAAAAGTCATTCAAAGGAGGGTCTAGAACTACTCCTCAGAGGTCAAAGAACTTTTAAACAAACAGGCAATAGAACGGGGCCCAACTCAGGAAAACAAGCAGGAAATTACTCTACATACTTCCTAATTCCAAAAGTGGATGGATTTCTTCGTCCAACTTTAGACCTCAGGTTCTTCAACAAGTCAATAAAAACTCTAAAGTTCAAAATGACAACTTTACAAGAAGTGATACCTTAATTGCAAAAAGGAGATTTATGGCAACGATAGACTTAAAAGATGTTTACTTGAACATTCCAGTGAATGCATAGCCAAGAAATACCCCAAGTTCATGGTAAACAGGAAACATTATCAATTCGGGGTATTAGCCTTTCAGAATCAAATCAAAAAGAGTGTTTAAAAAATGCCTGGCTGAAGTGGCCGCACACCTCAGAAGAATGGGTATTCATATGTATCCATATCTCAACGACTGATAGAGCTCACTCATACCAAAAAAGTAGTTAAGACATTCGAATAGTGATGAAGACATTGCAATCCCTGGGTTTCTCATTAAACAAAGAGAAGTCATCTCCAGAACCGGAGCAGAAGGTTTTCTTGGGAGCAAGACTGAATTCAGTTCAGGGGAATGCAGTCACCAGCGAGAAGAGGAGTCAGTCTCTCCTAGAGGATGTTTGCCGTTAACGGAAGGGACAAGCTATGTCAGCGAATTCTGTGGGGAAACTATTTGGAAAGATGTTTTGTATGCATTCCTCGGATCCCATATTTGAGACTTCATATGAGACCAATTCAGGAGTGGTTCCAAAATCAATGGTCGCAAGCAACCGGGAGTTGGGAGGATCTAGTGGTTGTCATGCAGAAGGTGCAGGGGAAAATAGCATGGTTCAACAGAGAAAACATTACACAGGGAATACCTTTTCAGCAACCAACTCCTTCAGTAACAATAACCACAGATGCCCTACATATGGAATAGTGAGCTCATATGGGCCCTCTGAAAATATGAGGAATATGGATGAATCAAGATGCACTACAACACATCAACCTTTTGGAATTAAAGATAGTTTAGGGAAAGGCAATATTAATACAGACAGACAACACAACAGCAATGATTTACATCAACAAACAGGGGGGGGACTAAATCTTCACCCCTTTCAAGATTAGCCCAGCAGCTCTGGGGTTGGGCAATCAAGAAGAACATGAAAATTCAGGCACTACATATACCTAGGGAAGACAACTTAGAGGCATATACATTAAACACCCAGGCCTCGTGGCTCCACGGATGGGAACTCAATCAGAAAGTGGTCCAAAAAGATTTTCCAAATGTGAGACACACCGACAATAGATCTGTTTGCAACTCTTTGGAATGCAAAATACCTAAACTTTGCCTACAGACAGCCACACCGTCTGTCTCGAGGGAATGCCCTTTTGATAAACTGGTCAGGGATATTTGCACTTTTCACCCAATTCTACTGTTACACAGGGTCATCAACAAATTGCTGTTTGGCAAAATGGAAATGATTTTCAAGTCGGTATGTTAAAAATAGGTTGTATAAGAAGATCACCAAAGAAAAGACAGTGTTGAGATATCTAACACACTTTTTACAAGGTCTAACATACGCGTCCTTTAAGGTCCATTTGGCTGCTATTGTGGTCTTTGCAAGAGGACAAATTGGGCAAAGTTTTTTTTAATTTTTTTTATTTATTTTTTACAGCACCAGTGGTGAAAAGATTCTTCGAGGGTGCAAAAAGAACAGTACCACCAAGAAAGTTCCTAGCGCCCTCATGGAACCTAAATTTAGTTCTCACGCAACTCATGAAGAAACCGTTTGAGCCGCTACATTACAGATGCTGACTCTAAAAACGGCATTCTTAGTAGCTATTACTTCCCTGCGCAGGGTTAGTGAGTTACACACACAATTCAGGGACCCTATCTTCAAATCCACAAGGACAGAATTGTCATGAGGACAGATCCACAATTCTTACCAGATGGTTCACAGTTTCACATTAATCAATCTATTCAAATTCCAAGTTTTTTCCAGAATCCAAAGACGCATGCCGAAAGAACATTACACACATTGGATACAAGATGCTCTATTATGTAATGCATTGAAAAGACAAAACCTCTAAGGAAAACTCAAATTGTGTGCATCTTTCTCTAAGGGCTACTGGGGAAAATCTGTTACAAAGAACACAATAGCAGGATGGATTGCACAAGTAATTCAGCTATGTCACACCGTTGCTGGAGAAGCATTAACAAAACCATCAAGAGTGCACTGTGTGGCTCTGCTGTGTATGTGCTCTGTTGCGGACCTGCTTCTTTGTTGTTTTTTGTCATGTGTTCCTTAAAATGGCAAAGGTTTGTTTTTGTTCCAGGACTGGGGTTTCCAGAAATGGACCTCTTTGGTACGGAAAGAAACACAAAATTGCCCCATTTCTCATAGAGAGGTTGAGAACCTAGATCTCTGGAAATGCTCTTTTGATCAATTGTTCAGGAAGATTTCTTTACACCTTTTTTGTGATTTGCGTGACACCAACAGTGCTATTCAAGCTGAGGCACCCCAATACAACAATGATTTTAATAGTACCAGAATGGCTAAAACAGTGGTGGTATCAAGAGCTACTTCACCTATGTGTCAAACCTCTCAGGAAGCTGCTGTACAATCTGAGTCTTCTTGCGAGGCTAGAACGCCAAATTTGGGAACCTGGCTCCTTAAGTAATTTAATATGGACATTCAAATTTACCACTAGACTGTATGAGCATCTTCAGAGACCAAAAACCTGTCAACCCGTATGTCCTACACACTTAAATCAAATGCATGGTGCTTAAACAATGGCTACAAACCTGTTATCTGCCAGAAGGAAGTCATTAGTCCTTATTTGCTTTACTTTAAGTCAAAGTTGCAACATTCTTTCATTAAAATTCATCTTGTTGCCAATACAGCATACATAAAGGAGCCTACACAGACATCCTTCTTCTCCATACCAATTATTAAAGATTTCCTGGTAGGATTGAGGAAACAATTCTTCCAATTAGACCTCCTTCTCCTTAGATATTAAGTTTGGTCTTGTCCAAGCTAATGGCTCCATCATTTGAGCTCTCTTTGCAGCATGTCTGATGGAACATAGCCTTTCTAGTTGAAATTACTTCTGCAGGTGCTATCGGTGAAATCTATGCCCTTTCATCAGTTGAGCCATACAGTCTTTCATAGCAGCAGAGTAGTGCTCAGAATTCATCCCTCTTTTCTTCCTAAAGTGGTATTGGACTTTAATGTAAATCAGACCACCTCATTTCCAGTATTTTTCAGCAATCTCACATCTCCAGCGGAAAGATAACCTCATTCTTTAGATGTTAAAAGGGACCCAAAGTTTTTTTTTTTTATACCAGACAAAAGATATTCTAAACAAAGCAGTTGTTTGTTTATTGCGGTCCATTTGGAACAGATATGACTCAATCCAAGCAATCCATAGCTAGAAGGATAGTTCCTTGTATTACTTGCTGTTGCCGTGGTTAACCAACCACTTCCAGGTAAACCCAGAGCTCATTCTACAAGGAGCACAGTGGCATCTGCTGCATGGTTAAGAAATTTTCCTCTGACAGAAAAATGTAATGCAGCTACCTGGAGGTCAATACACACTTTCAACAAACGTTTTTGTCTAGATGGTAATTCAATAGCTGATTCATTAGTATGTCAAGCAGCAAGCATTGACAATGGCCATCTTTTTATGTATAATGTCCGAGGCAGCCTCCGTGATCTGTGGCTTGCTTGCTATTATATTCTACATTTACGATGATCAGTGAGGCTCCTATGATGAGAAATTAAATTTTAGTTGTAATCCTGGTTCTGCATTATAGTAATCCTCAACCCGCCCACCTCACCGGTTTTCAACATTGTATAATGAGGTCTTGTGTCATAAAGCTGTCCAGAAGAACTGTGGCAGTGCGACAAAATGCCAGTACAATGTATGTTGGGACAAGTAAGATCTAATGGGTGTCATTGATTCTGTGACCTTTCACAGGCTCCTTTTTCCTGCATCTTCCCTTAGCAGAGCGGGAAGGTAAAAGGCAATTTAGGAAACTCTTGCACACCTTTAACTAGGTTTAACAATGTGGTTTTAAGTCTTTTTAAAAAGGGAATTCCTCTTTTGAGAAAAATACTTGAAAAGCTGTTCTGCCTTCAAATTAAAGAAGGTGCCACCAGGCTCTTCACCAATGAGGTGTCTACCTCAAACTACAGATTAACTTTAATATATGACTGAAGTGTTCCAGGATCACTGAGCATCAGCAAGAATAGTCTACATTTATAACTTCAATGGGGATTTCTACAACAAAGGATTTAGACATACGTAACATTTCCTTCTAGGATATATTCCCATAATTGGGCTAGCAGGGCAGGTCATCAGGGCCTTAGCAGTGCCTTCAGACTTGTTCACAGGCAAGAGGAAACAGGCTCCACCCAACACCACATTCTGGATGCATGACAAATGCAGGTATTTTTAAGTCAAATTATTGTGAGGTGGAATGAAGATTCAGCTTGTATGGTCAGGTCTGAGTAGTTGGAACAGCAGCCCACTGCCAGTCTGAATCTATGCATCTTTTGCTGCTTGAAAATCTAGCTACCTTGCTTGGATTTTAGTTTACCTTCTCTGAGAGGCTTCTCTGAAGGGCAAACTCTCACCTAGTTCCAGAAATGCACTATTTGGCTTGTTTCTAAGTGCAACCGTTTATGTATAACTTCTGGGGCAGCCTCTGTCATAAAACATTTGGTATTATTCTTACACATGTATTTGAGAAGGAGAAAGCAGTAAAGGAAGAACTACACACACCCCCAGCCCCTTGGGGTGCTAGTCAGACACGGTTGTCAGGGCTGTTTTGCATTCCGAGTCCGGCCCTGCTTATAACATGTGCAATTATTGCAAATGCAAGCTATCTACTGTGAGATTTTTATGTTCACAGTTATTGTAAAACTCATGCCCATATTGTTTACAATCATTTCCACTCATTAAAAGAATACATGCAGCACCTCATCTTAACCTATGCAGCTGGAATTAAGCATTGACCCTATGTTCAAATTCTGTGCCCAAACACTTGAATGTTTTCATTATCCAGGGCTTGTGCACAGGGATATTGGAGATATAACCTTAGGACTACATGGTAAGGAGACCAATGGAGGGTCTCTCCAATATCAGTGCACACCATGAGGAGCAAATGTTCTACAGACTTGGAAGGGAGCTTCCTCGGTGTCAGTGGCCACCTCTACCCTCAACTGTCTTCCCTTCAAATGTCCCCACTTCTCCACCCAAATTGTTGCCAAGAAGGAAACCATGCAAGTGATCCTCAGGGCAAAGACATGGTGGGATTGGCACAGCTTCACCAATGTTTGGGGATTTTTGTCCTTTAACTACCTTCTCTCTGAATCATAAGATACTAAATGCGTGTGATTTCACATCCCATTCTGACAAGAAAGGCTGATCTGATGGTGGTTTGGCTGTTTATTGCTCAACTGCACTTATACGAACTGTGCATCATAGACTGAAACAGTGGAAAATGCAACTGAGCCATAATTGGGGGCAAAAACCATCTGGTATTTTAAGATGGAGTATGCTGAAGTTAATATTAAATTAAATAATTGAAATTAAGAAATAAAATAATTATTCCACATGTTATATTGTAATAAAATGGTTTGATTATGATGGTTTGTTTAAAATAAATTGTTTCTTTTAGCTGGAGCAAAAACATGATTTCAGTTCGTGAAGCCAAAATACTACCACGGCCAGATCGGGTGGAATGGCGAAATAAATTTATTTGTGTCGAAGGTAAGTTGGAAGGCGCTTTTAATACTGCACTCTTTAATTTAAAAGCTGGTTATGTTTTCCTTAAATTACACACGTGTTTTTAGTTAATGTAAAAAAAATGCTGAACATCAGAGTAAAATTATATTTCCAATTTTGAGTTACATTTCATGCTTCCACCAAAACAAATGGGGAGCTCCATCATGGGATGTTCTTTGGTGCTCCTAAATTCTAGAATAACCCCTTTTATGTGTGGAATTCAGAACTAGCCAGATAAATTATATAATGGAGAAATGATTAAAAACTTCTCCTTAATGTTAGACATTGTCTGAAACTTTACAGTGCTGGACTAAATGGACCATAAACAATTTTAATTGTTGTATATTTCTGTATATTAGCGACTGGCTTGTTTATTTTCTGATATAGTGTTTCATCAATCGGTATGCAAGGTGTGATATATATTTTATTATAATAATATCACCAAATGTGTGGAATTATTTTACTTGAGTTACTACAGTACATAACTGTGAACGAAAAGTTAATTGGAGTTTTGACCATAGAATGTAATCACAAGGTCATGTGGGTTTGTGTTAATATTTTTGCCCAAGGTCTAGCACGCTGTTGTGATTGGAACTGCTGAGGTTTTATTTAAGCTAGCCGCTCATGGCACACACAAACCATAGCAGTTGCAGTTTGTTAACCAAACATCTGGATTGTGGTAGCAGGCAGCACAGTTCGTTTACAAATGTTTTTCAGGCTAATGCCATCCCCTGGAATATTGCCAAAAGTATTGCCAGTGTGACCCCACCTTCCCCACTTATGTGATCTGGTGGTGCATGTGTTACCATGTCTAAGTACCTGTTTGAGCAAGCTGAGCTCACCTGCAATGCTGACAGTTCCCTTTGGAAACTTCGCTATTACTGCATAACTTGGATTTTTTGTTAAATGCTGAGGAATGTGTTCCTTCACAAAACATAACTATGCCCATAGAAAGAGTAGTACATATTGAGGAAAGAGCCCTCTTCCAACCCGCAGTGATACTTGTGTGACCTGGGTGTTATTTCTGTGCAGGCTTCTTATTTATTTGGCCTTGCTGTGACTGTGTTCTCCTAATGAACAATGGACCACTTTCAGACTGTCAGTTCCATATTACTTTATTTATTATAACTTTAATAGGGCTGACCTAGACAAAGCTGCATGTGAGGGCTTTACTATTCGTGTCAGAACAGGCATCCCTGGGAAAGTCGAGGTGGTACAACCAACACAGTTACTGGATCTAGGAACAGACCCATGGGTGCCCACAAAGCCGTGGGTGCAGAAACCGAGGTGGCCCCTTCAGAACCAGCGGGGCCCAAAAGCGCTTCAGCAGATTCGGACTGGCCAAAAATGAGGTTCATGGCCTCCTAAAATTCAGGGGGCGCTCTGGCTCTCGGAAACTTGGGACGGTGCAGAGCCAACCCAGGCACAGGCTCTGCAGATGGTGGCCTCGAGCGACTACTCTCTCTTTCCCTATATGCTCCCTTTTCCTCACCTCGTCAGCCAACAGGGTGAAGACCAAGAACATTTGTTCTTCGACGACTTCTTGTGCCTTGATTTACCTGATCGTCTCGTGGACTTGGAGTGGGACGACAACGAGGGGGGGGGAGGCTCTGCAACCGATCCGGGGACCTTCTCCTCGAACCGAGATCAGGACTTGCGTGGAGCTGAACACCAGGCCTCCAGGAGCTTTAGGGAACCGCTTTGTAAAGAAATGGCTCCCTGTTGCAGTTACCCCCCACTTTTTGCCTGATACTGATGCTGACTTGACTGAGAAGAGTGCTGGGACCCTGCTAACCAGGCCCCAGCACCAGTGTTCCTTCACCTAAAATGTACCATTGTATCCACAATTGGCACACCCTGGCATTCAGATAAGTCCCTTGTAACTGGTACTTCTAGTACCAAGGGCCCTGATGCCAAGGAAGGTCTCTAAGGGCTGCAGCATGTCTTATGCCACCCTAGAGACCCCTCACTCAGCACAGACACACTGCTTACAAGCCTGTGTGTGCTAGTGAGAACAAAATGAGTAAGTCGACATGGCACTCCCCTCAGGGTGCCATGCCAGCCTCTCACTGCCTATGCAGTATAGGTAAGACACCCCTCTAGCAGGCCTTACAGCCCTAAGGCAGGGTGCACTATACCATAGGTGAGGGTACCAGTGCATGAGCACTGTGCCCCTACAGTGTCTAAACAAAACCTTAGACATTGTAAGTGCAGGGTAGCCATAAGAGTATATGGTCTGGGAGTCTGTTTTACACGAACTCCACAGCACCATAATGGCTACACTGAAAACTGGGAAGTTTGGTATCAAACTTCTCAGCACAATAAATGCACACTGATGCCAGTGTACATTTTATTGCAAAACACACCCCAGAGGGCACCTTAGAGGTGCCCCCTGAAACTTAACCGACTGTCTGTGTAGGCTGACTAGTTCCAGCAGCCTGCCACACCAGAGACATGTTGCTGGCCCCATGGGGAGAGTGCCTTTGTCACTCTGAGGCCAGTAACAAAGCCTGCACTGGGTGGAGATGCTAACACCTCCCCCAGGCAGGAGCTGTAACACCTGGCGGTGAGCCTCAAAGGCTCACCCCTTTGTCACAGCCCAGCAGGGCACTGCAGCTTAGTGGAGTTGCCCGCCCCCTCCGGCCACGGCCCCCACTTTTGGCGGCAAGGCTGGAGGGAACAAAGAAAGCAACAAGGAGGAGTCACTGGCCAGTCAGGACAGCCCCTAAGGTGTCCTGAGCTGAAGTGACTCCAACTTTTAGAAATCCTCCATCTTGCAGATGGAGGATTCCCCCAATAGGATTAGGACTGTGACCCCCTCCCCTTGGGAGGAGGCACAAAGAGGGTGTACCCACCCTCAGGGCTAGTAGCCATTGGCTACTAACCCCCCAGACCTAAACACGCCCTTAAATTTAGTATTTAAGGGCTACCCTGAACCCTAGAAAATTAGATTCCTGCAACTACAAGAAGAAGGACTGCCTAGCTGAAAACCCCTGCAGCGGAAGACCAGAAGACGACGACTGCCTTGGCTCCAGAAACTCACCGGCCTGTCTCCTGCCTTCCAAAGATCCTGCTCCAGCGACGCCTTCCAAAGGGACCAGCGACCTCGACATCCTCTGAGGACTGCCCCTGCTTCGGAAAGACAAGAAACTCCCGAGGACAGCGGACCTGCTCCAAGAAAAGCTGCAACTTTGTTTTCAGCAGCTTTAAAGAACCCTGCAAGCTCCCCGCAAGAAGCGTGAGACTTGCAACACTGCACCCGGCGACCCCGACTCGGCTGGTGGCGATCCAACACCTCAGGAGGGACCCCAGGACTACTCTGATACTGTGAGTACCAAAACCTGTCCCCCCTGAGCCCCCACAGCGCCGCCTGCAGAGGGAATCCCGAGGCTTCCCCTGACCGCGACTCTTTGAACCTAAAGTCCCGACGCCTGGGAGAGACCCTGCACCCGCAGCCCCCAGGACCTGAAGGACCGGACTTTCACTGGAGAAGTGACCCCCAGGAGTCCCTCTCCCTTGTCCAAGTGGAGGTTTCCCCGAGGAATCCCCCCCTTGCCTGCCTGCAGCGCTGAAGAGATCCCGAGATCTCTCATAGACTAACACTGCGAACCCGACGCCTGTTCCTACACTGCACCCGGCCGCCCCCGCGCTGCTGAGGGTGAAATTTCTGTGTGGGCTTGTGTCCCCCCCGGTGCCCTACAAAACCCCCCTGGTCTGCCCTCCGAAGACGCGGGTACTTACCTGCAAGCAGACCGGAACCGGGGCACCCCCTTCTCTCCATTCTAGCCTATGCGTTTTGGGCACCACTTTGAACTCTGCACCTGACCGGCCCTGAGCTGCTGGTGTGGTGACTTTGGGGTTGCTCTGAACCCCCAACGGTGGGCTACCTTGGACCTAGAACTAAGCCCTGTAAGTGTCTTACTTACCTGGTAAAACTAACAAAAACTTACCTCCCCCAGGAACTGTGAAAATTGCACTAAGTGTCCACTTTTAAAACAGCTATTTGTCAATAACTTGAAAAGTATACATGCAATTTTTATGATTTGAAGATCCTAAAGTACTTACCTGCAATACCTTTCGAATGAGATATTACATGTAGAATTTGAACCTGTGGTTCTTAAAATAAATTAAGAAAAGATATTTTTCTATACAAAACCTATTGGCTGGATTTGTCTCTGAGTGTGTGTACCTCATTTATTGTCTATGTGTATGTACAACAAATGCTTAACACTACTCCTTGGATAAGCCTACTGCTCGACCACACTACCACAAAATAGAGCATTAGTATTATCTATTTTTACCACTATTTTGCCTCTAAGGGGAACCCTTGGACTCTGTGCATGCTATTCCTTACTTTGAAATAGCACATACAGAGCCAACTTCCTACACGCTTCCTCAAAGATTTTGGATTAATATCCCATTACGCGGCGCATGACTTCGGGTCATGGTTGCTCTCCAGACACCAGAGGCACTCCAGTTGCGGATCCATCATGGACATCACCTGATGGCAGGATCCTTGGGGCTAGAACACAGTCTTGTGTGAAGACATCCTCAACACACTAGGAGTGTAAGCACTCAAAATGTTCAATAAAAAGTCAAGTCAAAAAGTGACTTGGAAGTAGCTCTTTCTTCAGATCAGCGCTGACTGCCGTGGAAAGAAAAGAAGTAATACCAGCACGGCAGGGTGACACCTATATAGGACCCGCAACGTCATATTCGGTGCGGACAACGCCAGACGCAGAGCTGATTGACGCCACCTAACGGCATGCAGGGGTACTGCTCGAGACCAGTCTGTGGGTCCAGACTGACACCTGGGGGAAATTCTTAGGTGAGGAATCTGCAACTAGATGTTTTATGCACCAGATAAGGCATTGCTGAAGGTAAGTAACTTGTCCGTATGTATCCTGGCAGAAACTAGGATATGGCAAATAGTCTCATAGGTAAAGTCTGAAAGTTAGGCCTTTAAAACCCTTTTAAATGATCTAATCTTTGTGTTCAGTCAGATATTTCCTGGTAGCATGTTCCACTATGTGGGTGCAAAACACGAGAAAACATGGTTTAAGGTTCTGGTTTTGATTTTCTTCTTATATTATGCTTGCTATGCTCCTCATTGACCACAGACCTCCTGTATTGTGAAGCCTACATTTTAGATAAGAAGGGATGCCAGCATAAAGAACTTTGTAGATTATGCATGCTATTTAATTTATTGTTTCAAGAGAGAGTGTATGTCTCTTAAAATGGGAATGATCTGATTTCTTGGCTCCTGTGAGTATTCAGACAATGAATATTACCTTCATCAGATGTAATTCCATCACAGCCTAGCCCTTGTCTTGTCTGCTGTTTACCAGTAAATGGCTGAAAAAGTTATGAAACGAAATGCTTTGTATACAGAATAATTTATCATGAAAGATAAAGGGACCATACTTTCCCGCCTATCTAGCTCACTTAAAGTGTGGCTTTCCACTACCTTTGAAACAAGTTTGTAATCTGAGTATATTAATAGATTCAAAACTCAAAATGGATTCACAAGCGGCTAAATTAACCATTAGTTGTTTTTGGTACATTTGACTGATAAGATCTATATATACCCGTGGTAAATGATTTCTCTCTCTCACTGCTGGACTACGGGAATGTCTGTGTTCTGGGTCTCCCTGACATACGGTTCAGGTGATAATCCATATTCCGGAAAATACACCTGCTCGTTTGCTCTCTGGGTTGCCACATAGCGTGGCTAAATAAAAAATAAATTAAAAAAAAGAGTATTGCGTCATTTTGTAGGCACGCTCACAATAGATTTCCTGCCTCATTTTGGAGAACAGCTTTAATCCAAGTCTCATACCTGGGAAGTTGAGACGATATGTCTTTTCTTGGGGTCCTGTGGTAAATCAATGGTTACTTGGCAGTCTCACTAATGGATTTAGTTTTCACCCTGACATCAGAGGGCCACCGATCCTAATGCACTCTGATCCAATAGGCATGTAATTCCCTTCAGACACTTGACTCTCCACCGGAATCAAAGACAAGCAGTTAATACTTGTTCCAGAAGGTGGTAGGGTCAGAAACTCAAATACAGCATGACAGTATGTAGAGCACAAGACATTGAATGTACGGGCAGTGCTACAATTTCAAAGAGTACTACTTTATTTACAAGTGGATAAAATATAGCCGTTAAAACTTTAACCCCTTCGCTGCTGCTGCCCTCCACCCCCTGTGCTGAGCACTTTATTGGATATTTGGAGTAGTTTTGTCCAGCATCCTGGGGATTCTAAAGTTACCCAGAGTTTGTGGGTTCCCGTGGAGGAGACTGAGAAATTTGCCAAAATACAGCTAAAATTTGTTCTTTGGGGGGAAAATGTGCTGCAGAAGAGAGCATCTCTTTTTTCCCCCTGCAAATGGGATCAGTGAAGGGTTTTACTGTGATAAAAGCGCCATCTTCCCTGCTTTCAGGAACAGACTTGAATCAGAAAAACACATTTTTCACCACAGGTTTAGGATTTTACTTGGACATACATTATTTTACTATTTTTTGTGGTTTCAGCCTCCTACCAGTTAGTGACAGAAATGGGTATGAAACCAATGGTGGATCCCGGACAGCTAAACATTTCTGAAAAGTAGACAAAATCTTAACTCAGCAAGGGGTCATTTGTGGTGATCCTTCAAGGTTTTCCTATCGAAAGCAACAGTTGAAATAAAAAACAAATATTGAAATAGAGTTGTAAAAAACAGCTATTTCTGTCAATGATTTATTTCTTCTGTAACTTTTTCCAACTATGGCAGATTTTTTGAAGCAATATACCATTACGTCTGCTGAACCCTTCTAGTTGCGGGGATATAGAGGTCTTGTAGGTTCATCAAGAACTAAAGGTACCCAGAGCCAATAAATGAACTGCACCTTGCAATGGGTTTTCATTGTATACCAGGTATACAGCAGTTAGTTTGGTAAAATATAAAGAGTGAAAATTAGCTATCAAGGAAGCCTATGTGTTTCCGAAATGGGCACAAAATATTGAGTTTAGAAGCAGTGATTATTTGCACATCTCTGAATTCGGGGGTCCTCATACTAGCATGTGAATTACAGGGCATTTCACAAAATGACTTCTTTCTTACACACTGTCTTAAATTTGGAAGGCAAAAATGTAAAGAAAGACAATTGACATAGTTCTTCTATTCTGTGTTTCCCCCAAAGTCTCCTGATAAAAATGGTACCTCACTTGTGTGGGTAGGCCTAGTGCCCACAACAGGAAACACCCCAAAACATAACATGGACACACCAGAGTTTTTCCATTGAAAACTGACTTGTTTTTTTGGAAAGTGCCTAGCTGTGGATTTTAGGCTGTAGCTCAGCCGGGACTTAGGGAAACCTACCAAACCTGTACATTTTAGAAAATTAGACACTTAGGAGAATCCAGGATGGGGTGACCTGTGGGGCTCTCACTGGGTTCTGTCACTCAGACTCATTTGCAAACCTCAAAATTGGGCTAAAAAACACTTTTTCGTCAAATTTGGTGCTGCAAAGTTCTTTACTCTGAGGGGAGCCACAAACTTCCTTTCACTCTACATTCCCCAAGTCTCCCGATAAAAATGGTACCTCACTTGTATGGGTAGGCCTAGTGCCTGTGACAGGAAACACCCCAAAACACTACATGGACACATCTCATTTTTCCAGTGAATAATGGACGTGTTTTTTGCCAAGAGCCTAGCGGTGGATTTTGGGCTCTAGCTCAACCGGCACATAGGGAAACCTAGCAAACCTATATATTTTTTAAAACTAGTCACCCTAGGGTTGTCTAGAATAAGGTGACTTGTGAGGCTCTCACTAGGTTCTGTCACCCAGAATCCTTTGCAAACCTCAAAATTTGGCAAACAAAACACTTTTTCTGCACATTTTGGTGATGGAAAGTTCTGGAATCTGAGGGGGCAACAAACTTCCTTCCATCCAGCGTTCCCCCAGGTCCCCGATCAAAAATGTTACCTAACTTATGTGGTAGGCCAAGTACCCACAACAGGGAAGGTCCCAAAATGTATTGTGGTGATAATGATAACTAAGGTGAGTGTACTAATTAGTCCTGGGATTGGGTACCATTTAGGGAAACTTATCAAACCCAGACATTTCTGTAAAGTAAACATCAAGGGTAGTCCAGGGAGGTATAGCTTGTGAGGATTTCCCAAAGTTTTTTTATTTTTTATTTTTAACTCATGCAGTGACAACAGGGATATGTGTGTATATATGTATGTATATATATATATATGTATATATATATATATTTATGTATATATTTGTGTGTGTATATATATATATATGTGTGTGTGTTCATTGGCATGTGTAGCTGCAGATACACATGGTTGGCATAAGTCTGCCATTTAGTGTTGGGCTCAGAGTGTTACAACTTGTTTTTCTTCGAAGAATCTTTTTTGAGTCACAAGATCGAGTGACTCCTCCTCTCTGTGATAGTGCTCATGGGCATCTAGTCCTTTGTTAGATTGTTTTCTTTCCACCGTTGGGTTCGGACATGTTTCCTCTTGATCCGGTGAATCTCGTTTCGGTAATTCAGAATTTATTCTACTACTATTTCTATAATATTGTTGGTATTGTTTTTGATCATGTTTTCATCTATACTCGATCCGATTTAGACCGTTGGGGTCGAATTTCTCATCCTTACAAGAGCAATGCCCTTTAAGAGCCTACTTCAATGTGAATCTGATGGAACGAATTCCGTCTCGATTCTGTCCTCGTTGTCACGCTAAA
Source organism: Pleurodeles waltl (assembly GCF_031143425.1). Taxonomy (NCBI): domain Eukaryota; kingdom Metazoa; phylum Chordata; class Amphibia; order Caudata; family Salamandridae; genus Pleurodeles; species Pleurodeles waltl. The sequence continues at coordinate 384,122,692 of NC_090436.1, read as the reverse complement.
TTCCTGTACACCGATCAGCATTCTGTGTGCAGTCTTTGTCTATCTCCAGACCATCAAGAGGACAATTGTGACACCTGTAGATCTTTTAGACCCAAAAAGACTCTTCGGGACCGTAGAGCTAGTCACCTCAAAATGGCATCCAGATCCACTGAAGACACACCGGACATCTTTGGCAAAGAATATGCCCAAGAAGAAGTTTGACAACGGGCAGTGTTTTCCGTCCAAGACTCAGACTCCGAAGAATACTCAGATGACGACAGCCACTATGTGCATGTGGTGCGGTACGTGAGCACAACTGCCCCATGTCATCACACAAAAATAACTAAAAAGACTCCAACACTAGTTGTCTATCCTCCACTGCCTTTGGCCATGGTCAGATTGAAAAAGAAAGTCCGGATGACCAACCTTCGGGTTCGGCACCGAGATTTAAGACTAAGGTGCACACGGCTCCGACCAAACAGACTCCTACACCAGTGTCGGAGTTGAGCCGAAAATTTGAAAGCACATCTTAAGAGCTGAAAAGATCAGCAACATCTTCGGAGCCCAAAAAGGTTAACCAATCTTCCGAGCCAACACTTTCAGTTCGACCGAAACATGAACTTTCGGAGTCAAAAGCTATCGGTAGTAAAGAAACTACTTCTACCCAGGACTCCACAGACATTCAACCTATTTTGGAGGTGATGGACGAAAACAGAAAAAGATACTTATTCAAAAGGACACATGAAGAATAATTGCCTCCCCTCCAATGTCCTTTAAAAGGAAATAGACTTTTAAAGACATTTCAAAAGATGCACCTCCATCAAAGAAGGTATTCAAGGACAAACAACAGGGACAGGCTTAAAACCAGAAACAGCCTTCACCACCACATTCTCCTGTTCCTCCTTCCACACTCTCCTATTCCTCCTTCCACACCATCTCCACCACCCTCACCCATATAGTAGGCACAATGTATCACCACATACATCCTCAATTTCACCACATAGGGATGATCTTAGTGATGACCAACAAGACACAGATCCCTGGGATACATATGACTCTGATCCCATTTTACCAAATGACCCCCAGTTATATCCTGCCAGACCCTCACCACCAGAAGACACTACAGCATATAATCAAGTAGTGGCTAGAGCTGCAGCCTTCCATAATGTGCAAATGTACACTGATCAGATAGAGCAGGATTTTCTGTTTGACACACTGGCATCAACGCATAAGCAATACGAATGTCTTCCTATGCTTCCAGGCATGCTTCTGATATCTTTCAAGAGCCTGTTAAAGCTAAGATTATCACTTCTAGAGTTGACAAAAAATATAAACTCAGACCCTGTGTTTATAAGAGCTCAACTACTTCCTGATTCCATTGTAGTGGGTGCAGCAAGAAAAAGGACTAACAGACAGCCCCGAGGCGATGCCCCACCTCCTGATAAGGAAAGCAGGAAAATAGATGCAGCTGGGAAAAAGGTGGCTTCACAAGCTGCAAATCAGTGGAGGTTAGCCTATTCGCAAGCTCTTTTGGCTAGATTTGACAGAACACACTGGGACGAAATGGAAGAGCTGTTACAATACCTCCCTCCAGAACACCAACAAAGGGGACAGCAAATAATAAATGAAGGGCAAGCATTATCTGTTGTATACTGTTAGATCTGCTATGGGTGCAGCTGATACAGCAGCTAGATCAGTTAACACCAATGTGCTTATTTGGAGACATGCCCGGTTAAGATGTTCAGGTTTCAAACCTGAGATACAGCAGGCAGTTTTAAACATGCTGTTTGACAAGCAGCATTTATTTGGCCCTGAGTTGGACACAGCAATAGACAAACTTAAAAAAGATTCAGAAACAGCTAAGGCCATGGGGGCTTTGTAAACCACACCCTCCAGGGGTACTTTTTAGAGGGGATTTTAAACCTCGGCTACGGAAACAGCAACCACCCGTCAAAAACAAGCCTCGCAATTCTACACTAGATAATCATTTAGAGGCTCCTATAGAGGATCCAACAGTAGAGGAAGAGGTAAACCTTCTATATCCAGAGGTTCTTCACAATCAAACAAAGACTTTCTTACTAACCCCACAGAGCACACATCTCCTGTGGGGGGGAGACTAGTAAATTTCTATCCACAATGGCACAACATCACTACATATCAGTGGGGTCTCTCAATTATCCAGCATGGTTATTGTCTACAACTCATTTCCACTCCACCAAACATTCCACCTCATTCACACAAACTAACTGAGGAGCATCTCATTCTATTAAAACAAAAAGTATAATCACCTCTACTCAAGGGTGCAATAGAGGTGGTACCTATAGATCAACAAGGGAAAGGAGTATATTCTCAATACTTCCTTACACCAAAAAAGAATGGTACTCTCAGACCAGTCCTGGATCTCAGACCCCTCAATCAGTACATCCTCTCAGAGCATTTCCACATGGTCACTCTTCAGGATTTAATTTCCCTACTACAAAAACAGGACTACATGACAGCATTAGATCTAAAAAACGCTTACTTCCACATTCCCATACATCCAGCACATCGCAAATATCTAAGACTTGTGATAGCAGGCAAGCACTACCAGTTCAAAGTGCTACCCTTAGGAGTAACACCAGCACCAAGAGTATTCACCAAATGCCTTATAGTGGTTGCAGCATACCTCAGAAGGCAACATATACATGTCTTTCCCTATGTGGACGACTAGCTCATAAATCCAGCACCATTCAAACTTGTCAACAGCATACACAATACACAATCAATACCCTACACAGTCTAGGGTTCACTATCAATTACCAAAATCTTATCTCCAACCAGTGCAAATTCAACCATATTTGAGAGCAATTCTGAACACTCAGTCAGCATTAGCGTACCCAAACCCACGGAGAATGCAAGCTTCCCACAATCTCATATCACAGCTACAATACAATCAAACATACATAGTAAGGTTTATCATAACTGTTGGGAATTATGACATCTTGCATAGCAATAGTACCCAATGCACGTCTAAACATGAGACACCTACAACAGTGTCTCTTGCAACAATGGTATCAGCCACATGGTCAGTTAGAGGATCTGGTGGTGTTAGACCGCCAGACTTACAAATCTCTGCAATGGTGGAATCACACCAACGTATCAAAAGGGCAGCCATTTCAGGACCCTGCGCCACAGACCAGTGACAGGTTGGGGAGCCCATCTCAACAGTCTTAATTTACAGGGAGAATGGGACTCAGTCCAGCATACTTATCACATAAACCACTTGGAATTGCTAGCAGTGCTCTTAGCACACAAAGCATTCCAGCCACAGATCACGCACAATGCAGTGTTAATAAGGACAGACAACATGACAACAATGTATTATCTGCAAAAACAGGGAGACATACACTCATCCCAATTGTCCCTTCTAACACAGACAATTTTGTAATGGGCAATTCACAATCGAATTTAACTACCAGCAGAGAATATCCCAGGGATACACAACCAACTAGCAGACCTCTTAAGTAGGACGCAGCAACAAATACACATATGGGAGATTTACCCACAAGTAATTCAACAGTACTTTTTACATGTGGGGAACACCAGACATAAACCTTTTCGCAACAAGCAAAAACGTGAAATGCTCAAACTTCGCATCCAGGTACCCACACCTTTGATCCAAGGGCAATGCTGTACGGATTAATTGGTCAGGGATGTTTGCTTATGCTTTCCCCCTCGCCCACTAATTCCATTTTTGGTAAACAAGATCGTCACACCTCCCTCACTATAATACTCATAGCTCCCACGTGGGCACGTCAACACTGGTACACAACACTGTTGGATCTGTCTGTAGTACCACATCACAAGCTTCCAAACAGACCAGACCTATTAACTCAGAACGAAGGTCAAATCAGACATCCCAATCCCAATGTGCTCAACCTGGCGATTTGGCTCCTGCAGTCATAGTATTTGGATATCTACACCTTCCATCAGAATGTATGAACATTCTAAAAGAAGCACCCAAACCTACAACCAGACAGTGCTATGCAGCTAAATGGAAACATTTTCTATACTACTGTTAACCTAAAACTTGAATCATCAGTACAGGATATTGTGTATTTGCTTCACTTACAAAAAGCAAATCTAGCATACTCATCCTATTAAAATTCATCTAACAGCAAATCTGCTTACCTCCAAAACAGACAGCATACTTCTATGTTCAAAATACCGGTCATAAAAGCTTTTATGGAAGGCCTTAAAAGAGTTATTACACCTAGAGTTCCACCAGTTCCTGCCTAGAATCTTAACATCATGTTCACAAGACTCCACCGTTTGAACCCATGCATTCTTGCGCTCTTCAATTTTTCTCATGGAAAGTTGCTTTCCTGGTAGCAGTTACTTCCTTAAGGAGAGTAAGTGAAGCATTCACTTTAAAAGAACCTTTCTTCCAAATTCACAAGAATAAAATAGTACTTAGAACAAATCAAAAATTCCTACCCAAAGTGGTTTCACCATTTCACAACAGTCAGTCAGTCAGTGGAATTGCTAGTCTTCTTTCCACAGCCAGATTCAGTTGCCAAAAGAGCTCTTCACACTCTTGATGTCAAAAGAGCTCTCATGTACTACATAGATAGAACAAAAAAAATCTGAAAATCTAAGCAACTTTTTGTAGCTTTCCAGCAACCTCATAAGGGTAATCCTATTTCAAAACAAGGATTAGCTAGCTGGATAGTAAAGTGAATTCAAACTTGCTATCTTAAAGCTAAAAGACAGCTGTTAGTAATTCCTAAAGCACATTCTACTAGAAAGAAAGGAGCTTCAATGTAATTCTTAGGAAATATACCAATGGCAGACATATGCAAAGCAGCTGCATGGTCCACACCACACACATTTACTAAACAATACTGTGTGGAACAGGCAAATGTTGGTCAGGCGGTGCTTACAACACTATTTCAAGCTACTCCTACAGGCTAGCCACCGCTTTCTTTAGGAGGGGACTGTTTTTCAGTCTATGCAAAGCATGTGTATCTGCTGCTACGCATGCCATGAACGGAAAATGTCACTTACCCAGTGGACATCTGTTCGTGGCATGTAGTGCTGCAGATTCACATGCATCCTCCCTCCTCCCCGGAAGCCTGTATCCATTGTACTACTTTCTTTCTGTAAATATGTATATTTGATGGCATGTGTAGCTGCAGATACACATGCTGTGAGAAAGTAGCCTCTTTCTAGCATGGTTACCCCCCTTTTTGGTCTGTTTCTGAGTGTGTGTCAGTGTTTTTTTTTACTGTGTCACTGGGATCCTGCTAGCCAGGACTCCAGTGCTCATAGTGAAAACCCTATATGTCAGTGTGTTTTGCTTGTCTCACTGTGATCCTGCTAGCCAGGACCCCGGTGCTCATGGTTTGTGGCCTAATGTGTGTATTGTCAGTAGTGCTTAACTGTGTCACTGAGGTTCTGCTAACCACAACCTCAGTACTTATGCTCTCTCTACTTTTAAATCTGTCATTATAGACTAATGACTTATTTTATCAATTTAAATTGGCACACTTATAAGTCCCCTAGTATACGGTACCTTGGTACCCAGGGCATTGGGATTCCAGGAGATCCTTATGGGCTGCAGCATTTCTTTTGCCTCACATAAGGAGCTAAGACAAACCCTTTCACAGGACTGCCACTGCAGCCTGCGTGAAATAGTGCACGCACTATTTCACAGCCTTTTACACTGCACTTAAGGAGCTTCAATGGCTTTTTTGAGAAATATACCAATGGCAGACATATGTAAAGCAGCCCCATTGTCCACACCACACAGGTTTACTAAACACTACTATGTGGATGTGCTATCTCGCCAACAAGCAAATGTTGGTCAAGCAGTGCTTAAAACACTGTTTCAAACTACTCAAACTCATACGGGCTAGAACCGCGTACTTAGGAGGGGACAGCTTTTCAGTCTATACACAGCATGTGTATCTGCAGCTACACATGCCATTGAACGGAAAATGTCACTTACCCAGTGTACCTCTGTTCATGGCATGTAGTGCTGCAGATTCGCACGCGCCCTCCCTCCTCCCCGGAAGCCTGTAGCCATTGTAGTACTTTATTATGTAAATATGTATATACATTGCATGGATATCTCATTTACGTACTATATATCTGTACATATACAATTCTTCACTCCTTACTTCACCCTCCTGCGAGAAAACAATCTAACAAAGGACTTGATGCCCATGCGCACTATCAGCGAGGGGAGGAGTCACTCGATCTTGTGACTTGAAAAGCTTCTTCGAAGAAAAGCAACTTGTAACACTCTGAGCCCAACACTAGATGGCGGGATATGCACAGCATGTGAATCTGCAGCACTGCATGCCTCGAACAGATGTACACTTGATAAGTGTCATGTCCGTGTGTGTGTGTGTGTATACGTGTGTTTGTGTGTGTGTATATATGTGTGTGTATATATATATATATGTGTATATGTATGTATATGTGTATATGTATGTATATGTATGTGTACATATGTGTGTATATATGTGTGTGTGTATATATATATGTGTGTGTGTGTATATATGTAAATGTGTGTATATGTATATATGTGTATGTATATATGTATATATATATATATGTATGTATATATTTTCGGTGGCATGTGTAGCTGCAGATACACATGCTGTGCATTATCCTGCCATCTAGTGTTGGGCTCAGAGTGTTACAAGTTGTTTTTCTTCGAACAAGTCTTTTCGAGTCACAAGACCGAGGGACTCCTCCCTTTCGGCTCCATTGCGCATGGGCGTCGACTCCATCTTAGATTGTTTTCTTTCCACCATCGGGTTCGGATGTGTTCCTCTTCGCTCCGTATTTCGAATCGGGAAAGTTAGCTAAATATCAAAAAATCAACAGTATTGTTCTCGTTCGGTACCGGGTTAGTGTTATTGGATCAGCACCGACAGCAGGAGCACTCCGGCGGCCCTTCGGGGCTTCCGTTCTTCAGCGGGGCCTGGTCGGCCCGACCACATCCATCGTCGAAGACTAATGGACCGGACCCCCTTCCGCTTCTGTCCGAAGTGCCACTCGAAGTATCCCTATACAGACCAACACCTGGTCTGTAATCTGTGTTTGTCACCAGAACACAGGTAGGATACTTGTGAGGCTTGTCGAGCGTTTCCATCTAAAAAGACCCTACGTGATCGACGAGCGAGAAGACTGCAAATGGCATCGACACCGAGAGAACAACTCTACGTCGGAGGGGAGGAAAGAATTTCCATCCAGGGGACGGACTCTGACAAATCCGAAAGTGAGCGACCCTCGACGGTGCAGCGAACAGTGAGTAGAATTGCCCCGTCCAAAACTCACACCAAGATCGTTAAGGCCAAGGGGACGCCACCGCCAGCAGGCCATGGCTTAACCCATCGAAAAGAAGGTGACCAAACATCGGCACCGAAAAAGGCCAGAGATTTGCCGAAGACTTCCGACTTCGGTCGAGATTCCGGTACCGAACGATCTCGACACCGAGAGTTCGACTCACCCAAGGTGAGAAAAATACAGCTGGAACCGAAAAAGACAGTTTCGGAAATATCGGTACCGAAAAAAGCGGCTTCGGAGCCGAAAAGAAGCTCTTACACAGAAGAGTATGGACTTTCCAGCCAAATGCATGAAAGACACAGGTTTGAGCAGGAAATAAGTATGGATGAACCAGGCCATACGCAAAGGAGGTTGCATATCCAGAAAGAGACTGGAAAAATACAAACTATTCCTCCAATTAAGACCAAAAGAAAACTGGCATTTTAGGAGATAGAAATGCAGGCGAAGGTGGCCAGAGAAAAATCCCCACCACCAAGGTTTTCACCACAACCTTCCCCACTACACTCACCACAACGGTCTCTAGTGGGAACACCTCCAATGCAGTCACCTACACATACAGGGATGACACAGGATGATCCTGATGCATGGGACTTATATGATGCACCAGTATCAGATAACAATCCGGATTGTTACCCAACAAAGCCATCACCTCCAGAGGACAGTACTGCATATGCGCAGGTACTATCCAGGGCAGCTACGTTCCACAACGTAGCAATGCATTCTGAGCCAATAGAGGATGATTTCCTGTTCAACACCTTGGCATCCACCCACGCTTCCTACCAGAGTCTGCTGATGCTCCGGGGTATGCTCAAACATGCAAAACAAGTATTCCAGGAGCCAGTTAAAGGAAGGGCTATCACGCCTATGGTGGAGAAGAAGTACAAGCTTCCCCCAACGAATCCTGTGTTTATAACACAACAACTTACACCGGACTCGGTGGTTGTAGGAGCAGCAAGAAAGAGGGCAAAAACTCAATCGTCAGGAGACGCTCCACCGCCTGACAAAGAGAGTAGAAAGTTTGACGCAGCGGGCAAACGAGTGGCAGCACAGGCAGCCAATCAGTGGCGGATTGCTAATTCTCAAGCCCTACTTGCTCGCTACGATAGGGCACACTGGGACGAGATGCAACACATTATACAACCCTTGCCCAAAGAACACCAGAAGCGTGCCCAGCAGGTTGTGGAAGAAGGACAGGCAATATCCAACAACCAAATAAGGTCCGCACTAGACTCGGCAGACACAGCAGCAAGAACGGTCAACACTGCGGTAACCATTCGCAGGCATGCATGGTTAAGAAGCTCTGGATTCAAGCCAGAAATCCAACAAGCGGTGTGGAACATGCCTTTTAACCAAGAACAAATGTTTGGGCCAGAAGTGGACACAGCAATTGAAAAGTTAAAGAAAGACACGGACACGGCCAAAGCCATGGGCGCGCTCTACTCCCCACAAGGCAGAAGCACATTTAGAAAGCCACAATTCAGAGGGGCTTTTCGAATGCAAACACCAGAGCCTTCCACCTCTCAAACCAGACCCACCTATCAGGCACAATACCAGAGGGGAGGGTTTCGTGGCTCATATAGATGAGGCCAATTCCCAAGAGGAAGGGGGAAGTTCCAGACACCTAAAACAAGCCAAACCAAACAGTGACTCCAAGGTCACAAAACCCCAACACTTATCACCAGTGTGGGGGGAGACTTACTGCATACTATCAGAACTGGACATACATTACCACAGACGCATGGGTCCTAGCCATTATCCAACATGATTATTGCCTAGAATTCACAAATTTCCCACCAGATTTGCCCCCAAGGGCACACAATCTGTCCAAACAACACTTAGACCTATTACAAATAGAGGTCCAAGCACTATTACAAAAACAAGCACTAGAGCTAAACGTTAAGACCTATTCTAGATCTCAGAACACTGAATCTCTTCATCAAGTCAGACCACTCCCACATGGTAACACTTCAAGACGTGGTTCCCTTACTAAAAAAGGAGGACTACATGTCAACATTGGATCTCAAGGATGCGTACTTCCACATACCCATCTATCCTTCTCACAGAAAATACTTAAGGTTTGTAATACATGGCGTACACTATCAATTCAAAGTGTTACCGTTCGGGATAACAGCCCCAAGGGTATTCACAAAATGCCTAGCAGTAGTAGCCGCTCACATAAGGAGACAGTACATGCACATTTTCCCATACTTAGACGACTGGCTAATAAATACCAACACTCAACAACAGTGTCTTCTCACACGCAGTACGTTATAGAAACTCCACACAAACTAGGGTTCTCTATAAATTACCAGAAATCACATCTGCAACCGTCCCAAATACAACAATACTTGGGAGCAACACTCAACACACAAAAAGCAATTGCCACTCCAAGTCCACAAAGGGTCCTAGCGTTCCAAAATATAACAAGCATACAGTCAAACAAACACTACCCAGTAAGGTTTGTAATGAAACTTCTAGGCATGATGTCCTCATGCATAGCCATTGTCCCAAACGCAAGATTACACATGTGGCCCTTACAACAGTGCCTAGCAAAACAATGGACACAAGCACAGGGTCAACTTCAAGATCTAGTGTTGATGAACCGCCAAACACACTCCTCGCTTCAATGGTGGAACCCTATAAATTTAAACCAAGGGCGGCCATTCCAAGACCCAGTGCCTCAAGCTGTGATCACAACAGATGCTTCCATGATGGGGTGGGGAGCACACCTTAACAAGCACAGCATACAGGGTCAATGGGACAATCAACAAAAACAACTTCACATAAATCATTTGGAACTGCTAGCAGTGTTTCTAGCATTAAAAGCATTTCAACCAGTGGTAGCCCACAAACACATTCTTGTCAAAACCGACAACTTGACACCAATGTATTATCTCAACAAACAACAGGGGACACACTCGTCACAACTGTCTCTTAACACAAAAAAATTGGCATTGGGCAATTCACAATCACATTCGCCTGATAGCACAATACATCCCACGCATTCAGAACCAGTTAGCCGACAATCTCAGTCGAGATCACCAGCAAACTCACGAATGGGAAATTCATCCCCAGATCCTACAGGATTACTTCCTTCGCTGGGGAACACCAAACATAGACCTATTCGCAACAAAAGATAATGCAAAATGCCAAAACTTCGCGTCCAGGTACCCACACCCTCAATCCAAGCGCAATGCACTATGCATCAGTTGGTCAGGGATATTTGCTTATGCTTTTCCCCCTTTCCCACTCATTCCTTATCTGGTCAACAAACTAAGCCAAAACAAACTCAAACTAATACTCATAGTACCAACCTGGGCTCGCCAACCGTGGTACATAACACTGTTGGACTTATCAGTAGTACCTCACATCAAATTACCAAACAGACCAGATCTGTTAACTCAACACAAACAGATCAGACACCCGAATCCAGCATCGCTCAATCTAGTAATCTGGCTCCTGAAGTCTTAGAATTCGGACATTTAAACCTTACAAAAAAGTGTATGGAGGTCATTAAACAAGCTAGAAAACCCTATCACAAGACATTGCTACGCAAACAAATGGAAAAGATTTGTTTACTACTGCCACACTAATCAGATTCAACCACTACATGCCTCCACAAAGGATATTGTAAACTACTTATTACACTTACGAAGGTCTAATCTAGCATTCTCTTCCATTAAAATACATCTCACTGCAATATCTGCAGATTACACATACAACATCGCTTTTTAGAATCCCAGTCATCAAAGCATTTATGGAGGGTCTAAAAAGAATCATATCCCCAAGGACACCACCAGTACCTTCGTGGAACCTTAATATTGTATTAATACGACTCATGGGGCCACCATTCGAACCCATGCACTCTTGTGAGATGCAATACTTAACTTGGAAAGTAGTCTTCCTAATAGCTATCACATCACTTAGAAGAGTAAGTGAGATACAAGTATTTACTATTCAAGAACCCTTTATACAAATACATAAACATAAAGTGGTTCTCAGTACAAATCCCAAATTCCTATCAAAGGTCATATCACCATTCCACCTAAACCAAACAGTGGAACTGCCAGTATTCTTTCTGCAACCAGACTCAGTAGCCGAAAGAGCCTTACATACATTAGACATAAAGAGAGCACTAATGTATTACATTGACAGAATAAAAACAATTTCGTAAAACAAAACAATTGTTTGTAGCCTTCCAAAAACATCATGCAGGTAATCCTATATCCAAACAAGTCATCGCCAGATGGATAGTTAAATTTATTCAAACTTGCTATATTAAAGCAAAAAGAGATCTACCTATTACACCAAGAGCACATTCCACTAGGAAGAAAGGCGCCACAATGGCGTTTCTTGGGAATATACCTATGACGGAAATTTGTAAGGCAGCCACCTTGTCTACGCCTCATACATTCACTAAGCATTACTGTGTAGATATGTTAGCAACGCAACAAGCCACAGTAGGACAGGCTGTATTAAGAACATTATTTCAGACAACTTCAACTCCTACAGGCTAAGCCACCGCATTTTGGGGAGATTACTGCTTATTAGTCTATGCACAACATGTGTATCTGCAGCTACACATGCCACCAAACGGAAAATTTCACTTACCCAGTGTACATCTGTTCGTGGCATGAGGCGCTGCAGATTCACATGCGCCCTCCCACCTCCCCGGGAGCCTGTAGCCGTTATTAGTTGAATGAAAATTGTAAATTTGTAAATAAATATTATTTTAATACACATTATGTACATACATACCTACTCCATTGCATGGGCAATTCTAGTATACTCACAACTCCAACCTCACCCTCTGCGGGGAAAACAATCTAAGATGGAGTGGACACCGAAGCGCAATGGAGCCGAAAGGGAGGAGTCCCTCGGTCTCGTGACTCAAAAAGACTTCTTCGAAGAAAAACAACTTGTAACACTTCGAGCCCAACAGATGGCAGGATAATGCACAGCATGTGAATCTGCAGCGTCTCATGCCATGAACAGATGTACACTGGGTAAGTGACATTTTCCATATATATATATATATGTATATATATATATATATATATATATATATATATATATATATATATATATATATATATATATATATATATATATATATATATTCACACACACACACACACGAGATTGTGGCCCCCAGGGCAACCACATATCTATAAAAAAATATAAAAAATGCCCCCCTCCTGCTCCCCCAGGTGTCAGCCCTGCTCATGGGCAGCCCCCTGTCAATTTCATTTTTAAAAAGTCGTTTTTATTTTTTTAACCCTTTGGGGTCCTTAACAGAACTGAAAATTCTTGATGTGTATGGTGTATGTAGAAAATGTTATATTCTATGTCAGGACCGGAGGCTTCGAATTATGCTTCTTTTAATTTGCTATTTATTAATCGCTAAAATACAGCAGCATCCAGCAGCTTGGAAGAAAAAAACTAATTGGGAGACCTGTCATAAAAAAAATTATTTTGCCAGTATTTCTATATATGAACAGAACCAGGTCTCAAATCTATATAGGCAATGCGCCATTATCACAATACGTATTGAAAAGTAAAATTAAAAACCTCGCTATACACTACTTCAGACTATTGGATGCTTTTATTTGGGGTAATACAAATAGAACTTTATTGAAAATCTTGTCTAGGGTATAAGAGTTGTGACACAAAAAGTTATTTCACAAAGAAAACAAGGTCTGTCTTTTAAGAAAATCTAAATTAGATCATCACTTCTGGAATCAAATTAAATTTATTAGATCCCAGTGTGTGCCAAAGCCTTTAAGTAGGGGAAGGTTAAAATGCCATTCTGACTCCACATAGGCTTCCCGTTTAGAGCTTTCACTTTGAACCCTGACAACCTGTTAATGAATCATTGAATCTTTATGTATTTGATTTAATAATTTATGATGTACACTTACTTTAGAAAAAAATAGACTTAGAACCAGGATGGTATTTTGACATCTGACAAAGACTGGTCCTGCTACTTTGGAAATGTACAAAAACAAGAATACTTCTAGTCTAGAACCACTTGGCAAAATTACTCCATAATTGTTTGAGGTGTCAAATAACATCAGATTGTTAGAAAGAAATTACCAACTCTATAAGCCTAATCTTAAACACCAATTTTATATTTGAATTTGATATTAACAACCAAAATAATATGTATGGCACCAAAATCTGGTTGGAAGCTAAGGAAGAAAATCAGTTGTGATTGTATGTACAGATGATAGTGTAATGGAAACTCCAAACTGTATTTGAACACTTGACTAATGTAGCCCAAATGGGAGATAAAAATGTTTTTTTCTGAAATGTACATGTTGATTGGATTTATTTCTCTCTTAATATAGCGTGTATTTTGGAATTGGGACTTGAAGACCTGACCCAGCAATTTCTAAATTATCGAAGTGAATAGGAATGCAGGGAAAATACACCTCATCTTTAATTAAGATCTGAATTGGCTTATTTAGTCAGCATAATTGAGAAAAATAATATATTTCATTCACTCTGGTCTGTTAGTCAATTCATTCTTACTTTATCTTAACATGGGGTCTTCAGATTTGCATTTAAATAAAATATTTTAAAAAACAATTATCAGACGTGTACCAGGTCTACATAACTTGCTGTACGCTGCCATCAGGGAAAACGCAGTGTGCCGCTAGTGGGAACTGATAGGCATCAGCTGGTGTTTGAGCACTGGGTCATTTTCATAGGTCATTTTCCTCTCCTCATGACATGAAGCAGGTGGTGGCATCCTGACTGTCAGTGGAAGTATTTTTGATTTCTTGGTACAGGTATTTGCATCCACCCATTTCCATCGTTTCACACCATCATCTTACTGTCAGACAACACTTCAATGGACTTATAAAACAGGTCTGCAGATATACTGATGACGTTCAGTCGCGTGAAGCAGAAGAAACAAGCCCTACGTCTTGAATGGCATCACTTCTGCTAAAATCATGGCTGTTGAAAACTTAGTTTGGTTTCCACAATTTGCCAGATAGTTGCAGACAGATATTTAAAGACATTACTCTATCATCAACAGACACATATGCCTTAAAGTGGGGAAAATATTTGCATTTTATAGAGCTGTATATTGGCAGATAACCAGTCTAGAACAAGAATAGAAAGTAATTGGGGAGCAGACATGTGTTTGTAAGCAGAGTTCTTATAGGATATCGGTAAGAAATGGCTGAAAAATGCTTTCAAATGCCTCATCAAGATGGTGAGTGAGGCTTATGTCATTAATCCCAGGAACAGTGTGTTCCATACTATGAGAGCTTCCCTGGTGAATGTTTGTATTAGTGCATCTAGTTTTCTAAAATTCAGAGCTTTGAAAAATGCAGTATCCTTTCTTCTGAGACCTTTGGAGTCTCCTGAGCTGGCTAGCAGATCAGGAGAATTGTTGTCAGTTGAAAACTTGCAGGCTAGGCAGCAGTGACAGTTCGTTTTATTGCTGTTATGGGTATCCAGCAGAGATGTTGCAGTACGGGGCATATCCATCAATATAGTAGACTACCAAACAAGCAGTCCATATTTTCACAGGAAATTGTAATTTCTTTTTGAAAATGTTGTTCACAACCCCACCTTCAGTAGCTAAAGAAGCCCTGTGTGCTTATGTGCACAGATATCTTCCTCTTTTGAAAAAAGCTATACGTCTGTTCTTTTTTTTTTTTTTTTAAATATCCTTCATGTAAAACAGATAATCAGAAGAGTAGGAAAGTTAATGTGGGATATGGGACCTGAGTATCAGTACCAAGACAAAGCTGGAAAACCCTTCAAAACCAAAGTTAGAGCTTGTTCTCTTAAAGGCATGGCCACTGTAGCGGCTCTCTTTTGCAGGTAACCGGCTTAGTCATTTATAAAGCTTCAGCACAAAACTACACACACCTTACCATAGAGAGTTTGAGTCTTACAATGAAGTTGATATGTTACACTAAGTACAATATTAAACTGATTGTTTAGTCACTGCTCTTTAACTTTTGCTACAGAAAAATCAATCTCTGATGACCGATATAGGATAATAGTTAAAGCATGTAAATCTGTTGAAGTTACCAGACCTGAAATATTGTAGTTACAGGCAAAAACCTTTTGCTTTTCCACTGAAGCCCTGTGTGCCAATACAATCATATATACACTTAGTGATGATTTTTTTAATCTGGTCTCTTTCAACTCCTTTACTTTCCCTTCTCTTCAAGACAATCTTTCTAATAGTGATTACTTCTGTGAGGAGACTGCACAGCCTGTAAACGTTTTGTGTGCTCCTGTCTTATACCATTTACTCTCAGGGTAAGGCCAGCTTGGTAGTCAGCCCTTCGTTGCTACAAAGTGTTTTTTTTCCCTTCACCATCCATCATAGATGGATTATTTGCAATAGAGTGCATATTTTTCATTTTATGCAGATGATATTTCTGGCTGAAAAGTTGCTTTTTTAGGTCTCTCGGGTTTTCCTGTCTCTTACTGTTTTCTGAGTATTTATCCTGTGTATTAGGGTGTAGTTTGAGCTTGTGAAACAAATATTTCAGAGGGGGATTCATGCTCTCTAGATGATGAAGCAAGGTTTTTCAACATTTCAGAGTGGAGTACATGTTCTAGATGCGTACCTTTAGATGCTGTGTGATCTTGTAACAGTTTTATTTACAGATTTACTTGAGGTCTTCAGGGCATTCTCTGCATCTGTCACTTCTGTAGGAATCTTTCAAAGGAGTCTTCAATTGTATATTAGATACTTATCTTCACAACTTTGTCTGGGAAGGGTAAGCCGCCTGAAAGATGTTCATCTTTCTCCTGCTTTCCTTCTGAACTATTATGGTGTCCGACATGTAGTAATAATTTATTGGTTATAATGGCATGTTTATTATTGATGTCTTTAGCATAGGAAATTTGGATGAAACCAATCTTGGGGGTTCCATTTGCCTTACCTTTCATGCTCAGTGACTTTTTTGGTATTTCTACATTGTATGACGTTGCTTCTGTGCCAGGTTTGTACAGGTTTTGTCTCGATCTTTGGGAAGAATGAACCTGCATTAATATACTGTTTGTCAGAAAATGTTACCCAAAAGTAAAATATTAATCTAGGCTTTAGTTAAATCTGAAATGTACTGTATTTCTATGCTTATGAATAGTTGCCATTATATTTCAGTAAAATGTGGTTGTCACAGGCCTTTGCCCCCGGCATTCGGGTATTGACAGTGCAGTAGTTTCCATCCTCCTCAGGTTCCTGCTCATTCCCATTAAGCAGCTTTGCTGCTTCCATACTTGCGAGTTCAAAAACAGTCACTTTAATTGTGGATGAAAGACTCGCATTTAAAGGGACCAATAGAGTATGTAAAGCAATCAAACCTGGTATGCACTGCTACCTTACTAATAAACTTTCCAGTTGTGGCTAGTGTTGCTTTGTTCATTTTGGTGCGACCCTCTGAGATACCCATACATTCTGTAGAAGCAAAACCCATCATCAGTCATTCATAGGTGTGGCCATTTGTGTAGAATGCTCTAAAATTGCTCTTCCTCTAGAAATGTTAGTGTATCTTTAGAAAATGCCTAAATATAAACATTTACACTGAGTATTGCCTAATTATTGTACATATATCAGGGTGTTGCTTCTGCTGGTTCATGCTAGTTGGGATATCACTCTGTTGTGTATACATTTGTCATAGGGTTGTCTTCAGGTTGTACTTTCACCTGAAACACGTGACTGTGGCATGGGCTGAGATCTGCAGGTCATGTACACCATGTTTACAGATTAGAAGTCAAAGAGTTGGGCCTGAAGAGCATTTCCAGGAACATGAGGTAGTTCTGTAGCCCTTGTAAGCATAACATAGTTGGTTCTGCAGGTAAGGCCCACAAGTGATGATGTTGATTATGCTGCACATATACAGCTCAGGCTGTTGGCTTTGTGGAAGAATTTGCACGGTTCCGGAGGATAGCTATGTAATAAACACGTATACAAGGATCTGGAGCTCATTTCCACAGATGAGAGGTTGGTTCTGCAGTATATACACAGGTTTGGAAGCTAGCCGTTTTCATAGTTCATATTCACAGTCCTGGAGACTGCTAAGATAGGACACACAATGCTATGCCGCAAGAAGCCTAGCTATAGACCTGGAATTGTTGTTGCATATCAACAGCTTAACATACCTGGTGGAAATCTGCTTTGGGAATTTTGATCCTATTGATATCATTTCCAATTATCTTTCATATTTATCCCATGGGCAGAAAATCCTCTTACCCTCCTTCTGACTTATAACTGGCGCTGATCATACAGACTTGCTTACCTCAATCCCTTAGCTACATACCCTTCGCTTCCGTCCCTCTTGGGTCTATGTTGACCCCTTGCTTATCTTTGCTAGTGCCACTGTTTGAAGGGCAATTACTTTGTAAGTATCTTGTTACCTCCTTTACTGTCCTCCCAAAAATTCTGGTTTGAAATGGGAAGAGAGCTACATCTTCAATCTTGTCCCACGAGTACTCCCAGTGCATAGAACACACCTGGTGACTTTTAACTAGGGCCTCTCCAGAGCAGACTTTTCAGAATCCTCCTGTGCGGTTAAGAGCACCAACAGTGTTGGCCAGGCTACCGTGAGATTGAGCTGCACACCCCCAAACACTTCAAAGAGATAGGGAACGCATGATCGACACACACTAAGCATGGAAAGTGTTGACAACACAACAACCTAAAATGCTTCTCAGTGCTAAGATTCCATAAAACGGGGGAATGCTGCGTCATGTAAAAGTGCTAAATTTAATGTTTGCAGCATGTGTCTATTACAGATTCACATTATCTTGTAGAGACTTCTAGTTGCAGATTACTTACCTTAGAATTCCCCACCAGGCTTCAAACTGGATCAGAAGATATTTCTTCGAGCAGTACCCTTGCGTGCCATCAGGTGTCATCCATCGGCTCCAAATCAGTCATTGGCGGTGGGGTCGTCGTGATGATGTTGCAGTCGTATATAGGTGCCACTCTGGCGTGCTGTCAGTTCTTTTCTTTACGCGCTACTCTACGCTCAAATCTGGAGAATAGCTACCCTCAGTCACTTTTTGACTGACCTTTTCGATCTTTTGTCTAACCTTTTGCCTTTCTAGGTGCATCGAGATGTCTTCCTGTAAGACTGGATTCAAGCCTTTGGGCTCCTGTCACCGCATGATGGTGGTGACTGATCCACAACTTGTGTGCCTGTAGTGTCTGGATTGCGGCTATTAACCCAAAGGCTTTAGGGAGCAGTCGCTAAAGCTCATGGCGACCCGGCTCCATGTCGCTCCTGGTCTCGCTCAAGAGGAAGGTCTGGAGACCATTTGCTGAGCCATCACCACTCGTCCTCGTCCAACTCCTCTTCACACTCGGGACACAAGAAGTCATTGAAGAACAACAAGTGTTTTCAATTTCACCCCGTCGCTCGGCCAATGCTATGCAGGAGGAGGGTCGTCCTTCTAGGCCTCCATCCTCGGACCCTGCTTCTGGGTCGGCTCCATGTCTCCCTGAGTTTCTGGGAGCCAGAGGCACCCCTGCGCAGCTTGGAGTTTAATGTGGCCATGCACCACATATTTGGGCAGACCGACCCTCCTGTGACACCCTCAGGCCCAGTAGGATCAGCAGTGGCCCCTTTGGGTTCTGCGCTGGTGGCTTCGGCCTTGGCTCCGGAAGGATGTCGCCTGATGCAGAATCAGACTTCGGGGACATTTCTCCCCCCGGTTGGATCCTGACCCTTATACCTATGGGTATGGTGAGAGTATGAAAGGGTCGCTGGACCTTCTAGAATACCAGCTTGAATTCCCTTTTATAGACTGTGCTTAGGAGTTGGGTGCAGCCAGTGGGTTGGACACCTCCCCTGACTCTGGCATGCTCTCTCCCCCTACCATGGCTACAGAGGAGGGAGGCTCCTACCTTATGCTGGTGTGAGGAGCGGCTGAGGTCCTGGGCCTCGAGCTGGCTTCAGTGGTGGTCAGGACTAACCTCCTGACTGAGGTGCTGCAACCTGGGGCTTTTACATTCAACCCTTATTGCCCCTCAATGAGGCCTTAACTGATGTCCAGCTGGGGATGTGGTAGAACCCAGAACAGGCCCTTATGTTAACAGGACAATTTCCCGCCACCCTAGGCCTGCACCTAACAACCCTAAATTCCTGACCCAACACCCTACGCCTGAGAGCTTAGTCATTCAGGCTTCTTCCTCTTCTGGCACATTCGATTGTGGACCCCGGACAGGGGACCAAAAAGACTGGAGCAACGTAGGAAGAAAATGTTCTCTTCATCTAGTCTGGCATTGCGGTCTGTGAACACTGCATGCCTTTTGGGCCGTTACACCCATACTTCATGGGATACGGTCACGCAGGTGCTGCCACAGGTCCCAGAGGAGGCCTGGGCTATTCTCTCCCAAACTGTTGTGGACGGGAGAGACGCAGCCAAGTTCATGATTCGATGACTGGACACCACCGACTCACTGGGTAGATCAGTTGCATCGAAAGTGGCCCTTCGACACCACCGTTGGTTGAGGGCATCTGGCTTTTTGGGGGATGTCCAGCAATTGCTTATGGACATGACCTTCAGTGGCACCAGTCTCTTCGGAGAGAAAGTGGACTCTGTGCTTGAGCGCTTAAGGTTACAGCTTGGTCCCTTGGCCTTGCAGCTGCTCCTCGCCTCCCTAAGTCTGCTTTTTGCATCCTTTGTGGCTACGGAAGGGGTGCCCAACTGTGTCTGTTTCTCTCTAGCCACCGTGCTGCGCATGCTGGCCAGCCTCTGTGTGGCCAAGGATGCGGGATCCTACATCCCCATAGATCAGGGAGCCAGCCATCATTCCAGTCCACCCCCCCCCCCCCACTTCCTGGTGACCACGAAGGGCAAGGGCCTTCAACCTATCCTAGACCTGTTGGCCCTCAGTCTCTTCCTCAGGTAGTGAAGTTCAAAATGCTCACTCTGCCCTGGAGACTGGATGGTAGCATTGGACTTGCAAGATGCCTATTTTCATATTTCCATCCTGTGTGCCCACACAGTTACTTGCAGTTTGTGGTAGGTCATGAGCAGTTTCAGTTCACCATGCTCCACTTCGGCCTCACTAGCACCCCTCTGGTGTTCACGAAAGTGATTGCAGTGGTCGCAGCTGATCTGCGCCAGCTAGGGGTTTCAGTCTTCTCCTATCTCAACAACTGGCTGTTGAAGGCAGGCTCATCTTAGCCTATCGTCTCTCACCTCTAGACTACGATCAACCTCTGCATTTGCAGGTTTGACTATATAAACCTGTCCGTCACACCTGACTCCCTCTCAAACACTCCCTTTCATGGGGGCTGTTCTGGACACAGTGCAATTTTGGACCTATCCTCCCGAGCGGCGAGTCCAGGATATTCCGCCTCTATCCTGGGTTTCGGAAAGAATGACACTGAGGCTGCTGGGCCTCATGGCCTCCTTCATCCTGCTGGTTACACATGCCAGATGGCATATGTGGGCTCTGCAGTTGGACCTGAAATTTCAGTGGGCGCAGCATCAGGGGAATCTCTCCAACATGGTCCAGCTCTCTGAGGGAACTGCGCAAGAGTTGCAGAGGTGGCTAATGAACCAAGATTGGGTCAGCGGCAGATCCCTCCCCCTTCCCCAACCAGATCAGACAGTAGTGACAGATGTGTCACTCCTGGGATAGAGTGGCCACTTGGGAGAGATCAGCGTCCTCTGGTCTCCAGTGTAGTCAACCTTCTGGAGCTCAAGGTGATTAGGCTTGCATTGAAGGCATTCCTTCCCTCTCTTAAAGGGAAATTGCTGTAGGTGTTCACGCACAACACCTCCGCCATGTAGTACTGCAACAAGCAGGGTAGGGTTGAGTCCTGGACTCTTTGTGAAGAGGCCCTGCATCTCTGGACATGGCTGGAACGTCAGGGCATATTCCTGATGGTTTAACATCTGGCAGGCTCAGTGAACGCCAGAGCAGACAAACTTAGCTGTCAATGCATGGTCAAACATGAATGACATCTCCATCCAGAGGTGGCGCAAGGTCTCTTTCAGCAGTGGGGAGAGCATTAACTAGATCTGTTCACCTCTGCAGAGAACATGCATTGTCAGCTGTTTTGCACGTTGGAGTTTTCAAGGTGGCACTTGCTCTGCAACGCTTTTCGTCTTGAGTGGAATTCAGGCCTACTATACGCCTTTCCGCCAATACCACTTCGGCCCAGAGTTCCAGGGCTGCTCTGAATAGGACAATTGCCCACCACCATCGCCCCATGTAGGAAGATGGCCTGGTGTGTGGTGTGCACTTATGGTGGTATCACCTACTACTAGGTCCAGGTATCCCCTAATAGTGAGGTATAGACAGTATCTAGGAAGCCAGGGCTCTCAAACGGTAGCTGCGGATGAGCAGCCAAGACTTGTCTAGAAGGCATGAAAAGCTTGTGCAATTCCACCACAGTCACACAGCACTTAAACATGTGAAAGAACCACACAGTGTTACAAAAATAAAAGTACTTTATTATAGTAGCACAAATACTCATACTGTATATGCAGTACTCCACTAGGAGGTGAGTAAACACTATTATATACACTTTAGAAGTCAGTGATTAGCCTAGAAAGTAATGGCAAATAGTAAAACCAATAGAAAATTGTGAGAGCCCTAGGGGAGACCACACCATATACTAAGTAAGTGGAATGTAAAAGGCAGTCCCCCACGCAAGAAAGTGGAATCAGTAGAGGAGAGCTGGAGGAACTAGGAACCCCAACAGGTAAGTACCAGAGTACCCCAGCGGCCAGGAGAGAAGAGGTACCTGGTATTTCCCCAAACCCACAGGAGAACTTTGGAAAAGTACTGTGCAAGACCCAGACAAGACTGGAAGAAACCAAAGGTGGATCCTTACAGAAGAGGACCTCCAAATGAAGGGGACCAAGTCAGTTGGAGTTGGTGTTGTCCGGCTTTGGCAGGAGCCACTACCTACCCTTCTATGGTTGAAAGACCCAAGAAGGGGAGTCCGAGGTGACCCTCAGCAGCTGGGAGAGTCACAAGAAGAGGAGGCAGCACCGACAGGCGACCCACAGGCAGCAGGCACAGGAGTCACAGCGAGGCCCACTCAGCACACCTGAAGAGGTGTCCCATGTCACTGGAGCAGCAGACAGGAGACTGTGCTTTGCAGGGAAGAGTGCTGAAGGCCGGGGATACACAGAACCTGAAGATCCCTTGACGGAGGAACAAACAAGCCTTGGTAGCTGCAAGAGTCACAGTGCACAGGGTTAATATCCTTCAAGGAGAGGCAAGGGCTTACCTCCTCCCAGGTTGGACAGCTGGTAGAGAGGATCAAGGGGACCACTCAAGACCACCACCGGTGATGCAGGATCCACGCAGTTCCATAGGAGAAAAGACCCACACAGTTGGTCATCGTTGCAGTTGGTGCCTCCGGATGCAGGGGAGTGATTCCTTCACTCAAAGGAAGATTCCTTCTTGCTTCATGTGCAGGCTGAAGACCTGTTGCCCTCAGAGGATGCACAGCCAGGGAAATGTTGCAGTTGCTGGAAGGAGCCGGAGAAATAATGTTGCAGAGTGGAGTTGTCACTGGAGTTGCAGATTATCGGTTCCTGGAGGGTCCAGTTGCGTCAGAAAACTTGGGTCCCCAGGTGCGGGGTGTAGGAAAGTCCCCTCTTTCTGGCATGGTTACCTCCACTTTTTGCCTGATGTAAGTGTGCTTAGACTGTTTTCACTGGGATCCTGCTAACCAGGACCCCAGTGATTGTGCTCCCTCCTCCACATTTAGTTTCTTTGGTACTTCTTACACCTCACAATTGGATTGTACCCCTGTAGGTCCCTTGTTTGTGGTACCCAGTGCATTGGTACACAAGGGGTCCCCTATGGACTGCAGAGAGTATTATGCCACCTATGGGAGCCCATGCAAACTGTGTCTGCAGACCTGCCATTTGCAGCCTGCGTTAAAAGGTGCTTGCAGCCTTTCACTACAGGTCACTACACCAGGTCACTATAAGTCACCCCTATAGTAGGCCCTTCCAGACCAAAAAGCAGGGTGCAGGACCCTGTGTGTGTGGGCACCTCTGCATGTGCAGAGGTGCCCCTATGAGCTCCAGTTCCAATTCCATGGACTTCGTAAGTGCGGGGAAGCCATTTTAGTTATATACTGGTCACTGCCTGTGGTCCAAGCAGATAATGGAAACTCCGAACCTAGGCATGTTTGGTATCAAACCTGTCGGAATTATACCCCAATACTGATGCCAGTATTTGGTAGCATGATTCTATGCACTCTGGGGGCTCCTTAGAGGATCCCCAAGTACTACTCCTACCAGTCTTTCAGGTCTGCAGGCATCCCACGCTGCTGCAGCCCATAAGATGGGATTCTGCTCTCCTGCTGCTTGACCATCTCAAGCAGGAGAAGACAAACAAATGATTTCCTGTGGGGGTGGGGATGCAACCTCCTTTCCTTTGAAAAAAGGTGTTACAGGGCTGGGGAAGTGTAGCCTCCCCACGCCACCGGTTTGCTTTGAAGAGCACATTTGGTGCCCTCCTTGCATAATCCAGTTTGCATCAGTCCAGGGACCCCCCACTCCCTGCACTGGCGCAAAACACACAAGGAAATGGGAGTGACCACTCCCCTGTCTATCACCACACCAGAGCTCCTCCAAGTGGCCACTTGATTCTGCCATCTTGGAAACAAGATGTGTAGAGGCCCCTAGGAGCATCTGACTGGTCAGGTTAGATAGCTGACGTCAGTGACTCCCTCCGAAAGGTGGTCACCTCAGAGTGTGATCAAGCCCCTTTTTGGGCTATTTAGTGACTCCCTTGCGGGTGGGTCCCCAGATTTGTCATGCAAGACTCCACCAGGACCTCTCTGCAAAGATACTCCTGGGCACAGGAACTGCTGCTGGACTTCACAGGAACCGAACAAGAGTGCAACACAGAGATGTGCTCTCCTTACAACATAGTTTCCAAGGCTCCTGTCAGCAACCTGCAACATTTCCATTGCTGTGCATCCTCTGGGGTCAGCAAGACTTCAGCTGCACCAAACAGGCAAAAAGGAATCTCCCTTAGAGTGAAGGACTCTCTCCCCTGCATCAGCAGACGCCTTAGGCAGCAACGTTTGGCTCCTGGTATCTGCTGTCCTCTGGACTTGTGAAGACTCCAACACAGCTGGTGGTTCTGAGGGGTCCTCTGGGTCCTCTCTGCTTTCTTGCCAACTTGCGAGACGGTGAGCCCTTGCCTCTTCCTCCAAGACAGAATCCCTGTGCACTGCAACTGTTGCAGCAGCCAAGGCTTGCTGACTCCTGCTCAAAAGGATGTTCTGGCACCATGTAGCCCCGGCCCCCAGCACTCCACCTCTGCAAGGACAGTCTCCTTCCTGCTGCTTCAGTGAAGTGGGACGCCTCTTCAGGTGTGCTGCCTGGGTTTCACTGCGACTTACTGTGCCTGCTGCCAGTGGGTTGCTCGTGGGTGCTCCGACTGCTTTTGGAGGGTCTGCTGTCTTCTGATGGTCAGCCCAGACTCCCTTCACTAGTTCGAGTCCCCAGGACCTTGCTGCTCATCTTCAGCTCCAGTTGCATTTGCTTGTTGGTGGTCCTCCTGACCACTGACCTGTCCGCAATTTGGTGACCAACAATGGGGGACAGCTTCTAGTTGACTTCAGGGACTCCTCTGCAGCTCCTGGGCCCCGCAGCTAGACCTCATCCATCGCCGTCAACCCGGATCTTCACCCAGAGAAGGGTGGGCGTTGTCTCCTGCCACAGTTGAACACTCCTGTGCGGACTGGACTCTGTTCACTTCTTTTGCAGGTCTTCTTCATCCGCAATTGAATCCACTGTTGGGTTTCACCGACCTGGTCCTTCTTTTGCAGTATTCCATTTACGAGTCCCCTTGTTAGCCTATGGGACGACAAGGTAACTTACCTCTCCTCTCCTGGTCGCTGGGGGTCACCTAGATGCTTACCTCTTGGGGTTCACCTTTTTCCCAGCCCTTCGCTAACTACTACATATCTATTGGTGGAGGACCCATTCTTGCATTCCACTTTTTTAGTATATGCCCCCCCGCCCAGAAGGCCCTTGCTGTTGTATGAAATTGTGTATATTTTGTGTCTACTTACCTCCAGAATGGGGTTTGCCTGTAGTAGTCTAGTTTAGTGTTCCAGTAATAAAGTGCCTTTATTTTTGCAACACTGTGTTGTTCCTTTTGTGTGTGATAAGTTACTGTGTGACTACTGTAGTATTGCAAGTGCTTCACTCTCCTCCTAGATAGGTTTTGGCTGCTCACCATAGCTACCACTAGAGTGCCCTGGCTATCTGGACACTGTAACATTATCTAATAAGTGTTGCCTGGGCCAGGTATAAGGTGTACCACTATAGGTGTTCACCACACACTGGGCCAGCCTCCTAAAGAGGGTCCGGTGCAAGAAGTAGGCTGAGGTTGCTATTCCCTCTACTTTCAAATCACCAAGAAGGACAAGGGTCTACGCCCTATTCGAGATCTATGAGCCCTTAGTCTCTTCGTCAAGAAGGAGAAGTTGAAAGTGCTCATGTTGTCTCTGGTCTTGACTGCCCTGGACCTAGGGAACTGGATGTGTTAGCATTGGACTTTCCAGACACTTATTTTCACATTCCTGTCCAGCCTGCGCACAGATGTTATTTGCAAATCATGATAGG
Source organism: Pleurodeles waltl (assembly GCF_031143425.1). Classification (NCBI taxonomy): domain Eukaryota; kingdom Metazoa; phylum Chordata; class Amphibia; order Caudata; family Salamandridae; genus Pleurodeles; species Pleurodeles waltl. Next base: position 384,096,769 of record NC_090436.1, on the reverse strand, counting down.
CCACAAACACTTTCAGTTTATCGCACTTCCCCAATGCCCCTCAGGTGTCACCAAGGTGATGGTGGTTGCTGCTTATCTGCAGAGATCAGGCGTTTCAGTCTTCCTCTATCTCGTTGACTGTTGAAAGTGGGCTTGCACTAGGCTGTTGTCTCCCGCCCCCCCCCCTCTCTTCCCCCCCCCCTCCAGCATAGAAGATAACCTCCTGCATTCTCTGCAGTTCACTATAAACGTTCCAAAGTCATTCCTGACTCCCTCTTATACTATCCCCTACATCTGAGCCATTCTTGACACATTTCAGTTTCAGGCTTATCCTCCTGAGCAGCGAGTCCAAGCTATTCAGCCTATGATAACAATATTTCAGTGAAACTAACTCTGAGGCTGCTCGCCCTCATGGCCTCCTTCATCCTGCTCGTGACACATGTCAGATGGAATTAGCGGGCTGTACCGTTGGAACTGATGTTCCAGTGGAAGCAGCATCAGGGATAGCTCTCTTGCATGGTCCAGATCTCGAAGGGAACTACGAAGGACTTCAAGTAGTGGTTGACAATCTGTGACTGGGTTAGAGGCATATGACGATCTGTGACTGGGTTAGAGGCATATCCCTCACCATTCCCCACCCAGATGTGACTGATGCATCACTCCTGGGATGGGGCAGCCATCTGAGAGAGGTGGAGACAGTGGCACAACAAAGGCCCCCACAATGCGGAAGGGCCCTGAGCTCCAGGGGACCCCCTCAGCTCAGTACTCTGGCCTGAGAGCTCCTGAGTAAGTTTAGAGGGGGGCCCTTCCTGTGCTTTGCATGAAAGCTCTTCCAAGTTTTATTACGCCACTGGGTGTAATAAATCACTGGATCAGATCAATGGAATCTGGTCTCCAGCAGTAGCAAGACTCCACATCAACCTGCTTGAGTTCCGTACGATCCAACTGGCATTAAAAGCCTTTCTTCCCTCTATCAAGGGAATTATAATGCAGGGATTCATTTAACAACACCACCGCCATGTGGTACTGCATCAAGCAGGGTGGGGTGGGGTCATGGACCCTTTGTCAATAGGCTCTTTGCCTCTGGAAATGGCTGGAGCAGCGGGACATATCCTTGGTGGGTCAACATCTGGCGGGCTCTCTGAATGCCAGAGCGAACAAACTCAGCCGAATATGCCTAGTGGATCACGTATGGTGTCTCCATCCAGAGGCGTCACAAGGTCTCCTTCAGCAATGGGGAGAACCTTGGTTAGATCTGTACACCCTCGCCGAGAATGCACAATGTCGGCAATTTTGTGCACTGGAGTTTCTAAGGTGTCGCTCTCTCTGGGACGATTTTCGTCTCAAGTGCAGCTCGGGTCTCCTATACGTCTTTCCACCCATGGCACCCATGGCACTCCTGCCCAAGCTCTCAAGAAGATCAGGAATGACAGGGCCCAAGTAATCCTTGCGGCTCTGGACTGGGCACTGAGAGTCTGGTATTCAGAGCTGCTGAGCATGTCCTTTGATCCTCTGATCAGGCTGCACCCTCTGGATCTTCTGTCACAGCAGCAGGAGAAGGTTCTGCACCCTAACTTGTCCACTCTTCGCCTTCTTGCGTGGACATTGAGTGGGGACTGTTGACAGCTTTTGACCTTCCTCCCAAAGTCTGTAATGTCATCTTGCCAGCCAGGCGTCCCTCCACCTTGTTAAAATTTGTGGCATGGGGCACAGACAAGTCTTTGATTTACCCCTCTTTCCACCCCTCTTTCCAAGGTTCTACTGTTCATTCTTTTCCTTGCCGAGCAGGGCTCAGTTATGAGCTCTCTTAAGCATATTTAGCTGCAATTTCTGCCTTCTTGCGGTTGCCTGATCAGCTATCTTTGTTCAAGTCCTCTACTGTACATAAGTACCTCAAAGGGTGTATCCATCTCTTTCCTCCATCCCCATTCATTATGCCCCACTGGGATCTTAATTTGGTTCTGACATTTTTGATGTGCGCTCCCTCTGAACCTCTTCACAACTGTCCTCTCAGGCTTCCCACATTGCCACCAGGAAGGCTGTTTTCAATTACATCTGCCCGTAGAGTGAGCTAGCTGCAGGTCTGGTCATCTGATCCACCCTACCTCTCTATCTATCCTGACAAAGTGGTGCTTCACACTAGGGCTTCTTCTCTGCCAAAAGTAGTCCTGCATTTTCATGGAGGCCAAGCTATCACCTTTTGTACTTTGTAGGCATCCCCACATCCTTCTAAGGAAGAGGAGATACTTCACATTCTGGCCCCAAAAAGAGCGTTGGCATTCTACTTCGATCGTCCAAAAGAATTCCAAGTGGATGACCAACTCTTTGTAGGGTATGTGCATGTGAAGAATGGTCGGACAGTGCAGAAACGGACCATCTCCAGATGGGACCGCACTCCGCATCAAGATACTCAATGACCAACAAGTATCCCCCCAAGGGTTTGCTTGCTTATTCTACCAGAGCTAAAGTTGCGACCTCTGTGTTGGCACATAGAGTTGGAGTCCTGGACGTCGGTCAGGCAACAACCTGGGAATCTCTGTATACGTTTACCAAACACTGCTGCCTTAGACAGTCAGATCTGTAGGGATGAGCAGTTTGCCCGTTTAGTCTTACAGGACTTTCCTGTTTGAAATTGCTTGTCAGACCCAACTCCGGGGATGGTATTGCTTGGATATCTATTCAGAGGTAAGGAATCTGTAGCTAGATGTCTTTATCAGATGGACATGTTACGTACCTTTGGTAACACCTTATCTGATAGAGAGTATATCTAACTGTAGATTCCGTACCGACCCACCCATCTTGCTCTGCGAATAGATTTCTAGGGGTAGGGACTTCTCTTTCAAGGCCCTAGATTTGACATACCAGTAGTCAGTGTTCTTCATGGCTCCAAGCTTCTGCCGTGGAAAGTCGTGGAAAGCAACTGACGTTGGCGTGCATGGGTGGCACCTATATAGGAATGGCAATGTAATTTCCAGGGCGAACTATGTCAGTCTATCGACACCAACCACTGGCGCACAGAGGTATTGCTCACCAAAATCTTCTGGATCTCGTCTGAGGGCTGGGGAGAATTCAAAGGTTAAGAATATGCAGCTTGATATACTCCCTTCCAGATAAGGGGTTACCAAAGGCAAGTAACTTCTCCTTCGGAGCCAAAAGAGTGGGTCCGTCATAAAACTCGCAAGACGTTGTCTTCCTATCTGTTAAATAAAAACAAATTACAATATTTTTTGTATTGATTTTACTAAATCTGTGTTTGTGTGTGTGTATATATATATATATATGTTTGATGGCATGTGTGGCTGCAGATACACATGCTATGCATAGGTCCTGCCATCTAGTGTTGGGATCTGAGTGTTACAAGTTATTTTTCTCTTCGAAGAAGTGTTTTCGAGTCACGGGATCGAGTGACTCCTCCTCTTCGGCTCCATTGCGCACGGGCATCGACTCCATCTTAAATTGTTTTCTTTCCACCATCGGGTTCAGATGTGTTTCTTTTCGCTCCAGTAGTTTGAGTCTGAAAAGTACTACAAACTCTCTAAATTCGTCGGTATTGTTTCGATTGCGTACCATCTATCATCAACACTTCGGTACCGGCGGATCCAGCTCTTTACTTGCCCTTCGGGGCACCCGCGCCCAACTCTGGCCTGGTCGGGCTGACCAAAGCCTCGTCGAAGCCTCAAGGACCAGACCCCGTTTTGTCTCTGCCCTCGGTGCCACACCAAGTTCCCTTATACGGACCAACATCTTGTCTGTAACCTGTGTCTATCTCAGGCCACCGAGAGGATACTTGCGAGGCTTGCAGATTCTTCCGCTCGAAGAAGACTCTACGAGACCGAAGAGTGCAAAGTTTGGAAATGGCATCGAGAAGCCCTGAATGTTTCGACGTGGAAGAGGAGGAGATTATGCACACCGCAGTCTCCGTTCGGGGTCCGACTCCGAGCAAGAGTCCGACAATGACAGACCAATAACAGCAGGACAGCACGTGCGTACGCCTGCCCCTGTCCCATCCAAGCCCAAGCACAAGGCCTTGGGGATGCCGCTGCCAGAAGGCCAGGGCTCCACCTGTAAAAAGACTGCCGGTGAACAAGCAACAACTTCGGCAGCGAGAAAGGCCATGCCACCGAAGCCTTCGGACTCGAGCCAAAGCACAGGCTCCGAAACAGTCAAACACCGACCCTTCGAGTCGAAGCCTCGAAAATCCCTCTCGGAGTCGAGGCCAACGTCTACTCCAGGCCTTTCGATCCCGAGGAACCCGGCTATGGAGCCGAAACGACCCATATATACAGAGGAGCATGGACATTCCAAACAACTGAAAGAAAGCCATAGATTTGCTGAGGAACTTACGCAAATGGAGGAATTTGATGAAAGACAGGCCAAAATTCTAATTCATAAAGACACTGGCAAGATCCTCACTGCACCTCCTCTAAACACAAAGATGAGCTGGCCTTTCAAGGACATTTGGACACTGATCAGCCACCGGCTAAAGTGCCAAAACCCAGACAAAAATCTCCACCTCCTCAGTTCTCAACTCACCAGTCGTCTCCTCATTCTCTTCACCTGTCTCTCCACCTACTACCCCCACTGCACAGTCTCCAGTACACTCTGCAGATTCACAGCAAGATAATGTCAACCCATGGGACCTTTACGATGATCCCATTTCTGACAACAGTCCATACTGCTGTCCGTCATATCCATCACCCCCAGAGGATAGCACCTCATACACTCAGGTTCCAGCTAGGGGAGCGTCATACCATAACGTAGCCATGCACACAGAACCTTTTGAGGATGATTTTCTATTTAATACGTTGCCCTCAACTCACACCACGTAGCAGTCTCTACCGATGCTTCCTAGCATGCAAAAACATGCACATCAGATTTTTTAGGACCAGTTAAGGCAAGAGCAATCACTCTTGGGGTAGAAAAGAAATATAAGCAGCCTCCTTCTGACCCAGCTTTTATTACCCAACAGCTACCTCCAGATTCCGTAGTGGTCAGCGCAGCAAGAAAAAGGGCTAACTCCCAGTCATCTGGTGATGCACCGCCACCAGATAAAGAAAGCAGGAAATTCGATACTGCTGGTAAAAGAGTAGCATCACAAGCAGCTAATCCATGGAGAATAGCCAACTCCCAAGCACTACTGGCTAGGTACGATAGGGCCCACTGGGACGAGATGAAAGATATCATCCAGCATCTCCCTAAGGATCAACAGAAAAGAGCCCAGCAAATAGTCAAGGAAGGGCAGGCTATTACAAATAATCAAATTAGGTCAGCGTTAGGCTCCGCAAACACAGCAGCAAGAAAAATCAATACTGCGGTTACCATTAGAAGACACGCATGGCTTTGGTCGTCAGGCTTTAAACCCAAAATCCAGCAAGCTGTCCTTAACATGCCATTTAATGAAAAACAGCTGTTTGGCACACAGGTTGATACAGCCATTGAAAAAATGAAAAAGGACTCTGACAATTCTAAAGCCATGGGGGCTCTTTATTCAACACAGTACAGAGGTTCGTTTTGAAAGCCTCAATACAGGGGACGTTTTAGAGCCCAAACATCTGAGGCATCTACCTCACAATCGAAACGGTCTTTCAAGCCACAGTACCAAAGAGGGGGGTTTCGAGGAACATACTGAGGCCAATTCCCCAGAGGTAGGGGAAAATATCAGCCCTGAAAGCAAACCACCCACACAAAGCAGTGACTTGCTCTACATCTTCCCTCACCACACTTCCCCTGTGGGAGGAAGACTGCAAAAGATCTACACACACTGGTTACCCATCACAACAAACAGTTGGGTCTTATCCATTATCCAACATGGTTACTGCATAGAATTTGCACAAATTCCTCCAGATATACCTCCAAAACCACACAAACTCTCCTCCCAACACATTTCAATGTTGCAAACAGAGGTACAATCACTGTTACTCAAGCAAGCCATAGAGCTTGTACCCCATCATCAAATAGGAATGGGGGTTTACTCCCCGTATTTCCTCATGCCCAAAAAAGACAGAACATTGAGACCAATACTAGATTTCGGAACACTCAGTCTTTACATCCTATCAGAACACTTTCACATGGTAACACTACAGGATGTAGTCCCACTGTTACAACAAGATTTTATGGCAACACTGGCTCCCAAAGATGCGTATTTTCACATACAAATCCATCCAGCACACAGAAAATATCTCAGGTTCGTAATACAAGGAAAACATTACCAGTTCAAGGTGTTACCTTTCGGCATAACAACAGCTCCCAGAGTATTTACAAAATGCCTTTCCGTAGTCGCTGCCTACATATGAAGGCAACACATCCATGTCTTTCCATATCTCGACGACTGGCTAATAAAATCCAACAGTCAGACACAGTGTCAACACCATACACGTTATGTAATACAAACCCTACACACACTAGGGTTCTCAATAAACTACCAAAAATCTCACTTACAACCAGCGCAAGTTCAACAGTATTTAAGAGCCACATTAAATACCCAAACAGCACTTGCAAGCCTAAGTCCACAAAGGTTACAATCATTCCACAATATATCACCACAAATTCAGCCAAACCAACAGTACACAGTCAAGTTTGTCATGAAACTGTTGGGCATGATGGCATCATGCATCGCCATTGTCCCCAATGCAAGACTAAACATGCGGCCCTTACAACAGTGCCTTGCAAAACAATGGTCACAGGCACACGGTCAATTTCAATATCTAGTGTTGATAGACCGCCAAACACGCATATCACTTCAGTGGTGGAATTCCACAAATCTAAACAAAGGACGGCCATTTCAAGACCCAGTGCCTCAAGCCACACTTACAACAGATGAATCAATGATTGGATGGGGAGCACACCTCAACAATCACAACATTCAGGGACAATGGGAAAACAGACAAACAACTTCACATAAACCACTTAGAATTGCTAGCTGTATTTCTAGCACTCAAAGCCTTTCAACCTCTTCTCGTTCACAAACACATTCTCATCAAAACAAACATGACTACAGTGTACTACCTAAACAAACAAGGAGGGACCCACTCATCACAACTTTGTCTTCTAGCACAAGAGATTTGGCACTGGGAAATTCACAACAACATTCACCTGGTAGCACAGTACATTCCAGGGATTTACAATCAATTAGCAGATGTTCTCAATCGGGATCATCAGCAAACACACGAGTGGGAAATTCACCCCCAGGTATTTCACAAGTACTTTCGCCATTGGGGAACACCAGACATAGATTTATTCGCACCAGCCAAAACGCAAAATACCAAGACTTCGCATCCAGGTTTCCACACCCTCTGTCCAAGGACAATGCTCTATAGATCAACTAGTCAGGGATATTTGCTTCGCTTTTCCCCCTCTCCCGCTCATTCCATTTCTGGTCAACAAACTGCATCAAAACAAACTCAAACTCATACTTATAGCGCCAACATGGGCACGTCAGCCATGGTACACAACATTGTCAGACCTATCACTAGTACCACACATCAAGCTGCCAAACAGACCGGATCTGTTGACACAAAACAAACAACGAATCAGGCATCCAAATCCAGCAATACTCAATCTAGCAATCTGGCTCCTGAAGTCTTAGAGTTTGGATATCTACATCTTCCACCAGAATGTATGGAAGTAATTAAACAAGCAAGAAAACCCACTACCAGGCAGTGCTATGCAAACAAATGGAAAAGGTTTGTCTTTTACTGTCAATCCAAACAAATAACACCTCTTTCCGCAACCATACAAGACATTGTAGGTTATTTACTTCATCTACAAAAAACAAATTTAGCTTTTTCATCCATTAAAATACATCTCACAGCTATTTCAGCGTATTTACAAAATATTCAAAGCAAGTCTTTTTTTAGAGTCCCTGTTATCAAAGCCTTCATGGATGGGCTAAAACGTATCATACCACCAAGAACACCACCAGTGCCTTCATGGAATCTCAATATTATACTCACACGGCTCATAGGTCCACCATTTGAACCCATGCATTTGTGTCAGATTCAATACCTAACGTGGAAAGTAGCATTCCTCGTTGCAATCACTTCATTAGGAAGAGTTAGTGAAATACAAGCATTCATATTGAACAACCCTTCATATAAGTACACAAACACAAAGTAGTACTTCGGACAAACCAAAAAATTCCTACCTAAGGTGATCTCACTGTTTCATATCAATCAAACAGTGGAACTTCCAGGCTTCTTCCCATAGCCAGACTCAGTAGCAGAAAGAGCGCTGCATATATTAGTCATTAAAAGAGCTATAATGTATTACATTGACAGAACAAAATCATTTAGGAAAACTAAACAGTTATTTGTGGCATTCCAAAAACCACATACTGGAAATCCAATCTCACAACAAGGACTAGCTAGATGGATAGTAAAATGCATCCAAACGTGTTACCTAAAAGCCAAAAGGCAGCTATTAGTAACACCAAAAGCACATTCCACCAGGAAAAAAGGAGCAACAATGGCCTTTTTAGGAAATATACCAATGACAGAAATTTGTAAAGGAGCCACTTGGTCAACACCCCATACATTTACCAAGCATTACTGTGTAGATGAGTTAGCAGCACAACAAGCAACAGTAGAACATGCTGTACTAAGAACACTATTTCAAACAACTTCAACACCTACAGGCTGACCATCGCTCATGGGAGGAAAACTGCTTTTGTAGTCTATGCATAGCATGTGTATCTGCAGCTACACATGCCATCGAACGGAAAATGTCACTTACCCAATGTACATCTGTTCGTGGCATGTTCTGCTGCAGATTCACACGCGACCACCCATCTCCCCTGGAGCCTGTAGCCGTTTAAGTTACAACAAACATTTGTACATATGTGTATGTGTGTATATATATATATATATATATATATATATATATATATATATATATATATATATATATATATATATATATACTTCAATTCCATTTGCATGGACATCTCTTTTCTTTATACTCTATCACTTCTACCTTACACTCTGCGGGAAAACAGTCTAAGATGGAGTTGATGCCCATGCGCAATGGAGCCGTAAAGGAAGAGTCACTCGATCCCGTGACTCAAAAAATGTCTTTGAAGAAAAACAACTTGTAACACTACGAGGCTAACACTAGATGGCAGGACCTATGCATAGCATGTGAATCTGCAGCTGAACATGCCACGAACAGATGTACACTGGGTGAGTGAAATTTCATATATATATATATATATATATATATATTCAATTGCATGTGTAGCTGCAGATACACATGCTGTGCATATATCGACATCTAGTGTTGGGCTTGGAGTTTTACAAGTTGTTTTTCTTCGAAGAAGCCTTTTTTGAGTCACAGGGTCGAGTGACTCCTCTCGGTGATAGAGCATGGGTATCAACTGCTTTGTTAGATTGTTTTCTTTCCGCCGTCAGGTTCGTATGTGTTCCCTCTTGCTCTGGTACTCTCAGTTCGGTTCTATCTGAACTTCTCTATCTTTTATCTTACCGTCTGTATAGTTTCGATCGCGCTTCCGCACTACACTCGATCAGATTGTAACGTCGTGATTGATTAAAGCCCTTTCAGGCAGCCGCACCCTTCTCGTAAGATGAGTCAGACATTAGACCCATTCTTGAGGTCATGGGCCAGAAACAAAGGAGGATTCAAATCCAGAAAGAAACTGGAAACATTATTGCCTTTCCGCCTCCAGTGACAAAGGGGAAATTAGCATTCCAGGAGAGCTTGAATGCTTGGCCTTCACCGGTGAAAATATTCAAGCATAAGGAAAAGCCAAAGACTGTTTAGCTTTCTCCACCACATTTGCCTTATCCTTCCTCTTCTCTGCCACCTCCTACTCTACCACCACCAACTTCACCCACACAAGCGTGACCCACACAATCTCACGCTTCTTCACATGGGGAACTATATGGGTGATAGTATTTATAACATGGATCCATGGGACATGTATGACTCTGATGCAATCCCACCTGATGACCCTGAGTTGTATCCCACAAGATCATCTCCACCTGAGGATACCACAGCAAATAACCAGACCATTTCCAGGGCAGCCTCATATCATAGTGTGTAGGTGAACTCTGAACCATTGGAAGAGGATTTTATTTTTAACACTTTTTCCTCAATGCACAAACAATACCAATGTTTGCCAATGCTGCCTGGTAGGCTCAAACATGCAGATGACATTTTTAAAGAGCCAGTCAAAGCCAGAGTGTTACCTAGAATAGACAAGAAATATAAACTGGCACCAACATATCCAGTTTTCGTTTCCCAACAGTTACCGCCATACTCCAATGTAGTCAGTGCAGCCAGAAAATGCGCTAACAGCCAGTCCACAGGGGACGCTCCTCCCCCTGATAAAGAAAGCTGCAAGTTTGAAGCAGCAGGCAAAAGGGTGGCAACCCAGGCTGCGTATCACTGGCGAATTGCTAATTCAAACCCTTTTAGTTTGATACGACAGGGCACATTGGGATGAGATGCAGGAGTTCCTGCAATACCTCCCAAAGGAACACCAGAGAAGGGCATAGCAGGTAGTGGAAGCCATTGCCAATTACCAGATCAGGTCAGCATTAGATGCAGCTGACACAGCAGTAAGAGGCATAAACACTAGCATTACAATTAGGAGACATGCTTGGTTAAGGTCCTCAGGCTTTAAGCCTGAATACAACAAGCGTCCTTAACATGCCTTTTAATAACCATTGAAAAATTAGAAAAGGACTCTGAAACAGCAAAAGCCATGGGAGCCCTTTATAAAACACCTTTTTGGGGCTCATTTCGCAAACCTCAATTTAGAGGAAGGTTTAAACCACTAGTTTCAGAGGTCTCTACGTCCCAGCAAAAACAGGGACAACAATATTTTCCCAGGGAATCTTTCAGAGGCTCTTATAGGGCAGGCAATTTTAGATCCAGAGGTAAATCCCCTGCCGCAAGAGGTGCTTCTACCTCGTCCAAACAATGACTTCCCCTGCATTCCCAAACAGCATACATTTCCTGTGGGAGGAAGACTACAATATTTCCATCCTCACTGGCAACAAATTACAACAGATCAATGGGTACTGTCAATTATCCTCAGTGGTTATTGCCTAGAACTCACCTCCACTCCACCAAACATATCACACCGGCTTTCTCCCAAACACAATACTCTGTTGAAACAAGAGGTATGGTCTCTTCTACTCAGAGGTGCAATAGAGATGGTTACCATCAGTCAACAAGGTACAGGGGTATATTCTCTATACTTCCTCATACCAAAAAAGGATGGCGCACTTAGACCAGTTCTCGATCTCAGATCTCTAAATCAATATATCCTGTAAGAACATTTCCAGATGGTCACTCTACAGGATGTCATTCCGTTGTTACAAAAATAACACCACATGAAGCATTAGGGCGCTTACATCCACATTCCTATACATCCAGCACACTGTAAGTACTTAAGATTTGTAATAGCAGGCAAGCACTACCAATTAAAAGTACTGCCCTGTGGAGTAACAACAGCAGCAAGGGTATTCACAAAATGTCTAGCGGTAGTTGCGGCATACCTCAGAAGACAATACATACATGTCTTCCCAAATCTGGATGACTGGCTAATAAAAGCCAGCTCCATTCAAAACTGTCAACAACATACACAGTACACAATGGAGATACCCTACACAGGTTAGGGTTCACAATCAGTTACCAGAAATCTCATCTTCAGTCAGCACACATTCAACCATATCTAAAAGCAGTTCTGAACACTCAGTCAGCATTAGCCTACCCAAATCCACAACGAATCCAAGCACTTTACTATCTCATATACCAATTACAAGTCAATCAAACCTACACAGTAAGATTTGTCATGAAGCTATTAGGAATGATGGCATCATGCATAGCAATAGTGCCCAATGCACGTCTAAACATGAGACCACTACAACATTGTCTCTTGCAACAATGGTCTCAGGCACACGGTCAGTTACGGGATCTGGTGTTGTTAGACCGCCAGACTTACAACCCCCCTGCAGTGGTGGAATCACACCAACTTATCAAAAGAGCAGCCATTTCAGGACCCTGTGCCACTTTAGGACCCTGTGCCACAGACCATAATTACCACGGATGCTTCAATGACAGGTTGGGGAGCCCATCTCAACAATCTTACAGTACAGGGAGAATGGGTCTCACTCCAGCAAACTTACCACATAAACCACTTGGAATTGCTGGCAGTGTTCTTAGCCATAAAAGCCTTTCAACCACAGATTGTACGCAATCTTAATAAGGACAGACAACATGACAACAATGTATTATTTGCAAAAACAGGGGGTGTGGGGCGCACTCATCCCAATTGTCACTCCTAGCACAAACAATTTGGAAATGGGCAGTTCACAATCACCTGCTAGTGGTGTACATCCCAAGGATGCACAACCAGTTAGCAGACCTCTTAAGCAGGACGTAGCAACAAATACACAAATGGGAGATTCACCCACAAGTAAATCAACATTACCTTCAGATGTGGGGAACACCAAACATAGAACTTTTCGCAACAAGCAAAAACGCAAAATGCCAAAACTTTGTGTCCTGATACCCACACCCTTAATCCAAGGGCAATGATCGACGGATCAATTGGTCAAGGATATTTGCTTTCACTTTTCCCCCCTCTCCCACTAATTCCGTTTCTAATCAAAAAAATCCATCACTCTTATCTAGCTATGATACTCATAGCTCCCACATGGGCACGTAAACATTGGTACATAACATTATTGGATCTGTCGGTAGTACCATATCACAAGCTCCCAAACAGGCCAGACCGATTAACTCAGAACAATGGTCAGAGCAGGCATCCCAATCCAAGTATGCTCAACCTGGCGATTTGGCTCCTGAGGTCATAGAATTTGGATCTCTACAGCTTCCACCAGAATGTATGGACATTCTAAAACAAGCATGTAAACCTACAACCAGGCAGTGTTACGCAAATAAATGGAAACGTTTTGAATATTACTGCCAACCTGAAAACATTGCTCCACTTAAAGCATCAGTACAGGATATTGTATGTTATTTGCTTCACTTACAAAAAAGCAAATCTGGCATATACATCTATTAAAATTCAATTAACAGTAATATCAGCCTACCTTCAAAACAGACAACATACCTCTCTGTATAGAATTCCTGTAATAAAAGCTTTTATGGAATGTCTTAAGAGTTATTCCACCTACAGTTTCACCAGCTCCTGCATGGAATCTTAACATTGTGCTCACAAGACTTATGGGTCCACCTTTTGAGCCCATGCATTTTTGCACCCTTCAGTTTCTCTCATGGGAGTTTGCTTCCCTAGTAGCAATTACTTTAGGTTAAGTGAAATTCAAGCATTCACTTTAGAAGAACCCTTCTTCCAAGTACACAAACACAAAATAGTACTTAGGACAAATCCAAAAAGTCATTTCACCATTTCACATTAATCAGTCAGTGGAATTGCCAGTCTTCTTTCCACAGCCAGATTCAGTTGCTGAAAGAGCTCGTCCCGTGACTCAAAAAAAGCTTCTTCGAAGAAAAACAGCGTGTCACACTCCGAGCCCAACACTTGATGGCGATGTATGCACAGCATATATATATATATATATCTCTTCAGTGTCAGAAATTTTTGAAGACAATGAAGAGGTAGTAGCGGTCACTGAATTCTCCGGTTCAGTCTTTCCTTCACCATCTCAATTTGAAGACCGATGAACTGAAGGCCTAAGTGAGAAGAGTCTTGGGTAACTAGTAGTAGTAGAAGTCACATGGAAACGTTCAGCATTATATGAAGTATCCGATTTCCTTTTTCACATCTGTTAGCCAAACACTAAAGCTCCTTTCTTTAAAGTGATATTATTTGCATGTCGCCACATAGGACTTGATTTTTTTTATTTTTTATTTTCATTTTCTGCTTGTTAACCAAGCCCCTTGTGTGAATCGTGTTTTGACTTTTCTTCTCTTGTTAATCCATTCAGGTAACTTGGTTGTCATTGCTCTCCTGAACATCAAAGTTGCAGGGCTTTCACCTGTGGTCGATCGAGGGAGGTGTTGAACGATAAGCTTGTAGGGTAGAATGTATTACAGTTTTCAAGCTGAGCTTCTCAAGAGTTACACACTGTACTACTTCCTTTAGCGGACTCACAAAACGCTCAACAAGTCAGTTGGCTTGTGGCCAACAAGGTGTACTCTTCCATGAATTCTTTAAAAATTCTCGACTGTTAAAAGACTGGCCATTATCAGGCTTCACAATTGCTGGAACACCCCCTGTTGCAAAGATGCCAACTAGTCCCTCAATGACTTGTTCATGAGTTGTGGATGAAAGGTCTTCGACTAATGGAAAACATGACCGGATTTGTCCACAGTCACCATCAGGTGATGTCTATTATCGAGTGGACCGAAAAAGTTGATGGCTATTCTCTCCCATGCATGCTTAGGGGCTTCTGACATGTTTAAAGCATATTGACTAACATTTGTAGAAAGATAGTTGCGTAGAGGACAGGCCTTGAGTTCTTTTTCAACCCTCTCATCTAAATACAGAAACCAAACTCTGTCTCAGAGAGCTCTGTTTGTAGCAACAATACTACAATGTCCTTTATGAGTCACTTAAATTATTTTCTGATGCAATCTATCCAGAATCGGTATTCTCGGCCCTCGTGGTATAACTCCCTCCTAAATTATAGACAGTTTGGGCCTCATTCTGAGGCTGGCGGGCGGCGGTAGCCGCCCGCCTGGCGGGAACCGCCATATGGCCGCTCCGCGGTCGAAAAACCGCAGAGGCCATTCTGGCTTTCCCGCTGGGCTGGCGGGTGACTGCCAGAAGGCCGCCGCCAGCCCAGCGGGAAACCCCTTCCCACGAGGAAGCCGGCTCCGAATGGAGCCGGCGGAGTGGGAAGGTGCGACGGGTGCAGTTGCACCCGTCGCGAATTTCAGTGTCTGCCAAGCAGACACTGAAATTCTTTGTGGGGCCCCCAGGGGCCCCACGACACCCCATACCGCCATCCTGTTCATGGCGGGCGAACCGCCAGGAACAGGATGGATGTATGGGGTGTCGGAATCCCCATGGCGGCGCAGCGCAGCGGAAAACCGGCGGGAGACCGCCGGTTTTCCTGTTCTGACCGCGGCCAAACCGCCGCGGTCAGAATGCCCTGCGGGGCACCGCCAGCCTGTTGGCGGTGACCGCCGGGGTCGGAATGACCCCCTTTATCTTTGACATTTTGTATTTTTGATATTCACCATCATTGGTGAGAGGTCGTGTGTCAGTTCCATGACTGATGTGTAATTATGTCTTTTAAGTTCAGCATGTCACTATCATGGCTTGTGGCAGCGATAATCTGGGCTAATAAGGTGGCAGCTGGCGTATTTGATATTAGAATTAATTTAATGTAGACTTCAGCCATCTTGGATGGAGGACCTTGTATAGGCACTCTGGAAAAGTAGTCAGCAGAGTTTGATCCTTCCCTGGACGGTGCACAATGGCATAATTGTACTCTTGCAATGATAGTCCCCATTGTTCAATGCGAGGAGCATCTTGGCTTTTGGACTGCCAAAGACGGTCAGTAAAGCTTGATGATCAGTTACCAGCGTAAAAGGCTTTTCCGTACAGGAATACATGGATATGTTCACAAACCCACTCCATGGCTAAACTTTACTTCTCAGGTTACGATAAAGCACGTTCTATTTGAGACAAAGTTCTACTACCATATTCCTTAATATGCTTTCAAGCATTTGGGCATCCACTGTGCATTGCAGGGATCATGCCTAACCCACTTGGCTAGCATCAACAACAACCTCTATGAAGCTTCAGATTGAAGTGTGCCATTTCAGCAGCATTTTTATTGGCTTGTTTGATTCTCTTGAAACTTGTGACCATTAAAATTAAACATTTTTCTTCATCAACTCTTGTAATGGAGCACTTACAATGGCAAAGTCTTGTATTTATTTTGAACATTAACTGACCATGACAAGAAATTAATGTACCATAGAAACATCTTGTGGGGGATTTGCTTTTGACAATGCTTGTACTTTTTGTGTCATACCCCATCAGAAAAGAGATGGCCAAAGAATTTTAGCTTTGGCTTGTGGAACTCACACTTGTCTGCATTCAATGTCAAACCTGCACCAGTAAGTAAACAACATAATTTTGTGAAAGCTCTATCGTGCTCCTCCTGGTAGCTCTGAAAACTAAAATGTCATTGCTATAATTGAACATATTCACAACAGGCTGTGTGATACGTCGAATGGCATCTTCGAAAAGTACTGCAGCTAATGAGACACCAAAACTAAGTCTTTTGCTTCAAATATACCAAGATGTGTAGACTAGGTTGTAATGTACCTTCAATTTTCTTCGAGTACCAACTAATGATAACCTTTATTCAAATCAAGGCGAGAGAATGCCCTTGCACTATTTAATTGCATCATCATCTCAGCAATGTTTGGACCGGTATTTCGTACTCATTCAGTTGCCTTGTTTGCCTGACGCATACCAACGCTTATGAATCAGCTCCTTCACTGTACTTTTTTGGGCACTGCCACTTTAGGAGAAACTCATGACTTTGGACCAGTAGAACGCTCAATAATGTCATGCTTGAGTAATGATTCGAGTTCTTTTTCAACAGAATCTTGTAAATGAAAAACAATTCATCTGTGTCCCTGAGCAACAGGACAGACATTTTCATTATCATGCGGCTTTACTTTCATAGTCATAAGCTTTCCTAAACCATGTAAAAACTAAGGGAATTTACTTACTATTTTGCAATGAGCATTCATGTTGTAATTCACGGAAAGAAGTCCCATATCAGCTGCTGTGCTGAACTGAGTAGACGGGCAGTTGATGCTGTACCTTGAAGCACATGGATTGCACCTTAGTTTTCTTGTATTTCATTGCAGCTACAAATGAACATTGACTTTTTATGAGCGTCGATGTAGCCCATGTACACACTGTTTTCAGTGGTGTAAGCTGCAGTAATGGAGTTAGTTCATTGTATTTCTCTGAAGGAACTATGTTTATTGCTGCACCACTGTCTATAATGAAAGGTATTGAACAACCATTCAATGTGATTTTTGGACAGTGTTTGTATGATTTTGGTGCTGTGGCATGTCGACTTTTCTTTGACATTTTTGTTCACATGTGGCCAGTCCAACATGTGCACGTTTCTCTGAGGTAGACATTTGTTTTTAAACCTTCATTTTTCAGTTTTAGAGAAAATACTTCAACACAATACAATAGAGCAGTTGGTGGGACAGTGTAGAAGACAAGGCTGGTTGTACATAAGGCTGCATTTCCTTGACTATTTCAACACTCTTGCACCTCTACATTGGCATTTTATAGGGTGTCTCATCCTACTAATCGTAGAAGCGTATCGTTTTGTCATATTGTTAACTAGATCTTATCTCCCCCTCTGAGGTAACTCACTTTAACTTGGTATTGAGGCAGAAGAACTGTTTTGACAATAATTTAAATGATGATCAACTTTGTTCAGTGTCGATTTGCCTCAGCTGTGGTCGCTGCTTGGCCTTGTGGGCGTACTTCGAGCGTTGCTTCTGGAATGTTCTGGCAGCCATATTGTCTTTGTGCCGTGACACACTTGGTTTTCCCTTCACTTTACTATCATACAGTGGTTCTCTTTCTCACAGCCTTTAAATATCTTTCCCATGGTGAAACATTTACATTTTTGTGGGAATGAAAATCCACATCTAATACGTAATTTCTTTTTACGTGCAGACATCACTTTGTCCTTCAGTCTTTTGTTTTGGTTTACTTTTCACACTCATGGCTGATTCACTCTGTGCACCTCCGGTCTCCATGTCAGCAGCTTGCCTTTCAGCACGCACTTAGGCTGTGACAGCCATTAACACTCGCTCCAAACTGAGAGTTTCTCTCAGCATTTGCCTTCTGAACGAATCTGATGAATTTCCAGCAATAACTTTAAGATGCATTGCTTCTTCCTCATTAAAATAATTGACCTTAGTGTTTGATGGGTGTATCGAGTATAAACTATAAATTCATTGAGGTTTCACCAACTTTTTGGCATCTTTGACTGAAAATGTATCTTTCATTATCGTTTGGTACTGGATTGAATTTGAGATTCAGTGCTGCTTCAATCTTACGATATGTAACTTTTTTGTCAGTTCTTGATATTTTCTTTATGCCAAAAAATGAACATACCACTTTACTTACTACAGGTATGCACTTTCGCACCATCACCAGCAAGATTTTTGGGATATTTAATATTCTTTCTGTTATCATTCTCTACAAATGCATCAATGAAATTATCAAATGTCTTTATCCAAGCAGTCCATCTTTAGCCAATATTTTGCTTTTTGGCAGTATCAAAATGTGGTGATGATTTCAGGAAGGCGGCAGCATTGTAGACCAGGGTGGAACTTACTGATGCTGAGGGTAGTGTGCTCTCTGATGCGGTTTGGTAATCATCCTTATGTAAACCTTATCTAAGATCCTTTGACGTGTTGGCCTCAGCATAGTCTTTAACATTACCTAGAACTATGGTTTCTTTCTTAGCAGCCATTTGAAAAATTTCACTATTCCGAAAATCGCTTTCCTTATTCTTTGAAGATATGTGAAGTTATTCTGAGCCTCACTCGGCAATATTGTGGGTAAACCACTTTGGGCATGGACAGCTCAGTAAACACAATCCTGGGCACTTCTCCTTGAGCCACTTTACTGAGTGCTGTGGTACGATGACTCTCTTTAGTAGATTTGGTAAGTTGTTTGTCTTCTTTTCTAAACGTCAGTTAGCACTTCTTGACACCTGGTTAATCTCTGCCTTGCAGCGCTTCTATTTGCAGCATTATTTGGCAAGTTCTGATTATTTTGGCTGCGCTTTTTAAACTTGGTTATATCCGCCTTCAGCTTTAACACGCCGTATAATGTATAAGTTTATCGTTCTTGGCAGCACAGTACCTTTATGTATGCCTGACCAGCCATTTCTTATCTAACGACCTTTAGATTATTGTCAATGCTTTTGTTTTTCTATTACTGCTTCGCAGCAGGACCTGCGCCTTGACTTCACATGCATGAAGCATTGATTCCATAATGCGACAGCGACACACGTGGCACACATGAGCAGTTTGCTTGGACCACGGCAAACTCTCGGAGAGCACAATCGTTCTTCGGGTTATTTATCCCCTGTATCGTAGCGTCCTCCCCAGCCTGGGTACCTGCCAGTGACTAAATGGAACTGAATATTACACGTTTTTATTCTTCTGTGTGTAACTACAAACCCACCATTCCAAACTAAGCTTTCGTTGCATTCTCCTCTAACAATTACATCACAATTTCTACGGAGACCGTTCAGAGCCAAGAGGATTCCATCCTAAAACTCGCAAGACACTACAAGAGTGACTTGCAGTTTTGTTTCCTGAATTTCACAATGAGCAGTGCGCCCCTAGCACCTCAGATTGCCTTCAGAACTGTTGGCGGAAAAACATTTTATGAATGCTCTGGGTATAATTGTAAGAGATTGGAGATTTCCTCAGCTAACAGCAGAAAAAAATAAGCTGGTCTTCGGCACAGCCTGAACTGGAAAAGAGAAGGATTTCTTGGAAGCAAGAACTTTGAAGTGGTATGGGTGACATAGACCATTTAAGAAATACCTTGCCCAGACTGGATATTAGTTAAACAGAATAACTCTTGGTTCTTGATATAATACCAGTTATTGGTCTGCAAACTGTATATTCTCTGGAATTTTGACAAATCCAAGAGCCAGATGTTTCAAGCTTTTCAATATAAAATGTCTGTAAAACTAGGGTGAATTTGCCAGTGGGTTCATTTTCCCATGCGGGTGCATAAAAATTATACCAATTCTCTACTAGAAGCCTAAGCGGTGGAAATTGAAATATGCTGTAAAGAGGTTAGGGATGGAGAGGGGTGTTGTACAGACTCTTTCAGAGTCCTGGTACTTCATTCAGGATAATGATGAATGCCATATGAAACGTAGAGTGCACCAAACAAAACACATAATGGCACACACAACACCAAACCGAAAAGCCATATTATTGGCATCAGCTGCATATTGACTTTTATGCTCCTCTTCCATTGAACAGAATAAAGGCCCATCCACAAGACAAGCAACTGTGAGATGCAGAAGTACACCTGGATTGGATTCTAAGTCCAAAAACATGCAATCACTGTGTAAATCATTGTACTAAAATGGTTTGACGTTGAACTGAGGTAAGACAGATGAAAGACCTATTTCAATGTATACCATATTTTCATCAGAAAAAGAGCTCACAAAATTATACAGGAAGACCATCATTGTACCTCAGATGCAGCGGACACCATAGGTTGACAAATGAATACTAGCCTGGTATGGTGACATACTTGTGAAATCGATCGATCTAGAGCCAAAGGACCTCAAGACAGTGAATAATCTGTCTCGAAGCAATAACTTCTTGCCCCCTACCACCTTCACTCCCACGCCCAACACCTACTGGGAGAAGACTAAAGTAGTTTCTACATCAGTAGGCGGAAAATTCTTCTGCCCAATTGTTAAAGACTGCTATTGTATTGAGTCATCATACACAGAAACTACACAGAACCAACTAAGTGCATTTATCACTGTAAATGGAAGACCCAACATCTTTTCTGAGAGACTGGAGAATGGGTCCACCACCAGAATGAATCAAATGAGTGGACACTGTATGCTTCCCTACCCCGAAGTGCAATAGAACTTTGTGACCCATCTTGGATCTATGACTTCTGAATTACTGTGTGTGTACTCATTCAGGATAACAATTCTTCAGGAAGCTCCTACTATAAATGTAGGAGGCTGGCCTGGTGTGTGATGGACACCTTTGGTGTTGGCACCTTATACCAGGTCCAGGCAACCCTTATTAGTAAGTGTAACAGTGTCTAGGGAAGCCAGGGCTCTCTAGTGGTAGCTGTGGTGAGCAACCAAGACATATCTAGGAGGAGTGTGAAGCATTTGCAATACCACAGTAGTCACACAGTAACTTATCACACAAGAAAGGAACCACACAGTGTTGCAAAAATAAAGGTACTTGTAAGGAAATGCCTCCTTGGCATGGTTACCCCCTGACTTTTTGCCTTTGCTGATGCTATGTTTTGAATTGAAAGTGTGCTGAGGCCTGCTAACCAGGCCCCAGCACCAGTGTTCTTTCCCTAACCTGTACTTTTGATTCCACAATTGGCACACCCTGGCACCCAGATAAGTCCCTTGTAACTGGTACCTCTGGTACCAAGGGCCCTGATGCCAGGGAAGGTCTCTAAGGGCTGCAGCATGTATTATGCCACCCTAGAGACCCCTCACTCAGCACAGACACACTGCTTACCAGCTTGTGTGTGCTAGTGAGAACAAAATGAGTAAGTCGACATGGCACTCCCCTCAGGGTGCCATGCCAGCCTCTCACTGCCTATGCAGTATAGGTAAGACACCCCTCTAGCAGGCCTTACAGCCCTAAGGCAGGGTGCACTATACCCTAGGTGAGGGTACCAGTGCATGAGCACTGTGCCCCTACAGTGTCTAAACAAAACCTTAGACATTGTAAGTGCAGGGTAGCCATAAGAGTATATGGTCTGGGAGTCTGTTTTACACGAACTCCACAGCACCATAATGGCTACACTGAAAACTGGGAAGTTTGGTATCAAACTTCTCAGCACAATAAATGCACACTGATGCCAGTGTACATTTTATTGTGAAATACACCACAGAGGGCACCTTAGAGGTGCCCCCTGAAACTTAACCGAATATCTGTGTAGGCTGACTGGTTCCAGCAGCCTGCCACACTAGAGACATGTTGCGGGCCCCATGGGGAGAGTGCCTTTGTCACTCTGAGGCCAGTAACAAAGCCTGCACTGGGTGGAGATGCTAACACCTCCCCCAGGCAGGAGCTGTAACACCTGGCGGTGAGCCTCAAAGGCTCACCCCTTTGTCACAGCACCGCAGGACACTCCAGCTAGTGGAGTTGCCCGCCCCCTCCGGCCCGGCCCCCACTTTTGGCGGCAAGGCCGGAGAAAATAATGAGAATAACAAGGAGGAGTCACTGGCCAGTCAGGACAGCCCCTAAGGTGTCCTGAGCTGAGGTGACTCTAACTTTTAGAAATCCTCCATCTTGCAGATGGAGGATTCCCCCAATAGGATTAGGGATGTGACCCCCTCCCCTTGGGAGGAGGCACAAAGAGGGTGTACTCACCCTCAGGGCTAGTAGCCATTGGCTACTAACCCCCCAGACCTAAACACGCCCTTAAATTTAGTATTTAAGGGCTTCCCTGAACCTAAAGAGTTAGATTCCTGCAACAACAAGAAGGAGGACTGCCTAGCTGAAAACCCCTGCAGAGGAAGACCAGAAGACAACAACTGCCTTGGCTCCAGAAACTCACCGGCCTGTCTCCTGCCTTCCAAAGAACTCTGCTCCAGCGACGCCTTCCAAAGGGACCAGCGACCTCTGAATCCTCTGAGGACTGCCCTGCTTCGACGACGACAAGAAACTCCCGAGGACAGCGGACCTGCTCCAAAAAGACTGCAACTTTATCCAAAGGAGCAGCTTTAAAGAACCCTGCAATCTCCCCGCAAGAAGCGTGAGACTTGCAACACTGCACCCGGCGACCCCGACTCGGCTGGTGGAGAACCAACACCTCAGGGAGGACCCCCGGACTACTCTACAACTGTGAGTACCAAAACCTGTCCCCCCTGAGCCCCCACAGCGCCGCCTGCAGAGGGAATCCAGAGGCTTCCCCTGACCGCGACTCTCTGAAACCTAAGTCCCGACGCCTGGAAAAGACCCTGCACCCGCAGCCCCCAGGACCTGAAGGACCGGACTTTCACTGCAGAAGTGACCCCCAGGAGTCCCTCTCCCTTGCCCAAGTGGAGGTTTCCCCGAGGAAGCCCCCCCTTGCCTGCCTGCAGCGCTGAAGAGATCCCTTGATCTCTCATTGACTTCCATTGCGAACCCGACGCTTGTTCTAACACTGCACCCGGCCGCCCCCGCGCCGCTGAGGGTGAAATTTCTGTGTGGGCTTGTGTCCCCCCCGGTGCCCTACAAAACCCCCCTGGTCTGCCCCCCGAAGACGCGGGTACTTACCTGCTGGCAGACTGGAACCGGGGCACCCCCTTCTCTCCATTGGATCCTATGCGTTTTGGGCACCACTTTGAACTCTGCACCTGACCGGCCCTGAGCTGCTGGTGTGGTAACTTTGGGGTTGCTCTGAACCCCCAACGGTGGGCTACCTTGGACCAAGAACTGAACCCTGTAAGTGTCTTACTTACCTGGTAAAACTAACAAAAACTTACCTCCCCCAGGAACTGTGAAAATTGCACTAAGTGTCCACTTTTAAAATGGCTATTTGTGAATAACTTGAAAAGTATACATGCAATTGAAATGATTCAAAGTTCCTAATGTACTTACCTGCAATACCTTTCAAACAAGATATTACATGTTAAATTTGAACCTGTGGTTCTTAAAATAAACTAAGAAAAGATATTTTTCTATACAAAACCTATTGGCTGGATTTGTCTCTGAGTGTGTGTACCTCATTTATTGTCTATGTGTATGTACAACAAATGCTTAACACTACTCCTTGGATAAGCCTACTGCTCGACCACACTACCACAAAATAGAGCATTAGTATTATCTCTTTTTACCACTATTTTACCTCTAAGGGGAACCCTTGGACTCTGTGCATGCTATTCCTTACTTTGAAATAGCACATACAGAGCCAACTTCCTACATTGGTTGATCAGCGGTGGGGTACAAGACTTTGCATTTGCTGGACTACTCAGCCAATACCTGATCACACGACAAATTCCAAAATTGTCATTAGAAATTGATTTTTGCAATTTGAAAAGTTTTCTAAATTCTTAAAAGACCTGCTAGGGCCTTGTGTTAGATCCTGTTTAGCATTTCTTTTAGAGTTTAAAAGTTTGGTAAAAGTTTGAATTAGATTCTAGAACTAGTTTTAGATTCTAAAAAAGTATTCCAACTTTTAGAAGCATAATGTCTAGCACAGATGTGAATGTGGTGGAACTCGACACCACACCTTACCTCCATCTCCAGATGAGAGAGCTAAGGTCACTCTGTAACATAAGAAAAATAACAATGGGCTCCAGACCTACCAAAGCACAGCTCCAGGAGCTGTTGGCAGAGTATGATAGAGCCAACCCCTCTGTGGATAACACAGAGGAGGAGGATAGTGACTTG
Organism: Pleurodeles waltl; assembly: GCF_031143425.1. Taxonomy (NCBI): domain Eukaryota; kingdom Metazoa; phylum Chordata; class Amphibia; order Caudata; family Salamandridae; genus Pleurodeles; species Pleurodeles waltl. The sequence goes on along the minus strand of NC_090436.1, from coordinate 384,072,655 downwards.
GAGGTTGATTCCCCACCACCAGTCCTATCTAGGGAGAACAGGGCCTCTCAAGCCCTGACTCCAAAAATAATAGTCAGAGATGCTGGCTCCCTCACAGGAGGGTCCAGCCTCTCTGAAATCACTGAGGATAACTCCAGTGAAGAGGACATCCAGTTAGCCAGGATGGCCAAAAGATTGGCTTTGGAAAAACAGATCCTAGCCATAGAAAGGGAAAGACAAGAGATGGGCCTAGGACCCATCAATGGTGGCAGCAACATAACTAGGGTCAGAGATTCTCCTGACATGTTGAAAATCCCCAAAGGGATTGTAACTAAATTTGATGATGGTGATGACATCACCAAATGGTTCACAGCTTTTGAGAGGGCTTGTGAAACCAGAAAGGTGAACAAATCTCACTGGGGTGCTCTCCTTTGGGAAATGTTCACAGGAAAGTGTAGGGATAGACTCCTCACACTCTCTAAAAAAGATGCAGAATCTTATGACCTCATGAAGGGTACCCTGATTGAGGGCTTTGGATTCTCCACTGAGGAGTATAGGATTAGATTCAGGGGGGCTCAAAAATCCTCGAGCCAGACCTGGGTTGACTTTGTAGACTACTCAGTAAAAATATTAGATGGTTGGATTCAAGGAAATGGTGTAAATGATTATGATGGGCTGTACAATTTATTTGTGAAAGAACACCTATTAAGTAATTGTTTCAATGATAAACTGCATCAGCATCTGGTGGACCTAGGACCAATTTCTCCCCAAGAATTGGGAAAGAAGGCGGACCATTGGGTCAAGACTAGGGTGTCCAAAACTTCCACAGGGGGTGACCAAAAGAAAGGGGTCACAAAACCTCCCCAGGGGAAAGGTGGTGAGACAGCCAAAAATAAAAATAGTAAAGAGTCTTCTACAGGCCCCCAAAAACCTGCACAGGAGGGTGGGCCCAGAGCCTCTTCACAAAACAATTCTGGGTACAAGGGTAAAAACTTTGATCCCAAAAAGGCCTGGTGTCGAAACTGTAGTCAGTCTGGACACCAAACTGGAGACAAGGCCTGTCCTAAGAAAGATACCACTTCTAACTCCCATCCAGCTAAAACTGGAATGGCCAGTCTCCAAGTGGCATCAACAGTGTGCCCAGAGCAAATCAGGTGTCACACTGAAGCTACATTAGTCTCTGAGGGTGGGGTGGATTTAGCCACACTGGCTGCCTGGCCCCCTAACATGCAAAAATACAGGCAGCAGCTCTTAATTAATGGGACAAGTGTAGAGGGCCTGAGGGATACAGGTGCCAGTGTCATCATGGTGACAGAGAAACTGGTTTCCCCTGGCCAATACCTGACTGGACAAACCTATCCAGTCACCAATGCTGACAATCAAACTAAAGTACATCCCATGGCAATGGTAACTTTAGAATGGGGAGGGGTCAATGGCCTGAAACAGGTGGTGGTCTCCTCAAATATCCCAGTAGACTGTTTGCTTGGAAATGACCTGGAGTCCTCAGCATGGGCTGAGGTAGAACTGAAAACCCATGCAGCCATGCTGGGTATCCCTGAACTGGTGTGTGTCAAGACTAGGGCACAGTGCAAGGCACAGGGTGAAAAAGTAGAGCTGGAGTCTGGAAAAATGGCCCAGCCTACCAAGAGAAAAGGAAAGTCAGCTGGGAAACCAGCTGCAACACAACACCAAAAAGAGAACCTCTCTTCTCAGGAAGAAGTTCTGCCCTCTGAGGGAACTGAGCCTATGGAGCTGGAACCTTATCAGGTTGAGCTCTTGGACCCAGGGGGACCCTCAAGGGAAGAGTTGTGTAAGGGACAAGAAACCTGTCCCTCTCTTGAAGGCCTTAGGCAGCAAGCTGCTGAAGAGTCCAAAGGCAAGAAAAATGGAACACATAGGGTCTATTGGGAAGATGGACTCCTGTACACTGAGGCAAGAGATCCCAAACCTGGTGCCACTAGGAGAGTGGTAGTGCCTCAGGGTTTCAGAGAGTTTATTCTGACCTTAGCCCATGATATTCCCCTTGCTGGGCATTTGGGACAAACCAAGACGTGGGAGAGGTTAGTCAACCACTTCTACTGGCCCAATATGTCCCAGAAGGTTAAGGAGTTTTGCCTCTCCTGCCCCACCTGTCAATCCAGTGGTAAGACAGGTGGGCACCCAAAGGCCCCCCTCATTCCACTTCCAGTGGTGGGGGTCCCCTTTGAAAGAGTGGGTGTGGACATAGTTGGTCCACTAGAACCTCCCACAGCCTCAGGAAATATGTACATCCTAGTAGTAGTGGATCATGCTACTAGGTATCCTGAAGCTATTCCCCTTAGGTCGACTACTGCCCCTGCAGTAGCCAAGGCCCTCATTGGTATCTTTACCAGAGTGGGTTTCCCTAAGGAGGTGGTGTCTGACAGAGGTACCAACTTCATGTCAGCATACCTAAAACACATGTGGAATGAGTGTGGAGTGACTTACAAATTCACTACACCATATCATCCACAAACTAATGGCCTTGTTGAGAGATTCAACAAGACATTAAAGGGCATGATCATGGGGCTCCCAGAAAAACTCAAAAGGAGATGGGATGTCCTCCTGCCATGTCTGCTTTTCGCTTACAGAGAGGTGCCTCAGAAGGGAGTAGGATTCTCACCCTTTGAACTTCTGTTTGGCCACCCTGTAAGGGGACCACTTGCTCTTGTTAAAGAAGGCTGGGAGAGACCTCTTCATGAGCCTAAACAAGACATAGTGGACTATGTACTTGGCCTTCGCTCAAGAATGGCAGAGTACATGGAAAAGGCAAGTAAAAACCTTGAGGCCAGCCAACAACTCCAGAAGTTGTGGTATGACCAAAAGGCTGCACTGGTGGAATTCCAACCAGGGCAGAAAGTCGGGGTTCTGGAGCCTGTGGCTCCCAGGGCACTCCAGGACAAATGGAGTGGCCCTTACCCAGTACTAGAAAGGAAGAGTCAGGTCACCTACCTGGTAGACCTGGGCACAAGCAGGAGCCCCAAGAGGGTGATCCATGTGAACCGCCTTAAGCTCTTCCATGACAGGGCTGATGTAAATCTGTTGATGGTAACAGATGAGGACCAGGAAGCTGAGAGTGAACCTCTCCCTGATCTCCTCTCATCAGACCCTAAAGATGGCTCAGTAGATGGAGTGATCTACTCAGACACCCTCTCTAGCCAACAGCAGTCTGACTGCAGGAAGGTCCTGCAGCAGTTTGCTGAACTCTTTTCCCTAACCCCTGGTCAGACACACCTGTGTACCCATGATGTGGACACAGGAGACAGCATGCCTGTCAAAAACAAAATATTTAGACAGTCTGACCAAGTTAAGGAAAGCATCAAGGTGGAAGTCCACAAGATGCTGGAATTGGGAGTAATTGAGTACTCTGACAGCCCCTGGGCTAGCCCAGTGGTCTTAGTCCCCAAACCTCACACCAAAGAAGGAAAGAGAGAGATGAGGTTTTGTGTGGACTACAGAGGTCTCAACTCTGTCACAAAGACAGATGCTCATCCCATTCCTAGAGCTGATGAGCTAATAGACAAATTAGGGGCTGCCAAATTCTTAAGTACCTTTGACTTAACAGCAGGGTACTGGCAAATCAAAATGGCCCCTGGAGCAAAAGAAATGACAGCATTCTCCACACCTGATGGGCATTATCAGTTCACTGTTATGCCCTTTGGTTTAAAGAATGCCCCTGCCACCTTCCAAAGGTTGGTGAATCAAGTCCTTGCTGGGCTGGAATCCTGTAGTGCAGCTTATCTTGATGATATTGCTGTCTTCAGCTCCACCTGGCAGGATCACCTGGTCCACCTGAAGAAGGTTTTGAAGGCTCTGCAATCTGCAGGCCTCTCTATCAAGGCATCCAAATGCCAGATAGGGCAGGGAACTGTGGTTTACTTGGGACACCTTGTAGGTGGAGGCCAAGTTCAGCCACTCCAGCCTAAGATCCAGACTATTCTGGACTGGGCAGCTCCAAAAACCCAGACTCAAGTCAGGGCATTCCTTGGCTTGACTGGGTACTACAGGAGGTTTGTGAAGGGATATGGATCCATTGTGACAGCCCTCACAGAACTCACCTCCAAGAAAATGCCCAAGAAAGTAAACTGGACTGTAGAATGCCAACAGGCCTTTGACACCCTGAAACAAGCTATGTGCACAGCACCAGTTCTAAAAGCTCCAGATTACTCCAAGCAGTTCATTGTGCAAACAGATGCCTCTGAACATGGGATAGGGGCAGTTTTGTCCCAAACAAATGATGATGGCCTTGACCAGCCTGTTGCTTTCATTAGCAGGAGGTTACTCCCCAGGGAGCAGCGTTGGAGTGCCATTGAGAGGGAGGCCTTTGCTGTGGTTTGGTCCCTGAAGAAGCTGAGACCATACCTCTTTGGTACTCACTTCCTAGTTCAGACTGACCACAGACCTCTCAGATGGCTGATGCAAATGAAAGGTGAAAATCCAAAACTGTTGAGGTGGTCCATCTCCCTACAGGGAATGGACTTTGTAGTGGAACACAGACCTGGGACTGCCCATGCCAATGCAGATGGCCTTTCCAGGTTCTTCCACTTAGAAAATGAAGACTCTCTTGGGAAAGGTTAGTCTCATCCTCTTTCGTTTGGGGGTGGGGGGGTTGTGTAAGGAAATGCCTCCTTGGCATGGTTACCCCCTGTCTTTTTGCCTTTGCTGATGCTATGTTTTGAATTGAAAGTGTGCTGAGGCCTGCTAACCAGGCCCCAGCACCAGTGTTCTTTCCCTAACCTGTACTTTTGATTCCACAATTGGCACACCCTGGCACCCAGATGAGTCCCTTGTAACTGGTACCTCTGGTACCAAGGGCCCTGATGCCAGGGAAGGTCTCTAAGGGCTGCAGCATGTATTATGCCACCCTAGAGACCCCTCACTCAGCACAGACACACTGCTTACCAGCTTGTGTGTGCTAGTGAGAACAAAATGAGTAAGTCGACATGGCACTCCCCTCAGGGTGCCATGCCAGCCTCTCACTGCCTATGCAGTATAGGTAAGACACCCCTCTAGCAGGCCTTACAGCCCTAAGGCAGGGTGCACTATACCCTAGGTGAGGGTACCAGTGCATGAGCACTGTGCCCCTACAGTGTCTAAGCAAAACCTTAGACATTGTAAGTGCAGGGTAGCCATAAGAGTATATGGTCTGGGAGTCTGTTTTACACGAACTCCACAGCACCATAATGGCTACACTGAAAACTGGGAAGTTTGGTATCAAACTTCTCAGCACAATAAATGCACACTGATGCCAGTGTACATTTTATTTTAAAATACACCACAGAGGGCACCTTAGAGGTGCCCCCTGAAACTTAACCGACTATCTGTGTAGGCTGACCGGTTCCAGCAGCCTGCCACACTAGAGACATGTTGCTGGCCCCATGGGGAGAGTGCCTTTGTCACTCTGAGGCCAGTAACAAAGCCTGCACTGGGTGGAGATGCTAACACCTCCCCCAGGCAGGAGCTGTAACACCTGGCGGTGAGCCTCAAAGGCTCACCCCTTTGTCACAGCACCGCAGGACACTCCAGCTAGTGGAGTTGCCCGCCCCCGGCCCCCACTTTTGGCGGCAAGGCCAGAGAAAATAATGAGAATAACAAGGAGGAGTCACTGGCCAGTCAGGACAGCCCCTAAGGTGTCCTGAGCTGAGGTGACTCTAACTTTTAGAAATCCTCCATCTTGCAGATGGAGGATTCCCCCAATAGGATTAGGGATGTGACCCCCTCCCCTTGGGAGGAGGCACAAAGAGGGTGTACTCACCCTCAGGGCTAGTAGCCATTGGCTACTAACCCCCCAGACCTAAACACGCCCTTAAATTTAGTATTTAAGGGCTTCCCTGAACCTAAAGAGTTAGATTCCTGCAACAACAAGAAGAAGGACTGCCTAGCTGAAAACCCCTGCAGAGGAAGACCAGAAGACAACAACTGCCTTGGCTCCAGAAACTCACCGGCCTGTCTCCTGCCTTCCAAAGAACTCTGCTCCAGCGACGCCTTCCAAAGGGACCAGCGACCTCTGAATCCTCTGAGGACTGCCCTGCTTCGACGACGACAAGAAACTCCCGAGGACAGCGGACCTGCTCCAAAAAGACTGCAACTTTATCCAAAGGAGCAGCTTTAAAGAACCCTGCAATCTCCCCGCAAGAAGCGTGAGACTTGCAACACTGCACCCGGTGACCCCGACTCGGCTGGTGGAGAACCAACACCTCAGGGAGGACCCCCGGACTACTCTACGACTGTGAGTACCAAAACCTGTCCCCCCTGAGCCCCCACAGCGCCGCCTGCAGAGGGAATCCAGAGGCTTCCCCTGACCGCGACTCTCTGAAACCTAAGTCCCGACGCCTGGAAAAGACCCTGCACCCGCAGCCCCCAGGACCTGAAGGACTGGACTTTCACTGCAGAAGTGACCCCCAGGAGTCCCTCTCCCTTGCCCAAGTGGAGGTTTCCCCGAGGAAGCCCCCCCTTGCCTGCCTGCAGCGCTGAAGAGATCCCTTGATCTCTCATTGACTTCCATTGCGAACCCGACGCTTGTTCTAACACTGCACCCGGCCGCCCCCGCGCCGCTGAGGGTGAAATTTCTGTGTGGGCTTGTGTCCCCCCCGGTGCCCTACAAAACCCCCCTGGTCTGCCCCCCGAAGACACGGGTACTTACCTGCTGGCAGACTGGAACCGGGGCACCCCCTTCTCTCCATTGGAGCCTATGCGTTTTGGGCACCACTTTGAACTCTGCACCTGACCGGCCCTGAGCTGCTGGTGTGGTAACTTTGGGGTTGCTCTGAACCCCCAACGGTGGGCTACCTTGGACCAAGAACTGAACCCTGTAAGTGTCTTACTTACCTGGTAAAACTAACAAAAACTTACCTCCCCCAGGAACTGTGAAAATTGCACTGTGTCCACTTTTAAAATAGCTATTTGTGAATAACTTGAAAAGTATACATGCAATTGAAATGATTCAAAGTTCCTAATGTACTTACCTGCAATACCTTTCAAACAAGATATTACATGTTAAATTTGAACCTGTGGTTCTTAAAATAAACTAAGAAAATATATTTTTCTATACAAAACCTATTGGCTGGATTTGTCTCTGAGTGTGTGTACCTCATTTATTGTCTATGTGTATGTACAACAAATGCTTAACACTACTCCTTGGATAAGCCTACTGCTCGACCACACTACCACAAAATAGAGCATTAGTATTATCTCTTTTTACCACTATTTTACCTCTAAGGGGAACCCTTGGACTCTGTGCATGCTATTCCTTACTTTGAAATAGCACATACAGAGCCAACTTCCTACAGTACTTTATTATAGGAACACCTGAGCTAGAATACTATAGGCAATCCCCCCTTTCTGGTGGCAAGTACACACAAAATATACAAAGATAAGTACTAGGAATTAGCATAAAATCATTTGAAATTACAAAAAATAGCATGGGCCCTGTAGAAGTGCCAGACCATATACTAAAATAGTCGAGTGCGAGAATGGGTCTCCTACCAGAGAATATGGAGTCGTTAGCCAAAGGCTGGGAGAGTATGGAACCCCAAGAGGTAAGTATCTAGAAGACCTCCAGCGACCAGGAGAGCAGAGGTAAGTTACCTCGTCATCCCATAAGCTAACATGGGGACTTGGAATTAGAATATTGCAAGAACAGAACCAGGCCGGTGGAACCCAGCGGTGGATTCTGGATGCGTAAGAAGGGGACCGAGTCCAGTTCACGCAGGAGTGTCCAGGTGGGGCTGGAGGCAATGCCCACATTTCTGTGGATGAAGATTGGATAAAGTAAAGCTGCGTAGACCAGGAGCTGCAGAGGACTACCTGAAGTCAGGTAGGAGCTGTCCGTCGCCGGATTACAGACAGGTCAGTGGTCAGGAGGACCATCACCAACAAGCAAAGGCAGCTGGAGCTGTTGGAGATTTGCAGAGCTGAAGAGGACCAGCACAGTCCTGGGGACTCGATCTTTGGAGGGGAGTCTGGGGTGATCCTAAGAAGGCAAGAGAATCAGCAGAAGCAGTCGGAGCCCCCACGAGTAACCCACTGGCAGCAGGCACAATGTCGCAGTGAGGGCAGGCAGCACACCTGAAGAGAAGTCCCACATTGCTGGAGCAGCAGAGAGGAGACTGTCCTTGCAGTGGTAGAGTGTTCGGGCCAGGGCTACTTGGAACTTGAAAATCCCTCTGGCCAGGAGTCAACAAGCCTTGGTTGCTGCAACAGTCGCGGTGCACAGGAGTTCTGTCTTGGAGGAAGAGGTAATGACTCACCATCTCTCAAGCTGGACAGAAGGTAGAGGACTCCTCACAACTACCACATGTGTTGGAGAATCTTTGCAGTTCCAGAGGACAGCAGATCTCTGCAGCGGGACATTGTTGCCTTAGGTGCTTGCAGGTGCAGGGGAGTGATTCCTTCTTGCTTCTTTGGTGCAGCTGACATCTTGCCAGCCACAGAGGATGCACAGCTGTGGAAATGTTGGAAAGTGCTGGCAGGAGCCGCAGAAAAAATGTTGCAGGGAGGGGTCTTCTCTATGTTGCAGTCTTGTTCGGTTTCTGTGGAGTCTGGCAGTGGTTCCAGTGGCCAGGAGCACGAGAGGTCGTTGCAAGTTCTGGTGGGGTCTTGCATGTCGAATCTGGGGAGCCACCCACAAGGGAGTCCCTAAATAGCCCCAAAAAGGGCCTTGGTAACTTTGCAAGGTGACCGCCTGTCCGAGGGGGTCACTGACGTCATCTGACTAACCTGACCAGTCAGATGCTCCGGGGGGCCTCTGCCCATCTTGGTTTCAAGATGGCAGCATCAAGTGGCCACCTGGAGGAATTCGGACCACTACCCCTGAGGTGGTGATGGGCAGGGCAGTGGTCACTCTCTTTTGCTTTGTTCCGTTTTGTGCCAGAGCAGGGACCGGGGATCCCTGTACTGGTGCAAACCGAATTACGCAAGCCCATAATATGCAAGGAGGCAGCCTTGTAACATCTATTTCCAAGAGAGAGGCGGTTGCACCCCTCTCCCACAGGAAATCCTTGGTTTTGCCTTCCCCTGTTTGAGCTGGTCAAGAAACAGGAGGGCAGAATCCTGTTTAAGGGGTTGCAGCAGCGTGGGCTGCTTGCAGACCCCAGAAGACTGATAAGAGCAATACTGGGGGGTCCTCTAAGGAGCCCCCACAGTGCATTAAATCATGCCACCAATACTGGCATCAGTATTATATGAAACATGCGTTGGTTCGGAGTTCCCATTATGTAGCTGGACCATAGATTGTGACAAATGGCCAGTACATAGCTAAAATGACTTCCCTGCACTTACAAAGTGCAGTTAATTGGAACTGTAATTCCTAGGGGCACCTCTGCTCTTGCAGAGGTGCCCACATACACAGGGACATGCACCCTGTCCTTGGGGTTTGAAGGGCCTACCATAGGGGTGACTCATAGTGACCTGGTGTAATGACCAGCAGTGAAAGGGTGCATGCATCTTTTCTCGCAGGCAGCAGATGGCAGGCCTGCAGACACAGTCTGCATGGGCTCCAAGGCTTGGGGACCCCTGGTGTACCAATGCCCTGGGTAGCTAAGTACCATACTAGGGACTTGCAGGGGTACACCAGCATGCCAATTGTGGGCGTTAAGGGTACCAAGGTAACCACATTTAGAGGAGAGAGCACAATCACTGGGGTCCTTGTTAGCAAGATCCCAGTGAAAGCAGTCTAAGCACCTTGACAACAGGCAAAAAGTGGGGAGTAACCATGCCAAAAAGAGGGACCTTCCTACAATAAGGCTTTGTGACAGCCTTCGATTTTTAAGGAAGCATGCTTCTGCATTCCAGTGCATCATGCTATTTGTCATGTCTTGGGCCTATGGTGAATGGCAAACGTTCCTTTCAAGGTTCTCCAGATGAAGTCAAGAGTGTTTACTGAAAGTCTTTCTGTAGTGACACATAATTACTTGGGCTAATTCATTATATAAGTACCCATATCTGGGTAATCAGTTTGTGAATGCAAATGCCTTTCAGCAGTGGCAGTTAGTAAATTGTTTAATTGCTGATCAGGCTGGAATTCAGAATCAATGTTCCAATCACATATGCAAACTCTAATAATCCAGAATTTCATAGTGCAGCTCTGGATTGTACTGTAGCAAAATCTTACCCAGCACAAGAATGGGTTCAGCTATTCCTGGAGATGTTTGTTTACCAAATAACACTGACAACAGTTATGCACATTTATCGAATTATGCATTTATGTGCAGCCCTGGTAATACATTACTGCACAGCACCCCCTCCCTAATCTCCGCAGTTCTGAAGGTAACGCTAGCACTGCTTTAGGAGGAACGAGCGACCAAGCGAGCCGTGAGTAGGAACAAACAGAGACAAAACATTTCTGTCTTCTGGCCTGTCAGAGCAACACAGGGCATTCTGCATCATAAGTTGTTCATTGGTAGTCCTAATTATTACAATAATTTCACACTGTGTTGCTCTCGGATAACTCTGGGTAGATACATTGCCCTTTGAAGTGTCATACAGGGTACTTATTAATGTGGCCTTATGCCAAACACCCAGTACCTTGATCCAGGTTCCCCAGCAGCAGCAAGGGAGTACATAGCTGGATTTCAGCTGCACCCATAGCTGGACAGCAAGCCAACGAGATCAGTTAAAAAACTACCACCAAGAGACCGGTGATAAGGGCAGTGACACGGTAGGGTTGCTGCCAAGGCACAACATAGGCTTGAGCACAGCCAGATGGAAGCAGGCCGGCGAGGTTGGGTTCCGCTTGTGTGGCTGGTGTTTGCTCTCCCATTACCCCCTCCCTCAACATTTCCAGTGCTCCCTTCTCTTAAAATCACCTCTTCCATGTTTGAAAAGTTTCTTTAACAGTGCTCATGAGGGAAAGCTTGTTAACTCCTTGGCAGCAATATAAAATCTGCCCTAATCCAACTGATAGCACGCTAGCAGCTTACTGACTAGTGCCGCTAGTTGGGGCTTTGTGTGAAGTGAAGAGCCAACTCCGGATGAAGACGACCTTTTGCTAGCATGAAGCTTAGACCAGGAACATGGGAGGTGCATAGCGCTCCTCCTGATGGTTATGCCAGGGGCAAGCAAAAGCGGGCTAGCTAGGTCAGTGGTTCAGCTTGCTCCATGATGTGTGCTTCCCCCGTCCTGGCCCCGCATGCTGGACTACTCCAGTCTGCTTTCCTAACACGGGGGATCCCTGAGGATGGTCATCTATTAAAAACTAAACCAGTTGCTGATAAAAACATAGGAGGTCAATAAACTCAATCCAGTAGACGCCTGGGTCAGTGAAAGAACTCGGCTTACTGTCATACTCCAGCTACCGATCAAACATCTCCCCAGTGGCAGAAAAGCGCTTGGTGGGGTAATAAGGTCCACCGGTGTTGGGGACGTGATCAGGAAAGAAGGGTGGCACCGATTAACACGAGGTGGAAGCAGAGGCATACCGCTGCTCCTAAAAACAAAATAACATCTGATCCTAGCTTGCAAATGGCACAGCAAGCCAGACTCAGTAGGGTGATGACCCTCTCCTCTCCAAGGCTTGTTGCCCAGCAGCAAGATCAACAGGCAAGCACTTTGAGAAAATTAAACTTCCTAAAAACCCAATGGATGCATTATTTTCACACAACAAGGACAAGAGAGGCCTACAAACCCCTATCCAGCCGCACTCCTCCCTTACAGCTGCTCAGCAATCGATAGGTGCCCAATATCACCCATGGACACAGAAACCAATAGAGCAAGAGAAAAAGGCCCCTTTCCAATGGGAAGAATGGGTCACAAAGAGTATGGAAGCAAGAGACAAATGGCTAAATCTGGCAACAGACAACTTCATAACAACCGACACAGTGGTGGAAACTCCGAGGTCTGGCTCCTTGCAGGCAACCATGGCAAACTCTAAGGAAGCAGTCTCATTCAATAGCACCTCAACAAAAAGACTTGATGCCACACCAGCCCAACTAAACGTCTGGAAGAATGGAAGGGTTTCCTAGATACTGCTGAGCTGCGTCATGTCCCTCCACAAACTGCACCAGCTTTAGAGCCCCTGAACTCTCCATCTAACATTGAGGGAAACAACGGGTCTCCTCCTGCGAAATTGCCCTGGCTTATCGACCAGTCTTCCAACAAAATAGCAGCACCCCTTAGACAGCAATTGAGTGGGGCCTCTCCACCCAGATAGAGAATTAATCCTATCATTAGAAGCCAATCCCCAACTCCAGGAATTGAGCCCGGCCGCATTTTATCCAACCAGGGTCCTAGTGGACCCTCACTTTTCTCCTCTTCCTGTTACGAACCAAATCAATATTAATCAAGATGACTCCCAAAGCTCGTCAACATGACAAAAAGAGGGGATGCTTTGCTACTCTCGTTCTAATCAGAAGTCAGCGCACTAACATATCAGTCAAATAAACTTGGTCTACAGGTGGACCTTACCACCATGGCAATCTGTCACAGCACTTGGCTCCAAAATAGGAACCCTAAACTCGCTGATACAAGCACAATCCAAAGGACACCGACTCTCCTCAATCTGTTCATGTGGCTTGGTGATAGACAAACTTGTATGCTTCCCTTCCACCCTAGCCTCTGTGTTGACGGAAATAAAGCTCCAATTAAATCTACAACTTGTGGCAACACCTTAGTCAACTACTCAAAGCGCTATGGATAATGCATCCAACTGGAAGCAACAAACGGAAGTCTCAAGTATCGTCTGCCACCAGAGCAATGCAAGCGTTCAGTGTTCTCCCAGGATGGGCACCCATTGTCCTGGACCAGGTACCTCTCATCTTACTGGAAAAACGCTACCATCTAAAAAAACAGTGCAAAAGTCTCAGAAAGGCTGACAATAGACAGCTTATTAAAGGAATTCCAGCCACAAAGCATGACCAAATTTGCTCCATATTTAGACCAGCATCTAAGTTTACAGCTACATTTAAACCGCAATAGGAGGGATCCACATCTGGCCTTGTAATTAACCCGCTCAGTGAATTAAACTGTCAGTGCAGACAATGGCAACATGGAGACTCCAAAAGCACCTTTTGCACAAACTAAATCATCAGCAGTACAAAATAATCAACCGGCAAAGAATGCACTTCTGGAGGCCTCGATCAAACCTGCTAGAACACCGGCCACAGACGAGGAATCTTGCCCCTTGGCACATGCAGTTAAAACGCTAGGCACTCAATCTTCAGAAGAAACCTTCCCATCTGTCCAAATCAAAGAAAGTTGTGCCAGCCATCTGTACATAACAAAAGTGAAACTCATCAGAGTGATTTGCTGCCATTGAGCCTCCCCTCTGCTCCAATGGATTCAGAAAAGCCAACCACCTCCATAAGAACTGACCATTCGATAACTTTAAAGTTCCAACCCTCCTTAGAGGCCAGTGTGTCTTCACGCAAGAAAAAAGAGCCGAAGAATTGCAACGCTTCTGAGGGGGTATGCAAATTCATCTTTACCCCCAAAATACAAGTCTTGCGGTCAGTCTAATATAATCAGCAGAGGTACATTGCGCCGTATGGTCTTGGAAATTTCGACCTTGCGGAATATTAAATCTACTGATATACATAGTTGCTTTCTCTCAGAAACCTAACTCTGAAGAATCCACTGTAATTACTTGGAAAAATCCACTGCTTGCTAAACAGGTTTAGAAGGAGAAACAGACCTTTGGAAAATGGACCATTGAGAATACATGTCAAGGGGATGAAACATATCCTCTATTCTTAATACTAGCAGCTATGATCAGAGGCACCCCCAATAACTTGGCCAAATGCTCCAAGCAACAAAGAAACTCTGGGTCCATTACACGACCGGCCACAGACAATGTCAGTCCTTGGAGAAGCAAGGAGCCACTCGTTGATGGCGTAAAGCACAAAGGTCAATAACTGCAGCAGCAACAGTGATTTAAATAGGTCAAGTTCCAGCTGACTGCACATGTCTCCAGAGCACACTGCTGTAAATTACAAACGTCATGAAAAACGCTGACAAGAAAAATATCTACCGGCGCACTGTCCAGTGAAAAGCTAGCATTTTTCTCATAGAGGCCTGCAAAGCAAAATTGAGGATGCACACTTTATAGCCTTTATAAATTCCTTCCACTTGGTAATATAACAGGTGACTTAGGAACTGGTCTCCCTGGACATTCCAGCAGCTTTAGGAATCATCAAACCGGCTGTGAAAACCCCAATGCTGGACACCTTGCTGGTGGCCTAGCCATATGCGCAGCAGCTGACATTAATGCTAAAATAGTAGAGTTACAAATGGGCCCTCCCAACATACAAGCTGTGAAACTATCAGAAAGCCTCCACGACAGTGAACAGCTTCTGTTGATAATACATGCCTACATCCACACTAAGCCTGCCAAGAAAAAGGAAGCAATCGATATCCTACTGACACTTATTACCGGCCAAATGTCTTTCAGTCCTGTGCCACTTATTTTTCTGGTAGGAGACTTTACTATGAACCTGCTGCAGGAAGCTGTGCCCGGTCAAACAGTGGAAATCCAAAACCAGATTTGGCAAATTTCCCAGCATCGTTCATGGATGCAAAGGAGGAACAATAGTGGCTTGGCCTTTGCCGATGATCTAGAGTGTCTAGGTTTGAGATCGTTAATCGAGTGAACTTAGCCTGATGTCCCTACTCAGCCCACCTTCCACTCGACAATGGTCAATTTGGTGTTAAAATACCCGCTAGTGTCTCTCCATCACGGTTCACCTCTATGAGATAGGAATTAGACTGGAAAGTGGCCAACAACCCCAAAAGATCCTGCTAAACCCACTCTGCAGATTTCATGGTCAAGCTGAACAGAATATGGGAACAGTCTCCACTATCACCTATAGGATGCTAAATTGGTCAACAAGTTCTGTTGCCCGGGTGGAACTCAAAGCAAGGACCCATTGGGAGGGCATACTTAACTTATTCTCTGACTTGTTGGAGCAGTGGGCCCAGCTTTCAGCTGTCCTTTTATGCTGATCAATGGCGCCCCTCTAGAAAACCAAATCTTCATCTAAGGGACTGCCCCAGGAGGCCTTCAGCTCAGCTCATTACAGCAAAAAAGAAAATTAAATCCCATACTTGGGCTACTTTGAAAAAGTCCAGGCTTTACAACATAGAGGTTTGCTTTAACTAAGTTGAGACCCCAAAACAAAAAAGCAACATGGGAATCAGTAAAGTCAGGGACACACCAGTAGTGGCATAACCTGCTTATAGCTTCTAGGAGAAAGGATGCAAGAGAATTATGAAGATTGGTAGACCATTCCACAGGAACTTAGCCCCTAACATCTTGAAAAAAGCATGGATGTCTTATTTCCAGGAAATGTTTGAGGGCAGCGAGACTGCATTTATGAACCCAGAAAGAAAGTTAACAAACTTGATGGTCCGAAAACCACACAAAGCCATCCATTTGAACGATGTCATTAAAGAATTTTCTTCAGGTCAACTCGATGAGGCACCTGGCCCGAACAGTCTTCCACAGGCCAGTTTCAAAGAAAACCCACAATAGTGGACTGAACGCCTGTGCCACCTTTTCTTCGCCAGGCTGTCCCTGACAGCTGGCAGGGGCTGATCAAAGCCCCGATTTATAGGGCTGGAAAGAAGTCTTTACTGTCAAATTATCGGCTAATCGCTCTGTTAAATGTAGAGGCAAAATATTTTGCCAAAATTTGTTGGCTGAACTAGCTGATTGGGCAGCAGTAGTCTTACTGGTCCCGGTGAACCAAACGGGGTTTGTCAAAAACACTGGCACAATTACAAACATCCTAATTTTCACCTTATTAATTGAGAAAGCGAGGTCACGCTCCCCGAACCTACAACCCTGCTTTGTGGGTATTTGATCAGCCTTTGACGCAGTACAGCGTAACACTCTTTGGAGCAAGCTTGGGAGATGGGGGATTTCCCCAACACTTCTCAGAACCATCCAAGTGCTATACACCAGTACATGGACACAGGTAAGACTGGGCATGAGGATAACCATTTCAAGAAAAAAGATCTACGAGCAACAGCCTAAAACAAGGATGTGTCCTTGCCGCTTTCCTGTTCAGTTTGAAACTAACAGAACTGACAACAATCCTTAACAAAGTATTTGTCACGCCCCCAACACAGGCCACTTTTAAGGCCTCTCATGTTGTACACCAACGACATAGTACTGATCAGCTACACGAAGGTAGGCCTGCAAAGGCAAATAAACGCCACAGCAAAGTAAGGGCTTCAAGTTAACATCAACATGTTAATCAGTACAAGAAGATCTCCACCACTAGCGTTCCATCTGGATTTCTCATCTTCGAAATCATTGACAGAGTATAACTATCTGGGGGGAGGCGGGGGTAATATTTGACTCAAGAGGCTCATTTACTACGCACTGTCCCTCGATTAAAAAAATAAATAAAAAAAAAAGTAATACCTTAATGTCTGCCTTCTGCTCCGTAAGGAGCACTTTAAGGGGCTTATCACTTCAACCAGTGCGACAAGTCAAAGCTGTAGAACGTACCTTCAAGAGCACATGGAGCAGGAGCACTGAGGGGAAGATTAGACAAAAACATTGATAATGCAATTGCTAGCACTTAGTGGCGGGTGTTCAGCCTCCCACAACATACTTCACCAGCCCAAATAAGATTAGACTTTGGGTACGGAGGCAGAACCTAACCAGTCTTGGCACCTACTTAACCTGCCATAAACTAAAGAATGAGTCCGGATGTACACTAGATTGTGATAACTCCCCTAAAGGGAATAGCATCAAGACCCTGGCCTTTCTGTTTGCCAGTGATACTTAGTTAATATTATAAATCCCTATGGGTTTGCTAATTTCGCTCAGTAGATGAGGGTGGACATCTCAAAAACAAAATATGTGGTTTTTAAGCCACGTAGAGGCTTCAAGGACAGGACTACCTTGGGTGGGCTGTATTAAAATGCATCCATAGCTTTGGTTAGTTGAGCATAAAAAGAATTGGCACATTTGGTTGGGATCCACAGATCATGAAGAGAAGCTTGATTGTTCGACACAGAGCTGCCACTATTTTGAAAATGTACAAAGTTTCTTGCTCTAAATCGGTGTCCATGGCTCTTCAGTTATATAAGGCAGGTGCTTTTCTCCATTTCCCTAATGTACTGGATGAGAATTTCGATTACCATGGAAACAGAGCCATATAGGAATGGCCTCCAAAATACTGTCTCTAGATCGTGCTTACACTGTTCCCTGGTTGACCCATGTATATGTGTGGTTAGATTGGGGATTCTACCCAGCAACAATTTTAACTGCATGTGAAACCAGGAAAGAAAGAATGTTGACTTGTGCCCAGCTTCTGAGGTGTGCTATGTTTTTTTTTTTGTTGTTGTTTTTTTCCCTCTCTATCATCATTTTTTTTTATCTAAGTGAATAGGCCCTCTGTACGAATCTGGAAGTAAGACAGCACTGCTCTTGATAACTGATAATGCTGAGTGTATGGTCTTCATAGTGAGCAATTCATTGCACAGTGTATGGCACAGAAGGAAAGTCCTTATGAATTTTGATGTAGACAAAATCATGTGATATTTTAATATTGTTTATTCGTGATTTCTAGTTTTAACATGCATTTTTTTCAACAATTCATTTTGTCTTTGAAAATTGTTTTTGTTATTGTAAATGTGTATGTTTTATTGGGTCTGATCCCCAAAATAGACATTGATGATGATGAAATGTCTTGGCATACTTTTGGGACTTTTGTGAAACAAGCATAACATGAAATTCCCAAAATCAGATTAATATAGTCTACTTAACGTGGAAGAGATTCCTCATGATATAGAGTGTAGACGAAGCATAACACACAACTGTGTGTAGTGCTTGAATAACAGGACACCAAACATAACATTTCCAAAGCAATTCAGCCATCATGGAAATCAATTACTGGGAATGTCTAATATATACCACACTGTACACTATGGCAACGGATAGAAATACTTATCTTCACTAACCCAGTGGTCACCAAAGGGACCTAAAGGTTAACCTCTCCTTCGGTCAAAATCTGCTCAAACAGAAACATTTTTTCAAAAAGGAGTTTTTCAAGAGCACAGGAATATTAATCACAAAACCAAGGGAAAAAATATCCATATAAGCTTTTAAAAAGAGGCAAAAGGAGGACCTGGTACACACCAAGAGAATGTCTTTTGGAACCTAAACAAAGTAAGGAATGGGATAGGATGATATGTGTTAAAACGTTTAACAGTAACACCAGCCATTTGAGAAAAGCCATTAGAAAGCATTGGCACCTAATTTCCTGCTTTGATCTATTAAAAAAAATCAACCCTTGTTTGTATTCAGAAGAAATTGAAGCTTGAGGGATATCCTGGATCATTCTAATTCTGAAAAACAGTGCTCTCCATCCAATCTGTGAAACATGCTGGGCCTCCCACCTGTAAAAGGCCACCACAAATGTTCAAATTGTGCACTGTCTAACAGTACTATAGAAGCTGAAGAATGTACATACAACAGCCAAATCATCTGATACTCCAGATTCATCAGCCGCAACTTAAAATGTTTCATATTGCATCTTATGCCCAAGCAACAAGGCATACACAGGAAAGACTAGCCAAGAGGTCAAAAAGCGTAATTGCCAACTTAAGTCAAGAATTAGATATAGAAATATAATTGCTCCTTTGGTAAAGCACTTCAAAGGAACAACAACACTCAGACTTTAAAGTGGATGTTACTGTGGCATATAATCTTTAAGGGCAATGTGGAGGCAGTGTTACTCTAACAGGAAGTGCACATGATATTGAAACTGCTGACAGTACAGTTCAGCCTGAATGAACCGTCCGAAAATTGTCATTATCTTTAAAAGAAAAACATTCCCACTACAAGTACCAGACCACTTAAAGCATCAACAAAAGCTGGCTACAAAATAGTACACCAGCATTCAACATTTTTTGTAGCAACTAGCACACCTTCTCTAGGTGCCGCTCCTTGTAATAGTTTAATGCCCATCCAATTCAAAGACCTGCAATCTGCAACATTGTAGACTCTTGTACTTTCAGCAAGACGTACCCAAAGAATGAACCGTGAACATCATGGTATGTGGACCCTTTTCACTACATTTCCCAAGATATCTGAGAGTCACTGACATCATACTCAGGCGCCTCATACGTGATTGGCTCACGTCTTTTTATTACTTCAATACACGGTAGTAAGGTTGCTTCCGACACCTGGGAGAAAAAGCAGCAGCCTGCCCCACCACACTTCACATCTTATCATTGTTATCGTGCATCACACGATAAGCAAGGAAAATAAATAATCCTCTAATGGTATGGTGATCTAGAAAAGCTTTGCTAATTGCGCATTTTTTTATATGGCTACCTAGTCTCCTTATTGACTGACTTTCAATCCATAGTGTTTTGTGATTCATACTTGTAAAATAGTTTTTTTTTTTTTTTTTTGGGTGGGGGTCGGGCTATTTTGTAAAAAAAAATTCTTAGGGGCGGGGTGAGGGGGGTTTAGTGTTTTTTGTGTGGGTTTTTTTGTATTTTTTTAAGGGCTTAGGGCGGATGCAGGGTAGTTTATTTTTTATGGGTTGGGGGAAGGTTAAAGGGAGGAAGGAGAGAAAAGGACGAAGGATCGGGAGAGGACACGGTGAGGTAAGTGGGGTTGGGGCAGGGTTGGTGGCTAGTTTTTAGCGTGAGCTGGATTTAGGGCCTTGGGCAGGTGGGGGGTCGGGTAGTTTACTTATTAGGGAGGAAAGGTTTTAGGGCTCATGGCGGGTGGGGGTTGTCATGGTAGTTTAATTTTTGGTGCACGGGTGGGGGGCTTGGTGTACTTTTATTTTAGTGATCAGGGTAGGTGGGGGGTTAGGGCAGCTTAGTTTTTAGGGGCGGGGTAGGGGGTCAGGATATATATATTTTTTTTCTTTTTTTTTTTTAGGGCTTAGGATGGGTGTGGGGGTTTGGGATAGTTTAGTTATTAGAGTTGAGGGAAGGTTTTAGGGCGGGTTGGGGGTCTCGGGTAGTTTAGGTTTTAGGGACAGGGGTGGGGGGTTGTAGTTTTGTTTTTTTAGGGGGCATGGGGTAGTTTAGTTTTTTAGGGCAGGGGTATGGACGTCAGGCTATATATATATATTTTTTTTTTTTAGGGCTCATGGCGGGTGCGGGGTTGGGGTAGTTTAGTTTTTACGGCTTTCCGGAAAATTAGTTATTGGAGTTGGGGGAAGGTTTTAGGGCTCAGGGCGGGTGGGGGGTTGGAGTACTTTAGCTTCTAGGGATCAGTGTAGTTTTGAGGCTCAGAGCGGGTAGGTGTGGGGTTGTATGACAGAACCACGCATGCCGTTTCCACATAGGCCTTTTACTAAGCATGTTTTTACAACAAAATTTGTTGTAAAGGCATGCGTGGTAAAGGCATGTGTGGAAAAGACAGTTGTGGTTCCGACCCAGTTGTTAAGTCATGCGTTATTCCAGCATGCGTGGTTCTGTCATAAAACCTTTTCTATGTACAGTGTCCTCATCTACAATTTTGCACCCTGATGATGACCTCAGTGTAATTTGTATATCCCATCCGAAGGAGGTCGAAACACGTTGGTTGTATTAAGTGAGGTGGAGTGTTTGTGTAACACAGGACATTTCCCTTAAGAATTTAGTTGAAAGTCCCAGATACTAATGGCTCTGGGAATGTTCGGCAAACCAAAAAACCCACTCTGGGACCCCATGTGACCATATTGATATAACCAACCACAGAAAAAGACTTCTAAATTCATTTTGTTCCGTGGTTTACTTTGATAGGATACTGAGTTTCCATTTCTGAAAACTCCCCAAGTGTTGGACTGAATCCAGAAAATCTTGACCAGTACCTATGTGTGCAGGTATGTGGCCTTGATCAGCTCTGCATCTGTGTCGAAAGTGGCATTGCCATACCCATATAAGCTCCACCCTAGCATGCTGACATCGGTTCCTTTCCTTCCATGGCAACAGCGGGCATGCCAAGAGCTATCTTGTTCATTTTTTGGCAACCTTTTCAAACTTTTTGTTGAGTGTTTTTGAGTTATTGCTCTGTGTGCTAGTGAACTGTCCCCTACAAAACCAGGGTTTAAACCTTATGGGGATTTTCACAAGCAGATGTCTGTCTGAGCCCCACTTTTGTATCCGGTGTCAAGTCACAAATCCAAGGCTTGCACCACTCTGGAAGTGAAAGTTGATGCTCCTCAAAAGTGATTTGCGAGTGGGCAGAAAAGCTCCTGGCAGCGCAGCATAACTCTTGGTCATGCTCTCAAGGCATATCAGGGGACTGTTCTTTGAACTGTTCTTATGGATGATCATCTTCGCATTCTAAGACCTCTTCATCCACGTCAGATAAATTGAAGATGCACAAAACAACAAAAGTCAATGGTCTTCAGCTTCTCTGTCCAAACGCCGTGGTTCTAGGCACTCCTCCTGCACTACCCCAAGTTCCTTGGAACCAGACCAACACCCGCCAGATTGAGTTCTACAACGCGTTCCGTGTCATCTTTAGACCACTCACTGCCTCCAGGGAACATTCTGGTTCATCAGATCTGCAAGGTACCCCAGCTCAGTTACCACTGGCTGGTCCACCCCGGATGACAGCTGTATCCATCCACGCCCCCCTCGCCCTCTAAGGTCAACTCAAATGCATTGCCTTCTACCCCTTCAGACAGGGCATCCAAGAGACTGGAAGCCTTTGGATGCATACATTTTCTTCCACCGGCCCAGCTTTGTGTTCTATGAACACCCATACTTGGGTCATTACTTCCACGTATTGTGTAATCAGTTGCTCCATAAGGAAGGCCGTGCCATTCTCCACCAAGCCCTTGTTGATGGAAGAGACACAGCAAAATTTTTAATCAGGTGTGAGCTGTACATGGCAGACTCCCTAGGCAGAGCCATGATTTCTACAGTGTCGCTGCGTCACCGTGCCTAGTTACAGTCTGTTGGTTTCTTGGTGAATGTCCACGTGTCCCTGATCGACATGACCTTCGACGGCTCCTGCCTATTTGGGGGAAGCTGACAAGGTGCTCAAGCGCTTTTGAGAGAGCTAGGTTACTGCCTGATCCCTTGGGCCTTCTGTGTCTGCCCAGTCTCAGCAGCAGTCCTTTGGTGTATGTCCAAGCATCCCTGATCGGCATGCCCTTCGATAGCTTCTGCCTTATTTGTCAGGAAAGCTGACAAAGTGTTCAAACTCTTTCGAGAGAGCCAGGTCACCACCAGATCTCTTGGATTTTCTTTATCTGCCGGGTCAGAGCAGCAGTCCTTTGGCTGCTACTGCAGACATGGTTGGCCACTAAACCAGCTGTACCCACTGGTACAACAACCTGACTAGTCAATTCATGGACAAGGCATAAATGACAAGGGAGCAAGGCCCAGCTATCTAGTCCCCCGGCCCCTACGGTAGCCGCTGCCTCTAAGCCTCTTTAGTACACACTCCATTTAGCACAGCCATCCAGCTGGTGGCAGAATCAGGCACCACCTGCCACAGTGTCTGCAATTACTTCCGACGAGTGAGTGCTTCAGATTATGCTGAAGGGGTACAGATTCTCATTTGCATAACCCCCTCCGTCTTTGCTACCATTCCAAGAACGGCTGATGGAGGAAGTGCACGCACTTTTGGCTTTAGGAGCCATAGAGAGGGGTTTGTGCCAGAAGTAGGTTGTGGTTGTTACATTACTTTCTGGTAACGAAAAAGGAAGGAGAACTGGATCCTAACCTAGATCTCTGCCCTTTGAACACCGTTCTGTGGAAAGAGAAATTGAAAATGATCACCCTGGTTCAGGTCTCATCTGCCCTGGAGACGTTACCTGTGGTTCACAGTGGGTCACAAACATTTTCAGTTCGCATTGCTTCCCTTTGGCCACATCAGCACCCCTTGGGTGTTCTGAATGTGATGATGGTGGTTGCAGCTCACCTTCAAAGGTGTTGGGGGTTCCAATCTTCACCTTCTGTGACGACCGGCTGCTGAAGGCTGACTCGCCCCATGCAGTTGTCATCCACCTCCAGACTATGGCAATCCTTTTGCACTCCCTGGGGTTCATTGTCAACATGCCAAAGGCACACCTAACTCCTTTGCAGACTTTTTCATCTGAGCCATTCTGGATACAGTGCAATTCCGCACCTACCCTACAGGGGAGAGCCCAGGATATTGAGGCTATGATCTTGATGTTTCTGCCTCAGTCCTGGATTTCAGTAAAACTGACTCTGAGCCTGCTGGGTTTGATGGCCTCCTGCATCCTGATTGTAAAGCACGTCAGATGGCATACGTGGGCCTTGCCATGGCGCAGCACCATGGGAACCTCTTCGACTTGGTCCAGATTTCAAAGGAGACAGCAAAAGATCTGAATTGGCTGACGAATTGTGTTTGTGTCAACAGGAGACCACTCTGTCTTCTGCACCTAGAGGTGACAGTGGTGATCAGTGCATCAATTCTGGGTGTGTGTGGCCAAATGGGAGAGGTGAAGATCATTGGATTCTGGTCTCAAACGAAAGCTCAGCTTAATATCTTTTTGCCCTGAGAGCGATTGAATTGGCATTAAAAGCTTTCTTCCATCCATCAAAGGGGAGCTGATTCAGATGTTCACAGACAACATCTCCGCCATGTTATACTACAACAAACAAGGCAGTTTGGGGGTGGGGGGGTGGAGTCGTGGACCCTGTGCCTTGGAGAATCTGTGCCTCTGGACTTGGCTGGAGCCCTAGGACATTTTTCTGGTGGTACAGCACTTGACAGGCTCCTTGAATGCTAGGGTGGACAAAATCACCTTTTGATTCATTGCGGGTCACTAATGGTGACTACACCCAGAGGTGGCACAAGATCTCTTCCAAGAATCAGCAGTACCTGTCTTTATCTGTTCGCCACTGCTAAGAACTGCAGTCAGCACTTAAGTGCACTGGAGTTTCCAAAGTGACTCTAGTTTGGAGACTCCTTCCATTTAGATTGGAACTTGGGACTCCTGTCTGCCAGTACCACTCCTGCCCAATGTTATCAAGAAGATCAGAACCAACCGCACCCAAGTCATCTTAGTGACTCCTAATTGGGGACGGAGAATATGGTATCCTGAACTCCTGAAATGACCACCTGTCCTCCAGTCGGGTGCAGCAGGGGCAGGGTCCAGCCTCCAAATCTGCAGAAGTCCCACCTTATGCATGGTGATTAAGCGGTGGTGGTTGAAGGTTTTCAGTCTTCCTCTCGAGGTCTGTGATGTCATCCTGGCAGCCAGGTGTCCCTCCACCAAAACGGTATTTGCCTGCCTTTCGGTTAAGTTTGTGTCTTGGTGCTCCCTCACGTCATGTGGACCCCCTTTCTGCACCACAGTTGAAGGTGTTGCTGTTTGTTTTCTCTTTAGCAAGGTCTTGCCCTGGGCACTGTTAAGGGTTACTTGTGAGCCATTTCTGGTTTCCTGCGTTTCCCAAACCAGCTTTCTGTGTTTGTAACCTATTGTGACTTGTTTCCTGAAAGATGCACAGCACTACTCCCTTTGTGATGTCCCAGTGGTACCTCAACTTGATCCTCATGTTTCTGATGTGTCCTCCCTTCGTGCCACTACACATCTGCCATCTGCGACTCTCAAACCAGTCTTTTCATTAGCGATTACATCGGCCCGGAGGGTCAGGTAGCCTCAGGCTGTCAGTTCATCCCGCTTACACCAGCTTTTTGCCTGACAAACTGGTCCTTCAAAAATGTCTCCTTCCTGCCCCAGGTTATTATTCCCTTCCATGTTGGCCAGGGTATCACTCTGCCTAGCTTTTGCCCTGCCTCATCCCTCCAAGGAAGAGGAGAGACTCCATCACCTAGACACGAAGAGAGCTCTTTCATTTTAAATTCATACCAAAGGTGGGCAATCAGCTCTTCATCTGGTGTACTGGAGGCTAAAAGGGCAAGGCTGTGCAGAAGTGGAACATTTCTTGTTGGATCGTACACTGCTTTTTAGCTAGAGCATAGCAGATCTTAATGCAGCATCCCAAGGGCTTTTGGGCCTATTCAACCAGGGACAAGGCTGCTACTTGTGCTTTGGCACACAGAGTACCTGTCCTAGACATCTGCCACACCACTATATAGGCATCAATCCTCACGTTCACAAAGCACTACTTCTTGGACACTCAGGTCCGTTGAGACAGGAACTTCAACCTTTCTGTCCTCCAAGACTTTTGGTTTAAGCAAGTTTGCAGACTCACCAATGGAGCGGTATTGCTTGGGTATCCATTCTAAGGTGAAGAATCTGCGGTTAGAAGCCTCTATCAGAAGAATCAGTTACTTGCTTTTGATAAGCCTTTTTCTGGTAGAGACTTTATCTAACTTCAGATTGCTCACCAACCCTCCTGACTCTGCAAAATGGTCTCTTAACCCTAAAGATTCCATTTAAATATGCACACTTGTCACACATTGGTTTTTATGTGGCTCTGCATTTTTGGTGCGAAAATAGTCACAAAAGAAACTGATGTCAGCACACCAGGGTTGTGCAGATCTAGGCACTGTGATGTCACTTCTGACGTGGAGCTGATCGATGCCACCTACCGTTATGTAGAGGTACTACTCAAGATTTCCAGATCAAGTCTGACGTCTGGGGAATATTTTAAGGTGAGGAATCTGCAGTTAGATAGTCTTTACCAGCAAAAGTGTTGCTGAAGATAAGTAACTTGTTTGTTTCTACTTCTATGATGTATATGTAGCTTAATAGTCAGATAAAATCTTAACTTTTTATATTTGTTGTTTGTTTTTCAGTATGTTCCACTTCTAACATGCTTTGTTTTTCCAGTATGTCTAAGCTGAAGGTTTTAGTGGAGTGTTTGTGACCAATGACCAGTTTATCCTTAGAAACTAAAAGAAGTACGTTTTTGCATTGATACAGTTCTGTGTATAAGTGAATTATTTATTGTGTGATCTAGGGCTTGTGGGTGATTGTTTCTTTTCTATTTTGAAAGTGTAATATAGATCCAGCCTATACTAGATGCTTAGTATTTAGAAGATTTCCCAATCCCATGCTGGGCCTTCTCAGCGATGGCTTTGAATTGTTAATCATCCAGATTGCACCTTATGCATGTTTAGATAATAGAAGGTAGAAGAAATGGTGCTGCTTGTAGACTACGGCTTCTCTGCTTCGGTGAACACCGCCACCGTGTTGCCCCACCCCTCTTTTTGTCAGCTATACTCTCCATGAACACAGGCCTGCCAGTGATTTCCCTCCTGAGAGACCTTTTGTAACGTTTCTGAGCAGGACTGTGGTTATTGTGCATTCTGTTGTATGCCTTTGGTGTCTGAGGTCCACAACAATATTATACTTTCTACTGATGGTGCTGGTTTTTCGGGTCTGAGGGCACTGAGGGCACTGAGGTCTGCTAACCAGGCCTCAGTGCCCTTACCCTAAAGTGTATGTCGAATTGGCTATACCCAATTGGAAATGGCTAATTTACCTGTCAATCTCTAGTGGCTTGCAGCACTGATTAACCCTCAAGTAAAACAAGTCCTCCACTGCCCACTGCTAGCCTGACTGCTATTGAAAGTATCAAAGCCAACACTTCCCCTGAACATGTGAGTAAATTATCCCTCTGACAGGCTTACCGTACCCTAAAGGCAGGATGCAACATATGATACAGACATGACAAGTACTTTACATGTCCTCATAGTAAAAAAAAAAAAAAAGTGAAACAACCATTTTACTGTTGAACGACTTGGTCCCCCTGTAGCGTAGGCTCTCATTATTCTAATGAGACTACTGGATTTTGAGTAGCAAGATCATCCACAGTGTGGGAGACTGAGTCTGACCCACGGTGGATGACACTTGTCACTCCAAATCCGGGCTTTGCTCTGGCTAACTAGCAGTGCCTCATCTCTCCCAAATGGTAGAGACGATTGGGCAGCCGAACGCATGACATATGGGTACTTCTCAGGGAAGTCTTGGTCTCTCAGGTCACAACCGGTTCTCCCATTCACAGTGCGGTCTCATATATAAATGACAATAGAAGCAGTATAAGTTTTAAAGATTGGTTTAATAAAACGACTGCATTTTGGATAGCAAAGCGTGAGCTGCAATAACCAGAACTACACAACACAACAATATTAAAATAGTGACAATGAGAATGAAGCATAGGAATAATGCTATCATAGTGCCACAAGGTTCAATGGACTATTCCCTATCTAAATCATATTGCGAGCACAGCATGTCTAACTCTAATCCTGCCTTTTAGGTTCCCCGGGAGGACATCAACCCTCATACCTGACCAAAGGTATGCGTCAACATCTGCAACGGAGCATGCAGCATACAGTTGTGGTTCCCTGGCTGGAATCTCCCTCTTGACGTGTACTAGGACTAGAAAGTGTTTTAAGAACTAACACAACAGATGTTCTAAGAAAATGTCCCTACGTAAGGATGTGTATTTTCTACGAACGTTGGAGACTAAACTTCTACCACGTTTACTGGCAATGTACCAGACTGTAGCCTTGACTGAAGCACAGGGCGATCAAGAATGCATTGTTTGAGAACACAGTGCTGAACTAAGCTAAACAATTTGATAGAAGAAATTAAAACAAGACCGTAAAACTGGGTATTGTAAAAATAACAGTGCGAAGCTGAATAAAAGATATCTAGGTCAAGGTGCACAGCGGCCTAGTGTATTACACTAACGTGCATGGAGCTGTTCTTAAAATGGCTACACAACACCCCTATTGGCAAGTATAGGGTTACACTCTGACCCCTCAGCTGTGCTCACTCCTGAATGGTGCGACCAATGTCTGCACTTCAAGGCATCAAACAGTTAGATGGCATGTGCAGCTGCAGATAAACATGCTATGCATTATTCTGCCATCTAGTGTTGGGCTCTGTTGTTACAAGTTGTTTTTCTTCGAAGAAGTCTTTTCGGAGTCACGGGATCGAGTGATTCCTCCTCTCGGTCATATTGCGCATGGGCGTCAACTCCGTTGGTAGATTGTTTTCTTTCCACTGTCGTGTTCGGATGTGTTTCCTCTCGCTCCAAGATTTCGAATCGGAAACTATAGATAACTTCTTTGACCGTCAGTATTATTTTGATTGTGTTTCCACCTAGACTCAAACCAATAGTACAGTCGAAAACTAAATTTCACCCTTCTGGGCGCGTGCGCCTGACTCAAGCCTGTTCGGGCCTACCACTTCGAAGCCTGATGGATCGGACTCCCTTTCTAATTTGTCCCCGATGCCACGCAAAATTTCCATACATAGACTAACACCTTGTATGTAATCTGTGTCTTTCCCCCAATCACAGAGAAGAGGATTGCGAGGCATGTCGATCCAAAAAGCCCCTGCGTGATTGGAGAGCTAGGAGACTGGAAATGGCATTGAAGGGTACCGAACATATCAACACCATGGAGGAAGAACAGGCGCCGACTGCAGTTTCCATCAGAGACACCAACTCCGAAGAAGACTCGGAGGAAGATAGACTCATGACTGCTGGTGAGTACGACTTCCCCTACACCCACTCATAAAAAGTCCTCGAAGGCCTTGGGTGCACCACTGCCAGAGAGCCATGATTCAACCCGAAAAAAGATTCTCGTTGATCGACCTTCGGGTTCAGTGCCGAAAAAGGCCACACCTCCGTTAATACAGGAGTCGAGCAAGTCCATCAAAAGCTAAACTTATGAACTGAGTCGGCGTCCCCACTCTTCGGAGTCGAAGGCTCGATGTCCTGCTTTGGAGCCGAAACAACCGGCTGTATTTTCCGGCCCAAAAAGAACGATCATCTTTGGAGCCAAAAAAAATCTTCTTATTCAGAAGAACAAGGACTTTCAAGCCATCTTAAGCAGAGCTCAAAATCACTTGATGAACAGTCATATAGACCATCTGATTATGTTTCTGTGGACACAGAGATTCAACCCATCCTTGAAATCATGGATGCGAGACAATCAAGGATTCATATCCATAAAGAGACTGGCTGAATAATTACTGGACCTCCTCGACAGACCAAGAGAAAGTTGGCTTTCCAAGAACATTTAGATACTGCTCCACCAACAGCAAAGATTTTCAAACCGAAGGAGAAGCCATTACCTATGCATACTTCTCACCTCATTCACAACAACTTTCTTTTTCACCACTAGACCACCACCTTTGCCTTCACCAACTCATTCACAATATTCTCATGGTAATACGGTTGATCCTTGGGATCTCTATGATCTGGATCCTATTCCTGCCAATGACACGGACTTATACCCTTCCAAGCCTTCTCCACCAGAAGACTCTACTGCATACATGCAGGTTATTTCTAGAGCAGCAGCGTACCATGGGGTGCTTATGCACAGTGAACCTTTAGAAGAGGATTTTCTTTTTAACACCTAATCCTCCACGCACTCACAATATCAGTGCCTCCCAATGCTGCCTGGCATGATTAAGCATGCGGATGAGATATTCAGTGAGGCGGTCAAAGCTAGGGTTTTAACACCACGCATTGACAAAAAATATAAGCCTGCACCTACAGACCCTGCTTACATTACCCACCAAGTACCTCCAGACTCAGTGGTTGTGAGCGCCGTCAGAAAGAGGGCTAATAGCCAGTCGTGAGGGGATGCTCCTCCCCCTGACAGAAAGTAGGAAATTCGATGCTGTTGGCAATAGGGTAGCAATACAAGCTGCTAACCAATGGCGAATTGCAAACTCGCAAGCCTTGCTGGCAAGCTATGATAGAGACCACTGGGACGAGATGCAGGAACTCCTACAACACCTGCCAAAAGAACATCAAAAAAGAGCACAACAGATAGTTGAGGAGGGTCAGGCCATAAGTAACCACCAAATACAGTCTGCCCTTGATGCTGCAGATACAGCAGCTAGAAGCGTGAATACTGCTGTCACCATACGCAGACACGCATGGCTACATTCCTCTGGTTTCAAACCAGAAATACAGCAGACAGTGCTTAATATGCCTTCAAATAAAAAACACCTATTTGGTCCCGAGGTTGACACTGACATAGAAAAACTCAGAAAGGACTCAGACACTGCCAAAGCAATGGGAGCCTTGTATACAACACCTTACAGAGGATCCTTTCGTAGGCACCAATTTAGAGGAGGATTCAAGCCACAATCCACAGAGGCTTCTACTTCCCAGGCAAATCAAGGGAAACAACAGCAGTACCAGAGATGGGGATTTAGAGGTTCTTATAGAGGCTAACACTTTAGAACCAGAGGCAAATTCCAGGCCTCAAAACAAGCCACTAACCCATCTAAACAGTGACTTATTAACCATCCCTCAAACCCACACATCTCCTGTGGGGGGCAGACCGCAGCAATTCCACTCCAAATAGCAAAATATCTCCACAGACCAATTAGTATTGTCAATTATCTGCAATGGCTATTGCCTAGAATTAATTTCTACCCCTCAAAAAATTCCTCCACGTTATCACAAATTGTCCTCAGAACACAATGTTCTATTACAACAAGAGATGCAATCAGTACTACTAGAACAGGCAATAGAATTGGTCCCACATTCTCAACAAGGAACAGGAGTATACTCACTATATTTCCTCCTTCCCAAAAAGGATGGCACTCTCAGACCCACCCTAGACCTCCGATCCCTAAATCTATATATCCTGTCAGAACACTTTCACATGGTAACTCTGCAGGACGTCATTCCACTACTACAAAAAAAAGATTATATGACTGCATTAGATCTCAAGGATGCGTATTTCCATATACCCACCCATCCAGCTCACAGAAAATATCTCAGATTTGTATTACAGGAAAACATTACGAATTCAAAGTTTTGCCATTCGGCATAACAACCACTCCAAGAGTATTTACAAAATGTCTAGCAGTAGTAGCAGCTTACCTAAGAAAACAACACATACATGTCTTTCCTTATCTAGGCGATTGGCTTATAAAATCAAGCAATTTTATACAATGTCAACAATGCACTCAATACACAATAGAGACCCTAGGACACTAGGGTTCACTCTCATACCAAAAATCCCATCTTCAGTCAGCACAGGTACAACCTTACCTAGGTGCTATTCTCAATACACAAAAAGCCTTAGCCTATCCAAATCCACAAAGGATACAAGCTTTCCAAAATCTCATTCCACAAATGCAGCCAAATCAACAATACACTGTAAGATTTATCATGAAACTATTGGGAATGATGGCATCATGCATAGCAACAGTACCGCATGCAAGACTAAACATGAGAACACTACAACAGTGCCTCTCACAGCATTGGTCTCAAGCACAGGGTCAATTGCAAGATCTAGTGTCAAACGCACAGGTCCCTTCAATGGTGGAATCTCAGCAATTTAATGACGGGCGGTCATTTCAAGACCTTCTGCCTCACACCACAGTAACAACAGATGCATGAATGATAGGTTGGGGAGCTCATCTCAACAACCTTACCATTCAAGGGGAATAGGATTCAAAACAGCTAAATTATCACATAAGAATTATTAGCTGTGTTCCTTGCCCTAAAAGTGTTTCTCAAACACAAGACTGTCTTGATAAAACCAGACAATATGACGACCATGTATTACCTAAAGAAACACGGCGGGACACATTTATCTCAACTGTCCCTTCTAGCCCAAACAATATGGAAATGGGCAAATCACAATCACGTTCATCTACTAACAGAATACATCCCAGGAATACACAATCATCTAGCGGATTTCCTAAGCAGAACACACCAACAGATACACGAATGGGAAATTCACTCTCAGGTACTTCATCAGTACTTCCAAAAGTGGGGGACACCAGAAATAGACCTAATCGCAACAAGCGAAAATGCTAAAACTTCGCATCCAGACACCCACACCCTCTGTCCAAGGGCAATGCTCTATGGATCAACTGGTCAGGGATATTTGCTTACGCTTTTCCCCCCTCTCCCACTTCTTCCATTTCTGGTCAACAACCTGTGTCCGACCTCTCTCACCATGATACTCAAAGCCCCAACGTAGTCACATCAACATTGGTACACAACACTCCTAGACCTGTCAGTACCTCACTACAAACTTCCAAACAGACCGAATTTGTTAACACAAAACAAAGGACAAATCGGACATCCAAATCCCAGTGCTCTCAACTTAGTGATTTGGCTCTTGAAGTCATAGAATTTGGATACTTACAACTTCCATTAGAATGCATGGAAGTTCTCAAACAAGCATGCATACCTACAACTAGGCAATGCTATGCTAACAAATGGAAACAATTTGTTTATAACTGTCAATCTAAAACTACTGACCCACTTACAGCATCAATACAAGATATTGTATGCTACCTACTTCATTTACAGAAGTCAAATTTAGCTTTCTCATCTACTAAAATTCATCTTACTGCCATATCAGCAAATTTGCAGACTATACAAAATACTTCACTCTTTAGAGTCCCAGTTATAAAAGCCTTCATGGAAGGACTAAACATATTATTCCACCTAGAACACCACTTGATCCTGCTTGAAATCTCAATATTGTACTCACAAGATTAATGGGCCCACCTTTAGAACCCATGCATTCCTGTGAGATTCAATTCTTAACCTGGAAAGTTGCTTTCCTAGTGGCCATTACTTCATTACGAAGAGTTAGTGAAATACAAGCATTCACTCTTGGAGAACCTTTTTTCCAAGTACACAGACATAAAGTTGTACTTAGAACTAATCCAAAATGTCTGCCAAAAGTTGTATCACCTTTTCACATAAACCAAACAGTGGAATTGCCAGCCTTCTTCCCACAGCCAGATTCAATTGCAGAAAGAGACATTCACACTCTTGGTCTTAAAAGAGCTCTAATGTACTATGTGGATAAAACAAAAGAATTCAGAAAAACAAAACCGCTTTTCGTTGCTTTTCATCACCCACATAAAGGGAATCCTATCTCTAAACGAGGATTAGGAAGATGGATTGTTTACGAACATGTTACAAAAAAGACAACTTTTAATCTCATCTAAAGCACATTCCACTAGGAAAAAAGGTGCATCTATGGCATTTTTAGGAAACATACCAATGGCAGACATATGTAAAGCTGCCACATGGTCTACACCACATACATTTACAAGCCTTACTGTGTAGATGTATTTTCAAAGCAACAGGCTAATGTTGGTCAAGCTGTCTTAAGGACTTTATTTCAAACAACTCCAACAGGCTAGCCACCGCATTTCTTGGGGAGAGTAACTGCATTGTAGTCTATGCATAGCATGTGTATCTGCAGCTACACATGCCATAGAGCGGAAAATATCACTTACCCAGTGTACATCTGTTCGTGGCATGTATTGCTGCAGATTCACATGCACCCTCCCTCCTCCCCGGAAGCCTTTAGTCGTTGCAGTTTTTCTAATTTGTACATATGTATATACTATTTCTATACAACATTTATATTATTACACTCTATCACTCCTTCCTACACCCTTTTGCGGGAAATCAATCTAACAACGGAGTCAGTGCCCATGTGCACTATGACCGAGAGGAGGAGTCACTCGATCCCGTGACTCCGAAAAGACTTCTTCGAAGAAAAACCACTTGTAACACTCCGAGCCCAACACTAGATGGCGGAATAATGCATAGCATGTGAATCTGCAGCACTGCATGCCACAAACAGATGTACCCTGGGTAAGTGACATTTTCCACTTGTTGCTTTAATCCTGACTTGTATCTCAAGTCGAAATTAATGTAACTTGTTGCAATGTGCAGCTTTAGCAAAGCTACCACTTTGTTGCCTTTACAACTCATGTGCCTTCTCTGGCACACATGGAGCTTGCTCCCCGTGGCAGATTTCTGCGCTCTTGGAGAGACATGCTAACGTCTCTGTGGGAGAAGAACAATGAGGGCTTTCATGGCAGGAAAGTATTGTCTCCCTCCTGCAGAATGTCGCTTGGGTGTTAGCCTCAAAAGGGCAGGCTTTGAAAGTGAAACGGCCTTTGCAGGGCAAATGTATAGCATCGGGGGGAAGAGCTGTCCCATTGTTGAGGAATATAGTCTACAATGTGGGGTAATCACCGATAACCCAGAGACCCGGGTATACGCAATATCATACGCAAATGGTCTTTAAGGGGGGGGAAGTGTTGCCCTTGACTTCCACATCCACTCTTTTTATTGTTTTAGAACCCCCTCTTGAAAGGAAATTCTTCAAAGATTAAATATAATTTTATTTTTGTAATTTCAAAACAAGAATGTCATAATCTCATAATACCAAAGGTGCTCCTATGCAGTGGCGGTGCAGTGCAAAGTGACAAGGTGAAAAAAGTGCACTGGTGCTATATATACGTAACCAATACATGAGACTGGAACAAAGGATGTGTTGTTGTATAGGACATCTGTTCTTAGGGTATCCCTAGCCATATTAAAGAAAAAGAAAACTCTCAACATTGATTTATGGCAGAGCACAACTGTTTTGTTCCCAGCTCGAGAGTTCAAGTTCATAACAGTTCTTGGTATATCGGTGCCATAAACAGCCTGTTAAGTGTATTACATGGTGAGGTCGTACAACCACACAATATAGTATATCACGCTTCCTCACAGTAGCAAACAATCAAGGCCTGCTTTAGTATATAGTACAAGTTGGATGCTCAGCTATGGTATGACAGTATATTATACTTAATAAGCTTGTATCCAGCCAGTGATTTAACTTCAGAAAAGAACAGACTGCTGTTCCTGGCTAGAATTAGGATCTTCATATATGCTAAACATTTCTCCTCATCATACACTGTAGACGTTAGCTTATTTTCAATAACTTGTGCAGCCAAATTTAATACCAGCATATGGGGCTGTGCTTCTGTTGACTGTGGACCTCATTGCATCGTTTAATATTTGGGAGAGTTTACACCTGCAAGGTAACCTTGTTTCTGTAAGGAATAGCGCCACATAGAAAAAAATCTAATTTTTGTATTGGCAAAACCTTGAGCACCAAACTGTGCATATATGTTGCTGAAATTGTAATACATACCAGAGAGAAAATGGAAACTCACAAGAAACTTCGACAGCCCAAAGACCCACCACACAAGCAATGCAATATCTCAAGACCTCGTAGTCAAGCCAGTTGGGAATCTGGTCAAGACACAGCCTCAGTCACTGGGATCCAGAAAAAAATTAGAACTCAACTTTTATTCTTTTGAATTGAACACTAGTAGTAGTCGACCTGCACCCACATACGTCATTGCGTGTACTTACCATTTTAGAGACCTGTATCTCAAAATCTGCTTGTTGCATGCATGGTGTTCTGGAGGTGTGGGTTCATTTCCCAGTAGATATTTCCAACTGTCTAATAGGAAATTAACTCAGGGTCTCAACAATGGCTTAAATAGTTATCATCTTCCTAACTATATAGCAGAGAAAGATGGTTCATCTCGCTCTGAAATCAGGGCAGCCTCCTCCATCAATCAGTGGTGTCTTTCAGCCATCATGGCTGTGGCAATATAGGCATCCTTCAGTATGGCATGAGTCAGGGATAGAGCAGGCTTATCAGATTCCTGAAATCTAGTCAGTTTGTAGCTCTACAACCAATATATTTCTAGTTTTCGAT
This sequence comes from Pleurodeles waltl, assembly GCF_031143425.1. NCBI lineage: Eukaryota > Metazoa > Chordata > Amphibia > Caudata > Salamandridae > Pleurodeles > Pleurodeles waltl. The sequence continues at coordinate 384,037,290 of NC_090436.1, read as the reverse complement.
CTGTTTTCTCTTGGGTGCTGGGGAGATTTGGCAGCTCCTGGGTAGCCAAGGTCTCTTTGGGATGTTAACCATACATGTTCTCCTGTAAGCTAGGTCTTGTCTTTGTGGAGTTAGACTTGCTTTCGTAACGGTCAGTTGAGCTAAATTTAGCAGGCATGCAAGATTTGTCTCTCATATAATCTCATCATCAAGGCCTCATGTGATGCACAGGTTTATTGCCGTTTTGGAGGCAGGGACAACAAAATGAAGTTAACAGTCCATTTAGGAGTAAAAAAAAATCATACACTGATGTGCACGCCTCCTACGGCCCCAGACGGTCTACTCAGTACCTGCTTAATGGGAAAAGTTTTTTTTATTCTTCAGAGATTTGAATTGTTTAGCCATTCAGACACTTCCCCAGTCTTGGACAAGTGCAACTTCCTATCATCCAGTTTTCCAAGGCTCTATCGCCAGGGGTCGCAGATCTTACAAAACTATGCTAACTAGTAAAATTGACTGGAGGCCCAGCTTTTTCAAGCCTTTTCAGATAACTATTCAGATAACTATTCACATGGCACACTATGTACTCCCTGCAACTCTCAACCATCCCAATAGGCCACTCTTTTACAATCCCTTCTAATCACACCAAAATTATTGCAGATGGCCCCAGCCATTGGGCCCATCCGTTCACCATGTCTTCTACCCACAAACTAGCTAGTACACGTAACCCAGTTAACTTCACCTCCCCTCCTGGTCACACATGATTTGGCACCAGGCATGCCTGTGTGCAGCACCATTACCACAGTGGTTTTTGTCCTATGTTTTGCTTGCTTCCCAATTATATATCATCTTCTTATCATACGTTACCTACTTTTGCCATAGCCATTGGGACTGTTTGAAGTGGTTACGAAGGCTGTGGGAGGTAGTATAATCTGAATCTACTATATTTGTTATACAGAGTAGTTCAACTGTTGTCCTTGGTAGTTGTTTCTGGCAACTGTGTAGAAAGAAATGGGAAAGTTTGTTTTATCTGATACAATCCGCTGCGAGCCACAGTTAAAGGTAGCTTATCCTTTGGTTTCTATTTACGGAGCTTCTGCTTCTTTCCGTATGTGTTTAGGATTAGTTGCTTACGGTTTTTTTGCTTAATAAAACCCAAAAGAAAACCACACACACTAGGCCTGAGGTTCCCAGCACGACCAGGTTCTACTATCTTCAAAGAATCTTGCTGGTAATGTACTGTGTTTAATTTGTGCAATAAATTTTCCTCTTGTTATTAATAATCTGATTGCGACACAGTTCCTTTTGAAAGTTCATTACTGAATGTTTAATATATTTCAGAGCCATTCGACGGATCCAACACTGCTAGAGCAGTACACGAAAAGCAAAAGTTTGACTTAATTCAGGAAGCATTTCAGAAGGTAAAGTATGTTGATATACATATTACTCATTTGTATAATGTATATTGTTCAAAATTTTAAAGACCTATCAAATAACCATATTTAGAAATGCATCCTTGAGTAAAGTTTAGAATATATTTCCACTTGAAGTGCATATTTTCCCCCAGGTGTATCTGTAAAAAGATTTGTAAGATAATGAAGGTCTTTGAAACTTCCAATAGTCCCATTAATGGCTGCCATTTTCACATACCTTTTTTTCTGCCCTCAGATGTCAGGAATCCTGTACATCTGGATTTTTGAGATAAGAAACAGTTATTTTTTTAAAAAATACTTTCAACCTGGCTTTGAAGAATTTAAGGGCAGCAGTGGGCTAGGAGACCTGTCTGGTGGGCAGTTTCACCAGATTTGTATTTGATTTGTTGAAATAGTTTTACTGTTTTCCAGCAGTAATAAAAATCAACCAAAGATGTGTGGTATTTATTTTTCATTTTGTTAGGATATTGTACGCTTCTGTCAGTTCCATTACTTGTACTGTGTATGTTCTTTGGTAGTCTTTGTTTTTTTGTGTACTGAGCGCTTTTTGGTATTTAGGAGTGGTTTGTATGACTTAATATAAAGATCAAATGAATTTGATCCAAGTTCTTTGTAAAAATGTGTTTTCTCTGAGTTGGATGATCAGAAGACTATTGCCCATCCAAAGCAGAGTGATGGTGATCCACAATCTAGGTAAGTACCCCATCCCAGGTGACGGTGACCTAAATCTTCTAGTCTTGCTGAAGCAATAAAGGCATGGTAGGTAAGGCATATAATGCTTGGGAAGGATCAGGGATGATGCAGGCCAGCCCTTCTCACTTTCTGAAGATAATGGGGAATCTCCTTCACCCAAGTATCCCTCTTGCTTCTACTGGACAGCTGTGCTGGGGTGACACTCCTGTTTTAGTTGCTTGATCTACCCTCAGGACAGTCCTCTAGTCAGCAGGGTCTTGTTCTGTCTTCCGTGAATCAGTTCTCTCCATGCAGGTAGAATCTAGCTACCTGTCTAGTCAGGTAGGTCTTTTTTCTCTCCTCGGGTCAAGCAGCAAGGCATTACCACATGCTTCCCATACATATGTCCACTCTCAAGGGGAGAACAACAACCACACAGAGGTGCCACTTCTGTCTCTTGGATTTGCCTATCCCTTGCTAGTGCACACTTTGGTGTCAAGGCAATATTTTGAAGAAAATACTGTCAGAGTACTTAATTTTATTCTAATGGCTGCAGGCGACTGCCAGGGCCAATCACAATGGTTGAACTTTTTAAAATTTCAGGAGGGACATATTCCTCCTTTTGCTGGCCAGACTGAGCTCCCTGTCTTTTATTGTATTTTGTTGTAGCTTTTATAAAGTGTTTACTACCCTATGGTAGTCCGGTTTGCTTCAGTTTTGCACCCTTTAGGAGTGCATGGTTGAATAAATTGTGTGTTGTAGTTTGGCCTACATGAGTCGTGGGTGAGTGGTGTGGGTTTTGGAGACGTTTTTTAATGATGTGATGAAGTAGCTGGGTCACTCCTCTTAAGTGTGTGTTGCTCAAAATGTGAGAACAGGCCCTGTTGTGCATGTGAACGCTTCAGTGTTTGAGTGGTGGATATACAATGAAGAATAATGAAGAAGAAGCCATCATTGATTTGGATCAGTAGATCCAAATGTAATACACCATAAGGATCTAGGCAGGAATGACATCAAACTCCCTGCTCTCACCACATCGATAACTATTGAGTCTTGGCTGAGTCTGCCCAGATGGGAAAGTAGCCTAACTCTTGGAGGCGCACAGTAAATTAATTGGAGAACAAACACCAAAAGGGTAGGATCTTTTTCCACAATTTCCTTAGGAATCAGAGTGGTCATGTTAGAGGTTGACAAAATCATCTGTTACCCTGGGAAGATTAGGGGTTCAGGTGAGGCACTGTGAGCTAGCTAGGAATTGGCCCTTCTGACTCACACCCTCCATCCTGAAGTTCTGTTGTCCTCGTACGCAGTCCTACCCTTTGTGGGAACTGTGTAACAAAGTATGAATGAGAAAAGTATGTTACTTTGGTACTCCCACTTTAGATTCATGAGTAGTAAATAAAACACACATTGGCAATGCCAATAGGTTTTGCCTATACAAGATCTACTGGCTTTCTAAATGTTTTTTGGACATTTACAGCAGCTTTGACTGCTGTCCAGAATGGCTTCAAGTGAAATGGTGAGAGAATGTGGCACTACAGTCAACAGTGCTGACCTTGCTACTCGGGAACCCATTCGAGCATCAGCGTCTGTTCAGCATCCTGTGATTCTGGGCAAATCATTTAATCTCCCCAACCAAAAAACAAAATGAAAGTGTTCCTGTGTAATGTAAGTGGTTCTCATGTAAAGCACTCCAATACCTTTGTGTTAAGTTTGCGCTGCAAAACAGCACCAGACAAATTGATTAAATGAAAATAAAAGGCCCTGAATTGAGGTAAAAAAAGGACATGAGGAAGGAGGGTGGAGGACACAATGTTACTGTGTATGTGTATTTTACTTCTTTTCCTATAAAGGTTTTTGTTTTATTGCAATGTCCTTTAAAACACTGACAATTTGTTTAACTAAAATGTTAACCATTGATGGATGCCCAACATAGGTCACGGAGGGCCGAATTGATGCAGGATTACCACTTTGTGTGCAAATGAGTTTCATTGGGAGCCATTAATAGTCAATATATCCTCTGTGGATAACCTGAAAATCTGGCATAGATTCAGCCCTCCTTCTGAGCCTTAGCTGGACGCCCCTCTGTAATGAGGTAGGGCTGAGTCCAGTGAATACTATCAAAGGATGTTTTGGCCACACCGGGAGCTGAGCACAGAATCCTGGAGGATGACAAACATATGAACAAGGCAAAGATGCCTAAGTGGTATTATTTAAAAAAAAAAAAAAAAGATATCTTTGAACATATTGATAATATTTTGGGCTGTAATCCATTCAGTTAACAAGATGCAGGGCACCAGCTTCACAATACCAATACTTTTTTTTATTTTACACTTCAAGCAAAGTTAACAATAGAAGGTGTTTGAAGGCGCAATACGCTTTAGTCTACTCTGTGGACAAAGATTATGGTTTAGCACCTGGCACATGCCACTGCTTCTTGTATTTGAAAACATATGGGGAAGTTTCTAGTGTTCAGGGTATTTCTGATAAGGAATTGTTTTTCACGGCCTACGTGCAGGGCAGAAGACGCATGAACCTCATTAATGGCAGTTGATAGAAATGTGAATAGACAGGTAATGTCTGATTGTTGATGCTCAAAGGAATTTCAGCTTTCAAATAAAGTGCACTAGCCCTACTCAGCAAAACTGCGATTCAGGAAGTACTTTAACTGGCCATTGAGCTGCATGCAATACTATATAAAAACATAAATGAAATGTCCGTGTATTAAAAGTATCCAGCTCGAGACAGGCTTCTAATCTTTTAATTAAAATAAAAAAAAACATTCTGCATCATGGGTATACCGGGTGGTGCAGACACCTCGCGTCTCAATTGTGCACTATCTGAATCTTACTGTGAATAATCTCGAGTGTACTGGCATTGTGCATGGGATTCATCTTATTCTTCTGTTAACTATTGGTCCCATAATATCAAATGCATTTTTTATAGACCCATGTGGAATGCCTGCAAACAAAAAAAAAAAGAAAGAAATAGAAATAGTGGCGAGTGAGTGGCCAGGGACAATCTATTCAATACATACGGACAATGCCATTCCAAAAAGGAAATTTCCAAACAGGGTTAAAATAGAAGGGTTTTCTTCTTCCCATTTTCACAGACTGAGCTTACTTTTTGATTTAATACATACTATGCTTGCAAACTAGATTTTTTATTTTGTATGCTTCTTACACAACGTAGAGGTCATTTTAACCTTGTTAAAAATGGTCCACGATATGTCCACAATCCCTCCCTAACAAAAACAAGCATCAAAGCAAAGCGGGCTTCAACAACAGTGTCACTCGACTTTTTATGAGTGTTTTTCTAATGCTGCACTGAAGGCGGTAGGAAAGAGTGTTTTGTCTTGTGGGGGAGCGGGAGCAGGACGGGAGTGCCGATTGTGTGCTTGTGTGTAAATAAAAACGAATTACCTTTACAGTGGAGTAGCCAGTGCAAAGATAATGGCCATTAGCGAATGACAGTGACTGAAAGTAGTACTTGGTCCAGAAGCCACCCAACAGTAGGACAGTAAAGCAGCAAAGAGCAGGAAGTGAACACAGATGGTGTGCTGGCCAGAAGCATGTAAACTAGAGCAGCGTTGGACTAAGCTAATGGTAAGTTCAGGTAAGTAAGGGGCGGTTTCTAAGCACCTTTTAAAATTGTATTTTATCCACAAATGATTTTGCAAGCACTGCACACAAGCAAAACCTAAACATGACAGTGAGAAAGTTTTGAGAACAGAGGAGTCACAGTTCAGTTTAGCCATGTGCTTACAACCAACCTAGCATTGTTTGGTTGCTCAATATGGAACGTAATTGTAATTGGGGTAGTCTGGCGAGAGACTGGCCCCTCTGGGACTCCTCACTGCACTTTGCAAAAAGATTAAATGTAAGATCCTACATGTTTGTGGGGGCTCAATTTTACTGAAACAAACTAATCCTTTCAATGGCCTCCCTAGTAACCACACCAATTCTTTGAGCTTTTTCAACTAAGATAGTAAGGAAGAGCCTGTCTCATGCAGCCAAGAGTTCAAAAAGGGTCAGAGCCACTAGTTGACTTGTCTAGATATAATCTGATAAGGAGGTTGTAGTTTACGTTGCCAGCTGTGAGTCTGTGCCTTGAGAAGGTCTATGTCTAATCTGGCATGGTTCAAGATGGATACCTGCACCACATATCTTTCCACTTGTCTGAAAAACTTCACTTCCCAAGCTTTTACTTGATTATGGAAGACTTGAATTTATTTAGTAGTCCAACAGTACAACAGGGTCTGCATTTTTAAGGACAGTGCATGATTCTCGGTTGATTAAGGAGTCAGAAACTGCCAATTAAAAGAGAAGCATTAAATTATGATTGTGATGTCCGCTGTAATGGATGGGAAAACTTGATTCTTGAGTACAGCTAGACAAGTTTCTGCTGGGAAGTTGGAAGCTTGGGTTTTCTTGGTCAGTTGTAACAGTTCCCCTACTTGTATTGGATGGGAGTAGAATGAAATAAAAGAAAGAGCAAGAGGGTTATTAAAGTAGTAGGCAATCTGACTGCGCTTATCCTTTGTGACAGATTCACAGTGTTGTGAGGTGCAGGGTGAATCTTACAGCATGTGCATGTTGTACATTTCTGCAAAGATGTTGAATGATTTCTGTTGTATGGTTCAGGGCTTCGTTGATGTGTATAGTGAGGCAGGCCTTTCTGTGTGCTTTATTGCACTTTGCTTAAGGCGAAGAACATCATTTGTGTTTTTGGTTCTGCTATTTTTGCAACATGAATCTTTCCTGGATTCACATGCTGTACAATATTTCGCAATCTAGTCTAGCGGTTGGGTCTGGAATTTTCCACAATTTTTTTTGTCCTGCCTCTGTTTTGTTGCTAAGCTTTGACATACCTCCATTTGGTTTCTCTTGTGATGTTGTCGTACTTCCTCCAGAAGCTCCCACCTTTGGTCGCCATCCTCAGTCTTTTTTTTTTTTTTCTTTTTTTCATCTCCTTGGTTGAGGTGGGTGGGGCACTTGTGAATCCAGAAAATTCTTCAAGCTGCAAAACAACACCGACAGGTAAGAAACTTTACGTTTTGCAGGGTGAATCTTTTCTGGATTCACACGCTGTGCTTTGATTTAGTAGTGGTTTGTTGTCATTGAGGTTTTTGGGTTGAAGATGAAAATTGATTACTGAACAGATGTTGAAACACTTTTTGTCCCTCTTGTGCTTCTTTATTCATTTGTACATCTACACAGTAGTGTTTTCTGAAAGTGTGTACCTATGACCACATTGCTGCCATACAAATGTCTTGCAAAGGTGTGTTTGCTAGAAACGTATTAGTTGCTCCTTTCTGCCTTGTTGAATGAGCTCCTGGGGCTGATTGTAATGGTTTCCATGCATTCTTGTAACAAATTAATTGTTTGTGCTATCCATCTTGCAATTAAATTCTTGGTTACTGATCTTCCTGGAAAGCTGTTTGCAAAGAAAACATAGTTGTTTTGTTTTCCTTTATGGCTTTGTCTTTTCAATGTAAAACATTACTGCCAATCTTGCATCTAGTATGTGTAATGCTCTTCAGCATGATTATTTGGGTTTGCATACTTTTGTTTATCTGGTTTTGTAAAGTTACCTTTGGATAAGAACTGAGGTTCAGTTTTTAAAACAATTTTTCCTTGTGTATTTGAAGATATGGTTCTTGCAGTGTGAGCGGTTGCAATTCGCTCACCCTACGGTGGGGACGTTATAGCAACTAAAAAGGCAGTTTTTAGAGTGAGCATTTGCAAAGCTGCTTTGTGTAAAGGTTGAACAGGGCTTTTCCTTAACTGTGTAAGAACCACATTTAAGTTCCAATTAGGAGCTGGTATCTTATTTGGTGGTGCAATCTTTGTTGCTCCTCCCAAAAATATTTTTACCACTGGTGCTGTGAAAAAACTTCTGTTTAACTTCTGTTAAATGTTCTCCTGTGTGCATGTTGTAGGAAGCTGGCTTTGTCTGCACTATACCAAAGTGAGGTATAGTGTGCACATAATACATGGGTTTCCCAGAGGTTTTACAGATGATAATGTACATAATACTAATGTTCTCTTGTGCGGTTAGGCTTATCAGAGGGTAGTGCTAAGCATTTGTTATACACACACAGTCAAGAAATGAGGCACACACTCAATGACTAACTCCAGTACAGTGTTTTATGTATCAAAAAATATATATTGTTACTTTATTTCTAGAACCAAAAGAATCTTTGATGCAGGTAAGTTTCAAGAATGTATCACTTTCAAATGTCAGTTGCACTTTGTTTGTAATTCACATTTAAAACAGTTTTCGTTTTCAGGTAAGTAATACTTTTCAATATCAGAAGTAGACACTTGGTGCAATTTACAGTGAAGGCAATGCAGTCCTATGGGGGAAATGTACATACACAGTTTGCAGGTAAGTACTCGACTTAGGGTCCCAGTCTTCGGGGGTTAAGGTGTCCACAGGGCAAAATTTAGTGAGACACCAAGGGTGCACCACCAGCAACAAGGTGCACCAGCTAGGTGCAGAGGTCAAAGTTTGTGTCAGGCGGCCAATGGAGTCCTATGGAGACTGGGGGCACTCGGAGGTGAACGGTTTGCAGGTAAGTACCTGCAGTCTCAGGGTACAGGCCATGGGGGGGGGGGTTAGATCAGCACCAGGGGGCAAAGGTTGGCACCAAACACACACCCTCTGTGGCACAGTTATGGCCGGGTGCAGGGTGCAAACGCAGCATTGGGTGCCTGATGCTTTTCAATGAGAAACTCTGGGTTCACAAAGAGGCTGCAGTCTTGGTCCAGGCGGCTGCTGAAGAAGACCAATGGCTGGGCAGGTAAGTTGAGTCTCCTCGGGTTGTCGATGGAACATCGGCTGGGTTCCCCAAGGCCAGGGGGCTGCAGGTTTAGGGGTACCTTTAGGCATCTGGTATCTTCACCAAATCTGATTGCAGTCAGAGTGGTCCTATTGATTCAGGCTGCAGGCATCGTCGTGGTGTCTAAGGGGTTGGAGGGGTGGCTGTCAACCAGGGGTGGACTTGAGGTCAGGATCACCTGGGGACTCTATGGTCAGGTGGGCCACCTGGACTCGGTCCATGGTGCAGAGTGTGCAGGACTCACGAATCCGTGGGACTCTGAAGTCCTTTTTGGAGGTTTCTTTGTTGACTGGGCCGCTGGGTTCGAGAGTTCTCGGTCCTTGTGTAAGCAGGCAGTCCTCTGGGTGTTTGTAGAGGTCGCTGGTCCTGCAGGATGAGTTATCTTTTTGTAGCAGGAGTCTTAAAACTGCCTACAGCCCGGTAGGGCTGGGGCCGAGTCAGTTGTTGTCTGGAGTCATCTCTGCTGGTGCAGCTCTTCAGTCTTTCTTCTTCTTTAAGGTCACCAGGAATCTGAAAAGCAAGGTTCAGGGGTACCACTAAATACTAGATTTAGGGACGATACAGGAGTCAGCAGGCAGTAGCCAATTGCTACTGACCCTGATGGTGGCTACACCCTTCCTAAGCCAACTCCCTTTGGGGAGGGGGCACATACCTAACCCTATTGGCTATCTCCCTCCTAAACAAGATTGAGGATTCTGCCAGGAGGGGTTCGCCTCCGCTTTGGGCACCCTAGGGGCGCTCCTAGCTTGGGTGGACACTCCTCCTGGTGTTTAACTTTTCTGCTGGACCTACCACCAGAGAGTGGGGCCTGGTCCGGGGCGTGGCCATGTCCACTGGCTGGAGTGCCCTGAGGCAATATAACAAAAGGCAGGAGCCTTTGAGGCTCACCACCAAGTGTTGCTGTTCCTGCAGGGAGGAGGTGAGAAGCACCTCCACCCAGTGCAGGCTTGGTCCCTGACTCCTAGGAGCGGACACTTGTCTGGTGGTGGCAGGCTGGCATAGACAGGTCAGCGACACACTAGAGAGTTGGGTGAATTTCAGGGGGCATCTCTAAGATGCCCTCTGTGCATTTTACAATAAATCCAATATTGGCATACGTTTGAGTTTATTGAGCTGAGACATTTGATACCAAACCTCCCAGTCTTCAAAGAAGCCATCAGGGAGCTGTGGAGTTTGTAATGACAAACTCCCAGCCCATGCACTCCATATGGATTCACTGCACTTACAGGGTCTGGGATTGGACCTGTGGTATAGTGCACCCTGCCTTAAGACTGTAAGGTCTGCTAGAGGGGCAACTCACCTATGCCACAGGCCCAGAGAGGGATGCCATGTTGACTTTACCTTTTTCTCCCCACCAACACACACAGTCTGCATTGGCAGTGTCCATGTTTGGTGAGGGGTCCCTTAGGGTGGCACAATACATGCTGCAGCCCTTAGGGACCCTTTCTGGCCAAAGGGCCCCTGGTACCACTCATACCTTTTACAAGGGACTTAACTGTGTGCCAGAGGTGTGCCAATTGTGGAAACAATGGTACGGTTTAGGGAAAGAACACAGGTGCTGGAGACTGGTTACCAGGATCTCAGCACACACTCAGTCAAGTTAGCATCAGATATGAGGCAAAAAAAAGTGTGTGGGTGGGGGGGGGGGGGGTGACTGTGCCAAAAGGGCACTTTCCTACACATATCTTTTCATTCATATAATACAGGGCTGTTGGGATGCTCTTGTACAAACTGGAATGCTTTTCATACTAACTTGCTGATTAACGACATCTGATAAGAGGTTTTAGACAACCAATGGATTCAAGCGCTCCATAATTATGAGTCCTACTGACACCAAACTCCGAGGGTTGCTGTCATGGTGTCACAACATCATAAATTTGCTAAGGGATTTCTTATTCACCTATCCAAACCAGTGAATCATTGCGGTGAGGAAGCTTCCTTGGTTTGACGTTTTAGGGACATACAACCAAAGACCTGTTATCAGAAGAGGCCATGTAATAAAAGACCTATGGTCGGAAGAGGACAAGAGAGACATCACTTCAACCTTCTTCCGCTTTGATCAGTTGGACTTGTGCTAAAACCTTCTCTTACCCCACTTCAAAAATGATTAAAACCAACTATACTACTTCCATCACTACATTTTGAAGCAGAGGAAGGAGCAATGCCCTCAATTTTTTTTCTAAAAAAACATAGCGGATGTGGACAAGGAAACTATAGCAACTAAATACCTCCAGGGAGTAAAGAAATCTGTGGTAGGCACATTTAGTTGCTAAACATGGACAACATGAATTCCATGCCTGTAGAACACAAGAGATCTGTTTATGAAATGTACTCTACCTTCAGGAGGTAGTAAAAATAGACTATGCAAGTGCCTCTCTTGATCACATGGTCCTGCAGGTATTGTAGTACTTTTCCTCAGGTGCGACAAATTCAGCAGGTGGTCAGCAAACTCCCATTATTGTCGTAGCCTCGTCTGGACCAGATATATTCGCTACTCAGATCAACTACAAATTTCTAAAGCTGTGCATCAAGCTGCTCTTCATCTTCATCACACTAATCACAATTAGAAATAGGCTTTTAACAGCCTTCTGTTGAGGCCCATATTTCAGTTATTCCTTGGTGTGGAGGAATCTCTTCAGGATTATGTTTATTTATAGCTTCAACAATAAAAATATTCAAAGCATTGGTGAGAATATTTCTCCCATTCAGACACAGATTTTTTCATATTTTAAGTGGACATAGTCCCCTGAGGCGTTCCTTGTTCTTTGATCTTTAACAAGAATCTCCTAATAAGATATGCAAATGATATTTAATGGCTTTTCCCAGAAGAGCAATTCAATATATTTATAAAGTAGTCATTTGATGAACTTGAAATGTATTCCTAATGTTTTACGTACTTTTCACCCCAATAACTAAACTGTCACAGACAGAGTTCTCAGAATGCTTTTGTAACAGCCAAACCATATTACATACCATAGATGTAAAGACCTAAAGCATTTTAGTTCACTATACATTTTTATTTTGTTGCACACAGTGGCTTAGTTAAGGGAGAGTCATTATCTAAAGAGGGGGAATTGCCCTGTGAATAGTGTTTAGATAAAACTAAAAGATGTCTGCCAACAAGAAATATAGTGAAGAAGCAACACAACTGCCATGTCTCTACATTCCAAAACCGTCTTGTAGTAAATCTGCAAAGCAGCAACCTGAAGAACACTTTTCTGATCCACTGCTTTGTCGACACTTGTACCAGAGCGGAGACTGGCGAAGCTGGCAGTGTTGCCGAGTATGTTTATTAAAAGACCATGTGTTGCGGGACCCGTGCCCAAGTTTTCTGTTTCAAAGACCTTCTTAGTCTTCAAAAGATCCAGTGTTGTACAATAAAGTTATTTACCTGCATCTATACTTTCCTCTACAACCCACTTTCCTTTCTTGGGGAGATTGTGGTGTAAGGTTGATGCATCAAGACTCTAGTATGATCTTTAGGATCAGCGCCATTTCATACATTTGATGACAACAATATTAGAACATTGCTACTAAAGTCAAGACCGCATGTATTGCTAGGATAGTAATTCCAAGGATTACTTCCCAGACTGCAGCAATATTTCAAACACCTGTCCGTATGAAGGATACCAATATTACCTCCCAGCAGTGACCCTGCATCCCCAAACTTATCTTTATTTGAAATGCTGCTGATCTCCATGTCTTGGTGGACCTAGACCAATACTATAAGCATTTGAAGAAATCATTGAAACCACACAGACGTCGTCGCACTGATCCGGTTTTGAACAATTGCTATGGTGGAAGATCGGCCTACCCACTCCAATGCCTGATGGTAGAGCATTTGTCAATCCCTGCAGGTTCAGCAAATTTCCTTTACAGAATTGAGGACAGTGTGTGCTATTTAGTCAATGTTGGACGTTTGCAGGACATTCGGGATAAGAAAACATAGTGGGATCCACGCAAGTCAGTTAATTTCGAACTGCCCCAAATTCAAACAAAGTTATGTCATTAGTTTATTTGTATATTTCTTTATCTTACAGGGTGTATACAAGTAGATGCTTTTTGGGATTGCCAAATGAATTTAATTTTACACTTTTTTTTTATTTATTTTTTTATTTCTGAGTCAAATGAAGGGTTTTGTATTAGTTGCAATCATACAGCTCATTTTAATTTGTCAAACTAAATACAAGTAACAGAGAAAATGCAATATATGTATAAAGTACTTACGGATTAATGTTTTTCCCTTGCAGTCATACAACAGAATAAAGGACAAGAAGGACTTGAATGGTATACTGCCTTTAAGAGCCACTATCAGTGGACAGAAAAGATAAGTGACTTCTCATGGATATTTATGGAAAATAAAAAGGACTCTATCCGAGAACGTTCTCCCAGTTGTTTGCTTTGTCTTGGAGTTATTCATTCCACCAAATGCTACATCCGAATTATCGGTTATGTAGAATGGATTACATAGAATGATGTGCATTTAAAAGGACTATCAATTGCAAATATATTTCTTTACATGTTTGCACTGTCCCTAGTGGAATTAGTTTAAAATTAAGAGTTCTACATTTTTCAGGATTTTTACAAGTTGCTAAGAAGCTGTATACTGAACAATCGAGAGTAATATGTTCTGCATTAGCATCCATATATTCACATCTGAAGACTGCATAAAATAATTGTTATTCAGAACACACACGACCAAGGAGATTTTACAGATACAGTAGTCTGTTTTAAGAGCTATTTGGGGTCACCCTTAACTTTGCTCTTCATGGCATTATGTGTTACGTTTTCCCTTTATGAACCGCCAGACTGTTACAAACATTATAAACTGGAATCCATGATAATAATTTTTTATTGAGCTTCATTCACTGGCATACCTGAAAACTCATACTGTAGAAAGTGACCAAAAAACGGGGGATTGGGGATTTTGAGAAGATAGACTAAATAACTACAAACCTATTAATTTAAGCCACAGCCATCTCCTACCATTCTCTTTGTATATGTGAGAAACTCATAAAAGGAGACTACCTGGGATCAGCCCACATCAGCTAAGTGATAATAATGGCTGCTAACATGGCTGCAGAAGACAAGCCAAATTTTGTTTTTCAGATTGTGTAAATATGTGTAAATTGGTCCGCTACTGTAAAAATCTTGGAACATTTTAACTTTTCCAACAATTACAAATTGTGTGAAACATCTTTTAAGATTTGTGTTAGAAGTCTCGGTAGACCTGCTGTAGCACCCACTGTGCTTCTTATGTATTTGTTAGTGCAGACTAGTACCTCTGTTAAAATATTTTCCCTTTGTTGTCGGAAAAGTGCACATTTGTTAAGTTTCCGTTTCCCTTGGCTTTTAATTTGTATGGCGTCCAATAAAGTTTATCTATTGAAAGTGTGCTATGTTATTTTTATTTTTATGTATGTCTTGAACAGTGAATGGATATTTAGGATATTTAGCACACAAGAATGGTAAGTTGTTTGGAGTACAGTTCATTTCTTAACTATCCTCTAATGGCACAGAGTGCTAGTTTAATTTACCATTCAGTAAGTGCTTTAAACCCTGCTCACCCACGAACTAAGAAGATTTTAGCAAACGTATTACAAATGGTTCAAAGACTTGAGAAAGTGATGGCTGTTTAATGAGAGAGCATACAGTCAGCAATACAAGGAAACACGCTACCATAAGGATCTGAGCTCTCCTAGTAAGATGTAGATATGGAAATACATATGGAACACATAGGTATACACATTTAAAAAAAATAATTAACTTTGTAAAGATGTGGCTAGTTTTCATAATAATACATCCTCGTGGATATACAGTGGAAGCTCTAAGTCTGAACCTAACCGGGTAGGCTTTTGTGTACATAGGAGTGCCCCTATGTACACAAAAGGGGCAGCAATAAAAGGTGGGTAGATTGAAAAATGCGAATGCTGAATTGGTGGCCTGAGATGAGGCAATAACATTCTTATTGAAGTTATGACATCAGTAGTTGCCTCCCCCTTTTTAAGTTTTCTCTAATTGAGAAACTACAGGTTGGTTAAAATGTGTTACTCTAGACGAATGCTGGCTAAGGGGCTGGGAGGTGGCAAATTAGCAGTATGTATGGGATTTAATGGACAGGTTAGATGTCCATATAATAACACTAAAGGTAAAGGGACATGGAGGAATGTTAAATTATGTTGGGGCGGGTTGACGGGGGCATAGGAGCCTAGGGGATATCACACATTTATGGTCAAATTGTGAAGCTGCATGATTTTATGTTTACTACTTTTGTGGTTTTGGATGTATTGGCTGCAATAAAAAGATTTTATGTGATTAGGATGGTGATCCAAGTTAGTTACAGACACGGTGATGTTGAATCCAAATGACAAGTTTATTCTTTGGCCCAAGAGCATTTGTGAAAGAGAAGCATATGAGATCAAGATTTGAAATCACCAGTAGTATATGAAGGAAAGATGTGGAGGGTGCGGCTGAAGAGAGGCAAGAAAATAGGGACACTAGTATTAAAATATAAACGTAGTTTTTTTTTTTCTCTACAGGCACCTGTACAACAGTATAAAATATGCATAATGCCCACCCTCCCCAAATTACCCATCTTCCCCCCCATGTGAACTGTTAAACTGTTACTGTGGGGATTGGGGCTGTTAAGGGTGGTTGGTGCTGTTTGGACCAGACTTATTCATATCAGATGAGCATTAATGGAAGTGAGGCATCTCATTCAGGACAGGTTATTGGATACAGTTGGAGAAAAGGGAATACTTCTGCATGAAACGTGGACCTATTCCACACTTTTGGAGAAAGGAACGATGTGGGAAAAACCTAAAATCGTACAATAAAGGTGTTATACATGAGAGAGGGGATATTACTGGCTAATAGTTCAGTCAGTAAGATGTCAAAGCAAACCACACCCATGGTCAATATGCTAGAGGTAGGTGGTGAAGGGAGTGCATTATAGCAAGCATAAAAAGTGCATATGTACAAATATTGTTTGAAAAGCAGTTGATTTTACAGGAATATGCAGTGGTAGGAGTAAAGTGCTCCAGACAATATTACATCGGACTAAGCACAAATGGCCAGCTCTACAGATGTTAGCATTTTATAATTAGAATAGCTTTATATTGTCTGCAGTCTAAACTCAACAGATGTTGCCAACCTTATGGAATGTATTACTCACCTGGATGTTACTCCACAGAAGACGCCAGTATGCATATAGACATTTTATGTGTGATATTTGACCAGGAGCAACTCAGAGTTAATGCCTTCCATGGCATGACCTACACGTGCAGTTGACATTTAAAAAGTTTTCTGTATGGTCCTAGAACAGATCAATGAGCACTTGAATTTCTTTCTCACCAACAAAGAGGCCTGTATCCCAAGATCTTCAACAAATACAGAGAGCATGGTAAGGTGTTTAATTTGTGCTGTTGTACTATTAATATTTATGAAGTGGTAACGACTGGACTGGGTGCAATACCAGATAAACTCTCAGTATACATTTCCACATAAATGACCACTGAGCCCGTGATGTCATGGATTCAGTTTTCCGGGTGTCACTTTTGGCAGGAAAGCTAATTTGTTTATTCATCACAATTTCCTGGAATGAATCCAGAGTGTTACATTAATCAATGTGTTGTATGTGAATGTGTGTTTGATCACCATATTTTCAGTTTACAAATTCCATTTTTGCTGACCCAGTTCAAGCTCCCGAGGTAAAGAAGGGAAAACTTGACACTTTTTTGTGCACATGTAATTACAGCTGCATGAGAGATGACTTCATAGACATCAGTCTTGGAAGGAAGAGGGAAAAAGTAGTTTTAGCTTCTGTAGGTTTCTGCAAAGGCGCGTGGTTTTCATATTTTGGTAGCACAGTAGGGGCCAAGGATTAATTCCCCTACTCGTTCTACAAGACACCATTTGCAGTAAAGGTACATAAGATGCCGGTGCACAGGTGGGGTTAGACTTAGGAAAGTTGCTGAAGGGTTTAATTCAGACTACTGCCCTGGTGACAGTAGCTGGTTTTGTGGGAAACTACACAGCTAAGCATTGTAAGACTTTGTGCGTTGGTACAGCCATTTAGGATGGATGGCTAAAACCATTAATAGATATTCTGGGAAGGGAATAAAGTAACACGTTAGCGATGTGTTTATTATCATCATGATCATTTTGATATATTTGTTATGTAGACAAGTACTGCATAATGAATAACTATATGTTAGGAAAATAACAATTGAGTGTGGTTATTGAGTTGGGTTTGAAGGGTGAAGTTCTACGTTATCACTTGCACACAAGAGATTCTCCAAGCAATCCTGAACTAACATAACATAACTCCTTATCGGAGGGGGGGTAGTGAGAGACGTGCCAGTTCTCCATAAAGGGCACATATACTTTTGGGGCTAAGGGGATCTGCTGGATGTGACCCCAATTAATTTTGGGGTGAAAATGACAAATGCTGCCGATGGTTCCTGCTTTTTGTCTTTTGGCCACCTCTGAGAGTCTACTTTCAGACATTACACTTCGTGTTGCACCACATAAGTTTCTATTCAAGGGTTTGAAAAGACAGCCATAGTTGTGCATCCTTGCTGCACCGACACTGGTGAATTACCACTGAATAACAGACATAGGCTGTTACAATTTACTAGTACACAGAGTTTACTATACATCCAAGAGTCTGATGGATCATGGATTGAGGGATGACGCTAGATGCACGAGTGTAGGAAGTTGGCTCTGTATGTGCTATTTCAAAGTAAGGAATAGCATGCACAGAGTCCAAGGGTTCCCCTTAGAGGTAAAATAGTGGTAAAAAGAGATAATACTAATGCTCTATTTTGTGGTAGTGTGGTCGAGCAGTAGGCTTATCCAAGGAGTAGGGTTAAGCATTTGTTGTACATACACATAGACAATAAATGAGGTACACACACTCAGAGACAAATCCAGCCAATAGGTTTTGTTATAGAAAAATATCTTTTCTTAGTTTATTTTAAGAACCACAGGTTCAAATTTTACATGTAATAGCTCTTTTGAAAGGTATTGCAGGTAAGTACTCTAGGAACTTTGAATCATTACTTTAGCATGTATACTTTTTACATAAAACACAATAAGCTGTTTTAAAAGTGGACACTTAGTGCAATTTTCACAGTTCCTGGGGGAGGTAAGTTATTGTTAGTTTCAACAGGTAAGTAAGGCACTTACAGGTTTCAGTTTTTGGTCCAAGGTAGCCCACCGTTGGGGGTTCAGAGCAACCCCAAAGCTATCACACCAGCAGCTCAGGGCCGGTCAGGTGCAAAGGTCAAAGAGGTGCCCAAAACACATAGGCTATAATGGAGAGAAGGGGGTGCCCCGGTTCCAGTCTGCCAGCAGGTAAGTACCCGCGTCTTCGGAGGGCAGACCAGGGGGGTTTTGTAGGGCACCGGGGGGGACACAAAGTAGCACAGAAAGTACACCCTCAGCAGCGCGGGGGGCAGCCGGGTGCAGTGTGCAAACACGCGTTGGGTTTCCTTCAGGTTTCAATGGGAGACCAAGGGGTCTCTTCAGCGATGCAGGCAGGCAAGGGGGGGGCTCCTCGGGGTAGCCACCACCTGGGCAAGGGAGAGGGCCTCCTGGGGGTCACTCCTGCACAGAAGTTCCGTTTCTTTAGGGGCTGGGGGCTGCGGGTGCAGGGTCTTTTCCAGCCGTCGGGAAATGGAGTTCAGACAGTCGCGGTCAGGGGGAGCCTGGGGGTTCCCTCTGCAGGCGTCGCTGTGGGGGCTCAGGGGGGACAACTTTGGTTACTCACAGTCGTAGAGTCGCCGGAGGGTCCTCCCTGAGTTGGTTGTTCTCCACCAGTCGAGTCGGGGTCGCCGGGTGCAGTGTTGCAAGTCTCACGCTTCTTGCGGGGAGTTGCAGGGGTCTTTAAATCTGCTCCTTGTAACAAAGTTGCAGTTCTTTTGGAGCAGTGCCGCTGTCCTCGGGAGTGTCTTGTCTTTTTCGAAGCAGGGCAGTCCTCAGAGGATTCAGAGGTCGCTGGTCCCTTGGAAAGCGTCGCTGGAGCAGGTTTCTTTGGAAGGCAGGAGACAGGCCGGTAAGTCTGGGGCCAAGGCAGTTGGTGTCTTCTGTTCTTCCTCTGCAGGGGTTTGTCAGCTCGGCAGTCCTTCTTCTTGTAGTTGCAGGAATCTAATGTTCGATGGCATATGTTGCTGCAGATACACATGTGTGTGGCACAGTCCGCTGCCTGGTGTTGGGCTCGGAGTATTACAAGTTGTTTTTCTTCGAAGAAGTCTTTTTGGTCACGGGACCGAAGGACTCCTCCCTCCTTGGCTCCATTGCGCATGGGCGTCGACTCCATCTTAGATTGTTTTTTTCCGCTGTCGGGTTCGGACGTATTCCTTTTCGCTCCGTGTTTCGGTTCGGAAAGTTAGTCAGACTCTCGGAAGAAAGCGTCGGTATTGTTCCGTTCGGTATCGGAATAGTTAGGTACATCGACACCGATCATCGGAAGACTTTGGGGTAGTTTCGATCCCCCATCGGGGCCTGGTCGGCCCGACCGCGTGCGACATCGAAGCCGATGGAACGGACCCCGTTTCGTTTCTGCCCAAAATGTCACAGTAAGTATCCTTATACAGATCAGCACTTGGTCTGTAAATTGTGCTTGTCCCCCGAGCACAAGGAGGATACCTGTGAAGCCTGTCGAGCCTTCCGGTCCAGAAAAACACTCCGGGACCGAAGAGCCAGGCGTCAACAAATGGCGTCCACGTCGACAAAACAACGTTTCGACGAGGAAGAGGAAACATTCTCGGTTCCGGAATCAGAATCCGGAGACTCCGACGTCGAACAACAGCAACAAACTGTGAGTAAGACGTCGAAAAGTAAATCCATCGACAAACCGAAAGCCCAGGGGACGCCACTGCCAACAGGCCATGGCTCGACCCATAAAACAGGCGACCCGTCGAAGGCGCCGAAAAAGGGCACGCCCATAGCGAAGACACCCGACTCCGGTCGAGGGACCGCCATGGAGCAACCTCGGGGGCCGAGAAAGCGGCTCCGAGAGACAAAAACAAGATACCGGCACCGAAAAACATCGGCACCGAGAATCCATGCCGAAAGGAACAAAAGTTCTGTCGGTGCCGAAACCGAAAAAAGATTCTCTCTCGGCGCCGAAAAATACCACACCTTCATCCTACTCAGAGGAACAAGGAATAAGTGGCCAAATGCACAGATTTGGACAAGAGCTCCAAAGTGTAGAATCGGACTACACACAAAAGAGACTGTACATCCAGCAAGACACAGGGAAGATATCAACCCTTCCCCCAATCATGAGGAAAAGAAGGATCGGCCTTCCAAAGGATGACGCACAACCACAAGCCAAAGTGGTTAAAAAAGTCACGCCTCCGCCCTCTCCACCACAGGCATCGCCGGCACAAACACCGCCACAAATGCACTCACCAGCGCAAACTACCATAAGTCATGACGATCAGGATCAAGACGCTTGGGACCTGTATGACACCCCAGTGCCGGACAATGATCCCGAGTCATACCCCACAAAGCCGTCACCGCCAGAGGACAGTACCTCATACTCGCAACTGGTGGCTAGGGCAGCAGAATTCCACAATGTCCAACTGCATTCCGATCCTATAGAGGATGATTTTTTATTTAACACCCTCTCGGCTACACACAGCCAATATCAATGTCTCCCAATGCTACCAGGGATGTTACGGCACGCAAAACAAATTTTTGAAGAGCCCGTAAAATCAAGAGCCATCACCCCAAGGGTGGATAAGAAATACAAACCACCACCCACAGACCCAGTGTTTATTACTTCGCAGTTACCACCTGACTCCGTGGTAGTAGGGGCAGCTCGCAAGAGAGCAAATTCACATACATCTGGCGACGCCCCACCTCCGGACAAAGAAAGCCGAAAATTTGATGCGGCAGGGAAAAGAGTAGCATCACAGGCAGCCAACCAGTGGCGCATCGCAAATTCACAAGCGCTGCTGGCCAGATATGACCGCGCACACTGGGACGAGATGCAACTTCTCGTAGACCATCTTCCCCAGGAATACCAAAAAAGGGCGCAGCAAATAGTGGAAGAGGGACAAACGATCTCAAACAATCAAATCCGCTCTTCACTAGACGCAGCCGATACTGCAGCAAGAACAGTCAACACTGCTGTCACCATAAGGAGACACGCTTGGCTACGCACTTCAGGCTTCAAACCTGAAATCCAGCAGGCTGTCCTTAATATGCCCTTCAACGAGAAACAACTTTTTGGCTCTGAAGTGGATACAGCCATTGAAAAA
Organism: Pleurodeles waltl; assembly: GCF_031143425.1. Lineage (NCBI taxonomy): Eukaryota > Metazoa > Chordata > Amphibia > Caudata > Salamandridae > Pleurodeles > Pleurodeles waltl. Next base: position 384,016,090 of record NC_090436.1, on the reverse strand, counting down.
CTTAAAAAGGACACAGACACGGCCAAGGCCATGGGCGCACTCTACTCCCCGCAGAGTAGAGGCTCTTTCAGAAAAACTCCATTTAGAGGGGGGTTTCGTGGCCAACCCACAGACACCACCAGCCAACAAACAAGAACCACACCATATCAGGGTTCCTTCCAAAGGGGAGGTTTCAGGGGATATCGGGGGGGTCAATTCCCAAGGAGTAGGGGAAGATTCCAGACTCCAAAAACACCTCCACCTAAACAGTGACTTTCAAGTCACGCAACCCCTTCACTCAACACCAGTGGGGGGAAGACTAAGCCAATTCTACCAATCTTGGCAACAGATTACAACAGACAATTGGGTATTAGCAATAATCCAACATGGCTATTGCATAGAATTCCACAACTTCCCACCAAACATCCCCCCCAAAACACGCAAAATGTCACCACAACATTTAGAACTTTTAGGACTAGAAGTTCAAGCACTACTGCAAAAGGATGCAATAGAGTTAGTACCAGTACAACAAAAAAACACAGGAGTTTACTCCCTGTACTTCCTAATTCCAAAAAAAGACAAAACATTAAGACCAATATTAGATCTCAGGACACTAAATACCTACATCATATCGGACCATTTTCACATGGTCACACTACAAGACATCATTCCACTGCTCAAACAGCAAGATTACATGACCACATTAGACCTAAAGGATGCGTACTTTCATATACCAATACACCCTTCTCACAGAAAGTACCTACGGTTCGTATTCAAAGGAATACATTACCAATTCAAGGTGTTGCCATTCGGAATAACAACTGCACCAAGAGTATTCACAAAATGTCTAGCAGTAGTAGCAGCACACATCAGGAGACAACAGATACATGTGTTCCCTTACCTAGACGATTGGCTAATCAAGACCAACACAGTAAAAAAATGCGCAAACGACACCACATTTGTCATACAAACCCTTCACAAACTGGGGTTTTCCATCAACTATACAAAATCACACCTGGAACCGTGTCAAACACAACAATATCTAGGAGCAACCATCAACACATCAAAAGGAATTGCCACTCCAAGTCCACAAAGAGTGCAGGCATTCCACAAGGTAATAAGTGCTATGTTTCCAAACCAAAAGATACAAGCAAAATTTGTGCTAAAACTTCTAGGCATGATGTCATCATGCATAGCCATTGTCCCAAACGCAAGACTACACATGCGACCCTTACAACAGTGTCTAGCATCACAATGGTCACAGGCACAGGGTCAACTTCAAAATCTGGTGTTGGTAGACCGCCAAACATACCTCTCGCTTCTATGGTGGAACAGCAAAAATTTAAACAAAGGGCGGACATTTCAGGACCCAGTGCCTCAATACGTTATAACAACAGATGCTTCCATGACAGGGTGGGGAGCACACCTCAATCACCACAGCATTCAAGGACAATGGGATATACACGAAACAAAATTTCATATCAATTACCTAGAACTGTTAGCAGTATTTCTAGCGTTAAAAGCCTTCCAACCCATAATAACACACAAATACATTCTTGTCAAAACAGACAACATGACAACAATGTATTATTTAAACAAACAAGGAGGAACACACTCAACACAATTGTGCCTCCTAACACAAAAAATTTGGCAGTGGGCGATTCACAACAACATTCGCCTAATAGCACAATTTATTCCAGGAATACAAAACCAACTAGCAGACAACCTTTCGCGAGACCACCAACAAGTCCACGAATGGGAAATTCACCCCCAAGTTCTGAACAAGTACTTTCAAATTTGGGGAACACCCCAGATAGATTTGTTCGCAACAAAAGAAAACTCAAAATGCCAAAACTTCGCATCCAGGTACCCACACCGCGAATCACAAGGCAATGCTCTATGGATGAGTTGGTCAGGGATATTTGCGTACGCTTTTCCCCCTCTCCCTCTCCTTCCATATCTAGTAAACAAGTTGAGTCAAAACCAACTCAAACTCATACTGATAGCACCCACATGGGCAAGACAACCTTGGTATACAACTCTACTAGACCTTTCACTAGTACCGCATGTCAAACTACCCAACAGGCCAGATCTGTTAACACAACACAAACAACAGATCAGGCATCCAAACCCAGCATCATTGAATCTGGCAATTTGGCTCCTGAAATCCTAGAATTCGGACACTTAGACCTCACACAAGAATGCATGGAGGTCATAAAACAAGCTAGAAAACCTTCCACTAGACACTGCTATGCATCTAAGTGGAAAAGATTTGTTTACTACTGCCATGCCAATCAAATACAACCATTACATGCCTCTACTAAAGACATAGTAGGATACTTACTACATTTGCAAAAAGCAAATCTCGCTTTTTCATCTATAAAAATACACCTCGCAGCAATATCTGCTTACCTACAAACTACTCATTCATCGTCTCTATTTAGAATACCAGTTATTAAAGCATTCATGGAAGGGCTAAAAAGAATTATACCACCAAGAACACCACCAGTTCCTTCATGGAATCTTAACATCGTCTTAACAAGACTCATGGGTCCACCTTTCGAACCCATGCATTCCTGTGAAATGCAATATCTAACCTGGAAGGTCGCATTTCTCATTGCAATCACATCCCTCAGAAGAGTAAGTGAAATACAGGCATTTACCATACAAGAACCATTTATTCAAATACACAACAATAAAATAGTTCTAAGAACAAATCCAAAATTTCTGCCAAAAGTAATCTCACCATTCCATTTAAATCAAACAGTAGAATTGCCAGTGTTCTTCCCACAACCAAATTCTGTGGCTGAAAGGGCACTACATACATTAGACATCAAAAGAGCACTAATGTATTACATTGACAGAACAAAGCTAATCAGGAAAACAAAACAACTGTTCATAGCTTTTCAAAAACCACACATAGGAAATCCAATCTCTAAACAAGGCATTGCTAGATGGATAGTCAGATGCATTCAAACATGCTATCTTAAAGCCAAAAGAGAATTGCCTATTACACCAAAGGCACACTCAACCAGAAAGAAAGGTGCTACAATGGCCTTTCTAGGAAACATTCCTATGAGCGAAATATGTAAGGCTGCAACCTGGTCTACGCCTCATACGTTTACTAAACACTACTGTGTAGACGTACTAAATGCACAACAAGCTACAGTGGGCCAAGCTGTACTAAGAACATTATTCCAAACTACTTCAACTCCTACAGGCTAAACCACCGCTTTTAGGGGAGGTAACTGCTTTATAGTCTATGCCACACATGTGTATCTGCAGCAACATATGCCATCGAACTGAAAATGTCACTTACCCAGTGTACATCTGTTCGTGGCATTAGTCGCTGCAGATTCACATGTACCCTCCCACCTCCCCGGGAAGCCTGTAGCCGTTTAGAAGTAGATCATAAATCTTAAACATCTGAACATTTGTAAATAATTATTAGAAACTCTTAACGTACATACATATTCACTCCATTGCATGGGCACTATTTATACCAAACAACTCCATCCTCACCCTCTGCGGGGAAAACAATCTTAGATGGAGTCGACGCCCATGCGCAATGGAGCCGAGGAGGGAGCAGTCCTTCGGTCCCGTGACCAAAAAGACTTCTTCGAAGAAAAACAACTTGTAATACTCCGAGCCCAACACCAGGCAGCGGACTGTGCCACACATGTGAATCTGCAGCGACTAATGCCACGAACAGATGTACACTGGGTAAGTGACATTTTCATTCTAGGTTCAGGGAGAGCCCTTTAATACTAAATTTAAGGGCGTGTTTAGGTCTGGGGGGTTAGTAGCCAATGGCTACTAGCCCTGAGGGTGAGTACACCCTCCTTGTGCCTCCTCCCAAGGGGAGGGGGTCACATCCCTAATCCTATTGGGGGAATCCTCCATCTGCAAGATGGAGGATTTCTAAAAGTTAGAGTCACTTCAGCTCAGGACACCTTAGGGGCTGTCCTGACTGGCCAGTGACTCCTCCTTGTTGCTTTCTTTGTTTCCTCCAGCCTTGCCGCCAAAAGTGGGGGCCGTGGCCGGAGGGGGCGGGCAACTCCACTAAGCTGGAGTGTCCTGCGGTGCTGTGACAAAGGGGTGAGCCTTTGAGGCTCACCGCCAGGTGTTACAGCTCCTGCCGGGGGGAGGTGTTAGCATCTCCACCCAGTGCAGGCTTTGTTACTGGCCTCAGAGTGACAAAGGCACTCTCCCCATGGGGCCAGCAACATGTCTCTAGTGTGGCAGGCTGCTGGAACCAGTCAGCCTACACAGATAGTCGGTTAAGTTTCAGGGGGCACCTCTAAGGTGCCCTTTGTGGTGTATTTTACAATATAATGTACACTGGCATCAGTTTTCAGTGTAGCCATTATGGTGCTGTGGAGTTCGTGTAAAACAGACTCCCAGACCATATACTCTTATGGCTACCCTGCACTTACAATGTCTAAGGTTTTGCTTAGACACTGTAGGGGCACAGTGCTCATGCACTGGTACCCTCACCTATGGTATAGTGCACCCTGCCTTAGGGCTGTAAGGCCTGCTAGAGGGGTGTCTTACCTATACTGCATAGGCAGTGAGAGGCTGGCATGGCACCCTGAGGGGAGTGCCATGTCGACTTACTCATTTTGTTCTCACTAGCACACACAAGCTGGTAAGCAGTGTGTCTGTGCTGAGTGAGGGGTCTCTAGGGTGGCATAATACATGCTGCAGCCCTTAGAGACCTTCCCTGGCATCAGGGCCCTTGGTACCAGAGGTACCAGTTACAAGGGACTTATCTGGATGCCAGGGTGTGCCAATTGTGGAATCAAAAGTACAGGTTAGGGAAAGAACACTGGTGCTGGGGCCTGGTTAGCAGACCTCAGCACACTTTCAATTCAAAACATAGCATCAGCAAAGGCAAAAAGTCAGGGGGTAAGCATGCCAAGGAGGCATTTCCTTACACACGAGTTGCATAGATCCTGATGCAGGATTCCCCCACCTTTTCTGGTCATGCCCACTGGTAGCTGCATAATGGCAATCAATAACTTTAAGATATTTCCATCATGATTGATCAAACCATCTACCCCGCTACCTTTTAGCATTACTGGGTGTGAAGGACATCCTAGTGGGGATCAGATAATGCACTGCACTCGACCTCCTCCTGGCTAAAAGGTATATGGCACTACACTAGGAATGTCGTCCACCACATCCACTCAAATCTGGCTGAGAGATTTAGCTTACTACAGCAACTTGCTAGAAACATTCAGTAATGCTCCCAGTCATCCATACCAGAAGACATCTGGTGGCCTTTGCAATCATTCCTGTCATAACCAAACCTAAATCCCACTTCATCCCACCCCAATATTTGAGAGCTTAAGCCATGTCTTTTGTGTGGAGCCCATTGAGTACCTGGTGGTGTAAGGCGAACATTGTCTTACTCCGAAGTGCATGCTGGGCTACTTGTTTTGGGATATTATTTAGCAATCTTTTATCCTATGCACAACTAGATGCGACTTATAATTCCTTGGCACTTACTAGACTACATGTTTTGGCTTTTCCCTGTTGATCTATTGGATAGTAGCAGGTGTTGTGAATACCTGATAAATATATATATATTTTTTAAACTAGTTTGTTCTGATAGAGACTTCTAGCTGCAGATTCCTCATCTTTTGAATATTCCCTGTGTCAGACTGTATCTGGAAACTTTTCTGCCAGTACCTCTGCATGCCGGTAGGTGGCGCCATATGGCTCTGCACTAATGCCGTTCCGCTCCAGAAATGACATGGAGAGCCCATATAGACACCACTTCCTGCACTCTGACGTCACTTCCTTTTTTTTTCTGTGCCACCAGATGAGGATCCAGCGCTAAATTGTTTCTTAGAGCTTCTTACCTCATCAAAAAGTGTTATACAGTGTGCAAGGGACTTGTCTACTCACAAAATGACAGGTTTTAAATCCTGACAAAGACCTGTAAGGACTCTCGCAAACAAATGTTTGTGATAGATTCTCACCAAATTTGCCTATGGGGCCTGGCACTGAGCCACTACACTGAGGCCTGCAATGACTGTGCACTGATGAACCCAAAGGCCATACAAAACCTCAAGGCAAAATTCTACATTGTCAAACACTGGAAGACTCCATAGCAAGACTGTTCCAAGTCGTAAATTCAGTCTCAATCCTGTTCAAGATTCAAAAGTCGCCAGAGACATTCCAGGGGCTAGTCTTCCTCTCGATCCAAATCTTGGGGCAAGTTGAAGCTATAACACAAGAAATCTAAGCACGACTTGGCCTCCTCCCAACACTCACACTCCCTGAGAAGATGTGGGCACCATGACATAAATTTCAAACTCACTTCCAAAGTCATTGAACCTTGAAGCCAATCCCGCAACTTGTCCCAGCACAACCCAAGTTTCCAGGGCAGTTCACCACTGTTAAGCAGATCAAAGATTTCTGTGAGGCTATCGACTCTTCAGGTCCTTGCCAACTCCCTCTGTTCTGTCTGTGGGCCAAGCTGAGTTGAGAGGTTCTCCACCCGGATTACTGCCAGCGGGTTTGCCTCAGTACCAGCTGGACTGCCCAAGCCCATCAGAATAGCTGCCTCTGGCTCCACTTTTGACTACCTCCAGCACCACGGTCCATATTGGTTTCTGGTGCATCGATGTTGATGACAGAAGAGGAGGCCCCAATTATCTTCTTTAGCATAGAGTCGGCATTGGGTTGACCTCGATTAGTGTTGCACTCAGCTGCTGTTGAGGCTCTGTTTCCTCCACTTGATTTGCCGTCACAATGACAAACGCACACCCTACGTTCACTGCTAGGCACTGATTCAGATAACTATTACAATGTGAGAGATTAGATTGGCCAACCTTATCAAGAGAAGAACTGGTATGACAACCTGCTCAAGGCCAGTGGCCTTGAAACCTCCACTGAGTCCGGTCTCCCCTGGCCCTGCCACTAAGCACAGTGCTTCTGCGCCATAAAATAACAGATGATGGACGGAATGCTTAACACTTTCCCTCAGTGTCCATCAACTGTTATGTTTTGCATTTGTCGCCCCATGTGGGAAGGGTATGCCCAGACATGGGTTCCGTGCTCACTATGCCACCAGATTCAATCTAACCTGGCTGAAGTGGGGTGATACCCCGAAACCGGTCCTAGGATGCTTGTTTCTGGTCCAGGGAGGACCTGGTCTGGCAGTTTGGGCTGAACTGTGCCCATAGGGAACAGGGTCAAGACCGATTTGCATATGGCTGGGTCCAAACTGGAATGGCATGGTGAGCAAAAACACTGATGGATTAAACCCAGATCTGTGACTGGGGGTGAAGGTTTGATTTGTTCTGCATTCCATCCATCATCTGTTCTTTTTGTTTTTGGGTAGGGCAGCCTACGTACTTAACCTCTAACTCCCATCATGGAGGTTAAGACGAATGTACTTACAGAAGTTATTCAGCCGGGGAAGACATCTAATAAGCTCCTTTTGCCATTACAGAAAGTTTGTTAGGGGCATGGGCCAAACCTTGCTCTGGCCCCCTGGTCAACCACCAAATTGAACGCCACTGCCTTGCCCTGGGCAACCTTGCACTTTTTATTTCCGCAACCCTTACCTGCAAGCTTGGTGGTGAAGACATCTGCAAGCAAGATTAATCCCAACACTTCACCGACTTCTCCCCCTTGATAGTCGAAAGGGGTGGAGATCTTCAGGAAGGGGGTTTTCTTATCCACCAGCTTGGCGCTCAGGTCGGTGAATGGTCACTGCCTGCCGGGGCATTAATCTTGTGCCCTTAGGGACTCGGGCTCAAGTCCTTCTAGGTATCCATAACAATCTCTGACTAGTCATCACACTGTACGGGACAGACATGATGCACCAAGTTCATAACTCCATTGTGGCTTGGACAACACCAAATCCATCAGGCAGGATACTGGCACCAGTGTTGCCATTCGCCTCCTCGCTTGGATGTTTCCCACAGGTCTTTCAAACAGTGTCCAGTCATCCCTCATGGACATGCAATTGGACTGGACTCATCTGCCTGTGGACGTGGCAAACTCTGCACCCTCCACTCAAGCGCTTTAAGCACAGCAGGGCCACAGCACGCTTCTTCAGCTTCCTGATCGATTTTGCCAACAGCATTATCCTTACTGTTCCTTCTGTGGCTTCAGCAGAGATACCCTATACCATCAGCCAATCCAACTCTATCATAGTACCTAGCAGTTATGCATTCACATGTGTGCTGGTCAACTTGCCACCTAGTCCATTGCCCTGCCTGCAGCCACACATGCGTAGCCCATTTAGCGTGCCTTAGTGGAACGCAGCCACTCAATAAGAGGCAGGATCTTACGATTCTTGCCGGGTTGGCAGGCCATGCATCGGACAGGTGGGTCCTGCAAATTATGCTATGCCTTACCTTTCTGCACCTTCCATTTTTCCCCCCAGTGACTGACTGACTGGCCATCTTTTCATTTTCTGGCTGACAGGGCAAGCTCTTTTGGCCAAAGGGACTGCAGAGATGGTGCCTGCACCAGAAATAGGTTGTTACTCCTGCTACTTTTTGGTGCCAAAGAAGGGCAGTGGCTTTCATCAGATTTTTTTTTTTTTTTTAGCTGTGCCCTCTTGTAAATGGTCACAATGTCCCTCGATCCCTGGGTGGCGTTGGACCTGCAGGACACCTATTTCCAAATATCCATCCAGCAAGCACACCTGCGGTTCGTGGTGGGACATGAGCATTTTCAGTTTGCTCTACTCCACTTTGTTCTTAACAGTGCCCCTTGAGTGTTCACAAAAGAGATAGCAGTGGTGGCAGCACATCTTTGAGGCTGGGGTCCAGTTTTTCCTGTACCACAATGATTGGCTGTTGAAAACAGGCTCCACCCATTGCAGTTGCCATCCACCTCCAAAATCCGATGAACCTCCAGTCATCACTATTAATGTGTCAAAGTCACACCTGACTTCTCAGTTGCTCCTCTTCATCGGAGCCATTCCGGGCAGGGTTCAGTTTTGAGCCTTTCCTACAGGAAAGAGTTCAGAACATACAGGCTATGATCCTGCTCTTTCAGCCTTGGTCCTTGATTTCAGTGAGGTCGATTCTGAGGCTGCTGGGGCTTATGGACTCTTACATTCTGCTGGTCGAGCAGTCCAGGGGCATATGTGCACTCTGCAATGAGGTCTGAAGTCTCACCAGGCCCAACATCAAGGGGATCTGTCAGACCACGTTCAGGATTTGAAGGAGACTGCAAAAGATCTGCAGTGGTGGTTACTGGACCATGACTGGGTTAGCGGCAGACCCCTCTCTCTTCCTGACCCAGTGCTGACAGTGATGACTGGTGCATCGCCTCTGGCTTGGGGTAGCTATCTGGGAGATGTGGGGATTAGAGGCCTGTGGTCTCTGGTGGAGTCCCAGCCACTTATAAACCTTCTGAAGTTGAGGGCCAACTACTTGACTTTAAAAGCCTTTCTTCCATCCCATAAGGGGAGGCTGGTACAGGTACCCATGGACAACACTGTTGCCATGTGGTACTGCTACAAACAGAGCAGGGTAGGATCACAGACCCTGTGAAAGCAGGCCTTGTGCCTCTGGAATCTTCCAGGTGGTGAACCACATTGCAGGATCATTGAATACCAGGGCGGATGAGCTCAGCCTTCAGTGCCTATTGGGTCAAGATTGGCAGTTCTTCCCGAAGGTGGTGTGAGGGCTTTTCTGCAAATGGAGTGAACCGTGGCTCAATATGTTTGCACTGCTGAGTGCGCGCAAAGTCAGCACCTCTGCATGTTGGAGTTTCCAAGACATCTCTTGCTCTGAGAGGTGTTCCACCTTGAACGGAAAGTGGGACTCCTGTATGCCTTTCTGTTGATACTACTCCTGCCCCAAGTTCTCTAGAAGATCAGTCATCCAATCAGGCTGCCCCTCTGGGAGTATCTGCTTCATGCTTGGAGATTGTGTGGTGATAGCTGAACACTTTCTACCTTCCTCCAGATGTGGTTGATGTCATCGTGACATCCATGTGTCTCTTAAATAAAAACTGTATATGCCTGTTGTTGGGACAAATTTGTGGCTTGGTGGCGTATTCAGCAGATAGTCCCCTTTCAAAGTTATTTGACATTTTGTTTGTTTTGTCCCTTGCCTTAAAGGCTTTGATCTGGGCACAGTTATAGGGCACCATTCAGCTGAACTTTTACATTGATCGTACCATAGAACACAGAGATGACGATCAGCTCTTTGTGAGGTTCTCTGGGGCAGAGAAAGGCAAGGCTGTTCAGAAGAGAATCCTGTCCTGCTGGATTATGCCCTGCATTAAGATCTGCTACGCACTGGCCTAAAAGCAGCCTCCGGAAGGACTGCATGCTCATACTACCAAGGCCAAAGCTGCTACCACTGTGTTAGCATTCGAAGCGGTTAGGTGGGTGTCCCTTCATGCGTTGACAAAGCAATATTGTTTCGCTAGTCAGGTTCACCAAGGGAGGCATTTTGCCTGCTAGGTCCTGGAGGACTTTGTGGTTTGAGTCCATCCACAGGCCCACCTCCAAATAGGTACTGTTTTGGTGTCCAATCAAAAGGTGAGCAATCTGAAACTAGAAGTCTCTATCAGAAGAGCAAGTTACTAACCTTTGGTAACACTTTCTTGTAGAGACTCTATTTAGCTACAGATTCCTCAACAACCTTCCCACCCTCCCTGTTATGTGGATGTCATATTTCTATGAATAAGATCCCAAGTCTAGGATTCTACACATTGGTCACAGTACATCAGATAGATGTATCCAGTCTCAAATTTCTTACTTGAACATTCTACAGGTGTCAGACTGGATCAGGACTTGTGGGATGCCTATTTCCTGTCATGCCTGTCCACAGATGTTACCTACGTCTCACTGTGTAACAAACACTTTCGGTTTGCAGTACTCCTTTTCAGGTTCGCACAAGGGTGATGGCAGTGGTTCCAGCACATTTGTGGAGTTTAGGGGTTCCAATCTTCTCCTACCACGATGAGTGGCTGTTGAAGGCAAGCTCACCCCAGGCAGTCGTCTCCTTCCTCCAGGCTTCTGCAATCGCTGGGTGTAGGAGGTTGGCTCTGTATATACTATTTCAAAGCAAGAAATAGTGTGCACAGAGTCCAAGGGTTCCCCTCAGAGGTAAGATAGTGGCAAAATTAGATAATTCTAATGCTCTATTTTGTGTTAGTGTGGTCGAGCAGTAGGCTTATCAGAGGGTAGTGTTAAGCATTTGTTGTACACAGCCAGGCAATAAATGAGGAACACACACTCATACTTACTCCAGGCCAACAGGTTTTTATATAGAAAAATATCTTTTCTTAGTTTATTTTAAGAACCACAGGTTCAAGATTTGCAGTAAACACTTTAAATGGAAGGTACTTCACTTAGATACTTTAGGAACTTTGAATAAAAGCAATATCATATACAGTCTTTGTAAAAATGGCAATAAGCTATTTTCAAAGTGCACAATGCAAAAATCAAAAGTTCCTGGGGGAGGTAAGTAAAACACAAGTCTCAGTCCTGGGGCATAGGCAGCCCACAGTTGGGTGTTCAAGGCAACCCCAATGTTACCACACCAGCAGCTCAGGGCCGGTCAGGTGCAGAGGTCAAAGAGGTGTCCAAAACACATAGGCGCCTATGGAGAACAGGGGTGCTCCGGTTCCAGTCTGCCAGCAGGTAAGTACCTGTGTCCTCGGGGGACAGACCAGAGGGGTTTTGTAGAGCACGGGGGGGACAAGTAGGCACACAAAACACACCCTCAGCGGCACAGGGGCGGCCGGGTGCAGTGTGCATAGCAGGCGTCTGGTTTAGTATTGATTTCAATGGAGGGATCCGGTTGAGGGGGGCACTCTAGCGGTGCAGGCAGGCACAGGGGGGTCTTCTCGAGACAGCCACTACCTGGGCTAGGCAGAGGGTCACCTGGGGGTCACTCCTGCGCTGAAGTTCGGTTCCTTCAGGTCCTGGGGCGCGGGTACGGTGCTGGTTCCAGGCGTCGGGTCCCTTGTTACAGGCAGTCGCGGTCAGGGGTGCTTCCAGATTTTCTCTGCAGGCGTCGCTGTGGGGGTTGAGAGGGGTCATCTCTGCTACTCACGGGCACGCCGTTGCCGGGGAGTCCTCCCTGTGGTGTTTGTTCTCTGGATCCCGAGGCGGGGGCGTCTGGTGCAGAGTGTGAAGTCTCACGCTTCCGGCGGGAAACATGAAGTCTTTGGAAGTTGCTTCTTTGTTGCAAAGAAGTAGCTGGTTTTGAGCAGGGCCGCTGCTCACTGGAGTTTCTTGATCCTTTAGTCCAGGGCAGTCCTCTGAGGCTTCAGGGGTCTCTGGTCCCTGTCTGATGTGTCGCTGGTTGCAGGTTTTAGAAGTTGGAGACAGGCCAGTAGGGCTGGGGCCAAAGCAGTTGTCGTCTTCCTTCAGCAGTCCTTCTTGTTTCTTCAGGTTGCAGGAATCTGATTTCCTGGGATCTGGGGTGCCCCTAAATACTAAGTTTAGAGGTGTGTTTAGGTCTGGGAGGGCAGTAGCCAATGACTACTGTCCTTGAGGGTGGCTACACCCTCTTTGTGCCACCTCCCTGTGGGAACTCAAACTCAAGATGGAGGATTTCTAAAGGCAGGGGTCACCTCAGCTCAGGACACCTTAGGGACTGTCCTGACTGGTGGGTGACTCCTTGTTTTCTCATTATCTCCTCAAGCCTGTGCCAGGGCAGACTCCGTGCCTCCCGAGTTTCTGGGAGCCAGAGCGACCCCTGCCCAACTCAGAGTTTTATGAGGCCATGCGTCTCTTTTTTGGACAGCCCAACACCACTAGAGCGCCTTTGGGCCCTGCAGAGCCAGAAGGGGCCCCTTTGGGTTCTGCACCAGTGGCTTTGGCCTCAGCACAGAGCGGCATACAAGGATCCAGTCCTGGATCCAGACTGGCATCAATTGTACCTCTCTGACCTTCCACGACGCCAGTCCTGACACTTCCGGCACCATCCACAGACAGCGCCATGCCCATTGTGATCCCCAACTCCGACACAGAGCCTAATGGGTGTCTTACTAGGCCGACTCCAACACCACAGGAGAACTGCATCCTTGGTCGGATACTGAGCCCTTTTATTACGGATTAGGGATTAATGGGGAGGGTCGCAGGACCCTTTAGAATATCAGTCCCATGAAACTGTGGACTGGTGGGAAGACTTGAGCGAGGCTAGCGAACTGGATACTTCTCCAGGTACTGGCATGCTTTCTTCCCCTACCGTGGCTACAGAAGAGGGAACATCTTCTGCTGTGGTGATGAGAAGAGTGGGCTGAGACCTTGCAACTTCAACCGCCTTCAGTGGCCATCAAGACTAATCTCTTAACAGAGGTGCTACAACCGAGAGCGTCCACCTCAGAATCCCTTTTCCTGTTTAATGAGGCCCTCATCAAGGTCCTAACGGGTACCTGGGCCAAACCTAGCACAGAGGCTCCTGTGAACAGGACAATTGCTTGCCAACATCCCCCCTACTTGGGAAGATGATGTTTTATACCGGCAACCTAGCATTGCAGTCTTTGAACACTGCATGCCTTTTGGGCCGGTATTCACACATGCTGTGGGACATGATTGTGTAAGTGCTGCCACAGGTTCCGGAGGAGGCCCAGACTGTACTCACTCTGGCTGTTGCCAATAGAAGAGATGCCGTGAAGTCCACAATCCATTGCAGATTGGACACAACCAATTCGCTGGGCAGAACGGTTTCATCGAAAGTGGCCCTAAAGGCGCCACACCTGGCTGAGGACGTCTGGCTTTTCAGCGGATGTCCAAGCTTCCTTGATGGACATGCACTTTGATAACATCCATCTCTTTGAAGACAAGGCAGACTCTGCACTTGGCAAGTATTCTCGGGCTACAGCCAGGTCCTTGGGCATCGTGGCACCTCCCCCACCCATCTCCCCCATCTGCCTTTGGCAGCTACGGAAGGAGCCTCCAATCACATCCATTCCTGGCCAGCCACCATGGCGAAAGTGCTGCCCAGCCTCTGCAAGGCTGAGGGCGTGGGATCCACCCACCTTCTGTACCAGGTGTGGTCTGGACAGTCCAACTCCACCCCTCCTTCCACCACCACCAAAGCAGACTCTAAGGCTTCCTAGTCTGATGCCCCCCCAAGCATAGGCCAGTTGGCAGCAGGATTCGTCATCACCTGCTCTGCTGACAATCCATCAGGTGGGTTTTGCAGTTAGTCTGAAGGGGTTACTCCCTCCATTTTGAAACTACCCCTCCACCCATGCCACCATTCTAAGATCATAGGACCACATGTCCCTTCTCCTCAAGGAAGTTACAGCTTTCTTGGCAAAGGCAGCCATAGAGAGAGTTCCTGTGCCAGAAGTAGGTTGTGGTTGCTATTCCCACTACTTTCTGGTCCCCAAAAAGGACTTCCGGTCCCTTAATCCCTTCCTCTAGAAGGAGAAGTTCAAGATGCTCACCATGCCATAGGTTCTATCTGCCCAGGTCCCAGGAGACTGGATGGTATTGGACTTTTTGGCTGACTATTTTCATATCCCCATCCTGCCTGCCCACAGATGTTACTTGCGATTCACGGTAGACCACAAGCACTTTCAGTTCACTGTGGTCCCCTTTGGCTTTACCAGCAACCATTGGGTGCTCACTAAGGTGATGGAGGTGGTTGCAGCTCATCATCCGAGATCAGGGTTTCCAGTCTTCCTCTCTTTCGATGACTGGCTGTTGAAGGCAGTCTCACCCAAGGCTGTTGTCTCCCACCTCCAGACTATCCATTATACAGACCTATATTTGCTGGGGTTCACTATTGCAAAGTCACACCTGACCCCTTCTCGGATGCTCCCTTTCATCAGAGCTGTTCTGGACACAGTGCAGTTTCAGCCTTATCCTCCAGAGCAACAAGTCCAGGATATTCAGGCTATGATACAGATGTTTTAGCCTCTATTCTGGATTTTGGTGAGAATGACTCTGTCTGCTGGGCCTTTTGGCATCCTGCTGATGACACATGTAGATGGCATATGCAGGCTCTGCAGTGGGATCTGAAGTTCAAGTGGGTGCAGCATCAGGGGAATCTCTCCAAGAAGGTCCATATCTCGGAAGAGACCATGAAAGATCTGCAGTGGTGGTTAACAAACCATTATCTGGTTATAGGAAGATCTCTCTGCCTTCCCCAACCACATCTGACAGTAGTGATAGATGTCTCACTCTTGGGATGGGGCGGCCATCTTGGAGAGGTGGAGATCAGATGCATTAGGTCTCCGGCGGAATCCCAACTCCACATCAGACTGTTGAAGATCTGTGTGATCCAGCTAGCATTCAAAGCATTTCTTCCCTCTGTCAAGGAAAAGATGGTGCTGGTGTTCACGGACAACACCACCGCCATGTGGGGTGGGGTCGTGGATACTTTGTCAAGTGGGTGGGAGTCTCCGGATGTGGCTGGAACATCGGGCATATCCCATGTGGGTCAACATTTGGCAAGATCTCTGAAACCCAGAGCAGACACATTCAGCCGAAAATGCCTAGCAGACCACATATGGACTCTCCATCCAGAGGTGTTGCAATGTCACTTTCAGCAGTGGGGAGAGCCTTGGTTAGATCAGTTTGCTTCTGAAGAGAACACGCAATGTCAGCAGTTTTGCGTGTTTGAGTTTCCAAGGCTGAAATCTCTTGGAGACACTTCATCCTGAGTGGAACTCCGGCCTCCTGTACTCCTTTCTGCCCTACCACTTCTGCCCAGAGTTCTAAAGAAGATCAGGAACGACCAGGCCCAAGTAATTATTGTGGCTCCAGACTGAGCATGAAGAGTCTGGTATCCCGAGCTGCTGAGCATGTCCTTTGATCCTCCAATCAGACTGACCCTTCGGGCAGATCTTCAGTTGCTGCAGCAGGGGAGGGTTCTGCACTCGAACCTGTCCACTCTTCACCTTCTTGTGTGGAGATTGAGCACCAGCAGTTAACCGCTTTTGGCACTCCTCCCAAAGTCTGTAACGTAATCTTGGCAACCAGGTGCCCCTCCACTAAAATGGTATACTCCTGTTGTTAGATGAAATTTGTGGCATGCTGCACAGACAAGTCTGTTGACTTCCCTTTCTGCCCCTCTCTCTGAGGTCCTGTTGTTTATCCTTTCTCTGGCCCAGAAGGGCTCTGCTATGGGCACTCCTAAAGGTTATTTGTCTGTTATTTACGCTTTTTTGATGTTACCTGATCAAACGTCTTTGTTTAAGCCCCCAATTGTACATAGGTCCCTCAAAGGTCTTAGACATATCTTTCCTCCATCCCCATTCGTTTTGCCCCAATGGTATCTGAATTTGTTTTTGACATTTCTGATGTGCGCTCCTTTTGAGCCTGTCCACAGTTGTCCTCTCAGGCTTCTAACTTTGAAAACAGCCGTCCTTGTGCCCCTTACATCTGCCGGCAGGGTGAGTGAGTTGCAGGCATTGTCATCTAAGCTGCCCTACCTTTCCATCTATCCTGACAAAGTGGTGCTTCGCAGTAGGGCCTCTTTTTTTTCCAAAAGTGGTCACATCCTTTCATATAGGTCAAGCCATCCCATTGGCTACATTGTACATACCCCCACACCTTTCTAAGGAAGAGGAGAGACTCCATCATCTGGACCCAAGAACAGTGTTGGCTTTCTACCTTGATAATACAAATGAATTCCAGGTGGACAACCAACTCTTTGTTGGTTATGTGGGTGCGAAGAAAGGTGAGCAGTGCAGAAGCATACCATCTCCAAATGGGTCTTACTCTGCATTTACATCTGCCACGCACTGGCCAAAAAGCTAACCCCATGAGGGTATGCTTGCTTACTGTTCCTGAGCTAAAACTGAGACCACTGCGTTAGCATGCCGAGTTCCAGTTCTGGATATCTGTCGGGCAGCAACGTGGGCATCTCGTCACACGTTTACAAAACACTGCTACCTAGACAGCCAGGTCCGTAGGAGCGGGCACTTTGCCCGTTCGATCCTGCAGGACTTTCTAGTATGAACTTGGTTTGCAGACCCACCTCCGGGGATATTATTGCTTGGGTATCCATTCAAAGGTAAGGAATCTGCAACTAGAAGTCTCAATCAGATGAACAGGTTACTTACCTCCGGTAACACCTTATCTGGTAGAGATAATACCTAGCTTCATTTTCATTACTGATCCTCCCCTGTGAACTTATTTCTAGGGGATTTCGTAGAGCCTTTGTTTTGACGCACCAGTAGTCAGTTTCTTTATGGCTCTGCACTTCTGCCATGGAAAGTTATGAAAAGAAACTGACATCAGTACACCGGGGTGGCACCTATATAGGAACTGCACTGTTATATCTGGCACAGACTATGCCGACAACGGATGTGGAGCCCATCGACACCACCGAACAGCCCACAGGGGCAGTGCTTATGAAAAACCTCCGGATCCAGTCTGACACCTGGGGTAAATTCAAAGGTAAGGAATCTGCAACTATATATTGTCTCTATCAGATAAGGCGTTACTGAAGGTAAGTAACTTTAATGCCTTGCAAAACTTATAGCGTATACTGTTTGGTGCAATTGAACTGGCAAATGTGGCAGTATTGGGACTAAGAAAGTTGTGGATACTGTAGTGGCTCAAGTGTATGAAGTACTGAAGTGGAAAAAGGAGATAGGTCAAAGCCTGAAAAGTTGGTGCGCCTGACAGTATGCGTCCCTGGCATATCCTGCCCTGAATGCTTCTTTTTAAAGAGAGGCTAAAGTCCTTTTTGTGTCCCTCCAGTATGTTTTCAGAGAAACATTAGTATTGGCAGTTTTAGATTGGTCCTCCTTCTTGCAGACTTCTCATATTATAAGTATCCTCCAGGCCCTAGACTGCATGCAGAAACGTTTCTCCCTATCAGTAGCTCTCCAATGTTGCCAGGTTATGTCATGTGACTGTGATATGCACCATCTTGACCATTATGTGAACAGAGGAAATATAAGGCACCAACCGGCTCATGACCATAAGCTCTTGTTTTTCTTGCTTCCTCAACACCAGTCAGGAACTCTTCTTGGTACCTCACAACTTCTGTGACTAGATCAGATGCCTCCTTTGAAGGTTTCCTGTGACTTGATGGACTTGAAGGATATCAGAGATTTGGCAGGCTAAGTTATATTTGGCCATGCCCTGCAGGGATTTGCCAAAGCAGACCCCCTAACTTTCAGATAAGTCTCTTGATTGGACTATCTTGCAAACGTTCTTCCTACAAAAAACAGTGTATGAAGGAGAAATTATCTTCTTCTTTGAGGGAACTGTTCCACTCCTGGGACCATTTAGAGTCCCAACACCAGTCTCTTCCTTATTGTCTGAGCCTATCCCATCATTAAGAAACATGAAACCAAATTTCCTAACTCAAGCAGCCGGATATCAGCAAGTCCTAGCATTCTGGTAGGCTATACTGAATATCTGCAGAAAGCCTTGTTACTCTGAGCCTCTCTCTAAGGGTTTGGAGAGGAGTGACTGGAAAGGCAGCTATGATCCCAACCTCTTACCTCCATAGGCTTCAGCCTTGGTACTGATGGAGCAAGTGCCTTCCCTATGTACTAACCCCAGTGTGCTAGGCTCCTGTAACACTGGCACTGGTTTTTGAGACGATCTTGGCATTGAATTCAAAATATTTGAAGTCAGCTGACATTATTTGAGTGGCAAAATAAAAACTCATGGAGATGTCAAACTGGACTAGGAAATATAGCATCAGTTGCATTGTGCAGCCTTGAGTCTGCTCCATCCCACCTCTGATGTGATGTCAGGCCCCATTTATGTGCATCACTTCCAAGTGCTGACATGTTCTTTTCTTCTTCTAACACAAATCCAGAGCTAGCAGTGCGGTCTTTGGCAGATGTTTTCCCTTAGGGAAAAACATCCACATTTTCCTTGATTGTGCCGATATGGGCCTTAAAATGACAGGTTTCAATCCCTGTCATGACTGTCTGTGACAGACAACCATAATGTCTGCTTCTGGTGCCTTGGCATCTCAAACAGCTGAAGTTGCGCAAGAAACAAGAATGTTGTCTAAGCACAAGTCTTTGACATCCCGCCACTCCCATGGCCCAGGGTAGCTGTTAACCTCTGAACCGCTCCTGAGAAATGATTCCACTCGTCCTCCTGCCTCAGACGACAGCCACAGTTGATGAAATGCAACTCCTGAGAAGCCCACAGCCATCATTTCTGGTACTCCACTGACTCCCCCCCCAGAGTGTCTTTGGGCCCAAGGTTTTGAGGTGGCAGCGTGTTGGAGGCTCGACAGTGGAACCGTCCCGGATCGCACTTGACCTCTGCCCGAGGTTGACCCCATCAGTGAGCCTCGTGCCACTGACTCACGCTACGGCACAACATCCGTTGCTGTCCACGGTGCCAAGACAGACGCTACGGGCCCAAGCCTCAACACCTCCTCCACATCGAACCCGGATCCCCATAGCTCAACCCGTTTCTGACAACAACAACAATACTGATACAGTTTCTTAGATCCAGAACAACTGTTCTGATGATGATGACATTTATGAGGAACATTACATTTTTTAAGACATTCAATATCCCTAGTAGTTTGGACATTTCCCCTGACATTGGTCTGAATGCTTCATACCCTATAGCCACTGAAGAATCTGCCTCTATTGCAACTCTCATCAGGAGGATAGCGAATGATCTTGATCTAAACCAGAGTGGGTCAAAGCCAGTGTACTGACAGAAGTCCTCAACCATGCAGCCACCACGAGGAACCTCTGCTCCCTTTTAATAATTCTCTCACCGATATACTGGTGGGCATCCGGGGAAAGACCCCCAGTAAACAGATGGTAAAGCGACACAGGCCTGCCCTGTTGATTCAGATTTCTTACTTTAATATCTACTCTGGAGAGTTTGGTAGTTCAGGTGTCGTCCTACCGCCTCGACCTGAACTCATTCCCTAACACCTGACAGGGAATCCAAGAGGGTGGAACATATCATGAAATGCATCTTTTCCTTTGCCAGCCAAGCCTTGAGATCTGTCAATACCGCCTGGGATAGTATTTGCACATCATGTGGGACACTAATGTCCCACATGATAGCCATTTGTCCCAGAGGATGACATGCAACCCCTCCAACATCCGATCCTCGACCAGCAAGATGCTGTGAAATACACCCATTAGTTTGCTCTGGACACAGATGACTGCTTAAGTAGGGCAGCTGGGACCAGTGTGATGCTTATGTGTATTTTTTTTTTTTTTTGTAAACAGATTTTATTGGCATTTTTATAACAACCAAACAAGACATTTACAGTTCCATGTATCACCAAACAATGTCCCTCCGATATTCAGAGTGAAAGAGTATGCAGCCTGTTTCATTTATCTGCATCAGGTTAAAATAGGAGGACTGGCCAATCCTATAACACAACATTCGAACTGCAACATTGTTCTTCCCAACCCTCCCCACCCCCCTGACTCCCACACTGGATCATTGTAGCAATAGCAATAGTTGTCAGTAGAGTTAATGAGTGCATCAGCTACTGCTCCTATTTACAGGGGTGGTGACTCAGGCAAGCTTTGGAACCATATCCCCAAGCAGGTAACTAACATGTCCCAAGACTGCGCCACCTCCGTTCGGCCTATCCTCCTATGCACTTCCCTACTCAGTAGTGCCCCTTCACATTCCGCCCACCTCTCTAATTCGCCTTTGCAGGAAAGTAAGTCAGGCACATTGGGATCTTTCCATTTTCAAGTTATTTTTCCTCTTGGTCAGTATTATCCCTAGATCCTGGAACTTACTAGTCACCTTATTCTTTGCTGTATGGGGAAAGCAATGTAGTAGGCAATGGGCTGGCATAATAGGGAATGGTTTTTCTGTGGTAGGTGCCAGAAGTCTAGGGACCTGACAAGTAAGGGGTCAGAACTGGACAGGCCCACAGCATGTGTAGAAAGGAGGCTCACACAGCCATGCATCTGGGGCATGCTGCTTCTGGTGTATGGTCTATGCCTATTAATACTCTTTGGATATAGATATGCCCTGTGTAAGATGTACAGGGAGTGCAGAATTATTAGGCAAGTTGTATTTTTGAGGATTAATTTTATTATTGAATAACAACCATGTTCTCAATGAACCCAAAAAACTCATTAATATCAAAGCTGAATATTTTTGGAAGTAGTTTGTAGTTTGTTTTTAGTTTTAGCTATGTTAGGGGGATATCTGTGTGTGCAGGTGACTATTACTGTGCATAATTATTAGGCAACTTAACAAAAAAAAATATATACCCATTTCAATTATTTATTATTACCAGTGAAACCAATATAACATCTCAACATTCACAAATATACATTTCTGACATTCAAAAACAAAACAAAAACAAATCAGTGACCAATATAGCCACCTTTCTTTGCAAGGACACTCAAAAGCCTGCCATCCATGGATTCTGTCAGTGTTTTGATCTGTTCACCATCAACATTGCGTGCAGCAGCAACCACAGCCTCCCAGACACTGTTCAGAGAGGTGTACTGTTTTCCCTCCTTGTAAATCTCACATTTGATGATGGACCACAGGTTCTCAATGGGGTTCAGATCAGGTGAACAAGGAGGCCATGTCATTAGATTTCCTTCTTTTATACCCTTTCATGCCAGCCACGCTGTGGAGTACTTGGACGCGTGTGATGGAGCATTGTCCTGCATGAAAATCATGTTTTTCTTGAAGGATGCAGACTTCTTCCTGTACCACTGCTTGAAGAAGGTGTCTTCCAGGAACTGGCAGTAGGACTGGGAGTTGAGCTTGACTCCATCCTCAACCCGAAAAGGCCCCACAAGCTCATCTTTGATGATACCAGCCCAAACCAGTACTCCACCTCCACCTTGCTGGCGTCTGAGTCGGACTGGAGCTCTCTGCCCTTTACCAATCCAGCCACGGGCCCATCCATCTGGCCCATCAAGACTCACTCTCATTTCATCAGTCCATAAAACCTTAGAAAAATCAGTCTTGAGATATTTCTTGGCCTAGTCTTGACGTTTCAGCTTGTGTGTCTTGTTCAGTGGTGGTCGTCTTTCAGCCTTTCTTACCTTGGCCATGTCTCTGAGTATTGCACACCTTGTGCTTTTGGGCACTCCAGTGATGTTGCAGCTCTGAAATATGGCCAAACTGGTGTCAAGTGGCATCGTGGCAGCTGCACGCTTGACTTTTCTCAGTTCCTGGGCAGTTATTTTGCGCCTTGGTTTTTCCACACGCTTCTTGCGACCCTGTTGACTATTTTGAATGAAACGCTTGATTGTTCGATGATCACGCTTCAGAAGCTTTGCAATTTTAAGAGTGCTGCATCCCTCTGCAAGATATCTCACTATTTTTGACTTTTCTGAGCCTGTCAAGTCCTTCTTTTGACCCATTTTGCCAAAGGAAAGGAAGTTGCCTAATAATTATGCACACCTGATATAGGGTGTTGATGTCATTAGACCACACCCCTTCTCATTACAGAGATGCACATCACCTAATATGCTTAATTGGTAGTAGGCTTTCGAGCCTATACAGCTTGGAGTAAGACAACATGCATAAAGAGGATGATGTGGTCAAAATACTCATTTGCCTAATAATTCTGCACTCCCTGTAGAAGCTTATAAGCTTGAATCTAGCATTTCAGGAGAATCTCGGGATTCTCTCCACTATGACCTCCCCCAGCTCTCTTCAGGATAGGAATATCCAAGTCCACCTTGCACGTAGCTTGCAGCTCCTCAAGGGGCCGAAGTGTCTCAGTCTGTAGATGGTGGTAAAGACATGTGACCGCCTTGAAAGTCCCTGCCGCCTGGAGGACATGGGCTGTGGGCATTGGGTGCAGAGTGGGCAGGACTTGAGAATCCGTAGCAGTTCTGGAGTCTTTTCCTGGTGTTTCTTTCTGGACAGGGCTGCTGTCCATGGGGGATCTTGGTCCTCTGGGGTGCAAGCAGTCCTCTTGAGGCTAGTGCAGGACTGACCAGTCTGTGTCAGCCTGCCACTAAAAGACAGGTTTCTGACCTCCTGGGGTGAGAGCCTTTGCGCTCTCTGAGACCAGAAACAGTCTCCTCTGGGTAAAGGTGCTTCACAATTCCCCCCTGCAGGAACTGTAACTCTTGGCAGTGAGCCTCTAAGGCTCAGGCCTCCTGTTACAGTTCCCCAGGGCACTCCAGCTAGTAGAGATGCCCCCGACCAGACAAAGCCTCACTTTTGGCAGCAGGTTCAGCAGGAAACTTAGGTAAAACAGGAAGGAGTGGGCACTCCAGCTAGGACCACCCCTAAGGTGTCCTGAGCTAAAGTAACCCCCCTCCCTGCAAAATCCTCCATCTTGCTTTGGAGGACAGGGACCTTTAGGGTTAGGAATGGCCGAACCCCCAGCAGTGAAGACTCCAGACGACAACTAACTTGGCCCCAGCCCTACCGGCCTGTCTGCAGCTTCAAGGACTCTGCTACCAAGAGGCAACGCATCCAGCAAGTCCAGTGACCTTTCTAAACCCCCAGAGGACTGTCTGGCCACAAGAGGACCAAGAACTACCTAGAGCAGCTGCCCTGTCCAGAAGAATTCCTCGAAAAGGACTCCAGAACTGCCCTTGAACTGCGAGTCCTGCCCAATCTGCACCCGACACCCTCGGCCTGAGTCCAGGTAGCCCACTGGTCCAGAGCAGCCCCAGGAGATTCCGACCTTGTGTCCACCCTGGGTTGACCCCTCCTGGCCAACACAATGGCTGCAGCCTAAATCCAAAGGACCTCCCTGACAGAGAGAACCGGATGAAGATTCCTGATGCCTAAAGGTACTCCTGCACCCGCAGCCCCTGGTGCTGGAGAATCCGACCACTAGTCCAGCAACATTCAGCAGGCAGCCCTCTTCCTTGTCCAGCCTGTGGTTTCCTGGAACCGACCCCTGAACCCAGTCTGCAGCATCTCTATGACCGCTGGGGTCCTGCTATTTAAAAACATTGGGAGCCCAATGCTGTGTTTGCACTCTGCACCCGGCCGCCCCTGTGCTGCTGAGTGTGTGTTCGGTGCCGACCTGTGATGCCCCCCCAGAGCTCACCTAAACCCTACAGGTATGCCCTCCAAAGTCACGGGTACTTACCTGCCAACAAATCTGTTTCCGAGTGCCCACAGCCTCCATAGGAACCCATTCTAAATCTACCTTCAACTTTGACCTCTACACCCGTCCTGCCCTGGGTTGCTGGTGGTGTAAGTTTGGGGTCATACTGAATCCCGACCAGTGGGCATTCTAACCCCCTGAGACTGGAACTGTAAGTTGAGTACTTACCTCTAAACTGTACTAACCTTCCCCCACCATTCACTCCCATATTCACTCCCACCACCACCCCCCCCACAACACCCTTGACTGTGCGTATGTACAACAAATCCTTTGCACTACCCTCTGATAAGCCTACCTGCTCGACCACATTACCACAAAAGAGAGCATTAGTATTATCTACTTTAGCCTCTGTTAAGTCTCTGAGGAACCCCTGAACTCTGTGCACACTATATCTCATTTCGATATAGTATATACAGAGCCAGCTTTCTAAAGTATGCACCTAGAAAAGAAGTCCTTGTGTTTCCCAAGCAGTTGTTGAGTTCCACAGTCTGCAGTGACATTCTTTTCCAAACAGTTGCAAAACATTTAAAGGAGTTTTAAAAGTTGTGAAAAAGTTTCAAAATGTTTGGAAGAGTTCAAAACGTTTTTAAAAAAGTTCCTGGAAGTCACTGGGAGCAAGGGGAACATGGAGCTTAACATAGCCAGTCTGGCAACTCTCTAAAGGAAAGATCTGATGGAGTTGTGTAAGGACAGATGGATCACTTTGGGAACCAAGACAAAGAGAGAAGATCTGGTGAAGGCCCTCTAGGCATGGGAGGAAGCCTACAGAGCCCCACCAGCCCAAGTAAAGGAGATTTCCCAAGTTAATGGGGAAGAAGAAAGAGAGGAGGAGGATGCCCTCCACCCCAACACCAGACTAAGGGTGCATTCTACAGCATTCAGTGTTGGAAGCTCACACAGCAGGAGGAGATCCATTCAAGATGAAGTGCAGCCCTGGTGCTGAAGGAGAGACCTAGCCATGGAAGAAAGGAAGCTGGCCCTTGAAGAAAGAGCCAAGATGGGCATGAGACCCTAAAAGATTAGTGGCAGCAACAGGGATACTGAAGTACCTCACTGTAACCAGGTAAGTACTTTTGAAAGGCTCTAATTTGGTGGACAAAAAGCACATCCTCATAAATTGTCCTTTAGAAAGGTTACACCAACATCTGATAAACTAACCTAACTAGCCCCATAGAGCTGAGCAACATAGTGGATGAGGGGGTTAAGGCAAGAACACCCAAGAAGTCCAGGGGGGAGGGGTTGATCCCAAGAAGTGGGGATAGGCCACAGAAGGGAAAGGAGGATGGTAGTAAACCTACCTAAGAGGTTCCCCAGGGATCCTAAGCAGGGGGTGAAGAGTAGTGGGGGGCCAGGGCTAAAGAAACTCTTGGAGAACAGGTTGTGCTTTGGACAGACAGTAGTCAGGACACCACAGAGGGGTTGCACTGTGCCCCAAGAGAAAGGCTGTCAATGGGTGGCTAACTCAAAGGGGAGCCTTTGAGGGCACCTCAGATGAGGAGGTCCTAATAGCTTTCAAATGGGAGAAAGGTCCTGATGGTATGCTGGTGATCCCTGTGAATGAGTGTAGACATTTCCACCACCTCAAGCTGAATCGGATGCCCACCACTGCCCTGAGAGACATGTGCCAGTCACACCATAGTCGTGGGCAGTTTAGTGTCCCAAGTCCAGTACTTGTCAGGAGAAGTAAGGATAATTAGGGTAACCCCAGGGAAGGTCACAGACCACCCTGTGGACTTAGTGCCCCTAGAGTTAGGGGGTGCCCTTGGCTGGCATAAGGCGGTAGTATGTCCTGACCTCCCCCTAAATTGTCTCCTAGACAATGACCTCCCAGAGGTTGGTCTAAGCCCAGCATGGGGCAGGTGCCCAGGGCTCTGCCAGTCCCAATGATCCTAGTGGTCCTGGCCCTAGTGTTAGGAGATGTAGGTCCAGAAAAGAGGTAAGGGTGGGAAAGGAAGGCCACTCGTACTTAGAGGGCCAATGAACCCTGGGCAACCTACCAAAGTAGGGGAGGGCCCCAAGACTGACCTTTGTGAGGCCCCTCCTGCCCCCAAGAAGTCCTGAACAGATAGGCATGTGCTCATATTCAGGGTGCCCTCCCCCCTGACCTGGCACAGTAGGATGGACAGATGTCTGCCACACGAGGTGGTAGCCTCCCACTCTTAAAGTTGGAAGTGTTCCAAGATCTAACAGTAGTGCCTAGGATAGCCCATCCACCTCTCATAGGAGAGCTCAGGGTGTGGTTCTGGGCACTGACAGCTACTGTCAGTAGCCACTGTTGGGTGCTTGACTTTGTGGCAGCACTATCTTTGGCTATTCCGATGTTGGTCATGGTGGGCTTAATCAAGTGTTGGGTGACCTCTTTGGGTCATCTAGGTGTTGCCCTAGCTAAGGTCGGGCTAGGTTAGGTATGAACCACAAAGTCCCAAATAGTGGGTCGAGAGAAGGTTGGCAGAGAGACCGTCCTAGCCAAGGCCCAGTTTAGGTTGGGGCCTATAATAGTTGAGGTAGGTCATCTTCCCAGAGGGAAGGACCCTGGCAGAAGCATGTAAGGCAGAGTAGGCCCTGCAGTGGTCAACCAGACTCCCTACATCCTTCCTCATTAAATAGTCATGAAGACTTACCAAAAGTCTGGTTGAGTTCTCCTGGACGTATTATCTGGGGTTGGGGAATGTTATGTAAGGAAACAGGCTTTTTTCAGGTTTCCCCCCCATTTTGACTGTTAGGTTCTGGTGCAATTGCTCTAAAGTGACCTAAGCCTTGCTAAACAAAACTCAGTGCATGTGCTGTGACCCTTAAAATGGTGCATGTTTACTTGGCCTTACCCCAATTGGCATAGTCTAACTTACCTGTAAGTCCCTAGTATATGGTGCCAGGGGTACCCAGGGCCCTTATTTTTAAATATCCGCCAGTAAGTGCAGCTCTAGTTGTACCTCCCTGAGTGGGATGCCTAACACTTGTTCCTCTGTGTAAGCCTTACTACTCAGTGCTGCATCTACCCAGGATTGAGCTGATGGTTTGATGGATAAAATGCAAGGGTCTTAAAAGGGCTGGTAAGTATATTACACAGTGAGGTTGCACTACCACACCATATATTACACCCCATTTCCTCATAGCCAGTCTATGCACCTTAGCTGGAGTAAGAGTCTTTTCCAATAGCTCCCTGCACCTCTCTCTTCCCACCTCACTGAACTTGCAGTTGTCACTGTCCCTGCATGTCCTGTGCTCCTCCCATGTATCCCACACACTGTAGAAGTGGGTGCTGCCCTGTGAATTTAGAACTTTTGTGCTGGAACTTACAATACTCCTTATTACAGAACTCCCTGTTAAAAGCCCAGTACAAACCCCGTCCTGGTTGTCCTCTGCCTCCAGCTCCAACTCATCCCTGCGTGAGGTGTCAGTGAAAGGGCCGATACACCACTGGCAACCCACTTGCGGTAATTACTATAGGTGCTGGCCTCGCAGGACCCGTTGTGTGCAGCCACAAATCAGTATCCAGTTCCCTCCCATTTACCTCCAGCATGCTCCGCCAAAGGCACCCGAAACTCCTCATTATACCTCACCCAGGCATACCCTCCAAATATTATTTGCACTTTCTGTCTGATGTCCATATATTTAAAAAGGGTGACACAGCACTGCAGAAATTTCTCTTCACCAGTTCATGTTCTTCTTCCTTAGCCTTCACCTCCTGACCGAGAATTTTAAAAACATCCATATACTCCTGTTTCCAAATTCTCTCTTTAGTAGAGCCCCAAAGGTGAGCACTAAAGGATTTGTTATTCCCATATATGGAAATTTCTTATTCTTAAGCTCCTTGATGATCTTTTTCTCTTCGTACTTGTCCTGCCCCCTCTTTGTCAATTAATTTTCCTGTCTCCTTCTCCTGTGGTTTTTCAGTCATTCGCCCCCTTATCCTTCACCACCTTACTTTTTTCAGTATGCACCTTCTGTCCTTCCCTAGCCAAGTTATCTTTATCCTCTCCTAGTTCCATCCCAATTCCTGTGACATATATGCTTTTTCATAACCTCACCGTTGCCTCCTGAAGGGTGCCAGCCACATCTCTCTCACCCCCCCCCTCACACACACACACACCTGTTGAAACCATAGTGCAGTGTTTCCCACCCACATAAACCTATGCCAGGTTCTCCTATGTAAAGGCTACGTGCTCCTATGCCCAAACCAGGGGTTGAAGTGGATTAAAAAGCATAGGAACTGTGTTCTGGGGTGCAACAATGAAGGTCGGTATTAACAGTTCTGAAACAGTTGTTTTTAGCAACTAAACTATTGGACTTGTTAATGTAAGATGAAAAAAAAATATTAGGAAAGTGGTTCATTACAGATTCCGACCACTTCGGCCACTTCCTCGCACATACCAATGCCGTTATTTACTAACCCTGAAATCTCCTGGCTCCACACACTTCCCTACCTTCCTGTACTGTAAAACCTACAGCTGGCACACACTCCTCTTTATCACCTTCATACCAATCATGGATAATAAACTGGCAATAAATATGTTTCTATGACCTGTTATCTCACCCCATTCTTTTTGGCCACTTTAAAACTTATATATTAATGTCACTCAGGAACATTCATCTTCCTTTGTGCATTTTGAAACCTCCACGTAAATTGCAGGCAACTATTCTACACCCAGACAGCCTCCTCCTCGAGTCTCTGTTGGTTTCTCTCTCCAACACCGATACACAGACCAGGCATGTCACTAAAAGATGCAAGAACACACAGACAGGAGGCATCGGGACAAAGGCGGCAAGGACACTCAGACAGTAGGCAGGAATACACAGACGATAGGTATGGGTACACAGACAGGGGACAAGAACACACTTGCGGCTTCCCCCCAATTATTTTCAGGGAGAAAAATGGAAGTACTCCTTAGGCTGGAATTACATCCCCCCATCCGCCAAATAAAAGTAACATAATGGAGAGCCATGGCCAACGGCCAATAGATAAAGGGAGCCACAGGTCAAAAAAGTTTGGTAACCACTGCCATAGTGGTTTGCCTCTCCCCAAGCACCTCTTTACCTGAATTTAAGGTTGTCGTCCACATCTAAGCTTGCCGTCCTGCCAGCCTCCTGTCATCTATGGCCTTCCTATGAGTTTATCTTGCAACACACTAGCAGAAGCCCGGGCCTGTTATCTTGCCCTCCCCATGCAAATGTCTCATCAGTTTCCAACACGTCCACCAATTCCCCTTCCTCCAGGCTCGTCCTCATCATAGTCAAGCATCAACTTATCCACACCTCCTCTGTTCCCCACAGAACACCACTCGTACCTGGAATCTTCTCATCATCCACGGAGGTGTCCCATCAAATCTCACTCCCATTCCATGCTTTTCTGAGAGGCCACACAAGACCTTCCGAGCTCTGTTGTTGAAGAGATCCCAGCAGACATTCCTTGTGATGCCAAAGAGGGCCCACCAGACCTTCCTCTTGCCACCACAGTCCACTACTCCTGTTAGGTGGACTGCGCTGGACCTTACCTTCTCTTCACCCTGGAGTACATGAGACATTTTAGACTCTCTGTTACTGCATCCGCCCTCTGTCCTGAAACTGAATCGCCAGTGATGAGGTCCGGTGCACTCTAACTCCTACTCCCTCGCCCCTTCACCTGTCTGTCTTCCACTACCAACATCCAGTGCTCCAAAATAAGCACCTCCTTTCCTTTTTCTTGCTCTTCCTCCATCTCCCTGCAAATTGACCTCTCTAGGCATTGCCCCCCAAGTGCCCACTCTACCCTCTGTTCCTTCAACTCTCCTCCCATGTCCTCCAGCTCTGTTGCTTAATGTCCCATTTCCCTGTTCGGGTGACCCCATTACCCCTGGTTTCTTCTCATATACCTTTATCAGCCACACTACACTTTCCATAAAACTAAAGGGGCCATAGGGTCGCAAGTACCCTACCATTCTTGCCTTTCTTTTGTGTCATTCCCTTCCTCATCACTCCATCACTACATTCAAGCATGATCCACACTAGATTAGAGGCCTGCTTCTGCAACAGGCCACTGCCCCACCTCCCTCTCCACCAGACACCCCAACCTAAAACAACTCCCCACACACCCTAGTGTGCCCCTCTTTTCCTCCCTACCCTTGCCTGCCCAACACTATGCATGCTTGTTGCCACCGTAACTCCCCAGTAACCTGCATCACTGCCATGTCACTCTCTGCACTCACCGGCCTTGTTCCCACTCCTGCTGTCTCCCGTGTCCCATATGTGTCTAAACCAGACCCCTAGTGGCCAGCTGCTGACAGCCTATGGCTTGTGTAGTGTGATAGGCCTCCAATCGGAGATTTACGGTGTAAGCCTAGTGGTGTCTTTAAGAGTGATCTCATTATACTGTACTTAAGGGTGGTTGCCACTTGAAGTGAGGGAGGCGTAGATAAGAATCATTGTGGTTTGGCAACATGAGTGCAGTATGTGGTAAATTCTTTTGGGCACAGGGGAAGGGGGGAAGGGTGATTTACATTGTATTATGGCCTCCTGAATTGGGGAAGGCGACATCAACTCAAAACAGTCCCAGGTGATAGATGGAATGATCCAACCTCTCTAAGTGGGCATAGAACTGAGGTGATCAACTTCTATTCCATTTGTATGAGTAAAATTTTATTGCTAAAAAAATATTGGCAAGTTGTTTGTAGAACTCAAAGGAAGAAGTAACTTCTCTGCCTCATAAGGCAAAGCATTTTAAATACTTCCTTTTGAAGGCTATTAAAGTAACATGAGCTAAGGGCCTCCTTGATGTACCTTTTGTATTGTTTGAGCTGAATTTTATACTTAATTCATAAGTCTGGGACATAATTATGTCACCATGCACGCTCAGCAGACCACATGGTGAAATTCAGTTTGGTCAATGAATCAGAAAACCATTGGGTTATGAGATTTGATGGTCTTTAAACTCAGGGGTGCAGTTATATCTAATATACTGGATATTCAGAAGCAGAATGAGAGATAACCTGATTCACTGGCAAATATCTCAATGACCCAAAAGTGTTGTCATTACACACCTTTCCCGAGTGTCTAGTGGTCCTAGCTTCCTCTAACAGTGTAAAGTTGGATTCTACGGGATTAAAAGCATTTGCCTCTGGCACCCTCACCTTTTGCACTGCACTGCATGTAACACATGCCTTTTGGACTTCTATATGTATGCCCTATGGCACTGGTAAAAAGGACCATTATCCTGACACATGGAAAAGCCTTTCTCCAATCTCATCAACAATGCCTTGGATGCATCCAAAGCAAATCCAAAGAGTGTGGACTGGATTCCATGTACACAATGGCTCAATCCCAGGGCATGGCTTTCATCTTCCACCACTACTCTTTGATGTGTTCCACTAGCTTCTCAGGGGATTTGCAGGCTACCCTTGTAGATATACCCTTCAATGGTAAGTGGCTGTTTGAACAGCTGGACCACTCCTCAAGTAGCCTACCCATAGTGAGTTAATTGGGTCCGATTCCCCTCCCAAAGCAAATTAACCAGCAGCAGGGTAAATATAGGACTTACTCCAGGGCACACTAGTTTGATCAGCTTCAAACTCCACTGCCTGTCCAAATACTCCATGAAATGTATTGCTCTTTTCAGAGCAGGAGTGAAACTAGAGGGTGCCATCACCAGCTGCAGCTTCAGCCCCTGTCATCATCTGCTGGCTTTGCTGCATCAATCCACACCACTAGCTTCCAGTGGGTGGTTGAGGGGAGCTGGTGTCTCCCATTTCTCCACCAACTTGGATACAATCATAATGGATCACAGGGTCATCCAGCTAATCTGCAAAGTCCTGCCATTCTTGTCCACCTTTGAGATGTCCTCATGGTCACTAGCATCCTACCCTTCTTGGCTTTCTTTTTATAGACTTCCTCACAACTCCATTCAAGCATGACCCAAACTAGAGCAGAGGCCTGCTAATCCTATCTATCTTTGAGGTGTCCTCGGGATCACTAGCACGCTACTCTTCTTGTCTTTCTTTTGGGTCATCCCCTCCTCATCACTCCATTCAAGCATGACCCATACTAGAGCAGAGGCCTACTGCTGCAAGAGGCCACTGCCCCACCTCCCTCTTTACCAGACACCCTAGTGTGCCCCCCTTTTGCTCCTGACCCATGGCTGCCCATGCTATGCAGGCCTGTTGCCACCCTAACTCTTCAGTAACATGCATCACTACCATGCCCCTGTCTGGACTCACCTACCTTGTTCCTGCACCCCCGCTGTCTCCCGTGTCCCATATATGTCTAAACCAGACCCCAAGTGGCCATCTGCTGACAGGGAAACTTGTTCTCTCTTTTTAATTACCCCTCTCTACATTCCTTCCTGCCATGTGCTGGGTACACCCTGGGCTGTTTGCGTCTTAGTGATGTTATCTATGATGTCATTTAACAAGTCATGAGTGATATATTATGTGAGGTCACAAGCTGTATATGGTGGGGATGCAAGCTATAGTTAACTCATTAAATTCTAACTGATGAATTTCATCACAACCCCTTACTGATGATCCTGGAGAGGAGGCTAGCAGTGATACTAACTTGGTTGCCCTTCTTGATCCTCCTTTCAGAGACACTATTAGGACAGAGACAGAACACTATTTTAGGAAACAAGGGCACTGCCTCCCACGAGTGGGATGCCCTTAAGGTTGTTATATGTGGCCAATGCATAAAGACCTCCTATGGAGTCAAAAAGATGTTAGTGTGAGAGGTTCTGGCAGTGGAGCATAGAAAAAGGCAGCTGGAAGTCTCCACTGTAGAGGACCTGACCTGCTAGAGCTGACTAAACCACATTGTGAGCTGATGGAGCACTTAGGTGTTTACACTATAGGGAATTTCTGATGTAGTAGCACAGGGTGGGAGAAACGACTGGGTGCCAGTTGCAATGGCTGGTGAAAACAGATGGGATGTGGAAACCCATTGGAGCTGTGCAGTTGCCCGCGGGCCAGGTAGTTTTGACACAGTTTGAGATCAATAGTGCAGTTGCAGACTGTTACATGACATTATACATGTCCACCACTCCACATGTCTGTATCACCATATTTTTGGCTGAGGCGTGAGTTCTGTGCCTCACAGAGCACCATACTTCACCCCTGAATGCTGACCTGGAGATACAAGAGGTGAAGGCAGCCATAGAGCAACTAACAAGGGGGAAGACACTGGGAATGGACAGACGCTCTTTGCTGCTTATCATTCCTGGCTGACGACTCAACTGCATGCCATGTACTTTTGTAGAACCTCTTTAGTACTTAGGTCAGACACCCTTATTTGAGCATTAGGCCCACATCCTGTGCCTTTTACACTCAGATATATGTTTATTCATGTTCACATTTTCTAGTGAAGCCTGCCTTCAGCTAGCTGCTTTTATATTGTAATCAGCTGCCTCTTTCTAAGAAGACAAAGTTCCTGCTGCACATTTTATCAAGGCATTGTGCATTTTGTGCCTTGTTCAAGAATGTGATGTATGGTACCTGATATGGTAACTTGTATTGCCAGCCCAGGAGCCAGTCCTATCCACAAAGACACACCAGTGCATCAGGCCTGCTCCACAAACTCTGTACGTGTTATTATATAAACAACACATAGGCCTAAGGAGGGCAGAGGGCATTCCAGTCATGACTGTCCTGGGACGCACACCATTCTACAGACGGCTTTGCTGATCCTGATGTTGGCTCTTCAGCTCCGAGAGGATTGCCACCCAGAAAACAGGCAGACCCCTGCCATCTCATTCAGTTATGGGGTTGAGGGTTAATCCCTTAGATTGGGACAAGCAGAAGAGTTACAACCACTATGCTCTCAGATCTAGACATAGGGTTTATGCAGGAATCTCTAGGCTTTCTAGAATCATATAAAATAGTGGGGTTGTTTATATTCTTTACACTGGTTGTAATGATGATTACCATACTATGTTTCATCTGCTTTATTATCGCAGCCAGTGCTTTTTATACTAGGATGCACTTGCTTCAATAAGTGCATTGAAATCCAGTTTGCATCTTTTGTCCTGCCTTGGCATGTGTGAGTCACTGAATCACTGAGTGAAAGTGGTATGATCTGTTTCCATGACTTCCCTGAGGATTGTGAGGTTTAGGTTGCCACAAATCGCCTCTTCCTTTCCAGGGATGGGTGAGGCACTGCAGGCCAGACAGGAGTTAGGCCAATGGCTTCCAAAGTGGTGTGGGACTGACTCAGTCTCCCACACTCGGTGATGATGCCGCTCTAAACACGCAGTTTTATTAGCATAATAGGAATCGTACGACAGTACAAATGGGAGCTGTATATATTGCTATTACCAGAATCAGAGAGGAAAGCCACCCTAGTGGTGCTGCCTAAACAAGGGAGAGACCCACTTGATGTCCAATTATATGGACCACTCCCTTTGTTGACCATGGACAACAAAATACTGGGGAAAAAGTATTGCAAACTGGCTGCTGCCATATGTGTTGGGGCTGGTTCACCCTACATGCACCCTTTCACGCAGGCTGCAATGGCAGGCCTGCAGTCACAGTTTGCATAAGCTCCTATGAGTGGCATAATTCCTACAGCAGCCCATATGGGGCCCCTGGTGTACCAATGCCCTGGGTACATAGGTACCATTTACAAGGGGCTTACATGGGTGCACCAGTATGCCAATTGTGGGTGTGAAAAGTAACCAACAACTACATTTTGGGGAGAGAGCAGAGTCACTTGAGTCCTGGTTAGCAGGATCCCATTATACTACAGTCCAAACACACTGACATCAGGCAAAAAGTGGGGGTAACTATGCCAGAAAGATGGCACTTTCCTACACTGTCTGCCAGTGTCTGCATATGTACTGTTTTATTCCTGCTTTATTTGTCTCATATTACAGCAGATACTACAACTTGAAGTCTTCATTTTCGAGACGTGCTACTCTGCCTCACATCAAATGAAATAGACTTAATGGTCCTCCTTCTCAGTTGTGGCTGATAATCCTTGAAGTGACTTATCAGACTCTATTACATTTATCACCTTGTGCCTAGGTGTCAGTAAAGCATTAGACTGGTCCTGATGCTAGATACCTCAATGAGAAGACTGTGTGTACTTTAGAAATGCTGTTCCTTCATTCAGATCTGTACTTGTGGAAATATACCCTATACAAACTTGTCAGGAATTGCCCTGGTGCTATCTGGTATGTTTCACTCACATTTTTGAAGGTAAGGATAAGTGTATACAGAGTCCAAAATTAAATAAACCATTTGTATGCCTGTGTGAAGTCTGCTCAAATGTATTCAGGAAATAAAGTATGATATTGCTTTGCAAAGCAATGGTATTTCCCGTTTATTAGCTGTGAACATCTGATGCTAACTACTCCCCAATTAGAGTTACATTTAAAGGATTTCTTCATGCATGTTACAAGCGAGAATACAGTGACAGAAACAGAAACTCACATAGCAGCTTAGTGTTTTTTCCAGGAGAAGAATGATTAATAACCTTGACAAAGATACAAGAAATGTAAACTTCCAGACAATGAGCCAGTTATTTGACAATTCTCACTTAGCAGTGCCAAGTATGAGTTTGAGGCTGAAAAAGTCAGAGACAAGAAAGCAGTAACAGGTAGTCACACTTAAAAGTGGGCGCAAAATTACGCTCCACCAGCAGGGTTCGCTGAGTTTTGCCCAGTTCCGACAAAACTCCACCAACAGCTGTGTGACAGACCTTTTCCTCATGTGCGGCTTGCCAACGTTAAGTTGGTGAACAAGAATTAGCTTCCCCTATTGTGATTTGTGGGCATTATAAATGCCACCCGGCGAGATCTCTCAATGTGGGCATTTGCAGCAGGTCATGACTGCGCTGAGAAAGCTGCTGCTCGAGTAGAAAATCTACCGGAGTGGCACAAAGAAGCAGTGCCCTCTCACGTGCCGTGTGGTGGCGATCCTGCTGATTTTACAGCATAAACAAGCTCCTGGTGCTAGAAAATTGGTGCAACATGCCCAAATTCCACTCGCTTGCGGAACTCCACAGAATCTCAGAGGTTTTATGTAACTCTGTGAGATTCTGTGGAGTGAAACTCTGTGACTTTCGCCCAGGCCTATTCGCAACATGGGCAAACAAAATGACAACACATGAATCAACATAACGCTGGCTATTCTAGTGATTTCAAGGCAACTTTTGTGCAATTTCTTAATCCCACTCTTTTGCACAACCTAATTTAAAATTGATGGGCAGTAATCTACTTCATCATTCAGTTCATTGTCATGGCAACTTTTGGTCGTAAATAAGAATTGCTGTTATTTTCTGGAATAGCCAATGGAAAAAAGAGTAGTGTTGTCGTTATCGGTGAGAAGAGAACAGCACACACTGATTCCTATGAAAATCAGGAGAATTAAACCAACCAGCACTATTTCAAGAATCTGCATCCCCCATCCTCAAAAAATAACTGTCAACAAGGACCAGATACATTCTCCATCTAAATGAAAACCACTGTTTACTATAATCAGCTCTTTCACACTAGCTCTAATATGATCTAATTGCTCATGGATGTTAAGAGAGGTATTGGAGATACAGGAACAGCATTCTGCACCAACTATAGTGCAGATCTCATGCTTGGTGTCAAGGATAAAATCCAGAGCCATTCGATTTTGCATTATGACAGTTCTCTGGGCTTCTAGCTTGTCTGATATAAGCCATAAAGTGAAGGCAGTGACACTTTCTACCTTCTTCAAAACTTTATCAGTGACCTGAACTTCATGGATGGTCAATCCAATCCCATAAATAACAAAATAGGATGACAAAGAAATGGGTAGTTTCTGAAATAGCTCATGGTGATCTTTTATGTTGGCAAGGTCTGCTGGCAGTGTGACGCATGGTAGAGATAATATACGCAGGGTAACAGATCTCTAAACAATCTCTGGGCAGCCAGGCATAGCCAGTTGTTCCTCAGACAACATAAGTTACTTACTGATCTCTAGGTTGACTGCAGTAAAATAGGACTCCTGGGGTATCAAGGATGAACAGGCCTTCTAGTCATGCACAATGGGAGTATGAGTGATGTCACACAAAGACGCTGCTGTTTCAGTATTCAGAAGATATGCCACAAGTAGTGTCAGCAAGATAGATGGCAGCAGGCAGGATACTCTGATTAGGGGAAATGAGGTTATTATTGTTCATGGATATTAAAGTAAGTACATTATCACACTCATCAGTGAAGTGACCATGAAAGAATAAACAAAGACAAGCTGCTGCTTCAGCATCAGAGGGTATAAGGACCCATTAGCACACCCCCTTCGGGTATCGGTGGGCAAATTGATGCAAACCCAACAGGAAGAAATGTTGAGATCCAGTTGGTACTTTTCCAAATCGCATATTAGTGTTTTCAGGGTACACCAAGCAGTGGGCAGCAGGCAGGGTGCAGTTTACTTGGGGATGCCCACTACCTTTCATGTCAATGAAGTACTACACCATGACCCAGAAAATAAGGCTTTCTGTAAACGTAATTAGCCAGGTCACTGTAGTATTTAATAGTGAGAGGCTTGCCATTTACTTAAAACTGAGCTGGTAATCGTGAGAAGGAGGGGCTGCATCCTGAGGCAACTGAGGTTGCAGAGGCACAAAAGCTGGAGCCCCTTTCTGCAGTTATGGTGCTTTCTGATTTAGTAGAGCTGAGCCAGGATTAGTGGGCATTGTAGCAGCAGGAAATACAGCAAGTGAGGAGAAGCTAGAGTCCACAGACTCAGTCATCCATTCACACTGGGTAGAAGGTATGAAGCCAGGAACTTCAAGAAACTTCACACCTGTTGTAGTTAGCATAATCAGGTAGGGATCCTTCATCAGTGCTGCAAGGCGGACTGCCATTGATAAACCCAGAAATAAATCCCCTTGCCCAGCTGGAGGTCTTCACAGGCTTCAGTTGAGCACTCTGGGAAGGCTGGGCAGACCTGGGGAAGGAAACAGCAGAGACTGCAAATCAATTGTCTGCAATATTACAGAACCATATTCAGCGGCAGGAAATATTAGAAAGGAAGTAGCATGGGACAGCCCATGACAACCTAAATGGGGTTTAAGTTTGTCTTCTTAGAAGGTATAGCTTGGATTGACCAAAGTGTCTGGAGCAGTATGCCTGGCCACTGTGATTCTTGGCACAGATCTCTGCCAGCTTATTCTTTAGCGTGCTATTGTACCTCTCTACTTTATCAGGTGACTTTGGATGATGTGCACGTTAAAATGCTGCTTTACCTTCTCTAGAGCCTTACAAACTACAGAAAAAGCTAATTGCATTCTTCAGTCGCCATAAAGACTTACCGAGACCTAGAACTGTGGTATGAAATATCTGAATAGATTCTTGGCCTCTGCAATAGTATCAGCACAGGAGCATGGCAACGTCTCAATCCAGTGTGAAAACATACATGTAGCATATGAACATGATTAACACTTGGGCAGTGTTGTGGGCTAGACAGGAGTGACAAATTTGTTAGGTGGCTGAGGGAAAGGAGTGATATGAATTATTGGGGTAAACTCCAGAGCTCCAGGGTTGGCTGCTTGACCCCTCGATACAAGAATTTAGTTCAATGAACCAACACTGAATTGAGGAAACCAGTTAGACTGTAGCCCTAACATGGATCAGCTGCACAATCTTGTGCAGGCAGTGTTTAAGGTAGGCCCTAGGGAACCCATAGGGCAGGGTGCTATGTAAGGAAAAGGCAGGACATGTATATGTGTGTTTTATATGTCCTGGTAGTGGAAAACTCCTAAATTCGTTTTCCACTACTGTGAGGCCTGCTCCTTTCATAGGATAGCATTAGGATTACCCTCATATATTGTTTGAGTGGTAGATTCTGATCAGAAAGGGGTAACCAGGTCATATTTAGTATGACCAGAATGGTAATAGAAAATCCTGCTTATTGGTGAGGTTGGATTTTATATTACTATTTTGTCTCTGCACTTAAAAAAACATCTGTGCCTTACAGCCTGTCTCCAATCAACGTCTAAGCTGGGCTGGTTGACAGCTTCTTTGTGCATTTCACCCAGACAACCACAAACCAACAAACACAGGACACTCAGTCACACCTGCACTCATCTGCATACTGAATGGGTCTTCCTGGCCTGGAAGGGTGGAGGGCCTGACGCTTACATTTCAAATGCTAATGGTCTGCCCTCACACAATGGACTTCCAACCCCACTAATGGCACCCTGTAAGACAGACCTGTACTGAAAGGGGAATTTGTGCACTTCAAAACCACTCTTTGAAGTCTCCCCCACATCAAAGGCATTTTTGGGTATATAAACTCAGTCTCTGACCCCACCAACTCAGACACTCCTACAGCTCAGCCTGCAACCTGTCAAGAGGAACTGCCTGGCTGCCCAAAGGACTGGCGAAAAAAGAGAGGTACAGGGAGATTAAGCAAGGTCCAGTGTACGGCCTCCCGGGATACTAAACACATCAACAAAAAGAGTACACAGTTCCTAGACACCAGATATAAAGGCGCAGGTTCAGCACCGACACTTCTAATACTCAGAAGTACAAGCCCTCACACATCCATTGGATGTCATGCTTCATCATAGGGCCCGCTCCACGCCAGACCGGCTCTGCAATGTCTGATGGGCCCCCTGAAGGGGCACTTTGCCAGAGCTTCAATAACAGCGTGTGCCAAAGTAAGGGTTTGGAATATATTCAAACCTACCCTCAAAAAAAGTGAAAAGCAGAAGAGAGAAAGAACAGGATAACATTGGCTCAAGGACCTCCTAACAGTTAGTTTTAGTTGAAATGGAAGGCCTTGGTCAATATCAAAAACAAATCGGGAGTAGACAAGGAATAAGGAAAAGGAAAGCTAATAGGGACACTCTTCCCTTCAGCTTATATATACGGTCATATATACGGTCAACATGTTTCGCGCCCTCTGTGTCCCTACGGATCGTGGGGCACTTCGTCAGGACCAGCAATCACAACAATTCTTCTGCTGTACTACATGCCCCCAATGGGTCGTTAAAGTGTAGAAACTACTTACATAAACACTACACTGTGAAAGGCCTAAGTAAGCGAACCTGTGTAAAACAAAAAAAAAAAGGGCAAAACATTATATAAAACATAATCAAAAGAACCAATCTGTTGAAAACACCCAATCGTGTTGTGACAATCCGTATAATAGGTGTCGCCAATCAAAACCATGCACCATTAGGCACAATATTGTACTCCTTACCTTCCTAGGGAACAAGTTCCTTGGGATCAGGCGGACCTTTGGACTCGCATTACTCTAAATAAATCAGAAAAGGGACAGATGTACATAAAATTGTTCAAAGAAAACATTGCTGACTCAGTAATGGTTACAACGATAATCTGTTATCAAGTGGAATTTCTCCAATGTTGCAAAGTGAGGGAAATCGTTAACAATGGTTAAACAGATATAGTCAAGTCTAGAAAAGATGCGGATTGAATCTCCTAATAAAATTCTTTCTTACAAAAAACAAAGTAAGAGGGTGCCAACATATTCTGCATCTAAATATGTAATCTGAAAAAGATGGTGGACAATGTGAATGAAAAAAGAGACTAACAGAGGCGCGGGCATAAATATGCACGGCCGCTCCGGTAATGTTGTCTAGAAAGAATGTAAGAGTGGATTGAGTCTCCTAATACTATTCTATGTTGTACACAGCCAAAATAAGTGAATGCCACCATATTCTGCATCTCTACATGCAATCTAATTGAGACTGCATGCAACATAAAGAAAGGTAAAGATCCGGACGAAACGGGGGGCATAAATATGCGTGGCCGCCGGTATTATTGTCCGGAAGAAATGGAGCCGCAAATTTGTTTCCGCTCCACGCGATTGCATGGATGTGCTCGAAGTGCACCAACCTCAATGGAGTCACAGGCATTTTAGGAAAAAGGACGTTCAAAAAGGGAAAAACATAAGGAAAGCAAAAAGCAAAAAACACTTACATTTGCTGTGCGGTCCAGAAGCCGGAGACCTACCCGGCGTACGCTGTCCCGGAAGTGCTGCACGGGAATACAGCGCATCAGGTAAAGGTCCCTGGCAGTGGGCGGACCAATCGGAAGAGGGTAATCCCCTCTGCACAGGGGGCGGGGGAGGGACGATCATCACGCCCAATTGGTTTAGTAAAGGAAGGACTAGGAAATACCAGTCCATCCTAAAAAAATATTTTTCAATTATTCGGAGCCAATCACGCCCCAGTCGGACGCTGTCCAGACAGTATGTTAAGGGCAGCAGGAGCGTCCCCCAGCCAATACAAGTCTTTTGCAGATGAATGAAAGTAAGTTGTCAATGGATGCAAAATCCCTCAGAATGCTACGGATAAAAGTATAATAAAGGGGAAATCAGAATTAATGATCACCTGAGGGGTGCTAAATCAAATCACAAAGCACCCACCAGGAAATGCTGACTCTGACCGGAAGTCTGGAGTTCATTCTTGGAAAACATAAGTAATTCCAGTTTAACAAAGAGAACCCAAAACAAATCCAGAATTCCCACATTGACACCTAGAACATACGGGTGGAAATATTGTCTGACGTCGTGGCAAAAATAATTCAACCGAGAGTCAGTCTGGCTGTCAGTTAAGAAAGAGATGTAGTTTAATAATATCAAGCACATGAAAATTCTAAAAGAAAGAAGTCCACGGGATCTCATCGTGGGTCCTGTGCTCACTGTGCCACCAGATTAAAGCTAGCCTGGCTGAAGAGGGGTGATACCCCTAAACCGGTCCCAGGATGCTTGTTTCTGGTCCAGGGAGGACCTGGTCTGGCAGTACGGGCTGGACTGTTCCCATGGGGAACAGGGTCAAGACTGATTTGCATATGGCTGGGTCCAAACTGGAATGGCATGGTGAGCAAAAAAACTGATGGATTAAACCCAGATCTGTGACTGGGGGTGAATGATTGATTTGTTCTACATTCCGTCCATCAACTGTTCCTTTTGCATTTGACCTTATTTTAACAAGATAAATATATATTTTTCTAAACCTGTGTGGTGTATTTTTGTTATGTTTTCACTGTGTTACTGTAGAATTTATTGCACAAATACTTTACACACTGCCTTCTAAGTTAATCCTGACTGCTCAGTGTCAAGCTACCAGGGGGTGGGCACAGAATAATTTGTATTGTGTGTGACTTACCCTGACTAGGATTGGGGTCCCTACTTAGACAAGGGTGTATATCTCTGCCAACTAGAGACCCCATTTCTAACAGTGAGTATTAAATAGG
The DNA here is from genome assembly GCF_031143425.1 of Pleurodeles waltl. NCBI lineage: Eukaryota > Metazoa > Chordata > Amphibia > Caudata > Salamandridae > Pleurodeles > Pleurodeles waltl. Next base: position 383,973,988 of record NC_090436.1, on the reverse strand, counting down.
AATCTCTGTACAGAAATTTGTGATGGTTTGGGATGGGTGAAACCATTGCAACTGATAATGTGAACCTTGAACCTGGCCTTAAATGGTTACAGGCTAGAGGCATTATTATGGAATTTCATAGGAGTGAATGACCCAGATGGTTTGTGCATGCAGATATGCTTATGAATGAGGGATTGTCTTGAACCAGACAGGAGAATTCAAACAGCAACTCCCACGCATGGTGAAGAAAGAATGTTGCCCATGGATTTGTATTTCTGGCTCTCATGAAAGTGGAAAAGTGTAATGGGAAGGGAAATTTCTCCATGTAGTGGCCAAGGGTTAGATGCATTTTCCACTCCAGAAAGCATAGCTTCTCCCATTTGTTCTATACCTAATAGAGTATAAATGGCTACGTTCTTTAGCCATTTTTTGTGTGTTAGTCAAATTGTAGGATTCAAACATGGCACTTTCATTTAGGAACTGCCATGGTACTTTACCAGAACCCAGTGTTTGTACCACCTAATTTAGCTATGTAATTGCTAAAAAATGAGCCTGTCCATGTTGGAGGAGACTAAAGAAAACTTAGTAGTTTGCAGAAGGTTGTCTGTTACTTTAAATGTCATCTGTAAAATGTCTTTGTCAGCTTATCGAGTTCTCTCAGCAGCTTCGTTAGCAGAGTATTTTTTCATTTCGTTTTACTGTATAACTTGCTGCATTTATAGAACGTTTAATTTTAACTGGATGTGGACCCAGGAGGAAATCACTGAAAGACATATTAGCTGTTGGCTGTTAAGCTGGAATGTGCTAGCCATCTTTCGCACAGCTACCTTCACTGTATGTGGTAACTGTCAGAGGTATATATCTTTTATAGCTGGGTCTTGGATAATAAACTAGAGGAGCAGCAGTTTTGGAATGAAATCAATGCATGCATATTCTGGTATTAATATGCCACAGAGTTATACCTTCAGGATGTAATTTAGCTGACTTGTGTTGAGTTCTGTATTTTTTTCTTCTGCCTATTTGGAAACTGTGTTGAATTTACTTTTAGAACAGAGGGTGTTATTCAGTCTTTCATAGATCCAAATCCCAGACATGTGGTCTGCTGGATAGTTTTGTTCAGGGAAATTATTTCTCTTGTTATTATGCATACTCTAAACAGGTAATCTTTACTTTGAAATTGAAAAAACTTTAGTTTAACAAATACATTATTTCAGCAGTGTTTTCTTTACAATAAGTGTAGCTTGGTATAGAAAGGTTTTTCAAAAACTCTAGAGAGAAAATCAGTTTGTTATTGGTAATAAGATTCTTTTGCGGTAATTCCAGTTTCTATGGATTGTAGAAAACTGAAAGCTCTGTACTACCAGCACTGTGAAAATAGGAACATTTCTTCAAACTATTAAGGTGACTAACGGCGGTGACTAGCAGTGTTCCCACTGAGTAGAACTACATCTCTCTCTGCAAAAACTAGTTTGGTGTATGTAATGATGTCCAAAAAGATGGTAGAAACACATTTCTTTATAATTATCAGCATTCAAATAAGGATCGTCAATATCAGAGGTTGCATACGACTGTACATCCAATATCAAAGGTGTACAAGTTTTAATGTCCTATTCATCTGAAAACAAAACAGGGATTATGCCATCATTTAAATCATTTTTCACAACCTAGGGTATGTGCAAACTCTCTATGGGTCCCAAACGTTTCTAAGGAACCTTTTCCCATGCCATGCCATTCAATACATGATGCTCTGTTATGTTTGCAACATGATTATCACATCATACTCTGTTAGAAGAATGTAATTATAGTTCTCAAACCATGACTAATGGTTTAGTTTCGTCAAGAATGTAGTGACCATTCAGGAACAGCAAAACAACAAATAGTATGATGAGCCATTTTAGAAAGAAAAACACTCCTGTAGTAATCCAGAAGTCGGACCATGGTGGTAGTAGACACTTGTCACAACACCAATGATAAGGAAGGAGCAATCAGTGATGGCAAATGACTGTGGATTATGTTTGTCAGTCATTTATTTCAAAGTTAGAGCCATTTTCATAAACGATTATTTGCTGTGAATGCATCATTTCAAATGATGTCAGCACATTCAGGGGTTCACAGTAAACTACAGCACTAACTGTGACTGTTGAAAAAACTTAAGCATTAGGTTCTCCCTTGGAGTCTGACATTCAATTTTAAGCTGGAGACGTAGCCTGCTTGGTAGTCCTCCGGATTAGGACTCAAGCTATCGTCATTGCTGTAATCTTCTTGGTGTAGCTCCTTCAGAGCAGGAAGAAGTTGTGAGGCTCTCCTCTGAAGGTTCCTTAATGTCTGAGGGTGTCTGCTGAACAGAATCATCCACATAATGTTATTCAACATGCATGATCGATGGACACCTTTCTGTTGGTCTTGGCACCAGGCAGCGGAGGCAGGATTGCAGTTTGTGTGCCTTCTAACCCAAAAAAAGGACCAAGAGGTCCGTAAGCTGGCTCAAATGGTTGTTTATCAGCTATTTTCTCCTGGACTAGATTGCATACTTTGGGAATCAACCCGTTAGCAGCTTTAAAACTATTTTTGTGCTGTTGATGAGGTCAAATGCTTCAAATTAGATAGCTTGTCTCTGACCTCTTGGACAATCTTTAAAACAGTCAAACATCGGTCAAGGTCATACTTTTTCTCATCCACCACCTTTCCAGGATTATCTAGTTAGCTACATACATAGATACTATTAAGAGTGCAACCACCTAGTTCTCCTCAAAGCAATGTATGCAGTGCTCTCTTTACCCCATACAGATTATGATACAAATTTAGCCTTGAACTTAACACTCTGTCAGTCAAAGCTTGTATAATCGTACCACTGGCAAGCTCTATTAACCTGTTGCTGTCCGCGTGAAATAGGTGAGAGTACTGCAGGCAGACTCTCAGAGCAGACATATCCCTGAAAGCCTTTGCAGTGAATACAGGATTATTTTCTGAATGAAAGGTGTGAACTGCGCCTATGGCTACTTGGCACTGCAAGTCTTTTATGACTGCTTGGGCATCAGCATTACTATATGATTAAACCAATAAGAATCAGGGCTTGAATTAATCGCAATCAACATATATTTATATTGATTGGCAGATTTGATTTGCCCAATACAATCAACATAAATTACTCCAAACGGATAATTAGACATATTAAAGGAAGTCGGTGCTGGTCTTTTCACCTTGGAGGGTTTAATTTGTAGAGTAATAGTACATTGTGTACATAGTTTTTAACGTATTTAGGTACGCACAGCCACCAGTATCTCTGCTGTATCATGGCTAGTGTGGCACTTATGCCAGTGTGGGTAAACAATAATCCTTCATGTGCTGCTTTAACTAGATGTATTCTAACCTGCTCATTAGGTATTATTTTATATCTTACTCCAAGTAAAAATACCAATGGAGTGTTACCTTAACCCTTAGCTGTTGCTTGAAACAATGCCAAAATATCTCTGTTGATCTTTTGCTGAGATCTGGTTACAGATGCTACTTTGAAAGTATGCACCACTGCTTTTGTGGCTAACTTGGCTGCACAGTTACATTTAAAATTAATTCCATTCCTTTTATAGGCCATAGTGTATTGCACATGGACCTATAGAAGATTAACTTGTGGGAACACCACCTTTCCCCAGAGATGTTTATTTTTTAATCAATTACCCTTTTAAATCCTTGAATCCGTTCAGGCGTCAGTGTGCTAAATCGACATTGTTGTCTTGCGTGTACAAAGATGAATCCACCACTATTAGTGTTGGGACCGCGGGATCTGCCTTTTGTAGTGGTTCAAATAAACAGGACTGTTGTTATACAAAACAATCATTTAAGTAAAAATGTATCTGTTAAAGGAGAAAGTTGTTAAGTTCAGATGCCATGTTCTGACTGAAAAACCCACCTGAAATGTCCAGGCTTGTTTGATACTTTTCATGCACCAGGGTTGTCAAAAGACCTGTTCTATGAGCACTTTAAACCACATATGTACATTGTTATTGAGTTGAAATAGTCTATGAATAGTCTATATAATTAGTCATGTTTTAAAACAGGGAAAATTGTGGTATTCATTGTTAAACTACAAAGCACCACAGTTCCCTGATATTGTAGCTAATCTAGAATAGCTTTCATATTGCACTTTGCTTCTGGTTTCAGATGTTAATGATCCTGTACTTGGGTTCCCTCCAAAAAAGGAATAACAGCTGGAACAGAATTTTTATCCCACTCGCTTGGATTCTATTGTTTGTGTTCTCATTCAGGGAGATCCTGGCTTGGCACTTCAGGCTGGACTGTTCCCACTGGACCAGGGCCAAAACTGATTTGCATATCAAACTAAGGTGGCCTGGCGTGCAAAATTATAATAGGTTGGGATGTGGCCTGAGTAATTACTAGTGACTGAGGTTATTTCAAACATTGCATCCATCACTTTTTTGTACCCTTTGTTTTCTATACAAAGCCAGAGCTTGTTTTAAAGCCCACTTGCATTCATATATTCCCTTGACATCTTCAGGTACTAAAAAGGAAAATGCTATTTTTATTACCACCTTAAGAAACTCATGAAGATTCTTATGCACTATAGCTGTGTAGGAGCAATGTCACCAAAGTCCTGTTCCACAGACGTATCTGCAGTTTACAAAGCATATTTTTAGCTAGTCTAACTACGTCCTCCTTTTTAAAATGCATTGTGGAGTCAAGTCATTTCTCTTCCTTTTTTTGCACTACCCTCAGCTTCACCCTTATGCTTGCCATACCCATCTCTTCTTTGGCGCTCGGTCTGTCCAAGTCTTTCAGTCATTTTATTGTCAGAGTCCTGAGAAGAACAGCTATCAGAATACTGACTCCACTCTGGCATTTTAATTTTATCATGGTCCCTCAAATTGTAACCAACTCTGCTGGATCCCTGAGTTGAAGGGGGTCCAGCGTATTTCTTATGTTTTACTCTCTGTTTCATTTTAGGTTCAGGTGTTGCTTTTCCCTACTGTGGCCCTCAATCTTACCTTTACATTTGAGATGTGGCTTTATGGCTCATGCTACTAGGGTATCATGACAGATGTATAGGTTTCTGAAATTATTTTTGATAACTCCTGTTCATGCTCTTGAACAGGAACCATTGCAAGTCTCTGGTGAATGCCTAAAGCTACTGCTTATCTGCAAATGTTGCTCAGAATCATTGAAGAAACCTTTCCAAATTCCACAATAATTTAATTCCTAAATCCATAGCTGGTGCAGCTCTGTGCTCATTTTCTACTAGTCTTAATACACCCGGAAAAACCGCTAATGAGGGTGTATCCTGCATAGTACTATAGATACATGCAAAGATACTTCTCCAGGTGTTGCACTCCACTACAGGTTGCACCATCCCAAGGGAAAGACACACAGAATTCTAGGCATGTCCTGGTGTTGTGTGAGGATAGGCCCCTTCCAGCTTATTGTTCTTATGAACAATGCAGGAGGCAATTTTGTCATTTTTCATGGTGGCATTTACAGTCTCTGGACTAATTGCCTTTATGGCAACCTGTGCCTCTATTGCATCCCCTACGGGAGCTGCCCTGCATGTTAGATTTTGTAGTATATACTGTCTAATTTGCCTATATATGGAAACTGTGTGGTTCAATTTCCTCACTACAGCAGCAAAGAGGTAGATTTAAAGGAGTTGTTTATGATGTAAATTCGGCCAATGCAGGCCAGGTGGCCCCTTCATTGCTTATGCTGGGTCCAGCAGGCAAAAAATTTTGGTGTTCTGGTAACTAAAAGGAACCTCCGGGTCGTAATATGCTTGATAGTGTAGAGGTACTGTGGCATGTGTATACGTTTGGAAATGTCCTGTTGCAGCCTCTGTGTGCTCAAGCTCCACCCAGGAATAAAAAATAAAAAAACTCAAAGGCATATGCAGAATGTTCATTAACTATAAATGTCACTGCACCCCCGTTGTCGGGGATGCCCATATTTTTTAGATGCTGTGTGTAGGAAAATGGCTCCTTGTTTGCAGTACCACCCCCACACCTTTTGCTTGAGATTGATGCTGACTTGACTAAGAGTGTACTAGGATCCTGCTAACCAGGCCCCAGCACCAGTGTCCTTCCCTAAAATGTACCATTGTTTCCACAATTGGCACACCTCTGGCACACAGATAAGTCCCTTGTAATAGGTACCAAGGGCCCTGTGACCAGGGAAGGTCCCTAAGGGCTGCAGCATGTGTTGTGCCACCCTAAGGGACCCCTCACCCTAACACATGCACACTGCCATTGCTGATTGTATGTGTTGGTGGGGAGAAAAAAGGCAAAGTCGACATGGCATCCCCCTCAGGGTGCCATGCCTACCAAATACTGCCTGTGGCCTAGGTGAGTCACTCCTGTAGCAGGCCTTACAGCCCTAAGGCAGGGTGCACTATACCACAGGTGAGGGCATAGCTGCAGGAGCAATATGCCCCTACAGTGTCTAAGTCCATTCTTAGACATTGTAAGTGCAGTGTGGCTATATTAAATATATGATCTGGGAGTTTGCCAAAACAAACTCCACAGTTCCCTAGTGGCTACACTGAATACTGAGAAGTTTGGTATCAAACTTCTCAGCACAATGAACGTCCACTGATGCCAGTGTGGGATTTATTTAAAAAATGCACACAGAGGGCATATCAAAGATGCCCCCCCCTGTATATTACCCAATCCTTCAGTGCAGGACTGACTGGTCTGTGCCAGCCTGCCACTGAGAGACGGGTTTCTGACCCCGTGGGGTGAGAGCCTTTGTACTCTCTGAGGCCAGGAACAAAGCCTGCACTGGGTGGACGTACTTCACACCTCCCTCCTGCAGGAACTGAAACACCTAGCAGTGAGCCCCAAAGGCGCCGGCTTCGTGTTACAATGCCTCAGGACACTCCAGCCAGTGGAGATGCCCAGCTCCTGTACAAAGCCCAACTTTTAGCAGCAAGTTCGGTGGGAAAATTAGGGAAAGCAGGGAGGAGTGACCCCCCAGCTAGGACCACCCGTAAGGTATCCAGAGCTGAGGTGACCCCCTCCCTGCAGAATCCTCCATCTTGGTTTGGAGGACAGGGACCAATAGGGATAGGAATGTGCCCCCCTCCCCAAAAGGAGTGGACACAAGGAGGGTGTAGCCACCCTCGGGGTCAGTAGCCGTTGGCTACTGCCCTCTATCCCCTAAAACGCCCCTAAATCCTGTATTTAAGGGCTCCCCTGAACCTTGCTGGTCAGATTCCTGGCGACGTTCAAAGAGAAAAAGGACTGCTAAGCTGAAAACCCCAGCAGAGGAGAAGATGACAACTGCTTTGGCCTCAGCCCTACCGGCCTGTCTCCTGCTTCAAAGAACCTGCAAGAAGAACAGTGATGCATCCAGTGCGCCCAGTGACCTCTGACAACTCCAGATGATTGCCCTGCACTCCAAAGGACCAAGAACTCCAGAGGACAGTGGCCCTGTCCAAAAGAAACTTTCAACCAAGGACTCCCACCTCACTCCAGATGCGTGAGTCCTGAACCCTGTGCGCCCAAACCCCCATAACCCCCCACCCCGACTGCGAGCTCTGGACGAAGATAATCCGACGCCTAAAGGACCCACTGCACCCGCAGCCCCCAGGCCTTGGAGAACCTGACCACCGGTGCAGCATTGACCAGCAGGCGGCTGTCTTCCCTGTCCGACCTGTGGTGTGCCCGAGACACCCCCTCCCCACCAGACCTCACCTGCAGCCTCTAAGTGACCCCCGCGGCCTCTTCATAGGGTTGCATTGGAAACACGACGCCCTGTTTGCACCCTGCACTTGGCCGCCCTGGTGCCGCTGAGGGTGTATGTTTGTTGCCTATTTGGGGCCCCTCCAGTTCTCTCTTGAACCCCCCCTGGTCTGCCCTCCGAGTCGCGGGTACTTACCTACTGGCTGACCGGATTCCGAGTACCCCTATCTCCATAGGAACCCACGTTAACTGGGCTCGCTTTTGACCTCTGCACCCGACCGGCCCTGTGTTGCTGGTGGTGGGTGTTTGGGGTTAGCATGAACCCCTAACGACGGACTACCTAAACCCAGAGACAGGAACTGTAAGTTGAATACTTACCTGTAAAACTGTACAATCTTTTCTTCTCCCAGGAACTGTTGAAAATTGCAGTGTCCACTTTTAAAATAGCTTTTTGCCATTTTAAAGAAAACTGTATACATTACTGATTCCATTAAAAGTCCTGATTATAACTATGCAAAGTACTTTACATTTTATGTACTTACCTGCACACTGAATCTTGTGGTTCTAGAAATAAATTAACAAAACATATTTTTCTATATAAAATCCTATTGGTCTGGAGTTAAGTCATTGAGTGTGTGTATCTTCTATTGCTTGTGTGTGTACAACAAATGCTTAACACTACCATCTGATAAGCCTAACTGCTCGACCACACTACCACAATTAGAGAATTAGTATTATCTATTATTGCCTCTGCCAAGCCTTTGGGGAACCCCTGGACTCTGTGCACACTATATCTCATTTTGATATGGTGTGTAATGCCTGTCTGGAATTTTCTCCTATCACAAAAGGAGCCACCATTTGTGGTGAACAGATTCAATGAACAGAAGATACAAAATGCAGAAACCACAAATGGGGAAAGCTCTTTTGAGAGTCAAGCTTGACAAACCTACAGTAAAAAGCAGGTTCCTATGTAACTAATATTACAATGCATGTCTCCATGTATTTGTAATGATTGTTTTTTGAGAATGGCATCAAAAACTACTCAAACATTCAGAAATCTGAAGCTCCGTAATGGGCGCCAAATTATATGAATTCTAGGGGTACACCGATAGCTGCAGGGATTGGCTCCCTCAAACCGTGGTGCAGGGACTTAGTTCAATGCATGAACAATGAATTAAGGAAACCAGTTGGACCACAGTCCTGTCATAGGCCCACTGAGCAATCTTGCGCAGGCAGTGATTTGAGTTTACAAACAGCCCTGTTCAAGTATCAGAGACACAGTGGCAATCCAAACTATTGTTGCTTATTAGAGCTCAGCTGGGGGAGCAAGAATGTGTGGGAAGGGACACCTTCAGCACAGTTCCCGGACTAAGAAATCAGATCTTGGACTGAAAGCACAAACAGCTCTTCCAATCAATGGTCAAATCCTGGGGTTTAAATAGGATTTGACCATTGATTTTATCTCATGTTTGCAAAATAAAAAAGTTCGGAGACACTATGGCCCTCATTACAATCCTGGCGGTCGGTGTTAAAGAGGCAGTAAGACCACCAACAGGCCGGCGGTAAAAAAAAAATGGAATCACGACCATGGCGGAAACCGCCAACATAGACAGCCACTTTAACACTCTGACCGCCATGGCGGTACAAACAAACAGCATGGCGGTCACCGCCAACATACAGGCGGAAGACAATGTACCGCCCACACTATTATGAGAGGCCAATCCGCCACCTTTTCCGGGGCGGATTCAACGCGAACCAAAACACGGCGGAAACAGGACTTGGAAGGGGAAACACTCATCTCTACACAACCCACGAGGAACCAGGACGCCATGGAGCCAGAACTCCAAATCCTCCCTGCAATAGTATTCCTGCTCCTCTACCAGGAGCACGAAAGACGGCGGCTACAACCACGGTGAGTACTGCACCTACAACACAGGGGAGGGGGGAGGGAAAAGAGAGTGACACACACACGCAACACCCCCACCCTCACCCACAACAACACACACACCAATACATGCTGCAACAATAGATTTACACCCCCCAATCCCCCCTGGAAGAACGCAATGACAAAAGGAAATGATTGTAACTATTGTAATCAATAAAAATCCATTAGTCAAAACTTTAAATACGGTATAAACAATTATGTACACCAACTATACAAGTCCGGATAGTGCACCATTCAAAGTCCGTGGACCACTGGGACCAAAATGCATGCATGGGAGAGGCCCACACTCAATACCAGACTGCAAACAGAGAGAACACTACTGGGGCATCCGATCGAAATGAAACAGGCACCTCAGGAGGAAGGGAAGGGGGGGCACCTCAGCCGGATGAGTGCACTACGCCAGCTCCATGAGGGGGCTCCATGCCCATTGATGTATCCTGGGGAGTGCAAAGCCACAGTCTCTTAAGTCTCTCCAGTGGGTGGTTTGCCCACTGCTTTATCCTGGGGAGTGCAAAGCCACAGTCTCTCAAGTCTCTCCACTGGGTGGTTTGCCCAGTGCTTTACAGTCTCTCAAGTCTTTTCAGTGGGTTGTTTGCCCACTGCTTTATCCTGGGGAGTGCAAAGCCACAGTCTCTCAAGTGGATGCCTTTCTCCACTGGTTCTGGAGGGGGCTTTGTGCCCAGAGTGCTTCATCCTGCCAAGGACTGAGGTAGTGGATGTGATACTCCACTGGTTCTGGAGGGGGCTTTGTGCCCAGAGTGCTTCATCCTGCCAAGGACTGAGGTAGTGGATGCCTTTCTCCACTGGTTCTGGAGGGGGCTTTGTGCCCAGAGTGTTTTATCCTGCCAAGGACTGAGGTAGTGGATGTGATACTCCACTGGTTATTGAGGGGGCTTTGTGCCCAGAGTGCTTCATCCTGCCAAGGACTGAGGTAGTGGATGTGATACTCCATTGGTTATGGAGGGGGCTTTGTGCCCAGAGTGCTTCATCCTGCCAAGGACTGAGGTAGTGGATGCCTTTCTCCACTGGTTCTGGAGGGGGCTTGGTGCCCAGAGTGCTTCATCCTGCCAAGGATTGAGATAGTGGATGCCTTTCTCCACTGGTTCTGGAGGGGGCTTTGTGCCCAGAGTGCTTCATCCTGACAAGGACTGAGGTAGTGGATGTGACACTCCACTGACGGTGGTGCAACATGCAAGCTGGCCAGGCTCCTGGGACTGACCACCAGCCTCGTACGACTGACCACTGGGGATGGCAGCCATGTCTGCGGTGGTGCCACTGGCTCAGGATGTCGCGGGCTGCTGGCAGTGCTGGCGGCGGTGTCAGTAGCGGCGGTGCTTGCGGCGGACTCTGTGGCATCGGTGCTGGCGGCGGGCTCTGTGGCATCGGTGCAGGCGGCGGGCTCTGTGGCATCAGTGCAGGCGGCGGGCTCTGTGGCATCAGTGCTGGCGGCGGTGCTGGTGGCAGGCTCACTGACTGCGGTGCTGGTGACGGCCTCCCTGACTGCGGTGCTGGTGGCGGGCTCACTGACTGCGGTGCTGGTGAAGGGCTCAGTGTCTGCGGTGCTGGCGGCGGTGCTGGTGGCGGCCTCACTGACTGCGGTGCTGGTGGCGGGCTCACCAACTGTGGTGCTGGTGAAGGGCTCAGGGTCTACGATGCTGGCGGCGGTGCTGGTGGCGGGCTCACTGACTGCGGTGCTGGCGGCGGTGCAGGTGGCGGTCTTGTCCGCCGTGCAGGTTGGCGTCGACGTGGAACCTGCCTTTGATTTTTTAGCCCTTCCCCAGCTTGGATGGTGGCGCAGCTGTCTTCCCACTTTCCACTTTTGTTTTGCCTGAGCCCTTGGTGGCAGGTCTTTTCGCCTTCTGCCTCTGGGATGTGGGCAACTTTTTCTATTTTGGAGGTGGGGGAATGTCCTTGCCCTCGCTCCTTGGGACACTGGCAGCCCTGTTCCTTGGCACACTCCAGAATCCCGCTATTATTGGCACCACTGTGCCCGGTGATGTGGTGGCTGAGGTGCTCGGTTGGGACCTGGAAAGGCGGGCCCCAGGGGACGGACGGACGGGGGGGAAGGGAGGTGAGGGAAGAGGTCAACATTTGATAGGAAAAGCTTTTTAGACACACTGGGACTGGTAGATGGAGGGGGTTTGGGAGTGGAGGAAGAGGTAGTGGATGTAGAAGGTGTACATTTGCTGACTTTGGGTGAAGGTGCATGGGCTGGAGGCTGTTGTGAGGTGGATGGCTGTTTGGTGGGTGTGTGACTGCATTTGTGTAGTTTGGGAGGTGGGCTCACAGACACTGGGAGAGGACACAGGGGATGTGTGAATGGTAGTGGGGGTGGTGAGTGCATGTGAGCGGTGTGTGGTGATGGGCGTGCTGGTGATGGAGGTACTGGCTGAAGATGTAGTGTATGCAGGTGTGAGTGGAGACGAGACAGGGAGGGAGGAGGTGGACACAGTGGAGGCAGTGGATGTTGGTATGTCTGCATGGGTATGGTGCTTGTGTGAGTGTCTGTGGGATGTGTGGTGGTTATGTTTGCCTGAGCCACCTTTGTGTGTAGAGGTGTGTGAATGCTGGTCTGATGGTGTGCTTGGGATAGGCTGAGGTACAGGGGATTGGGTCTGGGTGGAGGAGGTTGGAGGGGGGAGGCTGGACACAGGGACAATGGCTGCCATCAGTGCTGAGGCCAGAGCCTGCAATGCTTGCTGTTGGGCTGCCTGGCCAGAATGAATGCCCTCCAGGTATGCATTTGTTTGTTGCAAATGCCTCTCTACACCCTGGATGGCATTCAGAATGGAAGACTGCCCAACAGTGTGGGATCTCAGGAGGTCAATAGCCTCCTCACTGAGGGCAGCAGGGCTGACTGGGGCAGGGGCTGAGGTGCCTGGGGCGAAGGAGATGTCCATCCTCCTGGTTGAGGGGCCACGGGACACACGCTGAGGGGCTGCTGGGAGGGCAGTGCTGGTAGGGGGGTGGCAGCTGTACCTGTAGATGCTGTGGGCACAGAGGGGCCCGCCACCGCAAGGGAGCTCCCATCAGAGGAGGAGTCGGTGTCGCTGGTCTCTGCTCCTGTCCCCGCCGTGGAGCTCCCCTCGCCCTCATTCCCACTGGTGACTTCAGACTCTGTTGTCTCGCCCTCCAGGGCCATGTGGGATGCAGCTCCCTCCTGCTCCGGTGGCACTGCTCCTCCGCCTGATGATGCTAATGCACACAAGAACAGGGAGACCACAAAAAGGGTGGGGGGGAGAAAGAAGAAAGACATGTTCAGTGCATGCAATACCGCTACCGTTGGTGGACACTACAGACACAGCAGCCCTCTGCACTACGCCATGCACTTAGAGTTCCCTAATTAATCACAGGGACATGGGGTACAAGGCCTATGCCCAATTGCTGCACACATGGAAGTCACAGCAGCCTGACTAGGTGTAGATGGCTCTTCCACTGGTGGAGTTGGGGTGCCACATAGCCTGCCTCACAAAGGGTCCTTGCCTACAAAGCTCGCCCTGGCCTAGGGTAACCCACTGCCCACCTCCTCCACCTGGACACCTCATAATCGCGCAGAGTCAGATGGATGTGACGGTACTCACCCCGTTGTGGATGCTGTGATGCCCTCAAACGCCCATCCAACTCCGGATACGCCACTGCCAGGATGCGGAACATCAGGGGGGTCATGGTGCGACGGGCACCCCTCCCACGTTGGGAGGCCATCCCCAGCTGGGCCTCCGCCGTCTTCTTTCTCCAGCGGCAAATGTCCTCCCATCTTTAACGGCAGTGGGTTCTCCGTCTGTGGTGGACCCCCAGGGTCCGGACGTCCTTGGCGATGGCACGCCAAATATCCTTCTTCTGGTGGGCGCTGACCTAGAGGAATAGTACAGGGGAAAAGGAAAAACTTTAACCGTCCGGAGCGCCACAGTCATTGGCCCACGTTCCCACCCTTGCCCTGACGCACATACACTCACCGTCCCCTCATGCAGGCCTCAGCCCCCCCGTATCTTCCAACCACACCACTCCAAACAGGCATTGCCCATACAGCATGCTCACAGTGTACTCACCTGTTTGTCTGGAGGACCGTAGAGTAGCGTGTACTGGGGGAGGACCCCATCCCCCCATCCACTAACTTCTCCAACTCCTCCGAAGTGAAGGCAGGGGCCCTTTCCCCAGACACATGAGCCATCGTCAATTCCAGACACAGGTCACAGCAGTACTTGCAGTGTAGGTCCTCTCCTGTCGAAGGTCAGGTATCAAGTGAGTGAACAGACAGAAAATGGCAGTCACGTCCACGGCGGTGCATACCGTCACTGCCAGCGTACATCGCCAATGGCTCCTCGGACCCATAGGGCCCAATGTTAACCAATGCAGGATTGCGCCGCAGTCTTCAACCGCCTACCACCACGGTGTACAACGCCAGCGCAGTTACCTCATATCCCCTTGTCCCACATTACAAGTCAGGCAGCCGCCATTTCAGGTGGCCACATGGCATTATTTTTAAATGCGTCACACATATCTAGGCCTTGCATACACACAGTGACAGGCACATAGCGGATTGACAAATGTGTGCAATAAATTCTTTTTTTTACTACCTCAGTGTTGGCTGACTCTGTGCTCGCTGTTCTCGTCCATAGGGCACGTCTGCTGGGGCAGGTGAGGAGATGGCGGCATCCTCCGGTGTACAGACCGCTGGTGGACCTGTTGACAATGGAAGACAGACACATCATTATCACTTACAGACTTGATTGTGCCACAATCCTGGAACTGTGTGCCCAGTTGGAGCCAGACCTGATTTCAGCTGTCTGCCATCCCACAGGAATCCTCCCTCTAGTGCAGGTCCTGTCAGTACTCCATTTCCTGGCAAGTGGGTCTTTTCAAACAACAGTGGCCATTGCATCAGGGATGTCCCAGCCTATGTTCTCAAACGTGTTGTCCAGAGTGTTGTCTGCCCTGCTGAAACACATGCGCAGCTACATCGTTTTCCCTCAGGTGGAGGATTTGCCCCCAGTGAAAGGTGACTTCTATGCCCTGGGACATATCCCCAACATCATAGGTGCCATTGATGGGACACATGTGGCCTTGGTACCCCCCGCAGGAGTGAACAGGTGTACAGAAACAGGAAGAGCTACCATTCAATGAATGTGCAGATGGTGTGTTTGGCCGACCAGTACATCTCCCATGTGGACGCCAAGTTTCGAGGCTCAGTGCACGACGCTTACATTTTGAGGAATAGCAGCATCCCTTATGTGATGGGGCAATTCCAGAGGCACCGTGTGTGGCTAATAGGTGAGGACAAGGACCCTATACCCTGTGAATAGTTGTCTGGGTCTGAGGTTGTCCCTAAGGGTTAGTGTGTGTCTAACAGTTGTCCCTCGACATTTGCAGGTGACTCTGGGTACCCCAACCTGTCATGGCTACTGACCCCAGTGCGAAATCCCAGAACAAGTGCAGAGGAAAGCTACAATGAGGCACATGGGCAAACTAGGAGAGTGATAGAAAGGACCTTCGGCCTCCTGAAGGCCAGGTTCCGGTGCCTCCATATGACAGGTGGTTCTCTCTACTACTCACCAAAGAAGGTGTGCCAGATCATTGTGTCCTGCTGTATGCTGCACAACCTGGCTTTACGATGACAGGTGCCTTTTTTGCAGGAGGATGGTCCAGAAGGTGGTCTTGTGGCAGCTGTGGAGCCTGTGGACAGTGAAGAAGAGGAGGCAGAAGAAGAGGATATCGACAACAGAAACAACGTGATTCAGCAATACTTCCAGTGAGACACAGGTAAGAAGACATCACTGCCTCCTACATCTCATACAATTGTTAGACCTATCATATGTCTGTCACTTTCACCCAGTGTATGGACCCTGACCTGTCACTTTGCCTTTCCATTTCACAGATGTGGGTCCCACTGTGTGACCTCTGCTATGTTACCGCATGGACTAGAGCTGTGTGACATAGGTATGTTGACAATACAATGGACATTGCTATGTTCCTTAGTTATAGCAAATACACATTTGTGAAAGCACAGACTGACTCCAGATTGTTTTGTGATTCAAGGGTGTTTATTTAAGTGCAAATTAGTGGAGGCGGTTGTAAAATGGGCAGGGGTGATGGTGGAGGAATGTCCATGGCAGAATCCAGTTATTTGTCTCACAGATGCATTGTCCAAAGGGGCATAGGAAGTGGAGCTAGGGCAGTTTAAGGATGGACAGGGTGACGAAGTGGGACAGAAGGATGACATTCAGGGTGGTCTAATTTCTTGGCGGGGGTCTTGGCATTGTTCTCTGTCTTTGTCCTGGATCTCAGGGACCGTTTGCGGGGTGGTTCTCCATCTGCAGAGGGTGGGGTGCTGGTGTCGTGGTCCTGTGACGGTGCCTCCTGTCCACTAGCGCCGGCGGAGGTGGTGGGCAGTTCATCATCGAGGCTAGTGTCAGGGGCCCCTTGTTGCACAGTGTCCCTCCTGGTGTTCACAAGGTCCTTCAGCACCCCTACAATGGTGACCAGGGTGGTGTTGATGGACTTGAGTTCCTCCCTGATCCCCAAATACTGTTCCTCCTGCAGCCGCTGGGTCTCCTGAAACTTGGCCAGTACCATTGCCATCGTCTCCTGGGAATGATGGTACACTCCCATGATGTTGGAGAGGGCCTCGTGGAAAGTGGGTTCCTTGGGCCTGTCCTCCCCCTGGCGCACAGCAGTCCTCCCAGTTCCCCTGTTTTCCTGTTCCTCTGTCCCCTGAACCATGGGCCCACTGCCCCCAGGTCCCTGATGTTCTTGGGTTTGTAGGTTTGCCTGGGTTCCCTGTAGTGGTAGACACACTGCTGCTTGATGTGTCCTGGGGACAAAGGTATGGGCCCGCTGGGTGGGTGCTGTGCTGGTGTGTCCTGAGGTTGGAGGCTCTGTGGTGGCATGTGCCAGTGTGTGGGGAAACGACTGTCCCGAGGTCCCCGATGGGCCAGGCTGGTCATCTAGATCCAGTTGGACAGAGCTGCTGTCATCAAAGTGGGCCTCTTCTGTGGGGGGGTGGACGTGTCTGGAACCTCCTGTCTGGTGACGTTGGGTAGGGGTCCTGCAAGGGTGTAAAGGCATGATTATTGCATCTGTGTGTGCCATCGTCTGCAATGGGTGGGTGATCCTGTACCCCAGTGCATACATTCTTGTCTAGGACCTTGTGTGATATTTGGTTTGGGGATCTGTGTGGGTATGTGTAGTGGACATGCTTTGGTGATGGGTGTCCATGCTTTGGTGTTGCATGCAGGGCTTGGTGTTGGGATGGGTGGGTTGTGATAGTGGGACATCTGTGAGGTGTTGGAGTGATGGGGGTGAGGGTAAGGGTGGGGTATGTGATAGCATGCAGGTAGGGTGGGGGATGTAATAGTTAAGATCTGACTTACCAGAGTCCATTCCTCCTGCTACTCCTGCGAGGCCCTCAGGATGCAGTATAGCCAAGACTTGCTCCTCCCATGTTGTTAGTTGTGGGGGAGGAGGTGGGGGTCCGCCGCCAGTCCTCTGAACTGCAATCTGGTGTCTTGAGACCACGGAACGCACCTTCCCCCGTAGGTCGTTCCACCTCTTCCTGATGTCATCCCTAGTTCTTGGGTGCTGTCCCACTGCTTTGACCCTGTCTACGATTCTGCGCCATAGCTCCATCTTCCTAGCAATGGAGGTGTGCTGCACCTGTGATCCGAATAGCTGTGGCTCTACCCGGACGATTTCCTCCACCACGACCCTGAGCTCCTCCTCAGAGAACCTGGGGTGTCTTTGCGGTGCCATGGTGTGGTGTGGGTGATGTGTGAGGTGGTGTGTGTTGTTATGTGTGAGGGGATGTGTTTGTGTATGTTGTGTGAGGTGTGTGGATGTTGTGTGAGTGATGGTGTTGTGTGCCTGTGGATGCTAGTTTGTTGATGGTGGTGTCTCTCTCTGTGCTTCGTTCTAAAATTTTGTCGTAGGCGTTAGTGGGTGATGTGGGTGTGTGTTTTATATTGTATTGGGTGTGTGGGAGTGGTGTGTGTATGTGTATCAGGTGTGTGTATTTCGAATTGTCCAATGTGGTTGTGTTATGTAAATGTGTGTGTATTTTGAGCGCTGCGGTGTGTACCCCCAATGGAATACCGCGGTTGAAAGACCGCTGCGTGGACTTGTGGGTCGTGGTAGTGTGGGCGTATTCTTGTTGGCGTGACAGTGCAGGTTTAGTTACCGCCAGTTTATCACTGACCTTTGGTGTGGCGGACTTGCGTGGGTGTCTAGATTTTGGGGGATTCCGGCCTGTGGGTCGTAATAGCTGTAGCGGATTTCCGCGGCCGCAGCGGTGTGTTGGCGGTCTTCTGCACGGCGGTAAGCAGCATTTACTGCCAATGTTGTAATGAGGGCCTATATCTTTTACCAGACTAAATTAACATGGCAAAAAGTATGTCACATTTATCCATATGTTTAAGTTTCAGTAAGGCGTCATTGTTAATGACAAAAGTGACAAAACATGTCAGCTGAGGCAGTGAGCAGCCATGATGAACTTCACATTTTTGATTATAGAAAACACACCAAAGGCAAGCCATGAAGCACAAACAGGCTAACATTAAATAGAGACGTTCATGGTGTTTACAACTGAAGGAATCAGTGGACCACTGCAAAGCAAATAATTCTATCCCTTCCATTATGAACATGACTTTGATACAACGTCAATGCTCTTTGCGTGTCTGGATAAAAGCACTAATTCCCCCACTGGACTCCTACAAAATCCTTCTAGTTGCCCTCTGTGATTTGGATTGAACTTGACTTGGCAGATTGTATTTGTATCTTTAATCACCTTATATTTCACGTCACTCTGCACAAGCACTTATGTCACACTTTTGCACATTGAGAGCAACCTTATTGACACGTATATAGATTATTTCATGTACGTTTGCCATAATACATGCCGTGTGCAGTAATTTCCTTCCTGTTTTTCTTCTTCTTCATTGATTACGTTATGCCTTTGGTTTACCTAAACAAATATAGGTTCTTCAGAATTGTTCCTGTCACCCACAGGACCTTTTTTAAAATGTTTTCATGGTAAGCAGTAGGGCATCTACTAAGTGAGGAATAGCAGCCATTAAGATAAAACCCAGAATAACATTTGTGGTTGCTTCTACAAGAAAATCTGCCACAGTTATAGATTGCAAGCAAGTTGGAAGAACTACTGCAATGGGTCCAAAATGAAAGGATAATATGGAATGTGTTTCTTTTGGTCACCATGGTCTTGTAGCAGCACTCTTAGGGCATAACAATTGTGTTTATGACAGTACAAAGTGAAGGGTTTGGAATAATCTAGCAATCCTAAAACAACTGTAGAGGTTAATGCTTGTTTCACACCTGCACAAATGCTCACTGTGCCTCCTCCATCCACTGCAAGTGCTTGGAAGTATCTTTCTTTTTTTGGGGGGGGGAGAGGGGTTTATAAACATGCAAAAACAACAACAAGTATGACATTACATATACTCATCTAATGATAGTATACATTGGCAGTGACCTTTCTTTCATCACCCTTTTAGGTGCATAGCCATCCCAGCATTTCTGTATTTATCATTCCCCTGTGCTCTTTTTCAGCTACTTAAGACAGTCCTTCCTCCCACCCCCACCCTGTTACTGGCACTCAGTGACCATCGGCGGCACTACCGGTGAGCCCCAGCCTCCCCAGCTACAGTGCTCTTATCTGCATTGGGGGCGCAGCTGGGAACTCATTTCTGACTATAGGACTTTTCTCGCCGCGGTCTGCTGTGCTGTTAGGTGAATCGTGCCCACCTTCCCCTTCGCACTCCAGTCGGTGTAAACAGGCTCGGAAAAGGCCCCGTATATCCCATGGGCGACTACATTTTGGGAGAAGTTCCCCATATGCGTCCGACTGCAAATTTCAATATGTATTATCTTTTAACCACTCCCCCACTGTCGGTAGAGGGCCCCAGTCCCAGCGCATGGTTACTCGTCTTTTTGCCATAAGTAGCCCCACTGCTATTAATCCCCTATTTGCCGGGGCAATTGCCTGTTGTCACCCAGCAGGGCCATTAGGGGGTCCGGACCCACCCACACATCCGTGATGGAACTCAATTCGCTGAATACTGTCTGCCAAAAACATTGTATTCCTGGGCAGCCCCATGACATGTGTAGGAACCCAGCTTCTTCTTCCAGGCACCTTGAACATTTTGCACTGTCACGAAGACCGTACCTGTACAACCTAGACGGAGTATAGTAAACCTGATTGAGGTGCTTAAAGTGTATGAGCCTACGGCGCCCATTAAGGGATATAGTTTTAGTCATCGAACAGCAGTATGTCCATTGTTTGTCCTCTATAATGATACCCAGATCTCTTTGTCATGATAATCGTGCTCTAGATAACTCCAGTCCTGTGTAATGGCGTACAGCCTGGATATAACATGACCCGGCATGAAGTTCTGCAGTAATGATGATAGAGCGGGGACTATGGGGGGCTCTTGTAGGTCATCCCCTAATATTTCCCACATCACGACGTATGCCCTGTGATAGTAGAACCTTGTCAGAGGTGTGACCATAGCCCCATAGCCTTGTACCTTTTCCCAGCCTCGCAGCTTGCTCTTTTGAAATATAATCACCCACAGTGAGGATGTCCAGCGCCTGGAGCGCTTTAATTGCCCCACTCTCATGTGACATTGGAAACCACGTGCACCAGGCTAGCGGTGCGTCCGGTGTATATAGCAGGGAGCTCGCTTGCCTTTCCATTAGTTTCTGCCACGCGTAGGAAGTTGCATTTAGCAAATCCTGTATCCCAGGTCATTGTTTCAGTTTATCAAATAGGACCCAAGGTAGATTAGATAAAGTTGTCATCCCCACTCCAGCTGGAAGTGGGGTAATTCTGCCAGTCCATCCACCCAATAGTGTGTGAACTGTGCTTGAGCGACCTAATAGTAGACTTTCATGTCTGGGACACCTAGGTCCCCCATATCATATAGCAGTAGAAGGGTCTGCCATCGTACTCTGGGATGTTTGCCTGCCTAGGTTTTTCTACTCAAAAGCCCGTAGTCTATCAAAAATAGAACATTGTATTCCTGGGCAGCCCCATGACATGTGTAGGAACCCGGCTTCTTCTTCCAGGCACCATGAACATTTTGCACTGTCACGAAGACCGTACCTGTACAACCTAGACGGAGTAAAGTAAACCTGACTGAGGTGCTTAAAATGTATGAGCCTACGGCGCCCATTAAGGGATATAGTTTTATTCATGGAACAGCAGTATGTCCATTGTTTGTCCTCTATAAAGATACCCAGATCTCTTTGTCATGATAATCGTGCTCTAGATAACTCCAGTCCTGTGTAATGGCGTACAGCCTGGATATAACATGACCCAGCACGGAGTTCCACAGTAATGATGATGAGCGGGGACTGTGGGGGGCTCTTGTAGGTCATCCCCTAATATTTCCTGCATCACGACATATGCCCTGTGATAGTAGAACCTTCTCAGAGGTGTGACCATAGCCCCACAGCCTTGTACCTTTTCCCAGCCTCGCAGCTTGCTCTTTTGAAACATATCACCCACAGTGACGATGTCCAATGCCTGGAGCGCTTTGATTGCCCCACTCTCTTGTGACATCAGAAACCACGTGCACCAGGCTAGCGGTGGGTTCGGTGTATATAGCAGGGAGCTCGCTTGCCTTTCCATTAGTTTCTGCCACGCATAGGAAGTTGCGTTTAGCGAATCCAGTATCCCAGGTCATTGTTTCGTTTTATCAAATAGGACCCAAGGTAGATCAGATAAAGTTGTCATCCCCGCTCCAGCCGGAAGTGGGGTAATTCTGCCGGTCCATCCACCCAATAGTGTGTGAACTGTGCTTGAGCGACCTAATAGTACACTTCCATGTCTGGGGCACCTAGGCCCCACATATCATATAGTACTAGAAGGGTCTGCCATCGTACTCTGGGATGTTTGCCTGCCTAGGTTTTTCTACTCAAAAGCCCGTAGTCTATCAAAAATAGAACAGGTGAGGATGATTGGGATGTTCAAGAACAAAAAGAGAAAGCGTGGCAGCACCACCATTTTCATGATGGCCAATCTTCCAGCAAGGGAGAGAGGATGTTTAATCCTGCAGTCGACTGCATTCGGCAGCTGCTGCACTGCCATGCTATAATTATCTCGGAAGACGATGGCTGGGTCAGAGTGAATTTTAATCCCTGGATAGCGCATTGACTCTTTCAGTCCACTGCAGCGGGTATTCCATAGATTCCCTGTTGGTGCTGGAAGTGAGAGGGAATACCATTGATTTGCCCCAGTTTACGTGGAATCCGGCATGGCCCCCGAACAACACCACCTCTCGGAGCACAGGAGCGAGGTTCTGCGCTGGTTCCCTGACGTATAACAATGTGTCGTCCGCATACGCGACACTATGAGTGTGTAATGAGGAAAGTGTAACCCTCTATGGGAATGGTATTCTCTCAGTGCACAAGACAGAGGTTCAGCTACCAACGCGTATAGCAGGGGGGAACAGAGGGCAACACTGCCTTGTTCCCTTCTCTATTGGAATTGGGGGAGTCACTATACCGTTTAACTGTAATCTGGCTAATGGCCAAGTGTACAGCACCCGACCAGTTTTAGGAATATCTTGCCTACTCCCACCCACCGCAGAACTGCCCACATGAAGCCCCACTCCATGGAGTCGAAGGCTTTTTCGATATCTAAAAACACCGCTACTGCCTTAACTCCCAGATCTAAGTGCTGCAGTGCCCCGAAAAAGGTTTGCAGATTATACGATAGGCTACGCCCTGGAACAAACCCAGTCTGTTCCACACCTATCACACTGGTGAGAAGAGGTACCAGCCTATTATCTAAGATTTTGGCATACAGCTTAGCATCCATGTTCATAAGAGACAGTGGTCTGTATGAGGAGCAGCGATCCGACGGCTTCTCAGGCTTCAACAGGACCACCAACAGGGCCTCCCACATAGTAGGAGGCATACAGCCATCAGTTGCCATCTCCTCAAAAGTGTCCCCAGGTGCAGTATGGGAATGTCTTCATAAGATTTATAGAAGGCCATCGTGAGGCCTTCTGTGCCTGGCGCTTTACCTGTCGGCATACCTGCCAGAGCGACCTGACTTCCTCTGGCCGCAGTTGCCCATCAACTGAACCCTGTGTTCATCTGTGAGCCATGACATGGCGATATGGGCGAGGTAGTCTGCGACCTTCGGCTCATCAAACTGTGAGCATGACCTATATAAATCTGTAAGATAATCATGGAACTGCTGTACTACTGACTGGGGATCACTCCACACACCACCATCATCACCCAGAATCTGTGATATTATATTGTTCTCGCAGCAAGGGTGAAGAGGTGACGCCAGTGTGGCCCCAGGCCGTTCCCCTTCACCATAAATATGGGCTACGGCATATTTCCCCAGGTGCGCCATCTCGCCCCGTGCTACCTCTTGGAATTCTGTCAACCTGTCCTATCTAGTGTGCAGCACTGTATTATTCCCCCCTACCTGCCTGACTTCCAGCTCCGCTATTTCTGCCTCTAATTTACGGAGACGCTTGCGCAGCGCACTCAGCACTCCCACATGCTTCACTATGGTAACAACACGTATGTAAACTTTAAATGCTTGCCATACAGTAGCAAATTTATTCACTGTTCCCACATTTATCGCAAAGTATTCCCTTACATCTCGGCTCAGTCCCTTCCTGAATGCATCATCCAACAGCAAATTCAGAGGGAATCACCATGAGAAGGCAGGCGGTGGAGGCATACACAGATAGAGCTCTAAAAGAATTGGTGAGCAGGAAAACCACACAAGCCTGAATTCGTGGTGCCTGTACTAATGCTGTATTTGTGACTAGAACAACTTAAAAGTTGACCAAAACATTGAATCATAATCAAAAACAATGCATAACATCACGGGAGCGTGGAAATAGTGTGTGTATGTGTGCATATGCCCCACCATGTTCCTCCAACTAGGCTGCAAGAGGTCCAGGGACCGAGCAGGCCTATGGACCCTACCCAGAGAGGCAGAAAGGGAAGGCTGGGGGGCGAGTGGCTATAGACAAACCGGGGGAGGGTCCAGTCACTCCATAACTACCTATAGGCCAGGAGCCCCAGTGAGCACCCCATCTAAGACCTTAGAGTCTGGAGCCAGCACATCCAGCACAGGGGCCCCCAACTCCGCTACCAAGGAGGGGCCAGGAGACACCACTGAGCGAGGCCCCACAGCCAAAAACTCCTCCAACACAGTGCCCCATATCTCCAGATCTCTCTCTGTATTCTTGTCCGTGTGGACTATCTGGAGCCATTGTTCCTCTGCAACTCCCTTTCGCACAGGTCTGCCAGCCAGATGTCCAACGCAAGGTGGGGATGCGCATCCAGTGGATAATTGGCCAGAATGAGGCCCATGAGGGTGAACCTGTTGGGCGTCTGAGAACTGTGGGTTCAGAAGCAGCCCTAGCAGGCAGCGGTCTATTGAGGCCTCAATGGTGACCCAAGTGACCCCCCCGGAGCCGCTGCAATATCCCACTGCAGTAATGTTGCAATTTATTGCATTCTCATATCATGTGGAGCACCAAGGCAGGCAGGAGGGATAAGTACCAACTTCTAGAGGGCTGACCTGTAAGCTGGAGACCTCTCTGAACTCTGTCAAAATCTCCAGCAGTGCACCAACCAAGTGTTCTGGGCGGGTGACATATATCAATTAACACATTGTCTGCATACAGGGAGATGATGTGAGTGCGGCTATCCACCACCATCCTTCATCTCTTCATATCATGGTGCAGACGGTTCATATTGTGGCTTCACTGCCAGGGCAAACAGAAGAGGGAACAGCAGGCAACCCTCTCGCATGCCCCTCCCGATAGAAAAACACTCTGAGATCACTTTCCCATTCCGGACCTGTGCCACCGGCTTGGCATACAAGAGATGCACCCATGAGAGACACATCGGTCCCAAGCCCATTTTCCACAGCACGTCTCAGAGATAATCCTAACCAAGCATATAAAACGCTTTCTCGGTGTCTAATGATAGAGCAGCATACCGAACGTCAGTGCCCTGCATCTAATGTAGGACATAGGACAGCCGCCGTAGGTTTACGTGCGTCCCCCCTCCCAGGCATGAAATCACACTGGTCTTTGTGGACCAGATGGGTTATTACCAGGCCAGACACAGAGCCAGGACCTTAGCCAGAATTTTAACGTCCACTCCCAGCATGGACAGGGGGAGGTAGGAGCCAGGATCCATCGAGTCCTTACTGGGCTTCAGAAGCATGACAATTTGAGCTTCCCTCATGAACTGTGGCAAACAGCCACTATGCCTGGATTCCACAAGGGTCTCCAACAGGTGGGACAATAATAGTATGGCGTGCATCTGATAATATTCTACCCGGAGGCCATCAGGGCCCAGAGCCCTACATCGTGCCACAGCACCAACTGCCTCCTAGAGCTCCTCCACCTGAAGGTCCTCCTCGAGACCCTGATTCTGCACCTCTGTGAGGCACGAGAGGTCAAGGTTGTCAAGAAAGATAATAGACAGTGGCAAGGTGGTCTTCTAAAAACGAGTTAGCGCCAGCTTGTGCGGCCAACACAACACCATTGGAACCTCTCCGAGCCAGGCTAAGCAGGACCGGTCATTTCCTCTTCAGTAGCCATGCTAGCATCCTCCTCAACTTAGCGTTATCATGATGAAGCCACTGTCTGTAATCATGCCAGGTCAAATGGTATAACCTGCCCCATATGTCAGCGACTCAGCGCTGCACCTCCCTCTGGGATTCCCTGTGTTCCCCCTCCTTGTGCGTGGTACACTGGTAGCCTGTCAAAGCCTTCTCAGCCCTGGATAACTCAAAGTCAAGGTGATTTCTTGTGCAGCTGAGTCTGGACATACACTAGCTGCGCGTCACTACTTTTAATGTGTCCCATTCCAGTCCTCGTCGCTCAGCAGATTGTAAATTGGTGCCAAAGTAGTTGGTAGTTGCCTCGTGGCATTCCTCTGTGAACCACCGGGGGTAGGCCCTAAGTACCAATGGCATAGTGCCGCTGGCAGCCCAAACCAACAACAATGGCACGTAATCTGATAGAAGCTGGCCCTGGATTTGAGTCTGCAGAATGGCAAGCACCACGTCGCCGGACACCAAGAACCGGTCTAATCAGCTGTAAGTCTCATGGGTCGGTACATAACAAGTGAATTCCTACTCTCCGGGGTTCACCCGCCGCGCATCTACACAGTGCAGGCGGTCTGTCACTCTGCGCAGTGCGGCCATCAAACGTGGCTTAGTGTGTAACCTCGTGGATGGTGGTCAAGTCACCCATAAAGTATGAAGTTGAAGTTCTCCACTCGTAATGGAGGGATGTCTATATTGTAGTAATTCCTTCTCCGGGCAAAGGTAGAAGCCACTGTCCATATTTGGGGCTTATACATTTAAAAGGCATACTTCCACACCATCTAAAAGGTCATGTACTATGAAGTAACAAGCCTCAATGTCTGCCCTGAAACTGCAAACATGAAAGTGGACTTGTGGTGCCACCCATATAAGAACACCCCAGGCATAGTTGGAGTACGTCGCAGAATATAACCGACCTCTCCATTTCTTGAGTACTTAGAGCAACTCACCCTCTATTAAGTGTCTCCTGCACTAATGCAATACGCAAAACAAGTCTGTGCAATTAAGTCTGCACCCTGTACCTTTTCACATATAAGTAAAGTCCCCTCACGTACCATGTTAGAAGTTTGAAGTGCGTTATCATGGTGCCTGACATTTCCCCTCCACCCACTCCTCTACCGGCCCCTGCCCCCATGATACCAGAGTCTCGCCACTGTCCTGGTCTAACCATATAATAACCAAAAAATAATTGCAGCCACCCTCCCAGTTAAACACGGCAAACCAACAACTTGTGTCTCCCCATTATCTCCTCCCCTCCTAGCCTCCTTGTCAATAAATGGTCAACAACAACAGTAACCCCAAAAAGAGGAAAACATTTTTTTTTAAAGGGGAGGAAGGTCAGTCAAGTTCCCCCCGCTTCCTGCCAGGGCACCGCCAGTCACTCTAACAAAACACCCAACTCCACACATATACTTTACATACATATACTATAAGTACCAGGGTGAGGGGCATGCCCGTCACCCACCGCACTACAGTGGTTCCCTGACTAACCCTGTCATGTCGACTTGGCAGCACACACAGGTCCTCACACTAAGGCTCAAAAGAACCACACAATAACAACTGCGGGGTTGAGGCCCTGATCCACAGCACAGTCAGCTCAAGAAAGCATGGGGTCAGCACAACCGCAAGAAGTTCCAGCCCACCCTTGCCACCAGCAGAGTGAACTGCAACACGAGGAGGCGCCAACTGATGGCACTTTTCGGAGATTACCAGCCAGGTCCTGTCATCCGGGCCTTGGGGGGAGTGGGGGGGGGGGCAATTAGGCATGTAAGGCAACAGGAGGGCCCAAGTAGTTTGGTGGCTTCAATAGTGTTGTGATCTGCCAGGCATCCAACCCCAGGTGGGGGGCCCAGGGAGAACACCACATGCCCCCAAGGGAGATCAGCAGCCAGACCATATCCTCAGGCAGCGTCCCAACAGTTCCTCAGTTTCCAACCAGGGTAGCGAATAGTGCCCCTTGCACCTCCGGGTCAAGGAGAGTCCGCAGAAGACAACGATTGCAGCTCTGTACATCTGCACTTTCCTCAAGTCTTTCCCACCCGCGTTCCAGGCAGCGAGCAGAGCCCGAGGCTTAATGTTCAGCAGTGCAGGGGCACATACACTGTGCTGCATGGGGGACCCTCCATAATATCCATCATCTCATGGAGGGGGGGCTCCCCAGAGTGCCCGCACCTCATTCGTGTCCCCTAGACACCTCAGATCTCCGCAGTCTAGAGGCACGTGCTCTAGGGCAGCAGGCAGGCTGTGACAGCGGCCTCAGGACGTTAGGGTGGGTGGTCCGGTCTCAGACCCTGACTGGGAGATGCCTCACAGCGAGCAGCTACAGACACCCCCAGCACCTCAGGCGGGGCCGACCTTCAATGTGGAGCTGCACTCCTTTGGGCTTGTCCGACGCACACAGCTCCTATAATGTAACATGGCTGAGTCGAAGATCCTCTCATCTGCCGCAGCTCCCCACCACGTGGATTTTGTCTGTCTCGCTCAGGGGAAGGTCAGCACTCTCCTGCTGGCCCCAGTCGGCATCTCTAAGCAGGGCAGAAGGCGTGGCACACAAGTCGTGCTGACTGCTATGGAGAATCTGTAGGATTTCAGACAGATTGCGTGTGGGGTGGCCGTGGAGCTCGCTAAAGCTCAACTGCTGCGGCCTCCATCTTGGCCATGACCCAAGTTAAACACTTCAGTTCTTCACCTCTGTGCCCCTGCCTCGCCCATAAATTTGACTGAGCACTGATCATTATCTGGCTCTGCTATCTACAGTCTGATGATAATAAAGTAAACATAGCCTTCTCTTAACTTAAAAGTAAAATGTGACCTTGTGCTTATTTAAAAATGTACTCAAGGCTCCAAGCTACTCTGAAGGTGTCTGGGAGCTACTGGTATCTTTCAATCAACTGGTTGGAGACACCTGGTCTAAACTATGCTCTGGTAGTTTTTGATCTCTTAAACTGCCAAATAAACAAATTTCAGGGGTACATAAATCAGGTGCCCCCAGTAATAGATCAGGTGCCCCTAGTAAACTAGTCAACACACCAGTCACCGATACCAATACTGGGCAATCTGCGGGGATGCCCACAGCATGTAGAAAAAGTCAGCATCCGATGTTGCACTTTGGGGGCAATGTGTAGGGATATTCAGGAAGAATTTTCCTAATTTGGCTGATATATGGTATGCTCTGTATAGAATATAGAACTCTGCTAATTGGAATCTGGAGTTATGTGATACTCAACCGCGTTTAGACATTCCTCTTCATTAAATGCTCTGCCTATATCTGTTTCCCAACGGACCCGAATCGGATGCAACTATGACTCAACCAGCTGTAATTATGCACTATACACCCAACACACAAGCCACTGACTGAATTTTCATACGGCAAATACTAGTGGTTTTTTTTCTTAATTGACTGCTCAACAGATTTATAAAAAAAAAACTTGGAATCTGTTAATCCTTTCAGGAGTTATGAATGAAAAATTTATTTGAGCAGTGTTAAATGTAGTTCTAGTTTTTTTTTTACTGTCTGTATGTACACTTACTGCTCTGACCCAATGCCTCTGGAAATTGTGCTGCAAATGTATTATTTTGTCACAATCATTCACTTTTCTGCAGGAAAGGGTTATGAACCCCCCCCAGGAAAACCTCTTTGGAGGATTAAGCCTTGACTTGCACACCATTAAGTATTGGAAGCTTTCATTAGTGCCCCTTTTAGCTGTTTGTGGAAAGTATAGTGCACCCGTTCCTCGTGTTCACATTGTGCCCACTCTATCCCCTGCTGGAGTAAATCCTACTTGCTCTACTTTTTAGGTCTTGTTTGAGACAGCGCATAAACTGTTGCTTACAAGACATTTTGTTTACTTACCAAACGCGGCTTGGAGCCCGCCCATTGCTGGGCTTCACGTCACTCTTATTTTATGCCTCTTAATTGGCTAACGCATACTGGGTTTGCTTCCTCTTCTTTTGTTTCTCACTTCGATGAAGTATGGAACAAGTTCTAATTGCTTCTTTTTAATTAGTGTCTTTCTGCTGCTCACGCTGTGATCGAAGTACTATTTTTTTCTTTCGTTTTCCCGCCGTGTTGTTTGCCCATGTTGCTTGTTCTGTTCCCCCTTCTCATTGCTCATGTAGCATAGGCAAGACCTACTGGCTTTTGCCAGTGCTTGTTCTTGAATGGTGCAATTCATGACAGGCATGTGCACCACTCAGTAATTGTAATGCACACATGCCAACCCTCCTGATACAGAAGGGAGACTACTGATTTAAAGGCTAGTCTCCCACCTCCCACTTCCTACATGCAGAAACCCGATTTGGGGTTCTGTAAAACTGCCACAGAGAATGCCAAACACGCTCCGATCCCCCCTCCTCCCATAAGGACTTCTGACATCAAAGGTTAACACTCTGTCCTTAACTCTTGGAGGGAGAGATAAAAGCATTTGACAGGCTTCAGCATTTTACTTTTGGCAGTTTTACATAGCACAAACAAAAACAGTGTTTCGAACTGTGCTATAGAGTTTAGAATTGTGCTATGTTACTTAACGGTCAAAATGAAATTCTGATTGTCTGACAGTGTCACCACACATATCAATAGACCCTATTCAGGCAGAGTGCATCTGCTTCAATTTAAGTCAGTGGGGACAATACAATCAATCAATCAATCAATCACATTTATAAAGCGCGCTACTCACCCATAAGGGTCTCAAGGCGCTGGGGGGTAGGGGGTCAGTGCTAGAAGAGCCAGGTCTTGAGCTGCCTTCTGAAGGGGAGGTGTTCGGGTATGGCGCGAAGGTGACTGGGCAGGGAGTTCCAGGTCTTCGCTGCCAGAAAAGAGAAGGATTTTCCTCCGGCGGTGGTTTTGCGGATGCGGGGAACGGCTGCCAAGGCCTGACCGGTGGAGCGCGGAGGGGTGTAGAAGGAGACGCGGGAGTTGATGAGTTTGGGTCCGAGGTTGTAGAGGGCTTTGTGTGCGTGGGTGAGGAGTCTGAAGGTGATCCTCTTGTTGACCGGGAGCCAGTGGAGTTTTCTCAGGTGTCCGGAGATGTGGTGGTGGCGAGGTATGTCCAGGATGAGTCGTGCTGCGGCGTTCTGGATCCGTTGAAGTTTCCTCTGCAGCTTGGTGGTGATGCCGGCGTACAGAGTGTTCCCGTAGTCCAGGCGGCTGGTGACGAGGGCGTGGGTGACGGTCTTCCTGGTGTCGATGGGGATCCAGCGGAAGATCTTGCGGAGCATGTGGAGGGTGTTGAAGCACGCTGAGGTCACCGAGTTGACCTGTCTGGTCATCGAGAGGGAGGAGTCCAGGATGAAGCCGAGGTTGCGTGCGTGGTTGGTCGGTTGGGGAGTGCTGCCTAGGGCGGGGGGCCACCAGGAGTCGTCCCATGCGGAGGGGGTAGGGCCGAGGATGAGGACCTCCGTTTTATCTGTGTTCAGTTTCAGTCGGCTGTCTGTCATCCAGGTCGCTACTTCCTTCATGCCGTCGTGCAGTCTGGTCCTTGCTGATGTGGGGTTGTTGGTGAGGGATAAGATGAGCTGGGTGTCGTCGGCGTAGGATATGATGTCGAGTCCGTGTTTGCGTGCGATGTTTGCCAGGGGGGTCATGTAGACGTTGAATAGGGTGGGGCTGAGGGAGGATCCTTGGGGTACGCCGCAGATGATCTCCGTGGCTGCGGATCTGAAGGGGGGGAGGCGGACTCTCTGGGTCCTTCCGGAGAGGAAGGAGTTGACCCATTCCAGGGCCTTGCCTCTGATGCCGGCGCTGCAGAGGCGGTCTATCAGGGTGCGGTGGCAGACCGTGTCGAAGGCTGCAGAGAGATCCAGGAGAATGAGGGCCACGGTTTCACCCTTGTCGGTCAGGGCTCGGATGTCGTCCGTGGCTGCGATGAGGGCGGTTTCGGTGCTGTGGTTGGCCCTGAATCCGAACTGAGTGGAGTCGAGGGAGTCAGAGGTTTCCAGGGCGGCGGTGAGTTGAGCGTTGACGATTTTCTCAATCACTTTGGCGGGGAACGGTAGGAGGGAGATAGGCCGGAAGTTTTTGAGTTCGGTGGGGTCTGCTGTAGGTTTCTTTAAGAGGGCGTTGAGTTCTGCGTGTTTCCAGCTTTCAGGGAAGGTAGCAGTGGTGAGGGAGGCGTTGATGACGTCTCGGAGGTGGGGTGCGATGATGTTGTCGGCCTTGTTGTAAATGTGGTGAGGACAGGGGTCGGAGGGTGATCCCGAGTGGATCGAGTTCATGACGCGGATGGTTTCCTCGGTGGTGGTAGGGTTCCAGGCGAGGATGGTGGAGAGGTCGTTCGCGGCTTCCGGGGGCGGGTTCATGTTGGTGGTCGTGAAGCTGTTGTAGATGTCGGCAATCTTACGGTGGAAGAAGGTCGCGAGGGAGTCGCAGAGGTCCTGTGAGGGAGGGATGGGGTTGGTTTCTGCGTCCGGGTTGGAGAGCTCTTTGACGATGCCAAATAGTTCCTTGCTGTTGTGGGCGTTGTTGTCAAGTCTGTTCTGGTAGGCTGTTTTTCGTGCGGTGCGGAGGCGTTGGTGGTGTTGGCGGGTGGTGTCCTTGAGAGCTGTCAGGTTGAGGCGCCATGTCTTCTCGCGGAGGCGGCATTCTTTCTTGGAGTTTTTGAGTTCGGTGGTGAACCAGGAGTTTTTCTTGTGGTTGTTGGTGTTGGTTTGGGTCTTCAGAGGGGCCAGGAGGTTGGCGCAGTCGGAGATCCAGTTGGTGAGGTTGTTGGCGGCCTCGTTGGGGTTGCTGGTGCTGGTGGGTTGGTTCAGGGAGAGCGTTGCTGCGAGTTGTTCTGTGGTGATTCGGTTCCAGTATCTTTTTGGTGGTTGCCGGGTGTGGTGATGCACGGTGGTTTTCTTGAAGCTGAAGTGGACGCAGCTGTGGTCCGACCATGTGAGTTCGGTGGTGTGGCTGAAGGTGATGTGTTTGCTTGAGGAGAAGATGGGGTCGAGCGTGTGTCCGGCGTAGTGGGTGGGGGTGTTGAACAGTTGTTTCAGTCCCAGGTTGGCGAGGTTGTCTAGAACGGCGGTGGTGTTGTTGTCGGTGTGGTTCTCCAGGTGAAAGTTGAGGTCTCCTAGGATGATGTAGTCGGTGGATGAGAGTGCGTGGGGGTTGACGAAGTCTGCGATGTCTTCGCTGAACTTGGTGCGGGGTCCTGGTGGTCTGTACATGAGGGTGCCTCTTAGGGTTGTCTTGGGGTCGATGTGGATCGCGAAGTGGAGGTGTTCGGCGTCGGGAAGTGAGTTGTCGGTGTGGGTCGAGATGCTGATGGAGCTTTTGTGTGCGATGGCGATGCCTCCTCCGGTGCGGTTGAAGCGGTCTCTCCGGATGATTTTGTAGCCGTCGGGGATGGCTATGGCGATGTCGGGTGCCGAGGAGGGGTTCATCCAGGTCTCGGTGAGGAAGGCGATGTCTGGGTTCGTTGAGTTGATGAGGTTCCACAGTTCGATGGCGTGCCTGTGGACGGAGCGGGTGTTGACCAGGATGCATTCGAGGTTGCTTCCGGGGGCGTCGTTCTTGGTGGTGGCGGTGTGGGTCCGTAGGCAGGTGAAGCGGCAGTTGCTGCAGGTGAAGGGTCCGTGGGTACGTTTGGGGGTGGCGCGGTAGCAGCCCGGCGTGCGGCCGGGGTTGAGGGTGGCGGAGTCATAGGTCAAGCGGGGGGCGCGGGGGCCAGGGGTTTGGGCACTAGGCGCGGTCCAGGCGCGGACGGGCGCAGACGGGCTTGCCTTAGGCGCGCCCGCTGCGCGCGTCCGCTGCGCGGCCTCGCAGCGGCCGCCATTTAAGGGGTAGGTGGGGAGGCGGGGTCAGCTGGGAGGCGGGAGGTGGGCGGGCAGGGGAGCTGGAAGCTGCAAAAAAGAGCGGCAAAAAAGAGCGGCAAAAAAGAGCGGCAAAAAACGGCGGGAAAAGCGCGGTAGGAGCGGCGGGAAAAGCGGCAAGACGGCGAAAAGGGAACAAGAGCCTACTAAATCTACTAAAAAGGAGGGGCTGAGAGGGGAGGACGGCGCACGGCACTCGGGGGCACACGCACGGGATACAAGGAGAGAAAAGGGGAATTTCAGTCACTCGGGGGCACACGCATGGGATACAAGGAGAGAAAAGGGATTTCAGTCAGCACCAGCACAAGCTCAAGCACTCGGGGTACACGGGCAAGAAGGGGGGAGCACACTCACAGGAGAGGAAGGCAGTCAGGGACTGGAGGCGCTGCGTGAGCAGGGGAGCGACCTACCCGAGGTACATTCTCCCGACTATTTTTTTTTAATCTTCCACTTACCTTTTCTAAAATGTTGGCATGTACGGAAATTGTATTACAGAAGTGTAGGTAAGCACTGTCTAAGAGTACCTTTGTGCCGGTACTCTCCCATCAAAACCATTAAACCCCTGCTGAGAAGTGCACGTGCACGTGACAGTACCTGTCCAGTTAAAGTACTCCACTTTCAGGTTGGCTACTCGTCCCCGCCGTCGTTTCCGTGGAATTACCCCAGCTGTGCTTAGAAGCTCTGGTACCTTTCTATTAAACAGCAGCTTGGTGAGCTTGCATGACGACTCCAAAGGCATATTTCCTGGGCAGGTAAAATCAAGGCGTTCAAAGCAGAGCGCAGGTCGCGCAACACAGCACTAGGGCCCAACCCGCGCTGCGCTGAAAGGGGAGGGCGGGAGCCTGTCCGAAGCAAATCTTGGTGGTGTTGCTGTATATCTTTCTCATGCTATTTAAAGCCTGTCCTGAGTCAGGAGAACTGAAGCTGCCGGAATGACTAGTCTCTTCCAGCTACCCGGGCTGCGACCGAGGGAGGAATAAACTCTGCGCCAGAACATGGAGGGCCTGCATCCCGCAGACTGCGACCGCGCCTCCGAGGTGTCCTTCTCACTGGAGGACGAGGCCCCGGAGGCGGCGCTGGAGCCCGGGGAGGCGCAGGAACTGTCAGACAGGTAAGGTGCTCACTGGGATAGGCGGGCGCCTCGTTCGCGCAAACAGCAGCGCTTTAAACGGACATTTACAGCGAGCCCGTGTCATGGCGCTGCTGCCTTCCAAAGCACTGGCACTTCTCGGGAACTCTTCAGAAACTTTACGAGGATTGTATCAACCGCTCTTCGGCACTTCTGTTACAGTTTTTTATAGGATAGCACTTTCACCCCTCAGCAGGTCAGACCCAACAGAAATACATTCACGATGGCAACTGAAACACAATCGAATTAGACTACTTGCATTTGTAGCCCTACAAACGCAAGGGCATTGTGTATGCTGTATCTTTCCAGGCTGTGTAAACTGGCCCTGAGGCATGGCGGCCTCTAGACTCTTCTATTTAAAGAGCCTCTGACAAGTTCGCCAGCTGGGAGTCTTCACCAGCTCCTCCCCACTGACTGACGTCTGATAAACATGTTGAGGTTCTGTGTATTTTTCTTCTTTTCCACTCCGTGGCCCCTGGTGCACGGCAGACTGTCTGGCGTGGAATGCGTGTAGAATATTGTTTAAAAAAAATACCCAGTATGCCTGGGCAACGGGGAGAAGATTCTAGCATTTCTGCAAAAATAGATTCTTGTTCCTTTTCGTCGCCTATCTGGTCATTGCTGCAGTACTTCACCAAGCCCCTACAAATGTGAGGTCGTGTTGGTGCATAAGAGATGGCTGACTAGTGTGCCACTTCTTGCAGAAAGCGCACCCTGTCCTCGTGGTAAAGGCTCATCATACATGATCATCAGCATTGGTTTGCAACGCTTTAATGAGGCACAGCAGATACCTCATAGAAGGTGGGCACTTCCTCGTTCTTCCCGCGTGGAGTCCTTGAATGCTTCCCCCATTGTCCACTTTACCCCAGGTGGAAATATAATAGCGATATACCGGAGCAAAGGTCTTTGGATCTTTTTTTGAGCCATCATCGTCTGATAACGTAAATTTGCTGGTCTATCGACGTTTGCTGTTTGGATCTATTGGATTGTTGGCACTTCAGGGTGAAGGCCTGCACCTACAGGGGGCTATAGGTCCGGAGCGGAAACCCTGGTAAGGCCCAGGAAAAGAGCTCGCTAAGGGGTGAAAGCATGCAAAAAACAGACTACAGGCCCAGGAAATGGCACCCCTGTGCCCCGCCCCCTCGGACAGGAGGGGCGCAAGAAGCTCCAAACAGGGGAGTAAGGGCTCGAAACTCCAGCTGCCAATGGGAAGCCTGGCGTAAATTTGAAATCCCCCCCATAGGGGATTTTTAAGGTTTAAAAGGGGCTGCCACACCTGGGACCCCCACATCCAATTGGGTGGTCAGGCAGCGAGGAGGAAAAAAAACACCCACACCTAAGAAGGGTAGAGCCTTCGAAATGTCACAGGTGGTGCTGAGCTGAAGGGTGGCAGTAAGGAACTCAAGGATGTTGGGGAGGCCACACCTGGCACAGCAGGGTGGCAGGACTACTTACCCTGGGATGCCTTACGGCACAGTAAGATAGTCAATTGAGGAGGTACATGAAACACAGTGCTTGCAGCTCAGATGTGCCGGATGGCAGGACGCAACAAACCATCAAAGGTAGTGAGTTAAGTGTACAAGAGTCCCTCTACATACACATAAAAGGAGAAACGCAAGCACAAAGACTCTAGTTCCTCATAAAACATTGGACTGATTAATAATTGACAGGTGCTGACAAGGCAATGATGCAGAAAGTGATTTATGGTCGTTTAGTGTTGGGCCATCATAAAAATTTCAAATTGATTTATGAAGTTCGGTCACAAACGATTTTTGACCCCAGATAGGTCATCAATTTGACATTTTTATTTATGATAAACCTGCCAGGAAGGATTTATGGCCCCTAATAAAATATCGGGAAGGGGCACGTTCTGTAAATCAATGTTAAATAAATTGCGCCCATTATGTCTAACGTACTAACGAAATTTGTGTGATTCATTATTTTGGAGTAGGCCACATGGTTTCTAAAGTGGGACATGTTTCTTGTTACTTGTCTTTCCCTATTACTTGCTGTGATCATGGTTCCATTTCTAATTGTGACTTGAAATGGACAGCTTAGGTATTTGATGTCCGAGTTCCCTTTGTTCTTGTTTAATCAGCACCAAGGGCCAGATGTACGAAGCATTTTTCTAGTCGCAAAGGGGCCGATTCGCAGAATTTCAAATTCAATTGGTGCTAACCCATTCGCAAAAGGGAGTGAATGCATGCAAAAAAAATTTTTCAGAGCAAGCAGTGGTCCCACGGACCACTGCCTGCTCTGAAAAAATTAAAAGAAAACTTTTCAGTTTTGTTTTCAAAATGCATTCCGTTTTCCTTTAAGGAAAACGGGCTGCATTTAAAAAAAAAAAAATACTGCTTTATTTAAAAGCAGTCACAGACATGGTGGTCTGCTGACACCAGCAGGCCACCATCCCTGTGAGTGCCGCAGTTCCCAATGGGGTCACAAATTGTGACCTACCTCATGACTATTCATGAGGTAGGTCATTTGCGACCCCATTGCGAATCGCAGACAGTGTAATTGACAATGCTGTACATCTGGTTTTTCAACTCGCTGGACTCGCAGTTTGCGAGTCGCAAAACTGGATCTTCGTACATGTGGCCCTAAGTCTCTTACAGTGAGGGTTAATTGCTTGACTCTTCTACAGTTGGTATCCTTTATTTTTTACCCTTGTTGTTGCTGATCTTGATGGCATACTTCAGTGTCACTGTTGCTGTCACCTAGTTTTTTCAACTCCTTGATTTTAGAGGTCCGCCTGTATATTGGGTTGTGCACTTTGCATTTCAGCATGAGTGTATTTGGTCATTTTCCTGAAGAGCTTTGTGGATGTTTCAGTAAGCTCTGAGAAGTGTATTGAGAGCGTGGTATAGCGGCATCTCAGCTTCTATGTGTTGTACAGTCTTCTTTAGGGTCGCCATGAATCATTCCACCTTGCCAATTGCCTGTAGCCAGTGTGAAGTGATCTTTCAGTGATTGAAATCCAGGAATAGAGGTGTGTTACACACACTGCAAATTCTTATTCTATGAGTGATGGTCTGGATCTTAGTCTTAACCCAGGTTGTGTTTTATGTCATAAGTGTACTTTGTAGCTGGATTTCCAACTGTTAAAAGCAAGGTGCTATTTTTGCTTTAGAGGTTGCCAAATATTGTTACCAGTACCTCATGCTCAATTATAACAATGAACTGTTTGCTGCAGACAAATAGGTGGTAGCCCACACTTTTGCAAAACTCTCTCTGGACCTGAGTTGGCCTTTTTGTCATCCGCCAGGCTTCTGCTGGCAAATGACCCAACCAGGCACTTGTCATACCCTCATTCATGATGAGCCAGGATGATCCTTTGTCCAGCTGGTCACCTTTGTGGATTAAAGTAAGCCATCTTGTCTACGCCACTGACTCTTTTCTTGATTCTCTGGAATGCTTTATTGCAACTCTTGTAATTAAGGATGCTCCACCCAATCTAGATAAA
The DNA here is from genome assembly GCF_031143425.1 of Pleurodeles waltl. Classification (NCBI taxonomy): domain Eukaryota; kingdom Metazoa; phylum Chordata; class Amphibia; order Caudata; family Salamandridae; genus Pleurodeles; species Pleurodeles waltl. The sequence goes on along the minus strand of NC_090436.1, from coordinate 383,936,389 downwards.
ATGCTTCAGTTTATTCTAAAGAAAACGGCCTCACACAGTCCTTCCCCACCATCCAGCCAACCAACTGACTCATGTGGAACTCCTACGCTGATCCTTCATAAAACATTCTAAATTACATAGATAACATTCCTGTGCCGGAATGAACCTACTCCAGCTCAGGATAGAACACATCTCCCCCTTACAGACCCAGAAAACACAAAGCATGAATAAAACAAAAACTAAAATAATACAAGTACAGACAATACAGAAAAAATATTTAACAAAATCTCTCAAAGATTCAGTATCTGCAGAATCTATGAGTTCTTCTTGGTTTCTTATTTAACCAAATTTCTCAAATATTCATGAGCCCTTTGGAATCTGTGTTCTTCTTGGTTCCTGTGCTTCCCTTATAGGCACCATCTCCATGTGTTCCTGCCGGCTTAAACCTCCTCTATTTTCTATTCCACTCACATTATTTCTAAACTACTACCCTGGGAACCTCTCTGCCATGTCTGCCCAATACCTCACCATCGTCCATTAACATGAAGCTACAACAACCATCCTCCTCATCCACATGACTCGCCTCACCATTCCATGTTACCTTTCTCCAATTCCACTGTTCCCTATTTTCCAGTTCTGCGTAATAACAGTGCACCTCTTTAACCTTGAATGGCCTATGAAATGTTCTCAAACCACTTTCCACCCAGCCTGATCTCACCTTCACATAATCTCCCACACAGATGTTTCCTGCTCCCTTTAGCCCTGGGAGAGTGGTATTCAGTCTCATTGCTCATCAAATATTTATCCATGCCAGCAATATCTTTGTGGCAGCCTTTTTCCCCATATCAATTCAAAAGGAATTCTCCAGTAACTCCATTCCTAGTTGTACAGTAAGCCCATACTAGCCCATACTAAATCCATAACTGCTGATCTGACATCTTTTCTGTTAGCTGCTGCCATTTGAATAGCACCTTTCACTATGTGATTAGCTCTCTCTACAATGCCATTTTCTTATGGGTTGTACAAACTAGTACACAGATGTTTGATACTACACCTTCCCAAAAATGTTCTCATCTTCTTTGAAACCAATGGTGTGCCATTATCAGTAATCAATTTACAGGTATATCCTTCTTTCCTAAAAATGTCTTACAGGGTCTTTATGGTTGCTCCTGTGGTGATCATCCTGAGACATTTCACCACCAGCCACTTAGTGTGGACAAGAACCATCACCAAGGCAAACTTAAGCTCTCCTCCCAAACTTCCTATTAATTCTATAAAATCCATGCCCACACTGTGCCACATCATTTCAGAATGATGTATCACTTCTTCACATGCATTTCTTTTAGAAGTACCACATTGTTAAACCCATGCTCAACATCACCACCCATCTCTGGCCACCAAAAATTCTCTTACAACCTTTTTTTTTTGTTGTCCACGTTTGTCCCTAGTGACCCTCATGAGCTAGGTTAAGCAATTTAAATCACAGACTAAATGAGGGGACAAACTTATCCTCGCTCCTTTATGTATTTTATTGATTTTTCATGGCATAACATGGCATTATTGTAACATTTGGTCATAAGGGCAATGTTTAATCTCCATAAATAACATAGCAAGAGTGACATCAGGGCTGCATATCATTGCCTTTGCAGTTTTCCTTGTAAAAGAATCATTAAAACAAACATGTTTAACAAACCAGGAACTAGACTAACAGTGGAGTTCACTGCTGGTACAAGTGAGTTGTGTTGTGCAAGTGGGCTAGTAATAGGCAATCAATGTTTGGGTTTGGGGTGCAGGGATGGCATCCTGTGTGAGTGGAAGGCAGTCATTCATGGAGTGTTGTGGGTCCATTTGTAGTTCCCTGCCTGGGCACAGTGGTGGCTTAGCTTAGGCTTGCAGCCTGTGCCCTTATACCCAGATAATACACTCTGTAATCATTTTTTTTTTTTTATTATTTCAGTTTAGTTTGTTTTAATGGCCATGTTTTTTTATTTTCATAATCAGTTGCTGTTCTGTAGAAGCGTCATTATCAGTGTTATGGATGACATATTTTGCATCATGTTCCTTTACACTGGGTTCACAAGAAGATAATGCGAGGCACACAGGATAATATTTTGTATTGCCACCACAAGACTACGTAAACAGTCCAGTGCTTAGGTACATATCTGCGTTTGCATAAAAAAAATCTTGTTGGACAAAGGGCATTAGAGGGGGTTCCAGCCAGGATTTTACATCCATGCTGCATGCCGACTTGCTGCCAAACTCAGCCATTGTGTCTCTGCGGAGCCTGATCTGGAGGCTGAAGGCCTGACCTTGTACCACAGTAATGGGGGTGGAGTGTGCTTCTCATGGACACATCATGGACAGATTTCCCTTACATTGCTGTGCTCTTGCTAGGAACTAGAGTTTAGGTTCTAAGTAGGAATTATGAATCTGTCATTGCAATATGTTGGGGTTTTTCATGTTTACATCTCTGATTTTCACAATCCAGATTTTGTTATTCCTCAATATCCTAATCATTACAGCTCATGCAGTTAATCGTAGTTTGCAGTCTTTCAATAAATGTATTAAAAACTATCCTGCATCTCTTTTCTTGCCTATGTGTATGTTACAGACTTGTTTAACATGATTTCCTTGAGGCTTTTTCAGAGTTCCATGCTCAAGGCTGTCACAAATTAGCTTTACCGTTTGGTTTGGGTGAGGTGCTGCTAGAGAGCTGGGAGGGTTGGGCTGACAGCTGCCAACAGGTGTGGGAGTGACTCAGTCGCCTACAAGCAGCGGTGCTGCCGCCCCAAGTCCAGCAGTCTAGTTGTCATACGAGAGTCCTAATGGCAAGAGGGGATGGTACCATGGGAGCCAAGGTGGACTCAAGTATACAAGGAGTTTGCCCTTGGTTTCATCAGGCGGTACAGTGAGTTGGAAGTTCCTTTGGTACGCCGTCCCGTAAACCCTCAGGGGATCCCGGTCCTTTAGCAATATACTTCTCAATCGTGTGTGTGTTTGGGGCACTTTGTGGTGATAGCGGGAATAATATTTCACAGTGGGCGTGTGTCATTTTTTGCTTCAACTTTGGGGTGATAGGAGTTCCAGCTTTCCCCGTCGGTGTTCAATCCCCCGCTTGTCCACAGCAACTTGAATGTGTTTGCTTCTGTGCGCATCCTTGCCAATACCGTAGCCAGCCAGAGCTGGAGGTCCAGGGGAGTGGGCACCTTTTAGGACATTATCTGACTCTAAATAAGGACGAAAATGGGAACCTATTAAGGTGTTTGTCCCCACAGACCCTGGTGCAGAGTCCCAGCAAGCAAGATTCGGGTTTGGGCACTAGAGGGTGGTCCGCTAGATTAGTGACAACGTCCACTACCTCCCGCCATTCCGCCTGTAGGAGTCGGCAGTCCCATACCATGTGGTAAAAGCTAGCATTAGATCGTTTGGACCGGTGTCAGTCAGGTGCTAGGGTTAGGAACATGCATTGGAAGCGCTGCGGTGAGAGGTAGGCATGGTGCAGGTAGGTGAACTGGGTAAATCGGAATCTCGGGTTGTGGGATACATCTTTCACCTGCTAAACCACCATAGCCCACGCTCTGGCTGAGAGTGGTTATGGTAGGACACCTTCACATCTGGCGCATGCTCCCTTTGTGTACCCTGGTGGCTTAGAATTAGGGGATGTGTAGAGCGCAGGGATCACATTCCGCATGCCATCTTGCAATAGTAATGCATGTAGTGCGGGGGAGTGGGGTACCTCCTTATTCCCCATGTTCCATTTGGCTCGTAGTGCATGATGTATGGTGTGGAAGGTCAGGAAAGACCGATACTATGCAGTAGAAGTCCATGATGTCTTGATAGGACAGGAGGGTGCCCTCATCGTAAAGCTCGCTCAGTTGTTTAACTCCTGCCTCTTTTGAAGGTCCCCAGTTGTGGTGACGTGTTGATGTGTTGAGGCACAATAGGTTCCAGATCATAATGGATGGGTAGTACGGGATATTGGGACCATTAACATATACAAATCTACACCAGCATGTGTGGGCCACAATCATCTGTTGTGTCACTCTGCATGGGTGTCCAGTGCAGTCAGCTGCGTGTAGGTTCTCATGTCTCCCAGGATCCCACAAAAATTGCAACTTCTGGGTTTGCAGGCACATGTAGCCAGGACATTGGCCGCTGTAGTTGTACTGCTGTGTAGTACAACTCAAAGTTGGGTGTGCCGAGACTCCCTTCAGTTAAGGGGTGTTGGAGGGTAGTGAGAGCCACCCGTTGACGACCATTGCTCCATTTTAAGTCGAGTTGGAGGTCATGTAGTTCCTGGGGAAAAAAGCTCTTGGGTAGGACTATTGGAAGTGCCGCAAAAAATAAATAAATTGCAAGCGGGGAGGATCAGCATTTTGGAGACTGACACCACCCCATTGGGGACAAGGGTAGCGAGCACCAAAAGGAGAGGGAACTGTGAATGGATCCCATGCCATCCATGTTGCCCTCTCTCACATCCTTTTCAGACTGCTTAATGTGGATGCCAGATATGTAAATGTGTCATAGCACCACCGCAACAGAAGTCCTGCAGTAATTTAGGGGTTGCCCTTAGGGGGAATAGGCATGATTTGAGCCAGTTCACTTTCAGCCCTGATAGGTCCCCAAACTCGTCTATTAGCAGCATCAAGCACGGGTAGGGAGGCCCCCACGTCCCGAAGGTAAACTAAGGCATCATTGCCATAAAAAGAGATGATGTGATGTGCACCTAACTCGGGGATCCCCCGTTGCTGTGCGTGTTGTTGCAGGTAACAAGCCAGCGGTTCTATTGTGAGAGCAGAGATTAGCGGAGAAAGCAGGCAGCCCTGTTTGGATGGCAAAGCTGTCAGAAATTAGCTGGCCTGTTCTGACCCGTGCTGTTGGGTTGCTGTGCCGTGTGCAAATTCACCCCAGATATCCAGGGCCCAACCACATACGTTCAAGGGTCAGTATTAAGAAGTCCCTGCTCATGGTATCGAAGACCTTTTCCATGTCTGATTACACTGCCACACGATCGAAGGCTGCGGGGGGAGGGTGTACCATCTATGAGGCATATTAGGTGGCAGATGTTAGTAAAAGTACTGTTCCCAGGTAGGAACACCAACTGATCCACATGCACAAGTGTGGTGATTGTGGGGAGGAAGCAGTTCGCTTGTGCCCACTCTAGGATTTTATAGTCAAGGTTCAAAAGAGAGAGAGGGCGATAGGAGCAAATATTCAGCAGGTCCCTGTCAGCTTTGAGTAGGACTACCAGCAAGACCTCCCATAGTGAGGCCGAAAGCTGTTCTCTCTCTGTACTCTGCAAGCAACTCCAGCAGGTGTTGAGCGGTGTGGGTGGAGAAGGTGGCATAGTACTAGATTGGCAGCCCATCTGTGCCCTGTGTTTTGCTCATAGCTATTTGGGAGGTTGCTGCCTTTATTTCATCAAGCTGTAAGGGTAAATCTAATTTGGCCTGCTGTAGTGTGTCAAGCTTGGTCAGCGGCAGGTCATGTAGGAACCTCTCAGTGTGTCACGGTGGTGAAGAGGCTGTTACTCTGTACAGCTCCTGGTAATACCTTTGGAATGCAGTATTAATAGCCAAATGTGATGTGACTATTGTGCCATTATCTAACCTTGTGGCCCCAATCAGTGTCTGCCGCTGGCCCTCCTTCAGCAGCCATGCCAGCAGCTTCCCCGAGCATTTCCCCGCCTAATGTAGCATGGTCATACGCCACTTATAGATGTGTTTCCCTAGACGTGCTTCCGCTTCATTATATCGATGGTACACCTGTTGCAACTGCTTGACCGTTGCTGTGCTCTCTGCCACCCTTGTCTTCAGGGGCCGTAGCTCTCACTCAAGAGCCAACAGTTCCATCTGTAGGAGGCGGCAAACTCACCCAGAGGGTGCCAGACAGTGACCTTGCACTGCAACCTTATATGCATCCCTTTCCAATGCTCAGATGGAGTAGAGCCTTTGTTATGTTCCGAGTATTCTCAGATGCAAGATATCAGGTCTTCATGAAATGGGGGATCGAGAACCGCTTCTCTCTCCAGGTAGAGCTCGATGGATGTTGTTTGCCCGTCATCTGGGTGAGCTGCAGGGGGCAGTGATCTGATCAGGTGCGTGCTAGGTATTCTGCCTGGGATATCTGCATCCCAAAGTGGTTCGTACAAAAAAAGTGGCCTATTCTGGAGTGTATGTTATGGACCTTGGAATAGTTGGAGTATTCGCGATCCAATGGGTGCATAAGCCGCCATGCATCGTGTATTCGGTGGTGAGTGAGTCAGTTAGGGAAGTGTTCTGTTATGTGGACGCAGCTAGCACTCTGTGGAGGGGTGGGGTCAGACCGGTCAATATCCACATCTGGCACGGAATTAAAGTCCCCTCCCATAGCTCCAGATGGTGTGGATCTCAAAAGAGTGCAAAAGTTAGTGTGTCTAAGAAACCCGACAGGTCAAAGTTGGGTGCATAGATTGCCACTAGTGAAAGGGGGGGTGCCGTCCAGGTGTCCTTCCCTTGTCTTCCCTGTGATTATCTATCACGTATGGGACCCTTGGTGCGATCCAAATGAGCACTCCACAGGCGTATGCTGATACTGATTTGCCATATAGCTGTCCCTTCAACTTCGCATGGACTTTACACAACTCCACTGGTGTAAGATGGGTTTCCTGCAGCATGGTGACATGTGTGACTGCGTTTGATACACGCATAAAAGCGGTAGCGCTTGGTGGGAGTGGCTGTGCCATGCACATTCCATGTTAAGATATTGTATTGCGTGGTGTGACTAAAATTGGTGGATGCCATTATGCGGGTGAATAGTGGGCATCACAGCTGTGATGCAGCAGTGCGCTGTATCGGGCGCCATCCTATGCTTGAATGTGCCTGTGTGTGCCGCCTACTCACTAGTGGACTCCCGTGTATCAATAAGTAACATAGTTATAACAGTAAGTATGTGCGGCTGTATCCCTCCCAGGTCAGAGGATTTGTACGTCCCTATCAAGAATTCCTCAACATGTAAACAAATGAAACATAGAAAACAAAAGGAAACAAGCAAGACCACATGGGAGCTCAGTCACAACTGGGCATGATCTCCTCAGACTGGGCCCATCCTGGAGAACTGAGCGCCAACCTGATACCACAGGTGTTGTAGTGGGATGACAGAACCCGCCCTTCGGTCAGTGAAAGCGGAAGGGTAGCAGTGAAAAAGTCACATTAGGCCTTTAGTGCTGTGCATGGTCATCGACCCAGAGTCTCTGGAGTCCGGGCCAGAGTCCAACACTTTTTCGGGACTCGGTAGGATGAAAAAACTCATGCTGTGAGGCTTCCTCCAGTGCTCGTGCATGTTCTGCGGCCTCCTGAGCTCGAGTGGGCCGTACTCGAGTGCTCCTGCGTTTTCTGTGTTTAGGGAGTGAGACAATCCTGTCCCCGTTTGTGTGGTTGCCCTTATTGGTATGGACCATACACCTTCAGGTATTACGAAGATATGGCTGGTCTCGCCAACTACTGTCCTGAGTTTCGCAGGGTTCAAATTTCATGTAGGAGCCTCTTAGCTGTTGCACCTCAGCAATGAAGTCCGGATTAGTGAGGATTAGGTCGCGGCCTCGATAGTTGAGGAATCAAGCAAGAAGCAGTCTTGGTGGTGCTCCAGGTAGTGGTGGCCTGCCAGGGATGTGGTGTGACCACTCCACAGAGAACAACTTCAGGACTTTGTGCTCCAGTTTGGTGGTGGCCAGCCAGTTTCTGAGGAAGAGCTTAGTACTGGGGTGCTCCAAGCATTCAGAGAAGCCCAAGAAATGGATGTTATTGTGTCAGGAGCGGCCCTCAGCGTCCTCTACTCTGCAGTGCAAAGAGACCACCTCCTCCTTCATGGCAGCAAGGCTAGCTTTTAATTTGCGCACTGTGGGGCCCATAAAGGTCAGTGTGGATTCTATCTAATCGACTCAATCCACTAGTTTGTGGGTAGATCTGCTCTCAGGAGGTGTACATTCAAGGAGAATGCGTCTATTTCGCCTTCAGCAAAATTTGGGTTTCTAATATGACATTAAGGACCTTGTCAAATTGCGTTGCATGCTTAGAAAGACTGTATTCCAGTTGTTGTAGTGCATCCGTAATTTGGGCAGCTGAGGGCACGGGTGCCACCGGGGCACTGGAGTGCGCTTGAAGGTCTTTGGTGGCTCTAGGCTTCCCCATCATGATGTCATGAGAAAATGGGGTAGCAATTGGGTCTGTGAGAGGTATACCGACTAGTGACTTAAGGTGCCCCCAAATATTTTGGAAATGGTCAGAGTATGCAGGAGAGTGGTGGTCATAGACATGGCCTTCCAATAAGGGTCTCAGTGGGTGAGACACTCTTTCCTCCAGTAGGTGAACACCACAGATGGGCGCACAGAATACGTTATTGCTGCCTTGAGGTGTGAGGCTTTTGGAGACCTCTCCAGAGGTCCTCGAGGCAGTAGGTAGGGGTCAAGCCCAGGTGCCCATGTCAGGTAAGTGGTTTGGAATGGCCTATGATGAGTCTTCAGGACCACACCACATGCTGTGTGCTTGGGGTCCAGGAGTGATGGTGTCCTGGTGCGCTGCCTATTAAACTTCAACTTCAGGGCTTTGACAGGCCACAGAATGTCTTAGAAGGAGGGGGGCAAGAGTGCTGGGCTCCCAAGGCAGTACAGAGGCCCTGAACAGTAGGTGTGCCCCCTATAGTTGTTCAGAGGGGTGCAGTGATCGAGTCACTTGTGGGTGGGGGCACTGTCACCTCTACTCACTCAGCGCCAGTCCCAGCACCCAGGGGTGAAGTCCTGTTCCCCGGGATCATTGCAATTGGGGGTCTGCCCATGCTACGCCATCTTGGTGTTCCAGCGGGCCCTCCTCGTCTGCGGTGTCTGTAGCTTGGGACACTCACATGCCAGGAGACCTCCGTCTACTGCCCATGCTCCCCAGATGCCCCTGGTGGCCACAGTCACTGGCACACTCTCTTTCTGGAGGCACTCATACCTCAGGTCGTTTCTTCAACAGGCACCCTTGCCGCTCCCCTCGATTGCTGAATCCGACCCCAGTGGTCGGGCGTGCTTCTATATAGGGACGGGGCCTCTGGTGCTGCGTCCTTAAGTCACTGCATCCAACTTGGCACGCAACAACCCGGAGTCGGACATTGCTCCCAGGCGAGTCATGGCCCCTATCACAAGGCCCTCATGTCAGGTGGCCATCGCAGGCCCCACACGCTGGCTTCCTCCGCAGCTACACAGCATGGAGTCTGCACCTGATTTCGGTTCCACCGGGTTATGGTGCTTGCCAGAGGGGGTTAGACTACTAATGCACACCTGCAGTGGTCAAGGGCTGCCTATGAAGCAGGATGTTGAGTGGGCCCAGCACAGAGCTCGCTTACAGAGCATCCAGTGCAGCTGCAATCATCCACTCTCCACTTGTTCTCTCTCATTACCACATCGTCCCCCACCATGACAGCTCATCCAAAATTTGTATATATGGCTGCACCTGCACACTAACCAAATTCTCCTTCCTGCTTCCCTTTTTAATCAACAAAACAACCTTCTTTAAATTAGTATCACCCCACATTCCTTGGCACCTCTCTTCCTTTGATATAGCACTTTGATTGCAATCAAACACATCTTCTACACTCATCACCACACCTTTTTTCTCCTACACATCCACATTAACTTTATCTGCAGTTTGCCAGTCCAAGGGTAAACATGGCAAGCAGTCAGCTTGAGTGTTACGCCATCCTTGAATATGTTTAATGTAATAGCGATACTCTTGAAGGTGAAATGCGAACCTTGCCAGTCTTGAGGACCTCTTCTCTGCACCTCCTGGCAGAAGTACTTTAATCAAAGGTCTGTGATCCCTGCAAAGTGTTACTTGAATACCCCAAATATACATACGTAAATACTCCATTCCCTATGCTGCAGCCAAAGCACCTCTGTCAATTACAGAAACATTTCTTTCAGTGAGAGTGAATGACCTTCGAGGCAAAAGCCACTGTCCTTTCACCACTGGCATGAACCTGAGACAAAACAGCACCCACTCCCTTCAGAACTGGCATCCACTGTACAAATAGTTTTGAGACATGTATTAAATGGAGCCTACACATCTGACTTGTGCATTTCATCCTTTGCATTGTCAAAAGCACACTGTTGTTTTTTTCACAAGCAAAGTTACATCCTTTCCTCAGGAGTTTCCTCAAATCCTCAGTTTTGTCTGCAAAGTTGTTTTATAAACTTAGAGTAGGTGTTCCATAATACCTAAAAAGGACCCAAGCAGCTGCTTCCTTAATGGCCTTCAACAGATCTTTCTTTGGTTTCATCCCATTTTTATAGAGCGTGTACCCAAGCCCACCTTATTAAGCCTATCTAACGCTTGTTTGAGTGTAATGTTGTGACTTTCAGTAGTTTCTCCAAACACTAGAATGTCACCCTGAAAAAATATTACATAGCTCATACCCCCAAACGCTTCAGCCATCGTTCTCTGAAAGACACTTGCAGCCTAAAATAGGCCAAATGGCATTCTAGTAACCTGAAAAATGCCCTTCATAGTTATAAAGACTGTAAGCCGTTTTGAATCTCTGTGCAATTTGATTTGGCGGTACACACTTTTCAAATTAAGCTTACTGAAAAAATATCTACCTTTAAGTAATAATACCAATTCATTTACGTTGGTCAAATGAAAATCTTCAGTCACAATATTAACACTGCAGATCAACACAGAATCTTAGGCATGATCTGATTTTTCATTAATTACAACTGGAGAAACCCATTGAGGGCGCTCCACTGGCTCAATAACTCCCTCACTCACCATTCCACCCAGCATTTTCTGGACCTCACTCCTTACAACAATGGGTACCCCCTTTTATTTATGGACGGGGACGGCATCAGATTTTAGCACAATTTTATGCACATACCCTTTCAATTGTCTTAATCTGTGCGCAAAGACCAATTTTGCCCCCTCAACATTCCAACCATTGAAATGTCATTCACTACCATAACCTGGTTAGAAACCCATGGATTGATAATTATGTGAAGATTGTATTGTTGCTGCCACTACGAAATTGGAGGGCCAGATTCTGCCACATATACTTTAACTTCAGTTGATCTGTCTTGAAACTCAGTTTTAGTCAACACGTGTCTAACAATATCAAATTTCTCTTCATGGAACAGATAGTGAATTAAGGACATTATTGTGCGCTGATGGACACTCCCGATTAGCCTTCCGCAAGCTACAGTGCAACACATACAACAGCGGCAATGCCCTTCTTGACATTAGGGCCTACCATTGGGCATCACACTTGATAGCCATCAATGACTGGGATTCTATAGACAGTGATCATCCCACTTGAGCTTTGGAAAAGCTACAATTTCACCCTCAACACTAACTCTGTGGTGGTGGAGGTCGGAGTGGCTGTTACCAGCTACCCAAGTGACACTGCAGGCCTGGACCTCCTATATGGGTTGGAAACGTAAAATCACCAGTGAAAACCCTGGTATGGCCAGGCAAGACCCTAAAAGAAATTACCAAACTAAAAGGCTTTAAATCCTGGGACCAAGTAAGCATTTCTAAAATAGGGGATGTCTTGAAGGGTGGGCCCTAATGCTATTTGCCTCCCTCAAGAAAGAATTTCAATTACATAACCGCCAATAATATAAATACCTTCAATTTTCACATGCTTGGTGGGCTGAACATGTCCCACCAAACATCTCGGAATATGTACCCCTAGACAGCAGACTCCTAATGGGGGAAAATACAAGAGAAAGCAATATCCTTCACTTATAGAACTATCAATAACAACATGCCCGATAACCTCCTAACATTGCGAGTCACATGGGACACTGACATTTGTAAACTTGATGATCAAGACTGGGAAGCAGCGCTGATGTTCCCCCGAGAAGTGGCGATTAGAGCCAGATTAAGTGTTATTCAATTCAAAATTCTACATTGGATCTAATATAACAGAACCCACCTGCACAAAATGGTGAAAGCAGTCTCACTACACGACTTACGATGTGGATAGGAGCAGGGTGAATTAATTCACACAGCATCGATGTGCCCGATCCTACAAACCCTGGCACCGCATGCTCTCCGAGCTTGGCAACATTCTGAGGGTGCAACGCTCAAATGACCCTAAATATGTATTGCTGGGAGTACCCTATGAGGTGTACATACCACAAATGAAACTATTGCTGTGTAATGTGGGCCTGGTGGTTGCTAAACGTGACCTTGCTAAGCAATGGGGCTCACCTGTGGCACCTACGATGGGGAAATGGTGGAAAGGAATTAATTTATTTATGGTAGCGGAGAGAGTGACTTATAAAGGCAGAGGTTGCCCTTTCAAATTTCAGAAAATATGGGGAAGCTGGATAGACTAGTATGAGTTGGACACAGAAGACGACGGTATTGATGTCGTCTTGCCGACATGTTACAAGGTTCTACTGGAGCGCCTCTTGGTGCCCTTTATGTTCTTTTTGCAAAACCTAATAAAATATTTATTAAACAAATTCTCTCCTTAGTTCCCCCGGGACTTATATTCTTTGTAACAGACAAACATTTGGCTGCTCTCACACAAACATACTCTTAGGTATTTATTATACTACACAGAGAGCCGTAGTCTACCATGAACTAAAAAATTCTGCCCTTGATCTTGAACTACGCTTTCAGTCTAATAAGTCTCTCAGTATACTCCTTTGTGTCATCAATGCATGAGATTCTGTCTTCCTCTTCATATATTGTACCCTCATTCCCTTTAAATTCTTCTTGTATCATAGTGACTTTAGGTTTGGGATTAACTTTACACATACGTGCAAAGTGATCTTTGCGACCACATTTCCTAAAGTCCTTTCCAACAGCCAAACACGCTTTGAATTCTGAATTGTGAAAGTTACTCCCACACGTAGAACATTTATGACTGGACTTGTGAAAAACTGCTGTTCTGCTTCAGACATTATACCAGTTCGTAGTTACCAAGACCTCTGCACCATCTTTTTTCAACGCAAGTAATTTCTTTAGTCTCATTGATCTCTTCTCAATTTTCATCATGCACAGTTCTGACTGCTCCACTACTTTAGCTGTTTCAATGACATCCTTTAGTGAAGGATTTTTAGCTGCCCACATCCTTTCATGCATTTTCTTGCTTCTGCACTGCACCATTAACAGATCACTTATCAACTCATCAGTCATTCCCCAAAATTGACATTTGTTTCGATAATCATCCACTGATTCACCGATTACTTTTTTTTTGTATTAGGGTAGGTCTGTAAGGTATGATAAATAGGCTGCAGGTTATAATAAGGTGAGACAAGGGTGGCACACAACTGCACACAACACAGCAAAGTATGGTGGTAACACACACGGTAAAAGTAAATAAAAACACTCAAAAACACATGCAGTGATGACTTACCCCGGAAATAGGGGCGATTAGCCTCTGGTCTGGGTAAATGCCGGGGTGGGGTTTTCCCTTGTAGTCACACTCTTGAGGGGAGAAAAAGGGGGCAAAAGGAGGGGGGGAGAGAAGGGAGGGCGGCAGGGAGAGAGAAAGCAGGGATAATCAGGTCAAGCTAAGAGAGGAGAAAAATAAAATGGGAAAAAAGGAGAACAAAAAAAGTAGAAAGAAAGAAAAAAAGTGAAGAAAAGGGGGAAAAAAAGAAAGACAGAAAAAAGAAAAAGAAGAGCCCAGCAGTAAAATAATGCTGGTGTTCAGTGGGGTTGCCACAGGACCGGGATGAAGGAGAGATCCAAAGTGCAGGCATGGCCTGAATCAAAAACTTACCACTCCAAAGGGAATACCCGGTGAGAGTACCTACATGCCGGTGCCCGACCGCTCTGATGTGTAAAAAGTGGGCCCGGTATTTAAGGTAGCTGTGGTAGTGGAAACCATAATGCATGCTGGGCCAGCAGTTTCCGGCGTACATAAAACGTATTATGGCGGTCCCGCAAGTCCGGGTATGTCAGGGAGAGCCATGCTCGACAGACGCGCTGTAATTGGGAGGCGCGTCTACGATGCCGGTGCAAAACAGGTGTGGTCGCTCCGACCACGTTCCAAGACTGGGACGCGGCGGGGCGCATAGGTGTGAGGTGCCGCGGGGTGCGCGGCGCATCACGGGTTCCACGGGACTCTAGGAAACAGAGTCCCGTGGTGCGCATCAGCCATGTCCTGAGGCTAGGACATGGCGAGGCGCTAAAAGATGACGCGCCGCGTGATACGCAGCGCGTACTGAGGCTCCCTGGGACAATGGGAGATAGAGTCCCGTGGGAGCCAGAACTTAATGGCGCGCAGCGAGTTTGCGCCGCGTCAGTGAATTTTTTTTAGAAAAAACAGGGGAAAAAAAGGGGTTAGAAAAAAGGGGGGGGGGAAACAAGCAAGGAAGGAAAAAGATACCCAGAAAAGTGGAAAGAAAGGAAGGAAAAAGATAGCCAGAAAAGTGGAAAGGAGAGAAAAGGGGAAAAGAGGAAAAAAGGAAAAACGGATGCATGGGAGGAGGAGAGGAATAAAGAAGGAAGGGAGGGGAAAAAAACAGGGCCAGAGGTTAGAGGGAGGTGGACAGGGAGGAAACAAAAGGAAGGGGGGGAAAACAAAAGGAGGTGGGGGTGGTGAAAAAAAGGGGGGGAAGGGGAGGAGGGAATGAAGGAAAAAGAAGAAAAGAGAAAGGGAATAGAAAAGGAAGTAGACAATAGAACGATGGCTATTAGGACTCAAAAAAGGGGGGGGCACACACACAGAGGGTGTCTGCTCAGCAACGGGAATTACACAAGGAGGACTTAGTAGTGGAAGAGATGGTGTTCACACTAAAAGATATGAAAAATATATATATGTGTATATGTATACTGATAAAGTTTGGAAAGAATGGTATGATATGGCCATTAGCCCAAGGCGGACCACTGGATATTATCATTCAGTCCAGACGTGTTAGTATGCAATCTCCATACCCATCTTTGTTCATACAATAGTAACTTTTGTTTTAAGTTAGTCACTGTAGGTTTGAGTTGATCTAGAACCACCCATTTCATATGGTCGGGATGGTGGTTGTTGGTGACGTAATGCTCTGTCAGTCTCGTGGCATCTCTTTTGCAGCGAATGGTGCTTCTGTGTTCGCAGATGCGTGTGCCTACTCTTCTTGTTGTCATCCCGATGTATTTCAAACCGCATGGGCACGTTATCATATAGACGACATTCTTGCTGTTGCAGTTGGTCATCTGTCTTAGTTCCCATGGTGTTTGTAGACCCAGATACACTGTGAGGGTTTTCTTGGTGAATGCACACACACTGCAGTTGCCACATGGGAAGTGTCCTTTTGGGGGTGGTAGGTCCCATAATGTTCCTTGTCTATTTTTAATGGGACTGTCCCGTGGGCGGGTGTGGACGATCATATCTCGGATGCTCTTAGCCTTTCTGGAGGCATTCATGGGTAACTGGAAAGGGAGCCCACCAGAAGTGAGAATTTTCCAATCATCATTTATTATCTTTTTGACAATATTAGATGCTGGATTGAATGTGGTTACACAAATTAGTGTATCTTCCTTTCTGGTTCTGGTAGTGGGTTGTAGTAATGTTTCTCTGGGGCTGACGTGAGCACGTTTTTCGGCTCTCCTCAAGAGGTAATCTGGGTATCCTCTTGCTTGGAGTTTGTTAGTAAGCTGTTGAGCATGTCTCTTATAGTCTGTGAGTTCTGTACAGTTCCGTCGAAGGCGGAGAAACTGTCCTACTGGTAGGTTCTCTCTAAGGGAACGTGGGTGGAAACTTTGAAATTGCAGAAGGTTATTTCTATCAGTTGGTTTGTAATATACCTCCGTTATGAGGGAGCCATTTTTTTCGGTTATTAGAAGGTCAAGAAAAGAAGTGGCCGGGTCCCCCAAGGTAGCTGTGAATCTTAGAAATGGATTCAAGGCGGTTAACCGTGTGACAAAGGCGGTAGCTTCCTCCTTTGTGCCTTTCCAGATAAAGAAGATGTCCTCGATATATCTTTTCCATATTTTGATGTTGTTGAAGAAAGGATTGTCCTCTGTGAGCACCATTTCTTTTTCGAAATGGTCCACATATAGGCAAGCCAAACTCAGTGCGAACGTACTCCCCATTGAAGTACCCTGAATCTGTAAAAATTAATTTTTATCAAATTAAAAAAAAATCCTGGTCCGGGCCAAATGGGCTAGATCTAAAACGAATTCTTGTGGAGTAATGAAATTCCAGTCGCTGTTGTTCAGCAGATCGCTGATCACTTCTAGAGTTGCCTCCTGTGGTATGTTAGTATATAATGACTCCACATCCAGAGTCATCAGTTGTTCTCGGTCCTTGTCGAACTCAAGATTGTTTAGTAGTGAAAGGACATCTTTAGTGTCTTTTAGATAGGTAGGGATCCGTTTCACAAATGGTTGGAGGAACCAGTCGCAGAATTGAGACAGTGGTTCCAATATGGAGCCAATCCCAGATACTATTGGTCTCCCTGGGGGGGGTGCTTATTCTTGTGGATCTTAGGTAAGATGTAGAAATAGGGTATTTTAGGGTTGGTTTGGTTGAGGAAGGTTGCCTCATGTTTTGTGATCCAGCCATTGTCGAGGCCTTTGCTAACTAGAAAGGTTATTTCTTCCTTAATGTCTGTTGTAGGATCTTTTGACAGTTTCCTATAGTGATGATTATTGCCTAATAAGCGTAAGCATTCTTCATTGTACATGGTCGTAGGCATTATCACTATAGCCCCACCTTTATCAGCTGGTTTAACAATGATCGAGGGGTCATTGCTTAAGTCGTTGAGAGCTTTTAGTTCTTGGGTGCTGATATTATGAAAGACCTCCCTCTGATAATTGAGAGAACATTGGTCTAATTCCACCCTCAACTATCCCACACCTTCAGTGGTTAATGGCGGTACATACCGCCACATTATGACATAAAGCTTCAGCCAACCCGCCAATATACTACACCTACCGCCATGGCGGTAGCAGCCGCCGGGCCGGAGATAACAATCTCCAGCACTGCAGCTGCTACTGTACCGCCGGCGGCATTTAGACCCTGCCAACCTCCATGGTTTCCGTGGCGTTCGGAATTCCTTCCCTGTCACTGGTAGGAGGCCCACCCCCCCAACACTCCCCAGACACCACCATCCCCCTCCATCCACGCTCTCCCTCCTTCCATTCTCCCCCTACACACACATTCGCAGACACACACCACGCATTCACACACTCACTCACATAGGCATAGACGCATTCATACATACATGCATAAATGTTTTTGATTCGCACACATGTAAGGGCACAATTTGTAGGAAGCATAGCTGGATCTAACAGTATGAACAACTGTGACCCAGTGATCTAAGCGCAAGAGAGCTAAGGATATGTGCCTGGAATGGCTCAAAAAAGCAAGCATAAACATATAAGCCTTTAACTAATTCTCATGAAATAATGATAATATTAGCAGCACCAATATTAAGAGTACCAATAATATCATCCCTATGAAACATTATTGATAAGGATCACAACAAAAACATCAAACGAATAACACGTTCATTCACCACTTCCTAAACAAACAAACTCTATCTTCCTTTCTATCTATTCTGTGCAGTTCTCACCCCTATTTATTCTCCATGTCATATAATTCTACTACACAATTACACTCCACAGCACACCGTTCCACCCCACACAATTACACATCTAACAATTCCAGTACAAACCACATAATTCCACTCCACACCACCTACATCCACTATACTCCAAACCAATAGATAAAAGACATTGTCATTTACAACGCCAATAGCTCTCACTCTCGCAAATGCGAGACGTATTGCATTGCAAATGCTTGTTTCTGAGTTTGCAATCTCAACTTTGTTGTCAATTGCCGCTCCTCGGCTCCGCCCCCCCACAGAAGAGCCTCGCTGGCAACCCCTAGGTCCTGATGTCGTAGCGTTCTGCTTTTTTGTTTTTCCGAACAAGACTGTATGCAGTTAACTGCACCCGCCGTGCCCCTAGGATCCAGTAAGAAAACAACACAGATTCTTGTATTTCTCACCATACATTATGTTCTATATCATGCGCAAGGTTCACCACACAATATGGTACCTATTATATAAATGTGAAAAATAAATTTAACAAGGGCTGATTTTTTTTTAATTAATGAAAAGGACGAATAGCGTTTATTTATAGAATAGATACTTTTAATTCGTTGTGTACTATCTCTGAGGTACAAACATAAATGGTAACATTCTGATCTGGTAATAGGCCCATGTCTAAGATGCTGTGATAGTTTTACGTAGAACTAGCAGTACACACAACGATGGATTTGAGTTATACAATTGTCTCTATTACTCTTTTTCACTTCACACCATGATAAAGCATATATAGATGTTTACTGTGACACAATAGGAGCTATTCACTGGGTGCAAAATTATCCCCATATAGGCCACATTGTAAACCTGCACTTTACCCGCCAAGTACAACAAACTCAGTAGCCTTCTACCTGCTCACTGAGACACGCTATAGGGACTCTTGGGGTAGCTTTTGCCATATGAATACAAATTCTGCTACAATACACTGTTACATTCAGATGTGGCCAAGGTGACAGCACTTTGTTGAAGGAGGCTGGAGGACATTGTGATGTCACACCTACTGCACTCACCTGTCATAGATGAAGGCGGCAAGCTTAGCAATGACTTTAATTGATCAGGTCTTTAATTAAGAACTTATGTCTACAGAAAGATGATGTAAATAGTAGCAGACTGTGAACTTTATATTTGGCAGCAGCTGAAAGTCTAAATATGGAGTACAAACTCCTGGCTGAATTTCCCCCTGTAGGAAGCTGGCCTAATGTGTGGTAGATACCTATGGTGTTGGCACCTTATACCATGTCCAGGTAACCCCTATTAGTGAATGAAGGCAGTGTCTAGGAAATCAGGGCTCTCTAGGGGTAGCTGTGGATAAGCAACCAAGACCTTTCTAGAAGTGCAAAGCACTTGCAATACCACAGCAGTCACACAGTAGCTTATCACACCTGAACCCCACAGTGTTGCAAAAATAAAGGTACCTTATTATAGTAACACTGAACTAGATTTCTTGTAGGCTGTCCCCCCAACTGGAGGTAAGTACACACTATATCACAATAATTAGGAATTAGCATAGGAAATAATAAGCATTTGCAAAAATTGTAGAAAATAGTTAGGGCCCAAGGGGAGGGCCGAGCCATATACTAAAATAGTGGAATGCAAAATTAAGTCCCCCACCCAAGGATATGGAGTAGTTAGACGGAAGCTGGGAGAACTCGGGACCTCAAGAGGTGAGTACCTTAGTGACCTCAAGCGACCAGGAGAGCAGATGTAAGAACCTGGTTTTTCCAAGGACTAACAGGAGGACTTAGAGAATGGATTGTGCAAGAACAGGACCAGACCAGAGGAACCCAAAGGTGGATTCTGTAAGACGAGGACTGCAAGGAAAGGGGACTGAGTCCAGTCCATGATGGCGTGTCCAGTCAGGGAGGAACTACTACCAACCCTTCTGTGGATGAAGATCCAGGTCGACGAGAAGAGAAGATCCATCAAGCTTCCAGGAGCTGCAGAGAAGTCCTTGGAGCCATGCAGATGATGTCCCACATCGGTCGCCGGGTTGCAGTCGGTCAGTGGTTAGGAGAACCACCAACAAGCCTTATCAAATGCAAGAGGGGGGCAAAAGAAGAGTTGCAAAGCTGAAGTGGACCCTTGGAGGTGAGTCCGAGCTGACCCTCAGCAGTCGGGGGAGCCAGCAGAAGCAGTCGCAGCCCCCACAGGCAAACCACCGGCAGCAGGCACAGTAAGTTGCAGTGAGGCCCAATCAGCACAACTGGAGAGGAGTCCCACGTCGCTGGAGCAGCAGAGGAGAGACTGTCCTTGCAAGGTTGAAGTGCTGAGGGCCGGGGCTACTCGGAGCCTGAAGATCCCTTGGAGCAGGAGACAACAAGTCTTGATCTGCAAGAGTTGAGGTACACAGGAGTACTGTCCTGCAAGAAGAGGCAAAGGCCCACCATCTCCCAAAATGGATAGAGGGAATAGAGGACCAAAGGCCAACTCCAGTTCACCACCTGTGTTGCGGGATCCACGCGGTTCCAGAGAAGAGCAGATCCACACAGCCGGATGCTGTTGCTGTAGGTGCCTGCAGATGCAGGGGAGTGACTCCTTCACTCAAAGGGAGATTCCTTCATGCTTCCTAGTGCAGCTGAAGTCTTTCAGACCCCAGAGGATGCACAGCCATGGAAATGTTGCAGTTGGTAGAAGGAGTCGGGGAAACAATGTTGCAGGGCGAGGTAGTCTCAGGAGTTGCAGTCTTGTCGGTTCCTGAAGTGTCCAGTTGCGTTACCAGGAGCAGAAGTAGACGATGCAGAGGAGTCCTAGTGGAGTATTGAATGTTGAATCTGGGGACCCACCTGCAAGGGAGTCCCTAAATAGCCCTACCAGGGAGATTGGTCACTTTGCATGGTGACCACTTATTTGAGGGGGTCACTGACATCACTGGCCACTCAGATGCTCCCAGGAGGCTCTGCACATCCAGTGTTCAAAATGGCAGAATCAAGTGGCCACCTGGAGGAGCTCTGGGCACCACCCCTGGGGTGGTGATGGACATGGGAGTGGTCAATTCCCTTTCCTTTGTCCAGTTCTGTGACAGTGTAGGGACCGGGGTCCCTGGGCTGGTGCAAACTGGTTTAAGCAAGGAGGGCACCAAATGTGCCCTTCAAAGGCTAACCCTCCCAAGCCTTGTAACACCTATTTCCAAGGGAGAGGCTGTTGCCTCCCCTCTCCCACAGGAAATCCTTTGTTCTGCCTTCCACTGCCTGAGCTGGTCAAGCAGCAGGATGGCAGAAACCTGTCTGAGGGACTGCAGCAGCATGAGGTGCCCGCAAACCCTGGAAGACTGGTAGGAGCAATACTGGGGGTCCTCTAAGGAGCCCCCAGAGTGCATGGAATCATGCCACCAATACTGGCAGCAGTATTGGGGTATGATTCTAATATGTTTGACACCAAACATGCCCAGGTTCAAAATTACCATTATGTGGCTGGACATAGGTAGTGACCTGTGGCCGGAACACGGGTCCAATGGCTTCCCCGCACTTACAAATCCAGTGCATTGGAACTGGAGTTTGTAGGGGCACCTCTGCTCATGCCCTCACACACAGGGACCTGCACCCTGCCCTTTGGACTGGAAGGGCCTGCTATAGGGGTGACTTACAGTGACCTGGTGTAGTGACCTGTGATGAAAGGGTACATGCACCTTTTCACGCAGGCTGCAATGGCAGGCCTGCAGACACATTTTGCATGGGCTCCGATGGGCAGCATAATACATGCTTCGTAACACAATCAACTGCTCCATCAGCACGGGCAACTTCCCTGAGGACTGCAAACGTGCTGAAATATGCCCTCTCTTGAAGAAACCTTTGGCCGACCCATCAGAACTAAAGAAATTCCAGCCCATCTCGCTACTACCCTACCCTGCCAAAGTACTAGAGAAAGCAATCAACGCACAACTACAGAATTTCATCGAGGCCAACAACTCCATGGACAGCTCCCAGTCCGGCTTCCGCAGCAATTACAGCACGGAGACAGCACTCCTGGCAGCCACAGATGACATCTGATTACTCTTAGACCGCAGCCACACTGCAGCACTCATACTCCTTGACCTCTCAGCAGCTTTCGACACGGTCTCACACAGCACTCTGCACACCAGACTTCACAACATAGGAATCTGTCGAACAGCCCTGGAATGGTTCCACTCCTTCCTCTCCGGGAGGACGCAGAGGGTCAGACTCCCTCCCTACACCTCCAGACCCACAGGAGTCAACTGCGGTGTACCCCAAGGATCCTCCCTGAGTCCCACACTGTTCAATGTATACATGGCCCCTCTTGCTGCCATCGTCAGAAGCCACGGTATGAACATCATATCATATGCTGATGACACACAACTCATAATTTCTCACCGCAGACCTGGACACGGCCAAAAGGAACTTTCACGCAGGAATGGAAGTGGTCACCACCTGAATGAGAAAAAGCTGCCTTAAACTCAACTTCGACAAGATGGAGCTCATCATCTTTGGAAACGCCACCTCAGCTTGGGACGACTCATGGTAGCCCACATTCCTCAGCGCCCCCTCTGCTCCGACTGAGCACACCTGCAACTTAGGAATCATTCTCGACTCCTCCCCATCCATGACCCGCCAGGTAAACTCTGTCACCTCCTCCTGCTGGTACACACTCCACAAACTCCAGAAGATCTTCAGATGGATCGTAGCAGACTGTTGCAGAACAGTCACCCACGCCATAGTCACGAGCAAGCTTGACTACGGCGACACCCTCTATGCCGGCACCTCAACTAGGAACATCAAAAAACTTCAATTCATCCAGAACGCCACCGTCAGACTCATTCTGGACCTCCCTCGCCGAGAGCACCTCTCCCAACACCTGAGGACCCTCCACTGGCTACCGGTCGAGAAGCGAATCATCTTCAAGCTTCTCACCCACACATACAAGGCCATACACAAAGCAGAGCCATCCTACCTGAACCACTGCGTCTCCTTCCACACCCTTGCCAGCTCCCTCCGCTCTGCCCAGATGGCCCTGGCCACCGTCCCTCGCATTCGCAAAACCACCGCCGGAGTACGCGATCTTTTACCTACACTGCAGCGAAGAGCTGGAACAACCTCCCCCTGTAACTCAGACAAAGCCCGTCACTCACCATCTTCAGGAAGAACCTTAAGACGTGGCTCTTCGGATGAGGCCCTCACCGCCCCCCCCTACCCCCAGCGCCTTGAGACCCTCACAGGTGAGTAGCCGCGCTTTACAAATATTGATTGATTGAAATGCTGCAGCCCATGGGGGACCCCGGGTGTCCCAATGCCCTTGGTACATAAGTACCACATACTAGGGACATATGAGGGGACACCAGTATGCCAACTGTGGAGTGCACAAAGGTCCAGGGTAACCAAATTTGGAAGGAGAGAGCTCAATCACTGGGGTACTGGTTAGCAGGCTACCAGTGAAAACAGTCTAAGCACACTGATAACAGGCAAAAAGTGGGGGTAACTGTGCCAAAAAGAGGGTACTTACCTACACCCCTCCTACCGGTCTAGTGTTGCAGAGGAAATTCGGCCAGTGTATTGTAATCTGTATATACAGTTTCCTCCAGAAATTAAAGGACTTTCAGTTGCCCCCAAACTCTAAATAAAGCCAAATGTCAACAGTAAGTGAGTTAGACATTTTTCTGCGGAGTCATCAGTTATTTTTATATTATTAGATGTAAGATATCACTTTCTAACTAGCTAAACAATTGAACTTTTTTATAGTGGATAATGAACATACACATGAATGGCCACTTTTTAAAGCCGTAATTTCTAACTGAAATTAGTAAATCCTTACTATTCCCAAGAAGTGCATTAATCATAAATGCTCTACATTTTTGTAGAATTGAATTATGTGCGCAAGACGGTAGTCAAGGTTCCACTGATATCTGTGTCTAGAGCACATAAGATGGTGCTCTTCCTGTGTCGATTAGGCCACACTGCATATTATGAGGAATTGAGTGTACTATATGATATGGCTATGGGGCCTTATTGTGCAATTTAACAGCACCAAACTACGAAATAAGAAAGTCACACAACACAAAATAAATGAGACACCAATTTATAAAAATAGATTATATTTTTATGAATTTTTAGAGGCCTTGATCATCAAAATCCACCGGAGAAATGAATTTTAGAAGGAATAAATAACCTTTATATCGACCGCAAACAAGCATTGTCTGACAAAGTTTGTAAGCTTTTGAAAAGTTTAAAACAGTTAGGCAACTACAGCTCGAGTTGGGTGACCAGGTCCGGCAGGACATAGCTCTAGGGGGCCAGAAATGATATTTTGGACTGTTACCTGGCCACCAGAGTATTTTTAAGCAAGATTCAAACTCTATAGGATGGCTGCCATAGACATCAATCGAGGGGTGCTCAAAGGATGCTCTGGTTTTGGTGCTGGTGATTGTATGTCTTTGTGGGTGCTCCTCAGTCCATGGGTGAAGTGGGACGAATTTGGCCTCAGAGATCGGGGTCCCTCAAAGTACTCTATGGGCAGTTGCAGGTCAGTCGATGCTGGGCCACTGGCAGGCACGTCTCCTCCGTAAAGGCAGAGGAGCGTCGCTCCCCTCGTCAGCAGCAGCAGCAGCAAAACGTTTACAAGAAAACAATAATAAACTGTGCTTATTATCTTGTAAAAGGAGCGTGACACAGGCAATGAAGGACTGAGGGGGAGTGCAGCGCACTCCCCCTCACTGTGCATGTGTGTTTGGCCGGCCTGAGACGGCCAGCCAAACACACATGCACACTCGGCTCTCTCCAACCCAGCACTGTGTTGCCGGGTTGGGGACAGCAGGCAGAGACTCCCACTCTGCCTCGGAGTGCCCTGGCTTGGCGCCAGCAGCATGACAGCAGCGTTCAGATTGGCCGCAAGGCAGGCTGGGAGCCTGTGCCTGGGGCTGCAGTGAAGGCAAGAGGAGCTGTGCAGTGGTTGCGGCAGTGGCGATGATTCAGGTGTTATTTTTAATTAAATAAATTTTTCTCCAACCTCTCCCCACTCGCTGCCTCCCACTCCCCCCCAAACATGCTGCGAGCCACTACTAGCATGACTGAATCACAGTTGGTGCAAAATCCTTAGGTTGGTGCTAGTGTCCCTTGGGTATGAAGAATGCAGACTTTAGAGCTCTCCCTGGTTCGGTAGACACAGTTTCAACTTTTGGCTATCTCAGATTTGTCCTCTTGGGTACCCGGCGACTGCTAGCGGCAAATCTTCTGTAGTGGCTACCAACTTCTCAGTTTGGTCTCTTTCAGCTCATGTGTCCCTAGAACTAGTTCCAGGAGATCAGCCAGCTGATCCTTGGTGTCACCACTATAGGTTGAGGACTGAGAATCAAGTTTTCTCTGAGCTAGGAGCAGAAGTCGCAGTCCAAACTTTGCTAGCCCAAAGTGCAGCAGGTGCAGTGTTTCCAATGGTGCAGTCTGTCTTTGTGCGGGTCCAAGCCCAGTTGGGCAGTCCTTCTTCGGTCCTGTCTCTACTTCCACCGGGATCTGAGAGTGAGGGTGTCAGGGGTGAACATTTTGTCCAAGGAAAGTGCCCTGATGGAAGCAAGTGGTCACTAGCCAGTGGGCTACTGGGTCCCCTCCTATGTAGTGACAACATTCCTGTGAAATGTGGCATCAGTCTATCCCAGAATGCCAAATTCTTTCCCCTTTCAAGATGGCATGGCCCTTCCTCATTCATCTGGAGCTTGGCAGCCCACCCTAGAGGTGTGGCTACCTGAGGGCTCCACACCTAAGGTAAAACCGGTTTGGGTCGATTTTCCCCCTCCCTGCATCCATTCTGTCTGCAGAAGCAAAAGGCATCCTGCTCAGGGAAGTTGTGGTTGGCGGCCCATCAAAGGTGGCTTTGCTTCTGAAGACCGCCTTGTGGGCTAAATCCTGCACCCCGAGTGGCCATCCTGGCAGGGGAAGTAACAGCTCGCTCTGTAGCAACTGCCTTTGTTCCTGAGCCTGGGAGTCATTTACACATCTCCCCAGGTGGCAGAAAGCTGTCAGTGTGTGTGTGTGTTCCTTTATGAGGCCACTGGATTATCAGTGGCACTGAGTGGCAACTTTCTAAAAGTTGCTTTACCTTAAAAGTGACATTAATTTCGACTTGGCCATCAAGTCACATTTAATTCCATGATTAATCTGATACCTTACATGACCCAGTGAAGTAGTCCTATTCAGACGGTAGCCAGGTTGGGATCCTAAGCGAAACCCAGTGTTAGCCAGTAGGGCTACTAAATTTATCCACGGCAAAATGGCAATATGAAAGTGTTGCTGTTAAAACATATCAAAAATATATGCCTTACTTAACAAAAAACAGTTCCCTACCCTTGGGCTCTGTAGGCCTTCCTTAGGGAAGACTTATATATATTGTTAAGGGATAGGGTGGCGTTGCCTTTGTTTTGAATGGCAAAGTCAAACTGGCAGTAAAAACACTGTTTTTCCAGTCTGCAGTGGCAGGCTGGGAGCCATTTTGTACACTGACACACACAAAGTGGCAAGAACTGTGCTGCAGCCCTGAGTGGGCATTCTGCCTTACATGCCCTAGGTACCATATAGTAGGGACTTATAAGTGAGTCAGTCCTTGCCAGTTGGGTGTATCCAATTCAACATGCAGTTTGTATATGGCCAGGACACTGGCACTGAGGTCTGGTTAGCAGGCCTCAGTGCAGTCTCAGGGTCAAAAAATCAGCAACATCAGTCCATAAATATGGGAGTGAACATGCAAAAAGAGGCATTTCCTTAAACATATGACCACAAATTTTGATCAGGTGAGGAAATTGTGATTAAAGCCATGAACCCCTGCATTTACTGTTAGCAACTTCACCACTGGTGTACACGTACTACCCTTTTGGACTTCTGGTGAAGAGGTTTAGAGGATGTAAATGGTTCCCGAAAGAGGGAAAACAATCTCAGTAAATTTGGGGCTTTTCAGATGTGAAGTGCAGTGATTTCTTTACAAGTACTGGGTAGTATCCTACGCCACGAAGTGTAATAGCTAGGTCTTTTTTCTTTTTCACCAGAACTGCTTGGGTCCCATTTCGTGGAGGACCTGGCCTGGATTTCCTGACTGGACTGTTCCAACTGGAGCAGGATCAAGACTGATTTTCAAATGGCTGGGTCCAAACTAAGGTGCATTAATGCAAACTAATTCATGGACTGGGATGCTCCCAATGTAATTACTGGTGGCTGGGATTAATTCAAGCATTCCATCCATCACTTTTTTGTATACTTCACTGCGACACCCTAAGTGGGATGGATATGCCCAGATTTGGGGTCCGTACATACTGTGCCAGTGGAACCAAGCTATACTGGACTGATGTGGCCTAATAAAGGCAAAACCTGTGTTGGGTTGCTCGTGTTCCAGTTCAGAGAGGACTTGGGCTGGCAGCTGGGCTGGACTATTCCAAATTGGGCAGGGTCAAGACTGATTTGTATATGGTTGAGTCCAAACTACGGTGGCCCTGCCTGCAAAATAAAAATGGACTGGGGTGTGGCCCCAAGAAATTATCAGTGGGTGAGATTAATTCAAGCATTCCACCAATCACTTTTTTGTAGACTTCAGTTTGTCTTAACCAGGACAATCTGATGGGAACAGCCAGGTCTAATACAACATCTAGGCCCTGCATCTTAGCTGACAGCATATGAGAAGAGCAACAGCAAAAGTCTCCTCTTGCCTTTGTGATTTCTGTCTCAAGAGGTGGGGACATAATTCACCAGGGTGATTTTGCTGGGGGTGGAAGGAATGGTGGGGGCAGTGCTGCACTGGACTTCCTGCTTTTCTTGCTTTTCCCCATTGGACTGCAGGATTAGAGGCTTCTTTCAGAGCAGAGCAGAAAAGTCTCCCATGGCCAAACCAATGGCCCATAGGGAGCAGAGTGGGGCTTGTTTGAGCATATTTACCATGGCTGATTTTGTTTTCCAGTCTTGCTCTGCGAAGTGCTGGGTACAAGTTCAGTCTATATCTAGTTGTAATGTAATGAAAACGTTATTTATAAAGTGCAGCTAATGCTCTAATAGGAGCTTCCAGGCGCTAGGGGACATTCAATATTAGCGACGTAGTCCAATGTTGACAAATGGGTGAGAGAGGCTGTAAAGCAAACAAGTTTGATCTTGTTCCGAAATTAAGGATGGCTTGAAATGGCTCTCAGAGAATGATGGAGATGATCCCACAATTACACACCTGACACTGTAATTGATCAACATCCTGTTCGGGACAGCTGAAATCTGGCAGGCTGAAGGATATGGGCATTGTAAGATCTTAAAGACATGGGTGGATAATATCTTTTAAGGAATTCATTAAATTTGGCTAGTGATAGGTAGCCAATTGAGGTCTTTCAGCTTTGAGTAGACTAGATCCTGTTTAGAAAGATTAAGGAAGAACCTGGCTACCGCAGCTTGCACTAACCGCAACTTGGAGTAATCCAATCTGGCCGTGACTATGGCATGGAAAACCATTTTCCTAGTTGCTGGAAACTTTCCTTTTTCTAGTTGTGAGGAACGAGGCAATTCTGCAGCAGTGACTGGGGTTAGGTAAAAACTATTAATTCACAAAACATATGAACAGGACAAGATTGGCTATACGGAATGTTTATTACTAGAATATATCAATTACCAATGTTGCCCTTTTGGAAAAATGCCATAAATAGGCTCAAAGAAGTGTATCTAGATTGAGATTGTTCCATAGTGTAATTATTTATATTCTAAATTATCAGTGCCTATGATGTTGATTGAAGTGAACTGAAAAGATCCCATTAATAGACCACGAGAAAGCACTGTATTCCGTTCCCTGGCAATTTCCCTTCAAGAAAACTGTTGTCCTGTCTAGCAGGCAACTTTAACTAACTTTAAGGTCATCCATGTATTTTGTACAATGATCTCCAAGGAAATTCAAAATATTATTTGAAGAATTAGTACATACCTTTATTCCCCTAACTGATGCTGTCATTTGACAACTGCAATTTAATTCACTACAACCACAGAGAGAATTCTTAAATAATAAAAATCAAGAAAGGGGCATGTTTATTTTATTACTTTGAAGGGAAGTTACGGATTTGGCAAAATACACAATCACAGACCTGCCAACATATAAAACTATTTGACTGTGCGAGAAGGGTACATGGCCTAGGAGGGTTGGGGCCTCGTGCTGAGAGCTATTTAAGAGGTGCCCACCCTTCACCCACGAACCCCCGCTCCAAAAAAAAAAAAGCATTTGCAATGCAACAGGTCTCGCATTTGCTCAAGTTAGAGCTATTAGCGTTGTAAACTTCTAACCGGACTTTTCTTGCCACACAAATTACAAGAAAAAAAACATAGCGCAATCACGCTATGTAAAATGCAGCGCGATCGCGCTGAAATTGAAAACGGAAAAACCAATTGCGCTGCGTGGAAAATAAAAAGATAAAGTAGTCTGTAAACCATGCTGAAAACATGAGCCTCAAATGGTTTCAGTAGTTTATCGGTGCTGTGTAGGTGGGCTAAACACCGGAAAAGGCATGACGTATGCATGCCTTTCACAAATGAAAGCAAGCGGATTTTAAAAGGCAAGCCCACAAACCAATGAAAGTGACTGACGTGACATGGGTGTGGTTAAAAGCCCAAAGAGATATTACAGCATTAAAAAGGAAAACAAAAGCTTGCTGATGCTGTCGCCAATATACTGGGGTATTTATACAACTCTTAATGGATATGGGCAGCCCAGAGCCTCTAAAAACTAGCTGGAAAACCACTCTGCGTTGTGGTTTTCAGTTTATCTTTACTGTCACTGTGTAGTTTCGGCTCCTCACTGGGTGACTGTGTGACGGAAGCCTATGTCTTGTGACACACAATGTGAGTTGGCAGGTCTGCAATCAGTGGTAGCCTTTCAGATGCAATCCTGTGCAAACTTTGATACAGGGCGAAATGGGATTTGTTAAATTGAACAGTTAAATATACCCAGAAGAGCTGTGCTACAAACCCAATAGCATTAGTTTCACGACATGGTGGTTGGGCATTGCATAGGGGGTGATTGATATGGGGATAAAAAGCCTGGATGGCTGATGGATGTCACCAGTGAGCCAAATACTGTACTTTGACTGGGAGCAGAAGAGGACCATGGGAGACAGACAGGGTCTATAAAGGGACACCAAAGAGCCATGTAGCAAAATGGTGGGTGAAGCCTTATGCTCCAATGGTTGAGGGACAACAAGCACCACATTCCATTACCAACAGCAGCTAAAATAGTAACAAAGAGGTACCCTGTGGTGGAGAAGCAATTAGGGCTAGGTATTTGACCTTCTCTCGAGTGATTCCAGCGGCTGGGTTGAGAAGGGCCTGGTGTGAAGGGAGAGTGGCAAGGCTGCAATTAAGATGATGGTGGCTGTGGTGGGGACTCCGGATTTCTCAATTACACTAACAAGGCAAGAAACTGGAGCCCTGGGATGGAGTGGTGCAACACTATCAAGGGGAGGGGAACCGCTGTGCACCCTCAAGCTAGGTCGTGCAAACTGAGGCCTGTGCGTGCAGGTGGGCAGCTGGTATTGTCTAGGAGTCAAAACCGGAAGGACGGACAGCCTGGTGACTGTACTGACACAGGGGTTGTCAGGGGCAGACGGCCACTAGGGCAGAAGACCTGTGGCTTATGAAGTGGGGCACCTGTGTGGAGAAGGCTGGGCAGACTGCGCCTGTTCTGGTGGAGCTGGGTACTCAGTAGTCACCCAGGCATGCTGGCTAGTGAATATATGGACGGCCACGGCACCCTGGGATCTACTGGCTGAGACCTGGTAGCCGGGGGTGTCGTGAGCACCCCACTTTAGCAGCTACAGCGGGGTTGGGGTTTACTTTTATGGAGCTCTGCAACTGGCAGACAAAAGCTCAGACTTACCCAAAGAGAAATGGGTTGATAGAAAAGGGAAAGAAGGATGGAAGTTTAAAAGGAAGGATAAGTGAAATGATGCATGGGTGGGTGAATGCATGGGGAAAGGATGGGTGGGAAAAAGGACTGCAGGGGTGGGTTAAAGGATGGATGGGTGAAAGGATGCATGGGTGGGTGGAAGGATGGGTGAAAGGATTTGTGAGAGGGAGAAAGGGTGGATGGGTGAGTGAAAGGATGGGTGAAAGTGTGGAGGGGTGAAAGGATGCATGGGTGCATGAAAGTGGATGGGTGAAAAGATGTGTGGGTGAAGGAATTGGTGAAAGAGTGAATGGGTAAAATGTTTCATGAGTGTGTGACAGGATCGATCCATGGCAGTTTCGCTCCGCTGATCCCCATGACCACCACTGCCAATGCTGACCCCAACGTATCCATCCACACCAACCTCCTGAGTGCCTGGACCCACACGAACCGCTCTCATCGCTGCTACTGACGACATCAGGAGCAGGCTTGACAAAGGTGAAACTGTGGCCCTCATCCTCCTTGACCTTTCTGCAGCCTTGACACCGTCTGTCACCGCACACTTCGCACATGCCTCCACGACGCTGGAATCCGCCACAAGGCCCTGGACTGGATCACATCCTTCCTCTCCGGCAGAACTCAGAGAGTCCACCTCCCTCCGTTCCTGTCAAAAGCCACCAAGACCATCTGCGGAGTTCCCCAGGGATCCTCCCTCAGCCCCACCCTTTTCAATGTCTACATGGTGTCCCTCGCCAACGTCGTCCGATCCCACGGCCTTAACATCGTCTCCTATGCGGACGACACACAACTGATCCTCTCACTCATGAAGGACCCCGCACCTCCAAGACCAACCTCCACACCGGACTTCACGCCATCGCCAACTGGATGGAGGCAAGCCGCCTCAAACTTAACTCGGATAAGACTGAGATCATCATCTTCGGCTCCAACAAATCAGCATGGGACGACTCCTGGTGGCCTGCCACTCTAGGAGCCGCTCCAACTCCCACCACCCACACACGCAACCTCGGCTTCATGCTGGACTCATCGCTCATTATGACCCAGCAAGTTAATGCCTTCTCATCCTCATGTTTTAACACCCTCAGCATGCTTCGCAAGACCTTCAGATGGATCCCCATTGAAACCAGAAAAACTGTCACCCACGCCCTCGTTAGCAGTAGACTGGACTACGGCAACGCACTCTACGCGGGAACAATGACCAAGCTCCAGAGAAAACTTCAGCACATTCAGAACGCCTCAGCACAACTCATCCTTAACCTCCCTTGCCACAAGCACATCTCAGCCCACCTCAGAGACCTTCACTGGCTCCCCGTCAACAAAAGGATTATCTTCAAACTCCTGATCCACGCTCACAAGGCTCTCCACGACGTCGGCTCTGCCTACCTCAACGAGCATCTCAACTTCCACGTCCCGACACGCTAGCTCCGCTCTGCCAACCTTGCCCTCGCCACCGTCCCCTGCGTCCATCGTAACATGTACTTGGCGACGAGATGGGAGAAGGATCTGCCGCCATGACCTGGAAATCCCTCCCCGTCAACCTACGTCTGACCCAGGACCTTCTGACCTTCAGGAAGCGTCTCAAGACCTGGCTTTTCGAGCAGTAGCACCCCGCCCCCGCGCCCTGAGACCCTACCGGGTGAGTAGTGTGCTTAACAAATAACTGATTGATTAATTGATGGGTGGATGAAAGGATGAGTGGGTGGGTGAAAGGGTGGATGAGTGAAAGGATTTGTGAGTGGGAGAAAGGATGGGTGAAAGCATGCCAGTGCATGTGAAAGGGTGGATGGGTGAAAGAATGCATGGGTGAGTGAAAGGGTGGATGGGTGAAAGGAGGCAGGGGTGAGTGAAAGGGTGGCTGGATGAAAGGATGCATGGGTGAGTGCATGGGTGAGTGAAAAGGTGGATAGGTGAAAGGATGCGTGGGTGAAAGGATGGATGGCTGAAGGGATGCATGGGTGAGTGAAAGGATTGGTGAAAGGGTGGATAGGTGAAAGGATACATAGAAGAAAGGATGGATGAGCTGATGGATGGGTGAAAGGATGCATGGGTGGATTAAAGGATGTGTTGGTGGGTGAATGAGTAAAAGGATGGGTAGATGAATGGGTGAAGATGGATGGTGAAAGGATGGATGGATTGATGGATGGAATGATGAAAGAATGAATGACGGATGAAAGAATGAATTGATAGAATGTAAAAGTGAAATGGTGGATATCAGCGGGTGGATGGGAGGTTGAAAGGAAGCATGGATATATGCTTGGATGGAAGAGACAAGGAAGCTCTTGTAGCGAGGGTGATGCTTTCTTGGTTCCATCAGAGCTTTGGTTCAAAGTGGGGGATATTTTAATTTTCTGGCTACTCCAGCCCAGTGGCCAACAGGGATGAGCTTTTACCCTTTGAGGCAAAGGATCGCTTGGTGGGCATTCTCTATGGGTTGTCCGTGCTGTGCCGTTACCAGCAGCTGAAGTGTAGCCCAACAGATGAAAGCAAGAATGAGAAAGACGCAATAAAACACATATGTGCCATAGTCCGCCCTACCTGACAGCAAAAACTATAAGTAAAGGCCTGACCTGTGTGACTAAGGGCCAGATGTAGCAATTTCCGGTTTTGCGAATCGGAAATTGCGAGTCGGTGCGACTTGCAATTTCCGATCGCAAAATCAGATGCAGTACGGTGTCTCAGACACCGACTGCGAGTCGCTAAGACCCACCTAATCAATATTAATGAGGTGGGTCGCATTTTGCGACCCCCATAGCAAGTCCCTGCACTCACAGGGATGGTGGCCTGCTGAAGTCAGCAGACCTCCATGTCTGTGACTGCTTTTTAAATAAAGCAGTTTTATTTTTTTATTTTGCAGCCCGTTTTCCTTAAAGGAAAACGAGTTGCAAAATAAAAATAATAACGAAACCTTTTGGTTTCGGTTTTTCAGAGGAGACAGTGGTCCATTGGACCACTGCCTCCTCTGAAAAACCCTTATTGGCAACATTCACAAAGGGGAAGGGGTCCCCTGGGGACCCCTTCCCTTTTGCGAATGGGTTACCACCAGTGTGACACTGGTGGTAACTGCGAATTGCTTTGCGACCGCATTCGCGGTAACAAAGCAATTTTGCATATCGATGCGAGTTGCAAATAGGAAGGGAACACCCCTTCCTATTTGCGAGTCGCATTCACAATTTGCGAGTCGGTACCAACTCGCAAATTGTAAATGTGCATCGCAAAAGGCATTTTGCATGGCGCAAACTGCGATTTTAGAAGTTTGCACCATGCAAAATGCTTTCTACATCTGGCCCTTTGTGCTTTCTGGCATGACAGGGCAAATTGGCCCCCTGAAGTGGTGGCTCCTGTTTCTGCATACAATGTCAATGTGCCGGATGGGTTGCTTGTGACCTCCTAAGAGATCCACAGTCACGAAGAATGATCCTAAAGAAGAGAAATTATCCTTTGACTAGAAGGGGTTCAAAACTGGTACAGGAAATTGCGCAAAAGAAATATCTGGAAGGGCGCAACCAGAAATTTAAATCTGTGCTCATGGAAATGAAGATAAGTCTAACCAACATACATGGTAAGATCGACTCTCTTACCCAGTGACTCAATCATATGGAGGAAAAAATTGACTAGCATGCAGCCCAGTTTTGATATGGTTGGGAAAGGATATCAAAGGTGGTAGATGACACTAAAGCAGTGAAGGGCAAAGTACGTAACGTAGAAAAAACCATACTGAACATCTAGGCCATTGTGATCTCGCCTGAATAATGCCCGCATCCTTGTTTTATCTGAAACTACCACTGCTGTGACTGGCTCCACAGAGCAGTCGGTGGAACAACTTCCAACACAATAATTGCTCGCACTTCCCTGTCAGAAGTCTTGATCATGGAGCG
The DNA here is from genome assembly GCF_031143425.1 of Pleurodeles waltl. Classification (NCBI taxonomy): domain Eukaryota; kingdom Metazoa; phylum Chordata; class Amphibia; order Caudata; family Salamandridae; genus Pleurodeles; species Pleurodeles waltl. The sequence continues at coordinate 383,902,126 of NC_090436.1, read as the reverse complement.
AGCCCACATCAACACTAGTACTGGCACTAGGCCATACACTATAACCCTTTATCGGGTCATACCCAAAGAAAGCATACAGTTTGAGGGAGCTGCCCTCTCCTTATTTTCTGACTTCAGACTGGCAGTTCTGAAGAACAAGAACTCCTTTCTGGAGGTCAGGAAAATGCTGTGGAAATGGAGGTGCAATCCTGTACCGAGCTAAGTTATGTCACTTCTTAAACTCCGAAAGTGCAATGGAGTTCCTGAACACCCACAACAGAGAGAGCAAAAAGATCACCAAGTGCAGCCGCTCAGTGGAGGGTCAACGGAAATGACGGAGATTGATTGCCAAGACATGACTCTTGTGATGCTCACGTACCTTGCAGACCCCTAAAGGTATTGTAATTCAGTAGGTCAAAAAGTCACTGGATCCGTGACTGAAATGAGGGGCGGCGGATTTGACACTGATTAGTGCTCTCAAAGAAAGAGGCATGTATACTGGAATTTCAAGGCTATTGTAAATATGTAGCACATAGAACAGAAACTAAACTGAGTTATATGTTATATGTAGGCTGTCTAAAATGCTGGTTGGCCAGACTTAAGCTCACGTTTCCCTGATGTGATTTGCAATGTTGGCTTTCTTTGTGTGTAGCACTCAGTGCTAGATTATAGTTTGGTTGGCACAATGACACCTTTTGTTTAAAAAGGGATGAGGGTACTTTGACAATTAGGGTCAGACTGGGAAGGGGTAAAGGGGAAGGTGTTCAGTGTTCCACCCGCAGTAGATCATCCAATAAGTCATCAAGACAACTTGCTGTGTATGGGTATGCAGGCATGAAGAGGGACTGTAATACTAACAGACATGCACCCTACGCTGTCCTCTAAACCCCAGTCCAAACTCCTAAACTGGAATATGCAGTGTTATAATAAGCCCAGGAAGATGAACCGGTATGAGATTGTATAGAATCCATGTTGACAAAATCAACATAGCCTGTTTTTGTCACTGAGGGGGCATCACAAAGATACTTTTCCTCCTATAATGCCAAGTCTAGATACAGGAGAGTCTCCTCTTCCAAGCACAAATATGTATGGAAAATAACCAGGGGACCTATTCAATTTTTGATGGAAAACAGAATGCACTTGTGTCTCTGATAAACCTGTACAGCTCAAACAGAGACTTTCAAAAAATCTTTAACTACCTGCAAAATGTCTGCATAAGCTATGCATATCACACACAGTGTGTGGTGGCGACTTCAACATGATCTCAGATAAGCAGGTGGACAAATCAAGGCTAACAGCCCGATTACAATTTTGGCAGATGGGGTTGTGACAGATATCCCGTCCGCTCTATTACGATCCCATTACAACCAGTGGAGATCGTAATATGGCGGACAGAATATCCGTCATGCTTGTGGCAGCGTATTGAGCCTAATGAGGCCCTAAATCCTTAGCCTCCTCACAAGCCCCGCGTCTACCATGAAGTATATCATGCATATTAAGAGAAACATGGATAACTGGTACCCTAAATGCCTCTCTAACAAACATTTCACTTTCTGTTCCACAGAGTTCTTGTTTAGGCTGCTGGCTGATAACATGCAACATGATTGAAAAGTACAAAGCTACTAGCCCCATGCTTGTTGGATCACTCCCTGAATCTGTTAATATGGCAGAGTCCACACCCTCAATCATGCAGACGAACATGGCGGTTCCACCTGAAGTCCCTGCAAGATACCTTTCTGAAATTAACTATGCAGAACTAATTTGATTTTATTGAAATTAATGTAGGTTCGGTCACCCAAGCAGCAACAATCTGGGAGGCATTCAAAGTATATATTTGGGGCATATGCATAGGCAAGGAAGATGGAATACTGATGGCAAGTAGAGGTAAACAAGACCATCTAGAAGGTAAATTCACCCGGTTAGAGATTTAATATGAGAACAGTCATGCAAACCCAGTACTGTTTGAGAGTAACAGCACCATATGTGAATTTAAGAAAGTTAGATTTCCAGGAGGTACGATTACTAGGCAGACAGGCCTGAAAGAGAGGTTTCATGTAGGGGTACAGACCAGCAACAGCTCTGACTGCGACACCATGTGCACAGTGCAAACAGTGTAGAATCTCACTGATACAAATGCTGGATGAACGTGTCACCTTCAACTCTCAAGACATTTTGCACACATTCGCCTTCTCTTCCAACTGATAGATGATTACATGGAAATTCACACATAAACAAATCTTAGACTATTTGGAAGTATTGCCCTGGCATAGGTTGAAGGAGAAACTAGAGAACTATGGAAAGCATCTCTTACCATAGAGGACATAACACAAGCAGTTAAATCACTGACAAGTTGCAAGCACTGGGCCTGGATGGTCTCGATTCAGAGTTTTGTGAGGGATATGTGGACCTGCATGCACTGCACCTCCTTAGTATGCGTGAGGAGCTGCTGAGAACTGTTAACAGTGTGAGAAACAATTATCATCACACTGTTTGGGCCCGAAAGACCACTGGAAAAATGGCCCTTCTACAGGTCCATGTCTGTATTGAATATAAAAAAGCTACTGTCCAAAATAATAGCCGGCATACTGATGTTACTCACCCCACATATGGTTCTCTTTACCTGTCTGGCTTCATCGCTGGTAAGCCCACTCTCTTTAGTCTTTGTACACTCACTTTCATCATGGCCCACAGAGACCCATACTTCCCGGCAGCTGCTCTCTTCCTGAACACTGGAAAAAGTGTTTGACTCCCTGGAGTGTCTGTTTATGCTAGAGGGACGGAGAAGGGAGGGGATAGAGAAATCATTTCTACAAATTGTTGATCTATATTATTCCAAGCCCACTGCCCAGGTTTGTGTAAACAGACATGTATCATAGCCTATATGGAGAGCCAGGGCACTAGACGGGTGCCTATTGTCACCCCTCCTATTTGCTGCGGTTGAGCTACTGGCTTGCACGATGAGAGAATCCCACTCAACCGCTGTCCTCTCATTATTTGCTGTTGATGTGTGGATTTATATACAGCTTCAAGCAGTAAATGTTAACCCTATAGTCTATGAGGTTATCTGAGTCAGAGGTCTCTTAGGGCTACAGATAAAGTGGGACAGGTCCGAACGTTTTCCCCCTTACACAGGTAACTGACCAGTATGCACATAATTTATATGTTCTGCCCAACAGTTTGTTCTCTAAATTGGGAACCAGCCTGTGGATGCAGATGTGGGCTGGGACACAGGTGCTGGTATCCCTGGGAATGCTGACTAAACCAGTTGAGGAGGGAACTGATAGTGTCAGACCTACATATCTATACTACTATGCGGGATAGACACACTGTCTACATTTCTGGTTTCATCCACCTCCTCTTTGCAAACATCCTGTTAGAGCAGAGGCTAACGGGATAGGTGCCCTGAAATCAGTGCCTTGCTCCAAGTCCAGACACAAGAAGAAGGAAATACACACAGTGAGCTTCACACAGCATCATGACCAACATAGCATATATACTTAAAACAGAGCCGATACATGCACCATTGATCCCATAGCTGGACAACCACACAAGTTTCTCACTCAGATGTACTGCTGATCAATTTGGGCCAACCCAGGTCAGGGGACTTGGTCTCAGACTCCTTATTCCTGTTACTGCAGGTCTCTGAGGAGAAGGTGGAGACGAATCATTAGCTATATTATACTATGCATACAGAAAAATCAGTGGAGAAGTTTCCACTTCCCACTCATGAAAACTAGTTCATAACCAGAATAACAGAGAGGAACTACATGAACCAGGTAGTAGCATACACATACATAGCTGCCATGTTATCCAAGTTCTTGTGTTTCTAGTTAGTTAGTCCAGTTCAACTTTTGTTCTTAGAATTTGCGACTTGCAGTCCCGGTTTCATACTGGGATAAATAAGACTACAAGTCCCAGAATCCAAAGAACAACCAGGACTGTACTGACTAGTTCTGCGTGGACCTGGGAAACTTGCCAGCTGTACAAACATACCAACACGTATAAAACACACCCAATAACTGGTACAAAAGCAAAGCGGCAGTGATTGACTGATGGAGGGCTTGCTCTGATAGGTGGTAGATGGAAATATTCCTCTTCACAGGGTGAGTAGATCCCAGTGTGCATGTCACCGCACACCTCATGGCCCTGCATGATAGATAGCAACATTCGGAAATGTCAAAATGTCGTGCCTAGATGCAGTCAAGAGGGTGCCGGCTTGGGACACCTGGTATGGCAATTTTTGGAAAGCTATGTGACGTTTTGTCTCAGTGGGACTATTATTGGCAATCCATCATCGTGTTATGGATGTGAGGGCCCTTTTTCTCAACCCAAAAACACAAGGATTGCTAAGAGGTTAAGGGTACTCATTGAAAACCTATCTGCTTTGGATGATGGAGGATGACACTAGGGGTGGTGAAGTGGGGTGCATGCCAGCGAAGTAGGTTGAGAAATGCTGATTGCCTAAACTGGGATATGTTCTGCAAGATAGTAAGTTAATGTCAGCTACCTCCGAAATACATAGCAGGTCAGTAGATAGCTCACCCTTTGCAGCTGCTTATCACAGGAATACTGGGAGGAAAGATATGATTACTAGCACAGTGTAACATGGGTGTGTCTGCATTATGAATATTCAGGCAAGATGGAGCTACAAGAACCTCGCCATGTATATCATGAAAAAATGCCGCTTTACTGAAAAAGGGACATATCACAAAAGGTTCCTTGCAAATGCCTCACAGATTGCATAATCACCTCATCATACATCATGTTAATCTGGTCTAAAAGTCCTACCCTCAAATACCCCAAAAATCCTATTCCTAAGTGAAGCCCTGTAACAATCCCTCCCTCACAAACGTCCTTCCATAAATCAGGCCCCATGACCGAAACTTTTCCAAACCGATTATGCTTAAACTCATAACTCCTGCCACCTGCACATCCCTTTCCCTCCCTCGAGCTGGACTGTCCGACCAGTAGCAACACTAACCAGTGCTTGTAGACCTACAACAAAAACCTCTGAATCTGCCACTCAGAAGCACCCTCGTCGTGGAGTTTTTCTGCCCCCCTCCCGCTCCCAACATTTCTCTCTCAGCAATGCTGCCAGGCTATCTGCAACTCCACCAGGTATCGTCCCATGCCCATAAGGGACAAGTATACTCCATCATTCCTGAAATAGTGTTTGACTTCAAAGTGAATCTCACCATGTCTCACTCTCCTGAACTCTTGATCCTTACAGGAATTCCTCATTTTATGGTTCACCTTCCTATGTGCCCACTCTGTTGCTGCCTGTTTCAAAGCTCCCCGCCACGCTCCCCTTAGCATTAATTCAGTCGGTAAAAATGTCCCTGACCAAAAACGCTTAATTTCCACCAAATCTCTCTTCATCTGTTTAGTGACACCAAACCTATAAGCTGAACCAAATTATGTTCAGATAGATGTGTTACCAAAACTACAGGACAATCCATACCTTCAAACTGTTCCAACAACTGCTGCAAAACTTGCCCCTATGCAGTTCCACACACCACATTATGCAATTTGCAACCTACTGTTATTGTAACCAAGATGTCAATCACATCTTCTAGTCTCTGCTTGCTTCACTGCACATTTGACTATGGAATTACCACATATCTCTACCGATACAGGCACTACAGAGGGCCTAGCAATACAACCCAAAGGAGAACAAAAAAATAGGCTTATATCATAATATGAACACAATACATCAACAGCCACTGTGGACACACATACCTCTTATAGCAAGTAGATTCCCATCTCCCCAATCCTTTGACAGCTCCCTCTGAAAAACTGCTAATGTCGGCACACCAAAAGGAATGTGTCCCAAATTCACTGTCTGGTAACCCCAACAACAGTAGTGGCTTCCTCAGTATTCACAATAATTGAAAAATGGACAACATCGTATCATTCTCATTTACAAATACAGCATCAGTGCTCTCCAGTTCCTCTCCTCTATGCACCTGCTACCTTGCCACTGGACAGATTTGCCCTCCATCTTCTGTTCTTTCTTTCCTCTATTCAAACAATCTTCGACTCCATAGAATTCTCCTTCCCCGTAGATCCCAACAAGCCTACATTACATCTCAAATCTTATTAGCTCAGCCCGAAAAGTCCCACAAAATAACCAATGACGAGTGAAGAAAAGAAAACCACCTCCTTGCTGTTAGTACAAACATGTGACAATATTTCCACTAAAGTACTAACAATTAGACTGTGAGTAGTCTCTGCACTTTCTTTGTCCCAGAAACCTCTCTAGACCACCCTCTAGATTACTCTTCCCATCTTGTCCAATGATGGTTCATATGTCAAAAAAAGTTTACTGTGAAAAGCCACTCCTGCTAGCTTACCTGCTATGGTAATAGCAGAGCACACCAACCTTTCTCAATCAGACTCTTATATTAAAATATACATCATAATGCCGCTGCACCAGAAACCCCACTTCCGTCTTCCAACACCATGTGCCTGATGTCACATATTCCATACAGTGGTGGCTCCTCTGCTATGGCGGAGGAGCGTTGCCCCCCTGCCAGCAGCAGAAGCTACAAACCTTTCACAACAAAACCATGCAAACCATGTTTATTATCCCTTTGTTGTGAAAGTGGCAGGGCCATGGGATGACAAGCAGTGAGGGGAGTGCACTATGTACTCCCCTCACTGCACATGTATGTTTGGCTGTCTGTTTCGGGCCAGCCAAACACACATGCGCAGTGTGCTCTCTCCTGTCACTGTATTGCCGGGCTGGAGAGAGCCTGCACAAGCTCCCATTCTGCCTGGGAGCGCCCTAGCTGGGTGTTCTCAGACAATCTTGATGCTGCTTTGAGCAGCGTCAGGATTGGCCGCAGGGCAGGCTGGGAGCCTGCACTGCAGAACGGAGGAGTGGTGGCTCGGCAGAGCGGAGGAAAGTTTATTTTAATTTTTTGGTTTATTAAAATTCAAACTTGATTCCCAAAAATGTGAAACAAGCCTCCAGACCCACTGTCTTTTTTGGCATCAAGGACACTCCAAATTCTGCCATGAAATTTCTTATTGTGTCCAAACCATCCTGAGAGGAATCAGCCTTCTATGAACCAGCTGTAAAACATCATCCAGGTAATATGTCACCTTGTTGAAAATTGAGACTTCAGTAAAACATCATTGAAGAAATTATCTAAACTTCTCACAAAGGGGATCCGCACATTAACAATGCCTTATCTACATATAACCTATCTAGAAACTGATACTCAGTAACTCATAGTCCTCAATGTGCACTGGTGAAAGTCTAAATTTAATGTCACATTTTCCCAAAAAAGCTGCCACCCAGCACTCTGTTGTGCTAATGGTTCTTGTAAAGCGCAACAACTCACTTCAAAACAAGTACCTCAGCACTAAAGCTATTACTGCAGAGGAAGGTGAAAGACTAAAGGAGTGAAAAAAATAAAAAAATAACTAAGCTTTATAAATTTCTTGAAAATTAGAAAATTCTGACAGGAACGAATTTGGGTCTGCAACATATTCCAGTGGTGAGGGGCGACATAAGAGAAGAAACAGACACTGTTGTCGGTCATTTGAAAACGAAAGGGTAATGGCAGTAGTTTTAAACTGTATTTCCTGATGGAAAGTCAGTGTAAGGACCTTACCATAGGTACTAAAGGAGAGCCATAGGGAAGGTTGCATACTCAGTAGGCTGCTGTATTTTGGATCACATGCAATCTAGACAAGTGTGCCTCATTAGTGGCAACCAAGAGAGTGTTACCTTAGTCTAACCAGCTAGTTATAAGGATTTGAGTAATAGATTTTCTACAGTTAAGGGGAAGCCAAGGGAATGTTTTCCTAAGCAGGGGAAAAACGCTGAAACATGAGCCACAATTTGCTTTCACCTCGGAGGCCTTTGAAAGTTTGTCATCTAAAAGAATGCCCAGGTTTTTACCACCTGTTTTAAGCCCAGGGCAGTTCCCAGCTCGGTTGGCCACCAGTCCTCACACTTCTTTTTCTTGGTCTTGCCGTATAATAGGATTTCTGTCTTTCCCTCATTCCGCTGTAAACAGTTGTTTCATCCAGAGGACAACTTTCCTCATGCAGTTAAAGAACCTAGATTTCGTTACCTCAAGCTCTTTACCAATTGAATATCCTCATTGGTAGACGTTTAGTGCACAGATGAAAGCTTAAGCGGTGTGTAATCGTCCACTGATTGTCCTTCCAGTCATGACAGATGTTGAATCAACCTGTACTGCCCCTCTTCCTTTTTGGGTATCCCCCCAATTAGGAACATAGTCAGTCTCTGTATGTCCAATAATCAACTTTCAGACGCCTTCTGCAATTTTTCCATACAACATGCCAGTGCAACTGCAGTCAACCATTCATAACCTGAATCTTAAACTGTTTGTGAGTCTTTTCCCGCAGAACTGTTTATCCCTCCTCTTCCTCCCTGTTGCAAACAACTTTGTTAAAGGCCCTAACATGTTTTAACCTGGGCAGCCTACCCTCACCCAGAACCACCCACCTTTCATTGGGTCAGTGCCTTGAAAGAGCCGACAGACAACAAGGAAACCACTTGCAGTATATGGTGTGGGGTCCAGTCTGGAAGGCACTATCCACTGGAGCCTCAAATCTTGGCCTAGCTTAGCTCATGTCCCCTCAGCTTCCTCAGATTTGAAATAGTTCAACATAGCAAACTCAGACAAATCCTCAAAAGTTATCTGCACATGCAATATACATATATTTAAAGAGCGCCACACACCATTGCTGGGAATTTCTCACAATATGCTCTGACATGGGTGACAAAGGCTGCAGTGTAATACTCATTATTCACCAGGACCTTTGAGCATTTCGACAGTTCCTGCTCCTCCTCCTTTGAAACTTCCTTCGCCCTTACCTCCCTGTGTAACAATTTAAAATCCTCCTCTCTGTTGTAATAGCCTTCAGATGCACCTCCCCAAAGGCTTTGCCAGTCTCACATAAGAGAGCTTCTTGTGAGGTCGAGCGCACAAGCGATTTGACCTTTTGTAAGTATTATGGCCTTTTAACCATGCCCACCTCACGCCAATCACTTTCACTCATTTGTGGGCTTGCCTTTCAAAAATCCCTTGTTATCATTGGTAATTGTGTTACGTTTGTCCCACCTTGGAGCGGTTTTGTTATCGTCTTGCAGACTGTCCCTGTTACATGGAAAATTGTACAATTGCGATATACTTCAGTGTGAGTGAACTATTTTTTTTCTTTTGTCTCTTTCCTTCATGCTCCATGGCAGACATGGCCCTCACAGCACGAACATTGCCTACAGCGCAAACTCCATCTGTGGTGTTGGAGTACTGGTAAAATTGTTCACACTGTTACCTAATCAGAGTAATTTTTTTGGCTTTCCCCATCACGCTCCATAGCTTTCCCAAAACCATTTATAATTGACAAATGCTTTACGTAAACAACACAGAAATCCGCAACGCGGCTTTCCTGGCATAGCAGGGAAGCTGATACTACAATATTCACTGCACTCTGGAAAAGTCGCCCCTTAATGCTTTGCAAGCATTCTTTTTCAAAACATTTTTGCCTACAGCTCAGCCTGTTGGTGGTCCTAGGACAATTGGACCATGACTAAAATGTTCAGCATGAAGCACTCTTTCTGTTTACGTCATCTATGGGTTCCCACAAGGTTAGTGGGGACCACAAAATAATAACCCCTCCCACCATTCAGTCCCTTTTTAACCTCTCTTATGGATCGAAACTTTTGTTTTACTGCTTGGAGTATTTTGTTTTCTAAAGGCCTTAGTATTACAGTAGGCCTGAAAATGGGGCAAATATATGGTTGCACTACATTACTTTGTGCCATTCTGTTTTCATGTGGTCATGTTCTCTAGGGGCTAATTATATGGTTACATGACCATGTTGCTTACAAATTATATTTTTATTTTGGTGTCTTCTACGGGCTGTTTTGAGCATTACGGTCAACATACTACAATATTTGCCGCACTCGGTCGTCCCATAATGCTTTGCAGGGCATTCTTTTACAAACATTTTTGCTCATAACTCAGCCTGTGGTAGTCCTCGGGCAATGGGACCACCTTCAAAACGTTCGCCCCAACCTGCTCTTTCTGTTTAGATCATCTCTGGGTCTCCACACTATGCTAGTGGGGACCCCAAAATAATAACCCATCCCTCCATTCAGTGTCTTTTTAACCTCTCTTGTGGCTGCAACTTTTGTTTTACAGCTGAGAGTAGTTTGTGTTTTAAGGTACTTGTCTTTAGTATAATTACAATAGGCCCACTAGCTCTAGAAAAGTGTAATGCACTATGTCCTCGAGGGGCTAAATATGTGGTTACACTGTAATACGTTCAGTACTTTTCTTTTCATGTGGTTATGCCCCCAAAGAGCTAACTGTATGGTAATATGACCATGTTCCTTACAAATGCTATTTTCATTGTGGTGTCCTCTAGGGGCTGTTCTGGGTATTACAGTCTAATGCCAAACTTTTATTTCTGCTAAAGGTTTTTATTGGGTCTATATGATAGTTGTATATGTTTTATTAATCTCTCCTTGTGGCAATTATGACCACGATTCAGGCCAACTTAACATCTTTACTGCACTATGACTGTTTGATCACTCTTGATATGTTTGGGTGACCCTTCTAGTTCATTTCTCTCATTACTCCTCCATGGCTGTCTTGTTTTGGGAATGGTGTTAGCCAGACAGAAATTCTGACAGTGGGGTGGTGAAAGTGGTATTCTATTGGAATTAGCATGGCAGATTTAAATTATGATGCTAAATGGAAACATTTTCATTTTTGGCGGCAGATAGAGGAAGAAGGTAAATGGAAGTGCTTTAGTATGTGCAGGGCCACTAGGATTATGTGGTAGGAAAAGACCCAATCATGGGGCAGGGTTGACCAATTTATGTGGCAAGAAAAGCCCAGTTATGTATTTACAGCGCCAGTAGCTCTAACTCAAGCAAATGCGAGACCCATTGCCTTGCAAATGCTTGTGTTTTAAGTCTTTACTCTTTTTTGTCCCCCTCCTTTTTTTTTATCTAGCTCTTCTTCCCCATCTAATAAACCTAATGTCGTATCTTCTTTTGCTCACCTTCACCAGTCATCTCTTCAGTGCCCATGCTTTTTCAATTACATATTTGTCTTTCAGCAACCCACATTCCTCAAATTCCTCATTCCGCATTCCTCCAACCTTTGATACTCCTCTCTCCATAATTAGTGGATTGAACACAGAAAGCATCCCGTTCTTCCTCCTATAAGGTACCTGACTTCAACTCTGGGGCCTGCACCAGAGCGTGCCATTCCACGACAATCATTTTACAATCTTTTCTCCTCCTCTCCGTGGATTGCTCACCTCTCTGCTCCTGCAAAACACCAACTGTGCCACTTTATTAGGCACTTAGGGCTTCTGCTCACCCTGCAGTCCTTCTGTTCACCAAAGCCATTTTCCTGTGTTTCCCTCACTCCAGACCCACTTACACTTCCAACGATCTCCCCTTCCTCCAACTCCACATCCTTCTCATCTTGATCCAGTTTTATGCCTTTGCTGCCACTCGCTCCTACTCTGCAACACCAGTCATACTGGGGATCTCCCTGCTCCTCACACCACCACCCCAATATTGCAGTGATCCTCCTGTCATTCCTGTCTTCGCCCATTGGCCACAGTAAACACTCCCAGGCTATGTTCTTCAAAGTTGAGCACTTTTTCAAGGTTGGATGCACTAGATGGAGCCCCCTCTTTGGACCAGAGTTGAGGGGACACAATAAACCTACTGAGTAACCTAAACTGCAGTTCGCCTGCCGATGCGTCTGTTCCTCCCACCTTGGCCCCCAATGTAAGCTTACCTGCAGGAAGAGGTGAGACCATCCCATCGTGGAAGCCTACTGCCTCACCCTCCTCTTCTGCCATCATCTGCCACCTACCCTTAGGAGACGTTTTCTCATTCATCGGCCAGCTTCTGCGTTGTGCATCCTCACCTCATTCATCGTGGAGTTTTGCTGTACCTCACCTCATTTGCGTTCACCTTATATTTCCTGCCCTATGACCCACCCCTTGCTCCAGTAGCTGCCTCCTCTCCGCTTGTCTTCTTGTATCACTTGGGACCTGTTTCCGGATACCTTTTTCTCGTCCATCACTTCTTACCCTGCCTCCTCTGCCCCACGCTTTCTACATATAGACAAATCTGCCCCCTTCCCTCCTCAGTCATGCAGCATCTGAACCATGTCGGATGCCAAGCGTTGCACCTGGCGCGCTGTTGCAGGCCCTTCCCCTTTAAAAGCGGGGGGGGGGGCTGCAGCAGCTCACCCCCACTCCCATCAAGCTATTGCCTCCTCCATAACCCCCCAGTATTGACAGTTCTATAATTTGGATCAATTTAAATAAATGCAGTTTCTGAAAAAAGACTGGGTCTGTAAAGAGAAGGACTGGGAGTGGAGGCATGACACCGAGCACTAAGATGGATGAGAAATGGAGAAAAGCCCTACTGGTATCAGAGGGCGCTCCGATACTGTTTGTTTTTTTCCTCGCGCCGTACTGAAGCTTGCCACAGCACCGCTTATAGTAATTGTCTCCCTCGAGTATTGTGCTCAAGGAAGGTATTTCTGCATCTTACATTGTATGTAAAAAGGGTGCTTCTTGCTGTGCTGTTTCATACTCGGGTCACATAAACAGTTATTTATATCACATTTTCAATAAAATAACGCTTTTTTTAATTGCTCCATTTGAAACACCATTCTTGTCTGTGCGAAAGTGCATTCGAATATGATCCAGAAGCGGAGGCTGTTTTGACTCGTGGCTCGGTGTAGCCGCCGCATGTCTGGAATGATGCTGGTAAAAATAGGTATGACTTGAGGAGCGCATGCGCAGAGTCATGTTTTCACAGCACCCTCTGATGAAGACATGTACTGCTAAACCTGTTCCAAGATGGTGCACATCGGTTTCTGCGCGGACAGGTTCCTGATTTCCACCGCTGTGGCTTGCCCATGAACCATTTTATGAGCGTGAGTGTGGGGTCTTCTATCCTACCTGTGCTATACGAGAAGCTATTACAATACTTTTCCTCTGTTGTCAGAATTATGACGAAAGACACTCCTCTCTCTATACTGCGTTGTATTTCGACTTAAGTATAATCAATGAAACCCTAAGCTGGTCGCCCAGGTGCCTTTGTAAAAAAAAAAATAATAATGTTGCAGAAGCAAAACAAAGCGGGGACTGTGACACATAAGCAGGAGATGGGATGGGTAGGTGTTTGCTACAATAGGCCGGTAACAATGATTTAAAAGAGAGCACTTTTAGCCAGCAGGCTTGACTTAGGACATGTATATAAATGTTTGGGAAAATCCGCCCACATTTGAGCCGCTTTCATACCTACCCACTGGTCCAATAACAAGATGGTGGTTTTAAAGCAAGTCCTGGCTTTTCGGCCCGTACCCTTAGCATGCGGGGGTTGTGGAGCCCTATTCTCAGTGGATAATAAAAGTAGGCTACAAATTCTTCTCTGTGCACAGAGGGACGGTTGCTGGGAATTGTAAACTAACTGCGATGATCCATACATGCTAATAGACCCGATTTTTTAGGCAAAAAGGGCCTTTATTTGGGGTGACTTCTGCCTGATATTGCTTCTCCTTCAATAGAAGTCAACGGGGGAAATACATTCTCCTGATTACTTTTTTAAAACTCCCACTTTCCTCTTCTAAAATTTTGCGTTGCATGGTGACCGAAGCCCCCGAAATTCTTTCTGTGCCTCACTGTGCTTCTCCCTGTCGACTGCATTGAGGTCCACTATCCCAGTGTGAACTTCAGCTTTCGCCAATCACTTTAACATTTTAGGAAACGAGAATCAGCGCTCTTCTTAGGAAGGCAGTAAAATAGAAGGTTCATGGAATATTAGTAATTCACTTCAGGCATAAATAATGCCTTGTTTTGTGTAATGGAAGTGGCTGGATGAGTGCTGGTCACTGACAGTTCCTGTGGTCAGCTTGCAAGTCCACTGTTTTCTCCGCTCGTTTGTGAAATCACAAAGGGAAGCCAACCACCATCTTTGCAGCTGGCGCACCGTGATTGAGACGTGTTCCAGGCTAGAGGTAATGTGACCTAGAAGTGTGGGCTGAGCATGATCCATGTCTTGTTTGCATGTGGTTGGTCCATGTCTGTAATGGACCGGGCAGCCTAAAATGGCGAATTGGAATGTTAACGAGAATAATCACCAGACAAAATGATTTATTCAGGCATTTCAGTGCATCCTATTTTGCTACGTGAGTTGCATGTTTCCTGGACATTTAGGCCCATATTTATACTTTTTTTGTGCCGCATTTGCGTCATTTTTTGACTCAAAAGCGTCGCGTCACAAAATGACGCAAGCGAGGCGCAAACAAGAATAAATATGGGCCTACGTGCTTTGCTGTGGTTTGCGCCGCACACGTTATTGCGTCCCCACTCTCTCCTCAGGGGTGGAGGGCCAGGCCGTATTGATGTACGTATTGTCTGATCTAGTATTGGTGGACTGCGTATTTAATTCAGTTTATGCTGCAGCAACCATGTCTCTTCTACCTCGGGGATGGATGGCTGGACTAAGGCTTGTATTTTCAGAACAATTACACACAGCTGTAGCTCAAACTCTTTTTATGTTGACCCCTCCATACAGACTTTGGTGTGAAGAACTGTGCTGGACTAAGGATTATTGTATTGATTTGCTTTGTATCTGCATTCATATAGCGCTTTATACCATATGGCGAGAAATTGAAGCCCATTTGTGGATGAGTAGCATACTACTTTATGGGAGTGCTGTGTTTCAGTGTGATATACGAGGACAAGACATGCTTGTGCGTTTGTCTCTGTGGCTAGACATGAAGACAAGATAGGGTGATGGATAGGAGCTGGTGTATGAATGGTTAGGCTGAGTGCAGCGTGACCTATGTGAGCAGTGTTCTTGTGTGTGTGGCTAACACTGTTCAGGTCGTGTCGATGCAAGCATGAGCTTGTGCATCTGCGTGTGTATAGGAAAAGTGTGAGAAAATACACACTTATGCAAACAGAATATGGCTATAATCCTTAGAGTACTCTGTGCCATACAGTTGTAAAGCGGAAGAGCCCAGGCATGAAAGATGTTACTCTTGTTGCTCCAACTGAATATTGTGTAAACTCTGGAGACACCAGACCTGGAAGTGGGAAATAAGCAGCTCATGCTAAGGGCATTATGCACTTAAATATAGTTATGCACTGGGGAGGGGTCCACCCAGGAGCAGCAGAGGAACAACCCGTGGTGGTGGACATCATATTAGCATTGGGTAAGATTTGCACTGGATGATCCACCCAGGAGTGACAGTGGAGCAACCCAAGGTAATTTGTATTATGCAACAAGTTGCAATGTGTGCACTGGACAGTCTACTCAGGGGGTGATGGAGGAGTAACTCATGGCAGTAGGCATGTAGCAGCCACACGCTAAATGTGATCTAGGGTCCACTCAGGAGCGGCCGACAACCAGCCCATGGGAAAGAGAATTATACAATCAGCCTTAGTATGTGCTCTTGGGGTCTATCTAGGTGTAGAAGAGGGACAGTCCATAAAATACTGGGTCCTTGTGAGGGTGGCGTAATCTAGTTAAGTTAACAACGTGAAATGGACAGGAGGAGGATACATATATGGAGGGTCTGTGGGAGTGGGTCTGGCCATACTCCTTTTCAGGCCTGAGCGGGTGTAGGAAAGTACCATCTTGCCTGGCATGTTACCCCCATTTTTCACTGTATATATGTTGTTTTAGTTGTATGTGTCACTGGGACCCTGGTAACCCAGGGCCCCAGTGCTCATAAGTGTGCCTGAATGTGTTACCTGTGTAGTGACTAACTGTCTCACTGAGGCTCTGCTAATCAGAACCTCAGTGGTTATGCTCTCTCATTTCTTTCCAAATTGTCACTAACAGGCTAGTGACCATTTTTTACCAATTTACATTGGCTTACTGGAACACCCTTATAATTCCCTAGTATATGGTACTGAGGTACCCAGGGTATTGGGGTTCCAGGAGATCCCTATGGGCTGCAGCATTTCTTTTGCCACCCATAGGGAGCTCTGACAATTCTTACACAGGCCTGCCACTGCAGCCTGAGTGAAATAACGTCCACGTTATTTCACAGCCATTTTACACTGCACTTAAGTAACTTATAAGTCACCTATATGTCTAACCTTTACCTGGTAAAGGTTAGGTGCAAAGTTACTTAGTGTGAGGGCACCCTGGCACTAGCCAAGGTGCCCCCACATTGTTCAGAGCCAATTCCCTGAACTTTGTGAGTGCGGGGACACCATTACACGTGTGCACTACATATAGGTCACTACCTATATGTAGCTTCACAATGGTAACTCCGAATATGGCCATGTAACATGTCTATGATCATGGAATTGCCCCCTCTATGCCATCCTGGCATAGTTGGCACAATCCCATGATCCCAGTGGTCTGTAGCACAGACCCTGGTACTGCCAAACTGCCCTTCCTGGGGTTTCACTGCAGCTGCTGCTGCTGCTGCTGCCAACCCCTCAGACAGGCAGCTGCCCTCCTGGGGTCCAGCCAGGCCTGGCCCAGGATGGCAGAACAAAGAACTTCCTCTGAGAGAGGGTGTGACACCCTCTCCCTTTGGAAAATGGTGTGAAGGCAGGGGAGGAGTAGCCTCCCCCAGCCTCTGGAAATGCTTTGTTGGGCACAGATGTGCCCAATTCTGCATAAGCCAGTCTACACCGGTTCAGGGACCCCTTAGCCCCTGCTCTGGCGCGAAACTGAACAAAGGAAAGGGGAGTGACCACTCCCCTGACCTGCACCTCCCCTGGGAGGTGTCCAGAGCTCCTCCAGTGTGCTCCAGACCTCTGCCATCTTGGAAACAGAGGTGCTGCTGGCACACTGGACTGCTCTGAGTGGCCAGTGCCACCAGGTGACGTCAGAGACTCCTGCTGATAGGCTCCTTCAGGTGTTAGTAGCCTTTCCTCTCTCCTAGGTAGCCAAACCCTCTTTTCTGGCTATTTAGGGTCTCTGTCTCTGGGGAAACTTTAGATAACGAATGCATGAGCTCAGCCGAGTTCCTCTGCATCTCTCTCTTCACCTTCTGATAAGGAATCGACCGCTGACCGCGCTGGAAGCCTGCAAACCTGCAACATAGTAGCAAAGACGACTACTGCAACTCTGTAACGCTGATCCTGCCGCCTTCTCGACTGTTTTCCTGCTTGTGCATGCTGTGGGGGTAGCCTGCCTCCTCTCTGCACCAGAAGCTCCGAAGAAATCTCCCGTGGGTCGACGGAATCTTCCCCCTGCAACCGCAGGCACCAAAAAGCTGCATTACCGGTCCCTTGGGTCTCCTCTCAGCACGACGAGCGAGGTCCCTCGAATCCAGCGACTCTGTCCAAGTGACCCCCACAGTCCAGTGACTCTTCAGTCCAAGTTTGGTGGAGGTAAGTCCTTGCCTCACCTCACTGGGCTGCATTGCTGGGAACCGCGACTTTGCAGCTACTCCGGCCCCTGTGCACTTCCGGCGGAAATCCTTTGTGCACAGCCAAGCCTGGGTCCACGGCACTCTAACCTGCATTGCACGACTTTCTACGTTGGTCTCCGGCGACGTGGGACTCCTTTGTGCAACTTCGGCGAGCACCGTTTCACGCATCCTCGTAGTGCCTGTTTCTGGCACTTCTCCGGGTGCTACCTGCTTCAGTGAGGGCTCTTTGTCTTGCTCGACGTCCCCTCTCTCTTCAGGTCCAATTTGCGACCTCCTGGTCCCTCCTGGGCCCCGGCAGCGTCCAAAAACGCCAAACGCACGATTTGCGACTAGCAAGGCTTGTTGGCATCCTTCCGGCGGGAAAACACTTCTGCACGACTCTCCAAGGCGAGAGGGATCCGTCCACCAAAGGGGAAGTCTCTAGCCCTTTTCGTTCCTGCAGAAACCTCAACTTCTTCTGTCCAGTCGAAGCTTCTTTGCACCCGCAGCTGGCATTTCCTGGGCATCTGCCCATCTCCGACTTGCTTGTGACTTTTGGACTTGGTCCCCTTGTTCCACAGGTACCCTAGATTGGAAATCCACAGTTGTTGCATTGCTGGTTCGTGTCTTTCCTGCATTATTCCTCTAACACGACTACTTTGTCCTTAGGGGAACTTTAGTGCACTTTGCACTCACTTTTCAGGGTCTTGGGGAGGGTTATTTTTCTAACTCTCACTATTTTCTAATAGTCCCAGCGACCCTCTACAAGGTCACATAGGTTTGGGGTTCATTCGTGGTTCGCATTCCACTTTTGGAGTATATGGTTTGTGTTGCCCCTATCCCTATGTTTCCCCATTGCATCCTATTGTAACTATACATTGTTTGCACTGTTTTCTAAGACTATACTGCATATTTTTGCTATTGTGTATATATATCTTGTGTATATTTCCTATCCTCTCACTGAGGGTACACTCTAAGATACTTTGGCATATTGTCATAAAAATAAAGTACCTTTATTTTTAGTATAACTGTGTATTGTGTTTTCTTATGATATTGTGCATATGACACTAAGTGGTACTGTAGTAGCTTCACACGTCTCCTAGTTCAGCCTAAGCTGCTCTGCTAAGCTACCATTATCTATCAGCCTAAGCTGCTAGACACCCTATACACTAATAAGGGATAACTGGGCCTGGTGCAAGGTGCAAGTACCCCTTGGTACTCACTACAAGCCAGTCCAGCC
The DNA here is from genome assembly GCF_031143425.1 of Pleurodeles waltl. Taxonomy (NCBI): domain Eukaryota; kingdom Metazoa; phylum Chordata; class Amphibia; order Caudata; family Salamandridae; genus Pleurodeles; species Pleurodeles waltl. Next base: position 383,883,496 of record NC_090436.1, on the reverse strand, counting down.
TCCTACATCGGGCCCAAATAATGAAATTGCCCTTTAACTAAACACGCAGGCTGCACTCCCTTGGACAGAAGGGTGACATATGTGGAGTACTAGGTTCACATAACTTCAAGGGCTATCCAGGAGTCCTCACTCACTTCCCCTTGCGTCAGGAGCCCACAAGGAGTAGCAAGGTAAAGTCACAGCCGAAAAAAACTAAAAAACGTTTCACAGAAAACAACAATCTAGTGAGGAACAAGTTCGGGCTCTTGGGTCAGAACCAAGGATTTGCAGTAAACACAAACAACTATTTTATGCTCCGGTTCAGCTGTCTGGTCACAGCACCAACCACATACCTTCAATGTCCAGGTATTTCTCTCTCTTATTGTGCACGCCAAAACAGCAAATTTTACTCTGCTGCAAGGAAGAGCGGTGGGGATCAGGTGCAACATGGAGCATCCCTCCTCTGAAATAGTTTGTGATCACATGACCTGATTGAAGTTATTTCTTTTTCTGCACTTCAGAGCAGAAAACCAGCATGAACTAATTTGTCTCATTCTAGTACGCCACAGTACTGTTGTGCATTGAGCTGTGTGAAAATAATGGATGTATGCATGTGGTAATTGTATAGAGCAGACTTAGCTGAAATGTAGTGAAATGCTGTACAGATTCAAAGTAAAATATACTGTTAATGAGTGATTGAGAGGTATTGAGTGCTGATGGAAGAAGTGGAATGTTTCTGTGTTGTGATGTTTTTTAAAGGGTTGCACCTTCAGCTCATTCCTAAATTGAGGCAGTCTAGTGAATACGAGGATGTCTCTCCGGATCCTGGGCTTTAGGTGGGGAAAGCCGTGTTTTTGTTTTTCGCACCTCGTCTTCTCCAGTCTGGACACATCCTAGGTGCAGGTGTTCTAAAAACAACAGGCAGTGCTAAGTTTTTCAGCCAAATAGGCGGGAGTGCCATAGTGATGGATTTGTACTCGATGCAGCTGGCCTTGACGATGCTGAAGGCCAGCAGGGAGATCCAGTAGAGTTTCATCACGTTGGAGGTGATGTGGTCACATTTCTTCAGGCCCTCGATGAGACATGTTGTGGGAAGTATGGTGTTTTTAAGGAGGTTTATTTTATATTCTGTGAGGGCATGGAACAGGTCTTTGCAAATATACAGATGCATGAGTATGTGGGCCTGAGCTGCAGTTCTGAAATGACTTCTTGTGAGGAGCTGTTTGATTTTCTTCAGTAGAAAGAGCTGGTGCCAGGCTGTCTTGTCGATTTGTATTTCTGGGAATGAGCTTCTTGGGGACGAGGCCATTGTCCAGGGTGCATCCAGGTGACTTTGTATTGGGTAAAAGTTGAGGGTTTGAATCCTATCCAGGTCCATGCAATGGTGCCAGATTTAAACCAGACTAATAGCACACAACATGAACATGTTGTGTAACGAAGTGCATAACACTCGGCTCTTCCAAAGGATACCAGGACACCACTGTGCCCATTGTTTATTTTGAATCCAGTTTAGCAGGTCAGCTTGTCTCCCTCAGGAAAGCAATGACTGGGTCAGCAATTTTACTAACTTCATTGTTATGTCCAACTGTGTTCAGTGTTGCATAAGCCAATGTTCTGCATGGGGCAATTGAGCACCACCTGACCCACTATGCCCTTGCTGAGAAGGCAGGAGATTCGCTACCCACAGATAGTACCTAAGAAAGATGCTTCAGAGAGTTTCTGCAGCACAGCAATCAGGGGCATAACATCTCTGCTTACCCAGGAAAAAGGGGCACATGTGTACCACCACACACCTCCATGCTATTGCAGGTCTATGGTCTGGACCACACAATGGGTCAGATTCCCTCTTGCCTATCACTATATTAGCTCCCTGGCTCTCCGGAGAGCCAGTGCAGATTACTTATTGTCTCCAGTGGCTCTCTGTGGTGTCCCCCAGATCTTTTTTCTTGAGTCTCAGGAAGTTCCAGCTTTCCAAAGGCTAGGAGTGGAGGCAATGCTGCCACAGTTTCATATTCCTCATGAGCACTATGCAAGGCTGCGGTGCAGGAACCAAATGTAGCATTTCCGATGTCCGGAGGCCCAGGTGCTCCAGCCCCCATCTTCTCAAATGATTGAAGACTAGTTTTCAACTCCTAAGTAATTACCTGTTTTATCTCCTTAGTCAACACAAAAGCACTTCCTCCTCACTCTGAAGTAATCTACAATCCACACCTTACATTATTTTAACATGAGCTGCAAGAAGTGTGGTGGTTATCCTGGAGTTCCTTAGTCTCACATCTTGTCACATCAAGCCATGCCCCCGGACATTCCTGTAATAATCGTGCTGTACTATATGCACCTATATCCAACCTTTGTTCTTGGCACTTTGAGCAAGGCATTGACTGCTCGACCAAGGTAACTGTAGAGTCAAGGAGACTGATGAGGCCAACTGATAGTAGCAATACCCAGTGTCCTGGTTAGTAGAGAACCATAGCAATCTCACACTTGATGTAGCTAGGGTATTCGTGTAAATACAATAATCCTGGAGAAACATTTGACAGTAGGTTATTCACAGAGCCATGTTGTAGCTGAGTTTCAAACCATTATTACCTCTTAGAAAACGGCTACTTAAATTCACTTTCACTGTAGAGGTTGGTGCCCTAAGGAATCCCCGCGGAGTGTTGATGGCCTGGGACACCAGTCCTAAATGTAAGGACCCACACAGGTACTAGTCAATAACCAATGACTGCCATTAAACCCCCATAAAAGGCCTCACTGGAGTACATAATTACTCAAACACAAACACATATTAAATTTACAGTGATATCCCTTTATATTACTCTTATCTTACATACATTTCTCCAGTTAAGAAACTGCAACAGTATCAGTATCTCACAGGAGATGGTATAATACATGTTTCAGATTGCTGATTTGTACTAGGGTGACCTTTATCATGATGACTTCAGGTGCCAGCTAATAGAAGTTGCAGAGTCTGATGTAGTAGCTGATGTAAATGTGAAAACTGAGCCCCTCTTTTTTACCTCAATAAATAGGCTCAAATGCTCGTGTTCCTATAACTCATTGATAGCTACACCATTCCTCTCCACCAGCCATAGACTGTACCTGCAGCCAGCTCATGCTAAGTGAAACAGCTACCTGAGAGGCGAGAGGGATGCTACATGCTGGGAGGAAGAAGAGAGTTGCACATCATTGTAGTGCGAAGACAACTTCAGAACACTGTCCTATGTTGCATTTACTATTAACACATCTTACAGTTTTAGTCAGATGTGAACCACTGAGAAGAGAAAATATTCAAACTTCTAAGGCTAATCTTTCACATGAATGTGAAATACTAGAACTAAGACATGAAACTTGAAGGAGCAAACCTGCAGTAGCATGGTCGTATGTGAGAGGCCTGCCCTGTTTCCTCATCAATCCCCCTTCTAAGTAGCGCGTGTTGCTGCTTCAGTGTTATGGGGCCACTAAACCAGGACAAACACTTCAGATATCGCAGAAAAGAAGAACTATTCACTATACAGCAGAGGTGACCTCTACAATTTTAGACAGTGAGCCACAGGTGACCTCCAGAACAAGACACAGATATGAAAACAATACTTCCAGTGGGGTCTGCGGAACTGGATATTATGCTCCAGATGTGCCCTACAGAACTGGGCACAGTACGCCAGAGGATGCTAATAGCAATACTCAGAAAAATCACTGAGAAATGGGCACACACCAAAAATGAACACAGCACTCTTGTTTGAAACTACCTCAAACACTTATGATATGACCAGGTGTTAAGAATAGTAAATCTATACCTATCAACATACCCTTACCTTCTCAATATTGTGATCCACAATATTTTGGTAGTACTATGGTTCTGATGTTTTGACAAACAACTGTGACTTTAAAAATTGAATAGAATACTTTAGATAACACCTTCTCAAAGGAACACGGAATGCCATTGGTGGCTTATATAACTAGATGTAAATTATTGTATGGACCTTCAGAAGAGGAGACAATATGACAGATGTTGCTCTCAGAACTGAATACAGTGTACTGGAGGTAGTCTCTAGAATTGTTCTCCGTACGCCAACAAGGCATATTAACCAGAGGTGGACTCCAAAAGGGACAAAATACTCCAGATGTGGGCTCGAACACTGTGTACAGTATTCCAGGGGTGGCTTAAAAACACATGGAAGAGCCTTGGGTGGTAACATTGGCAATTTAAAAAAAATCAAGACTATCTCTCCTTATCTAGATTCTAGCAGTACCACACCCACAACTCTGGGTGGAAGTAAGGCACCCAAAATGACAACTGACACCCAGCAGGGAATTATTGAGTCATCTAACTCTCAATTCATCTGTCACATTTAGCGGTGGGAGAACTGCTTAGTTTACAACTCGTAACCTCAGCTAGCTCCACCATTACCTTTTTTTTTTTTTATTGTAAACAGATTTTATTATTCATGATAGGCAATAATGATACACACTGACATCAATGAGTAGCATAGACCATAAATTCTCATCCTGCATAGTAGTAGTATTAGCAGTTATTCACCCCGTTACAGAGCAATTGATATAACTGGCATTAGTGTCTTTGTTTAAATATGGCATTTTCCATCTTCCTCAGTGGGTTCTATTAGAGATCGTGTCCCCTCCGCCACTGAGGGGGTCCTGATGGTCTAGGGTGTCCGACTGGTGAAGTGATGAGTAGGAAACTGTAAGATTTAAGTGCTCCTGATACCTGGAACTATGCATATCTATGGAAAGTGTAAAATGTTCAACCAACATGTAACTAATTCCCTCCCTTCCCCCATCAGCTTGTGACCTATGGTGACGATATATCTGGTGTTGTCGTGTTAGATCCCCCCCCCCGGTCGTGCTAGCCGCGTGGTGTGTCCTAGATAGATCCCTTGGAGACCCGTTCTATTCTTGTTAAGTGCCGTGTGGTTTGCCCCCTGCGAGGGCATCAGTCCGCCAGTGTGTCAGCCTGCGTGGGGGCATCCCTGCCCCGGTCCAGGTGCTCCCTCTGTAATGCTATGACAATCTGATCCCAAGCCTCCTTCATCTCTGGGGACCCCTGACCACTTCTTAATTCCATGTGTATCGCCGTCCCCTCACTTTTGGCCCATTTCTTAAGCTCCCTTCGCCAGGCCCGGAGCCGCGCCCCCCCCGCCGGGGACTTCCAATTCCTCGTCAGTTCCCTCTTGGCTAATATGTACGCAAAGTCTTGGTATTTACTAGTGGCCTTATTCCCGGGTGTATGTGGGAACCAATGAAGTATGCATCTAGCGGGTGTGCGGGTAATTTCAGTCTCTGTGATGCTAGCCACTTCTGCAATCACTGTGCCCCAGTAAGACTCTAGTCGGGGGCAGGACCAAAGCATATGGAGGAAATCCGCCGCCCCCATATCACAGCGGGGGCATTTCGCTTCCTTTATTCCAAAGTGATCTTGTAATCTAAGTGGGGTGAGGTAAACTCTGTGGAGTACGTAAAACTGTATAAGCTGGAACCTATCGTTTCTAGACACCTTGGGCGTTCTCTCCAGAATGCGTGCCCAGTCTGAATCCGGTATCTGCATCTCCAAATCATGCTCCCACTTCTGCTTCAATCCTAACAGAGGAATCCCCTCCACTTCCTCTATCACCCTATAGAGCCTAGTGACCGCTTGATGTGTGCACCCTGTAGTCAGCAAATAATTACTGAGGCCATGTTGAGGAGGCTCGGCAGCTCCCATTCCCCAGTGTCGCCCCACGGATCGGGTGAGTGCGCAGTGTAGTAGGAAATGGCCCTGCGGGAGGTTATGTTCCTGCTGAAAATCTGCAAAGGGTAGAAGATTGCCCCCTCCGTACAGTTCCCCTAGCCGCGTGACCCCCGCCTCAATCCAGGTGAGTAGGCCCCTTCTCGCTCCCACCCCAGGTAGCCAGCGAATCCAAGACAGTGGTACATCAGGAGAATACAGCACATTCAATCCCGTCCTACGGAGGCATCGCCTCCAGCACCTGCGGATAACGGCAGATTCCATAGATTTCATCAGTCCTCTCCCCGTGGCATTAAAAAAGATTCCGTCCAGTTCAGCCGCGGAGGGAACCATCAGGCCCTCTATATTTTCCCCAGCGCCGCCGTCCCCCATCCATCTCGCTAACCACTGCAGCTGTGCAGCAAGATAGTAAGCTTCGAAATCGGGTTACCGCCAGGCCACCCCCCGCACGGGGTCTCTTCAGTGTTGACAGTGCCACCCTGTGTCTGCTCCCCCCAGACTAACACAGTGATCATCGTATCCAACTCTCTAAACAAGGCGTCAGCACCCAGAGAGGTAATGCCGCAAAATAGTACAGCAGTCAGGGCAGCGCCACCATCTTGATGAGGGAGACCCATCTGGCTATCGGGAGCGATTCCCCAAAAGCCAAAGCTCGACCTCAAAGCCCCCACAGCCCTTCCGATGTTGCCATCCAAAATATCTGGCTGGGAGTGGGATACTCTCACCCCCAAGTATGTGATACAGCGCGGCTCCAATGTCACTCCGCCCAGCTCCGTTGGCGGCGCGGCGTTCGCCGTCATTGGGAATAAGAATGATTTTTGCCAATTGACTTGCAGTCCTGAGAGCTGTCCGAAACGTGCCAGCAGAGTCTGCGCCCCCTCCGGTTCCGGGCTGGTATTTCGTGAGAATAAGAGGAGGTCGTTCGCATACAGCGCAATCACATTTCGCCGACCTTGCCTGACCAGACCTTAGTACCAGGCAGCCGTCATGGCCTGAGCGGCTAGCGGCTTCATCGCCAGAGCGAATAGCAGTGACGACAACGGGCATCCCTGTCTGGTGCCCCTGCTAACTGAATACTGCGCCGAGATGCACGTGCCCGTTCTAACCCTCGCCTTGGGGGCTTTATAGAGCAACTTTGTCCAGCTAATAAAGCCTTCCCCCAGGCCCATATGAGAGAGGACCCTGTATAAGTAATCCCATTCCAGGCTGTCAAATGCCTTCTCTATATCTATGGCAAGGACCGCACATCCCGTATCATCAGGGGTCGCCAATTCCATGAGGGATAACAGCCGATGTACATTTTAGGCGGTACCCCTAGTAGGGATGAATCCCGCTTGGTCCGAGTGGACTAGCTGTGTCATGTGCCGTAGTAATCTTGTTGCTAGTACCCTGCTCAGTATTTTGTAGTCCGAGTTGAGCATTGATAAGGACCTGTACGCCGCCCCCCCCCTTCGTCAGGAGGTTTGCCTGGTTTGAGCAGTGGAACAATTAAGGCTTTGCCTGTCAAGGCCCTGAGACGGCCAGTCACACGCGCATCATTGTACAGCGCCGCCAGCTTGGGGCTGAGTGTCTGTGCATAAGTGGCATAGAACTCAATGGGAAGCCCGTCCGTGACTGGGGTCTTTCCGCGAGCCAGGCCCGCTATAGCTGTCCCGATCTCTGATATTTCGATATCCCCACCCAGGGCTCCACGATCCTCCTCGGTCAAAGCCTGGGGCGACAGTGCCGACAGGAAATTTTGCAGCTCCGCTCCCGTCCCATGAGACCAGCTGGTGTAGAGTGCGGAGTAATAGTCGTGGAAATACGAGTTTATGTCGGCTTGATGATAGAGCTTTGCCCCCAGTGGGGTGGTGATCTCCATTATAGGGGTCCTTCTCTTGGCTGGGCTAGCCAACCATGCCAGCAGCGCCCCTGTTTTATCTCTGTCAGTGTGGGCCCTGGCGACATACTGCTTATAGTCGAAGCATCGGAGCATCTCAGTGTGCTACGCTACTTTTTCCCTGGCCTCGCTCTCTTCCCCTTGCCTCTCCGGGTGTTCCAGTGATAGTTTTTCCAATGACCTGAGGTCTCTTTCTGCGATCTTGATATCCCGCAGCAGGGACCCTCTAAACCCAATGGAAGCCGCCATGCAACAGCTTCAAACCACTACCTTTTAACGCCTCCTAGAGTATTTGTGGTGAAGGTGCGGTGGGCTCATTGTCCTCCAAGTAATGGGTAATGTGGTCCCTGATCTGCTCCCGAAAAGCGGGGTCTGTCAGCGAGTCTGGCTTAAGTCTCCAAGTGGATATGCATGTGACAGCTCTTGTCCAAGGCAAGTGCAGCAGTAAGGGGTTGTGATCGAAAATGGTTTTTCCCAGATATTCTACTCCCCGTGCCTGCGCATGCACCTCTGAAGTACTCAGGAAAGTATTGAGTCTTACATGGAAATCATGGTCTGCAGAGTAATGAGGATATTCTCTGGAGGTAGGGTTAAGTGTTCTCCATGTGTTCTATCAAATGCCATTCTGCCTGCCAATCTGTGAATTTTCTAGCAAGCGCATTGATTGGGGAGTCCCGCAGCGGTGGGTGGGACCTGTCTATGCCTGGGTTAGCCACACAATTAAAGTCTCCCCCTATCAGCACTGAATGGAGCATGTGTGGCGCCAGTATGGTTGTTAACTTGTTGAGAAATGTGCCCTGGTCTGTGTTAGGAGCATACACGTTAATCAGTGTTATATCCCGTCCGCCCAGGCGGCCGGTGGTCAATACGTAGCGTCCGTCAGGATCTATTAATGTGTTAGTGACCTGGAACGGCACCCCCGCCCCGATCCATATTAAGGTGCCCCTTGCATATGCCGAGTAAATAGTATAAAATAGTTCTCCCCTCCACCTCCTTTGCAGTGCTGTACCTTCAGCGGCTGTCAGATGGGTCTCTTCAAACATTTCTATGTGCACCCCTCGTCTGCGTAAATAGGAGTATGCCTTGTACCGCTTGGTCATATTATACATCCCTCTTATATTCCAGTAGATTACCTTATATCCTTGCTGGTCACCCATAACAGAGGTCCTCCAGCCATCCCCTCCCACGTGACCACTACCCAACCAGACAATCCAGACCAGTGTTTCTCGTGTGCATTGTCTCGTTACAGGTAAAGCTGAAAACATTTACCTCTATAAACAACCAGAGCACTCTTAACTCCCCTTCCCCAGGACAGCTGGTGAAACAGTTCCCCATCCAAACCGCATCAAACATAAGTCAATTCTAGGTGGGCAGGCAGGTAAGATCTCTCGAGCCATCTGAGGGATCAGGTCCGTGGCCCGGGACTAGTTTAAGTGTTGTGCAACATGCCTCATAAATCGTGTGAGCCTCAAGGTCTGGATACCGGGTGAGAGTTTGGGTATCAGCTGCCGATTGCTGGGGCCAGCCATCAGATAATGCAGTCCAAGGTTCCCGGTGTCACCGCAGGTAGTTTCAGGCTTGTCGCAGCAGATCCTGCCGACTCCGCCTCAGAGTCCGATCCTTGGGGTCCCCTCACCATGCTAGTTGAGCGCGGGCTGCCTCCCCCCTGGAGGAGGCCACCGCTACTGTGACCTCCAAGGTGCCCTCTAGGTGCATTTATCAATAAATCCATCACTGGTATCACTGAGGGTTTATTAACACAAGATGTTTGATACCAAACATCCCTAGGTTCAGAGAAGCCATCATGTAGCTGGGGAACACAAAGTGACCAGTGTCCAGCACATGTATTTAAAATGGCTGCCCTGTCCACTTACTATGTCTAAGAATCGACAAAGACATAGTAGGAGCATACTTGGTCATGCATCACTTGTAATATAATGCACCCTGCCTTAGGGCTGGAGGCCTGCTGTAGGGGTGACTTACAGATATTACAAGCAGTGTTTTAGGGGACATGAGACACAAGTGTGTGTCGTATAATTTTTTCAATTGTGGGAGCACTCTGTCATGCAGCCTGCAATGGTGGTCCCCATGAGGTTGGTACTGGGTCCCTCAGAGTGGCACAACTTGTGCTGCAGCTCACAGGGGCCCTCTTCAACAGCTGATCATGAGCTCTGAATTTTCAAGCCTTCAGAGGGTATCTAGCATTAAGCTGATTAATCATTGGATCGGTTCTTCTTTTTTTTTCATAAATAGGAGCTATGAGCTTCTCCCCCTACATAGGCAAATCTCATAACTAATGTGTTTATTCATCAGCTCAGGATCAGTAGCTCACCCTCTTTTAGCTTAGTTGGCAGAAGCAACTTCAGTTTCAGTGGTGACTCCATCAGCATGCAAGGGGATAGTTTACACTCAGCCACCTGATGGAGCAGCCAACCGAAGATAAATCAAAGGTCTGTCCTCTCTGACAGATAATAGGCAGATCCGTGCTGTGAGAGCTCCCTGAGCACGGGATGTTTACCTCTTCACACATCTAAAGTGTCATATAATTCAGTCATTTCTTTCATCATGCAACACACTTTGTATGATGCCCTTGACGCCTCGCTGCAGCTAGCCAGATGTGTATCTAGACACTTGTTATCATTCCCTTCTTAGATTGTGATTAAATGTGAGTATCTCCTGATTCTCTTAAGATCATTAACGCCCTATTTAGACATTCTGCCTCGGTGCAATTCCTACTATTAGGTCAATTCACATTCTAATGATACCCAAGATGACTGGGTATAGGAATTGCTGCTTGTGTGAAGGATGTGAAACACGCCTCTTTTCACAGCTTCTAGCATGATCTCCTGGCTCCAAATCCATACGTGTGTGGGGTTGAACAAGAGGGAGCACATTGGACCCCAACTATTTTGGACTGACCCTTATGCCCAGACACCACACATCTGATTATGGGCTCTCCTTCCTTGGTGATTGAGGCCTGGCCCATTAAAAGGAAATAACGAAAATCTGGATGGAGTATGGGTTGGGAAATGCTTCTTCAAATGCTTCTGGTTACAGAAACTCTGAAAATGGTGGAAATTTTATCAACTGAAATAATGTGGACTATCTCTTATGTGCCAGTTTATGAATGCATTGTTTTGCTCATCAATCACACAACTCTGTGCAGATCAGAATGAATCTGTGCTTTTTTAGTACAGCAGAGATTTGTTTCTTCCCATATTTGCCCCTCTTTTCGGGCTCTGGAGGTTTTGCACTGTGGTTGCTTTACAAGCATGTAAAAGCTTCAAGCCCTAGTTACAGCTTTCAGCCACTGGAATTCACAGTGACAGAATGCAAAATATGATGAGGGGCAGGGGGCATTAGAGCTGATGGCGCCTGGTGCGAAACTTTTTTTTTTGGTGCACCCACAAGAACTTCCTTCTCCACTGGTCCCCTCACTACCACCTTCCAATACTGTCCCTCTTCTCACCGTAGCTTCTCTTTCACATGCATTGTGGTGCTACTCATACCATTGTAGGGTGTTGACGCATTATAAAGAGACAAAGATTCATACATGTGTAAATCAGTCTATAGGAAATGTTTCATAAGACAGTGAGGGTTCCAATGTGGAGGAATCACATGTTAACCATACTAGTTGGCAATATATTTTAGGAGTATTTGATCTGCAGAAGCACAAACTCGAGATTTAAAGGGTAACACAGTGTTGGGGTTGGATTTACTAATAAGAATGTATTTTTAACCACATTAGGATAATGAAAGACTGGGGAAAAATCCTAACGTTCCAAGGGTATCATGCAGTTTGCAAGAAGCAATCTGCCTGGTGCACGTTTTTTGCAGTGAGCATATTAACCTTCTGGGCTACCTTGTGATAAGTCAAAACTGCCATTATACAAAACTCCATCTCTTTCCAGCAGGAACATTAATCACCAGAGTTATCTTGACATTTTACTATTTCCCCCAAACTGCTAGACAGACAAGGAACTCTGTGACAGATGGTTTTAAACACATGCTTTATTTCTACACACAGCTCCCCCTGAGGTCAGAGCCAGGTGCGGTTGCACCGGTCGCACCACCCTAAAGCCGGCCCTGATGAGGATCCCCCGAGTCTCCCGTATTTCACAGATATTTATTGACCTTCTGCTCAGTGGGGTCCCCTGAAGAGTGGAAGGGTTGCCCAAGCTCACCCCCACCATGCAGGGACCTGTGATATGCCCCTGTAAATCCAGCACTTAAGAACACTTTAGAATAGTGAACTCGATGACATTGCAAACCCAAAACAAATTGAAAATATTGCTATATACAGTTCTTTTTTTATGGAACAATTCTGTTTATTTTCTAGCCAAAGCAACACATTTGTATACACGGCTGACCGCCTACACTCCAGGGGCTGTCAGTTGTCTTCGTGGTACACCTAGAATCAAAAATCTGCACAGCTCTCTGCCTACAATCCTGGGGCCAGCAGCATAATTAAGGCACAGTTTAGATCAAAACAATAGAAAAACCCCATGAAACTACCCCCCTTCCCAACTCTTCAAGAGAGGAGGTTGCAGTGACCTAGTACTGCGGTGTAGTGGCTCTTGGTGCGGGTCTAAGTGAATATATGTCTGAATATGAGGCCTTGGGCAGGATTGGGCATTCGGGTGTGTCTATGCTGGGGAAACAAGTGCAGCAGCTTAAGATAATTCAGACAGATCAGTTCATTGAATTCGGGGGACAGCATAGCAATGAATGGTGCCCACAAGTCGGGATATGAGTTATGAGTCACTTTTCGGGTAGAATGCTAGGGAGAGTTTTTCCATCCCCAAAGTGAACCATAGTTCATGGAACCAGGCTGTGTAGTTGGGGACCTTTTTGGAGCTCCATGCAGAGAGAATGACTTGGTGGGTAGCCTCCAGGGCCGTAGCCATTTGTCTACCCCGCAGTGAGCGCAGGGAATAGGTTAGAGGGTTGGGAAGGCCCAGGATAGTGTAGGCTGGGAACCTCGGGATCATGGTGTTGAAGGCCCTGTCTATATCATCTAGTATACGCTCCCAGTAACGGACTGGCTTGGGCAATGCCAAAGAAGGTGGACCAAGGTGCCTGTTCCACCACAACCCCTCCAGCTGTCTTTCGTGCTTCATGGGCTCCAGGCATGGAACCCAGCAGGGAAGAAGTACCAGTCGGAGACAATCTTATGCTGTCTCCGTGCTCGCCATTATGTGAGCAGTGTGATGGGGCCCGTAGTGGTGTCTTCCCAGTCTTTGATGGACAGGACTTTGCCTGGGTCCACCTTCCACCTCTTCTGTACTGAGATGTCTGTCATTCTTCTTAAGGAGAATCCATTTTTCAAAAGGCGTAAGACGTCGCTTTGCATAGGATCTAATGGAGGGTTGAAGCACCCAATGTCGCACTTGTAAGGATTGGATGTGGTCTGCTTCCTCTAGGACATAATCTACAGTTCTTTAAAAAAAGAAATAGAAATGTCTGCAGTATTGCTCTTACCTTGAAGACTGTGGCGACGATGGAGTTGGGGGCAAAATTTACAAGGGAAGCAGCATTTCCGTACATTATCGGGTCATTTATTGTGCCTGAATACAAATTTTACACAGTCTTCGCAGACGTTTTTAGCACGACATTGCCTTCATTGTACTACTTTGCCTGTGTAATGCCGTCCCAGAAGTACCTGGAGGAACTTGTACATGCAATAACAAAAAAGCACAGGATTAAGCGTAATGTACCCCAAAGCCGTGATTGTAACATATATAAACATCGTTCACAACCGATATTAGATATGTTATATGCAGTGCTTTAAATGGGCCGGTACTGTCCGGTAACGAGTACCTGCACTTTTTTATTTTTAGAGGGAGAGTTACTGCACTTTTGGAGAAAAACGTAATACTTTTAATTGGAGAGTACCAGCACTTCTCAGAAATAAGAACCTGCACTTCTATTTTTCCATTTCAAGCACTGATTATATGTGTCTATCTCAAAACTTTTAACACCAACCTCCTTATCCTTATAATAGAGCTTGGGACACAGTCTCATAATGTATGTTGTTTGGTCTCTCTTACTCCATTTGGCCAGCACACGACTGCTAGGAACCAATACATGTGCCAGTCTTCCTGTTATGGGGACTCAGGCGCCATAATCTAGGGCTCTAAAAAATTTAGAGACATCTTGAAGTGTTTTTTTTCTAACTCAGTTTTGAAGTCAGGTGCTTTACTCGTGTTTGAGTTGTTCTTCGCAATTTATCATGAGAGGTTTTTCCTTTACTGCTGATTTATCCTGAAATATAATTGTTTGCACCATCAGCGTTTGCTTCCTATGAACTCCTTTGCAAGATCGCAGTTAAGTGCAGTTATGGTGCAAGGAAGACCCAATTACCACTATTGTGGATCATTTGCTTCATTACGGTTGTAACCAACCTTTCTCCTCTGATGTGTGCAGGTTCGCACTGGCATATAGGGCAATCTGGCAGTGTCTGAAGGCTGGTCTCTATTTTTTGCGTTGTTTATGGGCCTGTTCTATGGTCTTTTCACTGTTGATTTCCCTGCTGTTACCACAGACATTGCCTGCATCAAGTGCACGTGCATGCAGTCTTCCATATGTTACAAAACATGTCTACGGCTTGTCTTCACAGGTTTAAAACTACCCTGATTCGCAAATATGGGTCTGTTTTTCAGCTCAATGGTTCCTTCATTGAGGGGCACTTTTAATTTAGAGCCCGGGTCTATTTTCTCTCCTGGTCCACCCTGTATGTATGATTTTGACAGTTGTGCAAGTACTACCCCAAGGTGAAGCAGGGGCGCAGGTAAAGGTGTTTGTATCATGTGGGATGGGAGATGGGGAGCAGAGCTTTCAGCTATCAGGAGGAGTTGCCATTGTCCAGGGTGAGCACTCTGAGTAAGTAGATGGACATACATTTTGACAAGGGTGAATGACCAGGTGGCGTGGTTGTATTTTGTGCTTGACTTCAGATGAGTCTGATATATATTGTTTTGTTTATTGCTCTTGAATTCCAGTTTACACATCTATTCAAGCTAGATCTAATAGTTAAACATTGAAATCATTATTTGGATGCATTGTACAAGAAACACTGTCTAGACAAATTCTGTTTTGATTTTGAGAACACAATTGAAGTCTGACTTGTACGCTTTAACTCATTATCTTCATGTTTATTGCAGCTTGAAGGAAATTATCCAGACAGATGATGTCAAACCAAAGCTCCAGTTCATCATGTCGAACCCCAGCTTCTCTATGGTGACCGTCCAGTGTGAAGACAGTGGGATAATGTGGGAGACCAGTTCAAGCAGGTGTTCCACTCCCTGGGCATCAGAAGCAAGCACCACCTCTGATGTTTTCAGCATGGAAAGTTCCTCCGTGGGATCCCCTCCGGGCAAAGTTATCTTTATAATGGATGAAAATAAAATTCGACGAAAAAAGGTTTTTAAATCATCAAATAGAACTTTGCTTCCATCACATTTGAAAGGAGATTTGGGACACAGAAAGAACGGGCCCTCTGGACACAAGGCGGCGGAATCAGAAGTGAAAGAGCGTTCTGGCTCGGGTACAAGCCTCATTGCCGCTGAAGCATTACGCGACCCCGTGGATACATCAGGTGCAGACTCCAACCTACTTGGGACAGGTGATGCTCTGGCAAATGCACCTGTATTAGCAAAGCTTCCAGGCACAGAAGAAGCCGTGGCACACGTGCCAGCTGTAGCAAAGCCTGTAAGCACACAGGGTACACCGCAGAAAGTAAAGGCGCCTCCCAAAGGATCTGTCATGTCTAGAATTCAGAGATTCAATGCTGTTTCAGAACCTCCAAAAGTACCACCAAGGAGATCTAGAGGTAAGGTACCAGGTGTGCCATTTGCTGCAAGAGGGGAGTTACCAAAAGGCAGTGAACAGTCGGTCGATAAAAATCAAAAGTGTGCACTCGAGTCAAAAAATTCCACCGTTCATAAAGACCTTAACAATATTTTACAACCTGTCTCAGCAAACATTCAGTCAAACGTGTTAACAAATGGAGTTTGCACAGTTCGTTCTAAAACAGAGGCGAAGGAAAATACTGTTCCATGTCCAAACGATGGAGCCCCTACATCTGAGAGCGAAATAGCCATAACAAAATCAGCTCCAAATAGTTTACAATCTGGACTAACTTCTGCAGAGCAAAGGCACGACAAAGTTGTCCTGGACATGCCTTCAAACATAGCTTCAAATCCGCTTTCGAATGGAGTATTACCCAAGCTCATTCATGACAAAAATGGGAACCATATCTACCAGACCATGTCAGACATGCAAATACCAAAACCTGTTTTAGAAGGCACGGGCACTGAATGTACAGGTGAAAAGGAACAGTTGAGTCAACTTCTGCCCTCGTCAGCTACTAGCAGCCATGTGCCTAACACTGCATTTGGCGAGGCAAGACCAGAAGTACATATCTTACCCGATGATTCTAAGCATAATACGAAACCTAGTATGACCAATATGCAAGCCACGAACGTCGGCGATCAGTCCAGTGCGTTCAGCATTATTTCTGAAGGATATGAAATTTTGAATATTCTTGCTCCCCCAAACATTTCTTCAGTTGACCAAGAAGAAAGTGAACACATGCGGGATAAACTGGAATACCTCGAAGACAATCCCTTGTTTAAAACCAAAGGGTTGGCTGATAAAAACAAAGCTGATGTGGCCGCAGTATTCAAAGGTGATGCAAATGGCATTGCAAGCAGTGCCAGAAAAAAAGATACTGTAGACAGTGTACAAGGACATGGAGTTAATGTTGAAGCACCTGCAAAAGAAACTTTGACCGGAGACGAACATCATTTGAATGCCATCAAAAGTGCTGTTGACATGGATTACTTTGAAAAGTACACTTTGGTTGATGACCAAGTCCCCATTCCACCTGAGCTGCAGGTGTCTATTAAAGGACACGAATTTAACAATAATTATAATGGAAACCCATCAAAACTCTCTGAAGGAAGTAGCTCTTTTGCAGAAAGATTGAATGTTAGTCCATATGAAGATGAGTTTTACTCACCAGACACTAATATTGATGAAACCTTTTATGGGATTGCACAAGAGGAAGTGGAACCACGCCATAGAACTTTTCTTAAAGATTTAGGTGCCCAAAATTCTGTTGACCGAGAGGTGAAAATGGAAGTAACACAAGATGATAATAATAATTCAGATTTTTCAGGTACACACCTATTTAACACAGAGGAAGGAGTATTATCTCGCTCCATGCTGTTTCCAACAACAATCAAATTAGTTAATCCGGAGCTTTTGGAGGAACCCCCAGCGTTGGCGTTTTTGTATACAGATCTATATGAGCAAGCAACCGGGGAAAGGACAAAAGAAGAAAGTGAGCATTCTGACACAGAAAGTGTGAATTCAGACCGGTCGTTCCCAGAACGAAATTCTGACACAGATGATGGGCCTGGAATATATTTTGAAAAATACATTCTGAAAGATGAAGTGACTTTTGACATAGGAGGGCCTAAAAGGGACTTTAAAGATCATTATGAAAAAGATGATTCAAAACAATTTAGTAAATTCTATGTTAAACACGAGATAAGGCCCACAACTGCTTCTGAAGATGTTGATGACCTACACAACCTACAACAGGGCCAAATGCCTAGACAGGAGGAAACCCCTGTCACACAACACACTGTTTCAGATGAGAAGGACCTTGAGGAAAGGATGGATTTGTTGACAGAAGGTACTCAGGCAGAAGAGCCTACTGACATTTTATCTTGGGAAGTAACTGAGTCAGTTGATCATAACAAAATTAAACCCCGTGAATTAACTCAGTTGAACAATTTCAGAGATTTTGAAGCTTCTGAAGTAGTTCATGCAAGCAATGCCAGTGAATTAATAGCTACTGGAGAATGTCTGCTAGAAGATGATATAGAACGTGAAGCTTCAAAAGTATCTTTCCCAGATGTTGTCTTAAAGCTAATAACTACTGAAGTGTCACTACCAAATAATGCCAGAGAAGTAATAACTGACGAAGACTCTCTTCCAACTGATAGAAGAGAAATAATGATTCACGAAGAAGCACTGCCCAATGATGTTATGGAACACATGGATTCTGAACTAGCTCTACAAATTGATGCCACAGAACATGTAGCTTTCAATGTGGTTCCACCAAATGATACCAGAGAGCTAATAACATTTCAGTCATCTGTACTAAGTGATACTGAAGAACACGTGTGTTCTGAAATAGCTCAATCAAATGATCAAACAGAAGTTATAACTTCAGACATAGCTCAGTCACCTGATGGTGAAGAACTAGTAATTTGTGACGTAACTCACTCCAGTGATACAGAACCTTCCAAGGCACTTAAGGTAAATGAACTTCGAGAATGTGTACCTTATGAAGAGCCACTAATTGCATCTGGTGAAGATGATGTCACTGTTTCCATACCCCTCACGGTCACTGGGGAAATGGTGGAAACAACTGTGTTTTCAGAAAATGAATTAATGGAAGAGGTTAACAAACAGGAATATAGTCATGTGCCCATAGAAGATACCACTGTATTCCGAACAGCAGATTCCTTGGAAGTGAAAGCACATGGCCAGTACATGTTGTATGATAACACTTGTGTAGATTATTTACAGCCTGTTGAAAAAGAAGAAGCAAAAGCAGCAACAGCTGATATAACAAATGATGTTATTTGTGATGTTAGACCTGGGGATCCATGTTTGGATGAAAACATATATGACCAACTTATCGAAGAAGCCCAGGAGATGGAGCGAGTTTCAAACCTAAGTCATTCACCAGAAAATGAATGTAACAGGATATCAAATGGGTCCTCGCTCCTTAATATAGGAGAGCCATTGGATGGGTATATATTGGAAGGTTTATCCAGCCAGTCCCAGGAAAATATTGATGGTGTAGTAAGTGAGAATGAAGGTATATTGAAAGAGGGTGAAACATCGGCAGAGGAAGACAAGAACAGTACAGTTAGTCATCAAATTCCTGATGTCTCTGAGAATACTGAAATATCTATTGCCACCCAACAAGATGTGTGCCAGGTGGGTGAAACTGACATGGCTGAATCTACTGAAAGAGACCAAATTGTAACTCCTGAAATAGTCAAAAGCGAGCTTTGTGAAATACCCACAAGCACCCAAATTCAAGATGATGTGATGGAAATTAAGTCTGAGCATGCAAATCCTGAAGTGATGTCAGATACAATTTGTGATGAGGTAGCTTCACAGTCCTTCCCACCCACAGTGGACAACTTTCTGGAACATCCAGAAATGCAAAGTAATGATGAAGAAACAGAGGATTTGGTGGACTATGAAATAATCACTCATGAAGAACTTTTGCAGGAAGAAATGTCATCTGATTACCCGCAGGATGAACTCATGCTTTTAGTGGATAAAGACTTTTCTGATCATGCAAGTGATGGGGGCTTTGAATTTGTTAATGAACTAGCACAGGATGTGACTACTGAACAGGAGGGTTCAGCCTTTGAAATGCTAGAAGAGGAAAAAGTATCTGTAGAGTGTGAGGTGAAAACTCCAGAATCTGAAAAAGCACCTTCACCAAAAGAACCAAAATTACCTCCAATTGATACATATTGCTATGTGTGCAGATGCGCAATCCCTGCCATCGATAAGATTTTTGGAGAACATAAAGACCATGAAGTCACAACATTAGATAATGCAGTAATCGAGATGACGGTAAGTTAAACACTATTGATAATGAATGGGAATCAGATTATACCTAAGATTTGCTGTTTTTATGGACGACATCCATACAGTCATCTCAAGGTATGGCACTGAATGCATGTAGAATTTGTAATTAAGTGTCAGAGGTATTAAAGTATGATGGTTCTTAGTTTCAGAGAGCCAGCCAAATTTACAGATCAGTCTATGAGAGAATAAATCCATGAGAGAATAAAGAAAAACACAGATAATCATTTTGAGTGTTTCTGGGGTCATTTACAAAGAGGTTAGTTCGTTTCGAACCCATTCCTCAACTGACTCAGGGCATCTGGGGCACAAATTAAAAATACTTGCCTAAGCGCATTTCCTGGTTGCATTCCTGGATGTTGAGCCACACCACAGTTTGGCTCCTGGTGGCATGGGGGTCAGCTCGAAATTAATATTTATTTAGAAGATACTATGGCTTCTTTGTGGTGACAGTTTTGAAAATGAATTGATGGGTCCTGAACAGGATGAATACTAATAAGAGGGATCAAATGCAGATCTATCACTCTGGCTTCATGTCACCAATTATCCCTTTCCTTTATCACCAAGGTGGCAGTGGTAGGCATCATATATTGCATCCGAGTAAAAGTGGGCTCTGCAATTCTAGAAAACGGAGCATTCTTGCTCTCAGAGTGAAAAGGACAACACCTTGTACAGTTTCTTGGACTTTGTATGTACGGAGACAAGGCTTGATAATATTGATAGCACGCTGTTTGTGTCTGGTTGTGACCGTGGGTCTTGCATATGAGCTATAAACAAGAGCAATGAGAAACTGCTTCTGTTTCAAAAGAAACTCATCGAGATTTCAAGTTATTTATTACATTTTGAATATGTTTGTTTAGAAAATCAGACAAAAGGAATTACAGTGATAAATAACCATTAACATATCTCTAAACCTTCTATCTCGTACAGTTAAAAGAAAGCAGTATATCAATCCAAGATCACTTTACTCTCTTTCACAAAATTCTGTTCTGGGAAAGTACATTCTGGTGACAGAAAGGGAGATACAAATAAATTCCGGTTGCTATTTCCCAAAATTGGTCTAAAGACGAAGACAGGCAACACGTCGTGTTGTTCACATGCATTACAGGCAGACACATATCTTATAATCCATTGCTAACAGTCCTACTTGCAGCCCTTCCTACACAGAAGTTTGGATAGTTTATGAAAAGTCCTTCAAGTTGTGGAGGAAGTGCTAAGTCCTCTTTTGGAGGACTGTCCACCAAAGGTGAATCCTCTTGCAAAAGTACCTACACTACATAGGTAACTTTGTTTGTGGAGTTTCACTAGAAGGGAATCTTCCAAAGGAGGATTTATCATGTTCTGCACAAATTGGTGGGATTCCCTTTACCGCTAAAGTCTTAATTAGGCCCTTCATTTTATGGCCCTCCAACCTAGATTTAAAATACGATTGTGGCCCTGAAAATTCCAATTATGGGTAGAGGTTAATGTTTGCTGTTATAACAACTTTACATTTTTCTTTAGCCCCGTTTGAGGGCCACGTGTTATGTCAGTTGTTAGATTGCTAGACGGGATATCTGACAATCCTGTTGTGATATTTATATACTTTATTGAGGATTATGAGATATTGTTTGAGGGCTCTTTTCTCCGAGGCACAGAGCCAGAATGGATACTCAAGTGTTTAATCATAACTCAAATCTTCCATCACATTGATTAACTTAGTGGCATATCTACTACTGTTTTCATTTCACTGAACATTTTTCACACTTACGTAGTATAACACAGTTTTCTAAAAGATTGATTCTCAGTAGGCAGGTAACAGGGGTTTTATGATGACGTTTATTTGAAGAATAAAGTCTTAGTTACAGATTACAGGTGTCATCTCAGTGCTATATATCAGCACTCCACCAGGTGCAGCACTCAGCCGACTCTCTCCAACTGAGTTCTCCAGGTATACGTAACATTCTATGACAGGAAGCATCTTTACAACAAAGGCTAAACCCCGCATTACTTTACCGCGCATGTGTCTTTACTCATGCATGTCTTTAAAGGCATATTTGTTGTAAAAGTTTCACAGATAAGTATTAAGTGTGTAATACAAATATATATATATATATATATATATACACACACACACACACACACACACACACACACACACACACTATTAGGCAGTTATAGTTAGGACCTTGTTTCTATAGAAAAAGCAGTTTTTTGCTTGCTTATATCTTTTGTGCTGTTTCAGGAAATTTTCTCAAAACATTTGACAGTCACAGGAGCTGCTGTCTGGAAACTTTCAGGGTGATCTGTCAAGCGGGGGCCGAGATAAAGGGGGGGTGAAATTTAGAGCTTTTCCAATGTTAGTTCCCATATGAAAAATAGTACACTGATAGCGCAAAAAACACTGGACGGAATCACACAAAATTTCTCATAAAGGTGCCTTTTGGTCCAGAAAGAGCCATTTTTGTTTTTTTGCTGTAAATCTGTTCAGTACTTTTTGAGAAATTTAAGAAAATCCAAATTTGTATATAGGGACACAAAGGATTCACTACCCCTCCTGATCTCCTGCAAAGATCTGATTGGTTGATAACACTTCAACAACAGAAGTATTGTCAACCATCTTCGGACTTGGCTTCAGCCGAGTCCCAGAAAAATATATTAAAAAAATACAAAAAGGGGCGAGGGTACGAACAGCCTGACTCCTTAGCTCTGGTGGTGGTGTCACAAAGGGACCCCTAGGGCAAAAAAGCATTTTATTTTAATTTTACGGTTTGATCCATGGCAGATCCGTGGACCCACCATAAAATAAATAAAAATGAAGCGCGAGCACCCACGCTTTGTTATCATGAAGCCCCCGGCTGGGCCAAGCCCTTGGCATTTCTTTCTAAATGCTGGGGGTCTTCTGGCCCACGCCCGCTGTTCCGGGGCCACCACCTCCCTGGGCTGTTTAGCAAATGATATGCAGGGAGCCTGTGGCCCCCTGAGCCCTCAGGACCACCACCCCTGAGGCAAATCTAAAAAAAAAAGAGTCCCTTTGGGACCCCCATTAGCCCTGGGCGCTGCCACCACCCCCTGGGGCTACACTGAATTTTGAGAGAGGGGGACCACATGGCCCCCTCCCACACCCTGGGGACCATCACTCCGCGGGGCATCTATATACATATGTGAGGGGGACCTTAACCCCCCCTGTGACCTGGGGACCACCACCGCCCGAGGCTATCTTCACATTGGGGGAGAGGGGGCTGCACGGGCCCCATTTTGGAGCCTCTGATAGCCCTGGGGACCACCATCCCCCGGGGCCGGCTCTTGCTATATCCCAGGGGTGCCGACTCCTGGGACATAGGTGTTTGATAGCAGGACTTTTAAAGCAGTTCCAGCTGTCAAACAGCAGAGCCTTCATCTCTGTCCCCTGCATGTGCCCAGGGGACAGAGATGAAATACTTCAGCAAGCACAGATTTAAGGTGGGTTTTGGTTTTTGGATGTTAAGGGATGGTATGGGTCATTTTAGGTATCAGTGTAGGTATGGGTTTTTGGTTGGTAAGGAGTTTTTAAGGTTTAGTGTGGGTATGGGTTTTTGGGTGATGTGTTTTTTAGGGTGGGTATGGGTTTGGGGTGGCAAGAGTACTTTTAGGTTTTAGGGTTGGTATGGGTTTTTTTTATGGTAAGGGTATTTTTTGATTTTAGGGTGGGTATAGCTTTTTGGGTGGTAACCGTTGGGTTTTTTGGGTGGTAAGGAGTTTTTAAGGTTTAGGGTGGGTATGGATTTTTGGGTGACAAGTGTGTTTATAGGGTTTAGAGTGGATATGGGTTTTGGGATGGTAAGGGTTTTTTAGGGTTTAGGGTGGGTGTGGGTTTTTTGTGAAGTGTTTTTTTGGTTTTAGGGTGAGATATGTATATGTGTGTATATATATATATATATATATATGTACATATATGAATAAAATATATATGTATATATAACATTATATAAATTTATTTCTATAAACATAAATTGTTATGTATGTATTTATGTAGAAATATATAATATATCTATATATATATATATATATATATATATATATATATATATATACACACACACACTGCCACACAATATACTTACACTTAAAGGTTTACCACTGATATGCTTTTACCAAACATGCTTCTATAACAAAATTTTCGTTGTAAAGGCATATTCCTGGTAAAAAAATTATCGTTGTTAAGGAATGTGTGGTAGTGTCGTGGTCGATGTAATGACCACGGAGTAAGTGCATGCGTGGTAATGGCATGCGTGGTTCTTTCATAAACCTTCTATGACATCACACACCCTGGCTGAGCAGCAGGTATCAGGGAAACTAGGAAGAGAGAATGCATTATACCTAATTCAGGATGTAATATATTTCCCCCTTAGAAAATAATAAAGATACTTAATGGGTATCTTTCAACCCTTCTCGAAGAAGTGAGCAAAAGGTCTCTATGACACAACAGCATCTTGTGCATAGTAACAGAGTATTTTTCAACCCTCACGGGCAGCAGACAAAGTAACGGTATCTTTCAACCTACAATTATCCCTGAAAATCAGGGCATCTTGTGACCATAAAAAAGTGTCTCTTTCACCCAGCGCTCATACGTGAAAACACAGGGCATCTTGTGACCATAAAAAAAGAGTCTCTTTCACCCCCACACTCATCCCCAAAATACAGGGAATC
The DNA here is from genome assembly GCF_031143425.1 of Pleurodeles waltl. NCBI lineage: Eukaryota > Metazoa > Chordata > Amphibia > Caudata > Salamandridae > Pleurodeles > Pleurodeles waltl. Next base: position 383,859,539 of record NC_090436.1, on the reverse strand, counting down.
TTATGTACTTAGGTAGCAATTCATAAAAAGGTATCTTTCACCCAGGTAGCAATTCCTAAAAGGGTCTTTTCCAACAACAATCACACACGACAACCGTAAACAAAGGGTATCTTCCAACCCTCACTCATCCTTGCACCATAGTATACTACATAAAATTAAAACCAACCCACAATCTTTAATACAACCACACTCACACATAACAACGGTAGGCAAATGGTATTTTCCAATCCTCACTCATCCTTGCACCACAGGATACAACATAAAATTAGAACCAACCCACAATCTCTAATAATAAATGGGAATCTTACCTCCCTCACTCATGTACAACAAAAGTAGGCAAGGGGTAACTTCAACCCTTGCTCATCCCAAACAGCAGGATACTATATAAAATTGAACTTGATGTCTTCCACTCACCCTCACTCAGAGTAGGCAAAAGGTATCTCTCAACCCTTACTCATCCTTGTACCACAGGATACTACATGCACTTAGAACCACTCATCCCAAAATAAAGTACCTTCTCAATCTCCACTACATACCATGCAGGACCTGGGGCACTACACGTCCACACATCCTCTCCTGCACATGCATTTGTTTTAAAAATCTTTATTATAAATCAAGTAGTATTGCAGAAGAAGGCTAAATCGCCTGCACTCAACATAACAATTACAACTGTAAGGTAAGCATATGTAGGCTTATTGATGTTCAAACCAGTGTGGGAGAAATGGAGCCTTGGGGAGGCAGGGGAAGGTGAGTAATATAGATGGGGAAAGAGAGGGGGTGGGGGGGTAGATGGAAGGGGCAGGAGAGGGGAGGGTGAGATGGGCGAAAGGGACTACTGGTAATAGTATTGACAGATTTTATGATGTTCAGAGCGGTCAAGCTGCCGTGTAGACAGGAGGAGCAGAGTAGTCATAGCCAGTCGAGTGGTCAGAAGGATCCAGGGGGGGTAACCACCTAAGGATATGTATCGTGGAATGTTGGGAGTTTGGATCGCCATAGTATAGAAGCTGTCGCCGGCCTTCAATACTACAGAGTGTGAGAGGTGTGGCCAAACCCGACCCGTTGCTATCTTTCAGGACGGTCAGAAGATAGTCAGGAAAACTAGCTACGCTGATACTCGTTAGGAGGCAGAGTGCAATTCGGTTGGATTGTCTGCCATCGCCAGTGCCCAGTTCTCAGAATCTGCCCCCCAACAGCTATGGGTGGGAAGGTAGTCCTGCGCTAGTCGAGCGTAGAGAACTGTGTGGAATAAAGGGAGAGTGGGGAAGAAGGGAGAGTATGGAGAGGTGAGGGAGAATGATGGAGGAGAGGGGCCTGGCCTGTGGTTCAGTGCTTGGGTGAAAGCTAAAGGGATGCTGGCAGTCGTAAACTAGAGAGTACGGAGCATAACTAGACTGTAGAAAGAGGCTGTAAGTCTGTAGAATTTCGCATGGAGTAAATGGCGTAAGAGCAGAGAGAGGAGAAGGGACATAAGATTACAGGAAAGGATAAGGTTGGGAGGTTCCCGATGGGAGTAAGGAGAGGGAGCAAGAAAAGATGTAGGCAAGAGGATGGGGGTGGGGGAGGGGATAGGGTGCCGACAATCCACCAGCAGATGGAGGGGAGGGAGGAATAAATTGTAAATAACCCGTTCGTGTGCAGCAGTTTGGATCATAGCAGTCATCCATTCCGCTGGGGTTGGAGCGGCACTAGATCTCCAGTGTCTAAGGATGCATATTTTAGTTGTTGCAAGTGCTGTGTGGAGTAATTTCTGTTGCGGTTGCGATAGGGTAGGAAAGGGTCCTGTGTCGTGGATGAGGATGAGCAAGGGGAGATCGGGTGTTGTAGCAGTAGGGAGTACACTAGGGTGTGGTACACAGCGTCCCATAAGGGTTGCAGCGATGGGCAGTGTCACAAGATGTATAATAGGTCGCAGCAGGGTTCTGCACAGCGCCAGCAGTTCGCGTGTGGCAGGAGACTCACCCTATGGAGTTTCAACGGGGTCCAATACCAGTCATGGAGGACTTTAAAAAGACAGAACTTCAGTCGGGCTTCCAGAGTGCCTCTATCAAGGGCATCCAGGATATTGGACCAGTATGCCTCAGTGTAGTTTCTCCCTAGTTGGGTTTGCCAATTGTATCGTAGCTTTTCAAGGAGGTGTTGCGAATAAAGACGGCTCACTAACACATCGTAGAGGCCGGTCATTACGCCTCTGTGTCGGCCCCATGTTTGCAGATAGCAACGATTGGTGAGGCCTTGATCTCACATGGGATGGTTCCCAGGGCACGGTGGAGGCAATGCTTGAGTTGTAGATAGCGCCATTCTTGGCTGTGATGGATGCTGAACTCCTCTCTTAGTTTGTCAAACGACTTGAGCTGACCCTCTTCCATGACATGGGCTATACAGTCATTACCGGCCAGGCTCCATTGAGGCCATCTCAGAGCAGTTCTCCATATTTTAATACTGTCATTACCCCCTATAGGGGCTTGGGCATGTAAGGAAGGATGTACTCCTAGTAGACAGTGGGCCCTTTGCCATGCCGCACGCGTTGCCATTAGGATCGGATTAACTGGATTGGGCTGCAAAGAACCTACACTATATAGGCCTCCAAGTCCTTTGCAATGGGCCAGCAAGAGTTTCCCTGTAGACACCCACTGCGGAGGGTCCGGCGTTCCGGGTAGCATATAAGCCAATTGGGATAGCTGAAGAGCTAGGGAGTAGTGTTCCACTGAGGGGAGTCCTGGACCCCCACAGGATCGGCGCACAAGTATTTTTGCCGGCGTCAGTCGTGGGCGTGTGGAGCCCCAAACAAAGGCTCTCATCCAGGCGTCTATCATCCTAAGCGTGGAGAGGGGCACTGGTAGGGGAAGCATGCCTAGAACATATGTAAAGCGCATAAGTGTGACCATTCTCACTGCCTGTACTCTGCCCCACATGGAAAGACCCAGGAGCAACCACTTCGCGAAGTCCTGTTTCATATGAGACACAAGAGGGTCCAGGTTGTCCCCAATCATGCGCTCCAGACCCCGGTTAACAAGGGTTCCCAGGTACTTGAGGCGGGTCGGGGTCCAGCAGAGTTGGAGACCATGGATTGCAGCTCTTGTTATCCTCGAGAGGGGCAGCGCTTCACACTTATCCCAGTTCCCCCGGTAACCCAACAAGATTGCAAACCCTTCTATGGTTGTCAGTAAAGTCGGCAGGGATCTCGCCAAATTGGTTAGGGTTAGTAAAATGTCATCGGCGTAGAGGTAGATTTTCGAGATTCCGCCTATGAGGGGGATACCTGATATCTGCTGAGATTGGCGGATGGTACCTGTAAGCGGTTCCATTGCAAATAGGAACAAGAGCGGCGACAGGGGGCAACTCTGCCTCCTACCCCTTCTGACAGGGAACTGATCCGATAGAAAGCCCCCACAATTGACTTGTGCCGTGGGGTGATCGTATAGTAAACAGACTTTGGAGATTAATTGTTCTCCAAGACCAAATTGCGTCATAGTGGCGAACAGGCGGAGCCATTCGATACGGTTGAATGCCTTCTCTACATCTAGGGATAAGGCTAGAGCTTCCCCCAGCAGTTTCAAGGTCGTTCAGGGTGTGGCAGAGAGTACGCATATGGTTTCTGGAGGTATGACCTGGGACAAACCCCACCTGGGTGTTGTGAATCAGGGACGGAATGACCTTGCGCAAGTGCGCCGCCAAGACACTCGCCAAAAGTCTGATGTCTCCATTCAAGAGAGATATGGGCCAGTAACTGCCGCAGAGTAGAGGGTCCCTGCCCGGTTTTGGTAAGACGACTATTGTAGCCTTGTTAGACATTGCTCCCAGAGAACCCTCCCGGCACGCCTCTTCAAGTGCCTCGTGGACAGCAACGACCGCCTCTTCCCCGACCCATTTATAAAATTCTGCAAGGAAGCCGTCCTCGCCCAGAGATTTGTGGTAGGGGAGATCCGGGATAGCTTGAGCTATTTCTGCTCTGCTTATTTCACCGTCCAGGAGGGCTCGACCCGCGTCAGAGAGACGAGTTAGGTTGGCTTCGGTGAGGAAGGTCTCTATTTGGGTGGTACTTGCCACTGTTTCTGGAGTGTAAAGATGTTGATAAAAGGCTGCAAATTAATTTACAATGTCTTGTGGGCGTGTTAGTATCTCTCCTGTGGAAGATATAATAGCCGGGATGGCAGTGGCAGCTTGTTTCTGGCAGAGCTGCGCCCCCTACAGCCGTCCAGCCTTTTCACCTTGTTCGTAGTGCTGACCGCGCAAGCGTTGCAGCGCATATTCAGCCTGTGAGGTGTAGAGCTCATTGAATGCCATACAGGAACGTTCTAGAGAATCATGTATCGCAAGAGACTGCTGGGCAGTACATTGCCTGGTAAGGCTATGTATGTCATCGTCAAGGGTCCTCTGACGGGCCGCCCTGTCTCTGTTGGCCAGTGCTGCGTCACACATAATTTGGCCTCTCAGGGTCACCTTTGCAGCCGCCCAGAGGACGCGCTTGGAGGCCACAGTGCTGGCGTTGTCCAACATGTATGTGGATACATGAGTCTGCAGCTGCTCCTTCCCTTGGGGGGAGCGGTAACGATGCACCACGAAACACCATGGTTTACGACCAGGAGATGCTAGGCCCATTCGGATCGACATCTGGATAGGAGAATGATCGGAGAGCCCACTATCAAGTATACGAGCGGCTTGTATTTTGGCCACTATAGTATGTGATACCATAAAGTAGTCCAAGCGAGATTGGGTGCCGTGGACAGGCGAGAAGAAGGTGTATTCTTTGTCCGTTGGATGGGTTAGTCTCCAGTGATCAACTAGACCTGTGTCAGTCATCACATCCGTTAGTAGCGCCCTGTCATGATTGTTACCCACATCTATGGGGCCCGTCCTGTCCAGTATTGCATCCCGGGCCAAATTACAGTCTCCCCCTATGATGTAGCAGGTCATCCCGATTTCGGTCAGGAGGCAATTTAGTTGCAAAAAAAACAGCCATTTAGTACCGGTCGGCGCATACACAGAACCCATGCAAAGAAACGCATCTTCCACTTTCAATTTAGTGAATACATATCTTCCCTCTGGGTCGTCCCATGTTTTGATGACCGTGACTGGTAGGATTCTGCGTAGCAGTATTGCTACTCCGCATTTGCAAGGAATACCACCGCCTGCCTCCCGTGGTGCTGGGCAACAGCTAAAAAGCACCCTTCCGACCCAGCCTCAGCATAGATTACTGGTTTCTGCACTATTGAGATGTGTCTCCTGAATAAAAGCTATGTCTGCCTTTTTCGATTGGAGGTAGGACAATACTTTCTTTCGTTTAACATAATTCGTCAAGCCATTCACGTTCCAGGAGAGGATCTGTAGTGGGTGTGTCGTGTGGGGAGTGGTTCCCCACATGCTGGCAATTGGAGTGGTTATGAGAAGGGGGGGGAGAGGATTATTACGCAGACAAGGACTGAGCGAGGAGGGAGGGAGGAGGAGTCTCTCACCGTGTGTAGCAGAGGTAAGATCTACGTTAGGTTTAAGGGTGAGGGGAGAAAATGCTGGTGGGCGTCGGGCAGTCCCTTACAGTATGGGGGTAGAGATGAGGGGGAGTAAAAGAAAGGGTAGAGAGGTGGGAGGATGAAGGGGAGGGAATAGAGATGAGTGTGGGAAGGGAAAAGGAAAGTAAGAAGGAGTGAGAAAAAAAGTGAGAGGGAGTGGAAAGTAGCTAAAGGTTGGCTAGGTGAGCTAGGGAGCAAAGCCCCTTGGGGTCAGGTCTGTGGACTGCGGGTCCTAACCTATGGGATCCCCATGCACAGCCGGTCGGGCCCCAGCCGGGGGATTAGTGGGTTCCCCCAACCACCGGTTTTTGAAAAGCACATAGAGGCAGCCTGCTGAGGGAGGGGTACCGTAGAGGTACGGAGGGGAGAAAGGTGAAGGAGGGTTAACCTGTCTTGGGAGAGGGATTTGAGTGAGAGAGAGGGGCGGGCTGCCAGCACAGCCCGGAGCTCCGCCCATCTATGGCGAGGAGCAGGGAGGCAGAAGGGGAAAAGGGGTGGGAGAGGAGGGAGCTGTTTATGTGACCGTGAAAATAGGGTCCCCCACAGCTTACTGAGGGGCGGCGTCTATAGTCTATTGGCGGTATCATATCATGGCGGGGGGGCTGCCGTTCACTGGAGACGCTACCCAGTAGCTGGGAGAGAGCACACCCCCTATAATACAGCGGAGGGCCGTGAGACCAAGCTGTCTGTTCAAGCGGGAGTCTTCGTTGTGAGAGTTGAAGGGAGGGGTTAGCAGGGAGGGAGGAGAGGACGTTGAGAAGAGAAAGACAATAAAGATGGACCTATAGACTATGGGGTCAAAATAGTATCACACAGGAAACGTCAAACATTAATGGGCATCGCCGGCATGCATATGTATAACAGTTGCAAGCAAGATCCAATCAAAGTGGGGGTAGCACATGCGTAGCACATGGTCTAGAATAACACACATTATAGAAACATAACAATAACATTAATATGAACAACAACAAAGTATCCAGGCAAGTACTCATCCATCCGCTGGGTCAGCAGCGGTTTTCTTGGGCTTCTCGCCGGACTCCGGTCCCCAGTCGTCGCACATTGCAGCTACAGTGGCATGTGTCAAGTACGGGCTGGGGCCGGTTTTAAAGGGGTGCGAGATTTGTCCCTTTCTGAGAGTTGGGTGTGGAGTACCACGGCTTGTAAAACTTGGCCCCTATCGTCATGTGTCCTCGTGAGTCTCTCCAAATCCCTGCCTTTAGGACAGTGTTCAGGATCATGTTGTTCCACCCCTCTTCGCTCTGATCCCGGGGGTTGAGTATAATGACTGTCCTTGGGTTGCTCTTGCAGTCTAGTTGGAGTTGCTGTGTCCATAGGTTGATGCTGAAAAGTGTCCAAGAAAAGCCTCAGGTTCTCAGGGTCATAAAAGTCTTTCAATACTCCATTTTTGGTGACCCACATTCTCGCATGATCGAAAAGGCTGTATTTCATCTCCAACAGGCGTAGATGGGGTCGAAAGCCAAAAAAGCCTTCCTGCGTTCGTTAGTGTCCTTGGAGTAGTCAGCCGTTATACAGATGTCATATCCTTCCATCTGGAAAGGGGCCGTGGGTTCGGGCAGCCTGGAGAAGTTGTCGGGCCTGTCCATGTCGCAGAAGGCATGCGATGATCGGACGGGGTCTGGAAGCTCCGTCCGGGCGCCTCAGGCCTAGCCAATGCGCCTGTTGGAATTCCAATGGCAGATTAAAGGTTAGCGCAGTCAGTTTGGGTAGGACTGATCTGAGGAAAGCCTGGACGTCCAGACCCTCCTCGTTTTCCGGAAATCCAAAGAAACGAACATTGTATCTTCGACTTCTGTCTTCCAGGTCCGTTATTTTACTGCGTAAATAGAGAAGATCTTGATCCCTATCTTGGACTGTATTCATGTGAGATTCCAGGGTCCCCATGCGGTGTTCCAGATATAGTTCCCTAGTTTGAAAACCTGCTGTTTTTTAGCACATGGATTTGGTCTCCAGAGTCAAGGAGGATATGGCAGTGTCCATACCCTTTATCCTGCGGCTTACAGCAGTGATCTCCTGAAGTATCCATTCCATGGTCGTGGGCTGCTCCTTATCAGACATGGTGGGAGGCTGTGCTGGTGATGAGGATAGGTGGGGTCCCACAGCGAGGGAGACGGGTCGCTTGAATTGGAGGGCCTCGGAGAATAGCAGCTGTCACGCCAGTCTACCTGAAGATTTGTCCGTCACCTTGATACCGGGCATCTCAGGGCCAATATGAGGGAGTAGCTCTATAGAGTCTAGGCCTGTGCGGAAGAGGGGGGAGGGGCGCCATTCTGCAGGGTCGTCTTCCTTACCCAATAGCCACTGCGGTCAGCTGCATGGAGGCCAATCTAGGATCAATCCTCTTGTCGCTGTCTAATGTGGAGCTGGCACCGTCCGCAGCGCACTGGGGCCTTCAACCAGTGCTAGCAGGGAGAGCTGTGTTGGAGGGGTGAGGGGAGATGGCGCTACGATCTTGGGCCTAATAAAACGCAGAGTACGGCGCAGCGAAGTGGTGTCAGACAGCTGCAGTGCCCCGGGGCCAGGTGTGAGATGGGGGGAGGGTTGGCCCCACTAACTGGCAGTAGTCGGCCAGTGAGGAAAGGCCTGTGGTCATAGTGCCCTCAGGAATGAAGACTGAAGGCAGGGTTCCTTTTCACTGCAGGCAGAGCGTTGCTGAGCTCCTGGTAGTTGGGGGAGGGGCGGGGAACCTTGTAACAGCGATGCGCTCCCCGTCACAGTAATGGGTCAGCCAGGTCCCAGTGTGTCTTTTCCTGTTGCTTTGTGGGGGCCCTCGCCTCTGCTTGCGACCATGCATACCCTGGTTCACATATGGTCGCTCGGATGTTGTAGCAGGGAAAGGTAGGCTGTGAAGTTCAGTGCCATCACTTTGGCGGGCATCGGTCACCTCTTCCTTAAATGTGGGCAACATGCATGTTCATGGCATGTGCATTAAGGGGGGGAGAGGGAGGGAGAAAGGGAAGTGAAGGTAACGCCGGAGGCCCCCTGCTGACGCCGAGATCCACTGCCGTAGTTGCGCCTCTTCCCACAACTGCAGGCCGCGGCTCCCCCCTGTCTTCTAGGCCCTCGCCTCCGGGATATGGAGCAGCCCACGCCGCGTCCCGTCTTCTCTTGTTATGGGTGGGTGCCCATTGGTGTTCAAGAGCCTCCGAGGCTCATAAAGAAAAGTTTGCGGCGGTTGCGGCGCCCCTGTCCCCGGACAGAGCCCATTGCTGCGCGGAGCTCCCAGACTAGGTGGCCATCTTCCACCATGGCCTGCACATGCATTTTCAACATGGCATTCATAAAATTCAACTCAGAATGGCAGTAACAACATTAACAATTATTTCTTGCAAAAATAAAGCCTACTCACCCCTCAACTGTACACACATGACAGAACACATATGCATCCTTAAGCAAAAATATTCAGGCAACACACTTTTATTAACCTTGCGCAAAAATTAGTACACAATGTCACCATAATAAATACACTTAATGGTCACAACTTCAACAACATTTTCTGCAAAGTGAGTCAAGTCCTTTACGCCGGTGAGTGGCATCTCACCCAAACACATCCCAAATACTCCTCCACCCTGGTGAGCAACATCTCACCTGGACATGCAGCATACAACGCAGCACCAGTATTAACTCCTGTAAAAGTCATTCTAACTGATCACAGTTGAGCAGTAAACACAACTGTCTCTTCACGCTGGAAAGTCATCTGTTTCAAAACTTTGGGTAACAACTTACGATCACTCTGCTCCCATTCCTTGCAAAGTTCACAAAAGTGTGTCTTCAGTTTCTTACGCCAGTCCTCTTCCTGATGAGGTTTAGTCAGGTGAGCTTCCTGGTGTTTACGCACTGCCATCAGTGCACTTGACGCAGTCTTGAATCTCCGTTAGTTTGAAAAAAAAAAAACAACCAACAGCACTGATGAAACTAGAAGTGCTTCCTGGTTCCTTGTGTGCAGCCAATAAGAACACCAACTTATGCGTCTAATGAGCCACAAGGTTCCCTCCAGCCAATGAGCGAAGGCTACCTGGAGGAGCGTCACCATGCGAGAGCTCGTTTTCAGACACTGGAAATAGGATCCGAATTTGCAGCATACCTTGGTCCTTGCACCTAAATCCATGGACCCATGAGAATGCTGATGGCAAGCTGGTGTCAGAGGGTTAGTTGACAACATGCATGTCTCTCCGGCAACTTGCTTCACTAGGCCAAACTGATTAAACTCACACTCTACGTGCAGATATACACGCACCTCCCATGGCAACACGTTACTAGCAACATGCGCTGTAAATTTGAAAAATGACACTCGCAGCTAGAGGAACACGCCTTGCTGCCCAGCTGTTCAATAGCAAAATTTAAGGTGACTCACCCTTCATGCGTTTTCTTCATAGATGGCATAGATTAAATCAGTGTATGGTACAGACCATTCTTTTAGTATCCCGTATCCATAGTCCATTTAGTCATAGACGATCTTGTTCTGTGTACCATTGAGGAGACTTCTGCACACTTCACGCTTGCTTCACACCTTATTTATCAGCGCTGCTAGTTCACTCCTCATTGGTATGTACTGCCACAGTGAAGAACTGCTGCATACGCCACTTAAATCTTGTTGGCACCAACTCATACTAAATCAGGATACAATATCAAACTCAAACAGGTCAAACACCCCAGATCACTGATGACTGCTGGCTCACTTTTCTTCTTAAAATCTTCACTTTCTTCCTTCTTTGTTCCTGCTGGAGTTTATCTTCTCCAATATCCTGTCACACGTCGCCATTGTTGCAATCAAAGATTGATCCTCAGTAGGCAGGTGATGTTGGTTTTATGATGACGTTTATTTGAAGAGTAAAGTTAGTTACAGGTTACAAGTGCCATCTCAATGCTATATCAGCGCCCCATCAGGACCAGCTTCCTGCTGCTCAGGCCACTCTCTCCAACTGATTTCTCCAGGCATACATAAACATTCTATGACATCACACATGCCCTGGCTGAGCAGCAGGTATCAGGGAAACTAGGATGAGAGAATGCATTATACCTACATCAGGATGTAACCTGAGCCCCTCCCAAATAATTGAATCTCGCCGTTAAGCATGCCCAGATTGTTTCTTTAACTTGCACTCTCAATCATCTCTTCTACATTTTTGTGAAGCAAGAGAATCACTCTGTAGTCTATTGTGGAAATTGTTAACCAGGGGTTCCAGTCTTGAGGTGAATACGTTTAGTGCCCCCCCCTTTTTTTTTTTTAAACTGGCCTGTAGATATTTGGAACTGGTATCAACGAAATTCGAGGGGACCTGTGAATGTTCTCTGGGAGTTTTGAACGACTGAATATTTGGAAGGCCCATCCTAATACTCAGAAAATCCATACACATATTTGAGAGCCACCCCCTGAAGAAACGTTTTATGAAAGACTTTATTTTACTGTGGGACATGGCATATTTGTGCACAGCCTTCCCCGCAGTCCTCCTCTTCCTGTGATACAGTGCCCCATCACTCGCTGATACTGCTAGCCCTTTTGTCCCCATTGCACTGAACATAATAGAGAACTACATTTTGCATTGCAGAACTCTTTTTTTCTAATTATTGTTAGACCTATCAGCTCTTGTCATGGTTTCCCCTATCTTTTTGGCCCCTGACCTCCTGTTTTGATCCTGTGCTGAACTTCGTTTTGCTCTACACAATTTAGGACTCTGCGCAATTTAGGACTGCACAATTTACCACTGCTGAACAGTGTTAAAGTACAAGTTCTCTCTGTCTATGTAGAATTGGTGATTTGTTTATCCATGATTGGCATATTTGATTTGCTAGTAAATCCCTAGTATAGTGCACCATGTATGCCCAGGGCCTGTAAATCAAATGCTACCAGTGGGCCTGCAGCACTGATTATGCCAAACACAAGAGTAGCCCTGTAAACATGTCTCAGACCTGGCACTGCAGTGTCAGAGTGAGCAGTTTTAACTGGCAGTTTGACCTGGCAAGTGTACCCACTTGCCAGGTCCAAAAAGCCCCTTATACTACATGCAAGGAAGAAATTAGTATAAATATTGGGCCTCTGAGATCACAACTTCAGAACACTTCTGGACTGAGGACATTCTGCCTGGAAGAAGAGCTGGATGCTGTAGGAGGAACTGCCACTTTGCCTGTTGCTTTGTTGTGCTGGCCTACTGCTTGCTGCTTATGTCCTGGGATTGAAAGGACTGGCCTTTGCTTTCTAATTCCTGCTTTAAAGGTTATCCAAGAGCTTAAACTGAGCTTACCTCCTGTTAGAAGTCTCAGGGACATCAAAGACTTCATCTGCCTGCGCCTGGACTATTCTGCTGAATGTCCTGAGTTGCCAAGTGGTGCCAAATCCAGTTTATGGGACCTTGGAAGTGGAAACTGATGTTCTGAGGAAGAAAATCTATGCATCGGACCGCCGTGCCTGAAAATCGGCGGACCGCCGTGCCTGAAAATCGACGTATCGCCTGCCTTGTAGCAGAAGAACCAATGCAGCGCCTGCCTTGCGGTGGAAGAATTGACGCAACGCCTGTAGGACCGAAGCTGCGCCTGTTCCAACACAGCTCTAGCATCACCGTGCGTGGGATCTTCCAATGCATCATCCCTGGGTGTCATTTTATCATCAACCTCAGCAAGGAACGTGCTGCATGACGGGAAACCAACGCATCGGGGAGAGAACCGATGCACCCCCTCCCCTGCCAGTAAGGAACCGACGCATCACCTCCACTATCAGTAAGGAACCAAGCATCACCTTTCCTGCGAAGAGAGAATCGACACATCACCTCCCCTGCCAGTAAGGAACCGACCCATCACCTTCCCTGTGCAGTAAGGAATCAACACATTTTATTTTCCAGTGCCTCACCTCCTCTTCTTTGTTTTTGACATATTCCAAATACTGTGTGTTCATTAAAAAGAGACAACCATTGATTCCTCTGGCTTATGACTCTTTGCAATGTTCTAAAAGTGATATTTTTGCTTGTGTATGTTGGATTCTTATTGTTTTGGTCTTGTTATATTCAAATAAATATTGGCTATTTGTCTAACTTGGTGTGGAGTCTTTTTGCAGTGTTTTCACTGTGCAAATACATTTCCTCTGAGATACGCCCGACTGCTCATGCCAAGCTACCAAGGGTTTGAGCAGGGGTTATCTTAGCTGTGTGGCTCCCTTACCCTGACTAGAGTGATGAGGGTCCCTACTTGGTCAGGGTGCAAACCACTGCCAACTAGAGACCCCATTTCTAACATTGGTGATAAGCGGTGAGGATAGGGCTTTTATTTGTATTTGTACTTGGCATACAGTATTTGGTGTAGACTACTTCCATATCGCAGAACATTACGCTATCACATACTGTTTTTTTATTTTTGTTGGCCTTCTCTTCATTTTGCCTTCTTGCAACTTTGCAACTTTTTTATTACCTACTATCATGTCTCAGTTTGGGGAGCCAGTCAGCAGTTGCTGCAGATTTGGTATTTCAGCAGGAGAGTGTGGAAACCTATTCAGTACCTCAGCTCAAAATGTTCTGTAAGAAGCTCAAGTGTCCTATTTAAGGCCTCACTTAAAAGGAGGTACTGTAAAAGGCATTGAGGGCCTGGTTGGCAACAAAGGCTGCTGATAAGCCCATAGAGGAGGAGAATGTTGTTGTGGAGGGAGAGGGGGTTAACCTGCATGAGGATTTGGTGGATAACCAGGATCTGCCTGGGAGGAAAGCATCTTCCAGGGCAAGCAGCAGTGTCTGCTCCAGAGGTCTGACCCCAGAGGAGATAGAGCACAGGCAGGAAGATAGGCAGCTCCGGATGGAGATGGCGAAGCTCAAGCTGAAGCACGAGAGAAAGCTTCAGTTGGAACTAGCCAGGTTCAAAAGGGAGGCACACTATAGAGAAAGAGTAGATCACCATAAAAGAGAAAAAAATGCTTTTAGCTCAAGAGCTGAGCTTGAAAGAGCTGGATCTAAAGAGCAGGTCCAGCACAGATGGTGGCAGCAGTAGTTGCCTCTGCCTGGTTATGGAATACACATCTGGGTCAGGATGACAGTTTTCTGCTTGTAAATATACTCTATACAGTCACACAAAGAGACCTGAGGTGTGCCCTGCATATTCTGATGGGTCCTCCTGGGCTAGAGCGTAAGGAGGAGCTGACACTTGCACCTTCATGGGGCTATGCCTGTCCTTACACAAAGCAGTCTCCAACCCCCTTGAGTGTGTCTGGGACCAGGGCAGGAAAGGCAGGGTCTTGTGCACTACAACGACTTTCCTTTGAAGTTTGCCTACTTCAAAGGCAGAAATGAGTATAAGTATTGGCCCTCTGAGACCACAACTTCAGAGCACTTCTGGACTGAGGACATTCTGCCAGGAAGAAGAGCTGGATGCTGTAGGAGGAACCACCACTCTGCCTGTTGCTTTGTTGTGCTAGCCTACTGCTTGCTGCTTCTGTCCGCAGAGTGAAAGAACTGGACTGGGCTTATTACATTCTGCTTTCCTAGGTTCTCCAAGGGCTTGAACTTAGCATGCCTCCTGTTAGAAGTCTCAGGGGCATGAAAGACTTCATCGGTCAGCGCCTGGACTCTTCTGCTGAGAGTCCTGACTTGCCAAGTGGTGCCACATCCAGTTCCTGGGACATTGGAAGTGGAAACTGATGTCCTGAGGAAGAAAATCCATGTCTTGTATCATTGCAGAAGAAGAATTGACGCAGCACCTGCCTTGTGGCTGAAGAATTGATGCAGCGCCTACCTTACAGTGGAAGAATCAATGCAGTGCATGTAGGATCGTCGCAGTGCCTGTTCCACCTCAGCTCTATCATCATAATGCGTTGGGATTTTCCCACACATCGTCCCAGGGCATCATTTTCGCATTGGCCTGCACCACAGCAAGGAACCAAGGTTATGTGACTGGAAACCAAGGCATCATCACTCCTGTAAGGAGAGAACCAATCCATCACCTCCCCTGCCAGTTAGGAACCAATAAATCACCTCTCCCACGAGGAGGGAATAGACGCATTACCTCCTCTGTCAGTAAGGAATTGACACATCACCTTCCCTGCTCAGTAAGGAATTGATGCATTGTTTTGTTTTCTGGTTCCTCACCTCCTCTGCGGCTAGTATCATCTTTGATTTAACGCATCCCAGGTACTAAAAAGAGACAACCATTGATTCCTGTGAATTAAGACTCTTTGCAGCTTTCTAAAAGTGATATCTTTGCTTGGTAATGTTGGATGTTTGTCGTTTTGGTCTTGTTTTATTCAAATAAGTATTGGCTATTTTCCTAAACTGGTGTTGAGTCCTTTTGTAGTGTTTTCACTGTGCGTGTGTGTGTGTGTGTGTAACAATACTTTACACATTGCCTCTGAGATAAGCCTTACTGCTCGTGCCAAGCTACCAAGGGGGTGAGCAGGAGTTATCTTAGCTGTGTGTCTCCCTTACCCTGACTAGATTGAGGGCCCCTACTTGGACAGGGTGCAAACCACTGCCAACTAGATACCCCATTTCTAACAATTATTTTATAGCATTTCATACATAATCAAGAACAATCATCTCAGGTTTTGTAGAACATGTTTGGCACATACCTCGTATTTACTGATTGAAGATTTTATAACAATCATTGTCATTTGCTTACGCCTCTTAGTTGAGAGTTACATTGTTAGTCAGAATATAGTCTGGCTGCCAGGTAAACCTTGATGAGTATATGAATGAGATGTAGAGTTATCAACCAGTGTGAGGCATCATAAAGTACAGCTTATAATTGCAAATAACTTTTACAAAAGGAAAAAGAATAACCTACCCCTAACCCCGTAGATTTCCTGTGCTCAGTATGTGAGGTTCCTCACAGCAAGGAAAGAGGTGGAGTCAACTAAGCTGACTTTAAACAATTCTACCTGTTATGCATATCATAGGTGACAAAGGAGTGGTGATTGGGCAAGTAGGCAGTGGCTATAGTATGGAAAGCTAAAAGAGAGCTCCAGCCTAAGGGCGGTGTCATCAATGAGATCTTAAGTGGGGGAGCTCTGCCCGAGGTCAAGGCTAAGGAGGCTCAAAGCCACAGCAATAGGCGAGGCAATTGAGGAGCTCTGGTGTCGTCCCCAATCCACCTGAATAGTGTCAGCAGGATTGTGTCCCAGTAGCTCGTCATTGGCTGCCTGTAAAGGCCCCTCCTCTCCTATCTAAGAAGGGCATTATCCTCTGCAGCACCCAGAGCCTACGGTCCCTCCTCCAGGCAGCCAGTGTGGGCAGGAGGGGACATTTCCATCAGATTGCAATGGCATGCTTGGCAACAACCAGGGCCAGATCCATAATCTCTTAGTGACCATCTTCGTTTTAGACCTGGAGAAAACTCAGAGGAGGCAGGCCAAGAAC
Source organism: Pleurodeles waltl (assembly GCF_031143425.1). Taxonomy (NCBI): domain Eukaryota; kingdom Metazoa; phylum Chordata; class Amphibia; order Caudata; family Salamandridae; genus Pleurodeles; species Pleurodeles waltl. The sequence goes on along the minus strand of NC_090436.1, from coordinate 383,843,683 downwards.
ATGTGCATCATGTCAGTGGGAGAGAAATGGCAACCGAGGCAGGAATCGATTGGCAGATGGTATATACCAGATGAAGCCTGTGTGGTGTAAGTTAAGCCCGGAGTAGGATGTGAAATTGCATACACTTGAACTTGTCATTCTGGAAAATGTGAGGGTACTCCAGACTCCTCTGACCGTCCTTGTCTGGCAGTGTGAGGCCTAATTCTTGTTCCCACTTCTCTGTTATTGGAAGGAGAATCACTCCAGTATATTGTCGAATGGCTCCATAAAGTCAGGTGATTAGTCTCCTGTCGTGTCCAAATGGGTTTGGAGTATTGTATTGTGTTTGTTTCTGGCGCAGTGCGTTCAGTATTCCAATTTGTCTTGAGTTCCCCATGCACACTTCCGTACAGTAGGAAGGTACCGATCAGTAGGGGTTATTGTGTCATCAACTCCTGAAAGCAGTATAGGTAGATTGCATTGCAGACCTTAATCCTTCCATTACATTTATACCAGTATGGAGATAGAAGAAAAATTATGTTCTGCATGTCTGATGAGTTTAATTTCCATAGGTTGTTGAAAGTAGGGAGTTCCAGCTGTGTCAGTGTCAGATATTAAAGTCACTGATGGTGCACAGCTGGTCAGTCTCTCCTCTCTATGAATGGATGAATAAGGCATGGCGTTACTTGCTCAGCACTATTTTCGCACAGAAGGTAAATCCCAAACTCAGGCATTCACCTGTGTGAAGAAAAAATAATAAATTATAAGTAATATTTGCAATGCTATGCTGAAGAATGTCTTGCTCTGAAGAACTCGAGAGATTGTTGGAACTGGGTCAGGCAGGGAGCGGTTTTGAAGGTGTACAAGGGATTCTAGTTTGCAGGAAGTATAAAAGCTAACTTGAAACTATGTTCATATAATATAGCTGGTTTGTCTAGACATTGACATTGCTTTATATACTTCTAATTTTTTTATTATTTTCTCATTTATCGTAGTCCCCAAAACAGGTTTTTATTGCATTCAAAAGTCAAAGATCCTACAATGGTGATAACCCAGCTTACTTGAACTAATATTGTTTCTTAGTCTATGATTTTGAATGTTTTTAAGAGTAAAGTTCCTCAGGTTCGTCCTCATTGTTGTGTAATTTACAAAGGGCTAAATAATGCAGAATTTTATATACTAAAGGCCTCTCTCTCTTTTTTAAACATTTGTTTGTTAGAATTTATATTTAATACCCTAGGGTGTAGACATATACATAATATAACAGTACGGTTAAGCATGAGCACAGGTTCAGAATGAATATCCAGAGAATGTCTAAAGGTCAGCTGTGTATGTTCCATACATCATAACATCATCACATCAGATGTGCACTATGTCTGTCGTCAGAGTTGACCAGCGAATCCGGGCAAAAGGCAGCTCAATAAAACCAGTAAATGTTTACTACAACATCTGATAAATAACCAGCAGTATAATCGAGAAAGAAAAAATAAAAACACACAAGGAAAGGGAGAGACTGGAAACAAATCAAACGAAAAAGCACAGGGCACCCAAATCTGGGCGGCGGTCGCTCTGGTATGTCACATCAGGTAAGGTCCATTCACTAAGAATAGTGGTGCGGTGGGTGGGTGTTGGGAGAAGGAAACAAGGCTATAGTCAAGGAGTCCCTCTGGGGGCATCAGTAGACAATCCCAGTGAAAGGTACCCGTCATCTTTAGCGGATCATGTGATGCAGGGTCCAGCTCCATCCTTTCTACGGCCCTAGGGTGCCATGGTAGTGTTAGTTAGTGTGACCCCCAGTTGAAGGTATATCCATCATCTTGTGGTTCCCCTAGGGCGTTTGTTGCTAGAAGCCTCTGTCCTTAGGCAGCCTTCTAGGTCGCAGCCTACCAGACAGCACAGCTGTCTGGTTTGCTAACGACACCTCAGAGACTTTTAGAAGGTTGACCTAGGAATGCATCCAGCCTGTTGATTACCACTGGCTTTGTGGTTTGTAACTCACATTTTCTGGCTTTATATTTGCTGGCTTTTTTTGCTGTTGTCTCTCCAGGTTCAGTTCATCCTTCCCTTGCTTAAACCATGTTTACTGTATCCTTCCACAAACTCCCTTTCTCCCTTGTGTGCGAGGGTTTTTTTCTCGCACACAACGACATTTAAATGAACAGTGTAAGTTATTTCAGAATATATCAGAATTAGTAACACAAATAAAGCATATATTTGTTAATGTTTTGGTAACAAATAATGGGGGTCATTACGACCTTGGCGGGCGGCGGCGGCCCCCATTACGACATCCCCGCTGGGCGCAAACCAAGTTTGCGCCCGCTGGCCCAGCGGGGATGAGGCCGCAACATAGGAGCCGGCTCCTAATGGAGCTGGCAGTGTTGCGGCCGTGCGACGGGTGCAGTCAGTGAAAAGCTAGCCGGGGCCCTGTTAGGGGGCCCCTGGACACCCCTTACTGCCAGCCTCTTCCTGGCGGTGCAAACCGCCAGAAACAGGCTGGCGGTAGGGGTGTCATAATCCCCAGGGCAGCGCTGCTTATCACCCCCGGGGCTAAAACTACCGCCGCGGTCGTAATATGCCAGGAAGCACCGCCAGCCTGTTGGCGTTGCTTCCGTCGAAACAGCCCTGGCGGTCTTGGACCGCCAGGGTTGTAATGACCCCCAGTGTGTTTAACACAAATCATTACAGTAGGTGATGCAATTTCCACACATTTTCGTTTGAGCACCATATAGTTTTATTAGTAAAACTGTATGTCTGTATAAATGTAATGATTATTTCAACTGAAAATATTTTGTTTCTAATGGCCACTCTACTCTGCACCACTCCACACCACTGCACTCTACTCTGCACCACTACACTTTACACCACTCCATGTCACTCCACTCTGCACCTCTACACTCTATGCCACTTCATACTATGCCTCTGTACTCTACCCTGTACCCTGCACTCTACACTATGCTAATTATGCTAATGCAGTCTTCGCTGCTCTACTCTACACCACTTCTCTCTTCGCCACTGCACTCTACACCACTCCAGGCCACACCAATATACTCTGCACAACTCCACTCTATGCCACTGTACTCTGCACCACTTTGCAACACTGCACCCTACGTCACTGCACTCTATGCCAATACACTCTATGCCTTTGCACTACACTCTGTAACTCTCAACTCTATGCCCCTGTACTCTGCACAAATCCACTGTATGCCACTCTAATCTACTCTTCACCATTACACTCTATCCCACTGTACTCTGGCCTGCACCTCTCCGCTCTCCGCTACTTCCCTCTACCCTAAAACAATCTACTCTATGCCACTCTACTTGACTGCGCCACTCCACTGTATGTCACTGCACTCTATGCCATATTATTCTTAACCACTGTACCCTATGCCACTGCTCTCTGCGCCACTATATTCTACCCCATTGCACTCTGACACTATACTCTGCAACACTGTGTTCTCCGCCACTGAACTCTACACTCTGCTCTGCACTACTCCACTCAAACCCACTGCACTCTATTGCACTATACTCTACTCTGCACTACTCCACTCAAAGCCACTGCACTCTGTGGCACTATACTCTACACCACTCTTCTACTCAACTCTGCACCACTCTGCGCCACTGCACTCTATGCCACTCGACTTTACTCTGCACTTTATGCTGCTGCACTCTATGGCACTTGACTCTACTCTGCGCCACTGCCCTCTGCATCACTCAACTCTACGCTCTCTACTGTACGGCACTGTATTCTGTGCCACTGCACTCTGCATCACTCTACTCTGCGCCACTCTACTATGTGCCCCTCAACTCTGTGCTGCTCCACTCTCTGCCACTCCACTATCTGCAACTCCACTGTGTGCCACTTTACTCTGCACCACTGCACTCTACTATGCACCACTCTAGTCTACACCATTGCATTCTACAACGCTGCATTATATGCTGCTGAATTAAGTGCCACTGCAATCTACACCACTATACTCTGTAACAATCTACGCCAATAAACTACACCAGTCCACTCTACTCTATGCCACTCGTGTGTGCCACTCTATGGGACTCCACACTATGCCACTTCAATACACGACACTCTCTGCCACTCAACTCTACTCCACTCTTTGCCATCCCACTCTACGACTCTCCATGCAACTCTCCTCTATGCCACTTATATTTTAGCCATGCTGTACAGCAGCCAAGCTGGTGAACAACATTGCAAAAACACATTGGCAAAGCCAATAGCGCTTGCATAGGCGAGACCTATTGGCTATGTCAATGCTTGTTGAACTATGACAATGTGCTCCTCGAGAAATTTGTTGTTTAGAATTTGCCATGTGTACATTGTGTGATGAATTGACTCTCCTGTATGTTTTTCAGTCTTTGAAAGACATGAAGCTTGAAGACTGTGTCGCTTTATTCACTATTGTTTGAGAAAATCTTGACTAACATTTGTGGAAAATGTCCCCAGTTTTTAACAAAGTTTCTCTGTAATAATGATCTTGCTACACTACGATCCTGTGAGGACACACCCTTCTGAGGGTTTAAAATTACACTAAAACATACAATTAAGACCAGTAGATTTAATTATAATATTAAACTACCATTTAGGAACAAATTCGGACATGTTCTTGTCCCCGCGTTTGGTAGTCTGTCCCTCAAAGGTATTTTTCTGTTGTTCTGACCGAGGGCATATGAAATATATACCCTCTCCATTCCTCCAGTGAAAAGATGATGCAGAGATATAGTTGAGTAATGTTCAAGTCCATCTGCTGCTCTTGTCAGGTGTCACAAGGGGTTGTAGAGCATTTTCTTTGGATTTTTAGTCATCAGTTTGTCTTATGAAGCCAACGTTTAATCTGTATTTGATTTCTACATTGTTAACTGTAGAAGTTATTCCATTGAAGACTGCATGCATGCTGACAAATGTTTGCATTTATTGTTTTTAACTTATCCGCATTGGGAAGGTGGTGGTAATTAACAAAGGTTCTAAAGTATGTTTGTAAGGTCAGCAGTGGGAAGGTGATGCTGATGAACAGAGGTTCCTTGGCCCACCATCTCACTGGAATTACCATACTTTTATTTGTATTTGTAAATGTAGTACTCTAATCAATTGTTGTATTTTCATACTGTATGATGAGACTGGAAACCACTGTGGAAGGAGTGTGCTGGGAGCTCCGCTCTGCTGGCTGGGCTAGCTGAGTTTTTGGACTTCCTCACCCGGTGTGCGCTGCAACCCAGTATCGGCTGCACAGCGCATGCGCAGACAGTCTGCGCTTGCACTATGCAGCCCATCACTGGGCTGCAGCGCGCACCAGAGTAGACCAGAAGACCAGAGGGAGGCAGCCACTGAGACTCGTCGCTGATTGATTGACATCATTCAGCGTACTTTAATCCATTTAATGTTGTGCAAGCACATTGTATTTCTTTTTTCGAATATACTAGAAACATTTCCTGCCTGTTACTTTTGATCCCTGAAGTTTACCAAAAATCCCTTTTGTAGCCGGTTGGAAAACCTCAGTCTTTCACTAGATGTCCCTCGATTTGGACATAAGTCCTTGCTATAACCAATCTGCATTATCCTAGGCAATTACTAGCTTCGTTCTGTCTCAGCATACCAGAGAATTATCAGAACAGTTTTAATGTAATGTCTTTTGTTAAAGAGGGAAAGAAACAATGGAGAAAGTTGATGCTGTATTTTAGCATGCTAGATCAGTGGTTCCCAACCAGTGGTCCGGGGACACGTGGGGGTCCGGGTAGCCTTCTCAGGGGGTGCGCGACTGCTTAGGAAATTAAGTCCCCAGCTTTCAGTAATTACTTAGTGGTGGTGGTCCCTGGACTCCAATAATGATTCAGTAGGGGTCCCTGGTTTCCAGTAATTTTAAAGTGGGGGTCCACAGAAGTCAAAAAGTTGGGAACCACTGTGCTAGATCATAGAGACGGGTGAGCAGCTTCAACGTGAAGGTGCATATTCACTCTCACAAGTCCGCCAGTTGTTTGCTTGTTTTTCTTATACTTGTCCTTGCACTCAGTAAATGTGGTGCTGTTTGGTTATGACGATAGTAATCATTATCAAGGCTCTATAAGCAACTCTTTCATGTTCTGGAAAACGTCACCTTAACACTCACACCGAACACTTACATGTCGAAATAGTCTATTTTTTATGTCTTAAACAATGAGCTTTTCAACCTATTTCTTCAGACAAGGTACTTATGAGCTATCAAGCAATCAGTATGTAGGTCCAGGGAACATCTAGGGAACAGTAGGATGGGGAAAGAGTTTTCTGCCCTTGATAACCAGGGACATGAAAGACTTCTGCGAGCACATCACCAGGAGCAAGAGAGAGCGCGGAGAGGGGCTGACGGAGTGGGGAAGGGAAGGTGGGAAGGTGGGGAAGGCGCGGGTGGAGGGTAAGGGATGAGGGTGAGGAACACAGGGAGCGAGGAAAGTGGGCAGTGGAGGGAAAGTGAGAGGAGTAGAGGGAATTTGGGAGCACTGAGAGGACGGGGGTCGTAGGAGAGTAGGACTACCTTCACATCAACCTAACGGGAGCACTGAAGGGGCATTGTAAAGTTCCACGACATGCCATGGATTTGATGGACAGTCCAGCCATTAAAATGCATCAGAGCAATGACGGTCGTACTACGGAGTAAACTCCGGGTCTGTGTGTATCCCAGGGGGCTTGGTGGGTTAAATATGGCTTTTGTCAGAAATGTAAAAACTAGCCCTGTGTGGACCGACTTTGTGGGTGTTGTTGATTGCCTCAAATAAAACCAGAAACGTGTTGTTATTAAAAAAAAAAAATGCATTAGAGCCAAGGGCTGACATGCGCTGACCCAAAGCATACCCTGTACTTCTGCCTGTATATGTACTTTTCCAAAAGTAATGGTAACACTTGGTAAAGCTATCTGTAATGAGACCCACAAACGTCAGTCGCCCCAGATCTGTAATAGCCAGTTACCTGTGAAGCTGGTGCTTCCTCCTTCAGTAACGCGTGTTCACACACCTCTATGGGGGGCACTGCCTTCTCTGGGCCCCCGGGTGCCCCCAAACTGCCGCAGAGGCCTACCTCCTGCCTCTCTTCCCTTCGGGACTTTTTCCAGGCACTATGCCAAGTACTTCCCTCAATTACTCACAATAATTGACTAACTAATCCTGAATATTCTGGATTAAGATATTTGTAAACAGTATTTATGACTGCTTCGGCGTCAGGAGAGGAGTACCTATGTACTTGGAAGCACCAAGCGCAGCGGGCGGGAGACTGGAGATGACTCAGGATCGGTCACACTGTGGCAAGAGGAAGACACGGTTTCTGTCACGTGAGTATGTTATGAGCTTCGACAGATGATTAACATCTGCTAAGGCCTGTCATCCAAAGCGGGACAGTGTCCCATGGGACGGCCAAGGAGAGACCTGAGACAGAGCTTTTAAGCCAACATACATTCTCTGCAGACTTTGTATTCTGCCTTGCCATGTTGGTCTTGCAACCATGCGCGAGTAATTCTATACAAGTGTATGTTTATCTGGGAGGGAGTGGATTGTACTGTTTTACTGGGAACAGATTTTAAAATTTCCTCTGGAAGATGTGCTTGGATCAGTTGTCAAACAATATTGACCTTTAACCCAAGGACCGCCTGTCTAGGCAAGTGAACTTCAAACGTTGCCTACTGCACTCCTGCGCAGACTGTCTGGCAAAGAAATGTAAAATGGAGAATGCTTAATCCCACGGATGGGGCAGACGTGTGGGTTGACTGGATATGTGTGTATGCGGGAATTGCTGCCCCACCGGTTTGCACAGTCCCTTCATGCGCTACACTGGCCACAAAGCCACATCGCCACTCCTCCTGAATTCAGGCAAGTGTAAAATGAACCTGGTAATCTGTCTACTCCTCAGAGAGGGAGAAGTAGTTCTCTAGTGCAGATGAAGTTGCCTTCCACAGTCATGTTTCCTGCCTTTGTGACTCTCTGGGGTAGTAATTCACTGCTTTGAAAAGGAGTGAGGTGTGCAGTGATAGGGCATTTGGTTGTCTCGGTAATGCTCCAGATGTAACATCAACCACCTGCTTCCTAAAGGATAGACCGACGTGCTGCAAAATATGACAGGACATACACTGTGTCCAGCAGTCATAGGGCACCTTGGATGATGTGCTTTCAGCTGCAGAATGATGCACACATATGAGAAGAAAACATACATTTTCCTACATTGCAGGTCTACAGACGTCTTCTATTTGTTTCTTTCAGCAATCGACTCCCCTACTGCAGATAAAGAGCCTATTTCTTTTCAAACAAGTTGCTAGTCTATTATAAATCCCTGTCAGATATCCTGGCTGATGCCCGGTTGATCTCTTGGAATAGTCCTAGCTGATATCTTGTCAAATTCCTGTCAGAACTCTTAATAATCCATAGCTGACATTGTGCAATGTGTAACTGATCCCTTGTTAAATACCTTGCTAATCTCTTGTCAGATACGTCGCAGACCCATTTTAAATCCCCTGATAATCTTTTCTTAAATTCCTTTCAGATGTCTTGCAAATCCACTGTTTATCTTGGCACAAATAGTTGGCTGTCATCAAGGCAATTCTGGGTTGATCAACCCAAGTATATATGTTTTATACGTTTCTATAACTACTCTTACCAGTAATATCCATCCCCATTAATGGCGGTACAGAATTACTTGGTAATATACTTTTGAAAAACATAACAAATGTATACCCCCGGCAATATCCTTTATGGTCCATAAAAACATGGTTAGACTAGCAATATGTTGATATGCTGAGCAATTTAGCAAAATACATTAAGGCCTGAAAATGTACTGTGTAATCCACGTTAGGCAATGTGGCCTGGCAATATTGCTTGTTTCGCTTAGCAATGCAGCATGAACAGACCGCTGTTCAAAGCTATACTGTTTGTTCTGGGAAAACCCCATGCATTTTATGATATGTTTTTCATGTGATTGTATGGCCTGGCAACATCCTGTATAGTTTATGGCTACAACTGTTGGCTGGAAACTGTACATTTCTGAAAATACTGTCTGGCCTTGCAAACCCCAGAATAGGGTCTGGATCTACTGGATGTCGGGCACACTCCTGTGCACTTCGTGGCAGCGCACTGTACCCTGGCAGTGCCTTTAATATTTTACAATCTTTCTAACACAACCCTGTGACATTGATGGTTAAAACTATAAAGCCTTGACAAGTAATATTCTGTGGTAAAATGAAGAGCTTATGCTATGGTCACTATAGGGCACCTTCATGCTGATAATGGAGCCATTTTATTACATGGGGTGTGTATTGCTTCTTTCGGTTGATTCCTTTGGGTATTATCATGCTGGTGTTGGTGTACATATGTAGCCGAATTTACTTTCATTAGAGGTAATTACGGTGTAACGTAGCTTTAGCCCTGAATTTCTGAACAATTGTACTCAATGAAAATAAGAATATTGAATACTAACTCTTGCTTTACGATACATTTCATTTCATATCTAGCGTGTAAATTTCAAAAGGAAAGCAGAAAGCTGTGCAGTTAGAGGGACTCTTTTGCTGCTGCAAGCATCCTGGCACTTTCAAAAGTGCACGTAGACGTTCGAAGAAAACAACACATGAGAATGGAATACCTACTTGAGTTCTAATGACAGCAGCTTGTCGTGTTGTCTTAATAGTATTAGGCATGAGCTGTTGATGCGACGGGTATTGTACACAGTAAATGGCTTGGAGCCCGCCCGTTCTTACCATTTGCTGGCTTGATTGTCATTCTTTTTAGCTGCTTTTAATTGGCCATCATATGCCTCATGTCACTTCCTTTTATTTCCCTGTTGACTGGACCAAGTACTAATTGATTTCAGCTGATCAGTGGCCTTCCGTTGCCCAATCTGTGATTCAGGGTACATTAAAAAAAAACATTTTTAGGGTCAACCCTGCGAGTGTATGCGCTAGCGCATGTGTCCTGCTTGCGAGATTCTGTTGTGTACAGTAAAGGGTTTGGAGCCTGCTTGTCGCTCACCGGTTTTTGGCTTGCATGAGTCTCTTTTTTACAGCCTCGTTATTCTCACTGCACGCCTGGCATAATTTCCGTTTGTCTCTGTGGTGCAGGGACCAAGCACTTATTGATTCAACTTATTCAATGTCTGTCTGCCTCATGTTTTTTTTTTTGTTTGTGCTCGGGGCGCTCTCCTTAAAAGATGACGATTATCTTGTTTGAAGTATTGCAAAGCAACATTGTTTCTTTATTATGTGTAATTTATGAAATTATGCTATAACACTTTATTGTGCTGTACACTCCAATCCACCCCACTCCAATCCACCACATTCCCACACACCCGACACCAATCTACCCCACTCCGATCTAATCTGCCCCACTCAATGTGCCCCACTCCAATCCAAAAGAATCTGCCCCACTCCAATCCAAAACAATGTGCCCCACTAAAATCTGCCCCACTTCAAAAGTCTGCTCACTCCAGTCTGCCCCACTTCAATCTGCTCTCCAATCCCAATCCATTCCAGTCTGCCCCACTTTATTTCAAAACAACCTACCACTCCAATCTGCCCCTCTCCTCCCTGCCCCACTCCAATTGTAAACAACCCACTCCATTCCAAAACAGTCTGCCCCTATCCAATCCACCTCACCCCACTCTAATCCAACCCACCCCATCCCACTCCAATCCACCGCCTTCAGACCACCCCACCCCATTTCAATCCACTCCACCTCACCCATTCCAATCCACTCCACCCCACTCCAATCCACTCCACTCTACCCCACTCTACCCTAATCCATCCATCCCCAAACCAGTTCTGTCCACTGCACTCCAATCCAATCCATCCAGCCTTTGTCACTCAAATCCAATTCACTCCACTCCACCCCAGTTCAGCCCACCTCACTCCAATCCAATCCACCCAACCACATTTCAATCCACCCCACTCCATTCCACCCCAATCCAATCTAACACACCCCAATCCAATCCACCCCAATCAAATTCAATCCATCTCACTGCAGCCCAACACACAGTAATCTAATCCAGCCCACCCCATCCCATTTCAATCCTCCCCACTCCAATCGTCCCCACCCCATTCCAATCCACCACATTCTGCTCCAATCCATACACTCTATACCAATTCAATCCACCACACTCCAATCCATCCATCCATCCAGCCTACCCCACTCCAATCTATTCAGCCCACCCCAATCCAATCCACCCCACTCTAATCTAGTTCACCCCACTCCAATCCACCTCACTCCAGCCCAATCCACCTCACTCCAATCCAATCCAATCCACTCCACTCCACTCCACTCCACTCCAATCCAGTGAATCCAATCCACCCCACTCCAGTCCAATCCACCCCACTCTAGTCCAGTCTAATCCACCCCATCCTACAACACCCCAATCCATCCCAATCCACTCCTCCCCAATCCAATCCACCCTACCCCAATCCAATCCACCCTACCCCAGCCTAATCATTCCAATCAAAACCACTTACCCCTATTCAATCTAATCCACCCTAATCCCATCCACCTCACCCCATTTCAGTCCTCCCCATTCCAATCCAGTCCACCCTACACCACCCCAAACCACCCTACTCCACTTAATCCAGCCCACTCTACTCAATCCAGCCCACTCTACAGCAATCCAATCTACCCTATTCCATCCCACTCCACTCTACGACACTCGCTGCACTGAATAGCTGAACAGCCACTCCCCTCTACTCAACTTTACAACACTGTGTTCCACCCACCCTACTCTAGGACATTCCAACAAATCCAATCTATGACACTCTAGCCCCCAGCTCCACTCTGATACGCCACACCACTAACTTTTAACCATGCTGTTCATGCTGAACAGGAGTCACACTGATGTACAACATGGCAAAGGACATTGCCACAGCCGACAGCTCTCGTATTGGTGCGATCTATTGGCTTTGCCAGTGCTTGTTTCATTTTTCTGTCTGTCATTTTCACTTCTGTGCGACACATTTGGGTTGCTTTTAACTTCTGCCCCTCACGTTTGCTTGTTGTTGCATTTATTTGTTTTGGAAAGTGGTGCTTACTTTTACAGCATCAAACAAATGGCATGGCCACAAATGGCATGGAATTTTAAAGCAATCCGTGTGACTGCATATTGTTGGTAGGCTGTGCTTCTTCTCTGTGCATACAAAGTATGTGTCTGTTTCAAGTGTACACTAGTTTGAAACTGGACTCCAATAGTCTTTCTAGACAAGCAGTGCAGCCACATGCGTCAAGTCAGGTTGCTACTAAGCAATATAACTATTTTGGATACATCTGTGCCTTTTCAAATACAAGGTATATGGCTTTTTAATGTGCCTCAATTTTGGGGAGCGCTTCAGTTAATCAATTTTTGCTTAAAACCAGCCTGTGTCCTCAGTCTCATGTATTTCACCTCTTCTCTGTGCATATAAAGTATTTGTCTTTTTAAAGTGCTTCAGTTTTATGCAGCGCAGCAACCACTCCATTTCTTCTTAAAACCTTTACCCAGCTCCTCATTCTCATAAGCATTCCACCCAAAGTGCTTTCAGGCGCCCAATATTCATATGCACTAAGTGTATGAAAAGTACCATAATGGCCACAGCTTCACTCCACTTCAATCTGCCCCACTCCAGTCTACCCTACTCCACTCTACCACACTCCACTCCAGTCTACCCTACTTCACTCCAATCTGCCTCATTTTACCCCTCTCAACTCCAGTCACTACCCCACTCCACTCTACTCAAATGTATCCCACTCCACTTCAATCAACCACACACCACCCAACACTACCTCAACCTACCCCACTCCAATTTACACCACTCCACTCCAGTCTATCACACTCCACCCACTCGAGTTTACCACAATCTACCCGTTCTGTTCCACACTACCCCACTGGGCTCCTCACCAGTCTACACCACTTGCTCTTCACTTCACTCCACTCAGCTCCACTCCAATCTACCTCACTCCCCTCTACCTCACTCCCCTCCACTCTAGTCCACTCCACACCTATCAACCCAGCCTACTGCACTCTACTCTACTCCAATCTACCCCACACCGGTCTACCCCACCTCCAGTCTACCCCCTCCACCTCTGTATACCCTACTCCAATCTAACTCACTCCACATTACTACAATCTACACCACTCCACTCCAGTCTACCCCAATCCACCACACTCCACTCCAGTCTACCTCACTCCACACAAGTTTCCACTCCATTCTAATTTAACCCACTCCAGTCTACCACAATCTGCCTCAATCTATCTCACTTTAAGCTATACCAGTTTAACCCGCTCTGTTGCACCTCATCTACCCCACTACAATCTACTCATTCCACTTTACCACGCTCCACTTCACTCTACCCCTGTTCACTCCAGTCTACCCCACTCCACCCCATTGTACCCCTCCCAATCTACCACATTCAATCTACTGCACTCCAGACTACCCCACTGCAATCCACCCCAATCAACCTAAACCTACCCCACTCCACTCCAATGTAATTTACTCAAGTCTACCCCACCGCACTCCAGTTTACCCCATCCCAACCCGACAGTCCACCCCACTCCCATCTACCCCATTCCACTCCAATCTACCTCACTCCAATCTACCCAACTTCAACCATCCCGACTCCACTCCAGTCTACCCCTAAATATACCTGACTCCCCTGCAGCTTACCCAACTCAAGTCTCATCTACCCAATCCACCCTACCCCACCCCACTCCACTTTAACCTGTCCCACTCTACTCCACTTCAGTCTACCCCAATGTACCCCGGTCCAGTCCAGTATACCCCACTTAACTATACCTCACACCACCCAACCCACTCCTCTCTACCCTGCCCCAGACTACCCCACACTGCTCTACCCTACTTCCATCTATATCACTCCAATCCATCCCACTCCAATGTACCCTATTCCAATTGGTCCCACTCAAATCTTCCCCAATCTAGCCCACTCCATTCTAATCTCCAATCCACTTTAATCTACCCTATTCCACTCCACTCTACCCTAATCTACTCCACTACACTCCAATCTACTCCACTCTGATCTACCCCAGTCCACTCTACCCACTGCTCTTCAGTCTACCCCACTCTACTCCGCTCTACCCCACTCGCTGCCCTTCAATCTACCCAGTTACTCCAGATTACCCAACTCCAATCCAGCCCATTACACTCCCCCTGATGTGTTCAACTCAACCCACTAAACCTCAATCTACCCCACTCCACTCCACTGCGATATACCCCACTCCACTCCACCACAATCTCCTCCAAACTACCCCACTGCACTTCATTCCACTGTACACCAGTCCAACCCACTTCACTCCAGCTTGCTCCAGTCTACCCCAATCAACTCCATTCTTTCCCAGTCCACCACATTACACTCCAGTCTGACCCAATCTCCCCCACTCAACTCCAGTATATCCCACACCAATCTACCCCACTCCGATCTATGCCACTGCACCCAAATTCTGCAATATACCCCACTCCACTTCAATTAACGCCAGTCTGCCACAGTCCACTCTAATCAACCCCACTCCACCCCACTCTGTCACACTCCAATCTACCCCCACTCCACTCCAGTGTACCCCACTCTGGTCTGCTGCACTCCACTCCTGTCTACACCACTCTTCTCCACCCAAGTCTACACAGCTCTACCCTGATTTATCCCATTCTATCCAATCTACCCCACCCCACTCCAATATACCTCACTCCACTCCAATCTACCCCAGTGCATTACAATCCAATCTCCCCTTCTCCACACTACCACTCTGCACTCCATTCAACTCCACCCCAATCCACTCCTCTCCAAACTGGCCCCCTTACCCTACTTGACTCCACTCTATCCCACTCTAATCTACCCTTGGGAAGTGGCAGTCCCCCAGGCTGCGGGGGGGGGGAGGATGTGCTGGGCGACCCCCCACATCCATTTAGTTTCAAGTCTCAGGGAGGTGGTGTTCCCCAGTGCTGTGGTGGGGGGAGGCAAAGTGCCCCCCGGATTATACTTAATTAAAGCCCCGAGGAGGTGGAGGTCTGTGGGGATGTGGCGGGGTCACGCGGCCCCTGCACATTAGAGATGATAAGCCCCGGGAAGGTGGCAGTAATAAGCTGTGCACCCACCCCCTCCATATTTTTTCCCCGGGGCAGTAATAAGCCGTGAGCCCCCTCCTTATTTTTGTATATGCCTCTAGGACTTGGCCCACCAGGGAGCTTTAAAAAACAAGCGCAGTAGACCATGCCTGTTTTTTTTATATATAGTTTTTACTACAAATTCAGGGCGACTACACAAATTTGCAGCAAATTATTTTATATAAAAAACTGCTTTTCTGTCCTGACTGTGTCCCTCTGGAACCCCAGCACTAGAGCGAAGGGCTCAGGGTGTCCCTACTCTGGCCCCTTTTAATTTTTTTGCATTTTTTGGTGGGACTCAGCTTAAGTAGAGTCCCAAGATGGCTGGCAACGCTTCCTGGTTGAAGTGTTAGCAGCCAATCAGGGCTGTGCATTTCCCTGTACGAGCTCGTAATTATTGACAAAGTCTTTGGGGAGGCTCTGCGGCCCTAGATATATACATTTATTTTCCCTTTAATATATAAAACTACAGTATGGATTTACACCAAATAAGCAAAAGCGTAATCTGCGTACCAAAAGCTAGCTTTCTGTCAAATTTGGTGTAATTCTGTCCAGCGGTTCGGGCTGTAGTTGTGATTAAAGGTTCTATGGGAATTAACATGGGAAATGCATGTTTTTTTAACTCCCCCCTTTTCTCGGGCCTGAAACTTTCCGTGCACAACAAAAATCACTAAGGACACTTTTTTTGGAACATTTCGTGAAGATTCGTCAAACGGTGCCAAAGATATAGGCAAGTCAAAAACGTCTTTTCTACAGAAACATAGTCCTAACTATAGCCGCTACTAGGTCAAGGGGGTGCAAAGATACAAGGGAGTCCCAAAATGCATTTTCCATAGACTTTTGTATCTTGCATAGGACAAAAACAGCTGAACGGATCTACCTAAAATTTAGCAGGATTAGACATTATGGTGTGCAGGTGATTCGTTTGGGTAGTGCAGGTAAGTAGGGTTAGTATTTGTTAAGTTAGAAGGCATTTTTACATACTGGTATCTGTTGTTGCTGTATTTTCGCAAAACCTTGCAGTATTTTGTAGAAGTACATCGGTACATAGCAGTGACAAATCATTATGTGATTACTAATGGCTGCCTTTACAAAAGTTAAAAGCAGCCATGTTGTTTTTAAGTATGCTTTGACTGTGTTCTGCGTTTTGCCCTTAAATGTTGGTAAGTATTAGGTTTGATATTTCCCCCATCTAATACTACTTCATTAAAGAGGTAAAAGTATTTTAAAGTGTCTATATATTTTTAGCAAAATGTATGGACTACCGCAGGACTGCCTCAGGAGTACAGTGGTACCAAATATAAATTAAAAATGTATATATGTTAAAAGTTTTAAATTACACTGGAGTAGCCTATATTTCACAAATCAATTGTACTACAGTGTATTTTTCATTTTTAACATATTTAAATTTTCATTAAAAATTCTACGGAGTACCACTGTAATACCGACAAATTACTGTGCTACTTAAATAAAAAAATATATATATATTTTTAAATACTGTGTTGTTCTCTCCAAGTTGCTGTAAAAATATAAAGAAAATCATAAATACAGTTTTCTACCTAAAGCACTTGAATGAAGTGATAATAGGGACGGAACAACAATAAAACCTTCCACTTACCTATCTAAGACCCTAACCCAGAATGCAGCAAGACGTGGACAAAACGTGCTAAACATTTCATGGTTGCTTTTTACCTTTGGTTAACACAGCCATTAGCCAATCACAACTATGGGACCTCATCTCTTTCCTCACACCTCTTCCTAACTGAAACCCACATGCACCCCAGACTTTGCGAACGCAATCCCTCATGGATGTAAAATCACTCATGAAGACTGCACCACCAGGCCAGGCTGGGAAACAGATCTAGTCCACAAAAAATCCATACGGTGCCCCACGTCCACCAACAACACTACCACCCCCATGGAGCACCTCAACTTCAAGCTGCGCGTGGGGGACAAGACTACCATCAGAGGTACCCCAGCATACCAGCCCTCAGGCTCGTGCGGCAGCTTGTGCAACACCATGGCAGACTTCATCGCACCCCTAGCCTTAGAATTCAAGGACTGCATCTTCCTCAGCGACCTTAACTTCCAACAATATCACATACCTCTATGAAAGTATGCTGCCTCGGATTAGCTTGGATCATCCACGACCCTACGCACACCACAGGACACATGCTGGACCCCATCTTCAACTCTAGCAGCCATGTCACATACAGCCACATCAACGAACTCACATAGGCTGATCACTCCATCGTCCACTTCAACATCTCCAGCCCCTGCACTGACACCCCCATGATATCCAATGTTCCTCACTGGGCGTGGAGCAAGGTTTCAGAGACCAACTGAACTGACGCCCTCCACATCTCCACCTTCACCATCACCACTGACCTTGAACAAAGAATAAAGAACTTCAATGCGTAGATCACTAACTGTGCCAACAACATCACCCCCAGCAAGAGCAGCAGCCAAAAAAAAACCTCCAAAAAGGTTAGCTGGTACACCCCTGAACTCAGAACAGCTAACCGAGACAGCTGGATAAGATGTGGTGTACCAGCCAAGACGCCTCCGATACCTCAGACAGAGCAGCTTTCAAGACTTCCCTCAACCTCTACCACAGCCTGCTGACAACAACAAAGAAGGCAGCAGTAGCCATGCATATGGGAACCAGCATCAACGTCACCAAGGAACTCTTTAACATTATTAAAGAATTCTCCACCCTGGCGGCTAGTGAAAACAACCTTGCTGATTTCTTTCACAACAAAATTGCAACCATATACAGGAACTTCGAACTCCAACCTACACCTAAGGACTTCATCGACAGAGTCACTACAATCAACACCATCCACAGACTAACCACCTGGTACCTCTCTCTCCACATAGGACACCACCTCCACCATGAAATCCATCGAATCCGGAACCCCACAGACCCCGGCTACACCATATCTTCAGTCTTGAAAACCAAAAGATTGGCCAGGAACTCCACTCTTCTCAACACCTCCATCACCAGTGCAACCTTCCTCAATGCTTGGAAACATGCAGAAGTCAAACCACTACTCACAAAACACACTGCAGACCCCACTGTGCTCAAAAACTACCGGCCAATCTCTTTGCTCCCTTTCCCATCTAATGTACTGTAAAAAGTCATCAACAAGCAACTCATGACCTACCTAGAGCAGATCCAGCTACCTGACGCTTTCCAATCTGGCTTCTGCAGCAGTACAGCATCAAGACCCCCCTGATAGCAGCCACAAACGACATCCATACCCTCCTTGACTGAGGAGAAACAGCTGCCCTGATACTCCTCAACCTCTCAGCAGCCTTTGATACCGCATTCCACCACATGCTGATCAAAAGACTCCACCACATCAGCATCCAAGGGGACGCACTCAGATGGATCACCTTCTTTCTGACCGGAAGAACCCAGAGGACTCACCTACCCACTTTCACCTCTGAACCATAAGACAGCACCTGCAGGGTCCTCCAAGGATCATACCTCAGCCCCATGCTTTTTAACACATATATGGCCCCTCTAACCAACATCATCTGATCCCACGGCCTCAACATAATCTCCTATGCAGACGACACCCAACTCATTCTCTAGCTCACGACGACCTAAAACCCCCAAAACCAACTTCCACAGGTGCACAACAGATATCGCCAACTGGATGAAAGAAAACGGCTTGCAGCTCAACGCAAACAAGACTGAAGTTCCGACCTTCAGCAAGAGCAGCAACACATAGTACAATTCCTGGTGGCCTTCAAAACAAGGACCCGCAACCACTCCCTTTGAACATGCCAGAAACATCGGAATGATAATTGACAACAAGCTCACCATGGAATTACAGATTAACACAGTCTCCTCCGCTTGTTTTTTCACTCTGTGCATGCTATGTAAAATCTTCAAGTGGCTACCCCCACACACGAGACGCACCGTGACACAGGCCCTCATCACCAGTTGACTAGAATACGGCAACGCCCTCTACATAGGGAGAACCTTGCAAATCCTACAGAGACTTCAAACAATACAGAACTCCGCAGCTAGGCTCATCCTCGACCTTCCCCGACGATCCCACACCACACCATACCTCAGGCAACTCCACTGGCTCCCCGTGCAGAAGATGCATGTATTCAAGCTGCAGACTCATGCACATAAAGCTCTACACAACCAAGGACCCGCCTACGTTAACCACTGCCTGAATTTCCACCAACTGACAAGAAGACTACACCTTGCCTCCCTATCGCATACCCACACTCTGTGCATCCACGGAAGCAGAAGTGGAGGACGTGCCTTCTCCCACATAGCAGCAAGAACCTTGAACAGCCTCCCCACGCACCTCTGGAACATCACCTCTCATCTGGAATTCTGTAGAGCCCTCAAGACCTGGCTATTCCTATAAGCTGCTGAAACCTGCAAGTCCCTGGATACCCTTGAGGGTGATTAGTCACGCTTTACAAATCCTGTTTCATTGATTGATAGTTCCTTATCATCTGCAAACTTACAGCGGTATGTTGCTGGCCAAATACGTAATGATTCTATAAAACTTTAACACTACTTACAATAATCAAATATACTACCAAAAAGTACCATTTATACAAAATAGTCTATTTTCCTGTCACATTACATCTACTTTCGTTAACACACTTTCATGCTACATCTGTTTCAGTTACCATTTTCCACTGTATGCTACTCCACTCAGTGCAAATCCAATATACCCCACTGCACTCTACTCTATTCCACTGTACAACACTCTTGACACCACTCTAGTGTAACATATTCTACTATATGCCACTCCAGTCTGTTACTACATTGTATGACAGTAACACTCAGTTATTCCACTCTACACCAATCCATTGTATGCCAATCTACTCTTCGTCATTCCACTCTACACCACTCCAGTCTGCACTATTCCACTGTACGCCACTCCACTTTACAACTTTCCATTCTATGCCACTTCACATTATGCTATTACACTGTGTGCCACTTCAGTCAAAACCACTACACTCTACCCCTCTCCACTCTACAGTATTCCACTCTACAACACTCCACTCTACACCACTACGCTGTATGCCATTCCAATCTATGCCACTCTATTGTACGCTACACAACTGTTGGTCACTCCACTATACACTATGACACTGTACGCCACTCTAGACTGCCACAGTCCAATGTACACAATTCCACTGTATGCCATTCCAATGTATGTCACTGTACTTTTGACATCATTCTACTCTATGCTATTCCACTGTACGGTACTAAACTGTACCTCATTCCACTCTATGCCAGTCAGCTCTAGAACACTGCACTGTCCGCTACTCCATTCCATTGTACGCCACTCTTCTCTCTGCTATTCCACTGTAAGCCACTCCACTCTAACACACTCCACTGTATGCCACTGCACCGTACACCACTACACTGTTTGCCAATCCACTCTGCACTAATCCACTTTACACAACTCCACTATTTGGCATTCCACTCTATGCTATTCTGCTCCATGCCACACCACTGTACCCCACTTCACTGTACGTCTCTCCACCACGTGCCACTCTAATATACAGTATTCTACTTCATACCACTCCACTGTATGCCCAGTACTCTGTGCACTTCACCCCACTCCCTGCCACTCCAGTCTGTGTAACTGCACTCTACGCTAGTCTCCTCTATGCACACTATATAGCCACACTACATTAACTATCACTCCCTACTCTACCATGCACTGTGTTCTCACAAAAGATTTGGGCCCAGATGTAGGTAAGTCACAAATTGCGACTTGCAATTTGCGAGTCATAGCGACTCGCAAATTGCAACTCGCAATCCGAGATGCAGAAAGGTGTCTCAGACACTTTCTGCGACTCGCTATCGGGTCGCAAAGACCCACCTCATGAATATTCATGAGGTGGGTCGCAGTTTGCGACACCATAGCGAGTCTAGGCACTCACGGGGATGGTGGCCTGCTGGAGACAGCAGACCACCATGTCCGTGACTGCTTTTTTAATAAAGCAGTATTTTTTTATCTCTTTTCAGACCCTTTTCCTCAAAGGAAAACGAGCTGCAAAAAGAAAAAAATCCGAAACAATTTGGTTTCGGTTTTTTCAGAGTAGGCAGTGGTCCAGGACCACTGCCTGCTCTGAAAAAATATTTTTGTGGGCATTCACAAAGGGGAAAGGGTCTCATGGGGACCCCTTCCCTTTTGCAAATGAGTTACCATCCACTTCAAGTGGATGGTAACTGCGAGTTGGTTTGCGACCGCTTTCGCGGTCACAAAGCAACTCTACATCGCGATGCGGTCGCAAATAGGAAGGGAACACCCCTTCCTATTTGCGAGTCGGAATCACATTTTGCGAGTCGGTACCGACTCGCAAAATGTGATTATGCATCGCGTTCAGCCTTTTGCGCCTCGCAAAGTGCGTTTTCCGCTGTTTGCGAGGCACAAAAGGCTTCCTACATCTGGCCCTTGATTCTCTGTCATAACTGTTCTTCTAAATACTATTATTTTATATGGTATAAATGAGAGAATGTAAAGGGGTATAAGCAGTGCAGGGAGAAGGTGAGAGTTATAATCAATGTAGTGTGGCAACAGAGTTGAATACACTGTGCATGGAGGTGGGCAAGTTATTATAATGAGGAGGTGATGAGTAAATGACAAATTAAAGGTATACGTTTAGACATTTGATTTTTCTTTATTTGAACTTTTGTTTGTTGCTAAATAATAAGTTATAACTTATACTGTGTATTTTAAGTTTGGGTTCTATAGAAAGAATATATAAAGTTTTCCTAACTATGCTAAAGGTTTAACCTTTAGTTTTTCATTATATATTTACTTACATTACTCTGGCACTTCCTGTCCTTCATGTAAAGTTATGGTGTGAACTGTCAAGCAGTGCCAAGAAAAAGGGGCTGTCCCAAAACATCAATTTCCAATATTAATTCTCGCAGCAAACTTTGCTCTCCAATTCAGAAAAAACAGCTGGACAGAATTTACCTATATTTGGCCGATATTTAGAACATTACTCAGAAAGCATGCTTTAGTGTAAATCTGCTGAGTAGTTTTCATGAAATTTGTGTTTAAAAAATGCTCCGGTGGTATTAGTCTCCTAGGAAAGATGGTGATACCTGGAACATTATGTACAGAGGGACTCCTGTGGGACTCCAGCAGTCTCATTGGCCATTTCCAACACCTCAGCAAAATAGTATGCCAGTCATTAATAAGGTATTACAATTTTTTTTATAAATTGGGCCAGTGGTACTGTGGTTCTTTTGGATCACCTAGTGTGTTCCTTCCATGAGATACTGCAGTACTGTCATGTGACCCACTATACAAGCATCTACCCCACTTTACCGCTGTACCATGGAAGCTTCTTCAAGGAACTTTAAGCAGTACCGAAGTACCATGGATTGGAAGCTACTGTAGCAGGTACCGGGGGAGCACTGGGGTATCCAAAAAACAAAATACATTTTACAATGAGAGCATGCAGGTTGGGCATGCACAGTCGTGCGCAACATGTTTGACCTCACATTGGGGGAGGGCGCAGGCCCTGTGACCAACTCCTACTGCACAACGGCAGCCATCTGCATGGAGGGAGTTGGGCATCGGACTGGGCAAGGTGACAGAAAACAAAAAAATCTGAAATCCACTGAAAAAGCACACAGAAAAAGTGATGTTATAGTTAGGACTGTGACATGAGATAGTGTAAAA
The DNA here is from genome assembly GCF_031143425.1 of Pleurodeles waltl. NCBI lineage: Eukaryota > Metazoa > Chordata > Amphibia > Caudata > Salamandridae > Pleurodeles > Pleurodeles waltl. The sequence goes on along the minus strand of NC_090436.1, from coordinate 383,820,930 downwards.
AAAAATCCAAAACCACAGAAATATACCAGTTACATGTTAGTCAACTACTGCAACTGATGACCCCCATCATGCATTGCTTATGGCCTCAAATATTACATAACTTACAGTGTTAAAAAATGTTTTTAAAAAAGGGATAAATTGTATGGGTTGAGTACTTACGGAGAGAATGAGTTCAAGGCCTGGCTGAATGCCAGGCTCAGTTGTTAACTCAAACAGCACACAGCCGAAGGCGTAAGGGCAGGGGGATGGGGATGGGTGCAGTACCTGGCCAATGGTACACACAATGGTGCCACAATGCACTCGGCCGAAGCCTATGCACAGCAGAGTTTGGGCATCCATGCTGGGTTGGAGGTTGACTGTACATGATGGGTTGGATGCAGGGACTGGTGGAAAGATTTGCGCAGCTGGTGTTAGCTATACGCAGGGTGTTATGTGTAAAGCCTGGCCAAAGGTCAGGCCCTGTGGCCAACGTTGTGCCACTCACAGCTGAAGGCTGTGTGTAGTGGGATTAAGTGCTCATCGAGGGGTGCATGCATGAACTGGTCGCAAGTCCAACCATCAATTTAGGTTCTTGTGTTACTCCTGCCTTTTGAAAGCATATACCACAATGTGAGGATTATTGAATGCTCCCATTGGTAATGTCATCAATGTTATTATTTAACTATCACCAGTGATGTCAATAATTATGTCATCTAACTTGTCATGATCAATGTAGTATGTGAAGTCATAAGCAGTGTATGGTAGGGATGCACATTATCGTTAGTTGAATAAACTATAACTGGTGTATTTCATTGTTTTCTGGGTTTTCAATGAGAGCACATGTCTCATTTGAAAACGTAACTATAATATCACTTTAAAGTTGTTTTTTTTCAGCGACAAAAATGTGTGTATGTATATATATATATATATATATATATATATATATATATATATATATATATATATATTTATATATTTATTGAATTCACTTTGTTGCCTGAATCCGGCAAGTTCCTGCAATAGTGGTTCATGTGGGGGTCAGGCTCCCCTAATATAAATGTCCACAAACGCTCTTCATAGTTTGGAAGAAGTACACAAACTATGCGTCTAGCACCATATTGTTTATTTAATCTCCATAGTCGCTAGCACCATGAAAAGCATCATGAAAACACCCAACATGTTTCGACGTCCAACGCCTTGTTCATGGGTAACTCATTCACATGATTACTTGGAAATTTCAAGCCTACATCCAGTAACTAAAATAAACAAAGGACCACCAACAACAACTCAAATGGATCTAAACATGGGAGACATCTTGAAGCATGCCCTCTATTCCCGCACATGTGCTTTTTTGTATGCTTTTTATATACTTTTTTTTACATTTGTGAACTATTGCACTTCTTATTCCATACAATTTCATCAGTTATTCCCCCATTCGTCTTATTTCATTGTTAGCTTTTCAATATTATTTAACATAATTTCATATTCGCCCCAGTGGGCACATATAGGCGGTCATTCTGACCCTGGCGGTCAAAGACCGCCAGGGCGGAGGACCGCGGGAGCACCGCCGACAGGCCGGCGGTGCTCTAATGGGGATTCCGACCGCGGCGGTAAAGCCGCGGTCGGACCGGCAACACTGGCGGTCTCCCGGCAGTGTACCGCCGCCCCATTGAATCCTCCAAGGCGGCGCAGCTTGCTGCGCCGCCGAGGGGATTCCGACCCCCCCTACCGCCATCCAGATCCCGGCGGTCCGACCGCCGGGAACCGGATGGCGGTAGGGGGGGTCGCGGGGCCCCTGGGGGCCCCTGCAGTGCCCATGCCACTGGCATGGGCATTGCAGGGGCCCCCGTAAGAGGGCCCCTACAAGTATTTCACTGTCTGCTTGGCAGACAGTGAAATACGCGACGGGTGCCACTGCACCCGTCGCACAGCTTCCACTCCGCCGGCTCGATTCCGAGCCGGCTTCATCGTGGAAGCATCTTTCCCGCTGGGCTGGCGGGCGGCCTGAAGGCGGCCGCCCGCCAGCCCAGCGGGAAAGTCAGAATTACCGCGGCGGTCTTTTGACCGCGCAGCGGTATTCTGGCGGCCCCCGACAGGCCGGCGGCGACCGCCGCCGGTCAAAGTCGGAATGAGGGCCATAGTGTTGTTATCAAGATTTTACTTGATTTTGCTAACATGATTTTGCCTACTATTGTGCCACCTCATTATTATTATTATTATATGCATCTAAATTTCGATTTAAATATAAATATATTCATATTCAGCACAAGTGGGCTTTCAATACCATACTGCTGTATCCCACAGTTATTGTCCTCTATGCATTGCGATAAAATCCACATTTCAAATTTAGACGCGCAGCAGCCTGTGTATTCTTCCATTAAATCTGCATAAATAAATATATATATATATATATATATATATATATATATATATATATATAGGTAACACAACAGCCACAAAGGGGCATTATAAAACAGAAATCATGTAATAAACACCTCACAAATACAGGCCACATAAAGAAAAGAGGGAGGAAAAACACAGTGTTAATAATCACTGCAAACTTAAGAAGGCTTACAATGAATTTACTCACAACAACAAACAGTGATCATATTCCCAAATTTCCAAAAACTCAAATTTTAAGAAAAACTACTGAAGCCCCACAGAGGCATGCCCAGACACAGAAAAGGCAATTTCCCATAGTTCTTAAATATTTTGTAACTATATTTTTTAAATATTTGTAAAATATTTTTTATTTTTACTTTTTTAACAACTTATCAGCTCCAAACTGCTCTAACAATTCTACACACATATATCTACAGCAAAAACAAATATCTAAAGTAAAAACAAGGGGGAGCTTCCTGTGTGACCTTAGTCTACAAATATCACCAATTTTTCATTTATAGAAAGTCACCCATTTTTCACCAAATTTTTATGTTTTATTCTCCAATATGTCCCTCTAACTTCTCATCCCTATTCAAACCATTTGGTGTTTTTGTATTTAAAAATATTATGTATTGGGACTCTCGTCTCCGCGATAGTAATTCCCTATTACCTCTTCGCTTCAGGAAAGGTATCCTGTCAATTATGAAAAAACTCAATTTAGACACATCTCTATTTTTTAAGATCATTTGTACAATCCCTCCCTTCACATGTGAAAGACGGTAGAGATTTTCTGAATAGGATTGAGGGTATTGTGTGGGAAGATGATTATCTATTGATAACATTAGATGTAACAAGTGTGTATACGAGTATAGGACATGAGGATGGAATTGGAGCTGTTGACCACTTTTTCAGAGCTTGTCCACATTCATTTTTCTTCAATACAAAAAATGATTGTTCAGATGATTGAATACTGTCTGACAAATAATTTCTTTATGATTGATGATAAGCTTTTCCATCAAAATCAATGTACATTCATGGGATGCTTCAAGTTTTGCATGTCTTTTCATGGGCTGGTGGGAGGAACAGATATCAGAGGAATTCCAGGAATGTGACGCCAATATAATGTTGTCGCTGAGATATTTCGATGATATCTTTGTGATCTGGAAAGGTACTGTACAAGATGCTAGGAAATTTGTGCAGAAACTGAATGAGAATGTATACAATATTCGGTTAACAGAGCACATAGATCCTGATCAGTCTGAATTTTTTGACATTTGTGTACAAGTACAAAACAATGAATTAGTTACAAGACTATACAGGAAACCAACATCAGGCAATACATTATTGCATGCGACCAGTGGACATCCAAGGACATTAATTGAGAGTATCCCATATGGGGAGTTTTTACGAGCTAGGAGGAATTGCAGTACAGACCTATCTTTTGAGGTGGAAAGTGAAGTCATGGAACAAGGATTTACTTAAAGAGGTTATCAAATGGGGGTGATAAGAACAGCGAGACAGAAAGCGGGAAAGAGAAAGAGAGAAGAACTTTTAAATCCTACATGCATGAGGGTAAATGATAAGAAATGTAGATATATTACAACTTCTCTAACAAAGCCCAGGAGGTTAGAGGGATTTTAGAGGTATATTGGCCGATTCTAAAGAGTGAATCTATTTTGATTAAGGCACTTAGAGATTTCCGAAGTGTAACCTTCAGAAGGGACAAAACCTTGAAAGATAAATGGAGCATGAGTGACATAAATCAATACAAGAGGACTGAGTTTAAACAAGGCTTTTTCCCTTGTGGAAGTTGTAAAGCGTGTAGACACTGTAGTGGGAGGACACAGTATCAATCACCTCTCACAGGTAAGATGATGGATATTACAACTCACCTGACTTGTTCCTATGACTTTACGGTGAACATTCTGGAGTGCCCTTGCAAATTGTGGTATGTAGGTAGTACCATACATGCCACTAGAAAACGCATATTGGAACATATGGGAGCAATAACTATGGTGGATACTCATTACCCTGCCCTGTTGCAAGACAGTTTGACCCGAATCACAAGATAGATGTGTCTAAAATGATTTTTTTCATAATTGACAGGATACCTCCCCTGAAGCGAAGAGGTAATAGGGAATCATTATTGAGAAGACAAGAGACCCAATACATAATATTTTTAAATACAAAAACAATGGATGGATTGAATAGGGATGAGGAGTTAGAGGTACATCTTGCAAAATAAAACATGAAAAATTGGTGACCTTCTATAAATGAAAAATTGTCAATCTTTGTAGACTAAGGTCACATAAGAACCTTACCCTTGTTTTTACTGTAGGTATTTGTTTTTACTGTAGATGTTTGTGTGTAGCATTGTTAGAGCAGTTTGGGGGTGACAAGCTGTTAAAAAATAAAAAATATTTAAATATATTTAAACCATATAGTTAAAAATATTTAAAAAAATATGGGAAATTGCCTTTTCTGTGTCTGGGAAAGCCTCTGTGGGGCTTGAGTAGTTTTCCTTAGAATTTGAGTTTTTAGAAATTTAGGAATATAATCACTGTTTGTTGTTGTGAGTAAATTCATGTAAGGCCTACTTAAGTTTGCAGTGATTATTAACATTGTGTTTTTTCTCCCTCTTTCCTGTAAGTAGTCTGCATTTGTGATGTGTTTATTATATAATTTTTGTTTTTTCATTTATAATTCCCCTTTGTGGCTGTTGTGTTACCCTTATATATATGTTTATGCAGATTTAATGAAGAATACACCGTCAGCTGCTCGACTAAATTTGAAATGTGGATTTAATCGCAATGCCTAGAGGACCATAACTGTGGGATACAGCAGTATAGTATTGAAAGCCCACTTGGGCTGAATATGAATATATTTATATTTAAATCGAAATTAAGATGCATATATTAATAATGAGGTGGCACTATAGTAGGCAAAATCATGTTAGTAAAATCAAGTAAAATCTTGTTAACAACACTAAGGGCCTGATTCTAACTTTGGAGGACGGTGTTAAACCGTCCCAAAAGTGGCGGATATACCACCTACCGTATTACGAGTCCATTATATCCTATGGAACTCGTAATACGGTAGGTGGTATATCCGCCACTTTTGGGACGGTTTAACACCGTCCTCCAAAGTTAGAATCAGGCCCTATATGTGCCCACTGGGGCGAATATGAAATTATGTTAAATAATATTGAAAAGCTAACAATGAAATAAGAAGAATGGGGGAATAACTGATGAAATTGTATGGAATAAGAAGTGCAATAGTTCACAAATGTAAAAAAGTATATAAAAAGCATACAAAAAAGCGCATGTGCGGGGATAGAGGGCATGCTTCAAGATGGCTCCCATGTTTAGATTCATTTGAGTTGTTGGTGGTGGTCCTTTATTTATTTTTGTTACTGGATGTAGGTTTGACATTTCCAAGTAATCATGTGAATGAGTTACCCGTGAACAAGGTGTTGGACGCCGAAATGCGTTGGGTGTTTTCATGGTGCTCTTCATGGTGCTAGCGATTGTGGAAATTAAATAAATAATATGGTACTAGACGCAGCAAAGTTGGTGTACTTCTAAACTATGAAGAGCGTTTGTGGCCATTTATTTATATAATATATATATGTATATATGTATATATATATATATATATGTTATACATTTCTCCAAGTGCTGCTTCCACTGATGGAAGAAAATGTACAGTCGCTGAATTCTCTGTGAGCAAGGCCATACATGCCAAAAGGCATTAGCGTTTTTCTTGTTCTATGTGCACATTGCACCTACATTCCTAGAGAGCTCATGTTCTTGCATCAGTGAGAGCAGTGCTTGAAGATATTTTTGGGTCCCCATGCCGAATTCTACCCCACTCCCGCAGTGCAGAGTGCATATTTTCTTCCATCACTGTTAGCAGAGTTTAGATGGGGGAGGGTGTGTGTGTACTGTTTTTGTTGGATATATATGTGTATGTGTGTGTATATATATATATATATATATATATATATATATATATATATATATATATATATATATATATATACATACACACACACACAAAACTTGTGTGTAAAATATATACATATATTTAATTAAAATGTAATTAATTTAAAAATTAAACATATTTTACACTTTAAGTTAAAGGTAATTTATTTTGAAGTACATATATAAATAAAATATGAGTATTAATTATTTCTAAATAAAAATGTTAAAAAGTGTAAGTAATATGGTGTAGTTGTCATTTCGGGGTGGATAACCTTATGGGATAGTAAGGGGTTATTAGGGTTCAGAGTAGGGTAGTAAGGGTTTTATTTATAGAGATAAAAAACGTACTAGTAAATAGCCCTTACTATAAATAAATAATGCAACACAAAAGGATGATGGACGGTGTGCTGAAAGTTTTCAATCACTCACCCCGAGTCACAGATCTGGTTTAATACATCGTTCTTTTGCTCACCATGCCACCCCAGTTTGGACCCAGCCATATGCAAGTCATTCTTGACCATGTTCCCTATTGGAACAATCCAGCCCGAACTGCCAGGCCAGATCCTACATGGACTGGAAACAAGCATCCTGGGACCGGTTTCAGGGTATCACCCTTCATCAGCCAGGCTTGCTTGAATCCAGTGGCACAGTGAGCAAGGGACCCACGTCTGGGCATACCCTTCCCACTTAGAGCAACGTTAGCAACACAAAAGGAAGATGAAACTTTTCAACCACTCACTGATGAAAGGTGATATCCTGAAGCACTCACTGATGAAAGGTGATACCCTGAAGCACGTCCCAGGATGCTTGTTTCTGGTCCAGGGAGGACCTGGCCCCATGGGGAACAGGATCAAGACTGATTTGCAAATGGCTGGGTCGAAACTAGAATGGCATGGCAAGCAAAAAAACTGATGGATTAAACCCATATCTGTGATTGGGGGTGAATGTTTGATTTGCACTGCAGTCCGTCCATCATCTGTTGCTTTGGATAAATAAATAATACCTTTACTAATAGTAAAGGGTTTATACTTACAAACGTACCTACAAATTAAAGGCACTCCCAGTATGATAGCATGATGTGATGCAAAGATACTGCCATTGTAATGACCACAATGTAATGCCTCCCAAAGTACAACTGACATTTAACATTTTATAATATGTGCAAGATAAAGCCACTTTCATGAATAGCGTTAGATATGTTCATATTACAAATGGTGCAATAGATTCAACATCCAATTGGTGTGTGTGATAAAAAGCTTGCATTTTGCCACCAACTCGGAGTTTCCTGGTTGGATGCTGCCAAACCGGAAACAAGAAGTGCGTTCAGGCATATGCTATGCCATGTTAAGGAGCCTTGTTTGGTATCTATTATGGCATTAGCATGGGCCCACATTGCTGTCTTAGTACAGTCGCACCATGGTATCAAGGATGGATTCTATCTCTAATCACTGTCTGATATTTGATTGTTTGAGCTGCATCATCACTAGTTTAGGACAAGTTCACATGATACATGTGTCTGCATGATTAGTTTTATGTATGTTTTAGTACATACTAGTGTTTGATGCAAGCAGCATGAAGCCCTATGTATAGAGTATGCACACATTGTTTTTTTGATTAATATAATTAACCAAGGGGTTTATCATCCTAACCTCACAGCAAACGTTTAGATATATGTATGCCATGCCTAACATAAAAGGCGCTCCTTAGTTGTCAGCAGCTGCCCAATGGAGACATACTTGACGATTTCCATCCACTCATCCCCATTTTCAGTGTATTGATGACATGTAAGTTCCAATCATACTCTACTGCTGGGATAGTAAGCCAGTAAGCCACCTCCAGCATTTTCCAGCAGGCCTCCTTGTGTTACTTGGGGGGAAGCTTTGAAGTTGATAATCTGCAGTGTCCACTGAGGTCAGGATGCACAGGTCAATAAACCTTGTTTTGCAGAGAATGTCCACGATAACCACAGACGTCTGACAGCTAGTTCTTGAAATTCCAGAATCAGAAGTAGTACTGCGTAGCCTGCCGCAAAGGGTAGTAAGTCAGCTGCAACATCCAGACTGGCAAGTCACAGTAGGCGATCAGTGGATGAACAGAATTACCAGGTGCATGGACATTTGCAGCCATACCCAATCACATCATCGCTACTTAGAATATGAGGGAATAGTAGGAAGTGTCACTTGTCTCCTCACTGTTGGTTTATGATGTAGGACAATGCCCTATCCCAGACCCCATGCACTCATAGGGGACACAGGTGTCATGGAGAGTTGAATAAGGCATGGTGCACCATGCTCATTAATAGCCCATGGAAGGAAGGGCTGGGCCATTCTATTGCTCTAATATTTTTCCAGTGAACTGTGGGGTACGGGACTGCTTTCAAAGCAGAAAGGGCTGCCTTGACCCAACCACGCCCTCACTGCCCCAAATCCCATTATACTTGATGCCCCGTGCACTGGGTGGCTGGTTTGAACATTTTTGCCAGGGCTGATTTTGGATTCCAGCCCAATCCTGTTGGATATGCTATGTTGTGACTCTGTGCAGAAATGGAAGGTGTATTGCTCTTCATATATGGATTAGTGTCAATTTCACTTTTACTACATGGTTGGATAGAGCAGTGGAAGGTTGACCAGACCATGCATATTAGTCACATGTATGTAAGTTGCAGAAAATGATGTAGGAGTTGGTTGGTTAGAGCATGGTGGGAGGATTACCGGAGGGGATTGAGTCTGTCTTTGCAAATATGTTCTGGCTGGATGTTTGGACTGGATACCAAAGGGGGTCGGTGGGCTGAAGTTCACCCCAGTAAATTAATTTCTTACTTTGGCAAAGGATGACCCGCAAATTTCTCCGTTTAACTTACAGGGATCCTCAAAGCATATTTTTTTGTTTTCTGGATCAGCATGTGGTCGCACAATTCCTACAAACCTACAACCAGAAAAAGTCTTGATAGAGCTAGCTGCCTGGCCATGAGCGTTAATTATACCTGCAATCAGCTCCTTGTCCTCCTCACATCCCTTGTGTTGAAGTGCTGTGAGTTCTTAGGTGTTGCTCACAGATATTACGTTCTAGAGCCAATCCCGAACGTCATCCATTCATCCAATACCACCTTAGCTGTACCAGTTGGTTATATATAAAGTCCATGCCAGACCCGGAATACACATCAGACACCTAGGTCCTCTGAGGGTGTGCGGGCTCAGGGCCCAGGTGGTAAAAGTATTGAAATCCTGAACGTTATACCGATGTTCTCTCTTATGTGCAATACCCTATTTGTTGTTTAAGACTAATTTGCCTTATCTGCTGCAGGCTCCGTAGGCTTGATGTAACAATGTCACTTTGTTTATAAGGTAATTTAGTGTTCTCTCTAGATTCATTACAGTGCAGCCACAAGAAGGTTTGTTGCAGACAATTGTAGAAGGCCCTGCATAATTGTCATGTAAGGTACAGACTACTCTCACTAAACTGGATGCACAAATTGGCTACTGGATGCGTCTATGCTTCCTTCGCTTCTATGTATCCCTCAGATTTGTTGCTGTGGTTTTAGTATCCTAGGGGTGGTAGTGTGCAAGCAGATCTACTATGGAATGTTTTGTGTCCTTGATTCGAACTTTTCAAAATACATCTCTTGGCTCTTCTTCCGTAATCGCTGTAGTCTGGCAAGGAAATAAAGTGCCTCAGGTCTTCGGTGCTGGCATCACATCTGGAATAGGTCCAAACAAACCATTTATTCCAAGGACGAATTACCCACTCAACACAGTTATCAGCTCCTGACTTCACAGAAATCTCTTTTCTTGAGTTGGCTTAAGCATGCCTGGGTAGGGTTGAGGGTCCTGGGCCGTATCGAAGATATTGCACCAGCTTATCTTACTACCCTAGTTAGTCTGTTCACGCTCCTTTATTGTAAGGCTTTTCTGAAAGTGGTTCACTCCATAAAATTAACTTTACTGGGTCATCTAGGGTAATTTGCCTAATTATTTCTCCTCCTTGATGGTGTTAAAGAGGAAACGTTTCCCCATCATCTTTTACTGGAGCCCTACTTAACAACTGGTCATTAATTGGCATCCCATATCAAATTCTAATACTGTTGTGAGGACTTCACCAATGAGAGAAGCTTTTTCCAGCAAGAGTTTTGAAACAGTGGGTACTTTCGTTGTGCTTTTTGGCTCCTTGTTATTGTCAGCATAAGACAGAATTGTGTCATGTTAGCTGAATTATTATGGCAAGTTGGGGTGTGATGTAGTTACCAAATATTTTAATTTGGCCCCCACAAGTGGTGGCTGCTGACTTTGCTTTTTTAATACACTTCTCTCCTTTCAGTCAGTTCTGAGGGCTAGGCTTATGTGGTGATATTTGAACTCTGATGTAATTGGCACATGGGGGATCCATATGATATATTACTTTGCATTCCCAGACTGGAATTAGTCACATGTGGTTTTAGTTCCATGCAGTGTTGCCTAGGCAATTATGGCAGCAGACGATTTCTGTGCACTTCTGTAAGTGTTGGGTCACTGCTACTTTTCATCAGTTGGTGGCGTGTGTTTTCTTGCCTTTTATTTCATGCTGGTATCCTGTCGTGTCGCAGAATTTGCTTTCTATTTCAACTGTGTATTTTGCTTGGAATTAAATGTCTGCTGGTGTGTGTTGTCTTCTGACATGTTGTGCGGTGCCATTGCTGTTGACTGTGCCAGAGTTTGATAAACTAATGTGTTTTGGTGTGGTGCACAGGCACTGGTAATGCTGGCATCAGGATGGCTTGGTAAACCTTTCTCCACGCCATGATTCTACTTTGTGAGTTACAAGTTATGATTGTCTCTTGAACCTACATAACAGTATATGTGTGTAGTTAGAATTGACCTTGCAGGTGGTGGCATGTTTCTTGTGGGGGCAGTAAAGAGTTTAGAGGAACTACAATGTATGATTTGAGTGTGTTTTCTTGATTACACGTGATCATGTGAGGCAGACCTCCACCAAACACAATAAAGCCAACTTCCACTTCCAGCATTCATCATACTTACTGTTTACATGCATGCTGTGCATGTGTAGATGAAGGATATAATTCTATTTACACTCCAGCCACATGTGTAGATATAAGAGGACAGGAAAAAGACAGTGACAGAACGTCTGCTGTCTTTGATGGCACTTGGGCCCTCATTCCAAGTTTGGCAGGCGGCGGTCGCCGCCCGCCAAACTTACCCCGCCAATTGGCCGCTCCGCGGTCAGAAGACCGCGGAGGCCATTCTGACTTTCCCGCTGGCCCGGCGGGCGCCCGCCAAGGGAACACCCGCTGGCCCAGCGGGAAAGGCCCTGCAACACAGAAGCCGGCTCCGAATGCAGGGGTGCGACGGGTGCAGTTGCACCCGTCGCGATTTTCACTGTCTGCTATGCAGACAGTGAAAATCATGCTGGGGCCCTGTTAGGGGGCCCCTGCACTGCCCATGCCATGGGCAGTGCAGGGGCCCCCAGGGGCCCCACGACACCCGTTCCCGCCATCCTGTTCCTGGCGGTCAAAACCGCCAGAAACAGGCTGGCGGTAAGGGGGTCGGAATCCCCATGGCGGCGCTGCTTGCAGCGCCGCCATGGAGGTTCAGCCCAGCCAGGGGAAATCCGGCAGGAAACCGCTGGATCCCCTTTTCTGACCTGCCAGCCTGTTGGCGGTGCTTTCCGTCGTTCACGGCCCTGGCGGGTTTTACCGCCAGGGTCGGAATGACCCCCTAAATGTGCTCACCTTTAGCACTGGCTAAGCTGTCCCCAGATTCTAAACTCCTCACCTCATTAGTCAAGAATATACTCGATTTTGGCCAGACCTGCATTATTCCATGGATGGCAACCACCATGCCAGTGATTCTGAGAATGTCCCCCATTATGGCACATGTTGACTCAGTCGAGCATGAGATACCCAATATAAGCCAAGAATGATCACAATTACATCAGGGGTATGGCCTGTCATTTGTCCCAGATGCAGAGGAAAGAGGAAGGATATTAATTGGTCAAATGAGGAACAGCCCATCTGGCACACTCTCCCCCTTTCTCTTATCTCTCTTACACAAATGTATGCAAGTGAATGCAAGATGAGCACATTCATGCAAACTCACTCCTTCCCTGGCCACCAAATCACTACCCGGCTGCAGTATGCAATCCCAAGTAATCTGCCTCTCTGCCACTACATCCGCGCTGTTAGTGAGGACCTGCAGGTGCTCATACAAGAACTCTTGTCTCATCTCAACCTTCTAGATAGCACATTAAACACATAAGCGTAAATGCTAGCACTGAGCTTTCAGTATATGACTGGTCACTCAAATTGTATTATATTTTGTGGCGACTGGCCATATGTTGACTGGTTGCTCACTTCTTGTGTGACCACATGACTTTCAAATGCATCATCATTAGCTGGTGGGCCATTGTTCAGAACACTGTTAGAAAGTTTAGGGAGGTGATGTCAACCTCATCTTTCTGTCAGCCTAAATAATGCACTTGTGATAGACCATTTGACACATTATATATGTGTTTAATTTCCCTTTTGCTTGCTACGCTTAGAGACTGGATTTGTGCAGTACCACCTATTGCATTATACAGAAGGTGGTGCCTCACAGATTCATCCTCTTTGAATCCGACGTGTGAGGCATGGTTATATCCCTACACCCTCATGGATGAGATACCACTGTGATTATGTCTGAGGAAATTTCCTGATTTGAGATTAGGTGAGCAATTAAAATCTTTCACAGGATTATCCCACTACTAGCATTCACTGCCTGCTTCATAATATGTATAGGATGTCCCTTACAAGATGGCTAGGTATACCTTTATTGAGGTATGTTACTTCTTTGCGGGAATCCCTTATTCCTGCAGTTCCAGCTTCTACACACCTTCCCACTTCATCTGCTGACGTGGAACACAACTAAATCCGAGTGTGGGCCTTTAAAGTCCTGGGAGGATCTGCCGATGCTCCACTGTCATTGCTGTTGCACTCCATAGAGAACACACTGTATTTCATCTAGAGGAGTGTTCAGTTTCGAGAGCCTTAACATTCAAGGCACTGGTCTTGTATAGGCCAAGATCAGTATGTTTTCCATCTCTAAATATAGGGGCAGAAAAATGGTATAGAGGGTAAAGTGCTAGTTGATTCTCAGCACTTTTGATCATCATCATATCACAACTGGTGAGGTTAGGTGGTGCACCTGACTATACCAGTCACTGGCCAGAGTGAGTGGGTCCCCATTGGACTGAGCATTCCGTACTCTGTGGGTGTTGACGGTCACCCCTTGACAGTCATGCTGGGGAAATGATTGTGTAAAGAGCTATCACCCAGCATCTCAGGGAAACTTCCACACAAAGGACCAAGCATCACCTTTGACCGCAGGATGTGACTATTGACGGTAGCCCCTGCCTAGAGGCAGTTATCATCACTGATTTTTCCATTAATAGACCTAGACAAGGCAGGACTATTGCCACTGTGACTGGGCGGTCCTTTTTTGATGACCGTCGGGTCAAGGCTTAATTCCCGTGGAATTGGCAGAGGCTCCACAGATGGAGGCCTTGTGGTTTCCCCACCTCTGAATGGGACTTTAAAAATGCAGCGTTGGGGACACCAAGGGCATACCATGGAGGCATCAGGGTTGATGTTTGTGGGATCTTTATATTAGGGAGCTCTCAATCTGAGCTGAAATGTATCAATACAATGAGAACTTTTGTAAACAAAATCCAAAAAGTGTGTAATGCTTCACGCACCAAGAGAGCGATTAGGAAGTCAGGTGGAAAACTAGTTGAGCACTGTACCAGAGATATCTAGGGTACTTAGTGTGGTGGGAAGCTCATCTGTACTTAGTGTTCCATGATGATAAGTTAGTGGCAGGGGTGAGTGCATTGAAGTCGAGGCGGTAGAGGAAGTTGGGCCATTGAGTGAGAGAGGTCTTTCAGTGGAGAGAAATCTGTATTGTTTTTAGCTTAATAAATTATAAGCGTTAAGATAGATATGATTTTTAAACCTTTTATTAATATATACTTGTAATGCTTTACAAAGGCTAGGATGATCTACAATTGTGCAATGTGGCCCCAAACCTGAGAAACCTTTTCATCCAGTTCTGGTTTTAGGTTATCTATGGATGGATTTCATGGGCAGGTAGCTTGACTTGAGCTGATAGCCTGGAACGAAGGGGTCACAGACAGATCCAAAAAAAACTGAGACTTATTGGAAACATAGGCCCTCATTCCGACCCTGGCGGTTTCAAACCGCCAGGGTGGAGGGCAGAGGAAGCACCGCCAACAGGCTGGCGGTGCTTCCCGGGCTATTCTGACCGCAGCGGTAAAGCCGCGGTCAGAAAAGGGGAACCGGCGGTTTCCCGCCGGTTTTCCCCTGGCCCAGGGAATCCTCAATGGCGGCACTGCTTGCAGCGCCGCCATGGGGATTCCGACCCCCTTCCCGCCAGCCTCTTCCTGGCGGTTTACACCGCCAGGAAGAGGCTGGCGGGAACGGGTGTCGTGGGGCCCCCTAACAGGGCCCCACAAAGATTTTCACTGACTGCACCCGTCGCACCCCTGCAAATCCGCCGGCTCCATTCGGAGCCGGCTTCCTCTTTGCAGGGGCTTTCCCGCTGGGCCGGCGGGCGATCTTCTGGAGATCCCCCGCCGGCCCAGCGGGAAAGTTTAAAATGACCCCCGCGGTCATTTGACCGCGGTGCGGTCTTTGGGCGGTTTCCGCCCGGCGGATGGCGCCCGCCGCCTGCCGGTGTCGGAATGACCCCTATAGCTTTAATGGTAGACCTTTTTTTAACAGGAAGGAGATGGCTTGCAATATGACCTTAATGCTTAAATCCAAAGAGCATTTTAACTGCGACATGTGGGACTAACTGCAGAAGATAGCCCGAAAGTTATAAGTACAGCCTACTGCTGTAAACTAGACATGTGTAAACAGTAGAATTCACTACTCTTTTCTAGTTGTCCCTAAGCTTCAAAAGGTATGATTTTCTTTAGCTGTTTGGAAGAAAAGCGTTTATCGGCTACAGTTTGGGTCTGCAGAACATGGCATAGGTCCTGGTCAAATTTAAAACTTAGATTATATACAGAAGCAACACATCATATACCATAGTCACTGGCCAGAGTGATGGTGTCTAGAAAGTGGAAGACGTCCCAAAGAGGATGATCTCAGTCTTGCTTGAGTTGCCTCGTGCAGCTCACAAAGACTGCTAAGGCAGTAGTACACTGGTAGGACCAGCAGTCATGGGTGTCTTGGTTGCCATCTAATCTGAGTTACTTTCAGCCATAGTCATTGGTATAAGAAGCATTTCCAGAGACAGTAGGTCTGTATTTAATGTGCTAATGCGTAAAGCATTAACACATTAGGGCAATACACACAGGAGGAACCAGTTGGAGTAGACAGAGAGGGCTGTATTTGTAAAGTCGTCCCTTATGCAGACCAATGCAAACACTGAAGTGGAGGTGGAGGGATAAATTCTGAGCAGACAATATCATTAGGGGAGATATATATATATATACTCCACTGGGCTGAGCCAAGACATGATTGCCACATTCTCAACCCATTGGCTCGTCAAAAGAAGCCCATGGTTAATAGATTTGGAACAAAACCCCACTGTGTGTATGTTGTAAGGAGTGGGTCTGTTTGATAGCTAGTTTGAAAGCGGATGGGGCAAGAAAATAGAACTAAAAGGAATACAACAGACAAAAGGAAAAAAGAGAAGGCGTTGCAAAGAAATAAAAGAAAGAAGGGAACGAAAGAACGAGAAAATGAACACACAACTAAGAGAAGAAATAGAGCAAATGTGTGAGACAAATGAAAAAAGGGAAGGAAGCTAGCGAACAAAAGATAAAGAGGAAAAAAAAATAGTGCGAAAGATAAAAATTAACATTAGAGAAAAAAAGAGAGATGGGGAGAGAAACAAGCAGTGAAAGAGCCAGGACATGTATTTACTGACATATTTCCCACAGGCACAGAATGAGAAAATCACTTTGACACTTCAGGTTTTGACCAGTAACTTGTGGCTTCCACATACAGACGGGAAAAAGAGGGATTTATAGTAAGACGTGAATTGACAGATAAAGATAAGAAAAACATCACAGGAAAGAAGAAAGGTCTAAAAAAATAAAAATAAAGTGAAAAGACACATACTGAAAGGAAAGAGCAAATAAAAAAGACAAAGAATGAAGGGGAGAGAAAAAATAGTGAAAAAATGAATGCCTGATGAAGAAAAAAGAGAGGAACGAAACAAGGAAAGAAATAACCATGTATTTGCAAATTTGAAAGAGGAGGTAGCAAGAGGAAGAGAGAAATAAAAAATGAGTAGAAATAAACGGTTGAAAGAGAGAGAAAAATTTTTAACGTGTGGATTTTAAGAGCTGGAAAGATAAAAGTGGGAGAGAAAGAAAACATTTAGAGCAAACTGAGTAAAGGAAAGAACGGAGTGAGGAAGTTGAAACAAACCCTCCCAAATAAACATGGCAGCTAAGAATAGATTTCATTGGCTCCCCCACGTCCTCAAACAGAAGTCAAAGTGTGGAACAGCCAGGGGCACTGCAGAACAGCAGGAGGTGCATTAGCAGAGTTGTATGTGAACCCCAATGCAGCAATATTGGGGTGCTTTGGATCAGGATTGGGGGTAAAGACAGAGCTGTGTCCCAGCCCAGTGCTGGAATAGAAAAAAGGCAGCGGGTGAGGAATGAAAAACCCAGCGCCGTGTAATTCCTGGTATTGGAATAATGGGGCACTGCAGGTGAGGGTTGAGGTCCACTGACAGAGTTGCATGTGGGCTGCAGTACTGGAATTGTAATGGACACACAAAGTCAGAAGTGAGATACGTTAATGGAGCTATGTGTGGAACCTAGCATTGGCATGCCAGTGTTGCTGGGTGTTAGCCTGGAGGTACCCTGGTGAAGCTGGGAGTTGGTGCCCAGCATAGTAGTGGAACTGCCTCTGCACCACAGAAGCGAGGAGTCCTGAAGAATGTATGTGTGAGCCTTAGTACTGAGAAGAAATGTGCACTGAATGTTAGACTCGAGGTGCTCTGGCTGAGCTATGTTTTGCTCTTTTGGGTCTAGTATTGGCTTGGAGGTGGGACTGAATATTAGAATTAAACTGAACCAGTATGGCGCAGAAATGGGCACTGTGTCTAAGGATTCTGGAGCCCTGGTAGAGATGGGTGCCTAGGCTATAAGCAGTTACAAGTGATCCTCCAGGCAGGCACACTTGGTAAAGAAAATCCAAGCCAAGGAAGGGTGGGAACCAGGCAGCTGAGAGCGGCTACAGAGAGCCCATAAAGACCAAATGTGATCAAGATAACGGCCTGATTTATAGCCTTGTTTACAGCTAAGCTCAGAGCAAGAATGTTCTGCAAATGAAAAGGGAAGCTTCCCTGGACAGAAGCAGGAAACAAAGTAAAAAATAAAAAAAAATCCCCTACAGACCATATAAACAGGACCAAGCGTGATTATACAGTAGTTGGTCCCTGCTCCCACACAGAAGGAGGGACAAAGATGCATGACTGACTACTAGGAAGCAAGGATTTTTAAATGACACTGAAACTAACAAATGAAATAGCTGGAAGCCTACAGAAGTATCCTTAAAAGTGTACAAGAGGTCGTACGCTTATGCTCGACCTAAAAAGGTAGCAAATGAGTGACAATGAAGCCAGCCAATTGGAAGAAAAGGGTGGGCTCTAAGCCCATTGTAAACTAACAGTGCATTTCACGACAGCGCTTGCACTGGCTGGATGGTAGGTGAGACCTATAAATGTGGTTTTCCTCCTGGTGAATCTTCGTATTTAGCTGAAGGGAGGTGGATCGGGACTCTGGAGTGCCTAACCAAAATAATGTCCAGTTTGTATGGTTAGAAAAATTATTATTGTGATGTGTTCCAGAAAGACCAACTTACTTTGTACTCCAACCATTCCTGTTGCCGTGTCTCAGTTGTGTTGTAGCTTCCCGCTGGCTTCCAGTTTCCAGCACAGCAGAACTATTAGTTTTCCAAGCTCACACTCACATGTACTCTAAGGTGCCACTCCACCGTGTGGCCAGAAGCAGTACGGCTTCTGGTTTCAATGCAATACATTCATAGTAACCGTTTGCTGTTATTTTTACTGCTTTTGCCATTGATATAGCACACAATTGGACATTAGTAGGATATTGCACGGCTTTCGGTAATCGGGGCTGACTTTACCGAACAGTCGAGGTGTCCTTCTTTATCAGCAATTCGTCTTTTGTTGCTCCCTTACTTTATTTACTGCCCCTTTATTAAGGTCTGTGGAACATATTAGATTTATAATCAAACTATATATCTGCTCTTGTCTTTTTCAGAATAATCTGGAGGCAGTTCTAGAAAAGTTACAAGAGAGTTCTATAAAGACAGAAGATTTTGTTACGGAGATAGAAACACTTTACAATGCTGTTGAGGTAAGTGACATAGGACTGACGTAGGCCCACTCTGCTTCTGCAGTTCTGCTTACCCTTTCGTTCTGCTTGTGCTTATAACTGCCTTTTCCATTCCCTGCTATTGTTTTACAGAATTAAATGTGATAAATGCCAATAGGTTTTTTGTTTATAGTCTACGCTTATATCTTATCTATTTACCGTTGTAGGCTATGTATAACTACATTATATTAACAGGGCGTCGAAAAGTACAGATTCTGTCACTCAGCTGCCAAGTTTTCCAGATCCATGCGTGATGTGCTGGTCCAGTCCAGGTTTTCTTTTTCTTTGAATTCTGGGACTCGTAGTCCTGATTTATAACAGCATAAATAAGTCACATAATTCACAGAAAAAAACATGGACTGGACCAGCACATCATGAATGGGACTGGGAAACTTGGCGGGCTGCTTGTGTGTCACATTATCGGCTTCCTTTGTTTTATGGTAGCGATTTATAATACATGTGATTCTGCTATCCTTGGTTAAAAACCTGTCTCTAGTGTCTTTATAATAGGCGACTTGTGACCCAGTAGCCAATTTCTTTTTTTTAATCAATTCTTTATTTATTAAGCTTTTCTGTTAGCCAGAAAAAGAGAAACAAAAACCAATCCATTACAGTGCAACATTCACATCACATGGCTCTGGTACAACAAAGAGCTTGCAGCAGTGCTAACTCATCTTAGTGTTCAAGCATAGTGACCGTGAGTTCAGGTAAGTCCACACCAGTACATTGGCAGGAGGATCACGTTTGTCCATAGGAAAGGGTCTCTTTAGGCTCGGTTTCTGACTCCCTCCAGGAGGTCATCCTTTCACATCCATTCACTTGATTCCCCCATATCTTGAATATAGATGGCCCCCAGGCTGCTCCAGCCCCGTTCACCCAGGTCCATGTCTTTCCATTGCAGTGCCCTTTTATCTCTCTTTACGGTTTGCTATTTGGGACTGCCTCCACCTTTCCACTCACGGGGGGCTGTGTCTCCCTCTCTGGGGACACCACATCAGGCAAGATGGCGATTGACCAGACCAAATTAAGAGTTAAAGGCCGCTTTTATTTTGACAGGAATGCAGCTCTAAATTTCATTAACATTTTTCAATTTAAATTCATTACCTCACTAATACAAAGAAATTCACCCAACACCCCACCCATAAACCTCCCCCCAACAGTAAAATGCATCAAAACCATTCTTACCACTTCCAGTCTCCACCATGCTCATAGTTTTCCTGCACAGGCTTCCCCATCTGACTCATCCTGGTTCCCCTGTGTCCCTCATCCAAAGTTACTTCTGCAGTGCCCCAAACCCTTCCAGCATGTCCTGAGCTTCCTACATCCTGCCACCAGGAAAAACCCTGTTAAGGCATTTTTCCTGACACCCCAACCCCGGATTTTCTTTGAATATCTGCTGTCATCTGTCGCCAAAACAGCGAGAACTTAGATCTTCACAACGTAAAAAGATGAGCTGTCGCCGAAACAGCCTACCATAGCTCTCAGCACCATTCCTGAATAGTCAAAATTGAAATAAAAAAAGGTACACTGTTGCAACAACAATAGAGAGGCATTATTGACAACTGAACCAAAAGCGACTGACAATCATCTTACTTGCGTCTCTACATATACTCCGCTGTCTACTACCTTGAAAGAAATGATCAACAATCGATGGTCGATCCTCAGAAGTAGAGGGGTATCAATACCTAAACCTTTGTTTGCCTTTAAAAGGACCACTAACATTAAAGACTTGGTAGTACATACCCGACCATTGACAGACCCACATGAACCAGAGCAGATGACACTTTGGCGACTCCCACCAGTAGTTGGTCATCATCCATGTGGTAATTGCAACGTTTGTATACTTACCAAATGGGTAAACACACTAGACTTAGACCCTATTGGTACCTGGCACTTTTTGAGACTAATTGCAATACCCGTAATTGCATTTATATGATCACTTGCCCTTGTGACTTACTGTATATTGGAATAACTACAAAACCAGTCAAGGTCAGGATTAATGAACACCATAGTAACATTAGATGTGGACGCCTCACCACCAAACTTAGGGGGTTATTCTAACTTTGGAGGAGGTGTTAATCCGTCCCAAAAGTGACAGAAAAGTGACGGATTTACCACCAGCCGTATTACGAGTCCATTATATCCTATGGAACTCGTAATACGGCTGGTGGTATATCCGTCACTTTACCGTCACTTTTGGGACGGATTAACACTCCTCCAAAGTTAGAATAACCCCCTTAGTGTCCACTATCTTGATGTAAACCACACCCCTGATGATATGTGGTGGGTCGTCCTTGATACTCCAAAACTTTCTTCTAAATCTCTATTAAAAATAGAACAATGCTGGGTCTTTAAATTCTGGACCCATATCCACGGGTTGAATGATGATATACCGTGGATGAACTTCCCTTCTGCTACTTGATGGGCTCATTACTTATGATATATTGATTTTCTGTTATTTCCATCATATTGCGTGTTAGTCAGTTGAGCACCCTTAGTATCTCCTGAGGCATCTCCCAATTTCTTGACGTATTTCCTACATGACTTCCATATGGTCCTCCTTTTAGTCTATTGTCAACAAAGTTTTTTTCAATTTTTACTTATTAAGACTCGAGTATACCATGTTGGTAATTCGACCTTCACTGTCTGGTTTATTACTGTCCCTTTAACATTTGACGTACGTACTATGATCTTGATCTATACAAACACCTTAGATTACCAATACAAGGGTACGCACCCGCTGTATAGATATATTTTTTTATTATTTTTTTCCATTGCGCCTTTACTATTGCACAATGCTGTGTTTCTTTTCCCCTCTCTGTTGAAACGACAGTAGTCTGTCGTTTGTATCCCCTTTCTTTCTTACTGAGGGACGTTGTCCTTTTTCAGTTTCCAACATTTACGGAGTGCCGCCACGATACACTTGACCTCCCCCGCTGATTGGTTGCCCGCGCCTTGACCTTTCTTTTTTACCTGGGAGCCGTGTTCGATTTCTACTTTTCGGGAACGCGACCCCAGGGTAGGTCTTCGGCCACGGACTGTCACTGGAAATTGTGAGTAATATCGCTCTAATGGGGCGATCTCCTCCTTGGGTGTTTTTTGGAATATCGGTATTCTGGCTAACTAGACAATGCTTTGGCCATGCTACAGTGGACAATGACGCGGTCCTCACTTCTGTTGTATTTCCTTCGTTGTTTGACCATACAAGCACTTTTCATTGAAACATCGACCACTTAGCTTGGTTTACAGTAGATTCTTTCTGTGTCAACTTGAAGCAATATACTCTTATGTTTAATGAATAACCGAGATTAGGTATTGCCTCTTTTTTCTTTTTTCCTATTTCATGTATGTGTGTTGGTTCAGTCTATACTTCTGTAGAAATATAAAAGTTAATACAGAAGTGTGGGGGGAAATAATTGTGCCTCACTTGAGATTATTAACTTATTACATCTTCATATCGTGTCTTATTCGTGTATTAATAGCAGTATACACTTTATCAGTCCATTACTAATTCAACCCTCTTTTTGAGTATCTGTTTGTTTGTCCCACAAAATCATTATTTCACATTCCTTCTGTACCTATTTAGATACGACGACAGCCTAACGGCACGCTTTTTCCCATGGAGACCCGTCCCTAATTGAGGATGGTAAGCAGTAGTGCACCTGATTACCCGTTTACCACCTAGCATGGCATCACGTTAGCACTGAGTGCCACGTTACTTTTAATACTTACTATATACATTTAGTGCATTTTTGCCACTGTCAATGGATCCTGAAATTATGTGGTCCTTATGTTTTGTGTTTTTCTCCACATGCCTCCTTCCACCTTATCCATATTGGCCTTTTTTTACACAAAGGTGTATTCTTAATGTAGTTTTCACTTTAGCTCTAGAGAAGTTTTTTTCTATGTGGTCCTGATGAAGCGCCATTCAATCCGTTAGGACTTTCTGAGGTGCAAAACATGTTGACCTTTTTTAGTGGTCGAAGCAAGTTCCTTTCACCATTATTCTGGTTGAGTGTGAGAACATTATTTCCTTTTTGCTCTACAGTGTTTTTAATCTTGAATGGGACCCTGCCTCGATCAATTAAATATGGTTTGGAGGTTCCCAAGCCAGTTTTAAATTTCCTTTTTTTCTCCTGCTTTTTGTTCTTTGCCTGTAGGTCTAAATTTATTCCTACTTGCTCATAACCATGGCACATATTACCAATTAAGATCTCTGACACAGTGCCCCCTTGTGGGGCCCATCAGTCATTGCAGCATCGGTCTGACGAGGAGCGAGCCTTATGATGAAGCATGACCTCTAACGAGATGTGTGAGGGCTCTTGCTTCTGTTCATAGAAGTGCCTAGTGGTCTCTTGACGTCATTCTTGGCACAGTGTACCTTTTTTTGTTTCGATGTTATCACTAGGAAGACTGTAAACTTAACCATCTAACCTCCTTGCTTCTCATATGATCATGTAGTCAAAGTTGAAGCCAACTTTTGTCTGATCTCAGTATGTATAATTCGTTCCCAATAAAAGAAAGATGTACACCATCTTGCCTAAAAAATTGAAAATCCTCTTTTTTTTTAATGTCTAAGGTGGTCGGTGTAAATGTGGCGGTACTACCGCCAACAGGCTGGCAGTACATACCGCCACATTATGACATTGGCGGGTTGGCTGCCAACCCGCCATTATACCACACCGACCGCCATGGCGGTAGCAGCCACCGGGCCAGAGATAACTATCTCCAACCTGGCGGCCGATAGTGAACTGCCGGCGGCATTTTAACCCTGCCTACCGCCATGGTTTTCGTGGCGTTCGTAACGCCACAAAAACCATGGCAGTAGGCCCTACCAGTGACAGGGAATTCGCTCCCCCTTCCAATCCCCCCATACACGCACACTCACAGGCACACACCATGCATTCACACACCCACTCGCACAGGCATACACACATTCATACACGCATGCATCCATTCATTCACGCATGCATCCGTACACACATTCATACTGGCACGCATTCACATTTTCATTCATACACGCCTTCTCACACATGCACACACACACCTGCAAACAACACTACACACACATTCACATTCATGCACACACTCACACATTCATGCACACACTCACACATTCATGCACATCCTACCCCCCCCCACACACAACACCCCACACCCCTGTCGGAAACCCGACTTACCTGCATCCAGGGTGTCTTCCAGCAGGGGACGGTATGGGGCGCTGCTACCGCCAGCAGCGCCCGCCAGCAGAACACCACTAGGTTGTATAATTTGACATACTTCGTTTGGCGGCGGTCTACTGGCCTGGCGCTGCTGGTGGTAGCAGAGCCACTTTAACACCGTCCGCCAATATGGCCATAGCCAGATTTCTGCCCTTCTTGTGGCGGAAATCCAGCTATGGTCATAATTTGGCAGACTGATGTTAGCTGTGGCAGCGGTCTTTTGGCGGCCATTGCTGCAGCGGTTGGCGGCACTTACCACCAATGATGTAATGTGCTCCTAAATGTTCTAACCAAACAATGGCCTTGGATCTAGCTAAACGTTGCATTTCTCTATTTACTTTACGCCTGGCTCGCTCTATTGCAGTAAACTTTACAGCACCTCTCCAAACTCTTCTAGGAACTAGCCTAGTGAGAATGATTTTTGTTCCACTCCAAGATTTACCAATAATGTTCATATCCTTCTTCAGATCTTTAATAAGCCCAAGCCCTGACAGCTATACTAAACCATTCTCAGCAAGCTGTGGCAACAGCACATCAGGACAAATTCGAACACTCAACAGATTAGATAAACAAGGCAAATGTTGTCCCTATTTCATACCTCCCTTCCCCCAACACTCAATCTTCAATTGATCAGTCCGGAAGCCTAGGTTCTTCCTGAAAGGCCACTTCTTAGCTCGCTTTGCTGCCCATTTTACAAAAGAGTGTCCAACTATCCAAATCGATAGGAAAGCCAGTGTAGGTCCCACCACACAACCTAAAACAAAGAAAACACTTAGCATAGCTAAAGAGACTAACAATCTTCAAACTCCCTAATGTACCGCAGGCAACAATCAGAAGACCAACAACCCAATCTTTTACCTTCTTGTTTAGAAAAACCCAACCTGGCAGCTTCAGAAGCAGCACCAATCCGAAAAGAGTGTGTGTCATAGCGTAGAGGGTCTTCTCCAATAAATTTTTGGGATTTTCTCAAAAGACCTAGAACTTGTGTTGCAGTCAATAAGGACCCATCCTGATGAACAAAAATATTCCCAGAAACTCCCCCACCATCCTCCTTAAACCTGTGCCACGCTGTCACTGGGCACGCTATACTTCCTATCGTCCCGTTTAACACCTTTGCGCACTTTCCTTTCTGATCTGTTTTTGAATATTCTAAGAAAATTTGCAGCTTGTCGCCTGATAATGTTATATTTTGAACACTCAAACCACCTGAACGAGTGCTCTTCACAAGCTCTGAAATTTGGAACGCACCAAAAAACAACCAACACATACATAACTTAAATAGTTTTTGACCAAACGGAAAAAACACACTACATCTAATGTTGCAACCAATTTGAGCAGTAATCTCACAGAGATAGGATTTCTTACAAATCTGCCCCTTTGATGTTCCTTTGCCTGTCCTTGTAACATCCTTTTGCCCATCTCTCCTGCTGTAGGTTCATAGCCCCAGAAAAATTTACTGTAAAATCTTCAACCAGCTAGCTTACCAGCAGTCGTGGTTGCCGAAATACCTTTGTTTATGTTATTCATGATGAATTTCAGTATATCTTCCCTATGTAATAGGCAACCTTGTTTGTCCTGAGATCTCGAAACTGCCCCCATTTCTATAAATTCTTCCCATGCTCTTCTGTAGGCAGTTGTTGTATTCTCTTCTAGTGAATTCTCCACCAAGCCAAGCATCCTTATTCTGCTAGCTCCCATACCTCTTGAGGCACTTCTGTTTTCATCAAGTCTGCTTCGGGTGCCAAACCACGGAATATCTGCCACTGCGAACAAGACAATGCATCTGCTATATTATTGTTCGCATCTGGCACATGCTTGGCTCTGAAAACAATGTTAAACATTAAGCATTCTAGCATGAATCTTTGCAGTAATTTCAGAAGGTGTTTATCTCTGACTTTCTGACCGTTGACCAAGTCCACTACTGCTCTGTTAACATTGAAAGTTACCGTTTTGTTCTTCAAATGACTACTCCAAACAGCCAAAGCTACTACCAAAGGAACAAATTTAAAAAAAGGCAATTTTCCTTAACCCATTGGAGCGGCCATTGTTCAGCACACCACCTGCCTTCCCAAAATAATCCAAAACCTGTGGATCCTGCTGCATCCGAAAAAAATTGCACTCTCCAATCAAAATCAAAAACCAGTGACCACATAGTCCAATGGTATGGCAACTGAACTCCTGACATGGCAAAACCCAGGCATCTACAAAAAGTTCTACCTGCTCTGACCACTCTGCAGGCAAAATTAAAATGCCCTAAAAAACACTGGATTTGCTGTAGTTGAAGTGTTGTCGCCACCAATGCTTGCTCTAGTAAAGCTACAATTAGATTTTTTTGTCAGGCAATCTTATTACATATTCACCGTATCCATCTCAATTCCTAGAAAAAACAAACAGGTATGTGGACCTTCTGTGTTCTCAGCAGCTAGTGGTACACCAAGCTCAGCTGCCATATCTTGGAATTCTTGAAGCGCCCATTCACAATTGTATGTCTTGTCCTTTCCCACAAACAAAAGATCATCCAGGTAATGTGTCACTAGTTCATTGCCTGTCCAGAAACTAAAACACCACTGTAAAAAGGAACTGAAAGCTTCAAACAAACTGCACGAAATAGCACAACCCTTAGGTAATACTTTGTCTACATATAGCTGATTGTCGAACTGAATACCTAACAGTGGAAAATCCAAAGGATGAACCGGCAGTAGGTGAAAATCTGATTTAATATCACATTTTGCTAGCTTAGCCTTAGAACCTACCTGTCTGATCAATGCAAAAGCAACATCAACTGTGGCAAATTGTACTGCATTATCCTCTTTTGCTATGTAGTCATTAACTGACATACCATGGGGCCATGATAAATGATGTATCATGCAAAACTCACCTTCAATCTTTTTAGGAACCACACCAACCGGAGAAATCATTAAGTCCTTAAAAGGCCAATCTGAACATGGGCCAGCCATTCTTCCTTCGACCACTTCTTTGTTTAGTTTTTGTTTAATAACCTGATGATGCTCTCTCGCGGATTTAAGATTGGCTGCAAACGTTCTATATCTTGGACTTAATAACCAAGTCAAAAGCCCTCTCTGAAATCCCATTCCAACTTTGTAGCTTCTTCTCTTTCAGGATAGAACTTCAACCAAAATGACAGGAGATTGATTGGCGTAAAAGCCTTTGTTAGCAGGTTGAAATGATCCCCCCCCCAACTCTGGTTTGACCATTCCCTCCAAAACCTGCCTGTTCATTGAAACATTGTAAAATTGCATGTTTTCGACCGCATCTTGAACATTCATGTTTATATTTGCAGGGGTTCCTTGGGCAGTAGCTCCTGTTAAGACCCCAACAGGTCCCAGAGTTAAGGTTTTGACCCTTACCCCATGATTCCACCCCGAAAGAGGTGGGCTACCCGAGAAAGGACTGATGTGTTATTGCTAAACTGCTGACTGTATGCATAGTTGGAGGCAGCCTTTGAGAGTACATCACTGAACCCATAACTCTTTATCTACCTCACCCCAGGGTTTTTCAGATAAAAGCACCATGCGGGCCCTAAACTCTTCATCATAGTGAAACCAAGCAAACCCTCCAAATTCCGTGCTAACCTTGCGAATTGTGTCTATATATTTAAATATGGATACTGATCTTTCAGGATATTTTTCACAATGTACACTATCATAAATTAAAAACACTGATGTCTAAGTGTCTATTGTTGTCGGCACTCTGGGCCTTTTCGCCAATTCCCAATCCTCCTCTCTGGAACCCTCTTAGGATTGTATTTCTCTGTGTAATAACTTGTAAACATCTATAAACTCTCCTTTCCAAATCTTTTCTTTTGTGTCCGTAGTAATATGTGCGCCCAAAGGCATGGACAAACCCATATATGGTAACCTTTTTACACCTTCATTCTTATTCTTTTTACCACTATCATTCTTTTCTTCCTCTTTACTAACCTATTGTTTCTCTTCAGCAATATTAGCTCCACTTGCTTCATCACCCACTGACTTAGCCATGTAATCACCTTCTTTATTTCTCTTGTCAGTTCCCCAATATCTTGATCTGTTTCAACACTTTTATCAGTCAGCATGGTATTCATTCTTTTATCTGCCATTTTACGTGGAGCCCTTTCTTCAATAACCCCCAGCTACTCCACCATTGAGTCTCACCTGTTCGCAATCTGTTCTTTGGCTCCGGCAAGGCTTTCTTCTGTCCTTTCTTGTCCTGTGAACTCCTAACACCCCAAATTATTTCTTGAAATCCTCTTTGTAAATCCCTTTGTAAATGAACTTTGGACAAACTTTTATTATTCCCCCCTCCTCTCTTGATATCTCACCCTTTAACTCTCCTTTCTTATTCTTCCAATGCGGAATTTCACCTTCCTCTAGATCCTCATCTTTCTCTTCATAATCCAGCTCACAATCAAAATCACCCTCCACCTGCACAGCACTCCCACTAGGACATTTCCCATCCCCAAAACCCCCATCATAACGCTTCCAATCAATGTTTTGATAATTTACACTTGTGGTTGCAGCAATCTTCTCCTGCGCTGTCAGGATGGTTGCCCCAAACCTCTCCCTCTCTTCTGGCCGGTCCACCTGGGACACCTGGTACCCAGCCGGCTGGACATTACTGCTCTTCTATGTCTAAAGCAGTATTTTCCCTTTCTTGTCCCGAAGATCGCCGCAACCTGCAGGGGCTGTGGTCCTGACCCCTAAATTTCTACCTCATCATGTGAAAGCCAAACCCACCTTCCTACTTCTTTTTTGCTATCTACAGTAGTAAAACCCTCTTTCACCTTGTCAACTGGTGCTTTTAGGCTCATCAAAATCACTGTATCCTTACTCCTTTTTATTTCATTGTTTAAAATCTTTTCTTCTATATTTTCTAAGTCTGTCACCGAATTGTTATTTTCAAACTACTGGTTTTCTGACTGAAAACCGGCAGAAACTTGTCCTTCTGAAGAACATTTCATAGCTGGCAACATACGTTCATGATTTGCTATTGATACAGCCTTCAAAAATGTTTCTTTCAGAGTAGTTTTAAAAATGGGCACTACGTTGTGTTCTTCATTTGTGCTGCGACGCTCAACTGTGCTCACTGCTGCCCCCTCCTGTCTGCTTATGCTGTCCACACTCTCCTGAGGCAGAGCTGATTTTATGCATAACTTTCTCTTTTTTGCCTGGCAGCCATGCTCCACCAGAGTCGGCTTTTTATTTTTAGAGTGTTTCACTATTTCAGTAGGCGCTGAATCGTCATTAACAAAGACGCATTCAACTTTACATTTTTTTAACTTGCTAGCCCATTCATTCTGCACCGTCTCTTGAATACGGCCTTATGCCGTTTTTTGTTTGACAGGTGGTGAGCAAACTAAAATGGCCGCTGCCACTCCACTAGCTGCAGCGCGCTTGGGTCGCTCCATGCCGGCCCACGCATGAGCCAGGACACCATGGTGAATTAAATCAGCTCTGCCTGCCTCGCATGTTATGAAAAGCGCTTTTCTAATTGCTTCTGACTGTTCAGACATAATTTAACCTACCGCTTACTCTGACAAACAACCTAACTGCCTTCTCCTGAGGACCAGAGTGTCAGAATAACCTAAAATAGCTGATTCTGACTAACTGCTACCTAACCTCCACACTATTTCAAACGGACTAATGGCAGGCCTTCATGTCTGTAACTCTCCACCTGTCCGAAAATGCCCAGGGGTGGACATCCTTTGGATGCCACCCCCAGGAGCCCACATTCAGTGCCCTGCTCTGTGCCGCCCCTCCCACTTCCGTTATGTCCGGTATCATGTACTCCCAATCCCGACAGTCATCCTCCAAGCGCTCACCCATACGAACTTCTTTTATGCATCTCAGTTCCCCCAAAGACCACTCCATGAGGTCCCTGGATCATGCCAGAATTGTGGGCCAAGCAGGAGAGAGCCACCCAATGGCAACTCTGCTTGTCACCAGTAAGAGACTCAGTTGGGCAAAATTATAACATATCCTTCCTTCTTTGGGAGACGGGATGAGGCCCAGTAAGCAGTGTAAGCAGCACAGACCTCATTTCCTTTAAGGCAAATGGGCTGCATTACAAAAACAAAAACTGCTTTATTTAAAAGCAGTCACCGACATGGTGGTCTGCTGTCTCCAGCAGGCCACCATCCCTGTGAGTGCTGCGACTCGCAAGGGGGTCGCAAATTGCGACCCACCTCATTAATATTAATGAGGTGGGCCTTTTGCGACCCCCTTGCGACTCGCAGATGGTGTCAGTGACACCATCCTGCATCCGGCATTGCGACTTACAAATTGCGACTTACAAATTGCGAGTTGCTCAGGCTCGTAATTTACGAGTCGCAATGCAGGAATTTCCTACATCTGGCCCAAAATCTCTTGAAACATGTATATCACAGCTTATTTATATGTTTCATTTTTCACTAGAGATTCTATTTTTATTCCTCATATATGCAAAAATGATTTCTCTATTATGTGAAAGAGCTATGTATTAAAGATTTAAGTGGTTTGTGGAAAAGGCGATGGTGTGACCATGTATTATAAGGGATAAAGTACCATCTGCTGTACATGATAAGGATATTGCAAGTCACCTGGAACGCCTATGTGACTTGCAATATCATTTTAATATATGTCAGGGTTACTTTGTCCAACTTATATAACTGATGTTATGTTGTAGAGTGTGATGGAGTAAGCAGATAAGTGTTTGAACCTGCAGTTTAACTTTTATGGGGCAGACCAGCATAACACCCCAAAAAAGTTGTAATTCTTCTCTTAAACCATACCTGCAATCATTACCTTATACCTTTTGCTCTTCACAGCTCTATAGATAGCTGCTTAAGGCCGCAATAATGACCAGCGGCAGCAATAAGATTGCCATTAGGCATGCCTGAGTGTTTAGATGTTGGTTTGAAAAGATGAGAAATAGCTTGCCCTAATTACCAGAGCTGTTCAAGTGCATGCTCTGGAATGGGTGATCACTTGCCCATTGCATCAGGACAGAGGTCTCATTGGCATAGGCACGTTGCAGTGATGTGCCTAAACAGTGACTTCAGTGCAACCTAGGCAGTTCCTGGTGGTGCATGTCCTGACTGCAAGGATCTGCAGAATATCCTGTATTCAAGAGGTATTCCCCACTTATGAAACTTTGACCATCAGAAAGAGCAGAGCATGTGCTCTGTAAAATACATCAGGCATTGTATCTTTTATTAAGCATCATATCTTTTATTAAGCAGGTGGCAAGCCCTAGTCCCCCAGGACTAACCTCCAACCAGCCGAGGCCCTTTCGGATCTGGCTCCATGCTTGAGGCTCCCGCTTAGCTCCACTTCTGCCTGCTCTCTTGCACTGCCTCTCTTGCGCAATCTCTCTCTCACTCAATCTCTCTCACCTCTTTTGCCTCTTTTTTCTCTTTTTGTGCCTCTAATTTGTACTCTGTGCTTCTTTTTTGTTATTATTGTGCCTCTTGTTTCCCTTTCATTCACACTCTGCCCATTGTTTTCTGCCTCTTTTGTTCCTATGATGTACTCTACTCACCATTTTGTGTCTTTTCTGCTCTCATTTTGTGCCTATTTCTCATACTTTTTGGTCCCTCCTTTTTGTTCCTTGCTCATTTCTTGCTGTCTCTTTTTTGTGCCTCTTGGCAGGACCCTCTGCTCTGATTGTGCTGCACCTCTGTCTCCCCTGCCTGTGCCCTTGTTTCCTTCCCTTCTTACCTTTTCTTATCTCCTGTTTTCCTGCTTCTCGCCTCCAATCTCCTGCACCGTTCTCTTCCACGTCCACTTCCCCTTGCGCTCCTCCCCCACTCCCAGGACCGAATTAAAGGTAGTCGCACTGTTGATTCGCCACTAATGCGCCAAAGGCAAGCCTCTCTGCACCAGTCCATGCCTAGACTGTGCCCAGTGCCGGAAACCCTCATTGTTCCCAAACCACCGCTAGCCCGCTGCGTTCCTTTGATCTCTGAACCCCAGCCACCACTCTCCACACTGCTACTACACCATTCCTCTCAACACGAAAGGAACTTCACCTTCTCCTCAGGTAGATTTGTGTGCACTCTCACTCCCACCCCCCTACCACATTAACACCCCTTACCTGACACCAACACACCTAGCGCCTGCCAGACCTCACACACCAACCCCCCACCATACACTTTTCACTCACATGTTTGTTACTTAACATCTGCTGGCTTGGCAAACACACAGCGAGGATATGAGACCTTCTGAATGACCAAATCTTGGACCAACCTGTTCTTCCTCATGGAAGCTTGGCTCGCCCCAGCCTCGGCACTGGGCATTGCACTACTATCACTACTGGATACAAAATTGTCAGGCAAGACTGCCAACACAAGGCTAGAGGAGGAATCAACATCCTTTTCAAGGACTCCATCTGCTGCACCACCTCTGCAGACACCGCATCCAACTACATAGAGCACCTCACCTTCAAGCTACAGATCACAGCAAACTCTTGCTGTGTGGAACCCTCATGTACAGTCCACCAGGTTCGCTTACCAACTTCACCAGTGATATCACATATCTGGAAAGAGTCCAGGATACCTTCTATAGTTCAGAAGTACCCTGGAAATGCTAACACAAGTACACATTCCATTTGCACCCTCAAGGCCCTTTTGTAAGTTAACCCGAGATGTTTACATATGACTCCGAGATGTTTACATATAACTTTGCCAGTAGTGCAACTCCTGTACCTTGGTGGAAGATGGTTTGAAATGTTATAAAGTTGCACATTGGGAAAGGACGATCAAGTGGAACATGCTTTAGTCCATGAGAGCATTGCTGGCCTCTGCCCCTCCCCAATGCCCAGGAAGCTGTCACTCTGTGAATGAATGCCACTAACAGGGCATCTGGTACCATTCTAGTGCTCCTAGCGCTCTTTAACTCACAGCACTGATCACAAGGAAGAAGGAGCCCCTTTGCTGCCCCTTTGTTTCTTGTGATTTAGAAGGAATCACGGTGTTGACATTGAGAGACTGAATGTCACTTTTATATGATGCTTTTTTTTTTACTGCAAGCCTGACACTAATTATCTCAAACTCTGTGAAGGAAGAAATCCTTTTAATACATTGGTTTCGCAGAGTCTTACTAGACGCAGAATTAAAGAACCTCTTTACCCAGTCTTGCATCACTGACAGTCACCAACAATGCACTTCTAGAATGTTCCTTGGAGGATGCCAGCTGAGGTTTGAAGGTGTATTGTGAGACATTCACCTTGTGGCCTCTTTCAGTTTGAGCATCATAAACAGCAGGGAGGAAGCTTTGGGGTGGCATACAGATCAGTTTACAAATCTTCGTTCGAGCAGGGCGCTCAGGTGCAGCAGATAGGCACTGTGCCACACCGACACTCCTATTTAAGAAGGAATGTGGGTATTTGTTGCTCTCCTTATTTCAATATCTACTACAAGAGAGACTGAAACATATATTTGACTCGAGGGTTCAGAAATTAAGCATATTAAGTGTGTTCTTTAAGTGGCACAGCCAATCGGTTTTACTGGTGCGCCCAAACCTGGTTTAACATATTTATGCTTTTTAATTTGTTCCTTTAGGAAAATTGTAGCAAGAATGAGAAGTTTCTAGAAGAGCAGAATGAAGAGATGATTAAAAGTGTGGAAGCCCAGCATCATGAGAAGATGCAGCACTTTGAGGAAGTGAAGAAGTTGAAAATGGAATATTTATATGAACAGATGGTCAGCTTCCAGCAGAATATTGATACAGCAAAGGGGATACTGGAGAAGACAGTGAAAGAAACCGAGGAACACGAACAGCTAGTTTTTCTAAACGTAAGTGTAAAATTCTGTTTCTCTAGTTTTAATTTACAACATTCCCTCGTGCAACATTCCTTCGTCACAACATTCCACCCCTGCAGCTCGGTCCATAACATGAGCTGACGGCTTTTATCAACTGTTATAGCCCTTGGCAACGGGCTGTAATGTAATATTATGTCAACTCTGAAAATCATTCTGCAAATGAAAGACTTACGTTTGCTACGGGAAACGCAGCCTTCAGTTTTCAGATAGTCAAACATCTCTCCGGTTTACTAACAATTGGTGAAGATGTTTCTTCATAAAAATTCACCCCTAGAAACAGGTTAATATGTCCTCCTCTTTAACAAGTGTTGCTATTTGACATGCATTTACGCGATAGTGACCATGTTAATATATTGCGGTCACCTTGGACTTGTTGAAATCTGCTTTCAGGCTTTTAAGAAGCTATCATTTTACTCAGATAGTGATAATAACCCAAATAGATAAAGAAAGAATAATATTACTGGACAAAAATAAATAAAACCCTGCATATTTAAATGTATTTGAAACAGCAGAAAGAGTGATTAATTCGTTGTCAAGAGTTTTGTTATCAGTTCCTATCATCGGACTTCTCATTACAGCAATTGTTTTGAAGGGACATTCAGAATTTAGAATCGAAGTTAGCTGCTCAGGCTAGTCAACAAATCAATACATTTCAATAACGTGAAGCACAATAGTCTCCACCAAGAAGAAAGAGAGTAGTTAGATTTTCAAACCATAAAGGTTTATTGAGGGCTAAAATGTTTACAGAAGGCAAAAACCATCAAGATAGTGTGAATTAATAATCAATATGTGAATGTAATAGTTAATATGAAGTACAAAATAATTAAATCCATATAAGGTAGAGGACGAACTACCATAAAGCTGCCTCAAAGGAAAAGTAACATAACATCAGATCTCTCATAGAGAGCACCCTACACTGCCCTAAGCTGTCCTGAAAATGGATATAGCATTTCTTTTCCATAATCTACTCTGCACTACCTTAAATAACACAATTCTAACATTTGCTACAACTACACATGGTCTCCATAAAATGATCCACTCAGGCTAGAGTGAAAATATACAATCCCAAGCTCATTAGTTTCTCAGGATCCTCCACAATACAGCTTCTCTAAGTATTCCTCCAAATTAGAAAAATCACCAATAACATACAATACTTTGGACCAGATTGTACTCTGCAAGTGTACTGTTGCAACCAATTAGGGCATTCTCATGCATCATGTAAAAGAAAACATGACCCTTGGGAGAGGAAAGTGAAGGCACATCAAGCTTGTTAATTCGGACTTCATCTTGGTCTAGAAGTAAAACGCAGGTCAGGAACAAGATGGCACCCAATGGTAGCCATTTTAAATACAGGCTTTAATTAGCTATGGTAAATCTAAACCTGAATAAAACACAGTTAGTAGCATTGGCATGTTAAAGAAACATGTAATACGAAAAAACCCTTTCAAACACAACACTGAGCTCAAGGAGAAATTAAAATTTAGATAGCAACAGAATAAAAGAGGTTCACCCTATAGTATGAGAATTGTGTACATGTATTCAGTGGTGTACTGGCTATACTGGGCACAATGAAAACATCTGGCAGGCTGGTCCTATGTCAGTTTTCAATCTTTTTCATAGAAACGATGGAAAACATTGTAATCAAGAGACCATTTACCAATTGATGCCGTTCATATAGGTTGGGTAATGTCAAATTTATGTATACGTGAACGGATGTAATGAGCTAGAAAACGTAATTTATTAATATGAAATGACTGCAAAAGTTCTTGCCAAAAGGTTGCATCATTATAGCCATACTGAAAGTGCACCAAGCAGTATTTATTTTGAAGAGACTGTTTCTTTAATTGTTTTTTTCATGATCTCAGTTGTGTTTCCGGTTTTGTTAAAAGTACTCTGTTTCTTCTTTCTTAGTCAGCCCAAGAAATCAACAACAGGTATATAAATAGGATTGAAACGTAGTTAATTGTGCGTGAGTATTGAGAACAGCATGGTTGCTGTGTGTGCAGTTGTCAGTTTTACGCATGCAGCCACTATAGGAACATGAATACAAGACAATTCAACCCAGACCCAATTATCAATCTCAACAGTTTCTAAGTACTTTCAGCACAATCCCCAACCCCTATGACTAAACTTCACAAAATGCAGTGAAATCGCTCTTGTTCCATCCATCGCATTGCCTTCCTCTGGTATTTAGAATGCTTGTGTTGATTCTCAAGTTGGGGACCCAGACCTGAATTTGGATGCAGTCAGTAAGTTTACTGGATCTTAGGACAGGAGGCTGAAAATATAAGCTAGTAGACGTGGGTGTGAGACACTGAAAACATAAAAAGAAAGGAAAACAGATGCAAAAGTGTGACAGCGCAATTGACAAAAGCAATTTGCTGAATTTTGACTAACAACTATGATCATTTGTCTTTTTGGACCATGGTCTGTACAACATACGAATCAAAAGTAATTAGACTTAGATTAGATAAAATAGGCAAACACAGCTTTCAGTTTTCCAATAGTCAAACATCTCTCAACAATTGATGAGAGTGTTTCTTCATAAAAGCGCACCACTAGAAATAGTTAAATGTATGCCCTCTTTGAAAAGTGTTGCTGTTTTGCCTGCGTTACGGTGCCCATGTTAATATATTTTGGTTTCTCCACCCTCGCGGATGCAAAAAAGATCATGTTGGTATAAATGGACATAAAAGATTGAAAAAGTATCATATATTTAAACTTAATTGATTGGCAATGTAGAGCTATTTACTGGCAATCCAAAATCCGCAGCTGCTGTCCCATTTCTGTGCATCTTTTCACTGAAGTGTCTTTAAAGATAGCCCGAGATGTGTGGGTGGCAATACCCATTGAAAAGCCATGTCCAGCCCATTTTTTCCCCTGAAGTCCATGTGTTCAGATTGGACCTTAACAATGTAAAATGCCCTTCGACCGTGCTTAATTTGACAATAAGAAGGCAAGTATCTACCTAGATCACTTAATTCAGATATAGAGCTATTAATGTATTTGTTTATAACGTGGACAAGGCCAGGGATCATTAAAGTACTATACAGCATATGGATTTGTGTATTGATTGGTGCTTAGGATAAATCTGATACATAAAACAGAGTCACACAGTGGAGTAGGGAACTTGAGAAAGCCTAGATTAAACGTCCTCCGAGTTTGGTGGAAAAGGTAGATTTTAAGTTTTCTAAAGGCTTTCATTGATGGTCGTGGCCAGGGATTGTTCTATAGAATTTTACTTTGAGGTGGATGACCTGTGTTTAGGAGAGTGCTTGCTTGTTTCTCTTCAAACATAAAATCTATATTTTTTCGTTTTGAAGGGAATCAGTGAAGACTTATGTTATTTGACAGCACCAAAGCATTTGTTTTAGTGATACCTAAAGCTAAACTTGCTTAGAACTGGAATTTTGAATTGTTCCAGTCACCATTGTTAATATTTTTTAAGAATTCTGATGTGAGTTGAAATTTTGGCACCAGTTTAATGTTGGAAAGTTTCTTTTTTAGGGTCAAGCGCTTGCAGGTGCTCTGGCCCCTGTTGTAATCGCTCTGTGGGCTATTAACCAAGCCCATCAGTTTGATTGGTTTGTGGGCTTGCCTTTTAAAATTCGCTTGATTTCATTAGTGAAAGGCATGCATACAACATGCCTTTTCCGGTGTTTATCCCTACTCTACAGCACCGGTAAACTACAGAAAACATACGAGGCTCCGTGTTTTCCGAAAGGCTTCTGCACTATTTCTTTTTATTTCGTACGCAGCACGATGTCGCTGGGCAGTAGTTGAGCGCTTTGTATGACATAGACCCTGTTACATGGATACTTCTACTTTTGCTGGTAACATGGATAATTGCACTTTTGCCGATAAGTTTCACTGCAAGCAAACTTCTGTTTCCTTTTCTGTGCCTCCTTCACTCCCATGATGACCGTTGTCTCGCATATGTGAAACTGTTTTACCTTTCATTATCAGTTTATGTGGCAAAAGAAAAGTCCGGTTAGGAGTTTACAACGTCAATGGCTCTAACTTGAGCAAATGCGAGACCATTGCATTGCAAAAGCTTGTTAAATATTGCCATACCTACATATGTAATTCTCTTTGCTGGTTGAAAACTGCTTAGGACTTTTATTCATCTTACTTAAAATGTTATCCCATGGCACTTCCATTTTCATTCTCTTCTCGTTACATGAATAAAAATAAAAAGTGGCTGGGTTTAACTAGAACATATGGGATTATGGATGGCCATTAATCTTTGCAGAGGTAAAAGTAAAGTTAAACATTTGAGATTAAGCAATATATATATTTGTGTAGTAAATACCTGTAACTTTACTACTGAAATAAACCGTTGGCAATGTGTTCTCATTAACACTTGATGACTTCTCGATCTTGGTTAACTGAAGATTATCGAGAGATTCGTTTTATTTATTTTATTTACCAGAAATGCTCAGAGGGTCATCTCTAACATGAATAAAAATTGCCCTTAGTTGGTGCTGTATATTTAAAGGCCTGAACATTTGTACTGATCAGGAAACAACATTTGGCTCAATATATTGCTCATTTCTGCAGTGTTCCCTTGCTGTCGCCATTACATTGAGTCAGCTGTTGGTGGCAGTGTGGAAAATGAGAACATTTCCAGTCATGCATTGTGACGAGGTAACCTCTGTGGGTAAATTTTGCATCTAGTTTTTCTTATATGATTCCCTTGGAAATCTCAATCCTGGAGAGATGAGGTAGAGAGATGCAAAGTGGACGTCATGTTCGAATCAGGATTACAAATGGTAGAATTTGTGTTGAAGCAACACCATAACCTTCTGAGTTTTGCCGCTCAGAGTGGCAGGAAAACATATAATATTAACCCACAAGTCTCATTCCAAGTTGCAGAATTCTTAAATGCAGAGGCAATGCTGCCACCCATAAGTACCTTGTGGTATCAGTATTGCAAGGTGTGGTACTTACATTTTAAAACAACAAACCACACGGCACTTACACCAGTGTGGAAGATGAAGTAGACACTTTCATAGAGTTTTGTGAAACAGTGGCAAAGAAGGTCAGATGTGTGGGCGAATATACATATATCTTCAGTTAACTGGGAGCATGGTGTATTTTTGTGTTAAGGATGCTTAAAATAACACTGAACTCTTTGCTAAACTCTGCGTTACTTTATTACGTGCTAATCAGCTTGTTTCGTGTGATGTGTATTTAATGTATAATGTCTGTCTGTTTTTAACCACTAAAACGAAATAGTTCTTAGTGGACTTTTTTTTTATTTGCGTAGAGAGTGTAACTCATTTTAAGATCACTGCTACCTGTAAATTATCAAAAGTGACTTCCTTTTGTCATGTTCTTCACCATAGGCTTCTGTTAGCGATGGAGAACACCCTTTCATTAGAAAAGATGCCAAGCGCATTTTCTCTGTTTGACCATTATGCAGAAAACTCCTTGAAAAGCGACCAGAAGATGCTTAAGCACATCGCTGGTAAGAACTATTTTAATGCAGATCCTTCATTATTAATGAAAGAATTACATGTATCACACAGTTAACAAAAACATTTGTAACCACAAAACGTGTAAATTACACTTAAGCATGACCATCATTTGTACATGTTGGTAATTTACAGATATCTCCGATTTACACATGTCGTTGATTCCTGTACATAGAATTTATGGACTTACGTATGTTTCCCTAACCATATTGGTGCAAACTTTACGCACTGGATATATCAAACATGCATAGAGTTTTGAAATGTTTGAAATGTCATCTTTTTCTTTTGATTGACAAATTATTTTTCCAATAAAAATGTTTTACTCTTAACTGTCCCTCCTTCTTATGCCCACTGTGTTGTCTCTACCTAATTTGAAAGCTGTGTCTTATTGAAGAGAAATGTGAACTCCCACAGTGATACTGGATTAAGACTCGATAGCTAGGGATGATGAGCAGTTAATGGCAGCAAATTGGTTGGGATTGCAATAACAGACTGGACTCTTTTTTTCCTGGAACAAAGAAGGTCTGATCATGTTTCTGATTCATGATTTTCGTGATGTACAGAACCCATGAGGAAAGACAGTCGCGGACACCACCTACATGCCACTTTCATGTGAAATCTGGTGACAAAATGACAAGTTTTACAAATATGAGCTCCAAACACCCTGATGAAAACTCTACATTATTATGGTGTGGTGGTAATAGAGGGAGGTAATACCACCTGTAACTGTGGAAATACCAATTCAGCGAAGTTCAGTTTATCTCTGGTCCGGTGCTACTTTGCATTCTGAGTTTCCAGGACAGAGTAGGTGGGGATATTACGTTTTGTTCCTTCACAAATGACACAAGGTTTTGTATAGCGATATTTGAGTGGAAAAAGCCGCCTGCTTTGACTGGCACATGGCTTGTAACCCTGCATCCTGGTCAGGAAGCCTGGTAGTCTTGATTACCAGCCCCTCTGTACTGAGGACCTCTAAACTGCGACGTCACCAGCGTTTTTTCTAACTACGTCCTCCATGTGCGAAATTCATCTATTTGTGCTCACTAATGTTTTTTCATTCGTGGTGTGTTTTCCTAGAGCACGCCACCTTCAGTGTTCTTGGAAAGTGGATCCTTCGATGCGCCCTCTTACTGTTAGTGTGAGCGTTGCATCATGCGCTTCCTTTTTTCTTTACAAGTGGTCGGTATTCTGAATGATTGTTGGACTATGCATGTGTTTTGAATTAACAATTTTGAGGTATATTTTTACATTGACACATTAGGAATAGAGTTTATCTCCATGTGTACTTGGATGAAATCTGTATATATCTACAAGTACTGTTTTTCCTTCTACTACAGTTTTCCTGAACATTTTCAATTTTTCTAAAGTCTGCACATGTCTGATGCTCCTGCAGTCTTTGGCTCCTGACATACCTCCTGCGGTCATTCTTATTGCCTAAAAGTGGCTTTGCCAGTTGCTCACTGAAACCATGAAGGCTTTTGTGCACCTAAGTTTTGTTTGGTTTGCAAAACCAATTTGTCCTGACATACATCCTGCATCCTTCATCAGTGAATCAGAAATTGTGGAAAGTGCAGTTACTAGTTTAGGAGTTGTGACACATTTTCAAGTTTAAGGTCGGTGCCTGGAAGAGGAAGGTGTCTGTATAGGTCACCCTGCAAAGGTAGGTGAACACCCACACTCTCACAGGTTTCGGGGTGGGTTGCTTCTCACCTCCCCTGGAAAGAATAAAGCAAAAAGCAGGAGTAAGTGCCTTTCAACAATGGGGACAAAAAGGGAGCACGCTGATACTTTGTAGGGGTTTTAGTGAAGATATTTTGCCATGGACTAAAAATTTCTCAGTGGAATAAAAAAAGTTGCATGCATTCCATTTACACATACCGTTCAGTCCACCTGGTGAAAATTCGCTCCCGTAAATTATATGCCATTGAGTACTCACATCTATGATTCTCGCACAGTTCCCAAAGTACTTTTGAGACCCTTTGCGAACGAATCAATGAAACATTGGTAAATGCCTTCTAGGGCTGCAGATGATTCTTTAATTAATGAAGATGGAGAGGAATAAACTTCCAGAGGCTGGGGGTGCAATAGAAAGGCGCTTCCACTTCTGTTCCCCTTTTAGCTCCTAAACAATGCAGGACAGTTAACATAAAAGGGAAATAGACCTGAGGCAAAGCAAAGGAGAAATACATAGGTAGCCGTGTCTGAGGGAAACGCAGACCCATGTTGAGGCCAGCTTTGTGGCGAATATATAAAGCTTTGATTTGATTATGCCTGGTGACCGGAAACCAGAGAATGGATTGATGGGTCATAGACCTGGTCGTTCTTCTGTATATATTACACCAGCCTAACTGCCATAGTTTGACCCCCTTGCAATCTACATAAAGAAGATAGAATGCTGAAGTAGTATAACTGGCATAGTTCAGTCTAGAATTGATCTGTGGATCACGAAAGGGGCTACAGAGATAATTTAAGTCTGTAAATAGAAATCTGTTCCAAACATAGGAGTTATCTTAGGGGAGCACATTTCCAACTTTTTCATTGGACCTTTTGCCAGTCAGTAGTTTCCAGAGAAGCTGAGGTTGCATCTTATCTGTTCTGACTGAGCGCTGAATGAACTGAGCAATACCAAGCTGCTGATACATTGCCTGTTCACTCATCAATTCGTTGACAGCATTCTGCTTAATTCAACCTAATTGGTTGAAAGCTGATTAATGTACACTTTGTCAAGTTTTGATGAGTAAAGCGCAAACTTGTTAAACCTGTAGTGCTTCTTCATCTTAGCTTTTCTAAAGAATAAAATTGTTTTTTTTCAGTTCCTCATACTCCAAAGCTGCAGCCGCAGGAGCCCAACTCAGCTACTGGCACATCGATAACAGCATATTGGCGAGTTAGTGAGGAGGACGTCATTGACTGCTTCCAGGTTTACTGCATGGAAGAGCCACAGGGAAACAGAGAGCAAAGTGGTATGTTAAATGGTCACAGTTGACTAGTTTGTGCATGACAATTGTACGCCACTCCA
Source organism: Pleurodeles waltl (assembly GCF_031143425.1). Classification (NCBI taxonomy): domain Eukaryota; kingdom Metazoa; phylum Chordata; class Amphibia; order Caudata; family Salamandridae; genus Pleurodeles; species Pleurodeles waltl. The sequence goes on along the minus strand of NC_090436.1, from coordinate 383,778,658 downwards.
TTGCCCCAGACAGGGTTTGCACTACTTAAATATCCACATATATATAAGCTTGCATGCATACTGTCAGAAGCTAGAGTCATACAAAGCTCACATTGCTTCAAGTAGGAAACATCACCTTCTCTATTTTCATTAGTATGGATGTTTGCAGCTTAAGGAATATGTTTTAAATGTAGACAATTTTGTGTAAATCAGGATAGCTGCAGACCCTACACTGTAGTTAGTGCCCATTGCGTGTGTTGAGTTTTTCTCTTTGTAGCACAAATACGAGTGTATAGCGAGCTGGTGGTCTCATGAATGACATATGCACTCAGAGGAAGACGTAGACTGATTCTGTGGGTGGTCTGAACATTTCAGTGAGGGCAGGTCCAGTGCAAAGTGTAAGGTGTTAAGGGTTTCAATTTAAGCAGATTTCATGGATGCTCAACACTTTTAAGTGTAGACCATGACCATGTCTTTCTGGTGTCAAATGCATTTTTATAGCAGAGTCACAGGTCTCTTGGTGAGCTGGAAGAACTCCAGTGGGCGCCCAAGTCTGGTTTATAACATAATACAATTGCTGTTAAAGGACCCCAGTGCATCCCACGGTATCCCAGACCATTTTAATGGTCACTTATGCCAGTAGCATAGATTGTGATGGTAAATCACAGCTGCTTGTCTCTGCACTTTCCCACTTCCTTGCCTGTCGTTCACTCTGCAAACCCATCCTGTTTTTTTGCTTTTCCAATTATTCCGCTGTACTCTTGTTGCCAGATTTTTGTATGATTTTTTTTCAATGCATGTACTCTTTTTATCTCAACTATGTTTGCTGGTTGATTGTACTATGTAGTCACTAAATGTTCAATAACTAAATATGTTATAATGTTAGCTCGTAACCTTTCCTCTTCAAGTCCAAAAGGCAGAACTCACTTTTTAGGTGCAGTTAACCTTCAATATTGCCTTTCACTGCATCATTTGGTTCAAGGTGTAAAGTTCTGTACTATATCTCCCTTACATTTGATTTCCTCTAGTGTTTACAGGAGTAGACCTTTGATGCTCTCCTCATCCATCTGCTTTATATCTCCCACTGTGATGTCCTCCTTTCTGACCTTAATTTTAGGGTAACAGGGAAGAAAGAGCCCTATAACCTACTCAAAAGAATTGCATCAGAAGCCCTTTGTGTTAGATTGTTTTGCTTATAGCCACCTATTGAGCGCTATATTCATTCATTAAGGAACAGCTTAGTGTTAAGCAACCATTATCAGGCAGGTACCTGTCCCGTTTGAGGTAACAACCAAGGTGCAATATTATTTTCAAAGAGGCCCGCTCACACAAAAAAAGTTTGTACACCATCATCATCATCATAAGAACTTTATTTGATTTTCAACAAATCATAAAAGCACACACATTCAATAACATACAAAATGTATTAGATTTTTTTTTTAGAATTCAAACCAAACAAGAGCTAAACTGATAAAATCGATTAACAAAAAAACCCTTCTGCACGACAGATCTCATGCCTATTTCTTTATACATATCGTTTTTTTGTAAAGATCGCCCCTCTGATAAAATTGAGAACTGCCAGACAGACTTCCTGAGATTCCAATGAATACAATAATCTCCAACCATCATAAAGGGAGGCTTGACAGATCTCAATAATAGGAGGAAAATGAACGCCTAGGGGAATAATAAAATGGACAGAAAAAAAGAAAATGAACAGCTGACTGTCTAGAAGCATTATCACAAGGACAAGGGGGAGATTTCCCACCCAACCCGCCTGAATCGGAAATGCTACTAAAAAATGGACAGTGCCTAGTCACAACCTGGTCAAATAAAATCTATGCTGGGAATTCGAAACAAATAATAAATAAAACTGCAACGCTAAAACAGGCGCAAACTCACTAACATTATTCAAAGATAATGGGCAAAGGGGGGGTTATAGGGGTTGCTTACGGGACATCCTCGCTCTTCCCATATATGCTGATTTCACAAGCCATTTCGCTTGTGGGTGGACATGTTTAACGTATCCTAACGGTGGGATCTTGTCATGATTGGGCAAAGACAAACAATCCGAGATGATTTGTCTGGAAAATTCTGGCTCTTTCGAAGATGCAATTTTGAACTACAACAATAATGGGGCTACACCTATTATACTATCCAAATAATTTAGTCCAACCTCTGAGTAAAAGACCCTTGTGGGACCATCAGTAGTATTCTAAGGAAGGCATTCTCTGTAGCCTGTAATTTGGGACAGTCGGTGTAGCTCTGGACACCTCTACCGTAGGAGGCAGTTGACTGACATTTTGCTTTGTACAAGGTATGCAGCACTTCAACTGGTCTCTGTCCAAGTTTGGCTGTGAAGCGAAAATGTGCTTCAACTATTCGGTTGGGTTGTATGACACAACCACTCATGCCTTAACAAGGCGGTCGGAACCACGACCGCTTCTTTACCACGCATGCCTTTACCATGCATGCCTGTACAATAAATTTTGTTGTAAAAGCATGCTTAGTAAAGGAATATGTGGTAACGGCATGAGTGGTTGTGTTATACAACCTCCCCTCTTATAAAAACAAAAATCTACCCCGATTCCCCCCACCCGCCCTGAGGCCTAAAACTACTCCCCCAACTTCTCTTCCAAAACCTGACCCCAGCCTCTCCATGCCTTGAGCCCTAAAGCCCTGCCCCTGAAAGAAAACAAAAATCCTACCCCGACCCATCCCACCAGCCCTGAGCCCCAAACCCTTCCCCCACCCTAAAAACTAAATTACCCTGACACACCCAACCTGTCCTTAGCCCTAAAATCCTCCCCACCCCTAACCCCTCCAAAAACCTGGCCCAGACCCTCCCCTCCCTGAGCCCTAAAACTCTGCCTCCTGTAAAAAAATAAAAATAAAAATAAACTACCCGACCCCCCACCTCCTCATAGCCCTAAATTCACCCCACCCCTAAAAACTACCCCCCAAACCCTGCCCCACTTACCTCGCTGCGTCCTCTTCTGATCATTCCTGCTCCTCCCATTCGCACCACTAGACAGCTCTGTCTTAACCACACATATGCATGGTTTAAGCATATGTGTGGTTAAGGCAGACATGCAGTCAGTCGTGTTTAAGGTAAGCGTTGTTCCGCTTGCGTGCTAAACATGAATGTGATTTAGCCCACGTTGTTTAGATTGACCAATGGGTTCTACACCCCCATGTCCCCTAGCATATTCCAGAGGTTTGTACACATTTTGACACCGTCAGTCCATGTTTCTCAGGTGCACTATGCACTGTGACCTCTGAAAGGGACCCTCAAGCCCTACACCTTCTGTTGTGAATACTTCCTACAGAAACCAAAGCGCTGTTTGGACCATTACTCCATGCTTCCCTGCTGTACTCGCTTCACGGAGTAAGTGCATGCATTGGAAAAAGTACATTTATTTTTGTAATAATAAGCTGCATAGCCCTGGTCTATGTGGAGCACGTACAAAGCACAGAACATGGCTGTGTGCCGTTTTTGTGCTATGGTGCCTATTCATGAAAATCAGAGAGGGTCCTCAGTAGATCAACTGCTGAGATTGGGCATACCATAATCTGACTGCTTGCACAGAGGGAGCTGAACCACAAGGCAACGATAGTTAAATTTTGTGATAGCCAAGAGTATATTAGCTAACCAGTATAAAATGCACCAGTGAAGGAAGTTGTCTGAGACCAAAGCGTAGCACGCTGTCCCCGATGGGTAGGTCCTACACATCTCCTTATATGATACACTGTAAATTATTGCGATCCAAAGGCATGAAAAGTAGGATCCAAGTGCTTGAAAATCAGCATTCTGCTGTCAAGGGCATTGCAGACATGTTACAGCCTTGCAACAGAACTTTAAAGCCAAATATAGTTGGTCAGAAGAGAGAAAGACATTCACGTCCATTATGCAGAAATGTAAAAAAGGAGCAATGTCTTGAGTCTAGATATGCAAGTACAAGCATGAGTGACACTTGCTTGGTGAATTTATCGAAAACTCGGCACCCAACATGGACCTCAAGATTTTAAACTGGTTAGACTGGAGAGGGACAAACCCAGTGGATGAATGTGAAGATTAAGAATTTAAAACATGTACTGGCCATATAGTACCTTTAAAGTACCGTCTAAGTCTTTAGATGAAACCTTCAAGCACCTATTCTGTGTGGTAATCCCACCTTGTATACTGTTTTACTACCCATGGCCTTGCAGGTAGAGGGATATAAAGTGCTCGCAGCCACAAGAAGTGAGGATGTTTTGTTCCACCCAGATCAGTTTATCGACCAAACGTGTTACATGTGATATACATTTATTTAGTACGGCCCTGGTTCAGAACTTTCTGTGCTTTGCTCCGGCAGAAAAAGGGGTCCAGACTCTGTTCAGAACTTCTACTTTTTGGGAGTAACTCTTCTAACCAGGGTAAACATCTAGGGCATTCATTGTTGTCAGAAAACACATGTTTACAGCCCTGCCAGAGAAAATCAATAATGTGAGAACAATGATTTTACAGATGGCTCTGTCTTTAGTTATCATTCCATCCCCTGGATGGAAAGACTCTTTCCTCTGCCCAAGTCTCAGGAGTGGGATTTTTCTTCCTTCTACAGAGATTTAGAGATAGGTGACTGTTCTCTTGGGACATTGTATTAAAACTTGGGTATGTCATACCGCACTCCTTTCTCTGCTGCTTGGCATGTCCTTGCTCTGATCTGACACCCCCCCATTCCCCCCCCCCCCAAAAAAAAAACACTCACAGGAATCCAAACCTTAACTGTGTAAAAGTCATGCCTAGCAAGCCACCTTGATGCCCTGAGTGGCAAAAGGAAAAGGAGGCACTACCAGGCGTAGACTAATATTACTGCAGTGAACATTGAGACCACTGCTGTATGTGAGTGAGGTCTTTAAAAAGAGAACTGGGCTGTTGCAGTGAGTAAGGACTTTGTAGGGAGCTTGAGGGTGGTACCCAAGTACGTGGGTACACCTTAGGATGCCTGGGGATCTCTAGTGGGGCAGGGTTTACCACATAGTCAATTGGATGCAAGCAAAGCTCCATGGGGAGACTGTTCTCTGGGCACCTAATACTTCTCCATTGGGAACAGAGCGACTCAAACATCCAGTGCATTACAAGGGAGGGATGCCCTCTTCAGTAAATAAGAAAGGGTTGTAAGAAGGGGTGACTCTAGTCTAGATCATGACACCCTTTGGGGGACAATTACTCAAGTGATTGTCCATTGTTGCCTGCATAATTGTAATAGGTGTTCACATACGTGCAAATGAATGCACTCCATAATCACCGTGGCACTGTGCTATGTTTTTTCTCCCTAAGGAAAATATTTCTATCTGTGAAGCAAAACTCTTAACATACACTCTCACCAATTTTAGAGACGTTGCCTCATATTCCTACCTTGGATGCAGATTTACTTCGATTCTTTGCAGGATAATATCTCTGATCTTCTCCATGGTGGAAATGTTCATACCTGACTTGTGAAAAACCACAAACTCACGAGTATTTAGGTGTTCACCTACATAAACACGCATCCCCACTCTGGAATGCCTACAGTACACCCTTGGATGTAAATTCACTTCTGAACAAATTACCTTCCAAATGTAAATTCACGTGTTGTGAAAATGCAGCATCACTTTGCATTTGTAAATAGAAGTATCTGGGCACATAAATTTAATGTAGGGTTGACAGATCCTTTGTGATTTGGCCACGATCTGAATAGAAGTGAAATGGAGGAAAGCGGAAGAACCACACGGTAGATAGGACTTTTAGGCATATGATTTGGAACTGTGGAGCTTTTGAAATGTGTAGTAGAAAATGATCATCATAAACACTATTATCTCACAAAAGAAACAGTGACATATAGCACTTTCCATGGTTCAGGAAATTAATATGGAGTCTATTCAAGTGAATACTAGGATTGGTTGGAACCCAGTGCGGAGATGCAATGAGGACCGTGACTGTGTCACTGAAGGTTGCTGCCATCTATGAAGCATTTAGCTCACGGGCCGATAAAATGGCCTCTGCAATCTTATCTTAAAGTAAAGTGCGCTTGGTCCGATTCTCAAATATAAGCCCTCAAAAAACTTGTGAAAGAAAAGATGGAATTGGATTGTAGGACTCTGTATCAAACAGAGAGCTACCTTGGTTTTTCTTGGTTATTTTTAGAGCTTTTAAAATAATAGTGGAAGTTACACTGGAAGCTTGAAGGGGAGGTGAGAAGAATGGTTCACCCCCAAGCATGCACAAGCTAGGGTCTTTACCTCAAGCAGGTCGACTTTTTTCAAGCAATAACCAAAAATAAGGAAAAATAGGAAGAATAAGGTTTTCTCACAAACAGTAAAGTTCACAGCAACACTGCACAAGTGTAAAGTCCTATAAGAAAGGGAAACATACTGAACTGGCGTGACCAGTGCCCATATGCTTGCATTTAGCTGTAAGACAGCTCAAGGATTAAGTACTTTGTGCAGATCAGGGTACTCAGATGTCATGTTCTAGCTAGTGGTGGCCACAATCAACTGTTATGTGGTCCTGTCACTGAGTTCTGTTGAATTTGTTACTTTACACTGCGAGAAATGCTGTCTATATCAGAGTGCTTAGATATCTACTGCTATTTAGAACTGTACAATACGCTTATTTATGACATTATTATCTTTTATCATTGTTTATACCTTGTTACTTTATATAAATTGTAGCTCTTTAAAATATATAAGGTGAGAGACTCATTTTTTGTTGTAAAAAATAATCTTCAAATCTCTATGCCTTTTACGATTCAGAACCTTCATGTTTACCTTTGCTTCCTCTAGGTCTGATTGAGGAATACAGAGTGACTGTGAAGGAAAGCTACTGCATTTTAGAAGAACTGGAGCCTGACAAGTGTTACAGTGTGTGGGTTATGGCTGTAAACTACACTGGGTGTAGTTTACCAAGTGAGAAGTTCTTATTCAAAACTGGTAGGTATCACTGGAGATTGTTGTAGGAGGCTACAGGCCTCTAAATGTGCAAATGCCAGAATACCATATTACCTACTGCATTTATTCTTGCCTTACAGCTGCCTTGTAATCGGTGAGTATTTGATTGGCACCAACCTTATACATAGGATCCAATGTGAGTGATACTAAATTCAGTCTCTCACTATCTCCGCCACTGATTACATATACAAAAACATGAGGGCCAGTGGTAGAAGCAGGGAAAAAGGAATGGAACAAGAGAGACAACAGGCATAGTACTCTACCACTTAAGCTTCAGTAATCAGCAGGTCAATGAGGCCTGCAGAATGAAATATCTTAAGTGTTCTAACAGTGTTTCCCACCCACAGTCTGCCATCTCTGTGGTGGGGGTTGTGGTTCATTAGGATGCCTTGCGTAAAGATCTTGCAGTATACATGAAGATTGGAACCAGATTGCTATCATCACTGCTTCAATCCAAGCCCCCTCCAAACTACCGGATATTACAACCTTCCACTTGTAAGTTTTTTCGTGTACAGCTCTGTGTTCTTCAGATTAATTTTCTGAATTCACTTCACTGGCATAGGATGTGAAGTAAGATGTGTCTTTGCAGGGCAAGCTTTAAGTAAAGAAACATGAACAACTGGGTGCACTTTCATAGAGGCACCTTCAACCTAATCACCCCTAGATTCACAAACTCTTCTATCGCAAATGGACTAAAAACATGGGGCCCGGTTCACAAAGGTAAACTTAGACTTTTGGCCTAAGCTTACAACTTTTCGGTATTCGCAAAGGTAGGTTAGGAGTCATATCTTTATGTCCATCCTCGGGCGGAATCTCAGCACTTGGGGCGGAATCTCCACCTTGAGGGCGGAGTTTCCACTCCACACCCGGAGTATACTCCTCGCACCCGGAGTGGGAGCTCCGCACTCGGGTGGATATCCGCCCGAGTGCAGAGATTCCACCCTTAGTGCAGACGTAAAGCTACGACTGGTAACTAACCGTTGTGAATAAGGAAAAGTCGTAAACTTAAACTTTTGGTCTAAACTTAGACCAAAAGTCTAAGTTTACCTTTGTGAATCGACCCATGGATTTCAAATGTAGGATTTTTTTTAAATGCAGATTTTTTTTAAATGCAGATTTTTTGCAAGTAACCACACCTCACCCTCAACACTCAGGGCAGGGATTCTTTCATGATTAGCATTAAGTGCATCATCCTCATTTGCTCTAGCTTTTTCTAGCGTATTTTGTGTGAAGATATCTCAATATTAACTCAGTTACACATCAGGAACTGAGGCAGATGCTGACTGATCGAGAGGAAATCTATAATGATGTGCACAAAAATCCTGCAGAGCAGTAAATGGCAAATTCAGCCTCCCTTCCTGCTAGTGAGCCTCATATTGACGTTCATTCCCTTTAAATACAAACTACCTTTTCAGTATTCATGTGGATATATGAGGTGGTGTGCAACCAAAAACATGAAGTAATACCCAAACCCCTGGGCCATGTATGTCTGATTATAATCCTGTTACTACTAAACAGGTTTTGTGCATCCTGTGCCAGACATTTTTTCAAATTCTGTTGTGATATCACTCAAACACCCTCCTTTGTCTTGTAACCTACCACCTAGAACTGTATGGATTCTTTGGTGACAAAAATATGACAAAGATGCAAAGAAGGTTGTGAAGATTGTTAAGCAAGGTGTTCGATTATTTGTGTGATTAACATGAATCCTCATACACCCCCAATGCAAAGATATCTTTAAGTAATTCAATATATAGGTAGATCTATCTTTGTTTTACAAGTACCATAGATTAGGTCTCACCTGGCAGTGCACAACATTTCACAAAGGCACGTGCACATATTCGAAAAGTTATAAAATACAATTATAGTAAATTGTGGGATTTCACTTATGCATGGTAGACAAATGGCACACCTATGCACTGCTTCTTGAAGGCTCGTGCCTCACACCAGGCCTGGAACAAAAAGGAAAATATTTAACTGTTGGGTGCCATTCCAATAAGGGCCTAATCTGGCATTTGGTACCAAGGCAGACGCAACACTATAGTAGCAGGGGTTTGAAACTAAAGCTATACTACAGGGATCTTGGCTTGGTAGAGGAACCTGTTGGTGTGAGTACTTGACTTTCTAAATTGGTTGGGCAGTAGTGTGCCTGTTTAGGAGGTGCACACACATCATAACCTGTTAGGATTGGTACAAGGAAGATGGTGAGGCAATGCTGAAGATGTTCTCATGGTATCATTGAAGCAATGCATTCTTTTCAAGGAACTTGCAATTTTGTAGTTCATGGTTGAGTTTGTGTGTCTGTGTTTTTTATTAGGCTAAGTAGTGTTTAGATTTTCTTATATGCAATACTGTATTACAGCTCCTTCCACGCCTGTAATTAAGGCTGAAGATTGCACAGTGTGCTGGGATACTGCCACTATCCGATGGACTACAGCCTATCCTGACGCAATAGAGTCTTTCACGCTTGAGTGCTGCAAACAACACTCACCAGAAGGAGAAGGTCTGAGGTAAAACTTCAGCTTCAGAATTCTTTCTAAAATGTGACTGATGTCTGCGATGGTGAACCTTGCTAAGTATTGGTTACAAAGAATCAAGTGGGTCTCTGTTTTTTAGTGTTCTGATTCCTTGTGTGAGTACCTGGTTTCTCAGGGCAGCAGGCGATGTGGTCCTGAGCAGTAAGATAGTGTTAGTTCTGGTGGGTTTTTGCAAAGCATTAATTTTTGTACCTCTGATTACGTGGAATAAAGGACTGTGGCCATGCCGGTCTGAGTTCAACCACCCACCAAAGTATTCTGTCTCTCTGTGTCACACATGCACTCACACCCCATCTTACCACTGTCTTTGAGTCGGTCTGAAAACCTTACGTTCTCTTCCACTGTAGCACTGATTCCTCATGAAGGACAATCTGCATAGGTACATACCACCAGCCAAGAAATGCTTCCAGGCATATTGTACGTAACATCATGATTATTACAGGCACCTAGTCAGACCTCCTCCTATAGAGGATAGAATAAACCCTCTATAGCACGCACCCACCATTCCTACTGCCTAAAAAAGAATCACATAAAAGAAAAACACATTCATTCAGATGCACGCATCTTTCCTCTATAGTAACTTTCAGCATGACATTGCAATACTCGTTTTTGCGAACTGTAACAAATTGGGATTTATAAAACACTTATCAGCATGCAAATTCTGTTACATGATATGTGACACTGAAATAACACTAGTGAGATGTGGTCCCCACTTGGGAAAATATCCCATATAACAGCATATCTTCCCTCTTCCTAGGATGAGATATCATCTCATCATTAAAGAAACACATACCACTAATCTGGGCAATAAGATGCATTCAGTGTGAAATTCCTTTAATTGGTGAATGAAATAGTAATCACATCAGAAATAAATGTCCATTCATAAACAGCCCAAAGTGCATTCTATATGTAGTCGAATTCAAGGTCAGTGCAGGGGGAACTAACCTAGACTTCCACGGAATATAACAGAATTTTCTGTGTACCATAAATGTAATACAAAAGAAATGTATTACTTCATATATAACTTAGACCATATTAATCCAGACGTTTTTCATGTAAATCTCGATTGAACATGTAATTCTGTTCACAAAAGAATATTGTATTTTACATTTGACATGGTAGGTGCTCCTAGAAAAACAGTGAAAGTGCTGAAGTGCAGGTAAGTGAAGGTGATATATACAATCAGCGCAGAGTGTGGTAATAAGAAAAATATATGAACTTCAAGTGGCTCCTTCAATCCAGGAAGCCCTGAAGATTCACTAAATTTCTTTGTATTTGTCTCATCCACTCTTTGGAGATGTGCTGAAGTTTCGACCACGTAATAAGGTGAGTCAAGGTGGGGTCGTCATCAGGACAAGGATAATCAAAATGGTAGCACCTATATTCCAGTGTACAGAACCAATCAGGTAATCAGGGACATCTTCCTGAAGATACAGAATAGTCACAAGGTCTGAGGATCCACGCTTGTCTGCTGTCGTAGTGATCAGGAGCATCAAAGATCGCTAATATCTAGTGCTCAGGAAACTTATTTAGTGGATTAATCTCAGTGTGTGGAGTTGTTTAAAACATCCAAGGGCTGCAAATTGCCAAGAAACGCCGTATTTATCAGAGGCTCAGATGATTTGTGAGTTCAGGCTGCTGCCGAAGCAGTCAGCATGCGGTCATGAATCAGACCGGTTAACCAAAAAAACAGGCTAGAGAAACTCCTGGGTGCGTCCATGATGAATCAAGGAAAGCCGCGGCTGATAAATACGGCATTTTTATTTCGAACTCTGGCTCTAGGGTCAGTATATGAAAGTTGCGTCCAGCTAAGAAAACCGCCCCCCAGCCCCACATGTTCAAGCTCTCCAAATAGGTAGCTCTACTTCAGGCTGTCAAAGGCCTTCTCTATATTGACAGCAAATACAGCAGCTGATGCTTTGTCTGGGATGTCAGCATCAAGAAGATTGATAAGGCGTTGTATATTCTGAGCTGTGTTCCAAGCGGGGATAAAACCTGCTTGATCAGGGTGGACCAGGCGACCATGAAAGGCAATTGTCTTGTTGCAAGGACCCGACTAGGATTTTATAATCCGTATTGAGCATTGACAGTGGCCTATAAGCCTTGTTGTCATGTGCTGGCCTGCCCGGTTTCAACAGTGGTACTATCAGTGCTTCTTTGGTTGTGTCAGGTAGGCTCCCTCGGTATTTGACTGCTTTGTACATTTCCACGAGTCTGGGGGCTAGGTTGTCCAAATATGTGGCATAGAATTCAATAGAGAGCCCGTTTGTGCTCGGTGTTTTCCCTCTCGCAAGGCCACAATAGGCGACCCCTTTTTTGATGTGTTAGCTAGCCATGCCATATCATTTTTTATAGTCAAAGCAACGGAACCTCTCTGTATGCTCCGCAGCTCTCTCCCTCATCTCGAGCACCTCGCACTGCAGCTCAGGGTGACCTGGTCTCTGTTTCTCGATGTCCTGTAACTCACCCTCTGCGTCTGTGACCTCCCGTAGCAATGTCCTCCTTATCCCAATGGACTTGGCTATGCATCTACCTCGGGTCACTACTTTGAAGGCATCCCATAGAATCTTGCCTGATGTGCCCCCCTATCGCTCTCAGATGACAGGGTATTCCAGCGATTCTGGTTTCAGACACCAAATCGGTATGCAGGGTTTGACTAATTCCCAAGGTAGGTGGAGAAGGACGGGATTGTGGTCAAAGAATGTCCTCCCAGGGTATTCCACCATCCTGTGTCTTGCCATGTACCTCTGGTGTACAAAGGAATGTGCCTAAACAGATATGTTAGTCATGTAAGGTGGAAAAGACGGAATAGTCCTGAGCATGTGGGTAGAGTCCACTAGTCCCCATTCGCTCTGCCAGTCCTGAAACACACAGGCAGCCCGGCGGGCAGGGGAACTCCGAAGGGGGGGAGGGGGGGTGACCTATCTATGTCAGGGTCTGCCACACATTTGAAGTCACCCACCATCAATACTGATTGTAGTAGATAATGGGCCAGTGTTCCCGAAAGATGTGCCGGGAACATTCCCTGGTCAGTGTTAGGCGCATAGATGCTAATAAGAGCTATATCGCCACCCTCCAGGTGGCCGGTGACCGCTACAAAGCAGCCTTCAGGGTCTATGACTTCACCTGTTTTCTGGAACAGGACTCCCACCCTAATCCAAATGAGGGTCCCCCGAGCATAGACAGAGTAGGATGTATAATAAACCTGGCCCCTCCATCGTCTCTGTAAGGCTGTTTGGCTGTCATGTGTGTTTCTTGCAACATTGCTATGTGGGTACCCCTTTGCTGTAGGTAGGAAAACACTTTGTAATGCTTGGCCATGGGATGCATGCTCCTGATATTCCATGATACTATCTTATAATTCAATAATGCCCCCATATGATCAGTCTGATGCAGAGTTCGCGCATACCACTTCCGGGTTGAGCCTAGATCGACCAACTACCCCTAACAGTATCAATCTCCCAAGAAATCAACAAATCAGATAACATCCCAACTCCCATTCCCCAGGACAGGCAAGGACACCCCCCCCCCCCAAATCCAAACTAGTAACATAACTAAGAACACTCGTGGAATTCCGTAAGGCTAGCTAGGTGAGGCTTGAAGTGGTGCAGGGCCCCCCCCCCCACCCGGGTCCCCCACTCGGTCTTACTGGTAATAGAACAATTGTCCCCCTTGGATGATGTGAGGTGTCCTCAAAGGTCTCCTTCTCTGCACACCAGAGGAGTTTTAGATGATGCCATCTGAGGTCCCCGGCATCACCACCGGCAGCTCCACACTGGGAGCCGTCGAGGCACTGGATTTGCGGTCGGACTCCAAGTTTTATTCTCCCTCAGCAGTTGCAGTAGTCAGAGGGCTGGTGTAGGAAGCTGGCTCTGTATATACTATATCATAATGAAATATAGTGGGTACAGAGTCCAGGGGTTCTCCAGAAGCTTAACAGAGGCTAAAGTAGATAATACTAATGTTCTCTTTTGTGGTAGCGTGGTCGAGTAGTTAGGCTTTTCAGAGAGTAGTGCAAAGCATTTGTTGTGTACACACAGACAATAAGGGAAGCACACACTCAATGACTAACTCCAGACCAGTATTTTTATACAGCAAAATATATTTTGTTAATTTCTTTCTAGAACCACAAGATTCAAGTTGCAGGTGAGTGCATGAATAAATAAGTATTTCACATATTCATCAATACCACTTTGATTAGAATTGGCAAGTTATACAGTTTTCTAATAAATGGCAATAATCTGTTTTAAAAGTTATCAGTGCAATTTTCAGAAACAGTTCCTGGGGGGAAGAAAAGTTAGTATGGTTTGAAGGGAAGTACAAGACTTACAGTTCCAGACTCCGGCAGTTTAGGGTTCAAGTTAACTCCAGACACCCAGCACCAGCAACTCAGGCCGGCCGGGTGCAGCAGTCAAAGATGAGGCAAATTTAACATGGACTCCTAAAGAGACTGGGGGAACTCAGAATCCTGCCTGCTTGCAGGTAAGTACCCGTGTCTTTGGAGGGCAGACCTGGGGGGTTTAGAGGAGTACCGGGGGGGGGGCACAGGTCAGCATCAAACACACACCCTCAGTGGTGCAGGGGCAGCCGGGTGCACGGTGAAAACATAGGATCGGGCTTCCAATGTAGGGGGACCCCAGGAGCCATAAAGATGCTGCAGGTGAAGTTCAGGGGGTCGGTTCCAAGAAACCCAAGGCTGGGCAAGGAGGGGGGGCCGCCTGCTTGATGTTGCTGCACCAAAGTTCAGATTCTCCAAACCCAGTGGGTTGCGGGTGCAGGGGTACCTTTTGGCATTGGGAATCTTCATCCAGTTCTGTTGAGGTCAGGGTGGTCCTCCGGATTCAGGCTGTAGCCATCGTCCTGGTGGACTGGAGGGGTCACCCCAGGGTGGGCACTTGCTCAGAATTGCCTGGGGACCAGCTCTAGTTGGTTGGGCCACCTGGACACATGCCGTAGGTGTTGGGTGCAGAGTGGTCAGGACTTGCGGATCTGGGGCGGTTCTGGAGTCCTTAGATAGAGTTTCTTCTTGGACCAGGCTGCTGTCCACTGGAGTTCTTGGTCCTCTGTGATGCAGGCAGTCCTCTGGAGACTTCTGCAGGGTCGCTGTTCTGAGGGTGGCTACACCCTTCCTGTGGCCACTCCCTTTGGGTAGGGGGGGCATATTGCTAACCCTATTGGTTCCGGTCCTCCAAACCAAAATGGAGGATTCTGCAGGGAGGGGGTCACTTCAGCTCTGGACACCTTAGGAGTGGTCCCAGCTGAAGCGGTCACTCCTCCTTGTTTTTCCTAAGTTTCCCACCAAACTTGCCTCCAAAAGTGGGGCTTTGTCTGGAGGACGGGCATCTTCACTAGCTGGAGTGCTCTGAGGCACTGTAACAGGAGGCCTGAGCCTTTGAGGCTCACCGCCAGGTGTTACAGTTCCTGCAGGAGGGAGGTGTTGCTTTGTTTCTGGCCTCACAGTGCACAAATGCCCACACCCCCTGGTGTCAGAAACTTGTCTGCTAATGGCAGGCTGGTGCAGACCAGTCAGCACTATACTAGAGGATTGGGTAAAATACAGGGGGCATCTCTAAGATGCCCTCTGTGTGCTTTTTAGAATGAATCCAATACTGGCATCAGTGTGGGTTTATTGTGCTGAGAAGTTTGATACCAAGCTTCCCAGCCTTCAGTGAAGCCATCATGGAGCTGTGGAGTTTGTAGTGACAAACTCCCAGCCCATGTACTTAATATGGCCATATTGCACTTACAAAGCCTAACAATGAACTTAGACATTGTATGGGAATATTGCACATGCAGCTATGCCCTCACCTGTGGTATAGTGCACCCTGATTTAGGGCTGTAAGACCTGCTAGAGGGGAGGCATATCAATGCCACAGGCAGTGTTTTGGGGGCATTGCACCCTGAGAGGGAAGTCATGTCGACTTTGCCTTTTTCTCCCCACCAACACACACAATATGCAATGGCAGTGTGCATGTGTTTGGTGAGGGGCCTCTTAGGGTGGCCTCTTGTGGGATCTGAAAGAGGAGAGCCCCCTCTCCCATTGCCACCCTCAATGTGGTCGGGAATAGCATGGCATAAAGAATGTCCAAGGATCACAGCTTTTTCTTTACCTCCAGGAAGGCGGCCATTGTTTTTCCACCTCCGTGAAAAGTCAGGGAAGATAGGGATCGTTCTTTTCTCGACCGTCAAAACTCCCTTCTTCCTGGCTGACCAAGGATATGGTTGTGATCCCTGTAGTATAGCAGCCTGGCCACCACCAGCTGCGGGGAAGAACCCAGCAGAGACGGTCTGGTGGGCACCCTGTGTGCCCTCTCGAAGGCATAGAAAGGGGATAGGCCCTCCAGCGCCACCTCAGTGTGGACCCGAGTTCTTCAAGAAGGAAGGTATATCATTGTGTTCAATCTTTCCCGGCAGGCTGACAATTCGGATATTGTTACGACAAGACCTGTTCTACTTTCCTCTGCGCAGGTTTCAAGTGTCTTCACTTTCATTCCAATGTAGACAGGTGGCTATCAGCAGAGGAGAGTGCCGGTGGACTCTCCGTGAAGTCCCGTTCCGCTAGTATGACTATTTACGCAAGCTGCCTGTGGTCTTTTCGTACTAATCCCAAGTCCATTGCCAAGGGGTCTATTTTGGTCTTGAGGGCCTCATGGGAGGCTGTGATAGCTTGGAGAATATCATGGAGAGACAGGTTCACGGACGGTCTCTTAGTGGGTACCTTGTCCCCCATCCCATGACTAGGTTTCCACTGTCATCCATTTGGTGTGTGTTGTCTGTTCCAGGATCTTTCTTTGTGCCTCATTTTCCCTTTATTGTATTGTATTGTAATAGTATTTCTATAGTGCTTACTACCTTTGATGAGGCGTTGAAGTGCCTTTCGGCGAGTAGCACACTACTCCGGAACCCAAGAGGAATTAGAGGTGGATTAGTATAGGGAAATAGGAGTGCAATTTTAGTATTGTTATGAGTTAGTTTGAGCAGAGGATATGTGAGTTTGTTAGTTGGATTGACTAGAGTAATGGAGGGATAGAGGAGGGAAGAATCCAAAAGTGTTAATTGGGAGTTTATAGTAATAGGATGAGGCTTGGGATGAGTAAAGGGGAGATAGAGGAGGTAAGAGTTTGTGGAAAGGGTTAGGGAGATCATAGTAGCAGGAGGGGTTTTGGATGAGTCAAAGGGGAGATAAAAGAGGGAGAATTTAGTAGGGTTGTTTGGGAGACCATGGTAGTAAACTGAGGTTTGGGTGAGCTAGATGTGGAAGAGGAGGGAAGAGCTTAGGCAGGGTTATTTTGGAAATGAAAGTAGTAGAGTGGGTTTGGGATGAGTCAGAGTGGGGATGGAGGATAGATTGATAGAGACATGACACTTGCTGATGGGTAGGCGAAGTAAAGCTTACTAGAGAGTAAATTTATTTTATTTTTATTTATTTATAATTTTATTTACTTTATATATACTTTTTAATCATTTTTCTTTTTCTTTAATTTATTTATTCATTATTATTTTCTTTTTTTGCTTTAATTTACTTATTTATAATTTGAATTTTATTTATAGATTTTATTTTATTGTTTTTTATTTAAATTTCTCTAGTACAGTAGTACAGTAGGACTAGAGTATTAAATAGACATGTAAATACATAGTAAGGGAATATATGTTCAAGGAATATAATAATTGGTATAATAATATGAGAAGAAAAGTAGTATTGTATAAACACAGACTTTCAAAATTTGTATTATTTGAAGGTAATTTAAAGTGTACTTTTCTAACATTTATTTCTTTCCTCATTTTTTGAATAGTGAAATGCTTATGGTGATAAAACATTTGATTAGTGTGATATAAAAAGGAGAGCAGGGATTCATAATTATCTAATATAATAATAAAAACGTATCTAGGAGCTATGTAATGACTATGAACATGTTAAGCACAGAATAACATACACACATATATGTATATACACACACACATGCATACACACATGCATACGCACACATACACATATGTAAATATATATATATATATATATATATATATATATATATATATACCCATTCATATACATATTTAATCGTAAGTAAATATACATTTGTTAAAAAGATTTAAAGAGTATGTGTGTAATTTATTGTTATGACATAGTAGCGATCATATTTCCTAAGGAACTATACATATCTAGAATATACACATAATCAGATTAAAAATATTTGTCAACACAGGCATATGCAGTCCATTGCTGTTTGAATATGGTGGTTATGAAGGAAAGAGCCAACTCATGAGTAGTCTTCTGAAGACAAGATAGTTATCCGTAGATCTTATATTTGGGGGTAATGAATTCCATGGTTTGGCTGCTTGAACGGAGAAGGATGTACCAGCTATAGGCTTTTTCTTGTATAGTGTAGTCATGGTAGTGGGTGTGATGGAAAGTATAATGAAAGTTTGCGTTATTTTGATTTGCTGATGTTTGTGGTCTGTGTTGTTTTGTGGAACATTGAGAGGGGATATTGATGTAGTGGTTTTCTGTGAAGAGCTTGTATGTGAGTTAGTGCTGGTGAGTTGTGTTTCTAAGTCATCAAAATTGAGTTTGCTCCATGGTCGAAGGTGCATGTATGTAAGTAGTTGTGGGGTGTGTTGATTTGTGGTGTTTTATGTCGGAAAAATATCAAATGGTGGTCTGACCATGTGATTGGCGTGATGCTATGAACAGTAACTAGTTCAGGCTTAGCAAAAATGACATCTAGGATGTGTCCAGCAATGTGTGT
The DNA here is from genome assembly GCF_031143425.1 of Pleurodeles waltl. Taxonomy (NCBI): domain Eukaryota; kingdom Metazoa; phylum Chordata; class Amphibia; order Caudata; family Salamandridae; genus Pleurodeles; species Pleurodeles waltl. The sequence goes on along the minus strand of NC_090436.1, from coordinate 383,760,426 downwards.
GGGATTGTGTACAACCTGATGTAGGTTCCATGTGACTAGGCCAGTGGTGATAGCTTTTGGATGGGGCATATTGGGTTTGTCAAAACAAATATTTAGGTCCCCGAAAATGCATAGGTATAATGTATTAAGGTTTGAGACTGACTGTAGAAAAGCGTCTGGAATGTTGAGTTGTTAGGTGGAGATCTGTAAATGAAGGAGTAGAAAATTACAGGAGGAGGTTGGAGTAGGGTGGCATCTGGTGAGGAGGGCTTCACAACCTTGTATGGAAATGTTGTCTGTTTTACTGAGATTCGTTGCTTGTTTGAATATAATAGCTAGTCCATCTCCTCTCTTGCCTAAACGGTTGTGTGAAATGGTTTGACAAACCGGAGGAATGGTTTCATGCAACACTGGGGCCATGTCATCTCCCAACCATGTTTCTTTTATGAATAGTAAGTCAGGTTGTGTGTCTGTGAGCAGCTCGTTGATGTGGTGCTTGTTTTTTGAGAATGATCAAGCATTTATGAGCTGGCAATTTTGAAAAAGTGTGTTAGTGGTGGTGTTGTTTTGTTTAGGAGAAGGGTGAGCAGTATATTTTGAGCTTGTAACAGGTGTGTTTAGTTGTGATAACGGTGTGAGGGTCACAATAGTCCTGTTTTTTAATATAGTGTTCCTCTTCTAGCAGGCTTAGGAGGCATTTTGTTGGTTCTGTGTGTGTGTTTGTGGTGGACTTAGTGGCTGAGAGAGACATGAAGAGTGTACTTTTTTTGTAGGGTAGCCTTATTATGTAATAGGCAAGGGGATGCAAACTTATTAAGAGTGGCATGTTGTTTATTTTGTTTGTGTCTGTTTAGTGTGGAAGGAGTATGGGTTAGGGGTGATGGAGGAGCATGTGGATCATAATGTAAGGCTCTAAATTGTGCAGTGGATGAGTGGCGGGTGAATGAATGTTGCTGTGTTGGGGTGCTTGTGGTAGATGTTTGTGAAGAGTGAGAATGTAGGGGTAAAGATTGGTCAGGATTTGTATTCTTTGCGTAGTCATGGCAGTGGGTGTGATGGAAAGTATAATGAAAGTTTGTGTTATTTTGATGTGCTGATGTTTGTGGTCTGTATTGTTTTGTGGAACATTGAGAGGGGATATTGATGTAGTGGTTTTCTGTGAAGAGCTTGTATGTGAGTTAGTGCTGGTGAGTGGTATTAGAGTATTACTGGGTGTTAATGTGTTTTGGAGATGAGTGTATGATGTGTGTAAGAGGGGATGGATAAGGGTCAGGGGAGTTTGTGTTAGTTGTGATGACTGGAAGAGGTAATATGTGTGGTGGAGTGTGAGGATTGTATGGGTGTGTGTCATTGGTGAAGCGAGGGAAGGGTGTTTGTAGATGGTGTGTTGGAAGGCTGGGTTTAGGTATTGTCATGATAAAAGGGGTCTGTGTGGAGCAAATAGAGGATAGTGAAGGTGGTTTGTTTAAACAGGGAGAGTGTGTATCTGGATGGCTGAAAGTAATGTATAATGTGGTTTTGTGTTGTGTGGGCGATGGCAGGTTGTGTTAGTGGGAATGGACAGAGTTGTTTGCTCTGAGAATGAAGGTGTTTTACTGTTGTAGTTGTGCTGGATATGTGTATAGGTGTGGGATATATGGGGTTTTGTGTTGGATGCTGAGACATTGCAATCTGTATGAGGCCAGTTTGTGATGCAGGAGTTGGATGGCTTTGCTGATAATGTGTTTACATGTTGATGTATGTGTAGGGAGTAAGGTCCTTTTTGGTAAATGGAAAATTGGGCAGCATTTCTGGCCCTAGGCCCTACCACTCTCGAACAAGCCCACACAGGCAACTGCCCTTGTCCTCTTCGCCCTTAAACTCGATGCCCAGGCTGAGGGGCCCTGAGCCCTAAGCTTAAATAGCCCTACTGGCCAATAGAAACCTAGTACTACCCCTAATCAATCAGATTTGTAACCCTAAATCTCAGAACCAATGGGAGACCCAACCCCATTCACCAATCATACCCCTAATCCTGACAACCATCACAACTCCAACCCTAAAACCAGAAACCAATAGGAATGTGAACCCTAGTACCAATCACAAACCCAGTCCTAAAAACCAGGAGCCAATAGGAATCTCAACCCCAGTACTAATCCTAAACCCGACCCTAAAAACCAAGAGTCAATAGGAATCTCAACCCTAGTACCAATCACAAACCCAACCCTAATCCCTAAGCCAATAGAAAGACCAACCCCAACAACTTATCACAACCCCATATGCAACAACCAATAGAAACCTATATAAGGGCCAAGTTAACTGAAGCCCCAGCCTCTGTAGGATGGGAGGAGGGAGCTGCTGCTCTATTCAGAATCTTCTTGGACACAGACAGAAAACACTGAAATACTGCTTGTCGCGCACTCAGAAATTTGGCTTTTTTAAGGCAAAAACAGGTGATGCAGACAGTTTCTAAACACAATTTAAATCACAGAAACAGATTAAGCAGTCTCCTAAACACTGAGGTGTATGTAGTCTTTTTTACTTTAAAAAGAAGGGGGGCTTTATGCAGTCTTTTGCCACAAACTATGAGGGAAATTTCAAACAGTCACAGCTCAAAAAAACAGAACTTTAAAAGGCAAAGCTGCCTGAAACACAGAGAGTCTACAGTAAACATGCACGGATAGCCGTAGAAAACACTTTTAAACAAATAATAAGATTTCCCAGAAAAGTCTGGGGCTCCTTACCTAGGGTTCCTAGGAATCCTTGATCACTGGGCTGTTTTAGAACGCAGGGAAAAAGCTGGACTCGCAAATTTGAGGTGGCTGTCTTGGGGTTCCCTCCACAAACTTAAGGGGTAGGAGGCGGGCTCGGGTTGCCTGGGACTCAGAGAGCCAATCAGCAAAGTCCAGCCCCTATGGGAAATGAGGAGGAAGCTGCTGCTCTATTCATAATTTCCTTAGATACAGACAGGCTGAATCCACACTTCCAAGGTAGAAGAGTCTACTTTCCAGGTAAGGGAGAGATTGTAAAAAAAACACTGAAATACTGCTTGTCACACACTCAGAAATGTGGCTTTTTCAACGTAAAAACAGGTGATGCAGACAGTTTCTAAATACAATTCAAATCACAGAAACTGACTACGCAGTCTCCTAAACACACTCTGGTTAGCCACTGAGGTGTATTTAGCCTTTTTTTACTTTAAAAAGAATGGGGTGGGGGGGCTTTATGCAGTCTTTTGCCACAAACTAGCAGGGAAATTTCAAACAGTCACGGCTAAAAAAACAGCACTTTAAAAGGCCATGCTGCCTGAAACACAGAGAGTCTACAGTTGGGAGATGGTCTTCAGGTGTCACCAAGGCGCGGTGTGAGTCAGGATGCAGCTATGATGGGCACAGTTCCCAGTAAATCCCCAACCGCTCACTCCTCGCCCGCCGCCCAAGCCCCAGCAAATATAGTTCAATTCACTATGCTCCGATGGTGAATGCCTCCATCGTCCTCAGTGGGGGGGGGGGGAACGGCTAACAGCGCTGGTCAGTGCGCCTCTGTTGCGACGCAACGGCGGGCGAAATGACTCAGCCAATGTCACCAGGGGTCCCCAGCTTCAACCTGTCAGTTCCTGCCATCTGTGGTCCCCACAGCTCCTAGTGCCTGGCTGCAATGCCTGGTCTAGGCGCGCGGAAGGCCCTCTGCTCCTCAAGGCCCCTGTAGGTCTGGTGTGACAGTTTGAAGGGTGTTAAAGTCGAAGTAGGGGGACCAGTCACCGTATATTCACTCACCCCTGGCCTCCGATGACAACAAACCAGTGCAGACACCCAGCAGATTAAGCAGGACCCCTCTGGGGGCCCCACCCGCCGGTGGCCCAGTCCTCCTCGCTGGCCGGCTCCCCATCGCCACTCTGAGACTAGCCCCTCAGCTTGCAAGGCGATGACAGGCTCTCAGAACCACATGTGAGGTGGCGAAATCAGCTGCCCGCACCCCCACACCTCCAGCTCCGCCTGGTTGGTAGACGCTGGGCTGAGACTCAGGAGTATGGGGGGATTACCCCCGTCATCCAAGATCCTCCATCAGGCTTCCCCACCGCCTGGTCCTTGCACCAGGCAGGGTGGTCCGCGACTGCAGAGAGCAAGAATCCAGGGGTCCTCCGCATCCAGGGGCCACCATTGGACTCCCCCTCAGGCCCGCCCACACTGCTTCCCCAGGACCAGGCTCTTCGCCCGGCAAGGCACAGACAGGCAGGCGGGAGAGCAGCCGGGGCGAGAGGGAAATCCGCAGCAGCACTGCACCACGGAATCTCCGGTAGCGCCAGACCCGAGGCAATCTTTTTTTCTTCCCCGTCCAGACATTCCTCTCAATCAGGCTACCTCAGGCAGCCCACGCAGATCTCAAACCCCCTCCACTGGGTAGCGCCACTCTCCACTGTGTTAGACGGCCATAATCTTCGTAGCCCAGGGATATTGCTGCAGAATGATACTGTATGAGGGATTCTGGCACGGGAGCACCTCTCTTCTGCGCCCTACTCCATTGGTGCCAAGCCAGGCCCCCAACCTTACCCTCTCTTTTAAAAGCTTTCTGTATTTTTATGGTTAGTCTTAATGGCTTCACCTACTACACAAAATCCAGCATGTTTCTCAGATTATCTAGAAACATCTCATTTTCTATGCTGATTGAGATAACTTGAACGGTGGTATTGTAGTCAGGGAATATAAAGTTATTTTGATTTAGTGATCTTGTCCAGTCAGAGACAGACACACTTTTTCAAGTTGAACACCCTTGGTATCTCCTAAAAGACTGTGCACATTGGCTGCATATAGTTTGCTCACCTTGTCGGTGATAATGTCTCCCAAGTACGTCAAGTCTTCAGTATTTTTAAAGGGTACATTTTCCCTTAGTTCAACCATATTTTGTTTCCTCATATTTATTAGCATCAACATAGACTTTTCTGCATTTAACTTATACCCTGATGACTCCCCATAGCCACACAGCATTTGCAGCAGGTGTGGGATAGATTCCATAGGGTCTGTCAAGGTCAACATTACATCATTGCAAAGAGTGAGATTTACAGTCCTTGACACTCAACGTTCTCACATCTTACTTCCAAGGACTGTTTTGCTAAACATCACTAAGGGCTCAGCGGACATCACAAACAGAATAGGTGACATTGGACATCCCTGTCTCATTTCTCTTTGTAGGTGGAACTTATTTGAGAACACTCTCTTCACCAAAAACTAGGTTGTGGGCAAATAATTTTGGTTAACCTCCATGACCAATTTGATATTGATGTCTCCCAAAGAATGCCTTATTTCCTGATTCATAAAAGACCATCTCACTCTGTTGAAGGCCTTCTCAGCATCCAATGCAGTCAAGTCCAATTTCACTGCATCTGGTTTGCGTTTTCAATGTGATCTATCTTATGAATATTGTTAAATATTTGGCTGTCTTTTACAAACACTGGCTGGTCTTTTTGTGTTAAATTAGGTAATATTTTGTCAAGCTAGCTAGCCAGGACGTTTTAAGTAAATGTTATTGTCAGTTTTTAACAACTCTATATGCCTGGAGTAGGCACATTTCTACCAGCCCCTACCAGGTATTGAGTGTGCGGGTCTACCAGACTCCATCTTTGTGGCCGTCATTTCTCCTTTTCCACAAATAACTGGATCAACCTCGTCATCATAGGTACTGTTCCAGTGGCAGACGTATTATAATATACATGGGGGAAGCCACTTGGTCCTGGGGCTTTGTGAGATTTGAACTTCTTGATAGTTGAGTGGTCAGTACTTCCTGTAGACATCAATCACTTTGACCAAGGCAATTATTTATTATCATTTTAATTGTACTTTGAATACAGCTTTACATGAAAGTTCTTAAATATTGTTGTTCTTTCCATGTCTTTAAACTTGAGTCTACCAATTTAATCTTTCAAGTTAAAAATAGTTTTGTACTTATTGTTTAGCCCTTAAGGCATTATCCACTGGTTCATAATCCTTGCGCCACTAAGCGAGTCCTTTCCAATTCGTTTGCTAGCAAGACGTTCAGCTGACCCCTTATTTGTGTCACTGTCCCCAGGTCAGTTTCTGATCATGAAGGCTTAAGTCTCTTCTCAGCCTCCACCACCTCTGACTCCAGCTTGTTTTGGTGCAGGTCCCTATTTCTTTTAGCTGCAACAAGTAGAGCCAATAATATCTGTTTGAGTCCCATCTTCAGAGCATCGCATAATACTGCCCTTAAATTAGGGACTGTCATTGAATTCTAGATATTCTTTGATAGTGTGCCATACCTCAGCCCTTTTTAGCTGCATCTTGCAATCAATATTTTCCCTGTCTCCATCTCCTGCCCTTTGTTTCCTCCTGTATTCCTGAAGCCTAAAGGTGACTGCAGCATGGTCAGATGTTGGGATTAATCCAATAACCACACAGCTTTCATCAGATCCTTAGCTAGAAATATCATATCTGTTCCAGAAAATGCATGGTTGTGAATAAGGTTATAGTGCGTGTCACCCAGGGGCAGCACTCTCCATATACCAACTAGACCCATGTCTTTCATGCCCTTCCTCAGGCTCTCAGATGCCATCTTTGATGTCTTGTGACCCTGTCCAGATTGGTTACTATCCTCATCCATTACCTGACTAAAATATCTGGCTAGGATAATCACCCCGTCTACAAAATCATGTTTCTTATACAACACTTTGTTGTGAATTTGTTCTTGTCCCTGGTTTGTAACATAAATTGCTACTGCAATTATTGTTTCTAGTCCTTTACCATCAGTGGCGTAGCGTGGGGGCTGCAGGGGGGGGGGCCGGCCGCACCGGGCGCAACATCTTGGAAGAGACTCCAGTGCTAAAATCCACGGGTTAGGGGGCGCAAATTACTTGCCTTGCCCCGGGTGCTGACAACCCACGCTACGCCACTGACCATCATGTACCCCTTCATGTCAATAAATAATTCCAAAACATGTATTCTTAGAGTTTGGGGACATTGATTCTCTGGATGTCTTGGTGAGAGCCAAGATATGATTTTGCAAACAACCCCAGACATGAACTGATAAGACCTTGAATGGTGGGTTTCCATCCCCCTTACACCCATGAAAGAACACTGTAATGCAAGTTTCAGAGGTCCCCACTCTGCATACAAGGCATTGAGTTAAGCAGCAAGCCCTTCCCTGTTGGTAGAGCAAGTGTATGAAGAAGCAGGCCTTGTTTTGGAGGGGGTAGGGTGAGGGCTTTCTGATCTCCGTAGCAGAGGGTCCTGATAGGAGGTGCGGCTTGCTCGAATGGAAATGGGCCTAATACAGCCGAAGCCTGATCTGGGCATACTGCACTAATCTGAGGGTGCAACTGGTGTACCTTGATCTAAGGACAGCTAGCTTTTTTTAGGAGCAGCCTGCAATAGGAGGCAGCACAAATCTCGGGATATAAGTGTCCTTGGTTGGGATAGTGCAGCTTAACCTAAATGGCAGAAGCCTTAACCCTGGGGCCGTTTGAACAAGTGGAGGGGTGGGCAGAGTTACATGTGGCGTAGATAGTGTCAGGAACAGATATATATGTTGCAAGGCACCCTTGTGGCTATACATTATAAACACATTTCTGTGCAGCATTGTGGGAAAGAATACGAAAGATGAAGGGGTATACATTTATTCACAAATTGACTAAGAACGATTAACGCAGTTTTTGCAACATCAAAATCTGACCATTATGTGATTAATGAGCCCGGAATGGGGAATGACCTGCGAAGTCGGTTTTATGGGGTCCTTTTCCACACATGTTCCCGATTCTATGCCTGTTGCTGGGCCCTTTTCTTCTGCAAGTTACCACCTGCTTCGAGCATGTGGTAAATTGCAGCAGTATGAATGCTACGGAGTGGCGGTATTTATTGGGCCGGTGGAAGCTGTCATGGGCCGGGAGAGTGTTTGCAACTCCCCCTGTTGTGCATTAGGTGGGCGGGCCATATCTACAGCCCCAACAGCCTTACATCCACGTCCGGTATTTCTGATCCTGGAATACACCGAGTCGAGTATTTGCAGAGCTCATGATTCTGGGCCCGGAACACTGAGCTACTCGGGATCCCTGGGAGCACTGCCGAGGCCTCCTGGAATGGGGGTCAAAGTCTCCAGGGTGACCATATTACACACTTGAGCAGTCCGAAGTGGCCCCTGACACATAAAGACATCCTACTGATCTAGCCGCAAGAGACACCGGGGAATAAGAGAGATGAGATAGCTCTACTAGCTCATCCTGACTGAGCCCTGGCCACGTGACTTTAACCCCCCCCCGCCCCCCCCACCCATCATGAAAGCAACAAAGGACAGTGACCAGGGAGCCCCTACCTATGGTATAGATTGCCAGTGAAGCTAGAGATTCACATTTTGTTTCAAAATGCTTGAATTTGCAATCGACTTGTGTGTTATGATATAATGCACCCAAGACCCCTCGACAACATATCCCGGCCCTTTGTGTCATGCTGAGCCCTTTGTTGTGTGCCATTATACTAAGTAATAACACTGTGTTGAATTTTCAGGACCATTGCTGGGATAAAAGGTTATGAGTTCACGATTTACCTGCAACCAAACGAGAATTACTTCTTCTACGTGAGAACAGTCAATAACTTTGGGTCGAGTGAGCAGAGTGAAGCAGCCCTGATCTCCACTAAAGGTAACTGGCCTCTTGGTATACATATGTATATATTTATGTTGTCGACGGCCTAACACCGCCACCTCTGTCTTTCGTAGGCGGATCCCAACTTGTTTACCAACTACTACATATTTGCAAACTGTGGAATTTAGTGCACATGTAACACGCAGTAAAAAAGGTCTCCTTGAGTGTCAGTGTCACGCTCTCCTCCCCATCAACCTCTTCCAGAGGAAGTGAATGTACCCTCAGTTCTCCTCTGTACCTACAGGGGGCGCTCCTACACTGAAGAACCGCCAGGCATGCTTCAATAACCCTCCAGGCTGTCTTCTGTACCGAGCGACTCGTCTGTGACATAACACGAAACCCCTTTGGCAGCGTCTAAGATCAGCACATACGTGACACATCGCTAACAGGTTGCGCATTTCAGGTTAGCAAGAGTTAACAGGACTAATTTTGCATCCCTGGCAACGATCGCCTTACAAAATGGTATTCGCGCGTGACTGTTCAATGTGCCAGTTTAAAGAACAGGTATTCATGCCAGTACTCGACAGTGATGGTTGCATCTGATTATAGTATAGTGCCTGGCAGTGAAATGCTTAACCTCTTGACACGTCGCTGGACATTCCACATAAGTGGGGAAGTTAAAGTGGTTGTACGTTCGTCTAATGGGAAATCCTTGAAGTCTGTGTGCTCACTAGATCTCTCGGAGCTCCTGCTGCTAGCCTCGGGAGTGGGAGCTGGGTACGGCGGCCGGCGGATGCGGGTGGATGCTGAGGCCTTGGTCCTTCATAGCTGCCAGGTTTCCGTACAACTCGTGTGTGACAATTCTATTGTTGTAGTGTGTTTATGTGCAGTGCTTTAAATGGGCCGGGGCTGTCAGGTACGGAGTGTTTTCTCTTCTTTATTTTGATAGGGAGAGTGCTTGCACTTCTCAGCAGGGTGCTTCACTTTTAATTGGCGAGTAACAGCACTTCTCAGAAGAAAGCATTACTCGCGTACCTGTAGTTCTATTTTCCCGTTTCAAGCATTACTTATGTGTGATATTCCTTAAAGTATCAAGGTACCAGCACGCTCTAGCGCCTCCAGGCACCGGCTTTACAACCGATCACTTGCCTTATATGTTTACACACCCTCAAACCAGCCTATTTTGTGTAGTAGCGCTGCCGTGTTAGCCAGCTACGGCTGCGCTACAGATCAGTTTATCTACTTGAGCATCCATTTCTGAAAACGATGAACTGCATGAGGTGTACAGGTCCCAGCGTGCACTGATGTGGTTGCATGTATGTATGAGAGCAGACTGTTTGAAACAAGCCAGTGCAGGATAAATAATGAGATGTGCATGCTGCAGAGGGAGATACTGGAGAGGGGTGCCTGCTTCCAGTTCCCCAGCTGTGTCAGAAAGATACCTACAACCTATAGGCAACTGGTACTTGCAAGCTGGCAGCAGGAACACATTAGGGTCAGCAGTCACTGCACCTGGAGAAATCCTGGATGGCTGGAGCAGTTTGGGGCCCTGCGGCTGGGCACCTGGGCGATGAGTAGATAGAGACCCGCGTGCTGGCAAGCTGTTGCTACAGGTAAAGTGCCACTACTGAGCTGTCTGAGATGGTCCTCATTTGTTGCTTGAAGCATGTTGGTGGTGGTGACGTGGTTTGCACCATCACTGCAGGTGACTCTCTCAACTGCCTCCTTAGCGGGATCCAGGCTCGATGGAGAGCAGGGGAACAGCCCACCGCCAGCTACTTGGCACAGTGAACCGCATCACTGGCACAATCACTTTCCTTGACGCTTATCGGGACATAGACTCCGACACCCTTTTTTGGTGTAAAAGGCCATTTATTAGGACAGGCTTGCTCAGAAATATGCATGTCAACAAAATACAAACATAACTTTGTCGCGTAGGTTCTCATTATCATAATGAGACTACTGGATTTTTGGGTGGCAGGATCGTTCACAGTGTGGGGGACTAAGTCTAACCCATGGCGAAGGACCCTTGTCACCCCAATCCGGTTTTGCTCTGGCTAACTAGCAGTGCCTCATCTCTCCCAGAGGGAAGAGATAATTGGGCAGCCGAGCGCATGACATCTTAGTGCTTCCCAGGGAAGTCGTGGTCACTCAGATACCAACCAGTTCTCTCATACCCAGTGTGGTCTCATATACAAATGACAAAGGCAGTTTGAGTTTTAAAGATTGATTTAATAAAACAACTGCATTTTAGATAACAAGGCGTGAGCCGCAATAACCAGAACCATACAACACAGTAGGATTGAAATAGTAATGAGGAGAGTGAAACATAGGAATAACGCCATCATAGTGCTACTAGATTACGTTCTCTCTTCTGAGTTCTATTTTGAGCACAGCATGTTAAGCTCTAAGCCTGCCTTTCAGGTCCCCGGGAGGACATCAACCCTCATACCTGAGAAAAGGCCTGTGATCTGGATCAGCATCTGCAACAAGGCAGTCAGAGTCTAGATGTGGTTCCGTGGTCGGAATCTCCCTCTTACGTGTACCAGGACTAGGAAGTGTTTTTATAATTAACACGCCGGTGTTCTAAGAGATGTCCCTACGTAAGAATGTGTACTTTCTACGAATCCTAAAGACTAAACTCCTACATGTATTTGCAAGGTACCCAAGTGGACGGTGTTGCAGACGTCTAAACAGGACATCATGGCGGAGTCCAGGGCTTCTATGTGTAGCTTAGTTAGTAGGGGTGGAACAATCATAAATGTTGTAGGAAGTTGAAGTACTCTTGGTGACCTCATTCATTTGTGATCAGAAGTTCAGGTTGGCATCCAGTATCACTCAAAGAGTACATGCCTTCTGTATAGTTAGTGGTAAGGGTCCAGTGTGGCTGGCCACTTCAGTGGTAGTGCTCTGGGTTCCCCCACCCCTGTATTTGGAACTCAGTTTTGAAGACATTAGACCAAAACATGCTCTGCTGCTTCCATATTTGGATGCTAGACCACCATTCATCAATGTATTGTCCGTCCCAGATCCCTCCTGGACATTTAGGTGAAATTGAGCAATATCAGCATACCACTTGAACCATAAAGGCACTTCTTTATATGTTATGGTACTTTTATAGTGCCAGCTTAGCTGGATAGCAACAGTGCTGAACAGTGGACGTGAGCCCCTGGATACAGTCCGCGATTGTATACTGGAGGCAAGTTGCATTTAGGTTCCTGATGTGCAAGGGGTTATTCTTGACTGAAAAGATGGGTCTTCAGTTTCTTTCTGAACTGCAGAAAGGTTAAGGTGTTCTGGTGTCGATGGAGTTGTACTTTCAGTTCCTCAGTGCACAGATGGAGAAGTCCTGCCTTCTGGTCTTCTCGTTTTGTCATATCCTCCTTTCCAGCAAATGCCTTGGCTACTGGTTTGGCACTGCGCATCTGAGGTGATTCATTTCTCAGCCAGGTATGCAGAAGTGAAGTTTCTAATAGCCTTGTAAGTGGTGGAGCTGGCCTTGAAGGCAGTGCCTACTTGTTTGGGGAGCAAAGGTAGTTGTTTCAGTGTTGGAGTATTGGGCTGAACGTTTTCAGACCTATGATACAGGGTACAGGATGTGTTTCAGGGGTGCCAGGGTGGTGTTTGAGGTCCCATTGTGCAGAGCACTGCCTGCATCCTGCATTTACTGTTGTCATGAAGTCCTTATCAGGAGATAGTGTTTCTCTTTATTCAGGATAGAGAGCTGATACAAAGCTGTCTTGGCAATGGTTTTTTAATGAGAGTGAATGAGACCGGATAAATAGAACACATCAGCAGTCTTTAAAAACGATGTCGGTGTTGAGGACAAATCTAACTAATTTTGCATTGGATGTCATCTTGGGGAGGGTAGCATGATGAAACCATCTAGGTCCAGATTTGATCGCAAACTTCAATTCGTGGTTGTTTGGAGCTGTTGTTAGGTTGAGCTTTAGGTTATCGATATCCTATTCCAAGTGAGATGAAGGCAGTTATATAGTCAGTGAAAATTGTTGGCTGGGGACAGTTTGAGGTTATGTATCATTGGCAGATTAAAGGGCCTTGTTAGTGCTGTCTGTGAATTTGGATCCAGTGGGTTCCATATAAAGAATGTAGTTGGTAGTGTAAGGATGGATCATTGGGATAAGGCCAGTGGATCTGGGTGATCTTGGCAGGACTGCAAACATTTCAGTTTCTTTGAGGTGGGCCAAGAACCATCTGCAGTGAGGTAAGATTACGCTTGGCATGTTCAGAATGTGTTTGTGGTCATGATCAGGTTTTAATTCTTGGACTCCTGGGGTCCTCAGTGAGCAATTAGGGTGAATGATGGGATGTTAGGTTAAAGAAACATCACAGTTAGGTATGGTATTAAGATAAAAACTAACATTTAAACCGTGTTACCAGTTTAGCAATTGTGATTACCTAGGAAAATAAAATGCATGTTAGAAAACTGGAGAAAACATACAAACGTGTATTGGAAGCATTGATAGAATCGCAATAAACATGACACTGTATCAACTTTAAGAAATATGCCATCTTTGGCATAATGGAAGTATAACCAAAAAAACATGCAGTGTACTTGGTAAATTGACAGTGTAGCATAGGATGGTGGGTCCATATATCGCATGCAATACAAATGTATCCAATATACCAACCTACCACTACATTTTCAGGGAATGTAACTAAAATTCTTAATTCAACGTATACTGATCTCTAAGGCAGTAACTTAATTTGTGCAGGTGCTTTGCACCTTTGTTTACAAACAGCAGCTCTTTAATAAGGCATGCTACCATATGGAGGTGCTATCAACTTTTTGTAAGATCAGCTAAGTGTTTCACGGTTCCATTGACTTAAAACCATAATGAACTAGCGCAGTGGTTCCTAAACTTTTTAGAACTGTGACCCACCTTTTAGAATGACACACTTTCGAGATCCAACTAGCTTTAATGGCCATGAGGCAAGAGAATGTTTTAATGTAACTAAAGCATCGTGTGATAGTGCACTGTCCTAAACTTAGACTTCAGGTCTAAGATTACTTTTGTGAATCGGCCCTTTGGTTCCATCACATTTCAGAATTACACAAACAGTGTGCTTCATTTTTTTGCTTTCCTAACTGCTGAATGTGTACAGTTCACCTACAGGTATTTATGTTTTGTTGTGTGTTACAAAAAAAATTGTCACATAATTCACTTTACTTTTCTTTCTCTGACTGTAAGGTGAGAGCAGTTTGTGAGCACCGTCCCTATGTTGAAAAGGCAGCAGTTTGTCAGAAGACATAGCTTGACATTTCACTTCTGTCTTGGAAGCGCAGCTGCAAGATAAATACATAATTTAATGACATCTGTATTTATTGCTTGGATATTCCCGACCCACCAAAAATCGCTTGTCTTTAAGAAACACCGAACTAGCATGTCTAATCCCATCTTGGAGCTCGATGTGACTGAAGTAATGCAACATGTCATATTTCTATCAGTGTGATGGGTTGTGGGAATCGCTGGAACTGGCATTTGATGACCTAGCAAGAGCAGTGGATGGTGTGAAGCCTGCCACATTTTTTTTTGTTTGTTTTACAATTTGACGGCTCTCTAAGGATAAGAACAGGCAGATTTAAGGGTAGAAATAATTACCTTACAATGCAGTGGTGGGTTGATACAGTAGATGCGATGTTATTATTGGTCGATGTTTTTGGTCTCGGTATAGTGACACAACCGTGTGGACACCATCCATTGTGGGCCAGTAGTGAGGTCATAACGTGTATGCCTAAATGTACTGTACCCCAGAGAGAGTAACCTAGAGGCTGGGACGCACGGACACATTAGACGGATAACATACAGGCGCAGGCAGAAAGACACGCATGACTAAACAAGGCCCAGCTGCTTACAGGGGCACGGACAGGGCAATTCAACCATTCAGGGAGCCGGGTGATAGCCTTTTAGTGAAGGTTATGCGAGAAGCGTACCGCCTGACGAGGCCTAGGGTGCGTGGATAACAGAGTCGATTGAAGCGTGTGACAGAACATATCTGGACAAGTAAATGAAACCTAACAGTCCTTCAGTCCTGTTGCATACGCATCCGTGTCTTGTGATCCGTGTACAATACTGAGCTTGTGTCTGTTTCTTTCTTTTGATTGACACCAGGGACTCGGTTCCACCTCTTGAGAGACACGGCCCACCCCCAGCTTCACGTGTCACCGGACGGGTCTGCAGTGAGCCTGGCCGAGGAGAGCGCCATTAGCGGGTAAGTTGCAGACTTGTCGCTATGATGCAACATTTCATGGCTGCCTTTCAGGCCGCGAGCACTGGTATGTTTTAATTTAGGAGTAACAATTAATTTAAGAGAAAACTGAGGACCCTTCAGTCGAAGTCTCATTAGAGAGAGCATGCGGAATTCGGTTAACTCAAATACACTCTCCCCACAAGTGCTGCTATTAAAGGGCGGAGTTCTTATCCGTACAGTGAACACCCAGGAAAGAACCGCAGGTCCACCGGGTGCGCAGAGGGTTGTGGGCATCAGTTAATCCAAAATGTCACATCTCACCCAGCATCGTCAGCTTGACATTATTGAAAACATTTTGACGATGTATTTAAAATTCTGTTTTTCCTGTATCCGCTTTTAGCGTAATTTCACCTCACGCCTCTTTAATCCACCACCAGACAATGATTGTCCCCATATCTGACTCTCTAAGGTTCTTTTTCATTCCTGATTTCTTTCTTTGTTATTTTTTTCCGTCCTTCTCTTCCTCGCTGTTGCTCTGGGTCAAACGCTAATGATGAAGAATATGTGCGGTCCCCGAAATGAGTGCCGGCGGCCTCTCCTGCACCCACCTGCTCAAATTAAGCCTGTAAGTGGGTGTGTGAATAACAGACCCAATTTTATAGGCCGTAAAATCTAGCTGGTGAAAGAGCTATACTAGTGCGGACATGCACCCTAGCCCCCGCCTGACCCCCACACAACCAACCCTCAGACAAGGCAGACGGGTGTCTGTAATGCTCCTCCAAGCCAGCCAACCCCACCATCCTCTCCCCATCCCTACCCCAACATATCCACCAAACACCATCCAACCCAGCCTTACACCAGCCCCCCACAGAAACTTACAACCTGCCCACAGCGGGTGGCACATGTGCCTTACACCATTCTGAAAAGGGAATCCTGTGCGGAAAGACGCTTGGTAACTCAGGGTCGAAGGGTTATTCCCCATTCAGCAGGGTTTTACTTCTAAAAGTAATAAATGGGTGTGGCAATACCAGTCAGAAAAGGTAACCGCAGACACCCTGAACGGTCACGCATATTTCCTCATAACTCATAATTTGGGCCTGTGTAAGTACTGTAGTTATGGGGTATTGACAGGACCGTGTCTCTGCCATCAGTATCTAAGGATCTGATCGAACAAACCTGCAATCACAGCAACATGAGTTTAAAGTGTTGCTGAGTTGGACATTTATCGGAAAATCTACCAAATCGCAACAAAAAAAGGAAAAAACAGTGAATACGGTGTCAAGGAAACAAACCCAGTGCTGGAGGAATCTTCGTGTTATCACCAGTTCACTTGCATGACCTCACCCACTCATCCAGGGGAACAGTGCAACGATGCATTGTGCACAGGAAAAAAGCCTCACTTGCTTCACCAACCCCTTGAATTGCATTACTAGACATTGACTGTGGAAAGAGAAAAATCCAAATTGTAGCAAGAGGGCGTTTACTGGCCCCATCCAATCAGAAATAACAGCCGAAAATCAATTCACTGTGAAAAAATGGTCAAGGAGCTGGAAGGATTATTCATTGTAAATACAAATGCAAGGAAAAACGGATTGGTTAACAACAGAAATATACTAAATAATAATATGGACAAGGATTCACTATGAAATTCTAGCAGCGTTGGCGGTACAGTAATGCACAGGTCGGCACGTCCATTAACACCAACAACCTGTACATCCCAACAGGGGAAAGGTGTGCACAATCATCGGTAGCAATGCTGACAACTTGCAACCAGAGTTACTCCTAATGGGAATATGACGCCACCTGTCACACAGCCATGCTGGCTTTCCAAGGAGAAACCACAGGAAATGGAGATTTTAATAAAGCAGAGCACTGAGTGTGTACAAGGATGGAATGTTTACAGGGGTTTCGCAGCAACCAGATCAACAATAGCCTATTACACATACAAAAATCCTACATTGCATCCAGAAGGAAAATGTCCTCAGACCACATCCACAGAAACCAAGTGGTTAAATTCACTACTATACTATGCCAGAGGCTCCCTCCAGAGGGTCACCATGGACACACCTGGAATTTCACAGCCATCCATCTATAAGGCAGTGTGACATACTCAAAATTCATGTTACATGATATGTCACCTTTCCTGGCTCACCAATATAATTCATATCACAGGTAATTCAAAAACGTAAGTAGCTTCTCCTTCAAGAGGGGTACCACTGGCTGCATGCACTTTGTGACTGAAAAGCAGCACACAATCCCCTTTGTGTTCTAAAACTGGTCTTTACTGCATTCTCCAAAATGTTACTATGGCCGTGGCATGAAGCCGCCATCATGGATGCATACCCCAGCATCCATTTCCTATGCAACACCAAGCTGGGCTTCTTTGTATGCGTCAAGCATTGCCAAAGGCTTTGACATGATGCTGCTGTCATGGGTGCAACTAAGGCCTCTTAATAAACATAGATATGACTGCGCACTAATTGATGAGTCCCATTCTAATGCACACACTACACCGCACAAGCACTTTCACAGCCATTCACGACTCCCTTCTTCAGCCCTACTGTTGACAGTGATTGTTCTCATCAGATTGGTTCATGATCCCCCGCATTAGTGTTCCAACAGAGAAAATAGAAGTGTCAAGTCACACATTTTCACCATTGAGAGAGTCTTTCATACTCAACAACATTTCATATGCTTGCATCCTAAGTTCTGCAGGAGCCAAGTGCATCTGCTGGGGCACCTACGACACGTTTATTTTGTGCACTATAGCATTACTATTAATAGATGATTCAGAAGACTGGAGAGTCTTGGACAAGAGGTGATTCTCAGTTGCCACAATACTTGGTCCTGGACGTGCTGGGGATCTAAGGAAACTAGTTGCCTGTGGAATGTGGCAGTGACTCACAGGTATGCAAGAACTGTCATGCATCTATGATTGTTTGCAGAAGAACAGTGTGACCTCTCCAAAGTATTCTCAATACAGCTTCCAAATACATAGCCACGCCTCTGCGTTATGGCAGTGGCCTTTGCCGCCAAAGGCATATTTCTAGATAAACTAATTTGATAGTCTAACCTGGAATACCACAGAAATCTAGCGTTTCTAGCTGGCGTGTAAAAACTGTGCTTTCTTCATTCCTACTTTTTCTACATAGCATTTGGAAAAACTGCAAAGGATTTTCTAAAGAAGTACCTGCATCAGTACATAGGGTTACAGTAATCCGAGCATTCAGACTTTTGTGTTCAGTAATCAGTGGTTTGGTAAAAGAAGCAGGATGGCCATCCTGAGCATCGTGAATTGAGAGTTGTCGTATTTCATTGCTTCTCCAGTTTGATGAGTGGAGGAGAAACCAAAATTGACACAAATGCAAGTTACACACCCAATATATACAAGAAATGATTGTTTCCAAAAGCTGAATCTTGCGACTCACTGTAATAAAGATCACCAAAGTGTCTGTTTTGGTTCGACAAAGGAAATCTTCGGAACAGGAGTACATTTTTATCCATGTGTAAATTTGTAGCAGATATTAGGTGATGCTTTAAGATCAGAATTGAATGATGGCCTATATCGGAACACATGGGCAGTTGTTTTTTTATCTCCATTAGTGCATAGTTGGGGTGTTTGAAGGGACAAACATCTGATTGCCTGTCATGGCGGTGATGGTGGTATTGCACAAAGGCGTAAAGTGTTTGCATAATCTCTTCTTCATTTATTCTGTTTGGGAACACCCATTTGGGATAGCCACTGGCTTCTTAAGATAACCAGTCAATGATACACATCTTTGTGGTCACGGTTATGAATGAGATATCTTCAATGATGGTTTTAATGCAGCCTTTTAGAAAAGTCTCAGAATCCGAGGGCATAATTCACAAAGATAAACTTACACTTTTGTGTTTACGATTTTATGCTATTCATAAAATGTTTTACTAGTAGTATCTTTATGAATGTGGAGTATCTGCTCTTAAAAAGAGAGGATTTTCCTACCTTTTATGTGCGGAGACTCCACAGTTGTAAAGATACTACTAGTTAAATACATTTGTGAATAGCTAACAATCTTAAACTTACACAGATGCGCAAGTTTACCTTGGTGAATCAGGCCCTAAGCTTCCCAGAGTGTAATTTTCATAGTAGAAGACTTTATTCAGATTAATTTGTGTTTTCCACAGTTTTTATGGTGTAACAGTTTTGAGACAGATGAATTGCTCATTACTTACTTCGTACTGTACCTCATGCTATTGTTCAAGGCACAGATTTAAACCTTTGGAAGGTTCAGGCCAGAGCCAAAATATACTCGGTGGAATGTTTTGCTCTTCTATGTTAACATAAAGATTAGAGGGAAGTCATTATACTGAAATGACGTCACCAAAGCCTTGATCATGATGGTGATGATGCTTTTGGACTTAGGGGCTTTCCAAGTTTGTCCCAGATGGTAGCCCGAAATAGAACTATTTTCATGTTTGGAAAGGTGATGAAACAGGTACAATGTTAGGAAAGCCTGTATCCCACAAACAGAACTGTGAGGTGAGCGAGAGGCTCTTATATACTGAACTGGTGACTCTTCCTGCCCTTTCACTAGTGGTGGCCGGCAGCTTTAGGAGGGAGGGGGGTGGGCGGGAAGCACACACACACACTCATTCTTTCACACACGCACATCCATTAACAACACTCATAACATTCAAACATGCATGCACGCACCAAACATTCATTTTAAAACATCACACACACATGCACACACACACTTACCTTAAGCCTCGAGGTTCCAGGAGGGTTGGGACTGCTGCCTTCCCTCATAGGCTGACCTAAGGTCAGCCAATGAGGGAAAGCAGTAGTCCCAGTCTCGTCACAGAGTGGGATGGGGTTAGTGAGACTGCTGACCCCACCCCACTCTGTGACAAAGTGTCACTGATTGACACTCGCCCTGGGCGCTTCAGGGCCCAGGTCGAAGTCAATGGGTGACGCTTTCCTTGTCACCCAGGGGAGGGCCTCAGGGCACCTTTGCTGAGCCGAGGAGGTCACGCCCATAGGAGCTGTGACCTCCTCAGCCCAGCAAAGTTCAGTTCAGCCTGTCAGACACTCTTCATGAGGGGCAAAAGGTGGGGGACGTGGCCCCTCCGCCCTAAAAGACGGGCCGCGCCTGCCTTTCACCTCCCTTGGATTACACCACCTAATGATGGAGAGCTCCTCCATCTTTGTCACCTAAATGGACAGTCAATCACCACTCTACTTGTGTGGTAATGCCCCAAAGTGAGGGCCGTTCTGAATAGTGGTTCAGAATAGGTTGTCCTGGAACCTAGAAGAGCTACTGGAGCTGACCGCATGACTAATCATGCTTGGGCTATGGGGAGATTGCTCGCTGGACAGATATTTGTTCTTCCTTTGTAATGTAGCACTAATGGAACCAGATGTGACATCATTCGGAGGTGGGGAAGTGCAGATATGCCCCAAACATTTTCCTAAGTATGGGGTCCATGGGAAAACCTGATGGATGAGGCGACCCAAAAGACTCGATTTTGGGTCCGCTACCTGGTGAACGAACAGGGTATAGACAAATAAAGGAAGAGACACTGAGGGTCAAAAGGAGACAGCTTGGGGATTAGAGGGAAGGTTGTAGCCTGCGGGAGGACACAAGAAGTTGAATAGTAGAAATGTATTATTGTTCCGAAGGTTGCGTATTTTTGCCGTCATTCAGGGGATTATTGTTGACTGTTAAACCCATATTTTCGTTGTAAACAATGCAAAATAAAACAGATGTTTAAGCAAAAAGAAAAATCACCACTCTACTAAGGGTGGAATCTCTGCCGTCACCCCTGAAGCTTAATGCCCAGACCCCTCCTTGGGCTCCTGGACTACCTTCCTTCCTAAATCAACAATACTGCAGTGGTTGGATGGCATTGCCTGCGCCCTCCTATGACCCAGCCAGGTGAGACCAGATCCATCTGAGATGAGCAGCCTAAACACCACAGTGGATTGGAGTGCCCCACTAACATCTAGATCTGAAAAACTTGCAGGAAGTACAGCCTACGTCATTAACATCTACTGTTCCACTGGCTTCTGAAACATTGACTTTAGCCCCTTCTTGTCATGATCAGTTGCTTGTGTGTCAGTCTAACATGGCTCCAACTTGTAAAGAGTCAGGTTGAAAGCGGGCTGACCATGTAAGTAGATGAGCTTGCAAACAAAACTTTAACATTTGGTACACAAGAACACGTTGTTCTGGTCCCCAGTACACCATACAAGGTTTCCCATATATTGCACAAAACCTCACAAGATATCCATGGTGCAACTATTGAGAAAGGAGAATGCTCATGCAAGCTATGGACAGGACTAGCCACGAGCTCTGGCCCCTGACACCACAGACAAACTGGACATCATATTGGCTTCAGTGAACACCACCAGAGACTCCCTATAGTCTAAAATTGACACAGTCGCAATTGATCTTGACTTGGTAGAGATGATCAGTGGAAACTGAATGATAGAGTGCTGCACACAGAAACAGTAACTGAAACACTAGAACCTCAAGCCACTGAGTTATGACAATTGATCCGCGACCTCATGGACTGCATACAATTCTTGGACGATAGAGCCAAGGACTCTGAAGTTAGAGCACGACTCAACAGTATTACAGTGGTCAAAATACAGAATGAAGTGGAAGGAAGGGGTGGTTTGACATCTCTGGAAAAATGGATAACCAACTTCTTGGCCCCAAAGGGCTTATCATTCTTCTTTGCAATAGAAAGACCACATAGGCTGGCAAGGTGTGGTCCCTCACTAGGCTCACCACTGAGACCCATGGTGGCAAAGCTGCTATATTAAAAAGACTGCAACGTCATCATGCAAGTGGCCAGAATTGTCGGCCGCTATGAAGTGGGGAATAATAAGGTACTCTTATTCCTGGACTACACACTGAAAATGCTTTGGCAATGGATTAACAAAGTTCCTTATTCAGAGGGGTCAAATGGAAGTTCCAGAAGATGGCCCTCAGACCAGGAGCACCTGGCCATCTGCTGACCACCCCTAATCCACAACTGGCTCAGGAATCCAAAGTGGAAATAGGATTCAAAACGCATGGATCCCCTCACACCTGAGACACAGCAAACTATTCCAGAGGGTTGCAATCTGTATGTGGGAGGCCTGTTGTATTACAGGTTGGTGCATGTTCTGGCATTGTACTTTCCCAGCACGTCAGTTAATCTTCATAGACGGCATATATACCCTGTTGTCCACACTCTCCTCTCCAACTTGCATTACTGACCGACATCCTTAGACAAAGATGTGGGCAGCTCATACCCACCCCTGCTGGGGGCTCCTGCTAGTCAATTCTCTGAGCAGCTCTCAAGGTGGGGCAGAGGCTGTGAACTCACAGATATGTGGAGGCCGGGCACCCACAAACATGGAAGTATTCACACTATTCGCGCGTTCATTCACTGCACACCTGCATAGATATGATATTCTCTACATTAGATTCGGTTCTAGGAGGTGAATACCTGACTAAAGCCATCTCCGATCACAGCCCCCAGCGCTCACTTTACAATGGGGTGCACTACTGCCAGCTTTTCCCCTAGCGGCTGCTACCCTCATTGCTTAACAATGTTCTCTGCAGAACCACAGTCAATAACAAAATAATGCATTTTCTTTCAAATAAACATAAGTTCCACGAGGGACACATCAAACACATTGGAAATCCTTAAGGTATACGTACAGGTATCTGCATTAACACCTCTGTGTGGAATGGGCAGCACTGCATAAGCAATTACACACACTTGAGATCGAGATGCACGCCTTAGAAGACTTTCTGCCTGTCAGCAAATAAAACGATTACACGGCGAGTTGCTTGTCGAGCTGAGCTCTCTCGAGGACACGGAGAACGCAGCTCAGGTCTGAAACATTCAGAGGGGGATAAATCCGGCTGTTTGCTACCAAGGCTAGAGCAGCGGTCCAAATACATTAAAAAAGTGTTAGAACTGTGATGCTGCATGCAGTGGGATCACGATCAATGAGTGTGGGGGCTGGGTCAAAGATATGGCTAAAAAAAACAAAATAGTCTCCTTCAGGTAGCTACATATATAATAACTCATTGATTAAATTAACAAAAATTAAAACGTTGTTAATCAGTGGTATGTGCACTATTGTGTATAATGAGACCTCTAGTAGTTAATGCACTTAGAGGATTGTGTGCAATCAGAAAGCCAAATAATTAAATCTTGGTTGGTGCAATGGAGAATTGTGGCTTGTGTGTTGTTAGTGCTGCGAAGGCCTATCCTTCGACAGGAAGCACTGAGAAGTCATTATGTTAAACTTGCATTACACGCAGTATAAGGTATAAGACCGACTGACAGACTGATACTAAATGTGCAAAGAGGTTTCAGTTTAAACTTTGCTTCCAAAATATAGGTTTTAGTAATACATAGACTGGAGGTAATGATTTATTGTTATTTAACTGCCTTGAAAAGCACACACTGCACAGGACAACTGTTTACTCCCTTGCACTACCAGTCGAAAAGAAAGATTGGATCAAAAAACCAGTACCTGCTCCAAAGCCCCCTTTACATCTGCAGATTGACACGTTTTGCGCACTTGCATTTCTTTAGGCAAGGAGGACCCTGGCAAGAAGGCCTGTTAATTGTTAAGCTGCCTGCCTCTCCCTCTGTCTCACAGCACAGAACACTCCCTGAATGAAACTTAAGCTGAAGCATTTGTACCATTGGAGTTTACCATCCTGGGATGGTTGTCTTTTAATAAGAAGTAGGGGAATGTTTTTGCATAAATTAAAAAAGTAGGAGCACATCGTGCCCTTTCCAATCCGCCCACTTCCACCACTGGGCTGGAAAAGTCTGGAGCACCTTACACTATCATCACTTCATTCAGACACCCAGACGGTCATATCCTTCAAACCCAGTCAGACATAAACAAAATATTTACCTCATATTACAAGTATGTATATATCTCGCTGGCAGCAATAGACCGGGCCATAGGGAAGAACAGTATGAATGAGGCACTACACTGCCTCACCTATCGAAAGACGAAGAGGCTGAGTTTGATGCTCCATTCACAATAGAGGAGGCCAGTTCTGATATAGACCAGTTGGCGCCATAGTGCAGTCTCTGCGTTCTGACATATGACATGGTTATGCCCGATTGTGCTTCCTGGTTTAAGGTCACGAGTTCACTGTCTAGACTGGTAAAACTCATATAATGCAAAAACCTGCTTGTTAGGATTAATGGCGTACCTCAAGTCAAGTAAGGCCACATGTCGCCTGATTGACCTGTATAATGGCTATAATTATAGCCAAAAGAGCTATTGCAATCTGTTGGAAATCGTCTTGCCTAGCATGGCAAAATTGCGTATGGAACTTCACTAGTGGCTTAGGCAGAGGACACCGTGAATAGACCAAGTCACCAGTATCAACCTCAGATGATGTTTAGTTGCAAACAGACCCAAAATCTGATGATAATTCACAGTAAAATGTTTGCCTGGGGTTATATAACATAATTGCGATTCTTATGTCTGCCTTAATCGTAGGCAATATAATGGTCATTAGCACTGGTCAACTCTTTCCCCTGATTCATTGTTGCTTTCTGCCAGACCTCAGTTTATACGTTTCGTGTACTGCTAAAATGTACTTGTTATGTTGTGTTTTTTCCTTTTGCTTTGTTCCATGCCCTTTACCTTTTTCTTTTTTTTAAATGTATGTGAGCATTGCATTCACATTTTCATTTCTGTACATGTGTTATGGACAATTGTATTAAAAATACTCAAACAGATTAAAAAAGATAAATTCAATGTCCAGCCAGAAATATATCTTTGGAAAAGGACAGGGTTTTGATTTAGAGGAGTGTGTAACAAGGCTCATGCCAAAAATCTGCAGACGTCCTATCACCCCGCCCGCCATTCTACATTCCTAGTCTGAGGGCATCCCAATTGGGAAGCCACATCCGGCTCCATCTCCAGCTGTAGTTAGTATTAATGCTGCAAAAATGATGACCGCCAATCCAGAGTGATTGTTCCTCCACATTACCACAGTGAAAGACCACTATACAATGACAGTCTTTCGGAAAACGAATATTAAATGTCATTCTATGCACACCTTCACTACTAGGAGAAAACAACACTCTGCCCAGTACCTCACAGGATGAGTGGGAAGCTCTAGCTCTACTTAAAAAAAAACTGGTTAATATATATGCGCCCATCAGAATTTGACATTCAAAAAGTTTGAAGAATAAATAAATAAAAATTCTTGTGCATATTCATAAATATTTTTTCATACATTTTGTTTTGTTTTGTGTGTATATTGGGAAAACATTTTGTATTAATGTATTCGTTTTTATATATTGTTTTTTCCTCCCTATGGCAGCACACGCCTTGATCAGTGTGAATGTGTGTAACAAATTATATAGGTCACGCCTCATAATGAATATGATACTCAGTAAAGTCAACTTCTTAACAACCACATGTACTTCCTTCACAACTCTTGTGTCTCTTTCCTTGTGTTCCTCCAAATTGAAGACCTTCTTTAATGTCTTTCTCTACATACATCGTGGAGTTGGTTATAAAATTATCTTCCCATGTCTTGAGGTAGAACTGAGGTTGAGAACCTCCAGCAGTTACCATGCTTTTTTGCTCGTGCTTGGCAGCTCACTTAAGTAATTATCATTTCAAGGTTTGAAACCTGTTTTTAATATTCTCAACATCATATGAATCTATTGATACAGTATTGATTTTGTTTTTTATCTGATTCCATTGGCATGTTCTTGTTTGTTTTTGGTGGTGTCTTCACCATGAGATGGCACATTAGATGGACATAGTTTCTTACCACCATCTTGGTCAGGACGTCCTGTGCAGGATCCTTAAAACTGTACGTCCTTACCCTGCTGGGGATCATAATTGAAGAGTTTGCCTGGTTTCTGTTTGTGATGACTCAGTAGTACCTCACAGAGGAAGACGTTGTTGTGCTTTGATGTGCCCTGAAGTCCTTCTGTGTGTTACTGTGTATGTTTCTGCTCTCTATTCATTCATTGTTTCACTCCAGGAACTTACAGCGCCTGGAAATGGGCACTTTCTAATGTTTTGTGCATGTGCCATTTATCTGATGCAGTATTCACCAGATCAAGTCATTAGCCCACATTTAGTATTTAACACATGCAGTAAATTCCTAATCTGGGGTGCACAGCAAATACAACGTCTAATCAGTGTTATTTACTGAATCCTACAAATCTGGTATTTACCAAATGTGTGAGTTTGCTGATTTTTACCACCAAACTCGCCATCAAGACTTAGGTGTCCTCTGCAGTCTCTGTGACTTCACAGGTTTACAATGGGCTTTGCAGAAGTGCAAGATAGGGTATGATTTTGGCTCACACTATGTAAGGCTGTAAACAGTAGAGGTAGGCAGATGTTTCAAGCTTATACAGCAGAAGTGCTGTTCAGGTTAGAGGGACCTTACAGGTTCAGATGGTTGACAATTTACATCAGCTTTACAGGCTGTGGCTTCAGACAACAGCACTGGCAGTGTCATAAAATAATTGTAGTTGTTGAAATACCTCTACATGAGTAATGAAATAGCAGCCTGTAACCGGATATCAATCATCAAGGAATACAACTCTATATACAAAAGGATATGGTGAATTCTACTTTATTGTTTGTGTATTCTTCCAAGATACAAATTGGTGGTATTAGACAACCAAAGTTTTCCAGTTCAAGGTTTCTTCCTCAGACTTCCACATACTTGGTATTTATGGCTCAAACCATCTTACAAGGAGAAGGAAGTCCTCTGGGAAAAAATAAAAATAAGAACTGATATGAGTGACTAATAATAAAGGTAGCGTTTCACGGTCACCTCACAGATCATGAATAGATCAAATGAATAATGGTCTCTTTATACAGGTAGATGCTCTCAGTAACAATTTCTCTGTGGCACGAAAGACAACAGAAAAGTTAATGTGATTAGAATAGGGTTGACTGACTGACACCTGGTGCCCGGGGTTTCCCCATTTTGCTCAATAATGTCCCCTTCCTGCAAGTTGGAGTGTTCCTCACCATCATGCAATCACTTGAAGCCACAGCATGCTTTCTGCACCTCAGAGTTTCTGGACTCAGTACTTTTCTCCTTGTGGCAGCTGGGGTTGGTCAGAGTTCTCAAGAATGACTTCATCACTGTTAGTCTATCCCTCGTTCCACGAAAGACAGTAGACCCAATCTAATGTGATTATGATAGGGTTGACTGACTGGCATGTGATGTCTGAGGTTGCGGTTGCGGAGACGTGGGCCACATGCAGTTCATTTTCCCAATTTTTAGGGACGAGCGCAAAGTGCTCCGTCTCTCTTCTAATCTCTCTTTAGGGGGAGTTTAACCACGCACATGTCACATCAGTCACTTTCATTGGTTCGTGGGCTTGCCTTTTAAAATCCGCTTGTTTTCATTTGTGAAAGGCATGCATAAGTCATGCCTTTTCCGGTGTTTAGCCCTCCTCGAGAGCACCGGTAAACTACTGGAAACATACAAGGCTCCATGTTTTCCGTATGGTTTCTGGACAACTTTTTCTCTTTATTTCGCAGCTCCTTTTTTTTCATTTAATGTGGCAAAGAAAGTCCAGTTAGGAGTTTACAACACTAATAGCTCTAACTCGACGTAATGCAAGACACATTGCATTGCAAATGCTTGTTCTTAATGATATCCCTTTCCTGCAAGTTGGAGAGTTCCCCACTACCCTGTAGTCACTTACTTGAGGCTGCACTCTGTTTCTTTGCACCTGGGCATTTTGAGACTCCGCTTCTCTCTCCTTGTGGCAGCTGGGTCAGTCAGTGATCTCAACAATGACTTGAGATCACTGGGGTTCATGGCGTTCATGGTTTCTCCATCATTCTGGCACAATGGAAGATTCCCGTTGTACTCCTTTCCTTGGGCTCTTTTGGTATCCTAGCCTGACCTCCATACCCATCTCAGAAACTTTGAAACAAAGGCATGTTGGGGCGAATATTTCCATGATTCACTTGCCAAGTACACAGTCTTTTCCTCATTGGTGTTTTCCTTGTTTCTCTGAGGTCTGTCACATAGCCATAGTAGAATTGGTGTTTCTGGTACAAAGAGAAACCCAGCAAAAATGATCCCTCAAATAACAGTTTTACCCTTTTCCTGAAGGACAAATATTTAAAGAGTCACTTCTCGAAGCAACACCTTGACATATTATAAACCCTAGTTTGTGGTCAACTATCCAAGTAGATCAAGATCTTCAGTGTTTTCCACAATGAAACCAGCTGGTTACCCACACATTTAGATGAGAAGATTCCCTTCCATCCCACTCCACCTTGCTTTTTCCCTCACATCCACACCTGCATGGTAACTCTTGTATGCTCATGGGCCAAAGTGCCTGCATTCCAAACCCTCTGTGGTGCATCTTATCGACAGCATATAGCAACCTTCCTCCTACACGCTGTCCCTTACCAAGTGATTAGCGGCCCAGCCACCATGTATTTCCCAGGCCCATTTGGTCAATATGCGCTTGTTTATTATCATGCTTGTAGAATCCTGTTTCTTTCTGGGCACCTTTGCACCACGTAAGTCTCTCAGAGTCATACATTTGTCGTGCGAAAAAGAGAGGCCACTTTGTGTGCCTAAGGAAGGGGACAGAGAGTCACATATTTAATTGAGAATTGTTGACCATGTGTTGATCATTGCTCTGATGTCTCCCTAGTAGGCAGTGGAGGCATAGTGAGAAGATGAATGTTCCACCGCCGGGACAGAGATCTCCCTATTGTCAATTATAGGGAAACTTGAAAAAGCTTACAAAAGTTGAAAACATTTAGCAAAAATATTTTTATGGTAAATATTCATGTAAATTATTGTTATATATTTATTACTGTAAACGGAGAACAAATTAACAAATAGTACAACACAAGTAGCTGAACTGTGAATTGAATATTTAAATAATTTAGGGTTAGGGTACAAAAACAAATTTATTGAGGAATATCTCTGGAACCGTAAAGTGCTAGATGTTGAAATGATTCAAGAAATAGAGCATCCAACAGCAGTCAACGAGTCACTACCTAGTACCCCTGTCTAGAGGAAGAAAACACTATGTCCGATTAGAACTGGAAAAATGGCAGATATGGTCATACTCCTTATGGTAGCAATCCCAGAATACTTGCAGTTTTTCCCCGCTCGGATGGTGCACTACTTCTCAGGTCAGTCCAGGCCAATTAGGCCCCACACCGAGAAGTACAGCTGCCTCTGTTTTTCTGGGCAGGCCTAGTTTCTTCTTTTTTGCAGGGCAGGTCGACAATAGCAGGGATTTTCAAGTTCATAGTTATGTTCCTAGCCTTGGGAAGGAGTCTTGTACTTGGTAGTTGTGGCTTTGGACTGGTGAACACTGGCTGCTTCCATCCAGATGCAGTACAGTTTGTTGGATGGGTCAAGTATTTATCCCACTTTGGGACATTGGTGGGACGCAAGTACCATATTCAGAGCTTTCTTTAAAATGAATTGTTTCAATCAGGATTCTGTTTTCTTCTATACTGTCCATAGAGCAGGGCAAAAACCTGAAACCAGCTGCCCAATGGGTTGTGGTCTTCACCCAGACACCTTCAGCTAAGGACTTTTGAATGGCAGGGGATGACCAGTCCAGAACAGTGTGGGAGGGAACCAGAAAATGTTAAACAGGAAGGATAATACAGCGCTCACAGTCATGCAGGGCACTTGTCCCTAAATTGTCCTCCACTAGTATGTCACTACTATCAAGGCCTGTATCTGTTAGTTGCTGCGAAGGGAAAGGTCTGAATTGAGGTGGCGAGCCCTGGAGAGTTGTGTGGATCACTTTATTTAAAGATCTTACAGGGACAGTCATTTGAGCAGGTAAAGAATCATCATACAGAAGTGTGTATGCTGTTGGTACTCGAGAAATGAGCGACTGGGCCACCACGTTAGGAACTGACTATACAGGGTCAATGTTTCAATTTCCAAGACAAAGACCAGGCCTGGAGTGTTTCAAACTTTTGTCGGTAGGGGATAGATTAATTGATGTATGTGACTAAAAACAGTTTATTGTAAAACTTTTATTCGTTTTAACTCAAATGTGTAGTGGGCATGAATGGGGAAAATACTGTCTAATGTGGAGCTCCAAAATAAATATCCCAATGACAATACACCCACCCCTCCCCCACCACTTCTCTCCTCAGCTCTTAAATGAGCAGTTTCCCTGCAGGGCACGCGAGCAGCATGGCGTGCATATTCTAAGTTTCTAGATCCAATAAGATTTTATATGGAAACATTTTAGGAAATGTAGTGCACGGACTCTTGTATACAAGTGCTTATCCAGCGCTGTTGTTATTGGTTCAGGACGGTATATTACTAGACTATTTTTTTGTTCACTCGATCTAGGACTCCGTCGATCCTGGGGGAGCTGCTGCCTGCACGCGGCCTGCATTACTGGGAGGTTGTGGTCGAGAACTGTACAGCATTTCGGCTTGGAGTTTGCTATAAATCTACACCACCAAAAAGCATCCTGACCCAGAACAGCACTTCTTGGTGTATGTACTGTTACTCAACAGCAACCAGGTAATGCAGATTCCTTAAGACGGGCAGAAACACTACTTTACGTTTCATAAGTTGTATGTTTTTTTTCATCTGTTTCTTCTGTTGACATTTCAAGGTTCATGTATCTACTTTCCTTTGCTAAATGAGGCACACACTCAATGAAAAACTCCAGGCCAATTGTTTTTATATAGCAAACATATATATTGTACTTTATTACTAGAACCAAAGGATCTTTGTTGTAGGTAAGTACAGTTGGAAGTATATATTAAGCATATGTATCAAATGAACTTTGTTTGGATTTTGCAGATAAAGCAGTTTACAAGTAAGTAACACTTTTCAATTTCAAAAGTTGACAGTGCAATTTTTCATAGGAGCCAATAGAGTCCTAGGGGGAGAAAAGTGTTAACACAGAAAGCAGGTAAGTGCATGACTTATGAGCCCAGTCTTCGCGTGTTAAGATGTCCACAAGTCAAAGTTCAAGATGACCCCAAGAAGCACCCCACCAGCAACACGTGGCCGGCCGGAGCGGAGGTCAAGTTGCCGTCGGGTTTGCAATGGAATCCTATGAGGACTGGGGGGACTTAGGAGAAAAGCAACTGCAGGTAAGTACCCGTAGTTTCAGGACAAGGGCCTGGGGGGTTTACGTCAGCACCAGGGGGTGGGGGGGGTTTGACCATAGGTCAGCAGCAAACACACACCCTCAGCAGCACGGGGCGACCGGGTGCAGGTTGCAAACATAACATCAGGCGCCCAGTTCTTTTTAATGAGGGAACCCCGGGCCCACAAAGATGCTGCAAGCTGTGTCCAGTGGGGCAGTTGTGGGAGACTAAAGGCTGGACAGGAAGGAGAGGTGCCCGCTGTATGTTGCTGGATCATCGTTCGAATTCCCCAGGACGTGGGGCTGCGGATGCAGTTGTACCTTTAGGCATCGTGAATCTTTGTCAGATCTGGTCGCGGTCAGGGGGAGTCCCTAAATTCAGGTTGCAAGGGTTGTCGTGGTGGCCAGGAGGGGTCAATCCAGGATGGACTCGAGATCGGAATCACCTGGGGACCTTCTCTGGACTGGTGGGCCACCTGGACTCAGGCCATGGGCGTCCGGTGCAGAGTCGGCAGGACTTGTGGATACGGGGCAGTTCCGGAATCCGTTTGGCGATTTCCTTTGGACAGTGCCACTGTCCTTGGAAGTTATTGGTCCTCTGCTAGGCAGGCAGTCCTCTGGGGGTTTGTAGAGGTCACTGGTCCTGCAGGATACGTTGCCTTCTTGCAGCAGGGGTCTTTGAAGCTGTATACAGGCTGGTGGGCTGGGGCTAAATCGGTTGTCGTCTGGGGTCTTTACTGCTGGGGTAGGCTTAGCAGTCCTTCCTCTGTCTTCTTTCGTCTTCTTCTTAAGGTCGCTAGGAATCTGATGAGTGAGGTTCAGGGGAGCCCCTAAATACTAGATTTCGGGCCATTACGGGGGTCAGAGAGCAGTACCCAATAACTACTGTCCCTGAGGGGGGCTACAACCTTCCTGTGCCCACTCCTTTTGGGCACAGGATGGAGGATTCTGCAGGGAAGCGGTCACTTCAGCTCTGGACACCTTGGGGGTGGTCCTAACTGAGAGTGGTCACTCCTCTCTGTTTTACCTAATTTTCCCGCATTACCTGCCGCCAGAAGTGGGACTTGGTCCGGGAGGGTGGGCATCTCTACTAGCTGGAGTGCCCTGGGGCACTGTAGCAGGAGGTCTGAG
This sequence comes from Pleurodeles waltl, assembly GCF_031143425.1. Classification (NCBI taxonomy): domain Eukaryota; kingdom Metazoa; phylum Chordata; class Amphibia; order Caudata; family Salamandridae; genus Pleurodeles; species Pleurodeles waltl. The sequence continues at coordinate 383,728,415 of NC_090436.1, read as the reverse complement.
TATTGGAGGCTCACCACCAAGTGTTGCAGTTCCTGCAAGGGGGAGGTGTGAAGCACCTCCACCTAGAGCAGGCATTGTTTCTGACCCCAGAGAGCACAAAGGCTTTCACCCCTTGGGGGTTAGAAACGAAGGCTTTCACCCCTTGGGGGTCAGAAACTTGTCTGGTAGTGGCAAGCTGGCAAAGACGGGTCAGTCCTGCTCTAAAGGGTTGGGTAAAATACAGAGATGATCTCTAAAATTCCCTGTGTGTGCATTTTACAATAAATCGAACACTGGCATCATTGTGGGTTTATTGTGCTGAGAAGTTTGATTCCAAACTTCCCAGACTTCAGTGAAGCCATCATGGAGCTGTGGACTTCATAATGACAGACTCCCGAACCCATGTACTCAAAATGGTCACACTGAACTTAGAATGTCTAAGAATGGACTTAGACACTGTAGGGGCATATTGCTCATGCAGCCATGCCCTCACCTGTGGTATAGTGCACCCTGCCTTAGGGCTGTAAGGCCTGCTACATGGGTGACTTACCTATGGCACAGGCAGAGGGTTGTGGGCATGGCACCCTGAGAGGGATATTGATGTTGTTTTTTTCTCCCACCAACACACACAATCTGCAATGGCAGTGCGCATGTGTTTAGTGAGGGGTCCCTTATGGTGCAGCAATACATGCTGCAGTGTTAGGGGCCCTCCCTGGTCACAGAGCCCTTGGTACCACTGGTACCTTTTGCAAGGGACTTATCTGTGTGCCAGGGGTGTGCCAATTGTGGAAACAATGGTACGGTTTTGGGGCAGTACACTGGTGCTGGAGCCTGGTTAACAGGATCCCAGCACACTCTCAGTCAAGTCAGCATCAACATCAGGCAAAAAGTGTGGGGTTGGGGTAACCTAGCCAGAAAGGGGCACTTTGCCACACAACCCCTCTCAAACAAAAGAGGATGAGACTAACCTTTCCCTAGAGAGTCTTCATTGTCTAAGTAGAAAAACCTGGAAAGGCCATCTGCATTGGCATGGGCAGCCCCAGGTCTATGTTCCACTGTAAAGTCCATTCCCTGTAGGGAGATGAACCACCTCAAATGTTTAGGATTCTCACCTTTCATTTGCATCGGCCATCTGAGAGGTCTGTGGTTAGTTTAAACAATAAAGTGAGTACCAAACAAATATGGTCTCAACTTTTTCAGGGACCAAATGACAACAAAGGCCTCCCTCTCAATGGCACTCCAATGCTATTTACTGGTGAGTAACCTCTTGCTAATGAAAGCAAGAGGTTGGTCACTGGTTTGGGACAGGACTGCTCCTATCCCATGTTTAGAGGCATCTGTCTGCATATTGAACTGCTTAGAGTAGTCTGGAGCTTTGAGAACTGGTGCTGAGCACATTGCCTCCCTCAGGGTGTCAAAGGCATTTTGACAACTAACATTCCAGTTTATTTTCTTGGGCGTCTTTTAGAGGTGAGTTCTGTGAGGGGAGTCTCAATGGATCCTTATCCCTTCACAAACCTTCGATAGTAACCATGAGTCTGGGTTTTTGGAGCTTCCCAGTCTAGAATTGTCTGGATCTTTGGCTGTAAGGGTTGCACTTGGCCTCCACCTACAAGGTGGCCCAAGTATACAACAGTGCCCTGCCCTTACATGTTATTTAGATGCCTTCATAGTGAGGCCTGCTGAGTGCAGGGCTTGCAAAACCTTTTCCAGGTGGACCAAGTAATCCTGCCAGGAGGAGCTAAAGATAGCAATATCATCTAGATATGCTGCACTGAATGACTCCAAGGCAACAAGGACTTGATTCACCAACCTTTGGAAGGTGGCAGGGGCATTCTTTAAACCAAAGGGCATAACAGTCTTTTCTTTTTCTCCTGGTGCCATTCAAATTTGCCACTACCCTGCAGTCAAGTCAAAGGTACTGAGAAACTTTGCTGCACCCAATTTGTCTGTCAGCTCACCAGCCCTTGGAATAGGGTGAGCGTCTGTCTTGGTGACAGAGTTCAAACCTCTTTAGTCCACACAAAACCTCATTTGGTTCTTTTCACCCTGGGGATGAGGTTTGCGGACTAAGGCCACTGAGCTAGCCAACAGACCGTCAAAGGGTTCAATAACCCCTTAGTCTAGCATCTTGTGGACTTCAACCTTGATGATCTCCTTAACTTGATCAGACTGCCGATAGATCTTAGATTTGACAGGCAAGCTGTCTCATGTGCCTACTTTATGGGTACAAAGGAGTGTTTGTCCAGGAGTTAAGGAGAAGAGCTCTGCAAACCATTGCAAGACTTGACTGCAGTCAGCCTGCTGTTGGGCAGTGAGAGTGTCTGAGTAGAAAACTCCATCAACTTACACATTTTTAGGGTTGTGAGAGAGGAGGTCAGAGAGAGGTTCACTCTCTGCTTCCTGTTCCTCATCAGTAATCATCAGCAGGGTTACATCAGCTCTGTCACAGAAAAGTATGAGATGGTTCACGTGGATCACCCTTTTGGGTGTCCAGCTAGTGCCCAGGTCTACCAACTAGGTGACCTCACTTTTCGTTTCTAGGATTGGGTAAGGGCCACTCCACTTGTCCGGAAGTTCCCTGGGAACCACAGGCTCCAGAACCCATACCTTCTGCCCTGGTGTAAATTCTACCAGAGCAGCCTTTTGGTCATACCACTGCTTCTGGAGCTGTTGGCTGGCTTTAAGGTTTTTGGATGCTTTTTTCCTTGTACTCTGCCACCCTTGGGCGGAGGCCCAGCACATAGTCCACCACATCTTGCTTAGGCTCATGGAGAGGTCTCTTCAAACCCTTCTTCACAACTGCAAGTGATCCCCTGACAGGGTGGCCAAACAGAAGTTCAGAGGGGGAAAACCCTACTCCCTTCTGAGGCACCTCTCTATAGGCAAAAAACAAGCATGGCAAGAGAACATCCCATCTCCTTTTGAGTTTTTCAGGGAGCCCCATGATCATGCCCTTCAGTGTCTTTATGAACCTCACAACAAGTCCATTGGTTTGTGGATGGTGTGGAGCGGTGAACTTGTAAGTCACCCCACACTAATTACACATGTGTTTTAGGTAAGGGGCATAAGTACCTCTGTCAGAAATCACCTCCTTAGGAAACCCTGCCCCAGTAAAGATACTAGTAGGGACTTTGGCTACTGCAGGAGCTGTAGTAGACATAAGAGGAATTACTTCAGGATATTTGGTAGCATGATCCACTACTACCAGTATGTATTAGTTTCCTGAGGCTGTGGGTGGTTCAAGTGGACCCACAATGTCCACACCAACCCTTTCAAAGGGAACCCCCACCACTGGAAGTGGAATGAGGGGGGGGCTTTGGGTGGCCACCTGTGTTACCACTGGCTTGGCAGGTGACACAGGAGAGCTGCAAAACTCCTTTACCTTTTGAGACATGGTGGGCCAATAGAAATGGCTGACTAGCCTAATCCATGTCTTGGTTTGGCCAAGACGCCCAGCTAAGAGGATGTCATAGGATAAAGTGAGGATGAATTCTCCAAACTGCTGAGGCACTACCACTCTCCTGGTTGCACCAGGTTTGGGGTCTCTGGCATCAGTGTACAGGAGTCCCTCCTCCCAATATATTCTGTGGAAGGCACTGACATCTCCTTTTTCCTGTGCAGGTGCTTGCTGCCTCAGGCCTTCAAGAGCGGTACAGGTTCTCTGTCCCTGGCACAGCTGGTCCCCTGAGGGTCCCCCTGTGCCCAAGAGCTCTACCTGATAAGCATCCAGCTCCATGGACTCAGTTCCCTCAGAGGATGTTAAGACTTCTTCCTGGGAAGAGGAGTCTTGTGCTTGTTGCTGTACAGAAGCTGGTCTCCCAGTCTTCTTGCCATTTCTCTTGGCTGGTTGGGCCATTAATCTGGGCTCTAATACTTCCTTTCCACCCTGTGCTTGGCTTTGTGCGCTAGTCTTCACACACACCATCTCGGGGATTCCCAGCATGGCGGCATGGGTTTTAAGTTCTACCTCAGTCCAAGCTGTGATTCCCTAGCAGACATTCAACTGGGATTGCAGAAGAGACCACTGCCTGTTTCAGACCAGTATCCCCTCCCCATTCTTATGTCACCGTAGCCATGGGATAGTCCTTAGTTACATTGTCAGCATTGGTTAATGGATAGGTTTGTCCAGTCAGATACTGTCCTGGGGAAACCAGTTTTTCTGACACTATGGTGTCACTGGCACCCAAATCCCTCAGGGCTTCTACCTTCGTCCATCAAGGGATGCTGCCAGTATTTGTTCATACTAGGGGGCCAGACAGCAAGAGTGGCAACATCTACCCCACTCTCAGAGACTAAAGTAGCTTCCTTGTGAACAGTGATTTGCTCTGGGCCAGTGTTTATGCCGCCTGGAGACAGGCTATACCAGTGCTACGTGGTGCAGTACTAGGGGGATTCTTTTTGGGACAGGCCAAGTCTCCAGTTTGGTGTCCATTCTACCTACAATTGAAACACCAGGCCTTTTGGGGATCAAAGGTTTTACCCTTGAGCCCATGTGAAGATTGTGAAGAGGCTGTGGTCCACCCTTCTGGCCAGGTTTTTGGGGGCCTTTGGAAGACTCTTTACTTTTATCCTTAGGTGTCTCAATACCCTTCCCTTGGGGAGGCTTTCTAACCCCTTTCTTTTGGTCACCCCCAGTGGAAGACTTGGTCAACCTAGTCTTGGCACAATGTTCTGCCTTCTTTCCAAATTTTTGAGGAGAAATTGGACCAGGTCCACCAGATATTGATGCAACTTGTCATTGAAACAGTTACTTAAAAGATGTTCTTTCATAAACAAATTATAAAGCCCATCATAGTAATGCACTCCACTGCCAGATATCCAACAATCTAGTGTTTTCACTGTCTATATATCAACAAAGGACTGCCTTGAGGTTTTGTGAGCCCCCCTTGAACCTAATTCTATACTCAGTGGTGAATCCAAAGCCCTCAATCAGGGTAGCCTTCATGTGGTCATAGGATTCAGCATCTCACCAGTGAGTGTGAGGAGCGTATCCGTAAACGTATCCTATTTCAATAGGAAGAGTTCAGTCTGAGCTGCCAGGCCATGTCCTCTAAAAATGGGACACTAAGCAATCCTATCATGGCAATTACCTATACTTAGGCCTACCAAATCAATCTTTAACTCGCACATGGCTGATTCGGAACTCTGCCACTCGTATTTCACTAAATACGAAAATGTTCAGCTATATGATACGTAAATTGACGCAGTTCATTTGGCTCCCAGTTGAAAAAAAATGTATTTCAAATTATTGTGCATTGTTCATGGACCTTCCGGCTCCAGGGACCTGTTCTGTGTGTTATCCCTTTTGCAAGTTCCTCATGTTGGCTGGGCAAAGCTCTTCGAGAGTACCAGCCAAACTGCGGCACTGCCCTTCTAGTTCATTTCCTCATGGAACAGAGGAACACCATCTGAGGTTCAGGAAAGCTTTAAAAACCTGGCTTTTTAAATTATATTTCTGCTGGTGCTCTATTTTTGCACTGGATATAGTAACTCCACAATACCTTTATACGTGAGAGACAGGCTCTATAAAACATTTTTAAAACAATATGTAACTTACTTATTGCCCCTTCTGCTGACTGGCATTTAGGGCAACAATAAAGGACCTTTACTTCGGTCTGTCTGGGAAAGTTTCTGTACGATGTCCGAGCTGTGGTTCAGGGTCTTCATTTCTGATCCAGAGTGCACCTCCAGGTGTTCTTTGGCCTGCCTCTCTTCCATTACCTTCTGCGGTCTAGTGGAAAAGTGGTCCTGTGAAGGAGTATTGTTGGCTTCTGATGGTGTGTCCTATCCATCTCCATCTTTTTTCTCATAATGATAGTGTCCATGTTCTCTTGATTGTATCTGGTGAGAAGTTACTAGTTGGAGATGGTTCACGGCCAGAAAATGCTCAAGATTCTTCTGAGGCTGGTGTGGAAGGCTGACAGTTTGGTGATGTTGCTCTTCGTTATCCACATGCATCCTAATCCATACCAGGGTGTGGACAGAACGCAGCTCTGCTAAGGCACCAGCTTGGTGTTGGTTCTCCACACACTGTTTGCTGATCAATATGTGGTAGTCATCTCAGTACATCAGCAACACCATAACATGTAACATAGAATGACATATACAACAAAACAGTGACTATGAGCAGAATATCCGTACTACAGTTTGAGGTTAAAACACTTTTATCATCATTGGGCAACAATTGTTTCATGATCTTGAACTTGGTAAATATTAAGGAAGTATTATTATAGGTGCTATAAAATCTTACTGTATGTTAAACCTCTTACAGAAGAAGCAGTTTGAACTTGCTGAATTTTAAGGGAATATATAAATGACAAAAATACTTTTACCGTTTGTTATAACCCTAGTAAGAAAGACGCAGCTTTTTTAAAACAGATTTTATTGAAAATACAGGTGAATTACGTACACCATCCATGAAGGCAGGACAATCCAAAGAGCTGTAAATCAATACATAGTAAATGACAATCAAGGTCTTACAAGGAATCAATCAGTATTACAGCTTCTTGAGAATGGGGATCCCCCGCCCGTCTTAAAATTGTACAGCATCAATGGGAGAAAAAAAAAACCTTTGTTCTTTCAATCCCCCCAGTCATGCCCTGATCTACTCCATACTCTCTAGATGATGGAAGCTGCCACAGTTCTGAATAGGTGGCTCCATGTAGGTATACAGTGCCACCAGTGTCTCAAGGGTGTGCTCTTATCCCATGTCTACCATAAGGCATCCCATAAGTAGCTCTAGCTTCTAAAACTGCTACAATTGTTAGGGGAAAGCCAACAGCTGTTCAAGGGAATGGGGGTGCTCAGAGTCCTCTTATACCAACCTGTCTCAGGACCTTTTTTCTCCAGACCACCACTTGGAGCGCCCTCGGGGCTTTCCAGTTCCTAGTAGTTTCTCTCTTTGCAAGGATAAAAGCTAGGTCTTAGAACTTACTTGTGACTTTATTCTTGTATGTGGGAATCAGCTCAATAGGCAGTGTCCAGGATTGCACAGGACTTCCCTCTCAGTGAACTCAGCCACCACTCAAGCTATTTCTTCCCAGTAATCTCGGAGCTCCGGTCATTTCCAAAACAAATGAAGGAACTCAGCCCCCACCTCCTCGGGCACATCACTTCTTTCATTGCACAGTATCTATTAATACGTTTGAACTGTGCGTTTCGGGTGACCTTGGATATATGTTCTAAAATGGTCCCCAAGGCTCTCTCCGGTATCCGAACCCCACATCTTCCTCCCAGCAGGCTGTAAAATCATCCAAGGGCAATAGTACATCCCCCTCAATATGTTATAGGGACATGTGACTGCTTTAAAGGTGCCTGATGAGGTGACCAAGTACTAGTAGCTTTTTGGTTCAGCCAAGCCCACCCTCCAGTGCCTGCGAACTACTGTTGTTACCACACCAGGAAGAAGGAAATGGCCCTGTGGCAAGTCATATTGTAAGCTGAACTTTTCAAATGAAAGGAGCATCTCTGCTGGAAAGAGGGTCACTGCTGTTGTTGCCCCCGCCACTATCTAGTCTGTCAGGGCCCGGCAATCGCCTCTGTGCGGAGGCATGTCAAGAAACCCCATTGGGATATTAGGGAACTTCAAATGTGTTTTCTGCAGACTGCATGCCCAGCATCATCGCAGCACTTGAAATTTCAGGGTGCTGTCTGGACAAGGATGGCAAAGTTGGTGCAACACCCTAATCAGACTATGAAGATCCAGCACAAAAGGCCCCAGTGTTCTCCTGGGAACGAGCCTGCCTGCCATCCACTATGCTGCTTGATAGTAGGATTCAAAATTGGGAACAGCTAATCCACTGTCCTGTCTCAGCCTCTGGAGTGTGGTCAGAGCTACTCTCCTGTGACCCTGTGGCCCATAGATGCCCCGTAATTAATGTGTCAGTGTCCCAGAAAGTTGACCGGGGGATCAATACTGATAGTACTACCAACAATTATTGTAGGTGGGGGAGTGCTATCATCTTTAATAATGCCACGCGGCCTGCTACAGACAAGGGAAGTGTTTTTCCAAAAATTAGTGCTAGAGCAAAGTGCCTACCCTACATTACCTTCCAGTAGGTCTGCAGGGACATAGTATACCTGAACCACAAGGTAGGGCAAACATTTGGAATCCCATTGTAACCCTCCTAGTTTAGCCAGTGGCTCACTGGCCACCAATGTAGGGAATTGACAGGAATTCTGCCAATTAACACATAGGTCAGACAGGGAGCCAAAGCGATCCAGTATCTGCAGAGCTCCCGTCAGTGCCCCCGCATGTCATGCAAAAAGATAAAAGGATCATCTGCGTATAACGCAATATGATGTGTCTGGGCACCTACTGTTATGCAGTGAAAAGCATTTCCAGCCCCTGGCATGACTAGCTAGAGGCTCCATTGCCAGGGCAAAAAGTAGAGGCGACAGAGGGCAGCCCTGTGTAGTTCCACACTCCACTCTGAAGCCATCTGAGATCATACGACCCCTCTGACCCCTTGCAGAGGGTTCAGTATATAGCAGTTTAATCCTGGCTTTAGAACCCTGAACCAGGCCAAAATGATTCATTATGATATAGAGGAAGGCCCATTTTAGGCTGTCAAAAGCCTATTCAGTAGCTACTGCAAAGACCCCTACCTATCCCTTGCCGTATGTGACAGCCTCCAATAATGCAAGGAACCTGCAAATATTAAATGCTGTATTGCGGCCCAGGATAAATCCTGCCTATTCTACATGTATGAGGGTGGGCATATGGTGCAAAAGACGAGTGGCCTACTGAGAATTTTGTAGTCCGTCTTCAACATGGTAAGCTTTTTTGTCATGTACTAGCTTCCCTGGTTTCAACAAGAGCACAACCAGATCTTCTCATGTGGAGGGTGGCAGCAAACCGCCCTAGCACTTTTATACATATCGGCTTATCTGGGGGCCAAAATATGTATGTACGCTGAATAAAATATCAACGGCAGCCCGTCCACGCAAGATGCTTTGTTTCGGGCTTTGGACTTTTTGGCTGACCAGATCTCTGGTAGTGTAATATCCTGACCAACACCCCAGCATCTTCTATAGTGACTGTAGGAAGGGTCAGGGGATCTAGTAATGCCTCAATATTAGCAGTTGAACAAGCATTGGTAATGCGGTATAGGGCAGTGTAATAGTGAACAGGGTTCCAAAGTCCACTGCCAGGAGGGCTTCAATCAGAAAATCTATAACTGTCTAGATCAGCAGTGACTGAGTCATGTTTCGCTGGGTTGGTGAACCATGCTAAAAGTGAGCCAGTGTGGTCTCTTTCCGCATGTGCTCTCACCATGTAGTTCTTATAGTCAAAACTACGTAGATCCTGTACACATTCCACAACATTTTCTTTACTCTCTGAAAGGTCAGGTTGTAGTTCTGGGTGATCTGGTCGGCATCTCTTGATAGCTCGCAAGGCCTGTTCAGCCTCTGAAACTTCTGACAACAGTCCGTCGGACCCAGACTAACTCTGATGCACTTTCCTCTAAACACTGTTTTAAATGCATCCCACTTTACTTGGGGAGTGGAGGCTGAACTGCTATGACTAATAGAATTCCCCACTGTATTGTGGAAGACAGCGTCTTCCAACGCTTCCGGCTCAAGTCTCCATGTCGGGATGCAGGGATGAACTCTTTCCCAACCTTGGCTTACTAACAAGGGGTTATGATCAGAAATGGTCCTGGAGAGCTACCCCGTGGATCAGATCAGTTCAAGGAGATTCAGGGTTAATAAGAGGGCATCTAAGCGTACATACAAGTCATGTAAATTAGAAAAAATTGAATAGTCACGTTCTCACGGCTTGTGCAAGTGCCAGGAATCAATCAATCCCCACTTCCTCTGCCATGCTGAGAAGGTGCGGCCCATTCGTATCATTAGAGAATGCTGCAAAGGTGGGTGTGAACGATCAAGGACAGGATCCGCCCAGCTGTTATAGTTACACCCCAGGATCATTGACCCCACCAGATGAGACCAGCATCCGGGAAAACCCATCGAAGAATGCTGCCTGATCTACATTTGGCCCATTGACACTATCTATTGTGGTGTCTCACCCATCAAGATGTACAGTGACCACAACATAATAGCCTGCTGGGTTTTTAAGATGTCCCACATGCTGAAGGGGACCCCTGCTCATAGCCACACCATCACCCCTCTCACGTAGGCCGAATAAGAAGTAAAGTATGTCTGCCCCCTCCACCTACACCGTTTGATGCTCCTTCCTTGGCAGTTAGATGTGTCTACTGAAGGAGCACGATTTGGAGATTTGGACCCCATGTATGTTAGGATATAAGAAGACTTTGTGCTTCTTGGCCATGATATGCATTCCCCTAATATTCCAATAGAGGACTTTATAATTCATAGGGTCTGCCATCATATAGGACAATGGTAAAGAGGGTGGTACCACCTAAAGCTGTCATCCCACCTATGGGATCCTCCCACAATCCAGTAAAAAGACGAGTCCTGATCTAGGACACGACTTATGAACCTTCCCATAACAACCAACCAACAAACACCCCAAAGCCCACACCCCAGGACAAGTAGGCCAACACCTGTCATCCAGACACTGAACCAGCATACAGACATTCGTGGGAGCACCAACAGAAACTTTAAGGAAAAAACGGGTGTTAGAAATGGGGTCTCTAATTGGCAGAGGTACACACCTTTTGTCCAAAGAGGGACCACAATTTTAGTCAGGGTAAGTCACACACAATCCAAATTATCCTGTGTCCACCCTCTGGTAGCTTGGCACTGAGCAATCAGGCTTAACTTAGAAGGCAATGTGTAAAGTATTTGTGCAATCAATCATACAGTAACACAGGAAAACACCACAAAAATACACCACACAGGTTTTGTAAAATATAAGATATTTATCTGGTTAAATTAAGGTCAAAATGATGAAGATTCAATAAGCACAAGTTGAGATATCCCTTTTGCAAAATTAAAAAGAGTCTTAAATCTTAGAAATCAACAGTTACCTCTTGGTTTCACAAAGTACCTGGTTTGCGTCACAAATAACATGCACGGAGACCGCAGAGGAGGAGGTGCATGGAAAAAATAGGGTGTGCCTCAGATTTTCCGGCATGGCACAGATAATGCGTCATTTCTTTCCACGCTGCAAGGGCCTTTGCATCGATTCCAGGCGCAAAGACTTGGTTCCTCACTGTGATGCGGGGAACTTTTTGACGCCAAGGGACGATGCATGGAAATCCTGGGAATGCTGAACGAAGTCACAGGTGTTGAGTCGATACGGTGTGGTGATGCGTCAAATTTTCTGTCGCACGGCAGGCGCTGTGTTGATTCTTCAGTAGGGAAGTCGGGCTGCGTCGTTCCAGTTTGGCTGTGCATCGATCCGGTAGGGATGTGCTTCGAATTTCCGATCGCAAGGCAGGCGCTGCTTCGAATCTTCACTTGGGAAGTTGGGCTGCGTCGTTCCAGTCGGCCGTGCAGTGATTTTCTTGTCGCAAGGCAGGTTGTGCATTGTTTCCGGCAAGTTGTGCATCTATTTTCAGCGTACAAGGAGTTCCTTAAAGAGATTAAGGCCCTCATTATGACATTGTAGGGAAATGCCACTGACCCATACACCCCTCACGCACTCCACATCACACACCCCACGACATTACCCAACACACCCTCACCAACATACATCACACAAACACCATGGCACCACAAAGGCACCCCCGTTTCACTGAGGAGGAGTTAAGGGTCATGGTGGAGGAAATCGTCAGGGTAGAGCCACAGCTCTTTGGAGCACAGGTGCAGCAGATATCAATAGCAAGGAAGATGGAGCTATGGCAGAGAATCGTGGACAGGGTCAATGCCGTGGGACAGCACCCAAGAACAAGGGATGACATCAGGAAGAGGTGGAACGACCTACCGGGGGCGGTACGTTCCATAGCAGCAAGACACCAGCTTGCCATACAGAGGACTGGCGGTGGACCCCCAGAGCATGGGAGGAGCAAGTACTGCCAATACTGCATCCTGAGGGACTCGCCGGAGTTGGCGGAGGACTGGACACTGGTAAGTCAACTTTTAACAATTATCACCCCCCATACCTTCATGCCATCACACACCCTCACTCCCATCACTTCACCATCACATCTCACTAATCCCAATGCCAGGCTCTGCATGCTATACCAATGCATGGACACCCCTCCCGGCCCTGCCTGGACACTCATCACTAAAGCATGCACAGCATAGGCAAACTAACATAATCACAATATACCAGCATAGACAAGCAAAAGCTGGCAGGGGAACAACAACCATAGAGGGAAAGCTACAGAAATACAAATGTCAGACACTTGAAGCATAATACATCATTTACATCCCATAGGTACCCCAGCCAATGTCACTGGAGAGGAGGTGCCACTACTATCCAGTCCCCCAACAGAAGAGGCCCACAGTGATGACAGTAACTGTGGACTTCTGGATGTGGACGAGACCACTGGACAGCCGGTCACCCAAGCCCACTCACAGACCACCACAGAGCCTCCCACATCAGGAACCAATACCATAGCACCCACCCAACGTACCCGCACCTCTGTCCCACCTGTACAGGGACCCCAGGCCACACCTCGCCCCCAAGACAATCAGAGACCTGGGGTCAGTGGCAGTGGGAACACCGTTTAGGGGACAGAGGTGCAGGTCAACAGCGACACTGGGATGACTGCTGTGTGCCAGGGGGAGGATAGGAGCAGGGAACCGACTCTCTAGGAGGCACTCTCCAAGATCCTGGGAGCCTACCAACATTCCCAGGACACGATGGGCCAGATCCTAGACAAAGTGCAGGAGAACAGGCGGCTGCAGGGGGTACAGTATCAGGGGATCAGGGAGGGCTTGCAGGCCATTAACAACACCCTGATCTCCATAGCAGGGGTGCTGGAAGACATGGCCAACATCATGAGGGAGGCAACAGCACACCAGCGGGCCCCTGCCAGTAGCCAGTCATCTGAAAAGCCCTCCACTTCCGCTGCCACTAGTCGCCAGGAGGCCCTGCCACAGGACCAACAGGCCACCAACACCCCTCCATCTGCAGAAGGTGAACCACCCTGCAGATGTTCCCTGCAACCCAGACAGAAGCCGGAGACACTTGCCAAGACCATTGCCAGGAAATGAGACTCTCCTCATTGTCCCCCTTGTGTCCCACACTGTCACCTTGTCCACTTTGAACTGCCATTGCTCCCCTTCCTATGTCCCCATGGACAATGCACCTGTGCTACAAACAGACTGGAACAATACCCTGGACTTTCCTCCATCATCACCCCATTCCATTGCACTTTCCCCTCTATATTTTAGCACAACAATAAACACCCTTGGATAAAACTCGACTACTAGTATTTCATGTATTGCAACTTTGTATTGATTGAAACAGCTATAACCATTGCAAATGAACTGTAAATAGCATGAGCATAGAATTAATGACCTGTAGCTGGCTGTTGTGATCACATCAGCAGAATGTTGTTATATCACCAACATCTGTAAAATGAATATCCATAGGTAACAGTAAATAGAGGAAAGACGTGAGTCATGCCAGCATGCCAATACCTCACACAATACACCAATAGTCATAGAAATGTGAAGTTGCACTGTCTCACCTGTGTGCAATTGGATGTACTGACATATCACCAATGTTCTGTTTTCCACATCCTCATCCTCTGCCTCCTCATCCTCACTGTCCTCAGGGTTCACTGCTAACACAAGGTCTTTCCTCCTGCAGAAAAGGTATATGGCGTCTGAGGGCCAGGTTGGGCAACATGCAGCATGCCATTACTATCTGGCAGACCTTCTTGAGTGACTAGCACAGGTATCCACCTGTCAGATGGAGGCACCTGAACCTGGCCTTCAGGAGGCCAAAGGTCCTTTCAGTGATCCTTCTGGTTCGCCCATGTGCCTCATTATAATGTTCTTCTGCCCTGGTCCTGGCATTCCTCACAGGGGTCAGCAGCCATGATAGGTTTGGGTAACCAGAGTCACCTGAAAATATTGAGGGACAACATTTAGCCACAAACTATCCTATATGGCCAACACCATAGGCATACACCAAAATATACTGGGTGGGAACCAGGGCTCACCTATTAGCCACACCATGTGCCCCTGTAGTTGGGATATCACATTTGGGATGCTATTATTCCTTAGGACAAAGGCATCATGCACTGATCCAGGATACTTAGCAATGACGTGGGAGATGTACTGGTCCGCCAGGCACACCATCTGCACATTCATGGAGTGGAAGCTCTTACGATTCCTGTACACCTGTTCATTTTGCTGGGGAGGAGGGTGGTACAAATGCAACATGTGTTCCATCAATCGGCCCAATTATATTGGGGATATGTCCCATTGCATAAAGCCCGGCCTTCACATTGGCCAAATCCTCCACCTGGGGGGAAGTAATTTAGCTGCACTTGTTTTATCAGGGCAGACAAGACTCTTGCTAGCACGATTGAGAACATTGGCTGTGACATTCCTGCTGCCAAGACCACTGTCACTTGAAAGAACCAGTTGCCAGGAAATGGAGTACTGATAGAACCTGCACAAGAGGGGGGATCCCAGTGGGATGACGGATAGCTGAGATCAGGTCAGGTTCCAACTGGGCACACAGCTCTGTGATTGTGGCCCTGTCCAGTCTATAGGTGAGCATAATGTGCCTGTCCTTCATTGTAGCCAAGTCCACCAGGGGTCTGTACACAGGGGTATGTCTCCATCTCCTATTCATCCACAGCGGTAGGTATCTAAGGGACATGAGTGAGTAGGCTGTCACAATTTGAACAACTATTCCACAACAGCAGTCCACATCGTGCAAACATGTTTTGGGACAGTGTTATTTATAATGTATGTGCCTATTTATCCTGTGACGCAGCAATTATCGATAGGCCTGTTCACCACCCCTGTGTGGAGGGACAGGTGGAAGTGAGGTAATTCTGCTGACGTTGTGCGCTGTGGCGGTAGGCGGTCGTGAACCGCCGTACAATTCCTCATTGGTTTATATTGGGCCCTATGGGGTACAGTGGCCAATGGGGATCTACACCAGCGGTGAAAGGTATGCACTGCTGCGGACGTGACTGCCATTTTCTATCTCAGTCCTCACTTGTTTCCTGACCTTCCATAGGAGAGGACCTACACTGCATTTGCTGCTGTGACCTGTGTCTGGAACCTACCATGGCCTGTGTGACTGGGGAAAGGGCCCCAACCTTCACTTCTGAGGAGTTGGAGCGACTGGTGGTTGGGGTCCTACCCCAGTACGGACTGCTGTATGGGCTTCTAGACCAACAGGTGAGTACACTGTGTACATGATGTATGTGGCATAAATGCATGGAGTTGGGTGTGAATGCGTCGTGTAAGGTGGGTGGGTGGATGTCCTCTTGGCGGTGTACATGTTGTGCGCTGGGCTATGTGTGTACCAATGGTGATGGGATCGGGTATGGGGGGCCATTTGTGTGACAGGTTGGACTGTTTGTCTAGTGGTGTTCTCCTGTCTGTATTGCCTCTGCAGGTGCACGCCCATCAAAAGAAGGGGATATGGTCTGCCATCGCCAAGGAGGTGCAGACCCTGGGGGTCTATGGCAGGCGGACCACACACTGTCGGAAACAGTGGGAGGACCTGAGACGCTGGGCTCGGAAGACCGTGGAGGCCTAGCTGGGGATGTCCTCCCAACGAGGAAGGGCTGCCCGTCGGACCCCCCTTATGCCCGCATACTAACGGGAGCCTGCCCTGAACTGGATGGGCACTTGAGGGCATCACAGCAGCCACAAGGAGGTGAGTACAGTGGCTATCATTACAACTTACGGCTGGTGGGGTGGTATCTGGGTGGTGGTTGTGTGTCCTTGGGTGCCCCTAGGCCAGTCCAGACATAGCAGCGTAGGTCCTCTGGTGGCTAAGTGTTTGAATGTAAAATACTGCTTACCTAGCTTGTTAGTATTACCTTCTGGGCAGGGCTGCGTGGATCCCAGGTGTGCTGCAGTTGGCGGTGTGTGCTCCTCCTCATTCCTTAGTGACTAGCCATTTCACTGGTAGTGCAATGCATAGTGTGTAGTCCTGTCCCTGTGTGTGAAGGTGCTGTGTACTCCAACAGTGGTGTTGTTGCAGTCATTGACCCAGTGTATCCTTTGTCTCTCTCTCCTCTTTCTTGTTTTGTCATCCTGTCCTTATGTGCATTAGTATCATCAGGAGGAGGAGCAGAGGCACCGGCGACAGAGGGAGCTGCATCCCACAGGACCCTGGAGGCGGAGTCCATCGACGCTGAGGGAACCAGTGGGATGGAGGGCGAAGGGAGCACCACGGCAGAGACTGGAGGGGACAACACAGACTCTGATACCTCCTCTGATCGGAGCTCCCTGGTGGTGGCGAACACCTCTGTGACCACCCCAGCTGCAGGTACAGCTGCCACCCCCGCACTAGCACCGCCCTGCCAGTAGCCCCTCAACAAGTTGCCCCTGCCCGCTCACCCAGGAGCATCTCCTCGCCCCAGGCACTTCAGGCCCTGCACCAGTGAGCCCTGCTGCCCTGAGTGAGGAGGCTATTGACCTCCTGAGATCCATCTCTGTAGGGCAATCAACCATTGTGAATGCCATCCAGTAGCTGGCAGCCCAGATGCAGCAATGCAGTGCATTCCTGGAGGGCATTCAAAGTGGACTGGTGGCCCAACAGAGATCGATTCAGGCTCTGGCCTTCTCTCTGATGGCAGCCATTGTCCCTGTTTCTTCCGTCCCCCCTCCAACTTCCACTTCCCCATCCCATTCTCCTCAACTCCAACCCATCCCAAGCACATAGACAGACGAGCATGCACACAAGACAACACCCAAGAGTAGCACAGGCAAACACAAGCACCACACTTCATCCCACAGGCACTCACACAAACACCATTCAGTTGCAGGCACAACAATATCCACTGTCTCTCTCTCCTTCTCCACCTCCCACCCAGTTACGTCCACACTCACACCTGCATGCACTACATCAATATCCACTGCCAGCATCATTACCACACCAAGCAGAACACACACCTCACTGGCAGACACCGCCACAACATCCATGCATGCGTCCTTTGTGTCCCCTGTGTCCTCTCCCGCCGTGGCTGTTCCCCCCTCCCACCCACCTTTAAAGGACACAAACGCCAGCACTCAGACACCCAGCAGCTATCCACCTCACAACAGCATACAGCCCATGCACCTGCACCCAAATCCAGCAGACATACACCCCCGACAACCACTCCCTCATCCTCCACTCCCATCACTCCTCCCACCCCAATGTCCCTAAAAAGCTTTTCCTTGCCCAACTTGACCTCTTTCCTACCCCTCCCCCGTCCTGCACGTATGGGCAGGTAGCAAGGACAGAGCCCAGCACCTCAGCCAAACAGTCCACAGGGACAGTGGTGGTAGGGATACCAAACCAACAACACTGAAGGGGAAGGAGACAGCACAACCTGGGATGAAAGGGAAGAGTCCGGCACCAGCTGTGAGGAAGGGGAAGGAGCCTGCACCAGCTGGGAAGAAGGGGAAGGAGCCCGCACCAGCTGGGAAGAAGGGGAAGGAGCCTGCACCACCAGGAAGGAGGTGGGGGGGGAAGAGCCCATCCATTCCTGCCAGAAAGGGTAAGGGATACCCAGCCCATGACCAGGAGGAGAAGAGGCACTCTACGCTAGCGGAAGCTGTCAGCCAAACACCGCCACCACCACCAGCTGTCACAGGGCCCCCACCGCCAGCCGTGGATGTGCTGCCATCACAGCGTGCAGGGGCTGCCCAGGAGCCTCCCCCCAACCACCACCAGCATACAGCCATCACCACAGGCAGACGCCATGTAGTCCACCCTCCAGGGGTTACTGTGAGGGCTGCCTCCTCCAGAACCAGTGGGCAAGACACCCACTCCAGGAACTGTGGCCTTGCACTCCCCAGTACAAAGCAATGGACATTTTGCCCCCTTCAGAACCAGTGGGCAAGACACCCACTCGAGAGACTGTGGTCTTGCACTCCCCAGGACGAAACACAGGGCATGTTGCCCCCTCCAGAACCAGTGGGCAAGACACCCACTCCATGAACTGTGGCCTTGCACTGCCCAGGAAAAAGCAATGGCCATGTTGCCCCCTCCAGAACCAGTGAGCAAGACACCCACTTGAGAGACTGTGGCCTTGCACTCCCCAGGACAAAACACAGGGCATGTTGCCCCCTCCAGAACCAGTGGGCAAGACACCCACTCCAGAAACTGTGGCCTTGCACTCCCCAGGACAAAGCAATGGGCATGTTGCCGCCTCCAGAACCAGTGGGCAAGACACCCACTCGAGAAACTGTGGCCGTTCCTTCCCCAGGACAAAACACAGGGCGTGTTGCCTCCTCCAGAACCAGTGGCCAACACACCCACTCGAAAGACTGTGGCCTTGCACTCCCCAGGACAAAACCAGGGCATGTTGCCCCCTCCAGAACCAGTGGGCTTGTTCCTGCATCCGGCTGAGGTGCCCCCCCACCCGCTGAGGTTCCTGCCTATTTGACAACTGATGCCCCATGCAGTGTTCTATCCGGATTGGTACAGGATTCGAGTTGGGCGTAGGACTGTGCCCTGTGGCCATGTGGGCCCTTTGAACTATGGACTGGGCAGTGTCCCTTTTTTATACAAGTGTACATATCTGTTTCTTGGCCAAATCGGATTATTAATTTTGATGTTAAACTGATTACAATCACTTTCATAAATTCCTGCTGTCCTTGCATTATTCTGCAGATTTTCGGGGTCAAATTGTTTTTGTAATGCAGCTGGTTGTGTGTATGATTTGTGTGTGTCGGGTGTGTGTTATGCGTGTGTGTGTGTCACTCTCGTTTTTCATCCCACCCTCCCTTGTGTGTTAGGCGGCTGTACTCACTGTCGTCGTCTTCGCCGGCGATGGTGTTCCAGGTGGAGCATAACGTAGATCATCGGGAAAACTTGCAGTTTGGGTTCCATGGCGGCATGGTTCTTCCCTGTGTCTCCAATGATGAGTCCTTTCACTTTTGTGCTCTGTTTCTAGCAGGTTTTTTTCTGGCGTTGGTACTGCCCCAGAAAACTTGGTGGTTTTCAGGGTCTTAATTTGGTGGACGGAACTTTGTCTTCCGCCTGGCTGTTGGTGGCTACCACCATGATGACTGTTGTTTCCGCCCTGGCGGTCAGTGTGGTACATTGGCTGTCTATCAGAGAAATCACCGCCATGGTCATAATTTGGTGGTAGTTACCGCCACTTTATCACCAACCGCAAATGTCATAATGAGGGCCTAAGGCTTTTTGGCCCTGAGACTTCAGAAAACAGGAGGAAAGCTCAATCCAAGCTCTTGCAGAGCACTTCTCAGCAAAGTCAGAGGGCCGCAGGGCAACAAGGCAACAGCAGGGCAGCAGTCCTTCTCAGCAAGCAGTCCAGATGAGTCTTTTGGGCAGGCAGGCAGTTCCTCTTGACAGAGTGCAGGTTCAGGTCCAGAAGGGTCTGATTTGGTGGGGTCAGGGACCCAGTTTATATACCTAAAAATGCCTTTTGAAGTGGGGGAGACTTCGAAGAGTGGTTTTGAAGTGCAAAAGGTCCCCTTTCAGTACAGGTCTGTCAGACAGGGTCCCAGTAGGGGGTCTGCAGTCCTTTGTGTGAGGGCAGGCCACTAGCCTTTGAAATTTAAGTGACAGGCCCTTTACCCTTCCAGCCCAGGAAGACCCATTCAGTATGCATATGAGTGCAGGTCTGACTGAGTATCCTGTGTTTGTGGTTGTCAGGATGAAATGCACCAGGGAGCTGTCAAGCAGCCCAGACCAGACGTTGATTGGAGACAGGCTTTAAGGCACAGATGGATTTTGAGTGCAGAGAAATGCTCACATTCCAAAAGTGGCATTTCTAAAATAGTAATATAAAATCCAACTTCACCAATAAGCAGGATTTTCCACTACCATTCTGGCCATCCTAAATATGATCTTGTTACCACTTTCTGATCAGAATCTATCACTGAAACAGTGTATGAAGGTAGCCCTAATGCCATCCTATGAAAGGAGCAGGCCTTACAGTAGTAGAAAACAAATTTAGGTGTTTTCCACTACTAGGACATATAAAATACACAGGTACATGTCCTGCCTTCTTCCCACATAGCACCATGCCTTATGGGTTACTTAGGGCCTACTTTAGGGTGACATATGTGGAAAAAGGGGAGTTTAGGGCTTGGCAAGTACTTCTAAATGCCAAGTCAAAGTGGCTGTGAAAGTGCACACACAGGCCTTGCAATGGCAGGCCTGCGACATAGTTAAGGGGCTACTTATGTGGGTGGCACAATCAGTGCTGCAAGCCCACTAGTAGCATTTAATTTACAGGCCCTGGTCACATGTAGTGCTCTTTTCTGGGGACTTACAAGTAAATTAAATATGCCAGTTGGGTATGAGCCAATGTTACCATGTTTAAGGGAGACAGCATATGCACTTTAGCACTGGTTAGCAGTGGTAAAGTGTGCAGAGTCCTAAAACCAGCAAAAACAGTGTCAGAAAAGTGGAGGGAGGGAGGCAGGCAAAACATTGGGATGACTACCATGAGGCTGCCAGGTCTAACCACGGGGGTAATGACCATCTCAGAGCACCCCCATAGGTTTTTTCCCCTACCATATGGAAATAAGAGTGAAGGGTTACTATCCTCAGGGCCAATCATTAAGGCAACAGAAAAATACATGGTTAATAAAATGCAGTTCCCTAATAAGTGTCATGCATCATGCACTATATCACCAACATTAAATGAGTTTGTCATTCGTGCCAGGTGTGACCCTTGGGAGTTAATTGTCTGAGATCTCAGAAGAACTGGCACCATGTGTCAGGTCAGAATCTTGAGCCACACCAATGCCCATTGAAGAAGCTGGGCTCACCCCACCATGTGGAGCTCTGCCTTGGCGCCACAATGGTTTCCGCTTAGGCGCTTGCACCAGGGACTCCCAGCTGGGGCCAGCAGAGAGTGGAAGAACTGCACTCCCCCCAGTGTCACCACATGCAGCAAAGCCGGGGAAAGCATAGCATACCAGGCTCATCTGCCGCAGCTGTCGCTTGGCTTCTAGTAATGTGTAACACTGCCTCTGGACCACCTTGGTAAAGTTGGGAAAGATCATAACTTTGTGGTTACCCACTTTACCCACTTTAATGCTCCCCTTGGCACTAGACTGTACAAAGATGTAGTCCCCGTAACCATAATATAGCCACGACGGTTTACTCTGGTGAGCATAGTAGGAGTGGGCAAGCCAAAACTTTATGCCCCTTCTCCAAAGCATAAAACGAGGACAGACCCTCCGGGGTTATCTTTTTGTGCAGCCAGTGTTCCAAATAGGACAGCATATTGTTCCTCCCAATACGTTCTGGGAGGCCAACAATATGGATTTATTTTCTCCTTAATCTGTTTTCACTGTCTTCAGCTATGACATTCAGAACCCAAACTTTATCTTTATCTTCCAGAAGTTTAAGGAACACTTGCATCATTGCGATGTCAGAGGGAATATCCACCATTGACCTTTCCATTGTCGTGACTCTCTCAGCCAGGTAGTGATTATCATCACCTTTCAGGATACTCATGTCTGCTCCAAAAGAGTCGATCTTAATGTTCGATGGCATCTGTCGCTGTAGATACGCATGTTCTGCAATAGCTCGCCATCTGGTGTTGGGCCGGAGTGTTACAAGTTGTTTTTCTTCGAAGAAGTCTTTCGAGTCACGGGACCGAGTGACTCCTCCTTTTGTCTCCATTGCGCATGGGCGTCGACTCCATCTTCGATTGTTTTTTTTCCGCCATCGGGTTCGGACGTGTTCCTGTCGCTCCGAGTTTCGGAACGGGAAAAATAGTTAATTTCGGAAGATTTACGTCGGTATTGTTGCGTTCGGGATCGGCGTACTTAGATTCAACACCGCATCGAAGATCGAAGAGCTCCGGTGCCCTTCGGGGTAGTTTTTCGATCCTCCGTCGGGGCCTGGTCGGCCCGACCGCGTGCTGAGGAACGCCGATGGAACGGACCCCGTTCCGTTTCTGCCCCAAATGCCACAATAAATACCCCTACACAGACCAACACTTGGTCTGCAACCTGTGCCTGTCACCTGAGCACAGCGAAGACACCTGCGAGGCCTGTCGTGCGTTCCGGTCCCGAAAAACACTCCGAGACCGTCGAGCCAGAAGACTTCAAATGGCGTCCGCACCGACAGCCCGACGGGAGTTCGAGGAACAGGAGGAGGAAGGTACCTTCTCGATCCAAGACTCAGACTCCGAAGGATTCGACGATACACAAACCGTGAGTAAGACGTCGAAAAACACACAGAGAAACATTTACAAGGCCCAGGGGACGCCACTGCCACCAGGCCATGGCTCGACCCATAAATTCGGTGACCGACCGTCGGCACCGAAAAAGGCCAAAACAGTGCCGAGATCGTCCGACTCCGGTCGAGACACCGGCACGCAGCCTTCTCGGGACCGAGAAAGTGCTGGAGACAAGCCTCGACACCGAGATACCGGTGTGGACACGGCTCGACGCCGAGACAGCGGCACCGAAACAGATCGACGCCGAGAGGTTTCGGCCCCGAAAAGGAAAAAAGTCACCTCGGAGCCGAAAAAACACGCAGACAAAGTTTCGACGCCGAAACAAACTGCAAGCGACCCAGCTTCAGGCTCTTATACAGAAGAGCACTCGCTAACCTCCCAAATGCAAAAGCATAGGTTTGAGGAAGAGCTACAAGCAACTGATGTGGACCATACGCAAAAGCGTATCTTCATTCAGCAGGGGACAGGAAAAATAAGCACCCTTCCCCCCATTAGGAGAAAGAGAAGGTTGGAGTTCCAGACGGAACAAGCACCACAACCAAAAGTGGTTAAAAGAATTACACCACCACCCTCTCCTCCGCCCGTGATTAACGTTTCACCAGCACAAACTCCATCTCACTCCCCAGCTCACACCACCATGAGCCAGGGTGACCAAGATCAGGACGCATGGGACCTATACGACGCCCCAGTGTCAGATAACAGCCCGGAGGCCTACCCTACAAAGCCATCTCCACCAGAAGACAGCACCGCGTACTCTCAGGTGGTGGCTAGAGCAGCACAATTTCATAACGTAAGCCTCCACTCAGAACAGGTCGAGGATGATTTCTTGTTCAACACACTCTCCTCCACCCACAGCTCCTACCAAAGCCTGCCTATGCTCCCTGGTATGCTACGGCACGCAAAAGACATATTTAAGGAGCTGGTCAAAAGTAGGGCAATCACACCACGGGTGGAAAAGAAGTATAAGCCGCCTCCTACGGACCCGGTTTTCATCACTACACAGCTGCCACCAGACTCTGTCGTTGTAGGAGCAGCTAGGAAAAGGGCCAACTCTCACACATCTGGAGATGCACCACCCCCAGATAAAGAAAGCCGCAAGTTCGATGCAGCTGGTAAAAGAGTCGCAGCACAAGCTGCAAACCAGTGGCGCATCGCGAACTCCCAGGCACTACTTGCGCGCTATGACAGAGCCCACTGGGACGAGATGCAACATCTCATTGAACATCTGCCCAAGGACTTCCAAAATAGGGCGAAACAAGTGGTTGAGGAGGGACAGACCATCTCCAACAACCAGATACGTTCCTCCATGGACGCTGCAGATACAGCTGCACGGACAATTAATACATCTGTAACTATCAGACGGCATGCATGGCTCCGAACGTCTGGATTTAAACCAGAGATTCAACAAGCAGTTCTCAATATGCCTTTTAATGAAAAAGAACTGTTCGGTCCAGAAGTGGACACAGCGATTGAGAAACTCAAAAAAGATACGGACACTGCCAAAGCCATGGGCGCACTCTACTCCCCGCAGAGCAGAGGGAATTACAGCACATTCCGTAAAACGCCCTTTCGAGGGGGGTTTCGGGGTCAAAGCACACAAGCCAGCACCTCACAAGCAACACCGTCCACTTACCAGGGACAGTATAGAGGAGGTTTTCGGGGACAATATAGAGGAGGGCAATTCCCTAGAAATAGAGGGAGATTTCAAAGCCCCAAAACCCCTACTACTAAACAATGACTCACATGTCACTCACCCCCTCCACACAACACCAGTGGGGGGAAGAATAGGTCATTATTACAAAGCATGGGAGGAAATCACTACAGACACTTGGGTTCTAGCAATTATCCAACATGGTTATTGCATAGAATTTCTACAATTCCCTCCAAACATACCACCAAAAGCACAAAATTTAACAACACACCATTCCAATCTCCTGGAGATAGAAGTGCAGGCACTATTGCAAAAGAATGCAATCGAATTAGTGCCAAACACACAAATAAACACAGGAGTTTACTCACTGTACTTTCTGATACCAAAGAAGGACAAAACGCTGAGACCAATCCTAGACCTCAGAGTAGTGAACACTTTCATCAAATCAGACCACTTCCACATGGTCACACTACAAGAAGTATTGCCATTGCTAAAACTACACGACTACATGGCAACTTTAGACCTCAAGGATGCTTATTTCCATATACCAATACACCCATCTCACAGGAAATACCTAAGGTTCGTATTCAAAGGAATACATTACCAATTCAAGGTACTGCCTTTCGGATTAACAACCGCACCAAGAGTCTTTACCAAATGTCTAGCGGTAGTCGCTGCACACATAAGAAGGCAGCAAATACATGTGTTCCCATATTTGGATGACTGGCTAATCAAGGCCCATTCGTTCATACAGTGCTCAAATCACACAAATCAGATCATACAAACCCTCTTCAAACTCGGGTTCACCGTCAATTTCACAAAATCCAAAATTCTGCCACGCAAGGTACAACAATACCTGGGAGCCATAATAGACACATCAAAGGGAGTAGCCACTCCAAGTCCACAAAGAATTCAAAATTTCAACACCATCATACAACGCATGTATCCAACACAAAAGATACAGGCAAAGATGGTATTACAACTCCTAGGCATGATGTCATCATGCATAGCCATTGTCCCAAACGCAAGACTGCACATGAGGCCCTTACAACAATGCCTAGCATCACAGTGGTCTCAAGCACAGGGTCACCTTCTAGATCTGGTGTTAATAGACCGCCAAACTTACCTCTCGCTTCTATGGTGGAACAACATAAATTTAAACAAGGGGCGGCCTTTCCAAGACCCAGTGCCACAATACGTAATAACAACAGATGCTTCCATGACAGGGTGGGGAGCACACCTCAATCAACACAGCATACAAGGACAATGGAACGTACATCAAACAAAACTGCATATCAATCACCTAGAACTGCTAGCAGTTTTTCAAGCACTAAAAGCTTTCCAACCAATAATAGTTCACAAATACATTCTCGTCAAAACAGACAACATGACAACAATGTATTATCTAAACAAGCAGGGAGGGACGCACTCCACGCAGTTAAGCCTGCTAGCACAAAAAATTTGGCATTGGGCAATTCACAACCAAATTCGCCTAATTGCACAGTTTATACCAGGGATACAAAATCAACTCGCAGACAATCTCTCTCGAGATCACCAACAGGTCCACGAATGGGAAATTCACCCCCAAATTCTGAACACTTATTTCAAACTCTGGGGAACACCTCAGATAGACTTGTTTGCGACAAGGGAGAACGCAAAATGCCAAAACTTCGCATCCAGGTACCCACACAAACAATCCCAAGGCAATGCCCTATGGATGAACTGGTCAGGGATATTTGCTTACGCTTTTCCTCCTCTCCCTCTCCTTCCTTACCTGGTAAACAAACTCAGTCAAAGCAAACTCAAACTCATATTGATAGCACCAACTTGGGCAAGGCAACCCTGGTACACAACGCTGCTAGACCTATCAGTGGTACCCTGCATCAAATTGCCCAACAGGCCAGATCTGTTGACACAGCACAACCAAAAGATCAGACACCCAGATCCAGCATCGCTGAATCTAGCAATCTGGCTCCTGAAATCCTAGAATTCGGGCACTTACAACTTACCCAAGAATGTATGGAAGTCATAAAACAAGCAAGAAGGCCATCCACCAGGCACTGCTATGCAAGTAAATGGAAGAGGTTTGTTTGCTACTGCCATATTAATCAAATACAACCATTACACACAACTCCAGAACATGTAGTGGGTTACTTGCTTCACTTACAAAAATCTAACCTGGCTTTCTCTTCCATTAAAATACACCTTGCAGCAATATCTGCATACCTGCAAACTACCTATTCAACTTCCCTATATAAAATACCAGTCATTAAAGCATTCATGGAGGGCCTTAGGAGAATTATACCACCAAGAACACCACCTGTTCCTTCATGGAACCTAAATGTTGTCCTAACTAGACTTATGGGTCCACCTTTTGAACCCATGCACTCCTGCGACATACAGTTCCTAACCTGTAAGGTGGCATTTCTCATCGCCATTACTTCCCTGAGAAGAGTAAGCGAGATTCAGGCGTTTACTATACAGGAACCTTTTATACAACTACACAAAAATAAAGTCGTCCTAAGGACCAATCCTAAATTTTTGCCAAAGGTTATTTCACCGTTCCATCTAAATCAAACAGTGGAACTTCCAGTGTTCTTTCCACAGCCAGATACCGTAGCTGAAAGGGCACTACATACATTAGATGTCAAAAGAGCATTAATGTATTACATTGACAGAACAAAAAACATCAGAAAGACTAAACAACTCTTTATTGCATTTCAAAAACCTCACGCAGGAAACCCAATTTCAAAACAAGGTATAGCCAGATGGATAGTTAAATGCATCCAAATCTGCTACCTTAAAGCTAAACGACAGCTGCCCATTACACCAAGGGCACACTCAACCAGAAAGAAAGGTGCTACCATGGCCTTTCTAGGAAACATCCCAATGCAAGAAATATGTAAGGCAGCCACATGGTCTACGCCTCACACATTCACCAAGCACTACTGTGTAGACGTGTTATCCGCACAACAAGCCACAGTAGGTCAAGCTGTATTAAGGACATTATTTCAGACTACTTCCACTCCTACAGGCTGATCCACCGCTTTTGGGGAAATAACTGCTTACTAGTCTATTGCAGAACATGCGTATCTACAGCGACAGATGCCATCGAACTGAAAATGTCACTTACCCAGTGTACATCTGTTCGTGGCATCAGTCGCAGTAGATTCGCATGTGCCCACCCGCCTCCCCGGGAGCCTGTAGCAGTTTGGAAGTTACCTTCAATTATTTATATATATATCATCTCAACCTTAAATAGGTGCATACTTAGTCACTCCATTGCATGGGCACTATTACTACAATTCAACTCCTACCTCACCCTCTGCGGGGAAAAACAATCGAAGATGGAGTCGACGCCCATGCGCAATGGAGACAAAAGGAGGAGTCACTCGGTCCCGTGACTCGAAAGACTTCTTCGAAGAAAAACAACTTGTAACACTCCGGCCCAACACCAGATGGCGAGCTATTGCAGAACATGCGAATCTACTGCGACTGATGCCACGAACAGATGTACACTGGGTAAGTGACATTTTCATTCCAAGGCCTCAAGGGAAGCAATAACTTACACAAAATCCTGGAGAGTGGGTCTTATCAAAGGTCTCATTCGGGAAGACGTTTGTGTTTCCGCAAGGCAGCAGGCAGCTGCTGCATCCAGGATCCGTCCCCCAGCATCCAGGCTTACTCCGTGGCAACTGTGCCCATGGCCTTAGGGCAACGGCAGACTGCTCAAAGTGCCACTAGAACACCCCCGCCATAGTGCAACAACCCCAGGGGTGGTTCCTCGCTGTTGGGTAGTCAAAGCACCTCAACAGGATCATGGGAACGAATGATGAGAGTCACACTTCATTGCCGGTTGTGCATTGTTGATGTTTGGTATGTTGTTTTACTCCCAGAGTCATGGTCCAAAGGCGCAGGAGCTCACGTTGCCACCCTGGAATCCAACCAGCATTTAGGTTTTCATAGGAGGGACAGCTGGGCCAATCTAGGCCAACAGTGCAGCTCTGCAGGTCCCAGCAGTTCACTCTAACAAGCCAGACCCACCTCCACCTATATTCCCATGCTACAGGTGCCCCATTGAGTCTACTCAGCAAAGCCAACCACACTCAGGGTCTTGATGGCGGTCAGTGCTGCTATCGTGGTAGTCTGTTTTAGTAAACTGGCCTATTGACCAGAGTGCGCCTTTATAGGAGATCTAGGGGGAACCCCTAGTCCTCAAAGCCCGGTTAGCCAGGCCTCAGCTCACACTTCAGGTTTATGGGCCCTGGTCGATATAATTTCTCTCACCACTTCATTGAATATTAAGGGCCATTAAGGGGGGTGGGGTTCCAGCTTTCACTAACATGTCACTGCGCTGTTCATTGGGGGCTGCAGGGGAGGAACCCCGCAGCTTAGGGTAGATGCAGTGTTGTGCCATGAAATTGGAAGCCCCTATGAGTACAGGCAATAGAGTGTCTTCATTCTTGCAGTCGCTGCACGGTTAAGTGCTTCTTGCCACATACCCAGTCAGTATCAGCTCCAGTGGGTTACCAGGCATGGGCATACTCCCAATGAGATGGCAGGCACTCTGTAAACCAGGAGGGAGGCACACCATCTCCCAGAGTCTTGAGGTTGATGATGCTGTGTTGGGCTGTAGGCGGGTTGCGTCCCTGTGTGGGTCGCAGGTCAGAGCAATATGCAGCCCATGATGGCCGCCATCTTGTGTGTGTCACTTTGTTGTAGGCCCACAGTGGGGCCAACTGGGCACATCAGTCACCAACACCCGCGATCCCTCTCCTCCTCACAGGGTATCTGAGGACTCCAGGAGCACATTAGGTGGCATCTCCTGCAGTGAGTCACACGGGTCCAGGCTACTCCTCTCGACCCGAGCTGCCGTTATAATGCCAGTTTCTCCTTGATGGGCCTCAGTCACTGTACTGACCTGGTGACCGCTGGGCACCCACTGCAATTCAAGTCATAACGTTTAGTCCCCCTCAGAGTCACCAAGCGGGCACATCGTTGGTGGCACTCACCCAAGTGGCTGCAGCACTGCGGTTGATACAGCATACCTGGATGTCCCCCGCCCCACCAAGGTCTCTGCATGTGCGGGGACCAATCCACGAGGACCCCACTTCACAGGTGTATAGTACGATTACCCTCTGTGTGGGTCTTGGGAGGCGGTGGCTTTGACCCACAAGTGATGGTCTGGTGTAGGGTTTAGCATTCAGAGGCTGCCATCTTGGAGTCGCCGCCATGTCAGGCACAGAAATCAGGCGATCATTCCTCCTCTCTGCCAGAGTAACGTATCAAAGTTTGCCTATGGGAGCAGCGCAGTCATAGGGGGTTCTGCAATATGTCTGTGTGCTCCCTGGTCATATATGCTCAGGATGATGTCAGATGGGGGATCACCAGGCGGGAACTTCAAGACCCTCGACCTACTGCATTGACCTCAGACTGCACTCTGAAGCAAGAGGCAGCTTGAATTTGTTTAATATTAAGGGTATGTATTTACAGGTGATGTTTAATGGTTTTACCTTATTTTGGTAGCCTTGTACTGGAGAAGCAGCATGAACTTGTTAAATGTTAAGGAAGTATAATTATATAAAATACTCTTACTATATGTTAAAGGCCTAGAAAGGAAAAAGCAACTGATTAAACCTCAAAGAGCAGATTAATATTGAAGTCACAGTGGGAAGAAAAGTATTGGAATTTGAGGAGGGAGGGAAACATTGGAGACTGAGGGGTAGCATGAGGGCGGCAAAGAAGCTTAAAGGTCCCAGGTGTGAAAGTCTAGAACCATGTGGAGCTGGATTCAGCAAATAAACATTAGATCCTGAGGCAATCATATTAACAGGCCAAAAGGGCAGAGAAGCACTGAACCATAAAACAATGGCATTTCTAAAGGTCATAGTCATTCCTATCAGTATTATGTATGTATGTATCTCTTTTCAATGTAATTTTAGAATTGTTTGTATGTGAACATTTTCCTTGATGTTTTATTAATTTCTAAGACTTGGCCGCAACATTTACCATAAAATCCCATGTCAAATTCTTAGCTTTATGAGTTTACGAGATGCCAGCATCAAGCATGCAGATATCCAATTCTTCCACAAACTATTTGCTGTGTGCTTCAGGGCTTGATTTAAATGTTGGCGGAAAGGGAAATCCGTCGCACAGCGACAGAGTTCCCTCCCTGCAAACATTATGGTTCACCAGCCCATTTTAGAATTGGGAGGACTATAGTGTTGAGGAGGGTGGAGACTACTCCATCTTTGCCGTGGTCATACCCTCCGACAGAGTAAGGGCTATCAGAGGTTTGGCTGTATGTCCACCCATTCAATTTAGATGGGTGGGCGGAAATACAGCTGGTTTGGCACTCCTGCTCAGGTCAATATATCAAAAAAGGTGACTAGTAAACTGGTGAACACCCATAACAAGGTAGTGAGGGACACAGCCCACAACCAATATATGACCTCTCTTTTTCCCATAACCTGCCAGTCAGATACCCTGCAGTAGATATTATGTGCTCCTTGAGCAACCATGCTTCATTTTTTTAAACTTGTCTGACTGGAATGTGTACCTTTCACAGCCATGCCACATGTGCAGAAGAATTACATAATCATATAAGGAGAATATTGGCAGACCACTGATAAATGTAAATCTGCACACAAGTACTCACTGGGGTTTATCTCTGTACACCTCCAGCTGCTTCAAGTCTGCTTCTAGCTGTTGAGTCTCCCTAAAATGAACCTTCCAACGATGTACTATATAAGCAATGCATTTGCCTTGTACCACTAATGTTAAGGCATTCCAGATTCTCACTGGAGTATTTTCTGAACTCTCATTTAGTGTAGAATATTTGTTTACCTATTTCCCAATTCCTTCCGTAAAAAAGTGGTCACTAAACATTAACGGATGTTATCTCCATAACCAAGACTGGGGCATGGCCATGCCCATGTTCAGGATTAGTGATGTGGGGACATAATCAGATGTTGCCATCACTCTGATCGCCACCTCCTCAACTAGAGGTTAAAGGGTGCTACTTATTAGAATATGATCTAAGCAAGGCTACGTTCCGTCAACATTAACTCCTTTGGGGGGCCCTTGAGTTTCTTTGAGAAAGCTCCTGTGAAGTTCTTCCTTTCATTAGACTCATCCCAAGATAAACTGAAGTCCTCTCTTGGAACAATGTCCACAACTGCAGTTTCAACTAGTATAGTAACAAAGTTTTACAGAAACATCTCTTGTGCCACATTCAAAGGGTATATTCTTGCTGTGGTCACAGGGCTCCCAGCCATTGCCCCATATTATCAGTAATCTACCTTATTTGATTTTGAGTCCTCAGCCTTCAAGGGAAGGCCCTTTAAAAAAAATATAGTGACACCATTGTGTTTGGAATATAGAACGCCCCAGGGAATGCCTTGTGTTTTGTATGTCCCTAATCACCCCTCTTCAGGTGCGTTCCTTGTAAACATATGACATTGCGTTGGGATGCTGTTAAAGATCCCAACTAGTAACTGAAACTGTATAAACCCATGAACTTCCCAGCTGAACAAACTTTGGGAGTGGAAAGTCCCTCCCTCCAGTCCTGCATGTCTGTAGGAGCAACCAGCCATATGGTGGTGTCCTTCCCACTCCTGGCAACAAAATCCATTACCCTACAGGTCCAGGTAACTGCTTCAATGAAACCCAAGCAGTGTAATCAAGGACCCCCACCCTGAGTCCACCTCCCACCCCCTTAAGTGTAACATTCAGGTCATTTCAAGCATTTCCATATTGTTACTTCACTCTCGAAGCTATTTAAAAAACAAAACCCCCACCACAAGGCCAAAGTCTTCCCTCTCTAACTTCCACTATGGCAGAGTTTTGTCTCAGGGTGTCCATGTCTGTGTCTTTATCCCTTGCGGCTATGCCGGCACAGCAGATTACAGTGTAGATCAGCTGGGTTTCTGCCAAACATTCCGGTCTCCCATGGCCCTGCAGTCTCATCATCTGTTCTAGGAGTGAGTGTTCATGTATGGTCTCCTAATGACATTGTGATTTCCTCACCTTCTCTGGGGGTTCTTCCACTATAAGGGTACAGTCAGGCCTCATGACCCAACCCAGGTGTCCACAGGATAGGTCCTTTGCCAGATGTGTCCTCCTCTGACATGTCAATCCCGTGGAGTTTTGTCACCTGTCATTGAGGTGATAGATTACTCCTCCCTGACATAGGATGTCCTGAATGCTTACATCCATCTGAAGCAGATGTTTATAGACCTAAGTCTCCGTGATTGGTCTGAAGGTTGAATGTCTCTGAAGAGTGGACTTGAAGATGTCTTGGAATATGTGGCAGGAGAAACGGCGCAGGGATATTTCTCCTTTTTGCATTGTATCTTAGAGCATAGCTTCTTTATCAGAGTAATAGTTAAAATTGGCAAATTTGTCATATGGTCTCTGGGAGTTTTGTTTGCATCTTGGGCAGACTCTCTACAAATCATCTAGCCATGCCTCATCATGGCTGTTTCCAAATAGTGAGGAAAACAGACATCCCACAATCATGGAAAAGACTGAGCCCTCCGCGTCTTCCTCCAGAACTTTGATCTGCAGGTTTTCCATGTGAGACCTGTTCTCCAGATCTTTGATCTTCAGTAGACCGACCTCTCGTCTGGCTAGTGTTACCATGAGGCAAATCCCTATTTGTAATTTGAAGGTTACCTCTGAGTCTACTTTGCCCTCAACCTCCAGAACCCTAGATCCCAGAGAGTCCATGAATTGATGTATCTATCCAGTCCTGTAGTTTAGATGTGACTGCAGGTGATACATGTGAGTTAATTGAAAAACAAAACTTAGAAACCTTACTGGATGTCAGACTTTGGCGTAATCATATACCTAAGCGCAGTATTGATTTGGCCTCTCCTAACAAACGTCCTCACTTAGTACGTCCCTGCCACGCACTTTGTTATACTAAACCACACTCTTCTCATTACTCATGTGGAAAAATGCATCTATTTAACAGGAGTGCTCGGTGGTGGCTTAATTGTTCAAAACCACAATGTTTTTTAATGATGGGACTACAATTCCCAACATCCTTCAGGAGAAGCCATGATTGAGGGTGTGGCTCCTCTATAAAAACCAACCACACCCAGGTTCCAGTGCTTACTATTTTGGAACCTTGCCTGGGTTGGATCTTGCGTTCAGTTCCTGTTTGGATTTTGCCTTTCCAGCCTGCCGTCGTGTGACAGAGGGCCTCTGGAGTTCTTGTTGAAGCGAGTGGACGGACTCACTGCGGTGAGTGTTCTCTCAGGATTCCTTAGGGACACTGTTTGTTTAGAACAAAAAATAAATCTTGTGCTATTTTGTTGCCGCTCCGGTGTTCCCTGGAGATTAGATAATTGTTTAGTTGCTATAGTTGCAAGTTCGTTCTTGGACTGGTTATTTCTTGAAAGGATTCTCTTATTGAAAAGTAACGCGCCAATTTCACAAGAATCCAAAGACTTTTAAAGAAGCGAACTGTGTCACTTTCACATGATTATAAAAATGTTTATGTACACGCGCGCGCACAGGATTGAAAAGGTTTATTATTGAATTCACTGTGTGTTCTTGGAAAAACATTTTACACGCGCGCACAGGTTTGAAAAGGTTTATTATTGTATTCACTGTGTGTTCTTAGAAAAAACATTTTTTTTAACTTTAAAAAAGATTGTTGATTTTCATTACACTCTGTTTCAAGGACGATTATACATGAAGGATACTTGGTATTTTTGTTGAAACAAAGAATCAGTAAAAGAAGAAGTTATTTATTTTATTATTGTGCATTAGTTAATGTCAAAACTTTAAATCTTTCTTGGACATTATTTTTATGAATATATTAATGTATATCTGTATATTATTTACATGATGGAGTATCTTTGTTGGAAGTTTACTAATAGATATTAAAGAGCTTTGGTATATAATGTAGATTTATCCTACATACTTACACTCTTATCTTATAATAAATAATGGATAACTGTTTAATGTCCTGGTAGTTGTTCTCTTTGCATTTTAAACATTTTCCTTTTTAGATCGCCTTCCACACTGATCTCCACTTCCTCTCTTGAGTACGATATTTGAATTGGTATTGTTTAACAGTAGGTCATAAACGAACAAACGCACAAATCCAGGGGAATCGGACTCTGACACTGGAGAAAAACAAATCACAGAAAACCCATTTTAAAGAAAGCAATTTTAAGGAAATACAAAAAAATTGAAAATTAGTGGAAACATTTTATTGGAAAGATCATGTTAAGGAAAAATCCAAAATTACATTAAAGTTGAGTGTAGTTTAGGACTAATGTTTTTTTTAGGTTTTGGGATAACTAATGTTTAGGGGTGGTCCGGGGTTTTTGGGTGTCAAGAATGGGTGAAGTTCTGGCACAGAAAGGGGGTTTTATGGTTTAGTGATGGGTGAACTTTAGTGGTGGTGAGGGTTTTTTTTTTTTTTAGATATCAGTAATGGGTGGAATTAAGGGCCATATGTACGAACACATTTTCCTATTGACACAGAATGGAAAAAACCCTTTGCTGCATCTGGCCCTCAGGGATGGTAAGAGTTTTTTTTAAGGCTGAGGGATGGGTAGAGTCTAGGGGTGGTGATGGGTTTTAGGAGTTATGGATGGATGTGTGGGTGGAGTCATGGATGGACGGTGAGGGTTTTTCAGAGTTCAGGAATGGTTGGAGCTTGGGAGTGGTAAGGGATTTCAAGCAGTCAAAGATGGTTGGGGATTAGTTGTAAAGAGGAGGCTTTAGATGTCAGGAAAGGTTAGTGTTTAAAGATAGTGAAGAATGTTATTGTTCAGGGATGGGCGGAGTGTAAGGGAAGAAAGGAATTTTAGACTACAGGGATGTGTGAAATCATTGTATTTACACCTTAAAAAATAAGCATGCAAAAGCTAATTACAAACAAAATTACAGTCTATGAATTGGTCTCTATAAAATGTTGAATGCCATTCATTTAGAAAATTTCCATTAAACAGTTTAGATGAAATTGTTTCTCAGTAATTACTTTCCATGAAACTGTTTTTCTGTGCCATCACATACACCCGATTGCAGGTCCTACAGGCTTTTGTCAAAGTCATATTGTAGGTCTTTACTCAGTGTGCACTTAAAAGAATCTGGGCTCTTAAGATCTGCTTTGATGAGAGCCATTTTGGGCATAGGTGATCATGTGCATGCTGTGTTCACCTCATGGCGCTGCATTTCTGCATTTCTTGTGCACTTATTGTGGGTTCAAAGTCCTGCAATGGGCACTTCTGGATACTCCTTGTAGAAGGCATTCATCCAGCCTGGCACTCTTCCAGTCTGTTCTAAGAGTCACTAGTTAGACTACTGGGCCACAGACCTTGCTTTGCAAAGTTCTAAGCTCTTACAGTGGGTTGATCCCCTGGGAGGGGGGCACAGTTCTTCTATATCAGGCCATTCATCTTAGAACCTTCTTTTCTGTCCATGGATCCAGGACTGGGGTCCCTATTCCCCCCCCACACCCCTGAACTCAATGTTTAGAGTTGAGGATGCACTTCACTCCAGAGGCCATTGCTCCTTTCCAGGGACCCTCACTGCTGAGCCTCTCTGGGGTGATTTCAGTGCCCATCAGCCACAGCGCCCCTTCTGCCGATTGCCATCTGCTCTAAGACAGCACTCTGCGGGTTGTTTCCCTTGACGCTGCCTTCTACACTCTATACTGACTAGCAGTCCTGGATGTCGTGCAACAACCTGTACCTGGTCCTGCTGGCTAACCCCTCATCAAGTGAAACGCCATAGTGCCCATACTCCCAGGGCAGTCGGCCTGTCGTGGTGTCCACAGGTCACCCACCAACCCAGATATAACTAGTCCTTGAGTCTCACCCATGGTGAGGCTTTACTCTGTGTGGCCTACCACAATCCAGCAGCCACTGCCAAATCGTATGCGGGCTGCAGTCGGACTGCGGCACTTTATTCCTACTGATGGTTTCTCAAAATGTGCTGCATTGTCTTCTCTCCTTCCACTTGATGGGTTTGAAATATTTCATGTTCGGTGGCCTAGATAAGTCGGGATTGATGGTGGGAGCCAGGAGGGTTGGCACAGAGCCAGGAAAGGACTTGTCTGCCAATTCTGCCCCCTCCTGCTTTATAACAAGTGTCTTCCCTTCTTTCATGATCATTCACATGAGTTGTGTTATCTACAAATGTAAGTATTGCATCTTGAATGCATGTATTCTGAGAATGAGGCAGATGTTTATAGACATAATTATGCATTACGGGTAGGGAGACTACAAGTTCAAACATTTCACAAGTTGATTCTAAAGAGGTCTTGAGATAACTACATATACTTAACTAAAACAGTTCTACAGAATACAAGAATAAAAATTAGCGATTGTGTCCTACGGAACTCAATATGTATTCTGCTATTTCAATGATGTTATTATGGTTACTAACTTAGTAAAGTCAGATTTAATCAACTCTGAAGCCTAACGAAAATTCCTTGTTTTAAGAGACTGTAGTCCCAAACGTTGTTGTCTCTGGGCCTTATGTTAGCAGCCAAACATTACACAAGGGTGGAGTTCCCTGTTGGTGTACTTCTCAGACTTTACTCTTGCAGGCTTGCCTATGGATCTTATAATAGCAGAAACGCTGGAATGTCCTTAGCAGAAGGATCTGTCAGAGATTGTATTGTGATCATGCATGCAATTTGTGTGTTTTTTAAGTTCAGGTATCTTCGATGGCTAACTCTTTAAGATTTTGTCTCAGTGGACATCTGTTAATCTGTCTCTTCTGGTTTGTCTTATTCAGTTTCTGTTACAGGTTCATTCACAATGACACCGTAAATGACATCCACTTGACAGAGCACCCG
This sequence comes from Pleurodeles waltl, assembly GCF_031143425.1. Classification (NCBI taxonomy): domain Eukaryota; kingdom Metazoa; phylum Chordata; class Amphibia; order Caudata; family Salamandridae; genus Pleurodeles; species Pleurodeles waltl. Next base: position 383,691,721 of record NC_090436.1, on the reverse strand, counting down.
GTCCGGTTTGGCGTTCTTCTTGACTACAACTCTGGTAGACTGTTGTTCTTCAATGTGTTGAGGAGGCAGCTGCTCTTCACCATCAGACACAGCTTCACAGAGGCCTCCCATCCAGCCTTTGCTCTGGAGGCAACAGGAGAGATGCACCTGCACACGGGAATTGAACTTCCAAACTTTGCAAAACTCAGCTAACCAACTCCCAGGTCTTATTTTCCAGAAGGCGTGTATTTCACTTGAGAGTGAGGTTTCAATTACACCTCAACTCAGCGTTCCTCATGAGAAAGGAGTGCTTGAGGTTTGTGGGTTTAGAAAAAAGTTAAGCTCAGATTTTCTTCATTATGGGCTTAGAAAAGAAAGTTAAACTCAGATTGGGTTCAATCTGCTACAGTGCTTCATTTTTGTAATATTTTCTTGTAGTGAACACCTCCCATTGTAGAAATGAATGCATTTGCTTGGAGGGGAAAATGTATTGATTTGCTACTTCAGTGAACTATACCCCTGTGAGGTAAGGTTCCCTGTTTTAAAAAACAACGTGATTCTTCAAACCTGGTTACTTTTTTTTTTAGCAGTTTTCAAATTGGACACCTTTATGCGTCTTGTAGTTTTGTTCATCAGAGTCTCGAATGAACTAATTTAATCCTATAATACGTTCACCATACGCTGTGTTTATTGTATTGTCTTGTAGACTGCACTAACTCTAATGCAGTTTTTATGGCAAATTAATTCAAAGGACCGGCTATTGGTGGACTTCGGTACTTTTATTAAATATTTATTTTGAATTCTTGCACCAGGTCAAGTCACTGAAGTCTCATAGCGAGTGGTACACCAAGGTCAAATATAGGAAGACTGCAGAATATAGAAATATATTTATGCTTATTTCACCATACTTCACAATGTACAGTGGTGTATTTAAGTTTGGGAATAATAAAATTGCAACATCAATTTACATGATGACATCATGAGTGTTTTCCTCTTTTGCTTTAGGTCGATATGAAACCATGCCATCAGCTATGCACTAGACCAGTCTGGTTTGGGATGCTGGGATTACATAGGTTATATTTATATTCAACTTTGCATTTTTTGTATGTTGGGGCCAGTGAATGGAACTGTGTGTTATGTAAAGCCAAAAGTTCGTCTTTAGCTGTCACCTTCAGAGATAGTTCTTAAGAAGAGTTTATTAATTAGTCTAATGGTAATAGCATTGCCATTGTATTTAGGACAATTATTTATCTGTAGCAGCAAATACAATTAACTTCCCATCAGAATATTTCATGTCTGGTGGCACCCCCTGGTGCAGACCAGAAAAATCTTGGTGCCATTTCAGAAATGGAGCTTCTATGAGCACCTGTTTTACAAAAATAAAAATGAGTTTATCGATGCATCATAGACGGACACCTAAAACTTGCTTGACTTTCAGAAATCTACATCAATAATACATTTCTAAGTGTACGCCCATTGCTCCCAGTCCTGCTTCTGAGTAGTGTCCACACCGAAGACAGTCTGCAGGTTTAGGATTAAGGTGCAGTTTAACTTTTAAGTCTCATTTTTCTCCCTGTGAAACATTTTTCCAAGTGGAGAAATCCATCTTCACACACTTTTACTACAATTACGACTGCAGAAAATCCACTTTGTTTGCATTTGTAATGCCATCCTGTCTATCCATATTGTGCAAATCATTTGAGGGTAAAGCTGATAAATTTTGCACACCAAAGTTTGGCTTAATTGTGTCCAGTGTTTATTGAATTTTGTCCTGGTAAATCAGAACCCAGGAGAGGTGTGGTGCCCAAAACCTTCATCTCTGTCTCTGCTTCCCTAACAGCTAGAGACTCTGAAGTCAGACATTTGTAGACCTTTAGCCCACTGGTCACAATTAAAACCCTTGGCAGCTCCTTAATCGTGCTAACTATTGATTTGTTTCATCCAAGTTGCAGAAGTACCTGAACATCTCCGTTTAATATTTCCGTTGAATCTCCTAGTTTTGTAGTTAGCTGACACAAATGGTCTAGTAAAACATACTATATTTTTACATATTTTACCTCAGTGTCATCATACAACAATGAAGAATCTAACAGCTGTAGTCAACTGCGCCATGATGTAATTGTGTCTGCAGCTTCCACCTACTTGCTAATTGGGAAACACAGAACTGGCTCCTCTCTCATGGATATATGCCCCAGGACACCTCTATTCACCCATTAAGTTATTTTGGCTGTCTACAAGAACAGCTCAGTATTGTCAGAAAGGGACGTGGAGTCACACAGGTGGCCATACGCAACACTACTGTGTTCTTGTCAAAACGTCAACAAGAAGTGGTTTCCGTTGTGCCATGGACAACTCCAGCTTTGTTCACATTGTCTACGACGTCTTTAGAAGCCTTTTGTGGAAAACATCCCTCCTGTTGATATATCCATGTATCCTTCTGTGTGTTACCCATGTCAGTTATTTGCCACTTTGCCCACACAAAGTCAACGCTGTTTGGATTTCAATATTTGCACAGCTGCCACCCTAGTCTGTGAACTGTTGGCGTTTGGTGGATAGATTGGCTACTGATGATTCTGGGCTGAAAAGAGCAGTGTTTAGCAAATTGTTTTGCTGTCACCAAAGAGCACTGTTATGCAGGGTCATTAGCAGAGGCACAGGACAGAGACTACTGAAGGAGGATAGTCCTATATTTTGGATCCGTTGATTTGTGAACCAAAATCCCTATGAAAAGGTTAACCCCACAGTTTATTTGGCTGACAGAGAAACGAGTAGAAGCCATTCTATTAAATTGGATATCATTGTTGTTTCTGCTTTTCACCTAACATGTCTACTGTTCTCAAATTGGAAAAGAAAATTATTTGTTTTATCTCAGAGACCCTATTATCACAAAGCGTCTTAATTCATTTTCGAAGTACATGTTAATTCAGTCAACATTCCTCATTATGTGACAACCTATTGGTCTAAAAATGTGACAATGTATTTAACGTCCTCATTTGGGAATAGAAAATGGAACTTGGAACAAGGAGCCAGCAAACCAATGACAAAGTCAAGACCGTGTATTTTCTTGCTTGACCTCAAATATTGTAATATACTGTGTACCTGAGAAAGCATTTTCTCTGTGTTTGCTTGGATGGAATAAATACATGTAAGAACATGTGTGTTGCCTGTATCCGCCATTATTCATTTGTTAATATTGTTTTCAATACTTATGTGAAGGCTCTGGTTTGTGAGAGGTATTCACATGATTTCATAAACATATTTTACCTTAATACATTTGACATAATACAGACTAGATTCCTAGATGTAGGATGAATGTATTAACCTATATTCGTTTTGTACTGTAGAATGTGTTTGCCAGGATCACTCTCTTCTGAAAATAGGACATATTTTCTCATCCCATAAAAATCCTCCCATTAAGTTCCAAGTATTCTATAATTTACTAGCTGTATGTTTTCCTTTTCCTCCTAACAGTGTTAACGTCTGATTTTTTATTTGACGTGTTCCTTAACCTTGCTGTCAATTCCTGTGGCAAAGAAAACTCCGCCTCACGCTTCGGTTGAGTCTATAGGGCTTATAGACAAACATTAATCACAGAGATTTCAGCAATGCAACTTGGGCCCCGATTCAAGGTAAAGACCCAATGTATACCATAGTATTCTCACACACTTTTAGTATGGGTCCTGTGCTAAAATCCCCACCGAGAGCACAATCAGGGGCCTTTCTGAGCTCATAATAAGTAGTAGATGGGATTCATGAGTAACACAAATGTAAATATTGTGGCTCGGCAAGCTAGTTTTTAACCTTTCATGTCTTGTGTTCAAGGTTTGGAGATAGGACACCCAGTGATGCCAGGATAGCATGAGTGTGAAAACATGGTAGAGGAGGGTTACAATTACTCTAAAAAAACACCTCCCTGTGCTAATTACCGCACAGCTAAGATGAAGTACTATACATCTCTGACCAGAAGTCCCACCAGGCCAGGCAAAACTGTCATCAGTAATTCACAAGTCTTTGATACATTCACTTATTGGGACTTATTCTTAAAGAAAAACTTCCCCTTTATGGTACGTTTACTAATTTTCTTTATTCACAAACCACTTGCAGCGCTGCACGACTCCACATTCCCTATACTTATATGTGCTGAGTTCTCGCCACATGGAGACTCCACAGATGGGGCAGAGAACTTTGTACACATAAGTATAGGGTGTGCGAAGTCGTAAAACTCTGCACATAGTTTGTAAATTGTACTTTGTAATACATTTTGTATTAATACCAAACATTACAAAGTGCAGATTGAGAATCAGACCCATAATCTTTATCTTAACATGAATCCTTACAGAAACATTTGTGGTGATGTACAGCACTCAGTTACAATTAATGCATATGCCACCATTAGTAGCCAACACAAAGTACAGAACCATTCTGTTTTGTAAAATAAAAGTTTGTTAGACCATCAACTGAGTGATTATTATCTCGGGTACGTTAGTAGTCGATTCAGCCCCCTCCTCGAGTACTTTAGCAACTTGACGGCTCTCGCATATGGATAGACCCATCTCATAACTTGGAATCAGAGTGGCAAAAATAGAGTGATATCTGAAATGTCTGTTTTTTTCCCACAAGTGTAAGAGGACGTGTAACAACAGATCTCATAGTGGTTACAACATACGCAGGATAACAGGATCCGGGCCAGTCATTGGGTAGTCACTCTTAAGCCTGATTGCCACAGATGTAGTATGTTCCAGTTTGATCAGTGCCCCTTTGTGCACAAGACTGAAAGCTCAACTCAAGTAAAGCCTGGCAAAGAAATACAAGCAGTTTGCTATGGTAACATTGCAGTGCCTGCGGCCCATGAGGATCCTGCTACTTTCAACTTTACACCCCTGAGTATTGGCTATTAAGGCTAAGTAGAAAGCAGGGGAACTAACTCTGGAGTGGCAATTGGCACATTTAGATCATCAAGGGTGACATGCATAGTGTAAATGTCGCATTCAAAGACAATGTACTCAAGCAGGTGTACATCAGCACGTTGTTGCATTTGAAAGAAATCAGAGTTGCGGTGAAGCATATAATAAGAAAACTCAGGCGTTCAGATATGATGTAAAAAAACAGAAGAAGTTTATTCCCAGAAAAAGGGCTTCAACGTCTAGTCTGCTCCAGCTACAACTTCTTTTTCAAGTCCAGACAATCTTAACAGAACATGGAATACAGAACAATATGACATAATAGCCAAGCTCTTGCACCTAGCAAATACCACACATCTACCCCCAAAACATAAAATAAACAATTTGCAAATCACAAAAATAAGTTTAAATTCCAAATACACCCATTTTCAAGCTTTACAGCACCTCGAAACCTTGAGAGGCTTGCTGAATTTAGAATCCCAGCAACAACGTACAAGTTTATTTGCATTTATCAGGTGCACCTCATTAAAATAATATAATAACATATATCCGGTTCCACACATCAGCCACACCTTTACACTTGGTTTCTTTGCACACCTTTTTGTGTTGTTTCTCAAGATAATTGACAATTTTCTGATTGTGTTCTATTCCACCACTCTCATCCTAACCACTCATTTTTTTCCTCCAAAAGGGACACATTTTAGTAATGGGCAGTCTCCTTTGAAATAGCTCAAGCGGTGTGTGTCCGGTAGTGCATGTGGAGTATATCTCTAAGCTTTAATCATTTTCTACATCTCTTCTTTCCAGTGACTACTGCAAGCTCTTGAAAGTTAAATACCCTCTTTCAGTGTTCTATTAACTATCTCTCTTGTTCCATTGGTCTGGAGATGATACAGAGAACACACCCTATGCCCTTACCCCTCTCCTTCAAAATTTCTCCATCTCATGTGATGTCAACTGAATCCCATTATCAGTTAAAATGGTTCCCGGATTACTTTCCCTACTGATGACTTTTTCCAAAACGTTTGATCACCAAAGCTGTGGTTATTCCTTTCACAAATGCTACTTCCAGACACCTAGAAAACATACATTAGCACAAGAAGAGAAGTAGGTGTAAATCCCATTACTATTGATCTCAAAATATTCAAAGCCACGTTTGGCTCCTCCTGGAAGTTCTCTGCACATCATTGGTGGTGTCCTCACCTTCCTTATTTTGTCACTCGGACGACAATCAAGACAATCTCTAATCACCCGGTCAACTTGTATATCCATCCCGGCCACCAGTAATGACATCTGAGGCTCTCCTTGGTCTTATTCATCCCAAAATGTCCAACGTGCCCAATCAAGTACTTAAAGATATTGGAAATACTAACTGTGAAACTCTGATGACTAACCCATTATGCACCTAGAGTTCATTATACACTTCACTGAAAGCTTTCTCAGCTTCATTTGTTGGTTCTCGAACACCGATAAAACAACATCCTTATTTAATTCCTTCACCCATCTGGCTCTAAAATACACCCATCAGTGATCTTAGACACTCTGGCCCTCATTATGACATTGGCGGTAAATGCCACTTACAGCCACGCTGACTGCTGCCAACATACCACCACCGCCGCGGATATCCGTTCATCATATTATGACACACACACACCAATCCGTCACTATTCAGCCACAGACACAAGTCTGCCACACCAAAGGTCAATGATAAACTAGCGGTATCAAAACCCACACCGTTACGCCAACAGAACAACGCCCACCACATTATGACCCACGAATCACCACGGCGGACATTCAATGGCGGTAAACCATTGGCGGTACATACCGCCACGCTCAAAATACACACACACACACACACAAACAAAACAACACCACATTGGACTACTCAAACAACACACACCTGACACCCATACACACACCACACCCACACCACTATAAAACACCCACCCACATTTGCCAATGGTTTGTAGTCTTTATGGCTAGAGACGGACACCACGACTACAGACAAGACCAGAGCCACACAGCAACATCACCTATACACCACCCCCCCACCCCACATCACGCACCCCAACACATCAACCTACACACCCTCACCCACCCACCCAACTCACACAACACCATGGCACCACAAAGACACCCCAGATTCTCAGAGAAGGAGCTAAGGGTCACGGTGGAGGAAATCATCCGGGTAGAGCCACAGCTATTTGGAGCACAGGTGCAGCAGATATCCATTTCAAGGAAGATGGAGCTATGGTGGAGGATCGTGGACAGGGTAAACACCGTGGGACAGCACCCCAGAACAAAGGACGACATCAGGAAGAGGTAGAACAACCTACGGGGGAAGGTGCATTCCATTGCAGCAAGACACCAACTCGCTGTACAGAGGACTGGCAGTGGACCCCCACCTCCTCCCCCACAACTAACAACATGGGAGGAGCAAGTCTTTGCAATCATGTATCCTGAGGGCCTGGCCGGAGTAGCAGTAGGACTAGATTCTGGTAAGTCAACTCTATACTGCTATCACCCCCCTACCTGCATGCCATCACATACCCCACCCTCACACTCACTCACATCACTCCACCACCTCACACACCATCACATCTCCCCATCCCAATGCCAAGCCCTGCATGCCATACCAATGCATGGACACCACTCACAGACCTGCATGGACACCCATCACTAAAGCATGCACACCAGAGAGAACTAATCACCCCCCATACACGAAGATACACAAGTGAAAGCTGGAAGGGCAAATCCAACCAAAAAGGGCAAGCCACGGATGCACAATATATCAGACACAGAAACCATAACACATCCTTTACATCCCCACAGGTATCCCAGCCAATGTCAGCAGCAATGAGGTGCCTGCACTATCCAGTACCCCCACAGAAGAGGCCCACAGTGATGGCAGCAACTCTGGTCGCCTGGATCTAGATGACCAAACTGGCCCATCAGGGACCCCTGGACAATCGGTTACCCAGGCACAGTCACACACCACCACAGAGCTTCCCCCATCAGGAAACACCACCAAAGCACCCACCCAGCGTACCTATATCTCTGCCCCGAGGACACGTCAATCAGCAGTGTGTCCACCACTACAGGACCCCAGGCTACACCTCGCACCCAAGACAAACAGGGACCTGGGGTTAGTGGCAGTGGGCACACTGTTCAGGGGACAGAGGCACAGGACAACAGGGACAATGGGAGGACTGCTGTTCGCCAGGGAGAGGACAAGCCTAGGGAACCGATTCTCCAGGACGCACTCACCGAGATTCTGGGAGCATACTAACATTCCCAGGATACGCTGGGCCAGATCCTGGCAAATGTGCAGGAGGGACAGTACCAGGGGATCAGGGAGGACTTGCAGGCCGTTAACACCTGGTCTCCATTGCAGGGGTGCTGGCAGACATGGCCAACATCATGAGGGAGGCAGTCTTACAACAGCGGGCCCCTCCCACTAGCCAGACATCAGAACTGCCTTCCACCTCCACTGCCGCTAGTGGACAGGAGGCCCCGCCACAGGACCAATTGTCAAAGCCCAGCTCACCTGAGTTCTTGTTCAGTTCTGATGGAGGTTGAAGACAATCCGACCCCACCCTGAAACTGCTTGTTCCAGCACACTAGTTTTTAAAACAGTGCACTAAGAACAGAAGCTCAAGGGAAGGGGGGAAGTGGATAAAATAAAAAAGAGAGACAACACCGTTCTTGCGTTTCCACTGTTGAAGTGCTGCACAAATCTGCGGCCCTTTCTGACTTCTGTAGAAACTGGTGCCTAATGAAACATAAACAAAGAACAGATAAGTGCAACCTATTCCTAAATGGGTTCCTGACTATCCCTTTATTTATTAGAAATTCTCTTCTAAAAGTACCTCTTGGATCCTGGTCTCTAGTTTCCAGGTTTGGAATGTGTTACTGCTCTGGGATGTGTTTTCTATTACTGTAAAGCTTCTAAAACATTAAACAAATACCGTTATCAGAATTACCAATATCAAACATTCATCATAATATAACTAAAGCCTAAATTCCCAATAGCAGACTCACTTTTCCCATATTTCCAGAATCTTTTATAAAACAAATACTGTACTTTTACATCAAAATACAGCATGTAATTTGTGCAAGTCCTTGATTTACTGTTTGCTTTGCTGTTAATGGTTTCCACTGTTCGATTCTTTAAAGTTCCATGAGAAAAAACAATGTTTGCTTCACAAAGTTCTGCAAAATATTCTTGTAACAATGAGTTTGAATCACAATGTTCGTGGAAGGTATTTCGTATCAAACTGTCTATACACGAATCCAGAAATTGTTGTCAAAGTTCTTTCAGGTAATAAAAGGTTTTGCACTTACTTGTTGCTGGCAAGAGATACTGATCAGTCTAACCTTGTCTTCTTTCTCTTTTGCAGGTTACTCATAGAAGAGAGGCTGAAGCAAGGAGGAACCGGAAACCGGAAGAAGGAAGAGCCAGAAGCTGCGCCCATTGAAGTCAATGAAAGTCTGTAAAGAGCAGGAGTGCCAGCGCCGAGGGATCTGTTCTCAGGTAAGCGGGAGGTAGACGAGCACAAGCACTGGGTGAGGCTCGGGGGATGCCTTTTATAGACAGGGCTGGGTGTGGTTTGAAGAGCTGGGTGTGGTCCTCACATGCTGCACATGTTCTTGAAAGGTGTGCAGAGTTTCAGTTATTATACAAATGAGTTGGATTAACACATGGCCTAGGGAGGAGTATTTTAAAGAAGCCTTGGTAAAAGCAAGGCCCAATGCGTAAACAAAACAGCACATTAAACAACATACACAGAAGCCTAGGGGGGGGGGAAGGTGAGATAACAAGAAAGGCTTTCAATAGTAAGTTTAAAAGGGAGCTATTACAGAATCCACTAGTGCAGTGAGAGGGGACATGCTCTTTGCTGTGTACAAACCCTAACAGTTGCCCCCCTCAAAGGCCCTCCTACAGGACGGGGTTTTCCTGGATTTTTTAAATAAAACCGTCTAATCAGCTGTGGGGCATGTACATATGATGCTGGTTCCCATGAATTCTCAGATTCATCATATCCTTTCCATTCTACTAAATAAAACAGACGTCCACTAATTCTTTTTGAGTCTTTTATGCTTTTCACTTCATATTCCAGATTTCCCTTAATTGGTATGGGTGGAGGTGGTGGTTCAGGTCGGGTTTTTGAGTTGTACGGCTTAAGCAAGGACACATGGAATGTAGTATGTACTGGATATTCTTTTGGTAAATCTAATTTTACTGTTACCGGGTTTACTATGGCAGTTATACTAAAGTGTCCAATGAAACATGGTTGCAGCTTTCGGGATCCCTCTATGTTTAGGTTCTTTGTGGAGAGCCATACCTTGTCACCAATTTTATACATTGGGGCCTCAGACCTGTGTTTGTCTGCTTGTCTTTTCATGCTTTCCTTGTACTTTAATAAATGTTTCCTGGCTTTGTCTTGTATGTCACCTAACCTCGTTAGTCTATCCGTTACTGTAGGCAACAGGGAATCTTCTAACAAAATGGGTATAGCTCTTGGATGATACCCCTGCAAGAAATAGAATGGTGAGCAAAGTAGAGCTGAATGCTCAGTATTATTATAAACAAACTCTGCTACAGGGAGAGCTTCCAACCATTCACTAGAATAATCAGCCAATAAACAACGTAGCGTTTGAAGTAAGGTTTGGTTCAGTCGTTCAGTCTGTCCATCTGTCTCTGGGTGGAAAGCAGTGGATAAGGCCACATCTATTTTCAGTTTTTCACATAATTTTTTCCAAAATCTGGAGTTGAACTGGCTCCCTCGGTCTGACACCACTTTGCTTGGCAAACCATGTAAACGCACAATTTCCCTTATAAAAATATCGGCAAATTCTGCCGCCGTGGGTAATTTCCGTAATGGTACAAAATGTGCCATTTTAGATAAAAAAATCCACTATAAGCAACACTGTTGTGAAGGATTTTACAGGTGGTAAACCTACAATAAAGTCTACGCTCACAGTGTGCCAAGGTTGTTTGGGTGTTGGCATTGGTATTAACAAGCCGTCAGGAGCCTTATGAGAAGATTTATGTCTTGCACAAATTGGACAGGTAGTGACAAATTGCTTAATGTCCTTTCTTATAGTGTCCCACCAAAAGTGTTTTTGCACATTTTCCAGGGTTTTTACCCAACCAGGATGACCTGCCAACGGTGAGGCGTGATGCCAAATTATCACCTGTGTTTGTAATTCAGAGGTGGGCACTAACAGCATGTTGTCGTGATACAATAAACCTCGTTGTATTGTGTTATGGGAATCCTTTAACCAATCCTGAGGTGCTATTTGCATGTGTGCATTATATAGATCTGTGATTAAATCCTTCTGTTGTACTGGTGCCAACAACTTTTGGGGAGGAATAATGGGTTCTCCTATTTTATCTTGTTTCATGTCTGAGGTATGTCCGTATCTAGATAACACATCAGATTGAATTTGTTGTGCACCTGGTCTATAGGTTATAACAAAGTCAAATGTGCTCAAAAAAATTAACCAGCGTATCTGACGTGGTGTTAGTGCTTTAAGTGATCCAAAAAACTGTAGGTTCTTATGGTCAGAAAAGATTGTAACTGGGTACTTGGCTCCCATTAAATGGTGCCTCCATTCTGAAAAGGCTATTTTGATAGCTAGTAGTTCCCTTTCAGCCACAGTGTAATTTTGTTCAGCTGGCAATAACTTTTTAGAATAGAAGGCTATAGGATGTAACTGGCCATCTACTGCATCTCGTTGAGAGAGAACTCCTCCTAAAGCTACTTGTGAAGCATCCGCTTCAACAAAAAAGGGCAAGTCAGGATCAGGATGTTTCAGAATTGGGGCTGAAGTGAACTTTTGTTTTAGGAGTTGAAAGGCGTGTGCCGCCTCATCAGTCCAAAGAAATCGTTGCCCTTTCCGCAACAAGGTAGTTATTGGGGCCGCAATGTCTGCAAAATGTGCAATAAACCTCCTATAAAAATTGGCGAAACCCAGAAATTTCTGAATATCTTTTACAGAGGATGGTTCTGGCCAATCAGCAATAGCACTGATTTTCTTTTCATCCATAGTTATTCCTTGAGGTGACAGGCAGTATCCTAAAAAGTCCACCTTGTTGACATTAAAAGTACACTTTTCTAACTTAGCAAAAAGATGATTTTCTTTTAACTTTGATAATACTGCACAAACATGTTGGGTATGTTCTTCTGAGTTCTTAGAGTAAATGAGGATGTCGTCTATGTATACTATGACACAAACGTCCAGGAATTCGTGTAGGACCTCATTTATAAAGAACTGAAAGGCCGCAGGGGCATTACATAACCCAAAGGGCATTACTGTGTACTCAAATAAACCAAACTTTGTCTTGAAAGCTGTCTTCCACTCATCCCCCTCTTTTACTCGGACCAGGTGGTAAGCTCCCCGCAGATCTAATTTAGTGTATACAGTAGAATGTCTTAATTGATCCAACAACACAGGTATTAGAGGAAGAGGATATTTATTCTTTATTGTAGCCTTATTTAGTCCTCTATAATCGATACACGCGCGCAGGGATTTATCCGGCTTCGGGATAAAAAAGAGTGGAGATGACACCGGAGATGTGGAATGACGGATGAACCCAGACTGTAGTAGGTCATCTAGGTAGGTTCTTAAGTATTTGGTTTCTTCTTCAGTCAAAGCATATACTCTGTTATTAGGTAAAGGGGCCCCTGGGATAAGATCTATACGGCAGTCATAAGACCGATGTGGGGGCAGCACACTAGCCTTTACTGGATCAAAGACGTCTTTAAAGTCAGAATATTCAGGAGGGAGACTTGGTTCATCTTGTGTAACACTAGCACAGTGTAATACTGTGCTCTGTTCTGTACCTGCTTCTTGATAGCAATTGGTTCTACAGAAAGAGGAATCCAAAGTAACAGTTCTATTCACCCAATCAATTTTTGGGTTATGAGTTGTTAACCAGGGTACCCCGAGAATCAAACCAAAATTAGGAGTATCTATCAGATCAAAGCTAATCACCTCTGTGTGCCCGTTCTGACAGACCATAACAAGTGGACTTGTTTGTTTTGTGATTAATCCAGAGGTCAATTCTGACCCATCCACTGCACATACTGCTTCTGGACAAGGCTTTAGGCACATAGGAAGTCCTAAGATTTCAGCTAACTTATTATCCACAAAATTTCCTGTCGCGCCTGAGTCCAGTAGGACAGGGAGAGAATGCCTCACTTGGGTAGTAACAATTAAAACGACCTGAGTTATGAAATGTCTAGGTATGTGCGGTACCCTGAAGGCTGCAGCATTAGAGGTTTGATTAAGATGTTTTCTCGAACAAGTAACCTCTCCCCTTGTCGAGCTTAATCGTTTCCCGATTCAGTTGAGGAGGTGGAGGAAACAGCACCCTTTCGTGGAGTTTTAGGCTTTACTGGACATTCTCTGGCAAAGTGACCTGCCCTGCCACAATATAAACATAATTGAAATCTTCTCCTTCTTTCTTTTTCCTCTGATGTGAGTGGACCTCTGAGTGTCCCTATTTGCATAGGCTCTGGTTCAGGGAGTTTATTATCTGTGTCTTTCTTCTCGTGTCTAATAAAAGTTAACCGTGATTCCAGTTTGTATTTATCTCCCTTTCTTTCTCCTAGTCTATGTTCTAATTTCACAACTAAATCTACAAAGTCCGAATAGTCTTTTGGCAAATCAACGATATGAGCCAGCGCGTCTTTTAACTCGTCTCTCAAACCTTTATAAAAAAGGGAGACACGCTTTTCTTCTGGCCACTGTGTCTCGGTGAGTAAACGATTAAAACTAGTGAGATAGGTCAATAAATCCTTGTTACCTTGTTTAAGATTTAAAAGCTCATTATCACTTGCCTGCATGAAAGTGTGTTTTGCAAAAAGGCTGGTCATGGTACGTTTAAATTGATTCCAATTATGGAGGATGGGATCATCTCTATCCACGAAAGGAATTGACCAATTGGCTGCTGTGCCACCCAAATAAGACAAGACGAATGCCACTTTCGTATCATCAGTAGGGAACTGTTGTGGCTTACAAATGAAGTGTAATTGACATTGATTGATAAAAACATGGAATTTGTTACTATCTCCATGAAAACGTTCAGGTGCTGCTAAGGGCACAACATTAGGAACATTAACAGTAACCTCAACTGGGGAAGGCAAAGTTGTATGTTTTGATGGCGCCCCTGTCTCTGAGGAGGTTTTAAACAAAGGCGTAGAAGCTGTGTTCCACTGAGATCCCCTAAATTTATACCTGCTTAAATCCTGTTTTAAAGAGGTATTCTCCATCTTTAATCTCTCTATGTCCTCTTGCATATGTTGCAAGATGCCAGACACTGATTCATTATGAGCCAAGTCCTCATTTAGGGCCTGCGCCATATCCGTGACGTCAATGCCCTCTATTTCTTCCCCGGTATTCATCGTCCACCAGAACTGAAATTTTTTAAGGCTTGTGCTTCTGTCAAAGCCCAGCTCACCTGAGTTCTTGTTCAGTTCTGATGGAGGTTGAAGACAATCCGACCCCACCCTGAAACTGCTTGTTCCAGCACACTAGTTTTTAAAACAGTGCACAAAGAACAGAAGCTCAAGGGAAGGGGGGAAGTGGATAAAATAAAAAAGAGAGACAACACCGTTCTTGCGTTTCCACTGTTGAAGTGCTGCACAAATCTGCGGCCCTTTCTGACTTCTGTAGAAACTGGTGCCTAATGAAACATAAACAAAGAACAGATAAGTGCAACCTATTCCTAAATGGGTTCCTGACTATCCCTTTATTTATTAGAAATTCTCTTCTAAAAGTACCTCTTGGATCCTGGTCTCTAGTTTCCAGGTTTGGAATGTGTTACTGCTCTGGGATGTGTTTTCTATTACTGTAAAGCTTCTAAAACATTAAACAAATACCGTTATCAGAATTACCAATATCAAACATTCATCATAATATAACTAAAGCCTAAATTCCCAATAGCAGACTCACTTTTCCCATATTTCCAGAATCTTTTATAAAACAAATACTGTACTTTTACATCAAAATACAGCATGTAATTTGTGCAAGTCCTTGATTTACTGTTTGCCTTGCTGTTAATGGTTTCCACTGTTCGATTCTTAAAAGTTCCATGAGAAAAAACAATGTTTGCTTCACAAAGTTCTGCAAAATATTCTTGTAACAAAGAGTTTGAATCACAATGTTCGTGGAAGGTATTTCGTTTCAAATTGTCTATACACGAATCCAGAAATTGTTGTCAAAGTTCTTTCAGGTAATAAAAGGTTTTGCACTTACTTGTTGCTGGCAAGAGATACTGATCAGTCTAACCTTGTCTTCTTTCTCTTTTGCAGGTTACTCATAGAAGAGAGGCTGAAGCAAGGAGGAACCGGAAACCGGAAGAAGGAAGAGCCAGAAGCAGCGCCCATTGAAGTCAATGAAAGTCTGTAAAGAGCAGGAGTGCCAGCGCCGAGGGATCTGTTCTCAGGTAAGCGGGAGGTAGACGAGCACAAGCACTGGGTGAGGCTCGGGGGATGCCTTTTATAGACAGGGCTGGGTGTGGTTTGAAGAGCTGGGTGTGGTCCTCACATGCTGCACATGTTCTTGAAAGGTGTGCAGAGTTTCAGTTATTATACAAATGAGTTGGATTAACACATGGCCTAGGGAGGAGTATTTTAAAGAAGCCTTGGTAAAAGCAAGGCCCAATGTGTAAACAAAACAGCACATTAAACAACATACACAGAAGCCTAGGGGGGGGGAAGGTGAGATAACAAGAAAGGCTTTCAATAGTAAGTTTAAAAGGGAGCTATTACAGAACCCACTAATGCAGTGAGAGGGGACATGCTCTTTGCTGTGTACAAACCCTAACACCAATAGGCCACCAGCACCCCTCCTTCTGCAGAAGGAGAACCACCCCGCAGATGTTCCCTGCATTCCAGGCAGAAGCCAGAGACAATTGCCAAGACCCCCCTCTCCCCCAGGAAATGAGACTCTCCTGATTGTCACCCTTGTGTCCCACTCTGTTACCCTGTCCACCTTGAACTGCCATGCTCCCCTTCCTATGTCCCCTTGGACAATGCACCTGTGCTACCAATAGACTGGAACAATACCCTGGACTTTCATCCATCATCACCCCAGCCCATTGCACTTGCCCCTCTGCTTCTTAGCACTTAAATAAACACACTTTTAAAAAATACAAGTATGGAGTATTTTCAACTTATTTTAGTATGTATTGGTTTAACCAGGTTCAAACATTGCAATTTAACTGTACAGTAATGTTCAAATAGGAAAGACCTGTAGTTGGCTGCAGTGATCACACCAGGAGCGATAGTGGGGCACCAACATCTGCAAAATTAGTTGCCAGAGGGTACAGTGAGTAGGCATAGAAGTGGGAAATACCAGCATGCCTGCGACAAAGATTCACCATAAAATGAAAATGAAATATGAAGTAACACTGTCTTACCTGTGTGTCATTAGAAGTATTGTCGAATCACTGCAGTTCTGTTGCCCTCATCCTCCTCATTCTTACTGTCCACAGGGTCCATTGCTGCCACACGGCCATCTCCAGCCGCCTCCTCCTGCAGAATAGGCACATGGCGCCTGAGGGCCAGGTTGTGCAACATGCAGCATGCCACGATTATCTGGCAGACCTTCTTGGGTGAGTAGCACAGGGATCCACCTGTTAGATGGAGGCACTGAAACCTGGCCTTCCGGAGGCCAAAGATACGTTCGATAATCCTTCTTGTTCACCCATGTGCCTCATTACAACGTTCTTCTGCCCTTGTGCTGGGATTCCTCACAGGGGTCCGTAGCCATTATAGGTTTAGGTAACCAGAGTCACCTACAAATATCTAGGGACAACATTTAGCCACACACTATCCAATATGGCCCACACCATACCCATACCCCAACATCTACTGGGTGAGAACCAGGGCTCACCTATTAGCCACACCCTGTGCCTCTGTAGGTGGGCCATCACATTTGGGATGCTGCTATTTCTCAGGATATAGGCATCATGCACCAACCCAGGATACTTAGCTTTGACATGGGAGATGTACTGGTCCGCCAAGCACACCATCAGGACATTCATTAAGTGAAAACTCTTTCAATTTCTGAACACTTGTTCATTTTGACGGGGAGGAGGGGCAAATGCAATATGTGTACCATCTATTGCCCCAATGATGTTGGGGATATGTCCATTGCATAGAAGTCCGCTTTCACTGTGGCCAAATCCTCCACCTGGGGGAAAACAATGTAGCTGCACATGTGTTTAATCAGGGCAGACAACACTCTTGTGAGCACTATTGAGAACATTGGCTGTGACATTCCTGCTGCCACTTGGAAACTTGGAAAGAACCAGTTGCCAAGAAATGGAGCACAGATAGGACTTGCACAAGAGGGGCGCTCCCATTGGGGTGACGGATAGCAGATATCAGGCCAGGCTCCAGTTGGGAACACTGCTCTGTGATTGTGGCCCTGTCAAGTCTATAGGTGAGGATAATGTGCATGTCCTCCATTACTGCCAAGTCCACCAGGGGTCTGTACAAGGGGGTACGTCTCCATCTCCTGTTCATCCGTAATGGCGTCTGCCTTTCCTCTGTGGAGGGACAGGTGGAGGTGAGGTAATTCAGCTGATGTTGTGCGCCGTTGCAGTAGGCAGTGGGGAACCGCCGTGCAACTCCGCATTGGTTATTATTGGGCCCTATGGGGCGCAGGGGCCAAAAGTGATGTACGCCGGCGGTGACGGTATGCACCGCTGTGGACGTGACCGCCATTTTCTATCTGATCACTCACTTGCTACCTTACCTTCAACAGGAGAGGACCTACACTGCATGTGCTGCTGTGACCTGTGTCTGGAACCTACCATGGCTTGTGTGACGGGAGAAAGGGCCCCTGCCTTCACCTCAACAGAGTTAGAGTGACTGGTGGATGGGGTCCTACCCGAGTACAGACTGCTGTATGGGCCTCCAGACCAACAGGTGAGTACACTGTGAGCACGATGCATGAGGCATGAATGCATGGAGTGGTGTGTGTGAAGGCCTTGTGTATGGGGGGTGGGTGGATGTCCCTTGGGCGGCATGCAGCTTGTGTGCTGGACCCTGTGTGTGCAAATGGCGATGTGAAGGAGTATGGTGGGCCTTAAGTGTAACAGGCAGGACGGTCTGACTGATACCTTTTCCTGTGTGTATTTCTCTGCAGGTCAGCGCCCATCAAAAGAAGGGTATATGGCGTGCCATCGCCAAGGAGGTGCGGACCCTGGGGGTCTATGGCAGGCAGAGCACCCACTGTCAAACGGTGGGAGGACCTGAGATGCTGGGCATTGAAGACGGCGGAGGCCCAGCTGGGGATGGCCTCCCAAGGAAGAAGGGGTGCCTGTCGAACCCTGACCCCCCCTGATAGCCCACATACTGGCGGTGGCCTATCCTGAGCTGGATGGGCACTTGAGGGCATCACAGCAGCCACAAGGGAGTGAGTACAGTTCCCATCATTACAACTTACGCATGGTAGGGGGGGGTACCCGGGTGGGGGATGTATGTCAGTGGGTGCCCCTAGGCCAGGCCTGACTTTGCAGAGTGTGTCCCATGTTGAGCAGGGTTCTGAAGTGATAATCCTGCTACGTAGCTTGTAGGCATCCACTAATGGCCAGGGCTGTGTGGATCCCAAGTGTGCTGCAGTTTGCGGTATGTGCCTTTCCCCATGCCCTGGTGGCTAGCATTATTACTGGTAGTGCTTTGCTTTGTGTGTAGGGCTGTTCCCTGTGTGTGACAGTGGTATGTGTGCCAACGGTGGTGTTGGAGCAGCCATTGACCAAGTGTATCCTTTGTCTCTTCCCCTCCCTTTTTGTTTTTTCACCTGTCCTTATGTGCATTAGCATCATCTGGTAGAGGAGCAGAGGCACCAGCGACGGAGGGAGCTGCATCCCACAGGACCCAGGAGGCAGAGTCCACCAACGGTGAGGGCACCAGTGGGACGGAGGGCAGGGGTAGCACCACGATGGAGACAGGAGGGGACAGTTCGGACACAGATACCTCCTCCGATGGAAGCTCCCTGTTGGTGTCGGACACTTCTGAGCCCACCCCAGCTACAGGTACAACCACCACACCTGTACCAGCACCGCCCTCCCAGCAGTCCCTCAGCGAGTTGCCCGTGCCCGCTCACCCAGGAGGGTGGGCATCTCCTTCGCCCCAGGCACCTAAGGCCCTGCTCCAGTTAGCCCTGCTGCCCTGAGTGAGGAGGCTATTGACCTCGTGAGATCCATCTCTGTAGGACAGTCAACCACTGTGAATGCCAACCAGGGGCTGGCAGCCCAAATGCAACAGATTAATGCATTCCTGGAGGGCATTCACACTGGCTTGGCAGCCCAACAGAGATCAATCCAGGCTATGGCCTCCTCTCTGATGGCAGCCATTGTCCCTGTTTCCACCCTCCCCCCTCCAACTTCCTCTTCCCAAACCCATTCCCCTCAGCCCCAACCTATCCCAAGCACACAGGCAGACGAGCATGCACACAAGACAACACACAAGAGTGGCAGAGGCAAACATAAGCACCACACATCATCTCACAGGCACTCACACTAACACCATCCAGATGCAGACATACCAACATCCACTGCCTCCACTGTGTTCCCCTCCTCCTGCACCTCCCTCCCAGTTCCGTCTACACTCACACCTGCATGCACTACACTATCATCCACTACCAGCATCACCACCACACCTAGCAGAACACACACCTCAATTGTAGACACCACTACAACAGCCATGCACACGTCCCCTGTGTCCTCTGCCACTGTGTCTGTCCCCCCTCCCAAGGTACACAAACGTAAGCACTCAGACAACCAACAACCATCCACCTCACAACAGCAGCGATCCCAAGCACCTGCACCCAAACCCAGCAGACAGACACCTCCTACAACCACTCCATCTTCCTCCACTTCCAAACCTTCTCCCTCTTCTCGCCCCGGTGTCCCTAAGAAGCTTTTCTTCTCCACCATTGACCTCTTCCCTACCTCTACCCCACCTTGTCCTTCACGTCTGGCCAGGGTGCCAAAAACCCAGGCAAGCACCTCAGCCACCCAGTCCATGGGACCAGTAGTCTCCACACTCACTCATGGTGGGAAAGGATGCAGGGCACCAGCCAGCCTCAAAGAAAGTGTGCCTGCCCCAGCTACTGCCCAGAAGGGCAAGGAGCCTGCCCCAAGTGCTGCCAGGAAGGGCAAGGAGCCATCCCCAGCTGCTGCCAGAAAGGGGAAGGAGCCTGCTCCAAGTGCTGCCAGGAAGGGTAAGGGGCCTGCACCAGCAGGCAGGAAGGACAAGGGGCCTGGTGCAGGGACTCAGTCGGAGCTCCCACCACCAACCATAATTGTGGAGCCGTCCGAGGCTGCAGGGGATGGGCTGGAGCTTCACCACCACCAGCAGCACCGCCACCACCAGCAGTGGGCAGCCCTCGGAGGCTGCAGGGCATGGGCTGGAGCTTCCCCCCACCACCAGCAGCACCGCCACCACCAGCAGTGGGCAGCAATCCGATGCTGCAAGGGATGGGCTGGAGCTTCCCCCCACCACCAGCAGCAGCACTGCCACCACCAGCAGTGGGCAGCCATCCGAGGCTGCGGGGGATGGGCTGGAGCTCCCTCCCCCCCCCACCACCACCACCAGGAGTGGGTAGCCGTCTGAGGTTGCAAGGGATGAGTTGGAGCTTCCCACCACCACCAGCAGTGGGCAGCTGTACGAGGCTGCAGGGGATGGGCTGGAGCTTCCCTCCCCCCCCCCACCACCAGCACTGCCACCACCAGCAGTGGGCAGCCGTCTGAAGCTGCAGGGGATGGGCTGGTGCTTCCCCCCACCACCACCAGCAGCACCACCACCAGCAGTGGGCAGCCATCCGAGGCTGCAAGGAATGAGCTGGAGCTTTCCCCCACCACCACCAGCAGCAGCACCGCCACCACAGGCAGCAGCAGCAACACCGCCTCTACCAACAGTGGGCAGCCATCCAAGGCTGCAGGGGATGGGCTGGAGCCTCCCCCCCCCCCAGCAGCTGCTGCAGCACCACCACCAGTGAGCAGCCATCACCGCCGGTGGACGGCCTGTAGTCCTGCCTCCATGGGCTGCTGTGCGGCCTGCCCCCTGCAAATCCTGTGGGAACGACACCCAGCTGAAAGACTGTGACCTTGCACTCCCCAGGATCAGAAGCGCAGGGCACAATGGCGCCTCCAGAACCAGTGGGTAAGTCACCCACTCACCCCATCCTCCCCAGGATCAGAAGCACAGGGCACGATGCCCCCTCCAGAACCAGTGGGTAAGCCACCAACTCACCCCATCCTCCCCAGGATCAGAAGCACAGGGCACGATGCCCCCTCCAGAACCAGTGGGTAAGCCACCCGCTCACCCCATCCTCCCTAGGATCAGTAGCACAGGGCACGATGTCCCCTCCAGAGCAAGTGGGCAAGTCACCCACTCGAGAGACTGTGGCTTTGCACTCCCCAGGACCAAGCACAGGGCATGTTGACCCCTGCACAGCATGTGGGTAAGTCACCCACTTGAGAGACTGTGGCCTTGTACTCCCAAGGACCAAGCACAGGGCATGTTGCCCCCTCCAGGACCAGTGGTGTTGTTCCATCTGCCGGCTGAGGTGCCTGCCCATTTTCCAACTGATACCCCTGCAGTGTTCTTTCCGTGTTGGTGCAGGTGACAAGTGGAGCCTTAGTCTTTGGCCTGTGGCCCACGCACAATATGGATTGGGCAGTGTCCCTTGAACTGCACGTATGTATATTCCATTAGATTGATTTTTCGTATTTCTACTATATTTATATTATTACACTCAATTTTCATCAATTCCTGTAGTCCTTGCATTATTCCTGAGGGGTACGGGGTAAATATGTTTTATTACTGCATCTGTTTGTGTGTATGGTGTTGGGTGTGTGTTGTGTGTGTGTCACTCTCTTTTTCCTCCCCCCCCTTGTGTGCTAGGTGGCTGTACTCACTGTGGTCGTCTTCGCCATCGTTGGTGTTCGTGGTGGAGCAGGACGTAGAAGAGCATGGGGAAGATCTGAAGTTCAGGGTCCATGGCGGTGTTGTTGTTCCCTGTGTCTCCCAAGGTGAGTCCTTTCACTTCTGTGCAGTGTTTCCTCTAGTGTAGGAAAGTACCGTCTTGCCTGGCATGTTACCCCCATTTTCACTGTATGTATGTTTGTTTTTGCCCTTGTGTCACTGGGGTCCTGCTAGGCAGGACCCCAGTGCTCATAATGTATGCCCTATATGTGTTCCCTGTGTGGTGCCTAACTATATCACTGAGACTCTGCCAACCAGAACCTCAGTGTTTATGCTCTCTCTGCTTTCTAAAATTGTCACTGCAGGCTAGTGACTAATTTTACCAATTCTCATTGGCACACTGGTACACCCATATAATTTCCTTGTATATGGTACCTAGGTACCCAGGGTATTGGTGTTCCAGGAGATCCCTATGGGCTGCAGCATTTCTTTTGCCACCCATAGGGAGCTCAGGCAATTCTTACACAGGCCTGCCACTGCAGCCTGAGTGAAATAACGTCCACGTTATTTCACAGCCATTTTTCACTGCACATAAGTAACTTATAAGTCACCTGTATGTCTAACCCTAACTTGGTGAAGGTTAGGTGCCAAGTTACTTAGTGTGTGGGCCCCCTGGCACTAGCCAAGGTGCCCGCACATCGTTCAGGGCAAATTCACCGAACTTTGTGAGTGCGGGGTCACCATTACACGCGTGCACTATACATAGGTCCCTACCTATGTATAGTGTCACAATGGTAACTCCAAACATGGCCATCTAACATGTCTAAGATCATGGAATTGTCACCCCAATACCATTCTGGTATTGGGGGGACAATTCCATGATCCCCTGGGTCTCTAGCACAGAACCCAGGTGCTGCTAAACTGCCTTTCTGGGGTTTCCACTGCATCTGATGCTGCTGCCAACCCCTCAGAAAGGATTCTGCCATCCTGGGGTCTGGGCCAGGAAGGCAGAACAAAGGATTTCCTCTGAGAGAGGTGTTACACCCTCTCCCTTTGGAAATAGGTGTGAAGGGCTGGGGAGGAGTAGCCTCCCCCAGCCTATGGGAATGCTTTGATGGGCACAGATGGTGCCCATCTCTGCATAAGCCAGTCTACACCGGTTCAGGGATCCCCCAGCCCTGCTCTGGCACGAAACTGGACAAAGGAAAGGGGAGTGACCACTCCCTTGACCAGTACCTCCCAGGGGAGGTGCCCAGAGCTCCTCCAGTGTGTCCCAGACCTCTGCCATCTTGGATTCAGAGGTGTTGGGGGCACACTGCACTGCTCTGAGTGGCCAGTGCCAGCAGGTGACGTCAGAGACCCCCTCTGATAGGTTCTTACCTCTCTTGGTAGCCAAACCTCCTTTCTTGGTAGCCAAACCTCCTTTTCTGGCTATTTAGGGTCTCTCCTCTGGGGTATTCTTCAGATAACGAATGCAAGAGCTCACCAGAGTTCTTCTGCACCTCCCTCTTCGACTTCTGCCAAGGATTGACCGCTGACTGCTCCAGGACACCTGCAAAACCTCAACAAAGTAGCAAGATACCAGCAACATTGTAGCGCCTCATCCTGCCGGCTTTCTCGACTGTTTCCTGGTGGTGCATGCTCTGAGGGCTGTCTGCCTTCACCCTGCACTGGAAGCCAAGAAGAAATCTCCTGTGGGTCGACTGAATCTCCCCTCTGATAACGCAGGCACCAAAAGACTGCATCAACGGTCCTCTGGGTCCCCTCTCATCCTGACAAGCGTGGTCCCTGGAACACAGGAGCTGGGTCCAAGTGTCTCCCACAGTCCAGTGGCCCTTCTGTCCAAATTTGGTTGAGGTAAGTCCTTGCCTCCCCACGCCAGACAACAAACCTGTGTACTGCGTGATTTGCAGCTGCTCCGGCTTCTGTGCACTTCTCCAGGATTCCTTTGTGCACAGCCTAGCCTGGGTCCCCAGCACTCTGTCCTGCAGTGCTCAACCCGCTGAGTTGGACTCAGACGTCGTGGGACCCTCCTTTTGTGACTCTGAGTTCACAGAACTTCCAAGTGCCTGCTCTGGTACTTCTGCAGGTGCTGCCTGCTTCTGCGGGGGCTCTCTGAGTTGCTGAGCGTCTCCTCCTCCAAACGGCGACATCCTGGTCCTTCCTGGTCCCCAGCAACACCCAAAAACCTCTACCGCAACCCTTGCAGCTAGCAAGGCTTGTTTGCAGTATTTCTGCATGGAAATACTTCTGTAACATCCAGCACGCCGTGGGACATTTTCCTTCCAAAGGAGAAGTTCCTAGCCCTTTTCGTTGTTGCAGAATCTTCGGCTTCTTCCACCCGGAGGCAGCCCTTTTGCACCTTCATCTGGGGTTTCCTGGGCTCCTGCCTCCCCTGGACACTATCTCGACTCTTGGACTTGGTCCCCTTGCCTTGCAGGTCCTCACATCCAGGAATCCGTCTTCAGTGTTTTGCTGGTGCTTGTGGTTCTTGCAGAATCCCCCTATCACAACTATTGTGTCTTTCTGGGGTAGTAGGGTAACTTTACTCCTACTTTTCAGGGTCTTGGGGTGGGGTATTTTGGACACCCTCACTGTTTTCTTACAGTCCCAGCGACCCTCTACAAGCTCCCATAGGTCTGGGGTCCATTCGTGATTCGCATTCCACTTTTGGAGTATATGGTTTGTGTTGCCCCTAGACCTATGTTCACCTATTGCATCCTATTGTGATTCTACATTGTTTGCACTACTTTTCTTACTGTTACTTACCTGTTTTGGGTTGGTGTGCATATAACTTGTGTATATTACTTACCTCCTAAGTGAGGGTAATCTCTGAGATACTTTTGGCATATTGTCACTAAAATAAAGTACCTTTATTTTTAGTAACTCTGAGTATTGTGTTTTCTTATGATATTGTGCTATATGATATAAGTGGTATAGTAGGAGCTTTGCATGTCTCCTAGTTCAGCCTAAGCTGCTTTGCCATCGCTACCTTCTATCAGCCTAAGCTGCTAGAAACACCTCTATTCTACTAATAAGGGATAACTGGACCTGGCACAGGGTGTAAGTACCACAAGGTACCCACTATAAGCCAGGCCAGCCTCTTACAGCTAGGCTTTTGATGTTGTTGGTACTGCCCCGGAAAAGGTGGCGGATTGATGTGTCATAATATGGTGGGCGTAACATTCACTTCCGCCTGGTTGTAGGCGGCAACCGCTGTGGTGGCTGTTGTTTCCACCCTGGCGGTCGGTGTGGTAAAGTGGCTGTCTATCTGAGTTCTCACTGCCATGGTCATAATTTGGCAGTAGTTACCGCCAGCCTGTTAGCAGTATTAGCTCAACTTTATCACCGACCTCCAGGGTTGTAATGAGGGCCTCTGATTTCCTCATCTATGTACCAATCTTCAGCCTTATTAGTTTCACAACTTTCCTTCACTGATCTCTAGAGACAGTCTGCAGTTTTATGGAGACTCCTGGGATGTACTTTACATCAAACTGAAACTTCTGCAACGCCACAATCCATTTGCAAATATGACTTGACGCAAAATCTAACCCTTTTATCACAAAAATCTCATGTAACAGTTTATGAACCCAGAATACATCAAACCTCTGCCCCCGTAAAAAAAAATATATATATTGTACTTTTTTTTATATACCGCCAGAGCCTCTATTTCAATTGTGAAATACCTTGATTCTGATTCACTTAGTGCCCTGGAGGCAAACATAGGCCCTAATTTATACTTTTTTACACTAAACTCGCCAAAAAGTATACCGCCAGCTTGCTCCATCCCAAGACTCCAGCCGGGTGTCATATTTATGGGATGACGGTAGCCGGCAGTAAGGCCCGGCTAGCGTCATAAACAAGGACGCTAGCCGGGTGGGAGAGGCGTAGGGGGAACAGGGGTTTTAGCATCAATGGATGATGCCACTATGGGCAGAGGTATAAATAGTGCCTCTAACCAGACTAGCGAAATTTCTGACGTTAAAACCCCATGGACATGACTCCTGTCTAAGTTAAGACAGGAGTCATGTCCACCACCCACTGGCCATGCCCAGGGGGCATGTATCCCCTGGGCATGGCCATTGGGCTCAGTTCCATGTAGGGGGGCCCAGGCTAGGCCCCCTTATGGCACTACAGAAAAAATAATAATACTTACCTATACTTACCTGGGAAGGGGTCCCCTATCCTCCGCTGTCCTTCTGGTGTGGATGGCGGTGTCCCTGGGGCTAGGGAAGGGCACCTGTGGTCTCTTTCCATGGTCTCTGCTCAAGGTAAACGGCCCACAGGTCCCCTAACGCCTGCCCTGACCCAGGCATTAAAAAATTGCACTAAGCAAACTTAGCGCCATTATTTAGGCCCGCCTCCCTCTGTGCACCATTTTTGCACAGGAGGATAAATAAGGCGCCTGGGCCGTAGTCATTTTTTGCCCGGGAATGCCTACCTTGCATCTCATTGACGCAAGGTAATTTTCCGCAGGCAAAAAATTACTTTAACTCCAATGTTTTTACGTTAGACGGGTCTAGCGTCAAAATATAAATATGGAATTAAGTTTGTGCTGAAATTGCGAGAAGAAAAATTATGCTAGTTTAGCGCAAACAGAGTATAAATATGGCCCATATTCAACTAATTTTCTCCTTGAACTTGTTTCAACACAGCACCCAACCCTTTCTCTCTCACATCCATAGAGACACAGCAATAGTAGACCAGGGACAAAACTACTCATTTTCTCTTTGATGTCTAAGACCTCTTTAGTTCATGTATATCTCCTAATCTGGAGGCAAAGTTTGGTACAAAATGAGAGGAAAAACTCCACCATCCATAGAAACATCTGCAGATCCTCTTCCTTTCAGGCCTTGCCAAATCTTGTATAACACTGACGAAATTCTCCTTCAGTTTAACCCCCTTGCCTGAGAACACATGACCCAAATAATTTATCTCTTCCCAAGCAAATTTACATTTTTAGCTGTCAGTATTGACCCCATTCGCTCCAAAATGCAAAGTTTGTTTTGACTCTCTCCATGTGTTGCTTATCATTGCTTCTAAATATGAGAATGTCATCCTGAAAATACAAGACCCCAACCAATCTCCAAACATCTTTGTCATCAGCTTTTGAAATACTGATGCAGCAGCAAAGGGCAAATGACTAAATCTGTACATACCAAACGGAATAAGTAAGAAGTAAGATCTTCAGGCCATTCCGTAAACTTGATGAAAGGCATAAGTGAGATCTAATATAATGTATGTATGTAGTGACTAGCTCCCGAAAGAGCTTCTACCATTTTGGAAATAGGACATCTGTCTTTCACCACTCTTTTAATAAACTTCCTCAAGTCAGTTCAAAGCCTGATCTTGTAGGTTTTGCAAGCCACAACCACTGGGACCAACCACTCTGTGGCCTCGACTTCCTCAATAATACTTTTGTTACATAACTTATTCAATTCGTCTTTGACAGCCTCCCTAACATTGTGGGGAATACTGTTAGCATTGCAAGAAAACAGAACCACACCCTCTTTAAGCATTATGTCATGCATTTAATTATTCAAGCACACAATTTTACCAGAAAATACCGTGGATGATTCTGCAAAGGGATCTTCAGGAACCTGGCTGATGCAGTTGACCCTGAAGCCAGGATTGGCTGATGAGGACAGCTTAAAATTGTGTCACCATCCAATAGGACATAGACATTACCGTCTGCTTTATTACCTTTGAAATCAAGTGCCATCAAAGTAATCTATCAAGTCTACTGGTCTGCCACCACAGGCATAAGGTTTGACATCAGGTTCAGACAACTAACCTTCCCCTTAAAATATATATATAAGAACATCTGATATCAAAGTGAAATGTGCTTCAGAATCCATCATCATTTCTCTATCAGTGCCATTTACCAACACCACATCAGAGGGCTGTCCAGGATATTCACTCACACCATTAACAGTGTTCAGGACTTGCAAAAGATAAGGTTAATCAACAGTATTAATTTCATTGTTTTTTTTTCTTTAACATTTCCATGAAGGTTTCCCTTGCTGTTAAAATCACTTCTTCAGCAGTTCCAGAAATGTCCTTCTTTTTTATTCCACAGACATTACACACACTTTTGATTGCAGAACAATTATTACTATCACCCCAGTGGCCCACAATGCCACATCAAAAACAAGCCCCTTTATTATTTGCATGCCTTTGCTTTTAGAATTCTGGCCGTATTTGACATTCATGGCGTGAACAACTCGATTTCTGTTGGCTCAATTCAGCAACACAAGCAAGCAGACGCTCACTTTGCTCAGCACTCAATAACACCTCACTGAGCTTGGGCTCACTCTTCAGCCGTAACTGTTCTCTCACTTTGTCATTTTTAGATTTCAACAGCAATTGATCTTGTATTCGTTCTTCAGTGCTATTACCAAAAATACATATGACCACTAATTGTCTTAATGCAGTAACATCGTCCTCGACCGATTCACCTGTGTGTTGCAACACGTACCAAAGTGATAATGTTATAGAATTATAAAAAATTAAAGTAAATAATGTCTCTGATTTTTTAAACAGAAGTCATATTCAATAGGACTAGATGTCGCGTCATCCCCTTCATCATCAGATAAGTCAGGAAGGCTTTCAAAATACTTCATGGCCTTCTGAAGCTAGGCAATGAATAAGTAACAAGGCCTTTTTTCAGCAGAACATACTTTAAAATCATTATTAAACACCTTCCATTTCGCTCACTTTAAAAGCAATTCACCTGGTATTGGTAAGTAAAATGGTGGAAATAAAATATTTGCTTTATGTTGCAATGTTTATAGTAAATGGAGATTAATGACGTCAGATTCAATTTCTCAGAAAGACACACGTGAACAGATGAGTCCCTTGCTTCCGTCAAGCAAAGGTGCGGACTTTGAATATAAATATTTAGTGGTCATTGTGTTGGGAAGCAAGAGGCAGTCCCCTTAGCTTAGAAATCCTCATGCTCCAGCCGGAGTACAAAAGGCACGTGTCAACAAGGGCTGCTTGTCAGCAACAGATGTGCGCACATAGAGCCACGCGCAGCAGTGAGATGGTGCTCACAGTCGAGCCACATCCATGACAAGGATGCACATCAGGGAAAACAACATATGGAGAGCCTCACTCTGCCGGTGCTCACATTCAGGTCAGCCTGTGAGATGATGTGCACACGTAGAGAATAGGTTGTGCAGGGTAATGCTAAACAGAAACCCTCCCACAGAGATTAGGGAAAACGGGCCATGAAATGTCAGAAACGACGGTGCCCCTCCCACACCGTAGAGAAGGGTTAAAGTACACAAGTAACAAACAGATAGATGCACAAAGTACATTCTCTTAATCTGTAAAAGGAGTCCAAGATCAGCAGGTTAGAATAATTATGAAGAATCATTAAAATATCAAAGGCAATGAAGGAAACAAATGAAGGCTCAGTTAGTTCAATAAATCAGTTATAAGGCTTAGAAATCATTTCTTATGAAGACATTGCGCAATCTAAAATGGATGCAGAAAGGAGCACAATCCAGACATGGAGGCAGTCCAGAGTGAGCAGCAAATTGACAGTGAATCAAGTAGCATCTCTCGTAGAGACCCAAAAGATCATGTACGGTGTGGCTCACTCCCATATTTTAGGGTTTTACATACCATTTTCTAGGAATGAAAAATGCCATGTTAGCATGGGATGAGCAAATGTATCATTCTAGCGACAAATCACAACTCAACATTATAGAACGTTTTATATCCCACTATTCTAGCATAATCCCACTACATGAATATGATTTGCCCTTTCTGACCCAATGTCACCGAGGTTGCAAAACAAATGTGTTATAAGAAACAATGGAAAGACTCATACTTAAATTGTCCCAAAAATTGCAACTCAAAATACCTATTAACAATTACCTATGCACATGAATAATGCATTTCCTAAATGCAAACTTGGCATTTGGGAAATGCAAGTACCACCAACTCCAAGGTGGTGGTAACCATGTGCAATTTTGAAAAATGCCCCTAGGGCATGTGTGCGCGCTTTACATGTGCACATTTTTTTTGGGGGGGGGGCGTGGTGCATCAAAGGGAGCCTTAGGCCCCCAGCAACCTTGGATTTTCATTACCTAAGTTGCAAATTCCTAAAAGTACTTCATTTTCTTTTCATGTATTACTCTGTTACTCTGTTGTTATGTATGGCTGTCATAGAGAGTGATCAAAAACTGAGAGTAACCCCCTCACACCAAGGGGACAGGGTCTTGTGAACCCTTCAAACTAAAATTCCCCTAGGTATCTTACTTAGGGGCATATTTATACTCCGTTTGCGCCGAATTTACGTCGTTTTTTTCGACGCAAAACTAACTCCATATTTATACTTTGGCGTTAGACGCGTCTAGTGCCAAAGTTCATGGAGTTAGCGTCATTTTTTGGCGTGAACACCTTCCTTGCGTTAATGATATGCAAGGTAGGCGTTCCCGTCTTAAAAAATGACTCCGATGCATATGCGTCGTATTTATACTCCCGGGCAAAAATCACGCCCGGGAGTGGGCGGGTCTAAAAAAACCCGCTTTAGCGCCGGATTTTAACGCCTGGGTCAGGGCAGGCGTTAAGGGACCTGGGGCTCAGAATGAGCCCGGAGGTGCCCCCCCACACCCCCAGGGACACCCCCTGTCACCCATGCCCACCCCAGGAGGACACCCAAGGCAGGAGGGACCCATCCCAGGGACATTAAGGTAAGTTCAGGTAAGTATTTTTTTTTTTTTTTTTGTGGCATAGGGGGGCCTGATTTGTGCCCCCCTACATGCCACTATGCCCAATGACCATTGGGCAAGGGGGCATGACTCCTGTCTTTGCTAAGACAGGAGTCATTTCAATGAGGGTTGGGAGTGAGAAAAAAAATGGCGCAAATCGGGTTGAGGCGATTTTTTTGCCTCAGCCTGACTTGCACCATTTGTGGACGCCCATACGCCATTTTCCCCCTACGCCGGCGCTGCCTGGTGTACGTGTTTTTTTTTAACGCACACCAGACAGCGCCGGCGGCTAACGCCGGCTAACGTCATTCAATAAATACGGCGCCCGCATGGTGCTTCAGAATGGCGTTAGCCGGCGCTAATTTTTTTAACGCAAAACTGCGTTGGCGCAGTTTTGCCTCAAAAAGTATAAATATGGGCCTTAATTTCCTACTTCTCTGTCCTTATGCATATAAAGCCCACAGTGTACACACTCAAATACTAGAGACCACTAGAGATTATAGAAAAAATACATGGCTTTTCATATATTATGTTTTGTCTTAATCAGTGATCTTTTGATACTTGAGACTGATCACTGAAAAATCAGAGGGGAAGAGAGCTCTTCAAAAGATTGCTGATGAAGACCAATTGAAATACAACGAGGTGGCAAAATTTCTATGAGGGGTTGAATTAGAACATCCTTCATAGGGAGAAAAGAATATCCACTGTTTATGACCCCCTATGTAGAGAGACCTCTACGAATTTACCTACATTGAGTGAGGTGTATGGTGGTAAACACCTTGTTATTTTGACAGAAAGTGTTATTGTGTTATTTTGTGAATGAAGTACGGTATCTACAGATAAAGAAATCTGGATGTTTATATTTTCTTGCCTCCTATGACGTCCCTTATATAAGAATGGTGAAATAGGATTAAGTGATCACAACAATTCATGTGATTTAATTTCAATTTATTATTGGGGGAGTGATACAAATTTTGTCCTGAAGGAGGTGGTTGGTATCGACACCGGCCATTGAAATGCATCAAAAAGAAATTGAAGACACATCTACATTGGTCTGGGGGGTCTGTACATGGGAAAGAAATACATAGAAACCTAGTGATATATGTAGTAGATGTCTAGTTGCATAAACTTGTAGTTCTGACTACAAGAGTTTCTTTTTAAGATGTGTGCATATTGTGATTTTTATGTTTTATGTGAGTTTTTTGTGTGGAGAAACCCCGTTTAATGGTGTACAAACATAATATTTTAAAAGCCATGTATTCTATAATCTCTAGTGACATTTGAATGTATGTGTTGTGGGCTTGATATGCATGAGGATTGAGAAGATTGAAGTGAAGTAAGATACCTATGTTTTTTTAGTTTGATTGGCTCTCATAGAGAGCCTCTATTGTTTATTTCAGTTCTGAATTTCATAAGCCATTGCTATGACATAGCAACAGTTGATAACAAAACTGATTTCCCTACTATTGTGAAGTTATAAAGGCACTCCAGGCCCTCATGAGAGATTGTCAGCGCAGGTCTGCTTGTCCGATTTTAGTGAAAGCAGAAAGCACAGCTGCAGGAGGGGGAAGGAAGGCAGGGAAGGTGGTGGGAGTAGGTCAAGGAAGCCATGGAAGCTTTTTTTTTTAACCTTTGGGACTTGGATACGGTCAGAACACCTTTCAGAGGGGTATGGGAATACATAGGCTACTGGGCCTATCTGTGGGGGGTAAAGCATTTTACTCCTGATATCCTAGAGCCCAGCCTACTATGGAACCTGAGCAACCGGGCCAAGTACCACCTTCTGCAGATGACTTTCAGTGGCAGCTGTCAACGGCTCCCTTGGGGCGGTGGGTAGGGAATATAGATACAGGTTCATGAACATGACTCATAACTCAAAGTGCACCTAGTAATATAAGTAAATGAATGTCCCATCAAATACTTGTTGTTTTATGAAAAAGTAGTATTTTATTTTTAACTCTGCGCATTCAAAGAGATAACGGCATTCGTAAGCAATAACACAATCTTCTTGAGGTCGAGGTTCCATTATTTTTCTGGCAAATCCCTGTCTCACGCTCTTCTTTGCAGTGTGGTCAGAGTTACTACCCATTCATTGGTGGTCACTGTAGGAGGCTGGCCTGGCTTGTAGTGGGTACCAGAGGTATTTGCACCTTTTGCCAGGTCCAGTTATCCCTTATTAGTGTAGAAGAGGTGTTTCTAGCAGCTTAGGCTGATAGAAGGTAGCTATGACAAAACAGCTTAGGCTGAACTAGGAGACATGTAAAGCTCCTACTATACCACTGGTGTCATATGCACAATATCATAAGAAAACACAATACACAGAAGTACTAAAAATAAAGGTACTTTGGCCCATATTTATACTTTTTGACGCTAAACTGCGCTAACGCAGTTTAGCGTCAAAAGATTTTGCGCCGTCTAACGCCATTCTGAAGCGCCATGCGGGCGCCGTATTTATGGAATGGCGTTAGCCGGCGCAAGCGGACCGGCGCTGCCTGGTGTGCGTGGAAAAAAACCACGTAGACCAGGCAGCGCCGGCGTAGGGGGAAAATGGCGTATGGGCGTCTTAAAATGGGGCAAGTCAGGTTACGTCGAAAAAATCGTCGTAACCCGACTTGCGCCATGTTTTTTCGACGCCCATCCCCCATCAACATGACTCCTATCATTGTAAAGATAGGAGTCATGCCCCCTTGCCCAATGGCCATGCCCAGGGGACTTCTGTCCCCTGGGCATGGTCATTGGGCATAGTGGCATGTAGGGGGGCACAAATCAGGCCCCCCTATGCCACAAAAAAAAAAAAAAAAAAAAAATACTTACCTGAACTTACCTTAATGTCCATGGGATGGGTCCCTCCGTCCTTGGGTGTCCTCCTGGGGTGGGCAAGGGTGGCAGGGGGGGTCCCTGGGGGCAGGGGAGGGCACTCTGGGCTCATTTTGAGCCCACTTGTCCCTTAACGCCATGCCTGACCCAGGCGTTAAAAAGCGGCGCAAAAGCGCAGTTTTTGGTCACGCCCACTCCCGGGCGTCATTTTTGCCCGGGAGTATAAATACCACGTAAAGGCCTGGGAGTCATTTTTTAAGACGGGAACGCCTCCCTTGCATATCATTAACGCAAGGAAGGGGTTCACGCTAAAAAATGACGCACTCTCCGGGCACTTTGGCGCCCGAAGCGTCTAACGCCATAGTATAAATATGGCGTTAGTTGGCGTTAGTTTAGCGTCGAATTTGCGTCGAAAAAAACGACGCAAATTCGGCGCAAACGGAGTATAAATACGGGCCTTTATTTTTATGACAATATGCCAAAAGTATCTCAGTGAGTACCCTCAGTATGAGGATAAGATATATACACAAGATATATGTACACAAACCAAAATTATGCAGGTAATAGCAAGAAATGTAATGCAAGCAGTGTAAAATGACAATAGATTGCAATAGGAGCACATAGGTATAGGGGCAACACAAACCATATACTCCAAAAGTGGAATGCGAACCACAAATGGACCCAAAACCTATGTGAGCTTGTAGAGGGTCGCTGGGACTGTAAGAAAACAGTGAGGGTTAGAAAAATAGCCCACCCCAAGACCCTGAAAGGTAGGTGTAAAGTGCACCTACAACCCCCAGAGAGCACAGAAGTCGTGATAGGGGGATTCTGCAGGGAGAACAAACACCAGCAATGCAACAACAGTGGATTTCCGGACCTGAGTACCTGTAAGACAAGGGGACCAAGTCCAGTAGTCGCGACAGTGTCGAGAGTGGGCAGGAGCCCAGAAAATGCCAGCTGAGGGTGCAAGAAAGCTGCCACCTGCTGGAAGAAGCTTGGAGTTCTGCAAGAAAGAAGAGGACTAGGATCGTCTCCTTTGGAAGACGGATGTCCCACGTCGCGATGAATCTTGCAGAGGTGTACCACGCAGAAAGACTGCAAACAAGCCTTGCTAGCTGCAAGGGTTGCAGTAGATGTTTTTGGGTGCTGCTGTGGCCCAGGAGGGACCAGGATGTCGCCACTTGGAGGAGGAGACCGAGGGGGCGCCCAGCAACTCAGGGAGCCCTCACAGAAGCAGGCAGCACCCGCAGAAGTACCTGAAAAGGAACTTGGAAGAAAAGTGAACCGGAGTCCACCCGAAGGCGCAAAAGGGAGTCCCACGACGCCTGAGGACAACTCAGAAGGTTGTGCACTGCAGGTTAGAGTGTCGGGGACCCAGGCTTGGCTGTGCACAAAGGAAATCCTAGAAGAGTGCACAGGAGCCGGAGCAGCTGCAAATCACACGATACCCAGCAATGCAGTCTAGCGTGGGGAAGCAAGGACTTACCTCCACCAAACTTGGACTGAAAAGTCACTGGACTGTAGGAGTCACTTGGACATAGTTGCTGAGTTCCAGGGACCACGCTTGTCGTGCTGAGAGGGGACCCAGAGGACCGGTGATGCAGTCTTTTGGTGCCTGCGGTTGCAGGGGGAAGATTCCGTCGACCCACAGGAGATTTCTTCAGAGCTTCTGGTGCAGCGAGGAGGCAGGCTACCCCTAGAGCATGCACCACCTGGAAACAGTCGAGAAAGCCGGCAGGATGAAGCGATTCAAGGTTGCTAGTAGTCGTCTTGCTACTTTGTTGCGGTTTTGCAGGCGTCCTGAGCAGTCAGCGGTCGATCCTTTGGTAGAAGGTGAGGAGGGCGAGATGTAGAAGAACTCTGATGAGCTCTTGCATTCGTTATCTGGTGAGATCCCCAAAGCAGAGACCCTAAATAACCAGAAAAGGAGGTTTGGCTACCTAGGAAGGAGGATTGGCTACCAAGAGAGGTAAGAGCCTATCAGAAGGAGCCTCTGACGTCACCTGCTGGCACTGGCCACTCAGAGCAGTCCAGTGTGCCACAAACACCTCTGTTTCCAAGATGGCAGAGGTATGGGACGCATTGGAGGAGCTCAGGGCACCTCCCCTGGGAGGTGCAGGTCAGGGGAGTGGTCACTCCCCTTTCCTTTGTCCAGTTTCGCGCCAGAGCAGGGCTGGGGGATCCCTGAAGCGGTGTAGACTGGCTTATGCAGAGATGGGCACCATCTGTGCCCATCAAAGCATTTCCAGAGGCTGGGGGAGGCTACTCCTCCCCAGTCCTCCCACCTATTTCCAAAGGGAGAGGGTGTTACACCATCTCTCAGAGGAAGTCCTTTATTCTGCCTTCCTGGGCCAGGGCTGCCTGGACCCCAGGAGGGCAGAAACCTGTCTGAGGGGTTGGCAGCAGCAGCAGCTGCAGTGGAGACCCCGGAAAGGCAGTTTGGCAGTACCTGGGTTCTGTGCTAGAGACCCAGGGGATCATGGAATTCTCCCCCCAATACCAGAACGGTATTGGGGTGACAATTCCATGATCTTAGACATGTTACATGGCCATGTTCGGAGTTACCATTGTGACGCTATTCATAGGTAGTGACCTATGTATAGTGCACGTGTGTAATGGTGTCCCCGCACTCACAAAGTCCAGGGAATTTGCCCTGAACGATGTGGGGGCACCTTGGCTAGTGCCAGGGTTCCCACACACTAAGTAACTTTGCATCCAACCTTCACCAGGTGAAGGTTAGACATATAGGTGACTTATAAGTTACTTAAGTGCAGTGGTAAATGGCTGTGGACGTTATTTCATGCAGGCTGCAGTGGCAGGCCTGTGTAAGAATTGTCAGAGCTCCCTATGGGTGGCAAAAGAAATGCTGCAGCCCATAGGGATCTCCTGGAACCCCAATTCCCTGGGTATCTCAGTAACATATACTAGGGAATTATATGGGTGTACCAGTATGCCAATGTGAATTGGTAAATTTAGTCACTAGCCTGTTAGTGACAAATTTGTAAAGCAGAGAGAGCATGACCACTGAGGTTCTGGTTAGCAGAGCCTCAGTGAGACAGTTAGGCATCACATAGGGAACACATACATATAGACCACAAACGTATGAGCACTGGGATCCTGGCTAGCAGGATCCCAGTGACACATAACAACCACACTTACAACATAGGGTTTTCACTATGAGCACTGGGCCCTGGCTGGCAGGATCCCAGTGAGACAGTGAAAACACCCTGACATACACTCACAAACAGGCCAAAAGTGGGGGTAACAAGGCTAGAAAGAGGCTACTTTCTCACAGTCACATCCAGGGACTGCTCACTAGCAGGCCTTACTCAAGAGTCCCCTTTTGACTATTGGAAATTAGTCAGAAGTGTGAATGATGCTGCAGCACCTTCAGCAGCAAGTCCCCTGGGGCCCAACAGGCCTGATGCAAGTCTTATCCACTCCTGCAGCACGGAAGCGTTCAACGTTTTAACAGGTGCCCCAACTGTGGGCACTTACGAGCTCTGGTTCTGTTTGGAAAAGTCAGGCTGCTCACAGTATACGTGGCAGATGCAGGCTCTCTCCTGAGCGGTGCAAACTTCAATAGTAATTGGAGAAGCTCCCAGCTTCTGTAGGCACTGTAAGTCTCACGAGGGACAGAGGCTTGATCTTCAAGCTCCCAACTGGATCTCAGCGATGGTGCAACATCTTCCTCGGCATCCTCCGAATTCCTTGGGGTCCGCCAGGGGAATATTTAGATATACGGGCTCGACCCGCTTCTACTTTCTCGGGCACCAACCCAAACTATATGGCAAAACTTAGGCCCATATTTGTACTTTTTTTACACTGCATTTGCATCATTTTTTTACACAAAAGCAGCGCAAACGTACAAATTCTAATTGTGTTTTGTGAGTTTACACCCCTTTTGCATAAAAAAAGTATGCAAATGCAGTGCAGAAAAAGCCACGGTACTTGCGAACAATGCGCAGACTTCTCTGGTGCATTCACCCACACTATGGCAGCCCCTCTTGGCACACGGGCCCCCATTAAAACATACACGAGTCTTGGCAAAATCACTTCAATGGTGTCCTTGTCTGAGAGGCAGTACAGGTTTGGCAATCCCCGCACGGTTCAGGCCACAGCAACCCTCTCCTGGCATGTGGAGGTTGCTGAATCACTCCTGCACAGGGGCAACAACCTGAACGGTGCACAGTCATCTTCTCACACCTTGCACTTAATGAACTTCATTCCCTCCAAAATTCTCCTCTTTCATTACAGGGCAAACTGGGCTTGGACAGCAGGCAGGCACTGGTGCTTCAGGCTCCAGGGCAAGTGGTTTTGGTTTCCCTGGGTGATGTCCCCTCACCTAGCAGAAAGATTAGTAGGCCTTGAGCCCCAGTTCTTGTCACAGACAGAAATCTTACAGAGCTTCTGGTTCTCTCAAAGGCTGCCTGCTGCTTGGCAGATGACACATTTTTGGGATCTCAACCTCCCCTTTTTATAGTCCCTTTCTAGACACCAAGTCCCTCATTACGAGGATAGCTGTCTTAAGACCGGCCCAGCGGTAAACTCATAATAGGGCCCGCAGAGGGACAGCTGCATAGGCGGTCATCCTGAAGCAGGACTTTGGTGGGCGGTCTCTGCCGCCCACCAAAGTCATAATGAGCCCCCAATTGTGATTTATGGTCTGGGTCTTTGAATTTTTATGTTGGGTTCTGCTTCTTTGAAATGTTCATGTTATATCCTATGTTTAGATATTTATAAGTAGTCATATTCAGCTACATTGCTATATGCAAATTCATTGTAGGTATGTTAGGTCTTTGTTTTCAATTGTACTGCAGTGTATTAATACAACTGTTTAGAATGTAGAACTTAGAGAATCGTATCTCTAGCAGCTGCAGAAACTGATGGTCTGTTAGATGCTGTGCTGCTAATAAATTAATCTTATTTGCAATGCTTCTGGACTGGAATTCGTCTTTTCAACATTTTGGCAATGAGGATGGGAGTCTACCTGTCATGACCTTCTACTGAAGCACAGGAATGGTAACACTTCTGGAGGATATGAACTAGGGCTTTGAAGCATGCTTCCATAATATTTCTTAGAGGCTTAAAGGAAATTATCTTTGTGAGCTATTTTTTCTCTTCAGTGCTGGCATTTGAGATATTATAATTATTGAGGTGCATTATAAACATATTATATATCTTAACAAGCTTTATTGTGCACACCACAGCATTCTTGAAAATTCATTTTACACGGCCTGCTGTGTGCCACTGGGCTAGTTATCACGGCATTGGTTGAACTTCTTTGGGTATGCTCTGCCTGTGGTGCTCGCTCTGACTCATGTCCACGAATTACAAGTACACTTTTCTCTTTCTTCTCTTCCTGAAAGGCCGTCTGCCACAGCAAGAGATACTCCAAAGCTACAACACAGGCCATGGGAGTGACTAGAGTTGACATTTGGATGTCCTCCACAGTGCATCAAAAGGTTAATCCCGACTCCCAGCACTACTCTTTATGATTCCCTTAGCCCCATATCTTTCTTTAGATGTGTCCAGGCCCCTTCCTTGTGATCTCTCACTGAATCAAAGCACAACCTCTTGAAGTGTACAGGGGGAGTATTTATTTATATATATATATATAATATATATATAGAGGGAGGTATATATATATATATATATATACCTCCCTCCCTCCAGTGTGTCCCACTCAGCTAACAGGAATGCAGCAATCCACAAATCTGTCTAGGGAGGATTCCCCTGCTCTTCGTGCCTTCACTAGGCAGGCCTGGGTTTCCCAGAATGGAAACCAGGGTCCTCCATGTAACTTAACATTGCAAGCACACTTGCACTCAGTGTATACATACATAGAAGACATATTGTCCAGTACTATCACCTCCATGTAGGTTGCCACCCCAGGGGCACATACATCCAGCACACACAATCACTCTGTGCACCCTCCTCAGAACTGTACTCTTTCTGTGTGGCGTGCTGTTTGCAAGCACACACACTGATAGCACACACTCACTAGGTGCACGCTACACAACACTTCACCATTTGTGTATTGTACTTATCGCAAGCACCCATACACCCAGCACATGCTTCCACTGTGCTCCCACAGTACAGCACTGCATCTCTCATGTAATGTATTCCTGGCAGGCATGCTTGCACTTAGTACATACACTAACCATGCTTGCACTGCACAGTTTTGCTCTATCCCTGTAATGTAACCTTCCCAGCACACACACATCCAGCGCAGAGCCTCCGCTCCTGTCTGTGCGGCAGCACTCTACATCTGACTGATATAGGCCAACTGTGAGGTAAGCAGACAGCAGCAAAATGTACACCGATAGAGATCACTCCAATAACACAGGGTAGGACCTGGTCACTTCTACTGATTACTACATGGTATGTTGCCACCGGCGTGCTTGTGATGCTGAACTCTTGGTGAAGGCGGTAGCCTTCCACCACTATGAGAGTAGCATTTTGTGTGCTACTCACAGTCCAACAAGACCACAGTCTGTGAGACAGGCCTATATTATGGCACACACACATGATCCGTTTTTGCCTATGACAAAAATCAGTATTGGGGTTCCGGAGGACAGTATAGTTTAGCACTCAGGGCAGGGGTACACAGCTTTTACCCTGTAGAATATTTTTCCTTCCCTTCAGATATATAGCAGAGGCCATGTTATGTATGGCTCCGCTGCTGCATAGCACTTGAAAGCAGGGGCAGCTGATTTTGGGGGCCAAACATACCATAAAATTATAGATGGGTAAAAAGTGAATTACAGGGATGTTTTTCTCCTCGCGGTTCTGTGTGACGTCATACACAACGTTAGCTTCACTCTGGTTCTTGGTTTCATGTCTCTCAGAACCCCTCGGTGAAAGACATCCCCATAATTCACTGGCCCCCATCTACGATTCTATGTGCTCCGTCCGCCCGCCCTGTGCGTGGAAACGGCCGCATGCCTCACTGCAACCCTAGCAAGTACTGCTCCGACAAGACTGAGACTTCCCTTCACGTTACAAACTACATCTGTCTGAAAAAACAGAAAAAGAATGTTTGTAGTAAAAATATCAAACCGTCATCCCTGGTTAGAATTTCTCCCCCAGTCAAAAGTTTGTTAGCAGTTTCTGTGATCTTTCATCTGTTTCTATCCAGCCGCGGTGCTGTGAAGCTGTAGGCCGCAGGCGGGCCCTGGGTGCTGGCTTTTAAATATCCACAGCGCCTGGAATGCGAACGGTATCATTTTCATTTCCTCAACGAAGGAATTCGTTCCACCGGAAATAGTCGTAATGCTGACAAGGTAGCTGATGCCAATTAACAACTCTCCATGACAAGAGCGCGGTGGTATCTTAAACCTGGGCACCCATAAGCAGAGTGCGACATGCTAAAGGGTACAACTTAGGATGTCAGTTTAGCGGGTATCATACTCTCAATAAAAAGACTTGATATGTTCAGTTACACTCGTTCAAGTCTTCTTCCATCTTCTCATCCGTGAGCACCCTGGTCATGTGTAAATCATCAGCTGTTGACATTTCCTGTCATTCTTTACATCAAAGGTCATCCACTGAGCCAGTGATCTGCAGCAAGTGAATTGCAGATCAGGGCTTGGCCAGCAATAGGCATAAAGCCATCTTTTCAGGTCTGGCCTTTGAGACAGCTTCGCCAGACTACTGTTTTCTATTTAAAAAAAATAAAAAAAAATCATCATATACATACCTACTCAGGCAGTTGATCAGTCAGCTTCATTCGTCTGTTTAATTGTCATTAACAGTTTGCTACCGCCCATTAAACCATACTGCATGGGGCACATTGGCTCCCTTGATCTTATGTGACTGCACAAAGTCTGTTCACATCCGCCTATAAATTATATATTTTTCTTCTGTGATAAATCTGTTTCAAAGTATGTTTCACTTTATTTTTTTATTATTGCTTTGGTATAACAGCAATTTATTATGCTTGCACTTTGGATGCTTGCTTATATGGTGATTTATTTTCCATCTTCTTTAAAGGTCTCGCCTGAGACAGCGCACATGCGCTGTCCCTTGCCACAATCTTTTATTTCTTCAAAAAGAAAACCCTCTAAAAGGGGCTCATTACTTGGCATTAGTTGGCTTCATCGTGCTCTCATTTCCTTGCTTCTCATTGGTCACAGCGTGGGGTTTCACTTTCCTGTCTGAGTGTGTTTTGCCCTTTGATAGAGCACGGACCAAGTACTGACATTGATTTATTTAATGTCCTTCCGCTGCTGGATCTGGGCTTGAGGTACTTGTTTCCTTCCTTGTTGTTGCTTCCCTCTCCTGCCCCTGCTTCCCTTCAAAGGCATCCTAGAAGGTTCCCTGACCAAGGAGGAGGTGTGCACTGCACTCCTGTGGCAGAAGGCGCATACATGACACATATAGGTATGACCAGACACTGCCACACGACTGCCAGTACTATTTCGGCTCTTCCTGGAAGCGTGCAAACACAGCTTTCAACTTTCACAGCCGAAACAGCAACGTGTCTGAGATCAGAGGACCTGCCAGTGGCTGAGGCGCTAGTGCACCTCGCCCCCAAATGTGCTTTTGTCTCGCTCTGTCCTTAAAATACAATCTGTTCATAGACATGTTGAATTCTCTCCTCACACAGACACCAGACGACCCATGCCTAATTTACTCTTTTTTTCTCCATTTTACAGACTTTTGGGTCTTCTTCATCCTGCTACCCTTTCTATCTCAATTGCCTATTTTTTATATTTCACTTTATTACAGGTTTTTCTAAAGCATTGATTTGATAGGGTACGTCAGTGCGCTGTATAAATACATATCACCAATAAATCATAGTTCCACATACGCAAATGCAGGGTATTATGAAGTCCATTAATTAATATATGCATTTTAACTCAAAATACGGAATAAATAGAGTTTTACTTTTTTTTTTTTTTAAATCAAGACGCTCTTATCATACAATTCTGCTGTCACAGAACCTCTGAGAGTCGCAGCTGCAGTGTAAAGAATTGGAGAGACGTTTCTTGTAAAGCAAGACATGCTGTTTGTTGCCAATTCAGCGAGGAAAAGTAAAAAGTTTATTAAACTTTTAAATAAATTAGTAAACATATTTTATGTTAAATACCACCATAATGTAGTTTTAAATGTTTTACACCTAGACCAAATAAAAAAAAAGTTACAGTGCTACTATCGTAACAGTGAATTAAAAGTTAATTAGTTAAACTATATTTAATTATTAAATAGAGTATTTATTTAAAAAATATAAAAATCTTTCCTCGAGCAAAACTTTTACTTTTAATTATTCTGCAACAATTACTAAAAATGATGAATGGAATCAATGGTAATTAATATTAATTAGAACAATGGTTACAAAAACCTAAAAAGTTACGTTTATTTTTAAATTTAAAAAAAATGTATTTGAAAATGTATAATAAAATATTTCCTATTTAATTATACATAATTGGTTTAACATTAGAGTATATATATAATTTTTAAAAGACAAAGGCCCTCATTATGACATAGGCGGTAAATGCTGCCTACCGCCACAGCGATGGCTGCAACAAGACCGTTGCCGTGGCTACCTACCGTCTGCCAAATTATGACCCTAGCTGGAATTCTGCCATAAGGATGGCAGAATTCTGGCTAAGGTCATGGAGGCGGATGGAGGTAAGGTGGTGCTGCGGATGCTGCTGCTGGCAGCAGTGCCGCGTCCTGTCTCCTGCCAGAGGACCCCCTGCAAGCAGGTAAGTCGGGTGCTCCGATAGGGGAGGGGGGGTGTTGTGTGTGTGGGGGTGTATGTTTCTGTGTTCGTGCATGCAGGTGTGGTGTGTGTGTGCTTGTATGTATGTCTGTGTGTGTGGATGTGTGAGTGCATAGATGTGTGCATGGATGTATGCATGCGTGGGTGAATGTAGGTATGCGTGTGTGTATGCATGTGTATGTGCGTGTAGGTGTGAGTATGTCGGGGTGTAGGTCGGGAGGGGGAGGGTGTGGGGAAGACCCCTATCAGTGCCAGGGAAGGAGCCATGGTTTCTGTGGCGGTAAAAAAGCCACGGAAACCATGGCGGTGGGTGGGGTCATATTACCGTGGGCGGCCTAGTGACAGCCGCTGGGCTGGAGACTGTCGTCTCCAGCCCGGTGGAAAGTCTCCAGCCCGGCGGCCGTTACCGCCGTAGCGGTCAGTGTGGTACATGGGCGGTTTGGCTTTTGCCAAACCGCCAATGTCATAATATGGCAGTGTGTACTGCCAGCCTGTTGGCCGTACTACTGCCACTATATCACTGACTGCCGGGGTCATAATGACCCCCAAATGTTACCTTATTTTAACATTATTTCCTATGGCATATGATTTAAGTGCCTGACCCTATTATTTTATTTTCTATGGAGGGGTTTTGCAGTTCCAGTGATTGGCCATGTGTTGTGCTGGACTTTCTTCAGGTCTGAGCTTGAGCACCTTTAAGATTGTTTGGGACTCTTGGCGGCACTTACTACAGAAGTGCAGTTCTTGGATAGCAATAATACTCTCTTGTGGGTGGGAGTTTCCTTTCCAGAACCCCCTCAAACCTTCCTTAATCTTTGGGTACCTCTCCCTAAACGCCTCACATTTTATAGGAAGTGTTCAGCTATTTCAGGCCAAAGCCCCATGTCCCACCCACATTTAACTTAAAAAAGTAGGCTTATCTGTGCAGAGATCTCCACAGTGGGAGCAGAAATCATTTCATAGAAAAGATAGGAGAGGCCGAGGTCTCTACCTGCAAGTGTGTGAAGGGCATTTTTTCAGTATTCAAGTAGTAATACTGTAGTCCTTCTGGGGGTAATACAGGTACTGCAGATTGTGAATAGGCTCCTATGCGTCAAGACGCCAGCATCATCTATCTCCTAGACCCAGGAAACCATAACGAACTGCTTATAGAAGTAGATCTTGCTTGGTCAAGCTGTCTTCATCAAAACGAGTAATAGAACGAAAGAAGAGTGCTCGTGTATTTGTAACTGAATGCATAAATGAAATAAATGTTAAGTAGTAATGCTAACACCATGCCACCATGACCAGAGCTGCAAGTACTGGCTGGCGGGCAGCATGCCTCTAGCGCTGTTCACCTAAAGCCCCCCCGGGGTCCCAGCGCTGCGCTTGTCTGTAGACAGGGTCTGTAAGTGATGGCCCATGGGTATTATATATGTCTCCGTTTCCCCTCAAGCTGTAACCAGTGTCGCGAGAGGACTCAAAACGATTTAGCATGGAATTGATTGCAAACTGACAGATATGTGGAACACGCAAACTAGTCGCTACGTACGTCGAAGCCTGTTTAAACTACTCCGTGAA
The DNA here is from genome assembly GCF_031143425.1 of Pleurodeles waltl. Lineage (NCBI taxonomy): Eukaryota > Metazoa > Chordata > Amphibia > Caudata > Salamandridae > Pleurodeles > Pleurodeles waltl. Next base: position 383,647,059 of record NC_090436.1, on the reverse strand, counting down.
CATATTTTACTAATGGTCTTTCAAGGTAACGTGTATTTAAGCTCTCAGTGTGTAAAACCCGCCCGTGCTACCCGCAGCCCCGGGGGCCCCGCCAGCCCCTGAACACGATCTGACTGCATAGGGTGGACCTCGGAGGCAGCTCCGGGAGACACATTCCACCTTCGGCAGGGCCGGTAACGGGAGTCAGGTTTCGGGTCCGCGTCTCCGAGAAGGCAGCAGCAGACCCTCGCGGCCGGGCCCATTCATGCATTTACTGCTGCGAGCGGGAAGGGAGCGGCTCGGCTCAGTAAAATGCCCGGTTCCTTCCTTAAGGGTCTTACCTGACATCATGCGCATTCTTACAGCTTCCTTTCAGTACTTAAGCTAAACGTGTATACACACGTGCAGTTGTCCTAATAGGTATATATGTTTAGTTTAGAAACATTATATCGCATTTAAAGGTCAGCATAAAACATGTCGTACTCCTACAAAATCCGTAATGCGCACAGGTATCTGTAATCGGTTACAGACAGCACTGCATGCCCAGCTCCATAACAGTGCCTGCTGCTCCTGCGCTGGGCGCTGTTTCCACCAGCGCTAGTTCCCTCCCCCTCCTCCTGCCCCCCGCCCCCGACCCCCCCCCCCCCCCTGCAGAAGGTTAAATAAGCCCTCTGTGTCCACCTGACATGTACCCGACCCATCGTGCTACCGCAGGTCCTTGTGTTTACCGGTTGAACTGGCATGCCCCTGCGTCTACAGCAGGGCAGCTGTGAGCACCTTCCTCGGTTATGTCAATGGAAGGATCCAGTACCTTCCAAGGCGGGGGCGATGCTAGACTAGGTGCTCCCCTGCTCAAGTGCTTGACTGACTGCCTCCATTTTGCTTTGAAGGCCAAGTGGAACCCCTGCACAGGGCTAGTCGGTGAGGCATTGTGATACACGCGGTGTGGCCTGTATGGGGTGTAGTGCCATCCATACCATACATTATGGTGGATTTCCCACCCTAACGAGGCAGTGGTGGGTACGTGTATGTCCCGCTGCAGCCTGTCCCTTCTCTTCTGCGTCACTTGGATTCGCAACCTCTGGTCCCATTATCTAGCCACTCTCTATTATGTTGCCAGTCTTTTTGGGCCTTGTGTGCCAAAATAGGTTTGTAGAGTGTCAAGATGGTTCCCCACAGGCCAATTAATTTAGGAAATTGTTGCTCAAATGGGGCTTTGGTTCTAGCGGTCCCTGCTCGAATGAGTGGCTGAGTAACCAATGTCTGATCTGTGCATAGGCCAATAATTCGGTTTCAGGAATGTTATATATGTCCTTACACATCTGAAAGGTCTTGGGCGTCAGGGTGTCATACATGCCTGTGATAATTTGGCAGCCTCCCTCTCTGAATCTGAGGAAAGTGTGGCCCTCAAGAGCTGGTGTACACATGAGATTATAATGAACAGGCATAAAGGGGGACAGATAGGTCACCAGCCCCATGGTGTGAATATATCTGTCCCACGTGTTTAAGGTGGTGGCTACGAGGTTACTGATATAGGCCTTTGGGGGTCTGTGCCATTTCTCCAGACATACCACATCACATAAAGGTCTCAGCAATATGGATTAGCCCATATGCCACCAATGTTTCTTGAACAACATGAGGGACCATTCCACTACCAGCCATAGCTGTGCTGCTGCATAGCAGTGTGGGATGCTCAGGAGTGCCAGTCCTCCCCCGACCTTTGACTTGGTCATGTGCGACTGCTGAAGCCTTGGGCCCCACCTTTCCAAATGAATGCCATCCGTTTTAGCGGAAAGTGTATTGTATGGGGGTGGGGTCTAACCAGACAGCAAGTGCCTGGAAGACATAGAGCAGTGTAGGGGAGTACAATCTTTACATTGATCTTATTCATATTAATGCTACCAAATCACATGAGCATCAGGGTTCCCCAAGCTTGGGAGTCCTTTGTAATGGTGGTGGTATGGGGTGGATGGTTAGCGGCAAATATAGGTCCCTGACCTTTATAGTAAGTCGGACACTCAGATTTTTATTGGATGTTTTGGTTCACCGAAAGTGAAAGGGAGACGATAGCCCCGATGCTTCTGCCTCCGTGAGGGTCAAAGTCATTCTCAGATTTGTTGTAGTCAATCTTATATCCAGACACTGTCTAAAAGGCCTCAAGAAGATTAACCACCGCTGGGTTTGAAGTGTCTGGGTCTTCTGGTGTTAGTACAATATAGTTAGCATAAAGGGAGATTTTAAATCTCCTTGAACCAAACTTAGGCCTTAATTTAAGGATGGCCTTGCGCCATCTAATGCCACATTAGTGTCATTTTTCTGACACCAATGTGGCGTTAGATTGCCAAAAAAGCAGGGCCATGTCTACAAAGTGGTGCAATGCATGCATTGTGCCACTTTGTGACCGTTTGAGCCACATTATACATGCACTATGCATAATGTATGCAAAGGGGGCGTTCCGGCGCAAGGAGGCCTGCAAAAATGGTGCAATGAAATCTACAAGATTTCATTGCATCATTTTGGTGTCATTTTTAACACCAGGCGTTAAAAGGATGCACCCATTGGAATTAATGGGCCTCCTTACACTTTGCTCCACAATAGTGTCACAAATTTAAATACCGCGCACACATGGTGGTGTTGGGAGGGTGCCTGGGGAGCAAGAAAAGTGGCGCTTCACAATGTGGAAAGATGATGGATGGAATGCTGAACAATGCAAACATTCACCCCCAGTCACAAAGATCCCGCTTTAATCCATCATTATTTTGCTCACCACATCCCCCTAGTTTGGACCCAGCCTTATGTAAATCAGTCTTGACCCTGTACCCCATGGGAACAGGCCAGCCCGAACTGCCAAGCCAGGTCCTTCCTGGACCGGAAACAAGCACCCTAGGACCGGTTTCAGGGTATCACCCATCATCAGCTAGGCTGGCTTGAATCCAGTGGCGAGTGAGTATGGAACCCATGTCTGGGCATACCCTTCCCACTTGGGGCGACAGATGCAAAAAAGAACAGATGATGGACGAAATGCTGAACAATGCAAACATTTACCCGTAGTCACAAAGATCTGGGTTTAATCCATCGTTTTTTTGCTCACCACACCACCCCAGTTTGGACCCAGCCATATGCAAATCAGTCTTGACCCTGTTCCCCATGGGAACAGTCCAGCGTGAACTGCCAAACTGGGGTGGCATTCTGAGCAAAATAATTGATGGATTAAACCCAGATCTGTGACTGGGGTGAATGTTTGATTGGTTCCGCATTCTGTCCATCATTTGTGTTTGTTTGCTTTTGTCGCCATAAGTGTGCTGGGTATGCCCAGACGTGGGTACCGGACTCACTGTGCCACTGGATTCAAGCTAGCCTGGATGATGAAAGTGATATTCTGAAATCGGTCCCAGGATGCTTGTTTCTGGTCCAGGGAGGACCTGGCCTGGCAGTTTGGGCAAGGTCAAGACTGATTTGCATATGTCTGGGTCCAAACTGGGGTAGCATGGTGAGCAAAAGAATTGATGGAGTTAACCCAGATCTGTGACTGGAGGTGAATGTTTGATTGGTTTTGCATTCAGTCCATCATTTGTGTTTGTTTATTTCACAATGTGTAGCACCACTTTTCTTAAATCTGGGCCTTAATCCCTGTCACACCTCAGATTGCTGAATTAAGTGTACCAGGGGTTCTATAAAGGGAACAAACAGTAGCAGGGACAAGGGGCATCCGTGTCTGGTGCCTCTAGTTAACCAAAAGATGTCCTTTCAGCGTGACTCTATCTATGCTAAACCAGTTGCCAGAGAAACTCATGCAACAGAACATAGGCTCTACACCCATTTTCTGAAGCGTGTACCGCACAAAAGTCCAATCCGCCCTGTCAAATGCCGTCTCTGTGTCAGGCGACAGCAGTACCTCTGGTATGTTTTCAAAAGAAGCTTTTTCTATCAAGTAGATGGCTGTTCGTACATTGTCATGGGCCGAACGTCCCTGAATAAAACTGCTCTGATCAAGGTGTAGCAAAGTGCAGAGTACTGTGTTTAGCCAAGTCACCAGCACCTTCGTGTAGATCTTGGCCTCAACATTCAATGTTCAATAGAGCTACTGGCCGATAGGAAGCACAGTGCTGAGCATCTTTGATCGGTTTTGGGATGACCCTAACTATGGCCTCTCCCATCATCTTGGACACAGTATCCGTGATTGCATAGTGGTTGAAAGAGAGTACGTTGCAGGACCAGTTTGGATAACTATATTTTATGGAAATGGGCCATGAGGCCATGAGGGCCTAAGGTATTACTGGGCTTAAGGGTTTTGGTTCCTATTCACACCTCCTGGGGAAGAATCGGGACTTCACCGACTCCCTCTGACTTCAGTAATTCTTGGCAGGCATATGTTTTCTAGAAAAACCTGTTTATCTCCCATACCGGGAAAGGTCCCTCTATAGAGGGTTTCATAGAAGGCACGAAATTCGTTGACTTTCTCTTCGTTCCAAAACACTGTGGATCCAGAGGCTGTGAATATTTCCAGTAAATACTCTTTTTCCCGTCTTCCTTGCAGGATGTGGGCCAAGTGTGTGTTCATTTTCTCTCCTGCTATGTATGATCGATTTTTCAAGTGAAGGAGAGAGGTTTCTGACTTGCTAGTATAGTGCATTCTGGCCATGGTGGGTACGTGGGTGAGCTGCCCGGAGAGGGGTATCCAGCCTCTCCTGTCAGGTGCTCAGATCTCTTCTTCAGGTTTGTGAACTTCAGACTTGCATTCTGCAGCTACTGCTGTAAAATACCCTCGAATGAAGCATCCCACCCCCCCAGGTATGAGGAACTCTCCACCCTTATTGTGCTCAAATTATTCCTATATCCATTGCCCTGTTTCGTTTTTGGTAATCACGTCCCTAATTAGGGCTGCATGGGGTCTCCAATTCCCTTGTGGCCTCTTGCAACCCATTGCAAGTTGGGCTGTGAGTGGAGTGCAGTTCGATACCCAGAGAGGCCCGATTTTGTCGGTTCTAGTCAGGGCTAACGGAGTGTTCCTCAGTCATATGTAGTAGATCCGCGAATGGATGTGGTGTGCGTGAGAGTAAACAGTGAAGGCTCTAACTGTTGGATGCAGCTCCTGCCAGGCATCTCGCAAACCCAGATCGCCAAGGGTCTTCAGCTTCTTGAAAAACGACCCTTCCTGAGCGTTGCGTCCACCCTCCCTGCCTATTTATGGATGCTATACCATATTAGAATACCCGGTCAGGATGGTATCCCCTCTCGCCACCCTAGCAGGTTTGTTTAAAAAGTCCACCTTGGGCTGAGTTGGGGGCACATATTATGGCCACAGAGAGAGTTCGACCATGCAGTGCCCCTATGAGAATGAGATATCTGCCTTCTCTAGCCATGTGGGTCTGCGTTACTGTCATGGGGAGATTGTGGGCCGTATTTATACTTTTTGACGCAAAACTGCGCTAACGCAGTTTTGCGTAAAAAAAATTAGCGCCGGCTAACGCCATTCTGAAGCGCCATGCGGGCGCCGTATTTATTGAATGGCGTTAGCCGGCGCTAGCAGACCGGCGCTGCCTGGTGTGCGTGGAAAAAAAACACGTACACCAGACAGCGCCGGCGTAGGGGGAAAATGGCGTATGGGCGTCTTAAAATGGGGCAAGTCAGGTTGCGTCGAAAAAATCGTCGTAACCCGACTTGCGCCATTTTTTTTCGACGCCCATCCCCCATCAACATGACTCCTATCATTGTAAAGATAGGAGTCATGCCCCCTTGCCCAATGGCCATGCCCAGGGGACTTATGTCCCCTGGGCATGGTCATTGGGCATAGTGGCATGTAGGGGGGCACAAATAAGGCCCCCCTATGCCACAAAAAAAAAAAATACTTACCTGAACTTACCTTAATGTCCATGGGATGGGTCCCTCCGTCCTTGGGTGTCCTCCTGGGGTGGGCAAGGGTGGCAGGGGGGGTCCCTGGGGGCAGGGGAGGGCACTCTGGGCTCATTTTGAGCCCACTTGTCCCTTAACGCCATCCCTGACCCAGGCGTTAAAAAGCGGCGCAAATGCGCCGTTTTTGGCCACGCCCACTCCCGGGCGTCTCTTTTGCCCGGGAGTATAAATACCACGTAAAGGCCTGGGAGTCATTTTTTAAGACGGGAACGCCTCCCTTGCATATCATTAACGCAAGGAAGGGGTTCACGCTAAAAAATGACGCACACTCCGGGCACTTTGGCGCCCGAAGCGTCTAACGCCAGAGTATAAATATGGCGTTAGTTGGCGTTAGTTCTGCGTCGAATTTGCGTCGAAAAAAACGACGCAAATTCGGCGCAACCAGAGTATAAATATGGCCCTGTATCTCAGATATATCACCACTCCTCCTTGTTTTGCGTTGGTAAAAGAGTGGAAACTTGTGGGGTATGCCAAATGTTTCATTTTCCCTTGTCTTTGTGCATAAGATGGGCTTTCTTAAGGCAAATAAGATCAGGGATAGATTCTTAGACCCATATTTATACTTTTTTTAGTGCCGCTTTTGCACAATTTTTTGACACAAAAATGGCACAAACTTACAAAATACAATTATATTTTGTAAATTTGCGCCGCTTTTGCGTAAAAAAATGACGCAAATGCAGCGCTAAAAAAAGTATAAATATGGGCCTTGGAGTTTGTCATAGTGTCCATCAGTTATTTGGCAAGTTCAGCCCTCGGATAGTCAACAAGAGGAGTTGGATCATTGAAACATGTATATAGGTGGCATGCCCACATGGGGAAGCTTAAGATCATTTGTGTGTGATTGACTCAATGAATATAGTGGTTCCCCTCCCAGCATCCTAATAACATGTCTAAACACAAAAAGAAGCTGTGGTTTATCAACAACAACAAAATAATTATAATGTAAACTTGGGTGACTACACATCACATCAAACCGTCACATGGACGTCGAGACTATTCCCTATGCATCCTGGTACAAAGGCAGGAGGCCCATCGCTCCAGCTTGACCAGCTCCCACCAGAGCCCAACAATGACAGTCCGGTAGTACCAAGCTTTGGTGGAGCATTTTATAGGTCCTCATCCTGCTCCTATTCAGCCTCAACATGTCTGCATGTGCTCTTTGTCCATCTCCACCCTCTACCATTGGTGATAAAGGAGGCCAGGGATGTCATCTCTCTTCCCAGGCCATAGAGTCCTCTCACCTCTTATGTGCCTACATTGCAGACACATCCTATAACAATCAGGGTCTTCCCAGGGTATCTATCTTTTGCAAGTGTTTCAGCATTTAGAGTAAGGGAAGATCTGTTGACCTATGAACAACTGCTGTGATATTGGTTTCGGGGGGTGAGGTCTATGTGGTGCCGAAGCCGTTCTAAATCCTCTGCTATGGGCGGCTCCTGAATTCGATCATCCTTTGCTCAGGTCCATGTCACCTGTCACCTAAGGCCCCACCATCCCCCTTAGGTCAGCACTATCTTTCCTAGGGTTGTGTGTTGTTTCGATCCTCTCGTTGTCCCCGCCAGGTTCCTGCTGCAGCACATTCTGCCCATGAGCCTGTGGTGTACTGACAATCATAATGGTGAACAAGGATGCTGCTTTTTGAACATCTAAGACCGCATGGTGTTTGTCGCCAAGTTCAAAGGAAAGTCCAAACTGTTATGTCCATCTGTAGCACATGCTGTCATCTCTGAAGTTTTGGGTGATGGGTCGGAATGTTGCTACACTCTGCAGTCAATTGTTATACGTCCTAGAAAATTGTGCTCAAGTACTCTTGGAAGCACACCTCTCCTGCTTTCCTAGTCTGTTTGAGAGCCCTCTCCTTCTCAGAATAGTAGTGGAACTTGATAAGCATGTTCCTCAGACATTGTTTTTGCGAGGGGAGCTGGATGCCAGCATGATATATCCTTTCGCCATTATTTCAGGGTGATTATCCCCCAGGAGGGACTCCAGGTTACCATTGCATGACTCCTCTTTGAAACCTCTAAGGAGGAGCTTTAACCACCATGAGCGATTCTCTAAATCTTTAACTTTTCAACAGCACTCTGAATTTGCTTTTTCATTGTGTTGTGTTGCTCGTTTTCTAAGATATTTCTATCTTCGTGATGCATTGTCGCACTGAGTCCACATCCATTCGGAGGTCTGCTATTTTAGCGCCATGATCTGTATGCAGCTCCGCAAGGCCCGTCTTAACGTCCTGCCTCAGTTTGTTGTTGAGTTGCACCTAGTTCGTCACAGAGTTCCATCTTCTAGGAGGTCAGTCTTGGTGAGTGAATTGTACAATCGGAGATGTCACCTAGTGGAATCACTGATCTAGGCCTTGGGCTCTCGAAAAATGCAAGGAATGCACCACAGGCCAAAGTTTTCTTTTTGGGGACCACAGGGATAGGAGGGGGGCTCACTCTAACTACTCTGCTCTGTTCAACTCACCCCAGGGCCCAAGCTCTCAACTGGCTGCTCTGCCTAAGCTCCACCACCTCTCCTAGCAGCTACTGGTAGGTGGCGCTGCAGGCTATCCAGCCATTACCGGCCTTTGGCTCAATATGTTTGCAGAAGGCCCCCTTCTCCTCCTCTATGGTGCAACTAACCTTATATGGGAGACAAACAGATCATGCCCCAAATCTTTCTCATGATGGCTTGTCTTAGTGTGTTCCCATTGTGGCCCAGCAGGTCAGACTCGTCTCACTCTTGCTGTATGCTGTGAGTCCAGTGCCCTGGAGGTGTCCCAGAAGCTCCTGGGCCCCTGTGCCATAGGAGGCTGTAGACCTTTGAAGGATCTGTTTGAATCTCATCAGGTTCATCTCCTTCCCCAGTTTTAATCTCTTCTACCACCTCCTCTGGTTTGTGGGGTAAATGCAATGAGCTGAAGGTTCTACTGAATGCATTTCCCCCTTTCTTCTTTGGAACAAGGCCCTTCTCAAGATGAGGGCTGAACACGTGGAGATTCTCAAAGTGGCCCCAGCCTGGAGCTTGAGACCATGTTTCCCACTGCTGCAACAACTAGAGGTTCAAACTTCCTGGATTTTTCCAATCTGTCCATTTTGCCTTAGGTGCTCTCAACTATTTGAGATTTCTCTTCATCAATTAGCAAATTAGCATTGGGGGAGGGGGAGTTGAAAATTGAAAGACTAAGATTAAGGTCCATATTTATACTTTTTTTAGCGCCGCATTTGCGCCGCTTTTTGACGCAAAAGCGGCGCACACTTGCAAAATACAATTGTATTTTGCAAGTTTGCGCCGCTTTTGCGTCAAAAAATGCCGTAAATGCGGCGCTAAAAAAGTATAAATATGGGCCTAAATGTCTTGGGTTGTTCTGTAGAACTTATCCTCTCTACCCAGAATTCTAGGAGACAGAGTACTTTTAAGGTCTATCCAATACACTGGAATCTTTTTAATATCTGGTGCTTTTCTAGGGTTCTTCAAGGCAGTTCGTTCGAAAGAGGAAATTCCTGAGCAGTAGTTTTCTTTTAGGTCTGGCAGTTTCTACCTCATGTAGTCAATGGGCTACCAGTAGATCTACGGGGGACCTGACCTTTTACCTTTTTATGTCCTAGCCTTTCGTGAGACACCCGGTATTCCACACTTTCGTTCTTCCTTGGGATCTTCCTTTAGTACTTGGCAGATTGTAAAAGGATCTTTTTTTAAAGCTTTTTAGTACATTTCTCTGACATTTCTGACTTTAAGGGCCTTATTTATACTTTTTGGTGCAAAACTGCACTAACAGAGTTTTGCACCAAAAGGTTTTGTACCGGCTTGCACCATTTTTTAGCACCAGCTAGGCACCATATTTATGGAATGGTGCAAGCCGGTGCAAAGGGTAGGCTAGCTTAAAAAAAAATGACGTTAAGCAGGTTTGAGTCAAAATAAATGATTCTGACCAGATTAGCATCATTTTTTGACGCTAAGGGACATATTTATACTCTGTTTGCACTGAATTAGCCTCATTTTTTTTTTTTACTCTAATTCAGTGCAAAACTAACTCTATATTTATACTTTGGTGCTAGACCCGTCTAGCGCCAAATTTATGGAGTTAAAGTCATTTTTTGGAAGTGGAAACCTTCTTGCCTTAATGAGATTATTTCATTTCGTTTGATCTCATTAAAGTCTGCGTATGAGGGTGGTCTGTTGTTTTAGTTCAGCAGTTTTGGTGTCAGTTCAACAATGCATTGTAAAAGCATTTATTTGGTGAATCTAATAAACAAGCACAGGATGTTGCAAAATGAAACGTTCTGTTTGGTGCTGTTCAAGACACTTTCTTTTACTTTTGCATAATGTAAGAGTAGGGATGAGAAGGTAATGTTCTGATTACTTACTGGTAATGTTTGTTATTCCAAGTCCTAGTATTGCTGGTGACAGTTCTGGATCCCTCCCCAACACCTGCTTCACCGGAGAATGAATGAATATCTATATATAGTAAGTAGTTATAGCTAGGACCAAGTTTTCATAGGAAAACCGTTTTTTGGTTTGTTTATACCTTTGGTGTCCTTTGACGAATCTTCACGAAAATTTCCCAAAAAAGTGCCCCCCTGTGTCTTGTGCATGGAAAATTTTGGGGTGATTTGGGAAGAGAAAAGGGTGAGGGGGCAAAAAAGTGTGTTTCCATTGTTAATCCCCTTGAGATTTTAGACATGACTACAGCCCGAACCCCTGATTGGAATTACACCACATTAGGCAGAAAGCTAGACCTTGGTCCAGAAACATCTTTTTTGAGATATTAAAGTAAAAAAGAAATAAAGAGATCTAGGGACGCGGATCCTCAGTGTATCTGACAGATCCCATGCTGAGATCTGATTGGCTGTCAACAATTGTGTTGGCAGCCATTTTGGGACTCAGACTCAGCCAAATCCCAAAAAGAAAGTAAAACCCGCAAGGGCCAAAAAGCATTTAAAAAAAAAAACATTTGCTAAGAAATTCGCAGATGATCCGCGAAGCCAAGCAAAATGAAAATAAAAATTAAAAAAAGATGCAGTCTCCCATACTTACAAACATTGGCCCCCATGTGAGTCAGGTCCCGGGGTCAAATAATAGAAATTATGCTGAAGAGGGGGGCACAAGCGGTCTCCCTCCCCATAGCTGATCTTGGCCCTGTGGACCACCATCTCCTAAGGGTTAGGTAAAAAAAATAAGGGGGGCGTGCTGACCCCCCCTCCTTAGCCCATTAGGGCCCCGGGGACTACCATCTCCCCGGGACCACAATCATAAAATGAAAGGGGGAGCTGGGCCCGTCACATCAATCCTGAACGAGGAGCCGTGAACCATTGAGATGAAACAGTATTCCCTGTCCCACGGATGGGCTAGGCGCCATGGATAGGTTAAGCCGTAGTCGGCTAGGATGTCGTGAAAGAGTGCTCTGTCTGCCTGGTTGGCATGATCTAAGGGACCCGTGCAGTTGAGGACCGGATCAAGAGCAAGGTTCCAATCTCCCCACAGAAGGTAGTGTGAGGCACCGATTTCAGTGAGGAGGCGGTTGAGAGAAAGAGAAAAAGAACGCTTATTACCAGTGGGGACGTAGATCGAGCCTAGACACAGAACCCTGTCCACTATCTTGATTTTGACTAAGATGTAGCTACCCTGGGTATCCAACCACGTTTTCAGGATAGTGAGGGGTAAAGACTTCCGAAAGAGAATAGCAATGCCATACTTCTGAGATAAGACTAATGCAGAGGCGGCGGGCACCTGCTATGGATCGATCTTCCCACCCAATCACGGTGCAGCTTATCAGATTCAAGTTTAAGTGTCTCCTGCAGCAGGGTAATATCTTCCCTCTGGGACTGCAGATAGGCCAGTATCTTCTTCCTCTTGATTTAGTGAATGGGGCGTGGGCATTCCATGAGATAGTGGTCAAGTTGGAGGGGGAGCTTGTGGAATTAGTCTGCAACATCCGGTCAATGAGTTGAGTGGTCTGTAGTGTAAGGGAAGGTCCTGGTAGGAGCCTACGAAGTGTGAGATCTGGGAGGGGAAGGTGTGGTAGCAGTGTGTGGGTGGTGTGGTGGGCAGGATGGGGGAAGGGGTGGGATGAACACGGGGTGAACAAGGGGTGTGAATGCAAAGGGGTACCGGCAGGAAGGGAAGGGGAGGAAAAAGAGGAGAGGTAAGACGAAGGTAGTTCCGGAGTGAAGGGAAAGCTCCGGTGCTGGTAGGGAGCTGTTAACTGTGGACCTAAACTTGTGAGGCCTATGCCCCGGAGGCCCCCCTGTGTGATAAAAGAGGGGGGAGAAGGGCAAAGCGGATGTAACAGTATAGACCATACCAGTATATCAGGGGAGCCGGAGGTAATTTCTTTGGTTGAGAGCGAGTGCAGAGGGAATGATGAATGATGAGAGGTCCGCGGGGTAGCGTGCGGGTGACATGCCTAGTGGGCAAGATGCTGGCGGCAGCCCCAGCAGGTAACAAGAAGGAGGCAGGACTCTGCTCACGGGCCAGGAGGTGGGGTGGCAAGGATTCCCTGTCTCAGCTGGTGAGGAATATGTGTCGGGTGTAGAAGATCAACAGATCTCCGAGGCCAATGCCCAATATGGCATCTGGTAGGGCCAGCAGTGGGAGGGTGGGAGAAGCAGGATATGAGATGGGCAGAGCGGCAAGATCGCGCTGCAGCAGCGGTCTGGAGTATGCAGTACAATATTCAGGACAAGGGGACTTAGGGCGGGGAGAACATGCCCGGCAGGATCTGCATAGGGGTTTAGGTATGGGGCTGAAGCTCCCAGGCTCCGCCAATGGCTTAGTCCCACAGAGCAGGTGAATAATAGTCCACACCCCCCAGAACCATGATGAAAGCGGACCCTGTTATGAGGGGTCGGAAGATGCTAGCATGTGGCCATGGCATTCCTGAGGAGGGTGCAACAACAGATAACAAGTAACGATCAGCACTGCAACATGGGTGAGAAGGCAGGTATCATGTGTCATAAACCTCCTTGAACCTATTTAGACGTAGAATTACGGAATCACCGCCGCTATTCTAGCTCAGGGTTCCCCTCTGTGAGCGCCATTTTGGGAGTGAGCGCTCTAGCGTTTTACGGCTGGTGGGCTATTTTTAGCCCTCATGACCGCGGCGCGCAGCGGAAGGTAGTCCTAGGTGCTGTTTGACTACCTACGCTCGCTGCAAGCGGCAAGTTAATCTTTTATCAATTTATTAATTCTTTTTAACTGTCGAAGTTAGTAAATGTATTGAATCTGATGTTTTAATGCACAGAGGCACTTTTTTTTGCGCATTTTATGGTCTGCACGTGATAACTATAAAACTGAAAACTGAAACGGAAAGGGTGCTTTATAGAGAATCTGTCAGTCCTTGAACCTATTTCGACGTAGAATTACGGAATCACCGCCGCTATTCTAGCTCAGGGTTCCCCTCTGTGAGCGCCATTTTGGGAGTGAGCGCTCTAGCGTTTTACGGCTGGTGGGCTATTTTTAGCCCTCATGACCGCGGCGCGCAGCGGAAGGTAGTCCTAGGTGCTGTTTGACTACCTACGCTCGCTGCAAGCGGCAAGTTCATCTTTTATCAATTTATTAATTCTTTTTAACTGTCGAAGTTAGTAAATGTATTGAATCTGATGTTTTAATGCACGGAGGCACTTTTTTTGCACATTTTATGGTCTGCACGTGATAACTATAAAACTGAAAACTGAAACGGAAAGGGTGCTTTATAGAGAATCTGTCAGTCCTTGAACCTATTTAGACGTAGAATTACGGAATCACCGCCGCTATTCTAGCTCAGGGTTCCCCTCTGAGCGCCATTTTGGGAGTGAGCGCTCTAGCTTTTTACGGCTGGTGGGCTATTTTTAGCCCTCATGACCGCGGCGCGCAGCGGGCACGCCGATGGCGCGCCAAAGGCAAGCCCGTCTGCGCCCGTCCGTGCCAGACCGTGCCAAGAGCCAAGAGATTATGAATCAAATTCTACAGCGAAGGACATGATTACATACGCTAAGGACACACTTCTCTCTTTGAATAATAAATCTTATAACAGCTGTACGCAAAAGTTAGATCCTTGCACTAAAAGTTATAGATGCCCCGCGTGTGCCTGGTCCCCTCAACCAGGATCGGATCTCCAAAAAGATTGGGAATTTGATAAATCTTCGATTTTGTTAGTTAATTGTCGATCGCTAGTGGCCCATATAATGGACATCCACCTTTTAGTAGAACAAATAAAACCCCTCGCTCTGTTTCTCACCGAAACCTGGTTAGATGAAAGTTCTGGCCCAGATATTGCTATGACTCTTCCTACTGGATACAAACTTAGCAGAATTGATAGACCGAATCGAGGCGGTGGCATTGCAGTTGTCTATAGAGATACATGTAGGATGACAACAACCCCCACACTAATTAAAGGAGGGGAGAGCATGTCTTTTTCTATTAGTGTCAATCCTCATTATACAATCTCTGGTGTCTTGGTCTACCGACCACCGGGACCTATTGGAGACTTTATGACCTCGCTGGCAGAGATCATCTCACAACTGGTTTGCACTAAATCTAACTTCTTATTGTTGGGAGATTTTAATTTACACGCGGAAATGGAAGATAAAGCCTCGACCAAGATGATAATAGCAGACATGAAGGCCTGCGATCTAGTGCAATTAGTACAGGGTCCTACGCATAACAGAGGCCACACACTTGATCTGGTATTTTCTAATATGCTAGATCTAGAATTCATATAATCACGTCCGTTAGTATGGACTGATCATTTTTTGGTAGAATTAGAATTAACCATCTCTCGACACAAATCCTTGACTATCAATCACCCTCCTTATAGGAGGAAATGGTATAAACTGAAGGCCACAGAATTCATTTATTCACTGGAGAAGAAGAAACCAAGGAACTTAGACTCAAAGAATATAACGTCTCTCACTCACTCTCTAAATAAGTGGATTGAGGATAGCCTGGAGGAAATTATACCTCTTTCTACCATGAAAAAATTGCCTCGAAAGAAATCAGCTCCCTGGTTTACCACAAGCTTTCTCGAGATGAAAAGAGAATGTAGGAAGCAAGAAAGAAAATGGAGGCATACCCTAGATGACTCTAAAAAAAAAAGAATATAAGAATATGATTAGAGAATATCATCTAGAAATTAAAAATGTTCAGGCAACCTACTACTCTGGTAAAATTGAAGCTGCAGCTAACTCTCCCAAGGAAATTTTTAATGCCTTAAAAGACCTTATTTATCCCAAGGAGGAGCCAGAAATTATAGAATCCCCGCAACAACATGTGGAGGATCTCGCAAGTTTTTTTCTAAATAAAATTCAGGACATATATGTTTCTTTTCCTGACACCCAGAGTGGAGATCAGGTGTTGACCAACCTGGAGGTCAGGAAGGAAATTGCTTTAACAAGTTTCATCCCGATTGGCCAAGATATAGTGACTAGATGACTGGGCCTAACTAAATCTGGCTCCCCACTTGATCCTGCCCCCCCACAGATTCTCTGTTTGGGAACTCCAGTGTTAAGTCCGGTAATTGCAAATCTTATTAATACCTCGTTAGCCTCTGGCATTGTACCCGACTCTTGGAAATTGGCTATCGTCAAGCCTCTCTTGAAAAAAACTAATTTGGATTCTAAAATTCTGTCCAACTATAGACCAATCTCCCTGTTACCTATAATGGCCAAAATAACAGAAAAGTACATACACTCTCAATTATCCACTTTTCTGGAAGGAAAAAAGCTTCTACATCCCACCCAGATGTGTTTTAGACCACGGCATGGGACGGAAACTGCCCTGGTTGCAATCACAGAAGAAGCAAAAAAGAGGATGGATAAAGGTATGGAAACCGCCATCATCTTATTAGATCTGAGCGCGGCATTCATCACTGTTGATCTGAATATTCTCAAAAATATACTACAAGAATGTGGCATTTCGGGAGTCGCTCTAGAGTGGATTCGATTGTTTATTCATGGAAGATCCTTCCAGGTTTTAGATAGATCATGTACTTCCAGACGTATCCTCAGCAACTGTGGAGTTCCACAGGGCTCTGCCTTGAGTCCACTACTCTTCAATGTCTATATGCGACCCCTAGCAGAAATCATCGAATCATTTGGACTAAAGTTGGTGTCCTACGCAGATGACACTCAACTGATTGTCTCTTTTTCTAATGCTCACCCAGACATGGGGACAGCACTGGGTCCCTGTCTGAAAGCAGTTGTGACCTGGATGTCAGGAAGTAAATTGAAACTTAATGATGATAAGACAGAAGTCATGTTTTTTGGGCTACCAAAAGCTTCCACCACCAATCCAAATACATCAAGTGGAGCTCTCACTCTTCCGCCCCCTAAAGATCTCATTAAAAGACATGGAGTGTGGTTAGATCCTCAACTTTCAATGTCACAACATGCCAACAGAATAGCTGGAACCTCCTTCGCTTTGCTTAGAACTTTGAGGAAGGTTCTAATAATACTTCCGCCACTTGCCAGAAGACTGGTTATCCAGGCACTGATAGGTTCCCGTCTTGATTATGGCAATGCATTGTTTGTGGGAGCACCAAGATTTGTGATCCAGAGGCTGCAGAGGGTGCAAAATGCGGCAGCACGTCTACTTTTAAATACCCCTAAACATCACTCCATAAGGGCCGCAATATCATCCCTAAACTGGCTTCCAGTAGATAAAAGAATCCAGTTCGAGGCTTTATGTCACTTTCATAGAGCCATATTTAATCAGGGCCCTGAAATGCTCAAAACCCTGGCATCTGTCTACAGCCCGACCAGATCACTGAAATCCTCCTCAGCTATGCTGGCCACAGTTCCGACAGTGAAAAAAGCGAGATGGGGAGGAAGATCCCTATCCTATCAAGGGGCCATTCTATGGAATAGCCTTCCTTTTAATATCAGATCGACATCACAAGAGATTCTGTTTAGAAAGGCCTTGAAAACCTGGCTATTTAAAGCTTAATCTCTATACGATTTTAGATGGTGACACTGACCGTTTTGCAGCTAAAGTGCTACGAGGCCTCCGGGCAGTTTTAAGAGCTATATAAGTAATGATAACATAACATAACATAATTTGTGATCCTGTCAGAACCAACAAAAATAGTAACAGCACATAGAAGACCAAGGTATCTGGAGACAAGAAATAATCACAGTCACAGGATTGTTTGACCGCAACGTCAGGCATTGGGCTGTGGTATACCTCCCTGGATGTTGCTGAAGCCATGTGGTTGAGTTCTGGTGGGGACGCCTCTCAGTCCCCCCACAGACATGGGCTTTAGCAGGGATCTAGATGTATCTCTGCCATGTTCATGGGTGTGAGCAGGGGAGGTTAGTCAGCAGGTCTGCCTCTCTTAGGAGGCTGAAGCCCAGCAGGGCCTCGCCCCACTGCATGGGTATGGGGGTGGGAGGGTGCCTCCAGCAGGCATGGAGCGGTCAAGGTGGCATCGGGTGAGTAGTCCATGGGCTTTTGCAGCAGGTTATCCAGAAATTGGTGTAAGGCTTGAGGGTCAAGAAAGTCTTTAGACTTGCCATCCTTTGTAATCCACATGCGTGCAGGCTCAAACAGGCCAAACATTTGTTTTCTCCATAACTCTTTATTAATTTTGAGAAGTGGATAACAACTGAAGGGTGTATATTATTATAAATCAAAGTTCAAGTCTAATTTTCACATAAATATGCATTACAGGCATTATCTCATAGCATAATGTGACCGGCGATTAGAGTACTGGAACCGTACATACCATTTGGTAATGTTTACTACTAATTAGCGCACTTATTGGTGTAGGTTATTTTGCTTAGTGTCATCCAATGTATTGTGTGTTTGCTCTACCCTTGAACAGCTTATGTACCTAATAAAGCAAAAAAAGAATAAAGAAGAAGTTTATCTGATAAAAAAAAAATACATTCAGGATATGTGTGTGTGAGAGGGCACATACAATCTAGTCTGCGGATAAAGCGGCGCGCTACTTATTGGGCAGGTGGCTGGTCAGCTCTTATTGTGTGAGAGCTCCTGTGCACTATGTCTATCTAGGCCCTCTGCATGTTTAGTATACGCTCCACTTCTAATACTGCTGCCCAGTTGGGGGGTCTGGATGGGGAGCTGCTACACACATGTGCCACTTACATTTGTTGTTGCTCCGCAAGAATCCCTGCATGTAGGTCTGATAGCCATCCCGCAGCTGGCTGTGCTGGATTTCCAGCACATTGCTTATCGCGTTTTGCAAGGATCAGTGCTAAGTCTAAAACCTTGTTAGTGGCCCTGCGCTGTGGAGTTCTATGTGTAACCCCCAATATGTAATGTGACCCATCCAGGCGTGTTTCCCCTCCCATAATTTTATTCAACATCTCATTTATAGATTCCCAATCTCGGTTATAGATACAATTGTATTTTGTAAGTTTGCGCCGCTTTTGCATCAAAAAAGTGGTGCAAATGTGGCGCTAAAAAAGTATAAATACGGGCCTTAGTTACATGAGTGCATGGCCACATTATATGTAGGAAGTCGGCGTCGCAGGCTTGGCATCTCGGGCATGTGTCTCCCACTCCCGGGTACATTTTTGCCAGTTTCACAGGAGTTAGGTATGTGTGGTGCAGGTATTTGAATTGTGTATATTTGTAGTGAGCATTCGTGGAGATAATCTTCAGTACTAGGAGGGCCTGCGTCCATTGTTTATCTGTGAGCGATGTTTAGAGTGTTGTTTCACAGAGTGCCCGCAGCGCCCGAAGAGGCTGTACGCTGTCTATGTTTAGCACATTGTATATATTCGTGACCGCCTTTCTCTCTCCCACCTGACATAATATAATCTGCAGCAGTGCTGATGTAGGTGGTTCCCCATGTGTGGTTTTCCAGTATTGTGTGATGTAACGTGTTAGCAAAGCATATGTTAGGAAAGTGCCCGTGATATGCCATAATTGTTAACCAGGCTGTCAAATGAAACTAACATGTGGTCTTTGAATATGTCTCCCCATTCTGTTATGCCTACACTCTCCCATGCGGTCGACATTGGTTCATAACGTTTATCCCTGCATCCTGGTAGGACCCATAGTGGCAAGCGGGGGCATAAGGGTATCTTTGATGTGATTTGTGTGTATGTGGTCCAGCATTTCTTGGCAGTTTTCATTAGTGTATTACTATCATCTTCTGGGATATTTGGGCCAGATTTCATGATCCAGCTGAGTAACTTGGTCGGAGCGCCATGTCTATAGGTGTTGCTCAGCTCGTGTAGGTTGTGCGCTGCCAGCCAGTGCATGGGCCATTGGAGCAGAGCAGCTGCATAATAATGTTCGTAATTTGGTGCACCTAGGACTCCTCTCGATATAGATGCGTATAATTTATCTATAGACACCCAACGTCTTCCTTTACCCCATATCAGTGCTATAAGAAATGACTGCTTTTCGGTAAACAGTTTATGTGGGAGGAATACCAGGATGGATGAGAAGTAATATAGAAATCTATGGAACACTAACATCTGGGATATGGTAAGCCTGCTCATTGGGGAAAGGTGGAAGGACGTCCAGAACTGTAGGGAGGATCTCGCGTCCGTCAACCCCCTTCCAATATTTGCATCTATAAGAGCCTTCTCTGCGTGGTATATTCTAATCCCCAGGTACTTGATAGTGTCACAGGACCATGTCAGTGGAGTGGAGGGCAGCTGTTCTTGCTGTACTGCAGTCAAGGATGTAAGGGAAAACAGAGAGGATCCCTCCCAGTTCAGTCTGAGGCCTGATGCCCTACCGAAGTGTTGCAGCAGTGCCATCAGCAACAGTTGGGGTAGCACCCTAGCGTCATTACGAAGATATACTAGGGCATCTTCCACATACAGTGATATAATGTGCCAAGTACCGCCCATACGCAGTTCCCACTCAGGCGCGCGCACCTGGAGAGCGTACACCAAGTGTTCCATCGCCAATGCAAAAAGCAGTGGCGACAGAGGACATACCTGTTCAGTCCCACGTTTAATAACAAAAGGGTCAGAGATCAGGTTGCCAGTCTTCACTCGTGCTAATGGTGCATGATGAAGAAGAGCGATCCACCTGAGGAAACTAGGGCCAATGCCCATTGTTATAACACCCTCATCAAGTATTCCCACCCAAGTGTGTCAAATGCTTTTTCTATGTCGAATGATGCCACCCATGCTCATATCCCCCCAGTTCGCGCACAGCACATTATTGAAAACAAATGTCGGAGTTTCGGAAACGTGCTTCTGCCTGGGATGAATCTATTCTGGTCAGAATGAATAAGCCCGGTAATTATGGGTGACAGCCTGTTCACCAGTATATGACAGAGTATTTTGTAGTCCAAATTAAGTAGAGTCAGTGGTCTATATGACCCCATCATTAGCTGGTCGCTGCCCGGCTTGGGTAATACCACTAATGTCGCTTCTCACATAGAGGTAGGTAGGATACCCTTAGAGTTTGCAGCGTTATAAGTCGTTAACAATCTGGGGGCTAATACTGCCTGGTAAGTAGTGTAGAATTCGATCTGCGACCTGTTGGTGCCCAGAGTTTTACCCCACACCGTATGTTTGATTGCCTCTTCTATTTCCGACATTTGTAGCAGAGTCTATAATGCATTGCTATCCTCAGGCAACACAAGCAGCATGTGCAGGGTACTTAGGAATTTTCCCAACTCGTCGCTCTCCATGCCCGTCTCCAGAGCGGTGTATAGTATGGAGTAATACGCACAAAATGCTGAGTTAATATCTGCCTGCGTGTTCAACAACTGCCCATCCCTATCTCTTATAGCGGCAATTGGGGCATGAGTAGTCTCCGATCTCAAAAGCCAGGCTAAGAGTTTACCCCCACTATCCCCCTCCACATACTTTCCCATTTGGTATTCCTTATAATCTGGTTGGGTAAGTCGATTGAGGGCTTTTTTGTGAATAATGCGTATGTTCGCCAGCGGCAAGGTCGGGTGTCATTTTTGGGTGGGAGTTGCTCATAGTGTTGTATTTTGGTTTCTAGTTCCTGGAGTTCCCTGCGCATGAGTAGTCTAGCACTGAAATTCGTTTTTATTGCGTGTCCCCTGAGTGTCACTTTAAATCCGTCCCATTCAATCCCCGCGTCTGTTGCCATGCCCTCATTTATCTCAAAATAAGTTTTGATATGCCCTCTGAGGGAGTCCCTATTTGCTGCATCCTGTAAGGCTGACACAGGCATCTTCCATGTGGGTATACTCGGGGGGGGGTGCTATTCCACCTTAACCAAATCTGTAAGGGTGAGTGGTCTGCACGACCAAGATATTCAGTGTTAGTAATTTTTAATAGCACCTCACAATTACAATAGAAAAGATCGATCCTAGTGTGCAGATCATGCAACCCTGAATAATATGAGTATCCACGCTCAGTGGGATAAGGCCCCGCCAAGCATCGTGTAATTGGTTGTGCGTTGCCCATTTGTGTAAGTGTTGTGTAATCAATATAGATCGGGTGCATTGCACCAGTGGTGCATACCCTTTCCAAGTATAGTGCAGTAAAATGCGTTTCCTGCAACAATGCCACTTGTATTTTACACCATCATAAAAACTGGTATACTTTGGCCCATATTTATACTTTTTTAGCGCTGCTTTTTGACGCAAAAACGGCGCAAACTTACAACTTACAAAATACAATTGTATGTTGTAAGTTTGTGCCATTTTTGCATCTAAAAGCAGCACAAATGCGGCGCTAAAAAAGTATAAATAAGGGCCTTTGTATCTTTTAACAAATCCTGCCAACCCTCTTACATTCCATGTCAAAAAAGAATATTGTGCCATTTACTTAGTAAGATGACAGTTCGCCTGTGACCTGTGTGCTATGATATAGACCGACTGAGAGTTCCAATCCCACTTCGTCCGACCCCCACCCTCCACTGCGCCATTTCACTCCCATCACACACCCGATATGTACAACTAACAGATAAAACAAACCCTCTGACATAACACAGGTATGACAGTAAACTCCCCATCCCAGGCTATGGCGCGAACTGGCGATCAGCCAATAGCACTGTAATGCTTGTACATAACAATAACAACAACTGTTCAACTTTGAATACACTGTGGTGTGTGGGAGGTTGCATGGTATACCAATCAGAAACACGTTTCGTAAGGTCACGAGTCGTTAATGATCAGCTCCTAGGAAAAAGACATCAAACCTGCCTCTCTAAGGCCCATATTTATACTTTTTAGAGCCCCATTTGTGTCGTTTTTTTACGCAAAATTGGTGCAAACTTACAAAATAAAATTGTATTTTGTAAGTTTGTGCTGCTTTTCCGTAAAAAAATGACGCAAATGCGTCGCTAAAAAGTATAAATATGGGCCTAAGTGTACAGGAGGTAACGTATGCTGGGCCCTCATTGATTCCCAGTATATAACCATAATGACATTGTATCTTATAGCAAGTCTTCAGACGTTTGTGGTGTCACAGAGGGGCCGGCGCCCAATAGTGCGGTTATCTGTTCGCCATACATCTCAGGGATATCCTCCTCCAGCTGTTCTCTTATTGCAGAGGGCGGAGATGGGGACCTTGCCCAATGTTCCACCTCTGCCACCACCTGTGCTCTCTCCTTGGCCGCTTGTTCTTTCGATGATCCAGTACTTGTTTGACGTCTACTTGTGCCCTGGTTCTCCCGTCTCGTGTTCTTTGTCGATCGTTCAGGTGGTTTCTGCGTTGCGTTGGTTATACCTCTGCCTTCCATCTGTGTCCAGGCTTCTTCTGGTGTGATACAGAAGGTGGTGGCATCAGAGAGTTGCTGGGAATTGCAGCGCATATTTAACATTGTGTTCTCTGAGTGTGCGCTTGACCATGAGAAAAGATGTTCACTTATGCTGCACTTCAAAGGTGTAGTCTGGATAAATATGTATGAATGCATCCGATATTTTCTAAGGGCCATGTGCACAGGCCACCTGTAGTATGTGGTCTCTGTCTCAGTAATTGAAGAGGTGAACCACCACTGGATGCGGAGGGGCCTCCAGACGGGGAGGCCTACCCGGTACCCCGTGGGCTCTTTCAACTAAGAAAAAGGGCGAGTGTTTACCTTGCAGGACTGTTTAGGATAACCAATCTTCCATGTATAGGTCCATGCTGGGGCCCTCCTCAAGCTCTGGAAATCCCACCACACGTATGTTATTACGGCAGGACCGTCCTTCCTGGTCCTCTACTCGCTGTCACAGCTGTGACACCTCCTTTTGCAAAGCCCTACTATGTGAGGTAGCATCCGCCACTGATGGTCGCATGTCAGATACCGTGGTTTCTGTGGCTTCCTCACGTTCCTTCAACTTTTTATGGTCTTCTTGCAGGTGGCCCATATCCATGCGCAATACATCAATCTTGGGCTCCAATGTAGTCTTAATGTCAAGTACCGCACTTAATATGTCATTAAATCTTTGGGAGTGCTCCGCTAGTGTTGCCGCCAGTGAGGCGTTCGGGGGGCTTCTGTGTTCTCCCAGCGCAACTTCCTCTAGCGCTCTGGAGCCAGTCCCCAAGGGTCTGTCAGTTTTGTTGTGTCCCATCTCTGTTTCAACGTTCTTGCCCGTGTGTGATATTCTGTTGTCACCAGGACTGGAAGAGGGCCTTATTATTAGGCTAACGCAGCCAGTGCAAAGCAAGGCACCCAGGTAATAGTTCTTTCATGGAGGTCTGCACTGTGTGGTTACTGTACTTTAAATTGTGCCCAAGTGCTTTTCTCAGTGCCGTGGTGTGGGGAGGGTTATCCGCCCACTGATCCGGTCAGTGATTCTTCAGCCCCCCCATCCATGCAACCTCCTTAATTCTTGTCCAAGGGCCGTGATGATTTGCCCATGGATCTATTCTTTGAGTGGAGGGTGGCAGGAGTAGGGAGATCAGCAAGCCGTTAGATCCTCCAGTTGCTCCCCCACCTGAATGCTTTCAGTTGATGTCATCAGGCACTGTAGAACTCGCTAGAGGGGCCCCCTTCTCCTGGGTGGTTGAGACTGTGGCCCCTAGTAGGCGTCCTCTGGGCCACAACTACTGCTCTCCATTTCGGCCCCGCCCGGAGCAGCTTTCGCCTTCGCACGGCAAGAAGTGTCCAGGTTCGACCCCTCAGTGTTCCCCGCACTCTGCAGGGAGTTTGCCGCCTCAATACAGAATGATGCCGCGATCCTGCCCTGTCAGAAAGCGCACTCCCTCGGACAGGAGGCGCTCTGTGTCTCTGTTCTCGGACAGAAGTCAGTGGGCATGGATCCTTATGAGGTCTGACCGCGGGGCCTCCAGATCCACGCCGCGGGCCCAATTCCGTTGACGCAGCTGCGCCGTCTGCCTTGCCGGCTTTTTGATTGCTGTCTTCGTTATCTCGGTAGTTGCTGGTGTCGGGGCCCACGTATCGCACGTTTATAAGGCCAGGTTGAGGCGATTAATAGAGGATCTCATAAGGGCCTGGAGCGAAGTCGGATTCAGCCGTCTGCTCCGGTTGCCATCTTGGCCATGCCCTCAAACAGGCCAAACTTATTGTCTAATTGGTGAAGTTGGGGTCGCAGCACCAGCTTTGCCCTCCGCTTTTCATTGGTGTCACGGGAGAAATCAGGGGCCATTCGCAGCTCCCAACCCTCATACATATAGGGCCCATGAGTGCGAGCAGCGGTCAGTAGGAATATGTGACAGAACAACTAGGTCCTAAACAACTATAGCCTAAACCACTACTGCTAAACAACTAAAAAGTCTCTACAACTAAGTACTGAACAACTACTGTCTAAACAACAACTGTGCCTGAATTACAATTGTCTGAACAACTAATATATATATATATATTCTAAACAACTAATAAACCATAAAAAACAAAAAGAAAACCTTACCTTAAAATTAGTTGTTCAGGCAATTGTTATTCAGGCACAATTGTTGTTTAGACAGTAGTTGTTCAGTACTTAGTTGTAGAGACTTTTTAGTTGTTTAGCAGTAGTGGTTCAGGCAAGTAGTGGTTTAGACTTAGTTGTTCAGGATGTTTCCCGTCAGTAGTTGTTGGACTTGGTCATGGCAGAGAAAGCAGGCAATGATGGGGAGAGGTCTGCCCTCTTGGTCTTTCCACATGGGACGTAGTCGACGTGCCCTTTGAAGCTCCAATGGGGGAGAAAATGCAAGCCCTGTGATAGCTGGGATGTTGTTAATGAGGAAGGCTTTGACTTCCGTGCCCTCCACCCATTCTGGAAACCCAAAGAAGCGGACATTATCCCTGAGGCCCCAATCCTCGAGGCCCGTGAGCTTGTCCCGGACATACTTCAGCTTTTGGTCCCTGTTAGGTGATGAGTTAAGTTTGTCTTCCATGAGGGAGAGGTGGCGATCCATATTCGTCACCTTGTCCTGGAAACTGTCGTTGTCAGTACGGATGGACCTCGACTCCACTTCCTGTAGAATGCGTTCAATGGAGACATCTGTTTTGGGTGTCTGTGTGGTTTCTGGTGGGTCAGACACCAGAGGTGCTGCGGTCACCGGTGTAGTCCTGTCATGAGTGAGGGCCTCCGAGAAGAGCTGTTGACTGGCTGGTTTGCCTGTCGGCTTGTCCCCAGGCATGGCTGTCTCGTAACAAAACTGCTGGGAGAAAGAGGGCGCCCCCCCTCGTGGGTGGAGATGAGGCTATAGGTGCCGCTGAGGTGGAGAGCAGAATGGCGGAAAGGATCCCCGCTCCGGCGCCACTGGTCAGAACGAAGCAGCAGGAGCCATCAGGGTTAGAGGAGGGTCCACAAGAAGTCATGTTCAAGAATTCAAGCTGCCAATCCAGTCGCCGCAACCTGAACTGGGGTGTGTGAGGTTGAGCATGCAAAGGTCTCTGTATACTGGGTCAATCAGGAAGAGAAAAGCAAGGCCAGGATGCGTTGGAGAGGGTCCTTTCCATCTGAAGGCACCCCATCAAACAAAGCAGAGGTAGATATCGGCTGAAACAGGCCAAACGCCACAGGTGAGCCCCAGGTTCAAGCACTGCTAGGAGCCAAAGGTGCTGGCTTCTTCCCGAGGGATGCGTGGAAAAGGCAGCGGGGGAGGGCCCCAGGGCTCTGGTCCTGGGTTCCATTGTCCACTCTGCCCACTGGGCATCGCCAAGCAATGTTCCCTGCCTCACGGAGTCCAACCGGGGCAGTCCCAGGGCTCCTCTTCCATGGGATGCCCGGAGCACATGACCCACCACTACTCAGGGCTCTGGATGTGTAGACATTCCTTGGGGGGGCAAGTGGAACTGGGGGAGGGACCCTGGCAGGTCCTCAGGCACCGTGTGCCATCCGGCAGTCTCTTAATGGTCTTTGGAGGGGGGACAGTCTGGGGGAGTTTGAGAGGGGGAGAGGAAGGAGCAACCCCTCCACCGCCTTGCTCACCTGCGTCCTGGTCCTCCCCCTCTTCAGCGGATCGATGGCTATCAGGGTCAGCTACCAGGGCTCAGGCCAGAAATTGAGCCCACGGCTCCACTCGGGGCACTAGGCCCGGAATCTGTCCAGAAGTCGTCCGACCCACCCTGAGCTGGGGGAGTGGTGTCGGGCAAAGTGCGGGGTCCGCCATGCCTCCGGCCCTGCTCCTGAGGACAGGGGCGATGTGCAGGTCTCCCCCCTCAAGCTCTACGGGCTCTGCCACTGCTGTTCCAGGCCTCCGGTGCATAGGGCAGCCTTAGTAAGCAGCCATCCTCATCTGCAGCCAGGCCAGGCCATGCCCCCAGATTGCAGGGCCTGCAAAACCTTTCGCAGGTGGATCCTGCCAGGAAGAGCTAAAGACAGCAATATCATCTAGATATGTTGCGCTAAAGAACTCCAATCCAGCAAGTACTTGATTTGCCAACCTTTGGAAGGTGGCAGGGGCATTTTTTTTTAAATCAAAGGGTGTAACAGTGAACTGATAATGCCCATCAGGTGTGGAGAGTGTTGTCTGCTCTTTTGCTCCTAGTGCCATTCGATAATGCCAGTACCCTGCAGTCGAGTCAAAGGTACTGAGGGACTTTGCTGCACTTAATTTGTCTATCAGCCCTGGCTATGGGGTGAGCATCTGTCTTGGTGAAAGAGCTGAGACCTCTGTAGTCCACACAAAACCCCATTTCTTTCTTTCCACCCAGGGGAGGGAGGCTTGGGGACTAATACCACTGGGCTAGCCCAGGGACATTCAGAGGGTTCAATAGCCCCTAAATCCAGCATCTTCTTGACTTAACTGTGATGCTCTCCTTAACTTGGTCAGACTGCTGATAGATCTTGGACTTGACAGGCAGACTGTCTGCAGTGTTCACATCAAGGGTACACCAGGGGTTAAGGAGAACAGCTCTACATACTCCTGCAGGACTTGCCTGCAGTGAACCTGCTGTTGGACAGTGAGGGTGTCTGAGAAGGCAACTCCATCAACTGACCCATCTTTTGGACTGTAAGTGAGGAGGTCAGGGGAGGTTCACTCTTTGCTTCCTGAGCCTCATCAGTAACCATCAGCATGGTTACATCAGCCCTGTCACAGAAAAGCTTGAGGCAGTTCACATAGATCACCCTTTTAGGGGTCCTGCTAGTGCCCAGGTCTTCCAAGTAGGTGACCTCACTTTTCTTCTCAAGAATAGTGTAAGGGCCACTCCACCTGTCCTGGAGTGCCCTTGAAAGCGCAGGTTCCAGAACCCATACCTTCCGGCTTTGGTTGGAAATCCACCAGTGCAGTCTTTTGGTCATACCACTGCTTCTGGAGTTGCTGGTTGGCCTCAAGGTTTTTGGACGCTTTCTCCATGTACTCTGCCATCCTGGAATGTAGGCCTAGTACATAGTCCACTACATCTTGCTTAGATTTGAGGAGGGGTCTCTTCCAACTCTCTTTCACGAGAGCAAGTGATCCCCTAACAGGATGGCCAAACAGAAGTTCAAAGGGGGGAAACCCCTACTCCCTTCTGAGTCACCTATCTGTAGGTGAAAAGCAAGCATGGCAAAAGGACATCCCACCTCCTGTTGAGTTTTTAAGGGAGCCCCATGATCATGCCCTTCAATGTCTTGTTGAACCTTTCAACAAGTCCATTGGTTTGTGGATGGTATGGTGTGGTGAACTTGTAGGTCACCCCACACTCATTCCACATGTTTCAGGTAAGCTGACATGAAGTTGGCACCTCTGTCAGAAACCACCTCCTTAGGAAACCCCACTCTGGTAAAGATACCAATGAGGGCTTTGCCTACTGCAGGGGCTGTAGTAGACCTAAGGGGAATTTCTTCAGGATACCTGGTAATAAAATCCACTACTTCCAGTGTATATTGGTTTCCTGAGGCTGTGGGTGGCTCAAGTGGAGCCACTATGCACACACCAACCCTTTCAAAGGGAACCCTAACTACTGGTAATGGAATTAGGGGGGCCTTCGGGTAACCACCTAACTTACCACTGGCGTGGCAGGTGGCACAGGAGCTGCAAAATTCCTTCACCTTTTGAGAAATATGGGGCTACTAGCCTATCCCAAGTTTTGGTTTGGCCCAGATGCCCAGCTAGGGACATGTCATGGGCTAGTGTGAGGATGAATTCCCTCAACTGCTGATGCACTACCACTCACATGGTGGCACCAGGCTTGGGGTCTCTGACCTCAGTGTACAAGAGTCCCTCCTCCCAATAGACCCTGTGGGAGCCACTGACATCTCCCTTTTCCTATACAGCAGCTTCCTGCCTCAGGTCTTCAAAAGTAGGATAGGTTCTCTGTCCTTGGCACAGCTGTTTCCTAGAGGGTCCCCCTGGGCCCAAGAGCTCAATCTGATAAGGTTCAAGTTCCATGGGTTCAGTTCCCTCTTGGGTACATAAGTCATCTTCCTGGAAAGAGGAGTCCTGAGCTTGTTGCTGTTTAGAAGCTGGTTCCCCAGCCTTTTTGCCCTTTCTCTTGGAAGGTTGGGCCATTATTCTAGGCTCTAATACTTCTTTTTCACCCTGTGCTCAGCTCTGTGCTCTGGTTTTCACACACACCATCTCAGGGATTCCCAGTATGGCTGCATGGGTTTGGAGTTCTACCTCAGCTCATGCTGAGGAATCCAGGTCATTCACTAACAGACATTCAACTGGTATTGAGAAGAGGCCACTACCTGTTTCAGGCAAGTAACCCATCCCCATTCTAAGGTCACCATAGCCATGGGATGGACCTTAGTAACATTGTGAAATTGGCCACTTAATATGTTTGTCCAGCCAAGTACTGTCCTTGGGAAAACAGTTTATTTGTCACCATGGTAACACTGGCACCTGTATCCCTCAGGGCTTCTACTGTAGTCTGATTAATGAAGGGATTCTCTCTGTATTTGTTTATGTTAGGGGGACAGACAGCAAGAGTGGCAACATCTACCCCCACCTCAGAGACTAAAATAGCTTCAGTGTGAACCCATGATTTGCTCTAGGCTCACTGTAGATCCTAACTGGAGACTGGCTATACCAGTGCTAGCTGGTGCAGTACTAGTGAGATCCTTTTTGGGACAGGAAAAGTCTACAGTTTGGTGTCCATTCTGTCTCCAGTTGGAACAGCAAGATTTTTTGGGATCAAAGTTCTTACCTTTGTACCCATAAGTGGATGGTGAAGAGGTTTGGGCCCACCCTCCTGAGCAGGTTTTTGGGGGCCTTTAGAAGGCTCTTTACTTTTATCTTTAGGTGTCTCACCACCCTTACCCTGGGAGACTTAGTAAGCCTTTTCTTTTATTCACCCCTGGTGGAAGTCTTGGTCACCCTAGTCTTGACTCAGTCCTCTGTCTTCTTTCCCAATTCTTGGGGAGAAATGGGAACTAGGTCTACCAGATATTGATGCAACTTTACATGAATGCAGTTACTTAAGATGTGTTCTTTCATAAACAAACTGTAGAGCCCATCATAGGCATGCACTTCACTTCCAGTTAATCAACCATCTAGTGTTTTCACAGAGTAGTCTATGAAGTCAACACAGGGCTGGCTCAAGGTTCTGTGAGCCTCCCTGAACCTAATTCTAAACTCCTCAGTGGTAAGTCCAAAGCCCTCAATCAGGGCAGCCTTCATAAGGTCATAGGACTCAGCATCTGCTCCAGTGAGCGTGAGGGGTCTATCCCTACACTTACCAGTGAACAGTTCCCAAAGGAGAGATCCCCAGTGAGACTTTCTCACTTTTCTCATTCCACAAGCCCTCTCAAAGGCTGTGAACCATTTGGTGATGCCATCACTATCCTCATACTTGGGGACAAGCTCTTTGGAGATTTTAGGGTCATAAGATTGCTCTACATCCATAGGTATTAGGTTTCTGCCACGTTGTCTCTCCAAAGCTAGTATTTTGGACATCCTTGCTAAAAGGAGGCCCTCTTCACTGAGGCTGCTGTCAGTGTTTCCAGAGTAACCAGTCACCCCTGTGGGAGACCTTGGTCCTGTGAGCACTATCCTTGGAAACAGGGGCACAGAGTACCTGTCTTCCCTAGTTAGGTTACGAGGGGGGAGGCCATCCTCCTGATCCCTAACTTCTTCCCCATTTGAGGGGAGTTCATCCTCCTCAGCAACGTGTTCCTTTGTATACTCTGCTAAGAGCGCCTGGAGCTGGTTCTTGGTAGGGTTGAATCAGTTTTAATCATTTTGAGACTGCAGAGATACCTTAACTCTTTCAACTTGAGATGGAGGTAAGATGTCATTTTGAATTCCATAACCATGTCCTCTGAGCTGCTCATTATGTTACTAAGGTTGGGGATTTCTTTTAGGAACTAAAACTACTTCTAGTCACTTACCCCTAACTATAATAACTTTTTAAAAGGCAATTTTGGAACTAAATCGTGTGAGCAGATGTTGGCTGAGTAGTCCAGCAAATGCTGATCCACCAATGTAGGAAGCTGCCTCTGTATATACTATACCATGGTATAGTGTGCAGAGTCCAGTGGATCCCCAGAGGCTTTACAGAGGCTAAAGAAGATAATACTAATGCTCTCTTTTGTGGTACTGTGGTCGAGCATTTAGGCTTATCAGAGGGTAGTGCTAAGCATTTGTTGTACACACACAGTCAAGAAATGAGGCACACACATTCAATGACTAACTCCAGGTCAATGTTTTATGTATCAAAAACATACTTTCTTGCTTTATTTCTAGAACCACAGGAATCTTTGTTGCAAGTAGTTACAGTTTCAAGAGTGTAACACTTTCAGGTATGAAATGCACTTTGTTTAGAATTCACAGGTAAAATAGTTTACAGGTAAGTAATACTTTTCAGTTTCAAAAGTAGACACTGCAATTTCTCATAGAAAGCAATGCAGTCCTAGAGGAGGAAAAGTAACACAATTTGCAGGTAAGTACTCAACTTACGATCCCACTCTTCTGGGATTAGGGTGTCCACAGGGCAAAGTTTAGGAAGACACTGAGTGTGCACCACCAGCAACACGGGGCTGACCGGATGCAGAGGTCAAAGTTTGTGTCGGGCGCTCATGAAATCTTATGAAGACAGGGGGCACTTGGAAAGAACCAGCTTGCAAGTAAGTACCCGCGACTTCAGGGCACAGACCTGTGGGATTTAGATCAGCACTGATAGGGGGGGGGGACACAGGTCAGCACCAAACACACACCCTCAGGGGCATGAGGCATCCGGGTGGAAACACAGCTTTGGGCACCCAATGCTTTTCAATGATTCAATGAAGGAACCCCAGGGGTCACAAAAATGCTGCGCATGGTCCAGGGAATCACCTGAAGAAAGCCAACTGGTGGACAGGTAAGTAGATGGCCCACTGGATGTTGATGGACGGTCTGTTGAGTTCCCCAAAGCCAGGGGGCTGTGGGTACAGGGGTACCTTTAGGCGCTGGAAAATCTTCACAGGATCTGGTCACGGTCAGGGGGTCCTCTGTATTTAGGCTGCAGGCATTGTCATGTTGGTCAGGGGGGGTCAACCCAGGATGGACTCTGGGTTGAAATTGCTTTGGGGACCTTTGCTGGACCAGTGGGCCACCTGGACACGGGCTGTGGGCATCGGGTGCAGAGTGGGCAGGACTCACAGATCTGGGGTGGTTGTGGAGTCCTTCTTGGAGTTTTCTTTGTGGACAGGGTCGCTGTCCTCGAAAGATCTTGGTCCTTGGGTAGGCAGGCAGTCCTCTATGGGTTTGTAGAGGTTGCTGGTCCTGCAGAACAAGACTTCTTCTTATAGGAGGGGTCTTGAAGCTGCAGACAGGCCGGTAGGGCTGGGACCAAGTGAGCCCTTCTTCTTCTTTAGGTCATCAGGAATCTGAGGAACACGGTTCAGTATTGCCCCTAAATACTAGACTTAGGGGTGTTACAGGGGACAAAAGGCAATAGCCAATGGCTACTATCCCTGAGGGTGGCTACACCCTTCCTGTGCCCACTCCCTTTGGGTGGGGGGTATAGTCCTAACCCTATTGCCTAACACTTTCCAAAGCTAGATGGAGGGTTCAGCCAGGAGGCTTTCACCTCAGCTCTGGGCGCCCTGAGGGTGGTCCCAGATGGGGTGGACACTCCTCCTGGTGTTTACTAATTTTCCAGCTGAACCTGCCACCAAAAGAGGGGCCTGGTCCGGGGAGGTGGGCTTCTCCACTAGCTGAAGTGCACTGGGGCAGTTCAACAAAAGTCAGGAGCCTTTGAGGCTCACCGCCAAGTGTTGCAGTTCCTGCAGGGGGGAGGTGTAATGCACCTTCGCCAGAGCAGGCTTCAGTCCTGAGCCCAGAGAGCACATAGGCTCTCACCTCGTGGGGTCAGAAACTTGTCTGCTAGTGGCAGGCTGGCACAGACCCATCAGCCCTACACTAGAGGATTGGGTGAAAGACAGGGGGCATCTCCAAGATTCCTCTGTGCATTTTCCAATAAATCCAACAACACTGGCATCAGTGTGGGTTTATTGTGCTGAGAGGTTTGATACCAAACTTCCCAGTCTTCAGTGAAGCCATCAAGGAGCTGTGGAATTCGTAATGACAACCTCCCAGTCTATGTACTCAATATGGCCACACTGCAATTGCAATGCCATAAGAATGGACTTAGACACTGTAGGGGCATATTGCTCATGCAGCTATACTCTCACCAGTGGTATAGTGAACCCTGCCTTAGGACTCAAAGGCCTGCTAGAAGGATGACTTACCTATCCAAAAGCCAGGTGTTTGTGGGCATGGCACCCAGAGAAGAATTCCATGTTGACTTTACCTTTTTGTCCACGCTAGCACACACAAGCTGCAATGGCAGTGTGCATGTGTTTGGTGAGCATAATTCATGCTGCAGCCTTTAGAGACCCTCCCTGGCCACAGGGCTCTTGGTACTACTGGTACCTGTGTGCCAAGGGTGTGCCAATTGTGAAAACAACTGTACAGTTTAGGGAAAGAACACCTGTGCTGGGGCCAGGTTAGCAGTATCCCAGCACACACTTAGTCAAGTTAGCATCAGATATGAGGCAAAAGATTTTTTGGGGGGGGGAACCATGCCAAAAGGGGCAGTTTCCTACAACTCTTTCATAAAGGAACTGAGTAAATATGTTACTGCTTTTTTTTCTCTGGATAAAGCACAACAATCCCTCAAGAAAGTTTTTTCCCTTAGGGCTCACTGTCCGATCTCCCAGAAATCAGGGATACAGAGGCTCCTACTCTTCAAACTATCAAGACTTCTGACCACAGTTCTATCCTCAAAGGTCAAGAGGTTTCAGAGGTTGTAACCAGAGGAATGCCAGGTCTTCACATCCAGCTAGTAAGTCTTCCTTCTGGTCCAGTTTCTGTAAGGGGTCGCTTAAAGTTTTTTCTAAGCAAATGGCAGACACTCACCTCCGTCACCTGGGTATTCAGCACTGTTCAAGGTTATGCTATAGAACTTTACAAAACTGCTTTCAAATCTGCCCCTCCTCTTCCTCTCAACTTGTAAGCCAAAATGTCTACGCTAAGTACACACAAAATTATGATTCTCTTACCAAAGCGAGCAGTTCAAATGCTTCCCCTCATCCTTCAGGTTCCTTAAGCTTGCTTTTCTTGGTCCAAAAGAAAAACAAAAAGATGTGACCAGTCATAAACCTCAAACACTTCAATCAGTTTGTTGTTTATCAACAATTCAAAATGGAAACCATTCTTCACCTACGAGATGCTGTTCTTCAATTCGATTGGATGGTTCGTTTGGAACTTCAGGATGCCTACCGTACCACTTATACTCATCACAATCACAGAAGGTTCCTCTAGTTCCAATGGCAGTGAGAAACTTAAGAATTTTCTTCTCTTCCTTAGGGATTGTCTTCCTCACCATGATGTTTTACCCAATTCATGAATCCTGTTGTTTCTTTTCTCAGGTTACAAGGTTTAAGATTAATCTTCTACATAGATGACATTTTCCTGGTGTGTCAAACAACCTGCAAGCTCTTCATTCTTAAATTCACATCACATGCTCTCTCCTTTCAGACTTGGGTATCCTCATCAACAAGGACAAGTCAGTCCTAGTTCCTGCTCAACACATGGAGTTTCTAGGTTTCCTTATAAATTCCATAGACACAACTCTTCGCTTACCGCAAGCCAAAGTTCATCCTATAAAATCAGGAATTCTTCACACTCTTAAACTCTCCAAACATCTCCCTCAGATCTCTTGCAAGGACTATCGGTCTGCTTCTCTCATCGATTCAGGCAATTTTCGCGGGGTTGCTTCATTATTGAGCTCTCCAGAGACTACAAATTTGCCATCTCCGCATCTTGCACATTCTGACTACGTTCCTCTAGGTCAGGAATCCAGGCTAGAACTTCAATGGTGGCTAGACCATAAAGATGCCTGAATCGGCAGAACTATCTTTGCTTTGGCTGCAGATCTTGTATTGGGATCTGATGCAAGGCTGACAGGACGGGGCACCCGTTGTGGTCAAGTATCGACTGGAGGTACATGGTTTCCACAGGAGTCCTCATTGTACATCAGTTCTTTAGAGATGCTGGCCAGTTCCTTTGCAATCAAGAGTGTTGCAAAAAGAAATGGATTTAGTGCTCCATCCTTAGGTCACCTGGGCGGCGCCAATCCAAACCTCTAGCGGAACTACCAGAAAGCTTCAGGGAGTTTTGCCTCCTTCACAAACTTTCAGTTTGAGCAGAATACTTACCAGGCAATCTCAATTCTGTAGCAGATTGGCATTCTAGTCATCTTCACAAATACAGTGATTGGAGACTTCATCATTCAGCCTTCCATATGCTGTTTCACAAATGGGGCCCTTTCAAAAATAGATCTCTTTGCATCTCTGCTGAATTCCGATCTGCCCCAATTTTTCAATTGTTGGCCAGATGCCTCAGCATAGCTACAGACGCTTTTCTCCAGGACTGGTCCCTAGTCCTCAAATATGCCTTTCCTCCCTTCATCGTGATCAACAGGGTTCTGGCTCAAGTCCACCGCCAGAAGGCCACGCTGGTTCTTGTCGTTCCTTTCTGGCAGTCACAGGTATGGTATCCTCACCTCCTGGAACTGGCGACAGGTTTTCCCCTTCTCCTTCCTCCTTTCCAGGACCTCCTCCTGAATCTGGAAGGCCACAACCACAATCCGGTTTTCAACAATACGCTCCTCTTAGCAGCCTGAAGAGTCTCAGGTGTTTCCAATCTTACCCAGGGATTTTGGCAGAAACTTCAAGCTATATCAGCACATCATGGGCCCCAGGGACTACCAAGACTTACAGATCATCCTGATCTCTTTGGCATAGTTGGTGAGTGGGAAAATTAGTTAATTCCTTTTCAACAGGCATCTCTTTCATCACTAACTTCTTAGCATCCCAAGCAGGTTCAGGTAAGACTTATCGTACTGTAAATCTTTACCGCTCTGCAATTTGCATGAATCATTCATGTATCAATGGAAAGCCAGTTGGAGAACATCCACTCATCTGTCTGTTAAAGGGAGTAAAATTGTCTAATCCTCTTATTCCATAATATAGTAAATTATGAGATGTTAACCTGGGTTTACAGTTGTTCCTTTCCTGGCCAGAGAATAATTTCCTTTCTCTAAAAATGCTTTCAGCTAAATTGACAATGTTATTGTCCTTAATCTCTATCAAATGCTTATCTGATGTAAAAGCTTGAGACATTTCTTCTCGCCTTTTTACTCCCACAGGCATTCTCTTCAACATTAGCAAACATACCAGAACCAAATCTGACTACTGTTTTTTTCCTTTTTTCCCTCCAATCAACCAAACTTATGTGTGGGAAACTGTCTTAAAGTCTATGAACAGAAAACAGTGCATCTCAGAATGTTCTCTTACACCCAAATCCTCATTTCCTTCAGAAAGACCCATAAACCCATGTCTTCTCCTACCTTTGCTTGTTGGGTTAAATGGATTATGTCCCTTGCCAGTGTAGATACGTCCATTTTGGAGCCTACACCACTCAGGGAGCTATGGCTTTCAAAGCCTTCTGTCCGGGCTCTTTTAGAGGACATTCTAAGATCTACTGACTGGTTTAGTGATATGACCTTCTGAACCTTTTATGCAAATCTGTTATTACTGAATCTTTTGTTGTGGATGATATGCTTTAAACACGCATATTATCAGCCTCCGGTCTTGCCAGAAAATGTAGATTTACCAAGTTATTTATGTTGAGAGTCTTAATATAATTAAAGGCCCGGAGCCAAGGTATATCCCTTTGCACGCAACACTGTATTAACTCTGTGTTTTCCCACCCTAACAGTTTCTTCTATGCAAGCTTCTACACCCACATGAAAAGTTCTGACACCTTTTCCAAAGTTGACATCTACTTCCTGTTCCGGTCCTTTTATGGTCTCCGCTCCCTATTTTGAATCTTTTTGTATGGACTTTGATCAGGAATGTTTTACTCTTATGTTAGCCATGGCTACTGTATGTTATATTTTTCCAATGTTTTCTACTTATTCCTAACTTCTCGCACAAGAAAAGAGGGCTGCTTGCAGTCAAGTCAGGTATAGTAGTCTGTTCCTCATTCCTGACTGGTACGCTGTACTCTGTTTTCCTTTGTTCACATTGGCCTTTGTTCCTTGGTCTCATGAGACATGTAGTTTTAATAATTGTCTTGACTGCTGCTATTTATTAAAGAAAGATTAGAGACAGCATAATACTTGCCTTGGTGTCGTTAATAAAATTTAGACTTTCCATCATAAATTACTAGGAAAAACTACATTATCTCTACTACACCTTCCCAGTCCTGTTTTGATGTAAAATAAACTTTTTATGGATGTTCATGAAACCTAAACAACATTTCTCTGCAAACTATCTGTAATATACACACATCACCCTCATTGAAAATGAATTGAAGGAAAACGGTATTTAAAACAATCCCTTTAAGAATTATTCAAGGTCATCAGGGCAAGGCTCTTTGCAGAACAGAGCTGGCTATGTCAGGGCCCCCCTGAAAGGCTGGGGTCCTGGGCCAGAGCCCACTTTGCCCCTGCCTTAAAATGTCTCTGCTGAAGGAGAGAACACGAGTACAGTGCAATACCATGTACAACAAGAACTGTATTGTATAAGGGCTTCGTTCACCTGCCCCTTTACATCGTTCTCTTGCGTGCCATTTCTGATATTTGATCAGTTCTGTACCAGCATGACTATTTTTAATGATCTTGAAATAGATAGCGGGTGTAGGGGGAGAAGCGTTGAAGGCATTTTATCTTTGACAAATAAATGTATGGTCATTTGGAAATCAACAACTAACCAAACCAAATATCCCAAAATCTTTAATATTTTTTTTAATTGATTTCCACAAAATGAGAGTTCATTGTATAGGATTAACAAAAAAAGATGTAAGAAGTTAAAATCACCTGCATACTGAATGGTCTGTTCCATTGACAACTGCTGACATCAACAAGATCCGCCTTCCTCAGCCTACTCGTCAAAATAACTCACCTGATTTTGTCGTTCTTTGTACGACAGGCTAATGTTGCAACAGAAAATTCTTCATATTGCCTGGCCTTCTAAAAGGCAATTTCCCCATAATTCCACACCAGCTCACTCTCCTGTTCATTAATAATAAGGCCGAGCTTCCAGCAGGACACTGAAAAGGCTTCCTGGAGCTGAGAACAACATAGTCAACACAATCTTTGGATTATTTGACAAGGTTCCCTGCATTTAATTTTATGTACTGCTTCCTGTTACACTTCAAATGCAATTGGGCAATCCACAAAGCAATGCAGAAGCATAACACTGGAAAACACACCAGGACATATGCAATCCCAGTAACTGACCAGGTGCTAAGATCGGCTTCTCATAGCATACATTATGGAGGCTCAACAACTCTGTAGGTCGAGCTTGTAAGACACGATCCTACAGAATTCCCTAGCACTGTCCCTTTAATTCACACAGGGCTCAGGATGAAAGATGTTTAAGGCTGGAAACTCTTGAGTAGGGTGAATCCAGTCTGTTCCAAGCACCACTGCACCAACCTGAAATGTTCTAACTTACACTACTAGAAGTTTCTCAGCCAGTTAATGAAGTTTTACTTCATATCATATGACACTAAAATTTTTCCAGTGTTTGCCCCACTTTGGTTTCCATTCCCTCCACCGATTTTTTTGTAGATGTTTTTCCCTATTGTGTAATGTTCTGTGTGACTGTTGTTATCTCATTTGTAAAATAAATACTTAAAATATATGAATCTGCTTCAAAGGTGACTGCCTGCAATTTCACACTAACTGCACCAGTGCTCAGAAGCTGCTTTTAGATGGTATTAAGTTTTTTTAAGTTATATTAAGTTATATATAAAACATTACAATAAATAATGTGAGTTTTAGTGTCCTACAGATCATTATAAAACGCTCTTCGCTACCCGGTTATTTATTATTTTCTGACACAGTTGTAAAATCTGTGACACCTTTCATCTTATATAAACGGACTTAAATCCAACACTCAAACTTTAACGAAAACACTAATAAGAACAGCAACAACAAATACTTCGAATAATTGTACAGATAATTTAGAACGATTGCAGCTCAAACTATTTTGTGAGTCTATCTCATGAAACAAACTACCATTATTTATTAAAAAAATATATCAAAGGCATCTGTTGGCTGAATCAGTAGTTCATTTAATTTCCTGTTTTGCGAGCCATTGGACCTTTGTTGAAGAACCGTAAAAGGAGGCATACATCTAATTTTCTTTGAAGATAGATCAGCAGGTATTGGCAACTAACGTTTCAAAGTTATGCAAATGTGTGTTATGAAATCTACCCACACATCAACTGATTGACAGGTGCCTGCGTCAGTGCTTTTCAACAATGTGCTTTCCATATGCTGGGCCCAGAACTCAGAATGTATAATCAGAGTAAAATGCTGTTTTGCATTGGTTTCTCTGCATTAGATTAAGGTAGCTGACCACTGCTTCTCTCCGATGGCCCCCCACGCATGGTGAGTGTAGAATGCCTGTGAAAGGGGACTGCCTCAACCAAACGCCAGGACTCCCGTGAATATGTCACTAATTACTTGCCTGTAATCCAGTTTTGCTGGATGCTGACGGCATATTCCCGTTTACTCCTGTTTGTACCTGCCGGCAATACCTGCGACATGGTTGCTATTACTGCCACTGTTATTAACAGCATTGCACTGATGAAATGTTAAAAGAATGTGTCTTTAAAAAAATAAAAACACCAGGACATCCAAATGAAAGGGACGAAGTGGACATCAGTGTATAAAACATAATGAGAAAAATGAATGGTGAAATAGCATCCTGCTGAAACTGACGTGTGGTGTGTGGAGGAGAGTGCCATCTATAGGGGTCCAGGCCCCGGTATTCTGGATCTGGGAGGGCCACGAAGATGCATATGGAATGTGCACAAAACACCGCCGGGTTTCGGGCGATCGGCTGTTTGAAACTCTGACATCTGTCCAATTTTGACGTATCTAAAAAAAAAACGAAAGATACTTCTCTATACTAGTGTTGTGAGCTAAAGTATAGGACCATTAACCATGGCCTTTGCCCCGTACACAGTCTGTATGGACATGAGAGGTACAGGGGTACATGAAATGTGTACAGACCATACCCTGTGAACACTAAGCACAGCTGCTGGTTGTACGAAATGGGTATTTCGAGTAGCAGCACAGCTCATGGCCTCTGCCCAGTGGCCACTAGCCACCGCAGGGAGGGACATTTTGGCTTCAGGGAAGTCTGAAGTGGATAAACTGTGAATTCTCAGGTACTTTGCTCCCATGACTAACAATGAACAGATGCCATTGAGTTCTAGTGACATTTACACATCACTCTGCGTCACGGTTATCAATTCAGGAAAACCTCAAATTGGCATTATAAAACTAGGGTTGCGCCAATTATTAACGTTGGCCTAACGGCTTCAGATAGCCCCATCCTATTCACTGTGGTGGCCAGAAGTCGTGTGGGACATCTGGCTGCAGGGAATTCTTTCCCCGGTGTCACTCAGAGCTGCCTCTATGAGTTTTAGCAGAGGAATCACAGAAGCTGTCACCTAACAAGCTCCATAATTCCTCCTGTCCTGTGCCTTCTGGGACAGCAAAAGTTTGGGTATGTGGTTCACTGTAACCTGTTAGCGCGTCAGACCTTAATAAGTAAACTTACAAGGGAGACGTCAATAGATGAACCTTTTGATTCGCTTTGAGGTTTTCCCACCATATATCCCATACATGCAGATCAGTAAACAATAACAATCAATAACATTGGTAATCAATAAGAATCAGTAATTGTCACACACCAGGACCTTGCAGTCATGAATAACCACACCTTCTATGTAAAAGTTAGAATGTTTATTTCCCTATATCAACAATGCTAATGTAACGTAAGTCAATCTCAAAGTCAATTGATAAACATACAGAAACAACATTGGCTGTCCAAAGCGGTGAAAGAATCGCAATCTAATCAATGCTTGAGCCACTACACATTCTAAAGTTACAGTGCAAATTAATAACAAGAATAACTGCGCAAATGATATTACATACATTTAGATTCAGTAAAGAAAAGACATCAGCTGTTATTTCATGTAGCGAACTTCATCAGTGAGCTCCCTAAATAGCACCAGATTAGAATAGCATGTTGGGCTTAATGCAAAAGAATGTAGTCAACACAAATTTGGAAAATGTCTAACTAAGGTTCTGTCAAAATAGCGGTTGGTACCTAGAAACAAAAGCAAATAGACATAGCAAACAGTATCAGTGATAGTATACCTTTCCTCATATGGATCGGCAAGCTCAGATAGTCTTC
Source organism: Pleurodeles waltl (assembly GCF_031143425.1). Classification (NCBI taxonomy): domain Eukaryota; kingdom Metazoa; phylum Chordata; class Amphibia; order Caudata; family Salamandridae; genus Pleurodeles; species Pleurodeles waltl. The sequence goes on along the minus strand of NC_090436.1, from coordinate 383,606,228 downwards.
GTCATCAGGACATCAGTCTGGTCAGCAAGGCATCAGGATTCATCATCAAAGTTCAGAAAAGACAAAGGGGGTCATTCTGACTCCCGCCGGCTGCGGTAACCTCAGGGCCGGCGGGAGCCGGCGAATGACCGCACCGCGGTCAAATGACCGCGGCGGCCATTCTGGCTTTCCCGCAGGGCTGGCGGGCGACCGCCAGAAGGCCGCCCGCCAGCCCAGCGGGAAAGCGCCTTCAACGAGGAAGCCGGCTCCGAATGGAGCCGGCGGAGTTGAAGGCGTGCGACGGGTGCAGTGGCACCCGTCGCGATTTTCAGTGTCTGCTTGGCAGACACTGAAAATCTTAGTGGGGCCCCCAGGGGCCCCACGAAACCCGTTACCGCCATCCTGTTCCTGGCGGTGAAAACCGCCAGGAACAGGATGGCGGTAAGGGGGTCGGAATCCCCATGGCGGCGCTGCAAGCAGCGCCGCCGTGGAGGATTTCCTAGGGCAGCGGGAAACCGGCGGGACACCGCCGATTTCCCGTTTCTGACCGTGGCTGTACCGTCGCGGTCAGAATGCCCATGGATGCACCGCCAGCCTGTTGGCGGTGCATCCGCGGTCCCCGGCCCTGGCGGTAGTCAACCGCCAAGGTCGGAATGACCCCCAAAGTCCTTTAAGCAATAAAGTTAAGCATGTCTCTTCTCAAGATGGTCAAGAAAGTAATGGCCTTTTGGCAAGATAGAAAATGGGCAAATGTGCTGTCTTCCCTCAATGCAATCTGGCAAAGTTAGATTTCCTAAAACTACTTCCCACATCCTAATTGGTCAGTGGATCGCATGTTCACGCTTTGTCCAATAAAACTAAAACTTCAAATCTAAATTTCTACTAGTACATGGTTCACATGTCAGTGATTGGCTCCTTTCGTCCTGCTTCTGTCATTTGGCTCCTGGGGTAACAACATTGTTGCAGCTTATACTCCAGTCAGTATGGTATTTGTCTTCTCCTGGGAAAGTTAGTCTCACACACATTACATTAAACAATGTTGGATTAGCAAGTACATAATCTCCTAGCAAGCAGTTCTCATGAGAAAGACTTTTAGCTATGGGCACTTGGTCAGTACAGCGGAAAATCACAATTTAATTCTCTAAGCATCCATTTTATAAAATGCCTAAGAAATGCAGCTTGACATGAGGCCGTGCAACTAGGCCAAGACCTCCACTAAGTTAAGGCCTACAATTATTAAAGCTAATACATAATGCATAACCCTTAATATGGCATATTACTACATTAATCAAACATAAGCTCAACATTTCATATTAATAAGCCATTAATAAGTACACTTTGTGAACAATGACGGCCACACTGGTGGGTGCACCTTAAAATGCGTGCATTATTTTCCTCTAAGTTATTACATTTTCTACGCAAATCCAACATTCAAATTACATGAATATTCATTATTAATATCAGCGTTAACAATCCTTCCCTTTTCATTTCTTCCCTCCTCTGATTATTCTGTGTCCTCTTTAATTTAATCCTTTTACACAAATTAAATATTGCCCATGCTCCAATTATGCAAATCACAATAATTAATATTCCTTGTATTATTTTCAATAATATCCCTTTCCCAATGTTGCTGAACCAATTTCCCACTGAAGCAAATCCTTTGCCAACTTTCTCCCAAACACCTGGTTCTTTCAACTCTTTCAAATCAGCACTCTCATTAGTTAGATTAGTAAACTTCTAATTTGTTTTCTATTATCAGGAATAAGTGAACAGCAATGCCTAGAATTAAGCATTTTGCAAACTCCGCCATCCATTGCTAAAAGAATGTCTGACGCAAGATGGTTCTGAAGAGTCATAGCTCTTTCAGCAGCTAATTCAGTATCTATCAGGAGTATGGCTCTTGAAAAATTTGTCAGCATGTTATCCACAATAGTAGACAACTTTAAAATCTTTATTGAATTCAGAACAACACCTACTGAAGGTATCATTGCTCCAAAATATCTCCCACTATACTAGAAGGAGACTCTCTCCTTTGTCTAATGTGATGTAATTCAGTCACTTTCATAAATTTCTTTAAGTTGTGAAGTTGAAAAATCTTTGAAAAACTATCCCCAAGTAAAATGTGCCATACCATCCTCTTGGAAGACAGTAATAAGCATTAGGTCAGCAGATGTAATATATGCCAGGAATCACTCGATCCTGTCCATTTACTCTGAAACAAAAACACATGTCTACATTAATTTGTTCCCGCAAATAAAGTGTCAGTGCGAGATTTAGGTCTATGCTCACAAAGCTTCTCTACGTGTTGCGCATCTAAAGCTAATTTCCCTTGTGTTTTTATTGCACTATAAGCATAATAATTTCTAAAAGTCCTTTTCTCTAGGCTCTTTTCTAACTTTTCCTTCAATACCTTTCTCCTGTCATCTGTGTGATCTAAGAAGCTCTTTTCTAAAGGTGTAAGCAAGCATGTCAGATTGTTAAGGTGTGCATAAGCTGTGCTAAAAGTTAATTTAGGTTCAAAAAACTCCTAACTAATACTATGCCATTATCCTTAGCTACTCTACTGAGGTACCTAATTATGGGGACAAATGAAAACACCACGTCGTGATTGGAGTAAAAGTACTGAATGTACTCCTGGTTATAGAATCTTGTTAGTAACAGCTTATCCCATAAGTAAGAGGCAAACTATGATAGGTGACTTTTTTTTTGACTGATGAAGGACTCTGCCTACACACAAAACAATTCTTCGCATCCATCGTCTCAACATACTTACTCAATAAGCGATAGGAGACATTAGAAGAAAGTTTCCCTTGGGCACTATCTACGTGCAGATACTTCTCATCAAGCCTAAACTTCTCTATTGCAGTAAATGCAGTAGTTGTCTCTAAAGCTGGAGTATGGTTGGCTTTACTCGTCAAGAACAGTCATACCCACAATCAATATCACACATGATATCAAACGTACAATTTCCAAACCAATACTCATGTATTTACAGCATTTGTTCTTCCTACCCTGTTGACTAATGTTACTCATGATCTGTAAAGAATCAGAAAGAAGAAAAGAAAATTTAGAAACCATGCAGCAAAAATCAAAAACAAAAATCTTCTTTCAGCAGTTATTTACAGCTTTCAGTCTCACTTCCAGATCCTTTTCTCAAAAATCAGTAAGCTGTCAAAAAACGGTTTAGCAGCTTGTCAAATCAAGTTTCAAAAAGGTCAAATCAGGTTATCAAAGTCTTTTCCGGTTACTTTCAACAGTCTCTTTCTCTTTGCACTTTTCTCAAATTTGTCTCCACAGTTCAGTTCGTTAGCTTCCTTCAAGTGCCAAAATATTGACCTGGAATATCTCGATCAAAACAAAAAGACAAAAATGCTTTCTGCCATGCACTTGTAGTTGCACACGCCCATTCAGGACCTGCATATCTATGACTTGCTATTTTCTTTCTTTTCAACTTTCGATCACCCTGCAACTCTCCTTCACTCAGATCTTCTCTCCTTGTTGTATCTACTTCTTCCTTGATTGTTGTTTCAACAACTTTTTCCGTTCTCTCTGCTTGTGACTCCAGCCACTTATCTCCTTTGAGTGGACCCTTGGTGAATACTCTTTTCAGTGTTGAACTTAAAACTTCTTCTTGCAGGATTTTCTCTTGACGGGCCTGCAACTGGTTCAGGAGGAGTTGGATCACATAGGCTTTGATCCGTCTCAACTCCTTCCCCCTCAGGGTCTGGTGTTTGCTCTGTTTGTCTCTAAAAATTGTCTACTTCTGGGGCAGTCCCCTTTTGACTAGGCTCTCCTGTTGCATCAATTGAGACTGGCTCACTGTCACCTTCCTGGAGGCTTTCTCCTTCGTCTCTCACAGGAGTGACTGAACCGTCCTCAATGTGCTCAGATCTGACCTCAGTTCCTCTTTCTTCCCTTACCGGCTCTGAGGCTGTTTGGACATTGTTGGTACTCTCAACAACTCTTTATCATCGTCCAAAGGACATGCCACTTTCTTTGTGTGGCTGGCGTGGATCCAATTTGGAACTCCAGCACACTTCACAGCTGTGGTAGTGGTTAGAATCACCTGGAACGGCCTTTCCAGTGAGGCTCCAATTACGTCTTCTGCATATGTTTCTGGACCACAACCCAGTCACCGGCTCTCAGGTTGTGCCCTCGGTCATAGATCGGTGGCAGTATGGTGGCTTCCACCTGATGAGAGAAAGAGCGAACCACATCAGCCAGACCTTTGTAGTAGTCCAACACCATATCATCAGTAATGTTCACAAGTGCATTTGACTGCTGGCAACCTCATTGCTCTTGTTTAGTGACAATCCAGGAAAAGATGAGTTAAGAATTCACCCCTGTGTATATAGAAATTGTAACATAAAAAGATTTGTAGTTACTAAGCATAAGAGGTTAGTAATATTTCGTAAGATTGTTTTGTATATCATAATGTCTCCATATACGAATGAGTTATCCTAAGCATTCCAAATTACTTTCGTATAGGGTACCTTCGTGTAGGGTACGCTTCAATCCAGTGATTAAAGATGCATACAATCACCATCACATATCTCAAACCCCCACACACAGGCATCTCAATAAAATCCAACTGCATTCTGCTCAATGGACCTCCTGCTCTTCCAATGTGGCTCAAGTTAACCACTGTCCCTTTTCCAGAGTTAATTTGCAGGCAAATGACGCAACAGTGGTAAACTGCTTCAGCAACTTGTCTAAATCTTGGATTGAACCAATTGTGTTTGAACAAACGAATCATCGCATCCTTCCCAACATGTGCTTGACCATGATAATACCTAGCCAATTGAGACAACAGACTATTTGGCAAAACCAACTGACCCTCTTCTGAAACCCACAATTCATCTTCTCACTGTACACATTTCATTTTGCTCCATGATCGTTCTTCCTCCCTGTCAACATTATTCTGCTATGTTTTCAATTCTTCCAATGTAGCTATTACATGCAATGCAAATCTTGGACATGTTTCATCTTCTTCAGATAACAATTACCACTTATCTTTGAACGATGTACAGTTTAATGCCCAAAACCTTGCAACTTGATCCGCATATCCATTCCCCATTGCCACAAAATCTTGCGATTTCAGATGTGCCCTGCATTTCACCACGGCAATCTTTTCAGGCATTTTGATAGCATGCAACTATTCTTTAATTCTCTCACCATTTCTCACTGGTGAACCAGAAGAGTCATGAAACCTCTCTTTGACCACAACTGGCCAAAATCATGGACAAATCCATACTAACTATCCGTATAGATGGTAAGTTGTAACTGAGCAGAAACATGGCACACTCTAGTAAGGGCTACCAGTCCTGCTACTTGTGCAGAGTATACTCCTCAAAGCCAAGACGCTTCCAGGATACCAGTAATTGTGCACAGAGGATATCCTGCTCTCAATGTTCCCGTATTGTCTCTTAGACAGGAACCATCAACAAAGATAATTTGATCATTTTCTTCCAATCAGGTGTCTCTAATATAAGGTCTCGGTTGTGTGCGCAGATCAGTTACCTCAAGACAATCATGCTCAATGTCTTCTAATTTTTCAATTTCAACATTTTCATTTGGAAGTAAGGTTGCGGGTTCAGCACTGTACATCTTTTTAATGACACATTTGGTCACCCCTAAATACTTGTCTTCTAACGGGTCAATCTGGCACCTGTTAGGTCTTTATGCGGGTAAGTAGGATTTCATTAGAGAGAGGGACCATGATAGTTAAGGGGTGTCCCATCACACTGTCTTCACACTGTGTGAGGCTCTGTCCAACCGCTGCAACTGCACACAGACAACCCGGTAAGGCTGCTTCGACTGGGTCCAAAGTAGCTGAAAAATATGCTACTGGGCGATTTACACATCCATGGACCTGAGTCAAGACAGACAAAGAACATGCATCACGCCCATGACAAAACAATGTGATAGCCTTCGTGTAATCAGGCATACCCAAAGCTAGAGCTTTGCACAGACTCTCTCTCAACTCAGAAAACGCTTTCATGCAAGCCTGGTCTAACACTATGGGGTCTGTAACTAACTTGTGGGTCAGCTTTTGCATGGGCTTGGAAATGACCGAAAAATTGGGAATCCATTGGCGGCAGTAGCCTACCATCCCTAAGAACATCCTAACATCTCTCCGGGTGGCTGGGGGACTCAGCTGCAGTATGGCTGTGACCATTTCTCTAGATTTTTCCTCGATCCCTTCTCAATCTTATGACCCAAGTATTTCACTTCCTTCTGACAGTACTGCAATTTAAGTGGGAACACTTTATGACCATTCTTTCCCAAATGGTTCAGCAAGGCAAATTGTATCGTACTTGCACTAGTCCCTCGTTTTGGACGCTATCAGCAAGTCATCGATGTATTGTACCAAAGTCGATTGGAAAGGCAATTCCAACGACTCCAAATTATTTTTCAAGGTCTGATTGAATATGGAAGGTGACTCTGAAAACCCTTGAGGAATTCGACACCAACAGTAAACACGGTCTAAAAATTTGAAACCAAAGAGAAATTGGCTGTCCGCATGAAGAGGCACAGAAAAGAACGCTTGTGACAAGTCTATGACAGTGAACCATTCAGCATCACACATAATCTGAAACATTATCACTGCTGGATTAGGTACCAGGGGCAACATTCGATCACAATGTTATTTATTTTTCTCAAATCCTGGACAATTCGTACTTTCCCACAGGGCTTTTTCAATCCCATTATCGGTGAATTACATGGACTGCTCAACACTTCTGTCAAAACCTCTTGGTTTACAAATTCCGCAATTATCTGGGCAACCTTTATAAGAACATCTTGTGGCATGTGGTACTGAGGAAACTGGGGGGAAAATGCATTTGGCTTTACAGGAAATTTAACTGACTCAACTCCCTTTATCAGACCTATCTCTTTCCCTGTCAGATACCATACTTTCTCTTTAACCGTTCCCTATAAATCAGGAGGAAGCGCCTTCACTGTGAACACTGGAAAGAAATTAATCAAGGGGTACTCCTCATTTATTGTCTCACACTCGGTCTCTGGAGCTGGGTCATCCTCATCATCACTATTTGTCTGTATCTTGATTCCGTCATTTGAACAAGTAATTGAGCACCTAATTTTGCACAACAAGTCTCTTCCCAGTACGGATACCGGACTTGAATCACAGACTACGAATTTGTGCCATCCTTTGAAGTTGCCAATTTTAACCTGAACTGGTTCTGTAATTGGGTTGGTCAGATACTGATTCGCTACTCCTACAATCTGAACTGTCTTTCCTGAAGGGGGCAAATTTGGAACCTCTGCAGATCTTACTGTAGAGTGTGTAGCTCCTGTGTCAGCCAAGAATGAAACTCTGTGACCCATAACTTTTCCCTTCACAAATGGACCTTTCTAATCTTCTTCCAAAGAAGCTGCAAGCACACATTCCTCCTCATCCAAACTCTCACTCACCCAATCATCATTTATTTTAATTTCACTGTGTAACAGAAATTGGCGAACTGTGTTATTACTTTGGTTGGACCTCTGACCTGTGACCTGTGGAGAAAGCATCACCTGCTGCTGTTCCTTTGGGGCTTGAGGTATTGGATTTGCTGTCTAGGTACCATGGGAACCTGCTGTTGCATCTGCTGCAACTGTGTCATTTGTACACGTGGCATTTGCACCTGCTGCATTGGTTGAAAACCTTGCATTTGATTCACATAATTTTGGCAGTTCGGACTATCACCTCTCATTCTCGGTCCTCTCATGTTTTGAAACAAATTGCAATCCTTCTACAAATCTGATCACGAAATGAATCATGTCTTTCGGCTCAATCGTTTCTGTACCACTGTAATGCCTAAACGCCTGTAACAATCTCTCATAATACGAATGTATCGACTCCTTTGCTTCTTGAGCTGTCCTGTCTATTCTCTGCCAATGTTTTTGGGCGAAATTCTCATCTTCAAGAGTTCAATCGCTTTATAGTAATATTTCATTACTTCAGGAGACGGCACACCTGTAACCTGATCTCTCTCTGGTTCTTTTGTCAGCCAGTCTGTGCTCCGCTTACACTCTATCCACAGATCAGCTGGAACTATTATCTCTATTAGAGTGTTCAAGTCTTCCCAAAGGCACTTCACAAGTTTCATGAACCTGTCTGTCGGCTGATACCATTCTACTGGCTTCTCTCTCAACCTAGGATAGTCATTGGTAAAGGACAGAATGTCACTTCTGCTCCAAGGGACATGAACAAAATTCCCTCCTGGAATCTCTCTCATTGGTAACATTTTTACCAGATCTTTGACCTGCTGCAAATTTGCAGTCAGTTCAGCAGAATCCCTTTTTCTCTTATCTCTTTTCTTTGCCCATCTGCCTTCCCATTTGCCTAATGCTCCCCAGGTCTGGGCATTTTGGAATAACTCCCTAACATGTGCCTTCATTCCTGCATATCTCATGTGTTCAAAATCTTTCGTGTCAAGATCTAATCGGTAACTGCTTTTTAAATGTTTTGTTTTCTCTATTTCTATGCCATACTTCTCTGCCAGGTCTGCTAGTTTTTGATGCACATTGCTCACTTTCCTCATTTTAGGGTATAGATATCTCAGATCTGCTTCAATGTAGGACTCTAATCTGTTCACACCCATAGTTCCTTCGATGAGCTCACCCGCTTCCATTCCTAGTCTTGTATAGGTCAAGTAATCCTCTCCCCTAAGAGCACTCTGCAGGGTATTCAGCTTATCCAACCATTCAGTCAATTGCTGGGCAGTCAAACCCTGCAACGAAATGTTGCTGGCCTGAGCAGGTGGCACCTGTTGTACCACTGTATTCGGGGACTGCGGTGTCAGTAATTTCAGGTTCTGACTAACATTGGACCCTATAACAGTATCCGGAGGAACTCCGAATGGACTAAGGTCTAGCAATGATCTCGATCCGTCAAAGGTCTGTCCCACAGGAGAGACTACTCGGATATTCTCGTTAAGTCCTCCCCTCATTGACTTCTGACTCAGGACTCCGTGTCCATCTGCACTGTTTTTCCCTTGTGTGAACAAAGGTACAATCGGACTAATAGTAACAGGTACAGATACTGCATCTGGGTTGGGTCTGATACTCAAGTTCTGTGGTTGCGTAGTCCCATATTCTGGCTCATCAGTACAGGCATATCTGACTGTGTCCCTGTTATCGGAGTGTACGTCGGCATTGTTTGCCACTGCACTTGAGGCAGTAAAAGTGGAGTGGGCTCTGTACCAAATTCTGTCTCGGGAGAACCTGTCCTATAGGTACAAATACGTTTGTGGCAGTTTCCACAATAGGTACATCAGGGTAAACTCTTGGGACATTTGGCTTTGGCACCCGATTTTGTGCTATTGGAGTAACAGGTGCATTAAGGCTACTCTGCATCAGACTCTGTCCAATATCAGGATTAATCTGCACTGGACATGCTGTTACGGTACCCTGGGTCGGAGCTGTGGGATTCATACTAGTGCTCGGACCACTCTCTTGTGCTGTATACGGTGGAGGATGATTTCTCAATAACTGCAAAATAAACTCATCATAGTCTGACTCTTCCTCTTATGTCAATGATCCTCTAACTCTTTTGTTCTCCCCTCCCTTCTCTTGGAAGGGCTTCTATTTTGGTTTTCTGGTAGCTGTCCTTCCTTCTTTTTCACTGTCTTGTGTTTTTGCTGGAAACATCTTAATTCCCTGTAGAGTCTCGGTTCTCCATAATTTCTGATCAACGTCCCACCTAACCTACGCTAGTGTCTTCTCTGCCTTTCTTATCCTCCTCTCAAATTTTTGTTGCTGTTGCTGTCTGGCTAGTATTTCCCAGATTGCTAATGCCTCACACTGTGCTGGTATCAGAGGGGTTTCAGATCATACAACACCCTCCTCAGATTCTCTAAGCTCCTCAAATTAAATGTTCCAGGAACTGGAAATGCTAAACTCCCATCTTTCTCTGTCACTTTGCACCACTGCTTCAGCCGAAGACATGGCGCAATTCCCTTTTCGTTGATTACAATGTAAGCTGATGTACCTTCTGGTAGTGCAATATCCCCTATACTCATTGTAATGTACGTATCTCCCCTTAAAGCACTCTTTAAAGCTTTGAAAAATTTCATTTCTGCAACCTTTATGTTTCCCTAAATCAAATCAGGAAGTGACTGATAATCCCCGAATTCTCTTCACCCACCTTCTCAACCAATTGTGCCCCATGGACGGCTGCCAATTCGTGCGCGACCCTTCTTACTAACCAACCTATCCCAGTGCGGCTCCAATGTCGTCACACTTACACGTACTGCGGCTGACAAAGTCCTCCCAAACTCAATTTCACACGAAACTAATGCAATTTATTGCGAGCACCAAACAAAATCAAAACCTAATTTGTCCATTTACTACAGGTAGGATAAAACAATGGCTTCAGAAACTTTACGAATTTTTCACTGACGGCTTTTGCTCTAGTAGCTACTCCTTCTTTCTCGGTTTCCCTGATTCGCAAGCAAAATCCTACCTGCAAATTTCACTCTCAACTGATTAGTGGGTCTGTCCTGGTGCACATAGGACTCGCCAGATCTCAGCTGAAAATTTCTTCCACGCACTTCGACTCACGCTCTGACTTGTCGACCAGGTCCGATCGACCTAATAAACCAGACAAATTACAACAAAAAACAGGTGTCTCATACACTTTTCAATATACTCCGGAGTCTTAGACCACTCAGGGTCTGTATATCAACAACCATGAGGACAATTTTTTAGCACAAAGCACCACACATGTGAAGTTCAACGACTTCCCTACTCTCACACTTCGGAGTACGCACACTCCTTCTACAACTTCATTTGGTGTATGCAAACTCCCTAAACCCTCGCAAACATCACAATTCACCTGTGATTTGCATAAACTGTACAAGCGCAAACCTACTCCATTCACACCGTCACTTAGAATGCAGAGAACATCCTCAAATAACCATTGGCAGGCTCCAGGTTTCTGGGAAAGTCATTTTAGGTACTTAGGGGCACATTCTCTCTCCAATTTGTATCATTGACAAATAAATGCAAATTTCACCAATTTCGCCAAATCTGTGAATTATTTTTCTCTTTCTAGTAGACTAATCCTTATTCTACTACCATCTCTGGGGACACCTGTTATTTCTCACTTACAATCTGTGGGACCAAATACTCTGTTACCTCTCTTTTCTGGACTGTATGATGGGCTCTTAAGGAGACAACCCTGTACCGGGCATCTATGATGGGCTCTTAAGGAGACAAACCATCAATCTCTGCTACCATCCCTGTTAGCGTGTCAGACCTTAAGAAGTAAACTTACAAGGGAGACGCAAATAGGTTGATGAACCTTTTGACTCGCTTCGAGGTTTTCCCACCATATATCCAATACATGCAGATCAATAAATAATAACATTCAAGAACATTGGTAATCAATAAGAGTCAGTAATTGTCACACACCAAGACCTTGCAGTCATGAATACCCACACCCTCTATGTAAAAGTTAGGATGTTTATTTCCCTATATTAACAATGCTAATGTAACGTAAGTCAATCTCAAAATCAATTGATAAACATACAGAAACAACACTGACTTTCCAAAGCAGTAAAAGAAAGGCAATCTAATCAAAGCTTGAGCTACTACACCTTCTAAAGTTACAGTGCAAATTAATAACAAGAATAACTGCGCAAACTATATTACATACATTTAGATTTAGTAAAGAAAAGACATCAGCTGTTATTTCATGTAGCAAATGACATCAGTGAGTTCCCTAACTAGCACCAGATTAGAATAGCATGTTTGGGCTTCATGCAAAACAATTTAGTCAACACAAATTTGGAAAACATCTAACTATGGCTCTGTCAAAATAGAGGCTGGTACCTAGAAACAAATACAAATAGACATAGCAACCAGTGATAGTATACCTCTCCTCATGTGGATCAGCAAGCTAAGATAGTCTTCGTCATCAGGACATCAGTCTGGTCAGCAAGGCATCAGGATTCAGCATCAAAGGTCAGAAAAGGCAAAGTCCTTTAAGCAATAAAGTTCAGCACGTCTCTTCTCAAGATGGTCAAGAAAGTAATAGCCTTTCGGCAAGAAAGAAAATGGGCAAATGCGCTGTCTTCCCTCAATGCAGTCTAACTAAGTTAGATTTCCTAAAACTACTTCCCACATCCTAATTGGTCAGTGGAACTCATGTTCATGCTTTGTCCAATAAAACTAAAACTTCAAGTCTACATTGGTGATTGGCTCCTTTCGTCCTGCTCCCGTCATTTGGCTCGTCAGTTAACAATATTGTTGCAGCTTATACTCCAGTCAGTATGGTCTTTGTCTTCTCCTGGGAAAGTTAGTCTCACACACATTAAATTAAACAATTTTGCATTAGCAAGTACTTAATCTCCTAGCAAGCAGTTCTCATGAGAAAGACTTTTAGCTATGAGAACTTGGTCAGTACAGTGCAAAATCACAATTTAATTCTCTAAGCATCCATTTTATAAAATGCCTAAGAAATGCAGCTTGACATTAGGCCGTGCAACTAGGCCAAGACTTCCGCTAAGTTAAGGCCTACAATTAATAAAGTTAATACATAATGCATAACCCTTAATGTGACATATTACTACATTAATTAAACAAACTCAACATTTCATATTAATAAGTACACTTCGTGAACATTGCCGGCCACCCTGGTGGGCGCTCCTTCAAATGCGTGCATTATTTTCCACTAAGTTATTACATTTTCTACGCAAATCCAACACTCAAATTACATAAATATTCATTATTAAAATCAGCGTTAACAAACCCGTAAGAGGCAGCAGGCTGGCAGCACGCATCTAGCTGTGTGCAATAGTGGGTACGTTCCTAAACTTCTCTGGGGCATGATTTAATTTAGCATGTGATGAGCGATGTAATATTGGAAGGTTGCAAGTTACATTTAGCTCAGCAAACTATGACTGGTGGATTTCATTGTTTTTTGGGTTTTTCAAAAATGTTTAATGTAATATTTAAACACCTAACTATTACAACAATTTAACCATTGTTTTTTTCTGTGAATGTATTAGGTTTTATGATGTAATCTAAAATCTTAATACCTTACCTAATATAACGCCACTTAACTTTAGTTTTTTTACTGTGAATTTCAAGTTAATTATCTTTATACCAAACCTAACTTTAATGTGTGACCATTGTTATTTTCAAGGATTTTTGTTTTTTAATTTAAAGTAAGATCTTATTACCATATCTAGCTATAATGCCACTTTAAACTTTGTTTTTTTGCAGCCAATTTCTGTTTGTTTTTTAATCATATTCACCCAACTCCCCTGCTGATTACAGCTTTTGGCTGTACACAGCAGTAGGTTGGCTGCATAAGGCTCTAACTACTGCCAGGCCTTCCCATGGACCTTCAACCCCTTGCCATGCATGACTTTGACTATACACGGCATGCAGTTGGCTGCAGGGCCTGGCCACAAGCTGCAGGCCCTACCTACCACAGATGCAGAACCCATGTGGGCAGCCGACCTCCTGCGGGGCACCAAGTGTGATTGGCTGCAGGGCCTGGCCTGAGGCCAGGCCCAACATCAATGTGTGACCAACCAACTGCTATGCATGGCCTCCAACCGATATTTGCAGAGGGATGACCACCCAGTGCCCAATATGCCACAGATGACCACCACCACAACACACCATGTGTGGGCAAACACCTGTCATGCAAAGCATCCAACTGTGAGTTGCTGGGGCTTGGCCACAGGGCCTGGTTTGAGGCCAGGCCCAGCACCCAACTTCTCTTGGGTGATCACTCCCCCGCCTCACACGGCCTTCAACTGCGCGTGGTGTAAGGTTGGCTGCAGGGCCTGGCCTGTGTAGAGGCCCTGCTCCCAACCTCTGCTGGTGGCCAACCTACCACAGACAGGCAACCTCCCTGCTAAGCATGGCCAAAGGCTGTGCAAAGCAGTGGGATGGCTGCAAGGCATGGCCTGTGGACAGGCCTGCTCCCAACTCTCCGTGGATGGCAGCCGCTCGCACTCGCTATTCGTGTTCTACTGTACTTAGCACTATGCCTTTGTGCAAAAATACATCCTTGCTTCAATTTTGGATGCAAGTGGGCAGTTTGCACTCAGGAAATAGTGCTAAATGCCAGGAGTACATTGGGGGAAATTCCTACCCCAAAAGCACATTTAGTGAGCGTGAGCAACTGCTCGATATTTGTGTTCTGTGGCATTTAGTGCTATTTCTTAGTGCAAAAATGCCCCCTTGCATCGTTAATAAATGCTAGGAGGCTTTTTGCACTAAGAAATGGTGCTAAATGCAGAATGACTCTTTTTGAGTAATTTCACATAACCTTTAGGCCTGGGCGGAATTTCAGTTATGCCAGAGCAATTTAGCTTTAGTCTTTGATGTGGAATTGCCGATAATTACACTATTACTCCCCCTTGTGTAATTTAGGGAAAAAAATCGGATCACTGAAACTTTCCGGGAAGGAGTCGAGTTTGATGAACATTTTGTTTCTAATGTTTTGCGAGGATTTTTCAAACTGCATCAAAGTTATTAGTAAAAAAACACTCTTCATATGGAAACTCTGAGCTAAATATAACTACTCATATACATTTAGACATATACATAGTCAAACATACACATTTGAAGCAAACAATGCATTTGAATGAAAATAGTAAGACAAATTACTGTGTGTGGAAGGTGCAGTGTATTTTTTTCTGTGTCCCCTACTGGCACATTCAGCAGCTGTCGTGGTGGGGCACAAGTGGAGAGGGCAAGGACAAAGAGAGCTAGTCCTCCACCAACTAGTGTGCAAAAATACAATACTTGTTGGTTATAGGTGTAATCATTGTACCTTGTATTTTGTCCCTAGAAATACACCACTTGCCACTACTTTTCTGGAGAAGCCATTGGTTGTGTATCCCAAAGCCGCCCAGAAGATTTATTGAAGTGTTACTGCTCTACTGTTCACGGTGCTTTGAAGCAGCCGCTAGGTAGTGTGGGCGCTGTTTGCAACTACATATGAACACGCAAGGCGCTCAGTGCAACCCAGGTAGATTTTCTATGTAATTTATGAAGGAAAGTCTAAATTTTATTAAAGACACGGAGGCGAGTATTATGCTTTTTCTTTTCTTGCTTTAATTCAACAGCAGCAGTCAACAATAAAACTACAAATCCCATATGACAAAAAGAAATAAGCCAATGGGAAGAGAAACGTAGTTCATCAAATACAACCAATCAGCAATGTATACGCATATTATGACCTCACTTGACTGCGAACAGCCCTCTTTTCTTGCTCGAGATGATAATAAAAATGAAATAAAGGTAAAATAGAAAACACAATTAAAAGAGCCATAATAAGGGAAAACAGTTCTTGACAAAAGTTCATGAATCCTGGAAAAAGAAAAATAGAAAGATGGACGGAACCAACAGGTTTCCCAATGTTGCTTGAAGCAGAAGAAGCTCCACAAGAAGAACCCAGCAGAGAGCCGTCCTTGTTATGAAGTCGGTTGCGATGGAGTCGGATTCGCTGTGAGGGTGGGAAAAGACAAAGGTTAGAACATTGTGGAGGGATAATATTTGTAAATAAAATTAAGACTTTCCCTCATAAATTACTAGGAAAATCTACATTTTATGTCAAGATCGGAGGCTCCTATCATGCTTTTTTGAAGCACATTAATCACAGTTGAAGAAGGATTATCAATAGGTTTACAATAAAAAGCTCTAAACACATTGAGCCCAGAAGGCCTTGGAAGACATGGCTCCTCTGGTGGAATGGGCCCCAAAAGCAGAGGTGTCAGTACCACCGAGGGACATGATCCATTTGACCCAAAGTGCCAGAGTAGGAGAAGACTCTGGTTTGTAAGGTTTTCTAAAGGATATGAGAAGTTGAGAAACAGAGGACGTTCTTAGATCTGCAGTTTTCTGCTCAGAAATTTTAAGGCATTGTCCAACACACAACTTAGGGTGGTCGGGAAAATAGGGATAGAACACTGAAGTGAGATTTGTTTTGGTACGTCAAGATACCATGAATAACATACCTAACAGAGTAAATTGACTAAAGGAAATGTCTAAGGCTCTAACATCAGACAATCTTTTGATCGAAATAAGACAAAGTAACATTGTTAATTTTGTAGAAAGCATTTTCAGCGAAAGTAGAGGATTATCAGGCCATGACAAAAACAGATGCAAAACAACATTAACATCCCATAACTTACTGTATTTGGGGAGAGGGGGATTTGAGAATTTTACTGCCTTCAAAAGTTGACAGACAATAGGATGTTCTCCTAATGGTTTTCCATTGATATACAAATGATTCAAAAAAATTGCTGACCTGTAAAGATTTATAGTACGAAAGGATTTTCCTTTGCTAGCTTCCCATGTGAGAAAATTGATAGTAAAAATTACATCCGCTGAAATGGGATTGATATCTTTTCCCAAACATCAGCCATGCCATAAAGACCAAGCTGACTTTTAGGCTTTTGTAGTTCCGGGAGCCCAGGACTGGGTGATATATTTAGAAGCTTCTGCCGAAATGCTAGGGAGAGATTGAGAATTCCGGAAATCTTTCACGCAGAAAGAGTCTAGATCTAGGTTGTGAGGACGATTCAGAGGGTCCAAAAGGAGACAGGGGAAGGAAGGAAAGAGAAAGGGAAAATCTATGGCTAATTCTAGAAGAGTTGGGAACCAAACCTGAGATTGCCAGAAGGGATCTATGAGAACTAGAGTTGCCTTTTGAAGCCTTACCTGCGCAAGTAACCTGCTGATCATGAGAAAGGGGGAAAGGCGTAATTTAGGGAAACAGACCAGTCCTGAGAAAAAGCTTCTGAGGCTAGCGCTAATAGATCCGGGTGCCAACTGTAAAATGGAGGAAGCTGGGATTTGAGACGGGAGGTGAAAAGATCTATTGACAGAGGACCTCATTTGTCCTGGATGGAATGAAAGATCGAGGGATGGAGTTCCAGTCGTTTGAACCCCGGAAGTGTTGAGAGTGCCAATCCGCAACAGAATTGAAGTCGCCAGGAAGATACTCTGCACAAACTGGAAGTTGGTTTGAAAGGGCATATTCCCAGAAGGCTTTGGCCAGTTCCGCAAGAGGTTTGGATTTCGTTCCCCTAAATGGTTTATATATCGTACTGCCGAAATGTTGTCCATTCTGAAAAGGATAGTGCAGCGAACTCTGTTCTTTGCAGGGCTTCTGATTGCAAAGGAGCCTGCAAGCATTTCTAAACAATGTATATGCAATCTGGATTCCTCTAAAGACCATGTACCTCCAGTTGATATTGGACCACAGCAGGATCCCCAACCCGAGAGGCTTGCATCTGATTCTAACACAAGATGTGGGGCTGATGCAAATATTGTCCTGCCGTTCCAGGCATCGAAATGGAGGAGCCACCACTGAATTTCTGCACGAGAATCCTGATCTAACAGAACGGAGTCTGAGTATGCGAGGCCCTTTCTTAAATGATGAATTTTTAACCTCTGGAGAGCCCAATAATGTTGAGGACCTGAAAAGATGGTTTGGATAGAAAAAGAAAGAAGACCTAATATGTGAGCGAGTGACCTGAGGGAAAGAGAATACCTGAAGAATTTCTGGTTTTATAGATTTTACTTTTGTCAAAGGGAGGTGAAGAGTGGCAGAAACCAAATTTATTATGAAACCGAGGAATTCTGTGTGTTGGGTTGCAGGAAAGAAAGATTTTTCTTTGTTGAGGATGAAACCTAGATCCTTTAAAAGGGAGTAGGTAAGGAAAATGTGGGATTGAAGGGATTGAATACTCTGGTTCACTAAGAGTATATCATCCAGGTAAATAATGAGCCCTACACCCTGAGCTCTCAGAACAGCTACAACCGGCTTCATTAACTTGGTAAAACCCCAAGGAGCTGAAGAGAGACCAAATGGAAGAATTGATCTCGCCATTGAAACTGAAGACATTTTTTGTAACTTGGATGAATTGGGACGGTAAGACGGTAAGACAAGCATCATGCAAATCCAAATGAACCATCAAGTTGTTTTGAAGAAGGGTATCCCTGAGGTGCAGAATCGTTTCCATTTTGAAATGGCGATACACTACAAATTGATTGAATAACCTAAGATTGATTACTGGTTGCATCTTTTTGTTTTTCTTTTGAACTAAAAAGATGGCGCTGGTAAAACCTGATGAGTCGGGAAGACAACGAGCGATTGCTTGTTTTTGGAGAAGACACTGCACTTCTGAAGAAATAAGATCGAACATTTCTTTTGAGAACTCTGGTGTAAGAGGCGGGGAGGACTGAAAAAGTTCTGAGTAGAGTTCAATAACATAACCTTGAACTGTGTTTAAAACCCAAGGGTCTGCTGTGATTGACAACCATTTTGGGAGAAAAAAAACAAAGACGGCCCCCTATGGGAATAAGAAGGCCAGAATGCACACTCACCTGATTGATTAGAGTACCTGGAACCTATGGAGCCTCTGCTATGGATACCCCGCCTCTTTGCGGATAGAAGTGAGGCTTGTATTCCTGGCAGGAGCTATTGTAGGAGCCTCAGGAACCTTGGTTGTTGTAACCACGTCCGGCAAAGCGGTTCCTTCCTCTGCCAACACTGGCAAAAACCTGTTGGGAAAATGTTTTCTTCAGGGATTGCTGAGCCTTGTCCAGTGATGCAAACGTGGAGACATATTTACCAGCCGTGGCCCGTCCTTCAGGGCGGAGAGGCCACACCCCCCCACCTTTTGCCCCTCATGAAGAGTGCCTGTCAGGCTGCGCAAAGGTCAGCCTGACAGACACTCTTCATGTTCAGCTCAGGCAGACAGGAGCGAGACATGCGCAATTTACGCAGACTCCTGGCTGCCTGAGCTGAACTTTGCTGGGCTGAAGAGGTCACAGCTCCTATGGGCGTAACCTCCTCCATCCAGCAAAGGTGCCTCGAGGCCCTCCCCCTCTGTGACAAGGGGAAACTTCACTGATTGACTTCGACCTGGGCGCTTCTGGTTTAAACCCTGAAGCGCCCAGGGTGAGTGTCAATCAGTGACACTTCGTCACAGAGTGGGGTGGGGTCAGCAGTCTCACTGACCCCATCCCACTCTGTGACGAAGTTGGGACTGCTGCCTTCCCTCATTGGCTGAGGGAAGGCAGCAGTCCCAACCCTCCTGGGACCTCAGAGGCCGAAGGGGTGAATGTTTGGTGCGTGCATGTTTGAATGTTGATGAGTGTTATGAATAGATGTGCATGCGTGTGTGTGAATGAGTGAGTGTGCTGCCTGCCCCCTCCCTCCTAAAATTACCAGCCAATATTTACTCAGTTATTTGACAAGAATCACCAAAAAGCAAACCTTCTGCTTTTATACCGGGATCCACAGTAGCAAGGTTAACGAATTTGGGATCCTATTTGAGGAAGAGTCCCTTCCTGCGTTCGTGTGTGATGGCAGAATTAGCATTGCCCAGCAGACAAAAAGCACGATGGACCCAGAGTGACAGTTCTTCAGGGTCTATGGTAAAGTTATCCAGCCTAGCCGATTCTGCCAGATCACAAATATGAGTAAGTGGACCAACCACGTCCAAAGGTTTGTCCTGACAAGAGGACCAAGCTTTGTCTACACCCTTGCGAGTGTCCTTGACAAATTTAGAAAAGAACGTAACAAGTGCTGGGTCGATGGAGCGAGTGATCGTAAGTTTTTGAGGGAGAGAAAGTTGGGGGCATTCAGATTTTAATTTTGATCTAGTTTGTTTGTCCAAGGGAAAACGTAATCTGGAGGATACCTATTGACCAACATGATCCTCATGAAGCCACTCTGTCGAATAGGGATGATGAATATGAGTGGGATCGAACAAAGGGGCCCCGTCCGAGTGCATTACCACATTAGGTTTGGGATCATCCAGATGTGCAATTTTTTATTTCTTTGCTGGAGAAGGTGATAGAAGTCCTCCATTATCATTATAAGATAAATCATCATCTGAGTCCACATTAGCCAAATCATTGTCTGTATCTGGGATGATGAAGACCAAAATGGGGGAAGAAATATGTTTGGCTTTAGATGTACATTTGGCTGAAATCTTCTGTTTTTCATGAGTATTACCCTCCTTAGAAGGAGGCCTGTGAGGAGCCACATCCTCTGCCTTGCGTGAGGAAACCTCACCAACCAATAGCGCCAAGTTATGTGTTTTAGGCTGTGAATTCACTGAAGGGCGCTTTCTGCCTTCCCCCGCAGAATGGGCCAACATGGTCTTAGACTTGATGTTAACAACAGAAGTTTCTAAATTTTTTGTAATTTTGTTAAATGAGGTAGCACTGCCTGTGGTACAGAGGCTTGAATAAAACTATTCAAATCCTCTTTAATGTTGGTTTCATCCTCTGGAGCCTCCTCGATTTAAGGAGAGCTATCAATTTCCAATTTGAAATAAAAAAAGGTTGAAAGTAGCTAAGAATTCAGACAAAAAAGGATCAAAAACCCAAGGGAGTGCCCCTGAATGAAAAGGCCCCTCCTATGGCCGTGTACTGAGGAGGAAAGAGGAGGTAATGAGGTTGTGACCGATGAGCCCTCACTGCCGGAAGGAAAGCAGGAGACTCGGCGAGGCGTCAACCAGAAAAACTGAGTAACACAAAGGGAAAACCTGGCCTAACAATGTCCCATGGAGCCCAGTAAGTAGCATGTACATGTTCCTCAGAAGCGGCAAGAAATAGTGGCCGCTATTTGAGGAACGGTTTCTAACCATCAAAACCTCGGCAAGGAGCGCGAGGAAAAACACGCTAGAGGCAGCGCGGCAACGTGTCGTCTAAACGGAGCCTCAAGCCATCAAAAGCGCAGTGCGAAGCCTGCAAACTGAAATAAAAGTGTAATAAATACATATAAACATAGAATAGCCAACTATAGAAATAAATATGCAGAGAAGTACTTAACTTGAATGCGAGCAGCAAGAAAAGAGGGCTGTTCGCAGTCAAGTGAGGTTATAATATGTGTATACGTTGCTGATTGGTTCTATTTGATGAACTACATTTCTATTACCATTGTCTTATTTCTTTTTGCCTTATGGGATTTGTAGTTTTATTGTTGACTGCTGCTGTTGAGTTAAAGCAAGAAAAGATAAGCATTAGAAGAGCCTCCGGTCTTGACATAAAATTTGCATCCCCCACCACTGTCGTGATAACTGCACTCTCGATGTCATAGGAGGATAACAAAATATTACAACATGGCCAGGAGAATGGTTTAGTAAGTTAAAGATACACTGTGGTCTGCATATCACGCTTTCAAATAATGATAAAGCCTTCTATCAGCCTTTTATCCTTCGGAGGTCGATAACATCAGTATAGAACAATCGGGGTAATAGAAACAACTATCATTTACAGCGCCCAGAAGGGGCAGGAGAGTTGTCTGCGCTACGTAACAAAGTAAGTTACTATATTTAATAAAATCTTTGGAAAACTGTGGTAAAGTTCTCCTATATATAGTATTATTCATGATAAAGGGACGAATGATTGAAAGAAATGTTCTGCTGACCATCACTCCCACCCCGAGAGCAGACACCACGTCACAAAACCAGCTCAGACACGGGCAGCGCGGATTGCACTTCTGCTTTCATCATTACAGAGAGCTCTGGGAGATCTATTCTATACACATCTGCTGGCGCGCTTAAATGCAACGGCATGCCCTTAAAAACGCTTTACAACCTCCGTGTCCAGAAGCTAATATACAAAATGACGTCAGGGCCCGGGGGTCTAAACACTAATCAGACGCATGGGATTATGTTGTGCTGGAACGCAGTGGGCTGTAGCGAATAATCAACACTGACTGAAGTCTGGTTTAAAACGCCAGACCGCAGACCCCTGGAAAGGTTATACACCCTCGGGTGGCCAGGTGGTGCCCCTCCAAGCAGCTCCAGGAAGGGGCTGAGTGAGGTGCCACGCAGCCCGCATCCTGCTTTCGCTCCGGGCACACATTTCGACAGACGTGCGGCTAATTTCCCCTTGAAGTTCAGGAGGGCTTGAAAAAATAAGCAACTTTTAAACATAATTTAGAAATTGTAATGTCTAAGCAAATGTCGCAGACGGGGAGAGGGGGGACAATATAGCAAGGCACTCACTCAAGGCCCTCGAGGGTGGTACGCGCCTCGCATTCAGGATTTCAACAGAGACTATTCATGAGGCACATTCTTATTCCGAGTGAAGGCTATTTTCATATTAATTGGTTGCCTTGAAAGTCTGACGTGGCCCGTCCCTCGAGGACAACCAGGTTCTACCACTTCATCGGAAGTTTAGGCCTCTTAGACTATCAGCAACAACATCCAATTTGTCGCAGAGCTACCTACACGCAACACAGCATGACGTCAGCTCATATTTATTATGTCGAGCAGAGTCACACAGTAAGTAAAAATATGCTTAGGGCACAAGTCTAAAAAACAATAGTTGGGTGACAAATTTGTATATTGTAATTGAATTTGTATAGCGCTCACTACCCCTGACGAGGCGTTATATGTGTTATATGTAACAACATCACATGCAGTCACATCACGAAAAGATATGTCGTAGGAAGAGACGCAAAACTCTTGAAATGCTTTTTATGGGGAAAGGATTTGACTAATTTACAGCCAAAGTTGAGATACTGTATGTATAAGAATGACATGTATGTACAATGTTTGTATTCCTAGCTAAACCAAACATACACATACATTAACTTCATGTTTGAAAGCGAGGCTGCGAGGCTGTGAATGTGTTAGATAAAACGTCTACATAACTGTAGGAGGCTGGCCTGGCTTATAGTGGGCACCTTGTGGTACTTACACCTTGTGCCAGGTCCAGTTATCCCTTATTAGTAGAATAGAGGTGTTTATAGCCGCTTAGGATGTTAGAGGTAGCTTTGGCAAAGCAACTTAGGCTGAACTAGGAGACATGAAAAGCTCCTACTCTACCACTTATATCATATAGCACTATATCACAAGAAAACACAACTAAAAATAAAGGTACTTTATTTTAGTATCAATATGCCAAAAGTATCTCAGAGGATACCCTCACTTAGGAGGTAAGTAATATACACAAATTATATGTACACAAACCAAAAACAGGTAAGTAACAGTAAGAAACGTAGTGCAAACAATGTAGAATCACAATAGGATGCAATAGGTAGAAATAGGCCTAGGGGCAACACAAACCATATACTCCAAAAGTGGAATGCGAATCACGAATGGACCCCAGGCCTTTGGGAGATTGTAGAGGGTCGCTGGGACTGTGAGAAAACAGTAAGGGTGTCCAAAATACCCCACCCCAAGACCCTGAAAAGTAGGAGTAAAGTTACCCTCCTACCCCAGGAAGACAGTATAGTCGAGATAGGGGATTCTGCAAGAACAACAACGACCAGCAAAACACTGAAGACGGATTCCTGGACCTGAGGACCTGTAAAGGAAGGGGACCAAGTCCAAGAGTCACGAAAGTGTCCAGGCTGGGCAGGAGCCCACTAAACACCGGATGAAGGTACAAAAGGGCTGCCTCTGGGTGGAAGAAGCCGAATATTCTGCAACAATGGAAGGTGCCAGGAACTTCTCCTTTGGTCAGAAGATGTCCCACAGCGTGCTGGAGGTTGCAGAAGTGTTTCCACGCAGAAAATACTGCAAACAAGCCTTGCTGCAAGAGTCGCAGTTGAGGATTTTGGGTGCTGCTGTGGCCCAGGAAGGACCAGGATGTCACCCCTTGGAGGAGGAGACAGAGGGGGCGGTCAGCAACCCAGAGAGCCCCCACAGAAGCAGGCAGCACCCACAGAAGTACCGGAACAGGCACTTAGAAGACCTGAGGACAGCGGTCGACTCAGAGTCACAAAGGAGGGTCCCACGACGTCGGAGTCCTACTCAGCGAGTTGGGCAATGCAGGACGGAGTGCTGGGGACCCAGGCTAGGCTGTGCACAAAGGAAGTCTTGGAAAAGTGCACAGAAGCCCGAGCAGCTGCAGATCATGCAGTACACAGGTTTGCTTTCTGGCGTGGGGAGGCAAGGACTTACCTCCACCAAATTTGGACAGAAGGGCCACTGGACTGTGGGAGACACTTGGACCCAGCTCCTGTGATCCAGGGACCACGCTACTCAGGATGAGAGGGGACCCAGAGGACCAGTGATGCAGAAGTTTGGTGCCTGCGTTAGCAGGGGGAAGATTCCGTTGACCCAAGGGAGATTTCTTCTTGGCTTCCAGTGCAGTGTGAAGGCAGACAGCCCTCAGAGCATGCACCACCAGGAAACAGTCGAGAAAGCCGGTAAGATGAAGCGCTACAATGTTGCTGGTAGTCGTCTTGCTACTTTGTTGCGGTTTTGCAGGCATCCTGGAGCAGTCAGCAGTCGATCCTTGGCAGAAGTCAAAGAGGGAAGTGCAGAGGAACTCTGGTGAGCTCTTGCATTTGTTATCTGAGAAATAGCCCAGAGGAGAGACCCTAAATAGCCCACAGAGGAGGATTGGCTACTGAGAAAGGTAAGCACCTATCAGGAGGGGTCTCTGACGTCACCTGTTGGCACTGGTCACTCAGGGCGGTCCGTTGTGCCCCAACACCTCCGCATCCAAGATGGCAAAGGTCTGGGACACACTGGAGGAGCTCTGGGCATCTCCCCTGGGAGGTGCTGGTCAGGGGAGTAGTCACTCCCCTTTCCTTTGTCCAGTTTCACGCCAGAGCAGGGCTCTGGGATCCCTGAAACGGTGTAGACTGGCTTATTCAGAGAGGGCACCATCTGTGCTCATCAAAGCATTTCCAGAGGCTGGGTGAGGCTACTCCTCCCCAGCCCTTCACACCTATTTCCAAAGGGAGAGGGTGTAACACCCTCTCTCGGAGGAAATTCTTTGTTCTGCCTTCCTGGGACCAGGCTGCGCAGGCCCCAGGGGGGCAGAAACCTGTCTGAGGGGTTGGCAGCAGCAGTAGCTGCAGTGGAGACCCCGGAAAGCAAGTTTGGCAATACCCGGGTTCTGTGCTAGAGACCCGGGGATGCATGGAATTGTCCCCCCAATACCAGAATGGTATTGGGGGGACAATTCCATGATCCTAGACATGTTACATGGCCATGTTCAGAGTTACCATGGTGATGCTACATTTAGGTATTGATCTATATGTAGTGCACACGTTTAATGGTGTCCCCGCACTCACAAAGTCCGGGGAATTTGCCCTGAACAATGTGGGAGCACCTTGGCTAGTGCCAGGGTACCCACACGCTAAGTAACTTGGCACCTAACCTTCACCAAGTGAGGGTTAGACATATAGGTGACTTATAAGTTACTTATGTGCAGTGAAAATAGCTGTGAAATAACGTGGACGTTACTTCACCCAGGCTGCAGTGGCAGTCCTGTGTAAGAATTGTCTGAGCTCCCTATGGGTGGCAAAAGAAATGCTGCAGCCCATAGGGATCTCCTGGAACCCCAATACCCTGGGTACCTAGGTACCATATACAAGGGAATTATAAGGGTGTTCCAGTGTGCCAATGAGAATTGGTAAAATTAGTCACTAGCCTGCAGTGACAAATTTAAAAGCAGAGAGAGAGCATAAACACTGAGGATCTGGTTAGCAGAGCCTCAGTGATACAGTTAGGCACCACACAGGGAACACATACAGGGCATACATTATGAGCACTGGGGTCCTGCCTAGCAGGATCCTAGTGACACATAGGCAAAAACAAACATACATACAGTGAAAAATGGGGGTAACATGTCAGGCAAGATGGTACTTTCCTACACAACCCCCCCCCCAAAAAAAAAAAAAATGAAGGACAATAAGGCTAACCTTGCCCAGATGAGTCTTCATTGTCTAAGTGGAAATATCTGGAGAGTCCATCTGCATTGGAGTGGGTACTCCCAGGTCTATGTTCCACTGTATAGTCCATTCCCTGTAGAGATATGGACCACCTCAACAATTTAGGCTTTTCACCTTTCATTTGTTTTAGCCAAAGAAGAGGTTTGTGGTCTGTCTGAACAATAAAGTGAGTACCAAACAGATATGGTCTCAACTTTTTCAGTGCCCAGACCACAGCAAAGGCCTCCCTCTCTATGGCAGACCAACGCTTTTCCCTAGGGGTCAACCTTCTGCTGATAAAAGCAACAGGTTGATCCTGGCCCTCAGTATTCAGCTGTGATAGCACTGCCCCTACCCCTAATTCAGAAGCATCAGTTTGTACAATGAATTTCTTGAAGTAACAAGGGCCTGTTTGAGCTCCTCAAAAGCTTTTTGACAGCTAGCTGTCCACAATACCTTCTTAGGCATCTTCTTGCTAGTGAGATCATTAAGAGGTGCTGCTATTGAGCCATAATTCTTTATGAATCTCCTATAGTACCCTGTGAGGCCTAAAAAGGCTCTCACCTGGGTTTGAGTTGTAGGGGGAGCCCAGTCCATGATAGTTTGGATCTTCCCCTGTAGTGGTGCAATCTGTTCTCCACCTACCAGGTTGCCCAGATAAACCACTTTCCCCTGCCCTATCTGGCACTTAGAGGCCTTGATAGTGACGCCTGCCTTTTGCAGGGCCTCCAAAACATTCCATAGGTGGACCAGGTGATCATCCCAGGTTGAGCTAAAGACAGCAATATCATCTAGATATGCTGCACTAAAAGCTTCTAACCCTTGCAGGACTGTATTCACCAACCTTTGAAAAGTGGCAGGTGCATTTTTTAGACCAAAGGGCATTACTGTGAATTGGTAGTGCCCTCCAATGGTTGAAAATGCAGTCTTGGGTTTAGCATCTTCTGATAACCTAATCTGCCAATACCCTGCAGTTAGATCAAAAGTGCTTAGATACCTGGCAGAAGCCAGTGTATCTATGAGCTCACCTGCCCTGGGTATAGGGTGAGCATCTGTCTTGGTTACTTGGTTGATCCCTCTATAGTCAACACAAAACCTCATCTCTCTCTTTCCATCTTTGGTGTGAGGTTTTGGGGCAAGCACAAATGGGCTAGCCCAGGGCCTTTCTGAAGGGTCAATCACCCCTAAGTCCAACATTTTCTGGACCTCTTGTTTAATGCAGTCCCTGACATGGTCAGGCTGCCTATACATTTTACTTTTGACAGGCAAGCTGTCTCCAGTATCAATTGTATGTTCACACCAAGTAGTAGTACCTGGTATAAGTGAAACAAGTTCAGAAAATTGACTTAAGAGATTGACATAGTTGTCTTTCTGTTCAGCAGTAAGACAATCTGCTAAGACCACTCCCTCCACTAAGCCATCAGCTTCAGTGATGGAGAAGAGATCAGGGAGAGGGTCACTCTCTTCTTCCTGTCCCTCATCTGTTGCCATGAGCAGGGTGAGATCAGCCCTGTCATAGTAGGGTTTTAGGTAGTTGACATGAATCACCCTAAGGGGACTCCTGGCAGTGCCCAGGTCTACCAAATAGGTAACCTCACCCTTCTTTTCAACAATTAGATGAGGTCCACTCCATTTGTCCTGGAGTGCTCTTGGGGCCACAGGCTCCAATACCCACACCTCAAAAGGGGAATCTTCTGGAGAGGGAGGGATAGTGGGCAAGGAATTACCCTTTCTACCCCTAGCTTTTGGGAGCACTTGGTCCATTGTTCCAGGATCCAAGTTTACCTGTCCTTTTTGCTTTTTGGCCTGAGCCCTTGTCAAAGCAAAAATATGCCCAGGAATGCCCAGCATTTCTGCATGAGCCTCCAACTCCTCTTCTGCCCAAGCTGATGTCTCCAAGTCATTGCCCAGTAAGGCAATCTACAGGTAATTCAGTGGCTACCACAACTTTCTTTGGACCAGTAACCCCCCCCCCTCCCAGTTGAGATTCACAACAGCCATGGGGTGGCTAAGAGTGTTGTTATGAGCATCAGTCACTTGGTACTGCTGACCAAGTAGATGTTGATCAGGGTGGACCAGTTTTTCTATCACCATAGTTACACTGGCTCCTGTGTCCCTGTAGGCCTCAACCTCAACACCATTAATTAGGGGTAGTTGCTTGTACTTATCCATATTAAGGGGACAAGCAACCAAGGTGGCAAAGTCAATGCCACCATCAGAGACTAAAACAGCCTCTGTGGTCTCCCTTACAAGACCAACCCCAGCTACATTGCCAATAGCGAGCCCAGCTACACCCTTGGATTGGCTATTTGTAGTAGATTTCCCACCACCACTGCTATTACTAGGGGCACTAGAGGTTGCAGTTAGGGTTGTGGTGTTGGGAGGTTTGGTGTTTTTCTTTGGACAAGTGGAGTCACTTGCCCAATGGCCTTTTAATTTACATAAATAACACCAAGGCTTTTTCTGATTGTTTGAAGAGGATTTGGACCCGCCACCCCCAGAGGACTTTTGTGGGTCTGATGAAGACTCAGAATGTTTACTTTTGTCCCCACCCTTGTCAGAAGACTTACCATCCTTCTTCTTGCCATCCTTGTCACCCCCTGTATGAACTTTTCTGTTCACTCTTGTTCTGACCCATTTGTCTGCCTTCTTTCCCAATTCTTGGGGAGAGGTCAGATCTGAGCCTACCAAGTACTGGTGCAACAAATCAGACATACAATTGTTAAGAATATGCTCTCAGCATCAGATTATACAGGCTTTCATAGTCAGATACTTTACTGCCATGTAACCAACCCTCCAAGGCCTTCACTGAACAGTCAATAAAATATGTCCAGTCTTGAGAGGACTCTTTTCTGGTGTCTCTGAACTTAATCCTGTATTGTTCAGTGGTTAAGCCAAATCCATCCAAGAGTGCATCCTTCAAAACTTTGTAATTATTGGCATCACTTTCTATGACAGTAAGGAGCCTATCCCTACCCTTTCCAGTGAAAGATAGCCACGAGATAGCAGCCCACTGCCTTTGAGGGACGAACTGTACCATACAGGCCCTCTCAAGTTCAGAAAACCACTTATTAATGTCATCCCCCTCCTTGTAAGGGGGGACTATCTTATGCAGGTTTCTGGAATCTTGCTCTCTAACAGGATTACTATCTGAAGCACTGCTGCTGCCACCATGGGGAGCTAACCCCATTCTCTGTTTTTCCCTCTCTATATCTAGGGATTCCCTGTCTAAGGCCAGCTGCTGCTGTTTAAGCTTCTGTCTGGTCTCTTCCAACCTCAGCTTTCTGAGTTCCCTTTCCATTAAGTTATCCTCAGGGTGGGAGGCTTGGGAATGTTTGGATACAGAGGAGATGTGGGAATTGGCAGAGAGAGACCTGTCCCTAACTGGCTGGATCCTAGTAACCTGGCCTTTAGGAGTGAAAGATGCCCTACTAATGTGTGAACCTCTCCCACTACCAGTGTCACTAGGTGGCCTGCTAGATATCAGGTCTTTGTAAGAACCCTCCCCAGTATCTTCAGGGAACTCCTCTGAGTCTGACTGGGCAGCTTCCCCTCCTACCTCTTTCTCCTGAGATGGGCCAGACTGGTTCTGGTCACTTTCTAAGAGCAGGTTGAAGAGAAACTCTTTTGTAGGATTCTTACCAATGCTTAAACCTCTTTCCAGACAGAGACCCCTCAAACTTTTGTAGTTTAAACTCTTGTTAGAAATGGGGTCTTTGGTTGACAGTCAGGTTACCCCCTGTTCAAGCAAGGACCCTCACTCTAGTCAGGGTAAAAGAGAATCACCCTCAGCTAACCCCTGCTTACCCCCTTGGTAGCTTGGCAGAGAAGTAGGCTTAACCTCAGAGTGCTAGGTGTAAAGTATTTGTACCAACACACACAGTAACTTAATGAAAACACTACAAAATGACACAACACCAGTTTAGAGGAATAGGAAATATTTATCTAAACAAAACAAGACCAAAACGACAAAAATCCGACATACACAAGTCAAGTTATGAATTTTTAGAGATTAAACTCAAAAATAGCGCTTAGAAACAAAAATGCTTCGATGAGATGTTAACACAGTGTCGTGACGGAGTCGTTCCCAACAAGCCGACACCAGCGGCGCCGAACACAGAGTCGTGTAGACCCCCACGTACAGTACCTTTGGTGAAGAGTGAAAACAAGCCGATGCGCGAAGTCGTGGATCGCGGCGTCTGTGCGAAACGTTGAATCCGTGCACTTCGAGCGGCGTCGGTCACGACGTGGTGCGGCGACTTCCACGGAGTTGTGGACTTCAGCGGGGCTGCTGCGGCGTCGGGCCTGCGAAGAGCGTCGCGTTCCAGCGAAGGTCACGGCGTCAGGTGCAGGCGGCGTTACCGGATTCAGCAGCGGCGTCGGTCTGGAGTCGTCCGAAGTCGAGTTCCTTGGATTCCACCAGCTTTCCTTTCAAGGGCCCAGGGACTGGATAGGGCACCACTTGTCGGGGCAGGAGTCTCTCCAGAGACTCCAGGTGCTGTCCCTGAGACTTCAAACAACAGGAGGCAAGCTCTAACTCAAGCCCTTGGAGATTTCTTCACAAGATGGAAGGCACACAAAGTCCAGTCTTTGCCCTCTTACTCTGGCAGAAGCAGCACTGCAGGAAAGCTCCACAAAGCACAGTCACAGGCAGGGCAGCACTTCTTCCTCAGCTATCAGCTCTTCTCCAGGCAGAGGTTCCTCTTGGTTCCAGAAGTGTTTCTCAAGTCTGTAGATTTGGGTGCCCTTCTTATACCCATTTTAGTCATTGAAGTCACCTTTCTTCAAAGGGGACTCACACCTACTTGTGAAATCCTGCCTTGCCAAGGCAAGGCATCAGACACACAGCAGGGGGTTGGAGCCGGCATTGTCAGAGGCAGGCACAGTCCTTTCAGATGAGAGTGACCACTCCACCCCTCCCTCCTAGCAGAGATGGCTAATCAGGAAATGCAGGTTACACCCCAGCCCCCTTTGTGTCACTGTCTAGTGCGAGGTGAAAAACAACCCAACTGTCAAACTGACCCAGACAGGGAATCCACAAACAAGGCAGAGTCACAGAATGGTTTAAGCAAGAAAATGCTCACTTTCTAAAAGTGGCATTTTCAAACGCACAATCTTAAAATCAACTTTACTAAAAGATGTATTTTTAAATTGTGAGTTCAGAGCCCCAAACTCCACATGTCCATCTACTCTCTAGGGGAATCTACGCTTTAATCATATTTAAAGGTAGCCCCCATATTATCCTATGAGAGAGACAGGCCTTGCAACAGTGAAAAACGAAGTTGGCAGTATTTCACTGTCAGGACATATAAATCACATTACTATATGTCCTACCTTATCCATACACTGCACCCTGCCCTTGGGGCTACCTAGGGCCTCCCTTAGGGGTGCCTTACATGTAAGAAAAGGGAAGGTTTAGGCCTGGCAAGTGGGTACACTTGCCAAGTCGAATTTACAGTGTAAAAATACACACACAGACACTGCAGTGGCAGGTCTGAGACATGATTACAGAGCTACTTATGTGGGTGGCACAACCAGTGCTGCAGGCCCACTAGTAGCATTTGATTTACAGGCCCTGGCACCTCTAGTGCACCTTACTAGGGACTTACTAGTAAATCAAATAGGCCAATCATGGATAAACCAATTACATACAATTTACACGGAGAGCATATGCACTTTAGCACTGGTTAGCAGTGGTAAAGTGCTCAGAGTTGAAAAGCCAACAGCAACAGGTCAGAAAAAAATATGAGGCAGGAGGCAAAAAGACTGGGGATGACCCTGCAAAAGCAAAAGTCCAACAACTCTCATATGTTGCTTGAACAATCTTGGGAGTGGGCTCTACTGAAGACATGGTAGAAAAGGTTTAAGACAGAGAGAGAAAAAGTTTTAGAACTTTTGAAAGTACAGAGAAAAAAACTTTTTCAAACTTTTAGAAAACTTTTAAAAGTTTTCAGAACTTTTCAGAAACTTAGTAGAAAGTTTTAGAGCAGAAAAGTAAACTGTTTTGGTTCAATGTACATATATTTAAATATTTGGTATATGTTTTTCTTATGAAAAGCATCAAATGACAAAGTGGTAAAGCAGTTACAAGTACTTATCCCACCGCTGCACCACCAATGTAGGAGGCTGGCCTGGCTTATAGTGGGTACCTTGTGGTACTTACACCTTGTGCCAGGTCCAGTTACCCCTTATTAGTAGAATAGAGGTGTTTCTAGCAGCTTAGGATGTTAGAGGTAGCTATGGCAAAGCAGCTTAGGCTAAACTAGGAGACATGCAAAGCTCCTATTATACCACTTATATCATATAGCCCTATATCACAAGAAAACACAATACTCAGAGTTACTAAAAATAAAGGTACTTTATTTTAGTATCAATATGCCAAAAGTATCTCAGAGGATACCCTCACTTAGGAGGTAAGTAATATACACAAATTATATGTACACAAACCAAAAACAGGTAAGTAACAGTTAGAAAAGTAGTGCAAACAATGTAGAATCACAATAGGATGCAATAGGTAGAAATAGGCCTAGGGGCAACACAAACCATATACTCCAAAAATGGAATGCGAATCACAAATGGACCCCAGGCCTATGGTAGTTTGTAGAGGGTCACTGGGACTGTAAGAAAACAGTAAGGGAGTCCAATATACCCCACCCCAAGACCCTGAAAAGTAGGAGTAAAGTTACCCTACAACCCCAGAAAGACAGTATAGATGAGATAGGGGATTCTGCAAGAACCACAACCATCAGCAAAACACTGAAGATGGTTTCCTGGACCTGAGGACCTGTAAAGGAAGGGGACCAAGTCCAAGAGTCACAAAAGTGTCCAGGGTGGGCAGGAGCCCACTAAACCCCGGATGAAGGTGCAAAAGGGCTGCCTCTGGGTGGAAGAAGCCAAAGAATCTGCAACAATGGAAGGTGCCAGGAAATTCTCCTTTGGTCAGAAGATGTCCCACGGCGTGCTGGAGGTTGCAGAAGTGTTTCCACGCAGAAATACCGCAAACAAGCCTTGCATGCTGCAAGAGTCACAGTTGAGGATTTTGGGTGCTGCTGTGGCCCAGGAAGGACCAGGATATCGCCCCTTGGAGAAGGAGACAGAGAGGGTGCTCAACAACTCAGAGAGCCCCCACAGAAGCAGGCAGCACCCACAGAAGTACCGGAACAGGCACTTAGAAGACCTGAGGACAGCGGTCAACTCAGAGTCACAAAGGAGGGTCTCACGACGTCAGAGTCCAACTCAGCAAGTTGGGCAATGCAGGACGGAGTGCTGGGGACCCAGGCTAGGCTGTGCGCAAAGGAAGTCTTGGAAAAGTGCACAGAAGCCCGAGCAGCTGCAGATCACGCAGTACACAAGTTTGCTGTCTGGCATGGGGATGCAAGGACTTACCTCCACCAAATTTGGACAGAAGGGCTACTGGATTGTTGGAGACACTTGGACCCAGCTCCTGTGTTCCAGGGACCACGCTCGTCAGGATGAGGGGGGACCCAGAGGACAGGTGATGCAGAAGTTTGGTGCCTGCGTTAGCAGGGGGAAGATTCCGTCGACCCATGGGAGATTTCTTCTTGGCCTCCAGTGCAGGGTGAAGGCAGACAGCCCTCAGAGCATGCACCACCAGGAAACAGTCGAGAAAGCCGGCAGGATGAAGCACTACAATGTTGCTGGTGGTCGTCTTGCTACTTTGTTGCGGTTTTGCAGGCGTCCTGGAGCAGTCAGCAGTCGATCCTTGGCAGAAGTCGAAGAGGGAAGTGCAGAGGAACGCTGGTGAGCTCTTGCATTCGTTATCTGAGGAATAGCCCAGAGGAGAGACCCTAAATAGCCCACAGAGGAGGATTGGCTGCTGAGAAAGGTAAGCACCTATCAGGAGGGGTCTCTGACGTCACCTACTGCCACTGGCCACTCAGAGCTGTCCATTGTGTCCCAACACCTCTGCATCCAAGATGGCAGAGGTCTGCGACACAGTGGAGGAGCTCTGGGCACCTCCCCTGGGAGGTGCTGGCCAGGGAAGTGGTCACTCCCCTTTTCTTTGTCCAGTTTCACGCCAGAGCAGGGCTGAGGGATCCCTGAACCGGTGTAGACTGGCTTATGCAGAGAGGGAACCATCTGTGCCCATCAAAGCATTTCCAGAGGCTGGGTGAGGCTACTCCTCCCCAGCCCTTCACACCTATTTCCAAAGGGAGAGGGTGTAACACCCTCTCTCAGAGGAAATTCTTTGTTCTGCCTTCCTGGGACCGGGCTGCCCAGGCCCCAGGGGGGGCAGAAACCTGTCTGAGGGGTTGGAAGCAGCAGTAGCTGCAGTGGAGACCCCGGAAAGCAAGTTTGGCAGTACCCGGGTTCTGTGCTAGAGACCCGGGGATTCATGGAATTGTCACCCCAAATACCAGAATGGTATTGGGGTGACAATTCCATGATCCTAGACATGTTACATGGCCATGTTCGGAGTTACCATGGTGATGCTACATTTAGGTATTGACCTATATGTAGTGCACGCGTGTAATGGTGTACCCGCACTCACAAAGGCCGGGGAATTTGCACTGAACAATGAGGGAGCACCTTGGCTAGTGCCAGGGTACCCACACACTAAGTAACTTGGCACCTAACCTTCACCAAGTGAGGGTTATACATATAGGTGGCTTATAAGTTACTCAGGTGCAGTGAAAATGGCTGTGAAATAACGTGGACGTTATTTCACTCAGGTTGCAGTGGCAGTCCTGTGTAAGAATTGTTTGAGCTCCCTATGGGTGGCAAAATAAATGCTGCAGCCCATAGGGATCAACTGGAACCCAAATACCTGGGTACCTAGGTACCATATACAAGGGAATTATAAGGGTGTTCCAGTGTGCCAATGAGAATTGATAAAATTAGTCACTAGCCTGCAGTGATAAATTTAAAAGCAGAGAGAGAGCATAAACACTGAGGTTCTGGTTAGCAGAGCCTCAGTGATACAGTTAGGCACCACACAGGGAACACATGCAGGGCATACATTATGAGCACTGGGGTCCTGCCTAGCAGGATCCCAGTGACACATAGGCAAAAACAAACATACATACGGTGAAAAATGGGGGTAACATGCCAGGCAAGATGGTTCTTTCCTACAATAACAGTCTACATTTAAATCATAACCTGCACATTTCCAAATATTTAATCACCAGCTTAGTATGAACTACTGCATACACTTGATGTACACTTAAAAATGACGAACAAAGATATTTACTAACAAGCTGCTCGCTTTTATTGTTACATATATGTAAAACGAATGAAGTTGGTGACACGGATGACATGACATTAATGCAGCATTTAGTTTGTGCAAATGATTGCAGGTGGGCATTACAGCGCTATCTTCTGGGAACTGAGACTCTTGCAGGTCAGTCGCATGGGCAGCCCCGACAGGGGCGTATCTTAGACAGTATGATTGTTCGGGGAGGGGTGTTAGCTTCAGGTTTCCAGACAATCACGCTGGCACACAATGTTAAAATATATTATACAACAAGCAGGGTGCACGAGAGGTGCTTAAGGGGCAGTGGAAAGGGAGAGGAATGTGTATTGGTAGGTGTTCTAAGTGAGAGAAAGTGCATTACCTCCCACCCCTCCCTTGCCTTTTTTCGAAACCTATGAGCAACCTTGCCTCCAATAGATCCCTCCCTTCCTAAATAAATATGCCCCCACCCCTGTTCCTTTTTGTCTTACCTTTAGACTTACCTCTTTCCTCCTCCATGGTGGGGTCTGGGGGTCTTCAGTGCTGGATCTTGGTGGGGTGCAGTGCTTTCTGCGGCGGTCTCCCAGCCTGGCAGCATTCTTGTAGGACAGCGCGTCTTTCTCTCGAACGCGACTCGCAGATGGTGCAACAGAGTCAGGCGGTCTTGATGGGACTGTGCTTCTGGGTCAGCGCCTCTGCCAGACTGAACGCATATGTGGAAGCTGTGTATGGCATACCTGAGGCGGTAGGAACGGGTTTTGTGCCCGTTTTCCTTACCAGTTTGTGGGACTTTGTTCTTTTTTTTTCTGCACCTTGCAGGGTTGTTCCTCTCCCCTGCTCGTGGGTTCATGCTGCTGGTCTCCCAGTAGGGGGGACTGCACCTCTCCTTGCAGAATAACCACCTCTTTGTGAGGTGGTTGCAGGTTCCCTGCCCTCATCTGTTGGGGGGGGGGGTTCCTCTTTGGACTGATGGGACCCTCTCCCTGGTGTTTGAGAGTGTCATGTGGCCTGGGCGTTTGTTCCTCTGTTCGCACTATGCAGGTTGTAGGGTTCGATTCTTGGTCTCTGGAGGTTCCTGTGTATTCTCATCTTGTGGACTGTTCCAGACAGTAAACATGGATCACAGTGTACCCTTGATGTATGGGTTTCCCTCTAGGTGTGTCTGTGGGCTTTTCCTGCTTTATGGACTCAGCCTGAGATGCCTCTCCAGCAGTCGCTGTGTGTGTCTTGGTGGCGGTCTATGTTTCTTCGGCATCAGTGACTCCTTCTACTTCCTCAGGTGGGCTGTTGGTTTCCTGGGAAGTTGTGACTCCTTCTGGCCCTTCAGTGGGACTGCATAGCATTGCTGTCCCTTCATACTGTGGTGATGTGGCCCGCTCTGTTTCCTCACTCAGTCTTCACCCTGTGGGTTTGTCTTGCCTGTTCGGGGTTTTTCTGCTGTGGGTTTGGGGGGTTGTGGATTGTTTCCAGCCCTCTCTCTCTCTCTCTCTCTCCATGTTGTGCTTGTTGGGACGGGGGTCGTTCTTCCTCCTACAGGCTATCCTGTTTGGCTTTTGCCCTTTTCTCTGGGGGCGGTTCTCCTCTGCTACCCAGTGCTTTCTTGTAGCTTTTGGAGTACCGGTGCGCAGGGCACTGTTCCGCCTCCCAGGGCTGGTGTTCTGTCCTGTCAGCTTGCCTTATGCCTCCAGCATGTGGTCCTGCATCCGGCTCGGGTCTTGTTAGTTTGCTGCTGGGCTCTCCCTTCTCCGTTGTCTGCTTTCGCCCTTGGTGATGGTTTTCCTCTTCCTCCATCTGTCCAGTTTGGGTGTGTTTTCCCTCCTGCGGTGTCTGCTTATGAGCCTTCTATGTCGATCCCTCTAAGTCTGTGCCAGTGCCCTCCTCTGAGGACCTCTGGCTCATTTTCGCACTGCGGCTGCCTTAACTTGGAGTTTGAGCAGTTCTTCGCAGGCAATTTTTTTGCACCGTGCTGTGGACTTTGGATTCTAGACTTTTGTGGCATTTTTTATGATGCAGTCTCCCTGTTGCCAGTCTTCGTTGAGCTTGTGGTGGCCGTTCTGGTGGGAGCTTGGTGCTCTGCTCTGTTGGCTGTTCTGGCTCTGCATGTGTGGTGGCTTGCTGTCTTTCCTGGGATGTTTTGCTCACGTCATTTTTGTCCACTTTGCTGGTGGCCTGGTTTTTCCCTCAGGCTGAGGCGGTGGGGATGGCCCCTGGGGTGTTGCCCTTCTCTCCTCATTTGCACTTCTGTTTCTGGGTCTGGAACTCCTTGGGGTGCTGTTCCCAGACCTCTTCTCAGACATTTTGTGGGAGTTCCCAGGACTTGCCATTTGAGGGGGTCTGTTGGGGGCCTTGATGTGGGGCTCCTAGCCTTCATTGTTTCTGTGGGGCATTGCTGGTCTGGGCGGGTTCCTGCCCTTTTCTGTCCGTTGGCCGAGTTGCGTCGGGCCATTGGGCTCTGGCATTTATGGCCACGGACCCCGCCCCTTTGATTCCAGCCTCTTCCCCTGGTTGCGGGCGTCCCGCTGCCTCGGTTCCTGTTTCGGTGGGGTGTTGTTTAGCCCTGTTCATTGGGTTCGGGTCTTGTTAAATACACGTCCATCTGGAGTATCCCTGTGGTGGGGCATGGAGGGGTGCCCTGTTCCTTCTTGTATCTCTTCCTTATGAGAGGTAGGTCCGTTTTGGGCTGGTCATGGTTCTCCAGTGGGTCGATTCTTGGTTTCGGCTGTTCTTTCTTGATGTTTGCTGTACGGGCATTTCTCTCGCTAGTGGGTCTGGGTGTTTCTTGGCCTCCTTGCTCTGCTGGTTGCCTGTCAGCTCGTCCCAGTTGCAGTTTCCTCTCTCCAGTTTCTGCGGTTAACAATTGCTGTTGTGTGTTTCTGGTTTAGTGTCCTTCCCTTTGGGCTCGGGTCTCTCCATGGGTGTTTGCCTTGGGTCTGACACCCCTGGTGGCTTTTCTTCCTGGCGAGGGTGTGTGTGTCCCTTTTTGGGCGATGTCTTGGTTCAGTCAGTCGGCCTGTCGCACTTTGGGATCTATGGCTTATTGAGATTTGTCTTTTTTGGTTTAGTTCCGGACTTTCCTGTGTCCCTGGTCCCTTGGGCTAGATTTCCCCTGGTCTTTCTGGTCAGCTGGATTCTCTGGTCTTCGGGGGCTCTCGTTCTTCTGGTCCATTTTCTGTGGGCGGTACTGGCCCATGGGGTTCCATTGTGGTGGCTGGTGCGGGTGCTTCTGGTCGATGACTCCCAGTCTCCTCCGGCTCCGCTGTTTGTTCCGCTGGCTGCTAGTCTCTCTGGGTGGGGGGCTTGGCTGGTGTGTCGGCGGGTTCATTGGTTCCTAGTCTGGGTTCCTGGCCTTGATTGCTCAGGACGTTGTCTTCTGGGCATTGGTTTCTCTTCTGTCTCTGCCTGCTCTGTGCTTTCAGAAGATGACGTATGTCTGGGCTGCTTTGTGTGGCTATTGCATTCCATGCTCTGTTGGTTTCTCCTTGTGCCCTTGTCCCACCTCCTTGTCCTGAGGAGGTGGTGGTCCTCCTTGTCCTGAGGTGGTGGTGGTAGTCCTGTTTCCTTTGCCAGTGTCTGCTTTGGTGCTGTCGGTTTGTTTGGGCTCTGTCCTCTGGGCTGTGGCCGGGTTTCCTTGTTGTCGTCCTCTGGGCCTTTAATTTGCCTTCCCGTCTTTTCAGTTGGTCCGGCTTTTCTGGTTTGGGCCCGGTGTGTGTGGGCTCTGGTGTTTTTGGTGGTCCCACAATGGCCTCCAGCGTCTTGGGTCCCTCTACTGGTGTGGTTGTGGGATGGTCTGGTGTGGGTTCTTCTGGTGTTTCCATCTCCACTTGGCTTCCCAGCCCTCCCTCTGGGGTTGTTTGGGAGTGTTTTTTGACAGCTTGCCCACTGTCCGGTATGGCTTTGCAGCTCTAGGGGTTCCTGTGCTGCTGGCTGTGTTCTTGCTGGCCCTCCTTTGTTCCCCTTGCGGGCGTTGCTTTGATGTCTTTTTCTGTTTTGGCCTTGTCCCGTATGCTTCCTTTTTGTTGGGTGTTTCTGGCCAGTTTGTTCTGGTTCCCTTTCCCTCAGTCATGCCTGCAGTCAGTTTTGATTCTCCTGCCTGTCAGGGTGTGCTCCTGAGGGCATTTCTTTCTAGCCCATCCTCTGACGAGGTGTGCGTGTTTCTCTGTTTGATACGTGTGTTCTCTTTGCTGTGGTGTCTGATTGGGGTGCCGTCATTCCGTTGTGGGGCTGCGTTCTTTGGGCCTTTTGGTCCTGCTATGGTACTGGTGTGTTCTTCTCCTGCTGCATTGAGTGGATTGTTGCCTTCTCGGGTTCTGGTTGGCGTTTGTGTTGTTGTGTGTAGTTCCTTCCCTGGGTAGTCGGGAGCAGCTTTTGTGCTGTTGGGCTGCACCCGGGGCTGTCTTGCTGGGGCCTTCCATGGTGTGCTTTGTTAGGCGGTGGACTGGTCCCCTGCCTTCGCGTTTGTTTGTTGCTGTTGCCTTGCTGTGCTGGTCTCTTGGGTTACTTGATTGGGTCACGGTGTTCTGTCCTCTGTGCCTCGGAGTTTTCTATTCTGGGCACTCTTTTGGAGTGGTTGTTTGTGACTCAGTTGTCCCTTTTTGATTGCTATGTCTCATTAGTTACGAAGGAAGGCGAGGGAGGGACGGGAGGTAATGTGTCCATTACTTACTGTTAATGGCATTACTCCTAGTCCAACTCACTCACCTTTCTTTGAGTTCCCTCCTGCCCTCCCGGTACGGTTCAACTGAGTGTCTGGTTGGCTTGTTTATGCACAGGAGGTGGAGGAAGTGGGGGGGAGGGCGAGTTTCATTTAGGATGGGAGGGGTCTATGGGAGGCAAGGGAGCCTCATTGGTTACGAAGGAAGGCGAGGGAGTAGGACTGGGAGTAATGCCATTAACGGTGAGTAATGAACGCATTATTTAGTGAAATAACCAACATTTTTTAAGTCTTTCCAAACAGAGGGAGGGAGAGAGTGTGTGTCCGTTTTTGTCTGTGTGTGTAAAAATTCCTGGTGAAATCTTACAGGCACCTTGCCATATTCGACTGAAAGCACCTGCACCCAAATTTTTATTACAAAATGCATTTATTATGGGGGGTGTAACACTTCCCCCCACCCCTCGAAGCTATGCCCCTGAGTCCTGATACTATGAAAACAAATGTCTTGGCCTTTAGTCCTACCGTCTATGCCCAAATATTCAGTGGATTATTGTGGGCAATCTGCCACCTGGAATGGAGTCGCTCGGATGACAGACCCGACATGGGGCCAGGGGAGAAGGTGGAGTGATTCACACCACATCCCTCTTTGGTTGACCTGTGGACGAAAGAAGACGGGGAGGTTAATCTTTAGGCGTTGATAATGCACAGTGTGATTTACAGTGGCCCATACTGCACGTGGGATGTGTACTGTGTAGGGTATTCATACAGTGTACAGGAAGCATCTGCTGCACAGGGGCTGTATAGAGTACAAGAGGCTTATACTGTAAGAAGACTATACAGAAGAGGGATGATCACACAGTATGGGGAATACTGCACAGATGATGTTTAAATGTGATTCGCTACTGTATTACTCAATCCTCATGAACTGTGATTTTTCACGAACCCATTTTTTCACCATACGTTATCGCAATTGTCTTGGCTTTAAGCGTAATTCTTGCTTACTGGCTCTGGGTTGCTGGGTGTTTATTTACAGTTGCTGGTATTACTTATGAGATGATATTGGTTTGATTTTTGTGTCCTCTGTAATCTTTTTCATTGTTTAAACAGTATTTTTTCATCTTTAGAACAACTTTCTTCTGAGTTTTAAATTGTAAAATTATACATGTTCATTATTTTGGTTTGTGGGCATATATCCCTGTTTTTAGCATTATGGTTACTGCTTTTCACTTAATACATCGAAGTACACAACTGCCTTTGATGCATGCTCGATAATTGGCTGTTTTTTCACAAACATGAAAATTGTACAGTGCTTCCATACTACGTATCTAGTGCGTTTCATGATATCAGAGGATTTTCGCCCTGATTTAACACTAAGGAATAAAGTGTCCTCACCTTGATCCTGTGATGTGCCGTGGTTTTCTTCTTCTCATAAATGTGTGATGGGCACAAGGTGGTACCACAAACACTTTCCAGCCTAACTTTGGTGCTACATTAGGGGAACGGAGACCATCCTCTAAAAATCTGTCCACCCAGACTTGTGCCCCGAGTATTCTCACGGAATGAGCAAGTGCCTGGTGTAACGAGGGAAACAAACGCAGAGGAAGACAAACGTAGAGCTTCTAACGGCTAAAAAAATAAAATAAAAAGAATCAATTTGTTTCACTTTTTCTTCTAGGCGAGCGTGCCTGCTAAGTGTGGGTGTGTTTGGACGTCTGTTTTGTTCCATTCCAACCCCGTTCTGTAGTGCACACAGGTATCACGCCATTTTGAAGTTGGAGCTCCTACGCAGTTATATGGGTTGGCAGTCTAACACTAGCCTATTGATCAGTTCATGTACTCCGAGCCTTTGGCTGTGCATTAACTAGTCACGTGTTTCCACTCATATTGTCACTTTCAGCGCCTCAGCTCCTGCTTCATAGCTGGCATGTTACATTATTTTCTATTTCGTCCAGTCTGCCATCTGGTTCTTTTACTGCTTGTCCTGATTTCAAGGACTGGTGTCGCGGTGCCATTAGGAGCTATAACACCAGGAGGGTGTTGGTTCTGTTGCTAACACTAGGTGTTTTTAAATAACGAATAGCTTGAAGGGTTATGAATTAAATTAGTGTCTTTCCAAAACTTTTAGTTGCCTTCTGGCTTTTTCACACCCTTATGTTAGGTGAGTGTGAAAACTGGAATTAGTGGCGTTGGGCAGTCACCTTTTGATGGCTCATATACCCTGCCTAGAAGCCACCAGGGATCCGTGGTCTAGCAAATAAATGCAGCCCAGATGGGTTTGAACAGTAGGAAATATGGGAAGTTGTTTGCGCTTAACAGAACATTCATAAGGCGCAGCACTCCTGTTCAGTGAAACGGTACTGAAATGTTAATTCAAATGTAATGAAATATCGAAATGTAATACATATCGAAGTCTGAGAAGTTCAAAAACCTAATGTACACATTAGAATGTATATGGAATGCATGAAAATATGTCATCGTGTGTACAGTAACACATTGCCCCAAGGCCACACATTTACATCCAACAGAACACTTTTAACAGAGTTCGTCATATACATCCAATAGGTCTCGAAACGCCATATACGCCGCTTCCACATTACCTAAATTATTGGGCAACGAGCGACCTAAACGATGCACAATGAATCAAATAACCCCTTCATCCTTAAACAACGAAATCCAACCTTCACAGATCCATGAATATGACACAGCCTAACCCCGGAAGCTCAAACAGATTCCGGACTGTGGTGTCAACCTCACAATCCATGTAGAAAGTCTTCTGACTGCCCAAATCACTACAAGGCCATACCGGCGTCAGAAGCTGAGCTATACAAATACCAATAACGCAACACAACGGATGATGGGGCATGCTTGAGTAAATGTCACTGACTGTCATATGGTGGATGGGGCATCTTGGGCCACATAGCACTGATAAGCATGGGGAGGAACAGGGACATACCATTTACTGCCAAAGTGAGACCATACCTAAGCACATGACAGCCCCAACTGGCATATGGGAGATACTTGGGCACATGGTATTGGCATATCTGGCCAACTGATGGTACTGGCTGCAGTATGGGAATATGGGTGTGTGGCCCAATTTCTGCAATCCTTCCTCATCTGAAG
The DNA here is from genome assembly GCF_031143425.1 of Pleurodeles waltl. Classification (NCBI taxonomy): domain Eukaryota; kingdom Metazoa; phylum Chordata; class Amphibia; order Caudata; family Salamandridae; genus Pleurodeles; species Pleurodeles waltl. The sequence continues at coordinate 383,563,613 of NC_090436.1, read as the reverse complement.
GAAGTTTCGCCTTTAGCAATATTTGTTAAACCAGCGAGTCATCTTTTTCTCATGCAATGTACACTTGCTTCCACACATAAAACACCACATTATCAGCTTCCACAACTGCTGCATTCACACAGTTCTTTAATGTGCCATAATGCAAAATTGTCAATTTTAATTATATCCTAAGTTGGTACTTGCTGCAGATGTCAAGTCTTACTTCTCTCAAAGTGGACCTGACCTGTTTGGGCAACAGAGCTGAAGACCTTAAAAAACACAGCTGATGACTGCTCCAACGAGCAACACCGGATGAGGGGTTGGCCCAAATGCTGTAAAACTAGAATGTTGACGGTAGGATGAAACAGGGAGACCTGTTAAAAAGATGCTGTAAAAATATTTGCACTACAGTCCTACCACAGAATGCAGAAAGAACATTCAAGGCTTTGTTGTTTTTTTGCTCTACCCCATCAAAGCCAGCTCCTCTGCTTAGGCTTGATCATACACAGACACTGGAAAGGTTGCCCCAGTCTGACATTCCCACAAAGGTGCACTTCTTCAAGGAGGGGTATGTAACTCATGTAATTCCTTTTAGTGGAATCACTGCAAAATGATGCAAAATTACCAAGATGTGTTTGGTGCATGTCACGTCAGAAAAAGGACGTGGGTGACTCATTTTACACTCAAAACTGGCATGAATACTGTCTTGCCAAGTTTACTCCAGCCTAATCATGCCTAGCCCCCCTCACATTTCCTGCCTACTAGGCCCCCATCCAATCCAACCCACTCCAATCTGCTCCACCAATAACCCTTTTTGACTGAATTTTCACTTATTAGTTTCCTATTCTCTGTGTGTTTATTTTTGGTGAGGAAGAGGTGACTGTAATTCTTTTTTGTGAAGTGCCACCTCACCACCATGCTGCCCGGCAGTGCTATAGCATGGGGAAGCAACAGCTGTGGTAAGGGGAGGGTGTGGCACAACATGCGCCTCCACACCGTGGTCTCCCACACTCAACAGCAAGTGAGGCACAGCTAGGCTGACATCCTCATCCTATAACATCAATGAGATCTGAAATCTATTGTGGTGCAAGTGATATACGTATGTTAGTTTAGTATAACTGGCAAATTTCCCTGTTTTTTTTTTTTTTTTACAACAATAGTGATTTTTTTTTGTAAATTTAGTAAATTTCTATGTTTTTTTTTAAAAACATAAGTTCAAATCTTCCTACCTCTCTTGCATATAATTCCACTTCAACCTTTGTTTTTTACAGTGAATATATGCTTATATATATTCACTGGAAAAAACGCAAAGGTTAAAGGAACATTATAGTTAGGTGAAAATGGCGCAAGGTATAGTTAATTTAGAGTAGAAGTAAACTTAGTTAAGATAGCTATCACTGGTGAATATCAGTGGTTTTGTTTGTTTAAAATTGATTGTTTTAATTGACATTTTCCCCTAACTGTAACGTCCCTTTAACTTTAGTGTCTTTTGGTGAATTTCGAAATCTTTTTTTAAAATTATTTTTACTGGTAGGTGCTATTTACCCAGCCACTGGTTAAATAGTGAAATCCCGCTGCTATTAACAAGGCAGCTGGCTAAATAGCAGAGAGTATGCACTGTTTTATCGGCAGTCATGTAAATATGTAGCAAATGTCATTATTTACTCAGCCGCTGACTAAATAGCAGAGACTGTGTGCTTTGGCTGATGGACATGCAAACAGCAAAAACAGCAAAAACAGCTGCACTATTCACTTGGCTGCCAAATAGATAGCAGAGATTATGTACTATTTGTCCAGTAGCTGTGCATATAGCACATAAACTTCACAATTTACTTGTCAGCCAACAAGATAGCATAGAACATGTACTATTTGGGCTACAGGCTAGATGACAGTGATCATGTACTATTCGGCCAGCAATTATGCATACAAAAAATAGACTTGACTACTTATCCAGTTCCGACTAAAGTAATAGAGATAATAGACTATTTCAAGGGCGACAATGCAACAAACAGACTTAACTATTTATTCATCTGTCAACTAAAAGAGTAAAGATCATTGACTATTTCACCAGTTACCATTCAAACACCTAAGAAACTTCACAATTTTTCTTGCCTTCAAATAAATAGCTGAGACTTTGTGCTGCTTGGCCAGTGCCACGCACATAGGAAAGAAACTTCACTATTCACGCGGTCACTGACTAAATAGCAGAGATTATGTACAATTTAGCTAATGGCTAAATAAATAGCAAAGACAATTCGCTATTTACCTGGCTGTTGAAGAATGGCAGAGATTATGTACTATTCAGTTGACAGCCAAGCAAACAGCAAAGAAGTTTCACTATTTACCCTACTGCCGACTAAATAGCAGAGATCATGTACTATTTAGCTGGCAGCCAGCCATGCAAACAGCAAAGAAGCATCACCATATACCCAATCATTGATTAGACAGCGGAGAACATATATGCAGCCATGCAACTATCAAATACAATTCACTATTTTTCCATCCGCCGACTAAATGGCAGAGATCATGTACTATATGGCGGCCATGCAAGTACCAAAGAAGCTACACTGTTTATCCCAACACTGAAAAAAGGCAGAGATGAAGTAGCATTTGGTGACGGAACCTTACAATTTATGCTGTCGCTGATTAAATAGCAGACATTCTGAACTAGCAAGCATGTTGCCAGATATTGACTGAAGTTTCACTGTAGGTTAGGTGCACTTGGTGACTACGGTAGCAGTCAGTGGGGGGAGGGGATGATTCTTAAGATGCTAGGGTATGATGCACCTAATTGGCAGCCTCGAGCTCTTCGTTCCTGTGTGAGTCTCTGCTTGTCCTCTGCAGGCCTTTGTCTGCCTCTGCTCCCACTAGCTTCTGGCAATCCCCGCACGTCTTCGCAATGGCTTAGTCTCTCTAAAACAGTATTTTGTTTCTGTTTCACATACATTCCTAAAAAAGACTGTGCCCATGATTTCCTCAGTGCTTGTTCACTATAATGCTTCAGTCGTTTTGGACTCCTTACCATCCCAGGCTGTCCCTGGCAGTCTCTCTGAATGATGCCTTTTTTTTTGCAAGCACAGGTCCCCTCTGGTCCCTGTTAGTTTCATGGTTGTTCCAGATTGTACCCGATCCCCTACCTCATACTTGGACTCAGTCTTTGTAGTGAAGGTGAATGGTTGATGCAGGAAATGACTATCACTGCAGGCCAACTGATGGCCAAAAAAGCAGTTTCATCCTTCCATTCTTCCCAGATTGTTAAAATGAGCTTGGTGCTCAAACTGGTTATGTAAAACATTTGGCAGCAGCTATTTAGCCAGCCACCGGTAAGTGATTTTTTTCTGCTATTTACTTTGCCACTGGCTAAACAGTAGAAATGATTTACGATATGGCTGGCACCCTGGAAAATAGCAAGGAAACATTGCTATTTACCCGGCTGCTGGCTAAATAATAAATATTCTGCAGTTTGGCCAGCAGCCATGTAGATAGCAAGGAAAACTCACTATTTATCTGGTCATTGTCTGCTTAGCAAAGGTTATGTACTATTTAGCCAGCATTCCAGCAAACAGCAAAGAAACTTAAACTCATTACCCTGCTGCTGGCAAAACAGGAGACATTATTTACATTTAGGCCAGCAGCCATGCAATGTGCAAATAAACGTAATTATTTTCCTGTCTGCTGGTTAAATAGCAGTTATTATATACTATTTCACCGGTGGCCTGGCAAATAGCAAACAAAATTTAAATATTTACCCGACTGCTGGCAGAAATGGTGTATTGCTTGGACAGTGACTTTGCAAATAGAAAAAAAAACTTCATTATGCACCTGGTTTGCTAAATGCCAGTAGTCGTGCACACAGCAGAGGAACTTCAATACTTGCCTGGTTGGTGTCTAAACAGCGTAAATATTGTGCTATTAGGTCTTTTGCAAATTTCCACAGTTGCTTACCACCAGGTAGAATTACAAACAATGAGTGAACATAACTGGCATTTATCTCCTTATGAAAGTTATGGCACTGATGTATTATTATTTCATTTGCAAAATGTGGGTGCAAATGGCACACATACTTTTTGCATATGGAATAGTATTTTACAACCCAAACTATTAGGTGTTTCCCAAAATACTTAATTGTAGGGGGTTCCAGAATGACCTGCCTAATTAATATTTATGAGGCAGGTGCCAATATGAAACCCTTTGTGATTGGCTGTAACCATAGGGATGGTGGCCTGCAAGGGACAGCTTACCAGCATCATTCTAAAATGCATTCTAGAATAGAAAACTCTTTTTGAAGCAGCCCAGGTTCCTTAGGAACTTGTGCTTCTTTAAAAAAGCAAAAAAAGGAAAACCTCTTCCCCAGAACATGGCAACATAACTCCCAAAGTGAAAGGGCTTATAGGGGGACGCACCTTCCCCTTTGCAAAATGGTTATTACATCAACTCAGGGGTCGTTAGCTCATCAATGGCTTGTAGCAGCAACTGCAGTCCTAAACTATCAGTATATTTCTTTCTGAACTGGAAGGGGGAGGGGGCCCCCTTTCATGACTTCTCATATTTGAAATTTAGGAACGATCAGAAACATTATTTTATTAGTTGAAATAATTTTCTAATTCATAATAGGAGTTTTGTGCACAATGGTAAGAATCTTTGTGGTGACAAACCCCTGTTACTTTGTAATGAGTGGCTGCATTTGAGCTAAGAAAATATGTTGAAATGCTGGATTATGCTCCTTGTGTATTTCAGTATACTTTTGCTGCAACTTATGTCCACCCCTACTTATAGATCTAAAGTTTGAATGGTTCTAAGTAATTTTGACAGATATAGCAGAAAATGTCACTCTATTGCACCGAGGGCTGTGACAGAGAAACCTGGAAGGCCCTTTATGGAGCTGTCTCATGCTTCACGCATACTCCTATTCATTTTGGTTTACCTGCAGAGGTGGCTATTACTCCCAAAGCGCCACTAAACAGCTACCAGTTCGTGCGAGACCATTATAAAGTCACAAGTTCAGTCCGACCAAGATGGAGCGCAGGTCAGATACAGGGACCAGGTAAGTCCCACTGAAAAGTTACCTTCTCAGTCTACAGCACCAAGAATCCCGTTTGCGGAAGGGGGCCACAAGGAGCAGGGAAGTGTTGCAAAAGGTTCTAATTATAGCATGAAGAGCAGGCCGGGTGTCATGGATGGTCATCACTGTAGCATGAAGATCCTGTTGTCATTGCAGGCGGTCGGGTTTGCTTCAGCTGGATCTGGGTGCTGGTTAAGGTGGTTGGGAGCCTATTATACCCATGTGGCTCTGAACAGGAGCTCAGAAGACTAGCCCTTGGAGTCACTCTGGGAGTCCTGGGTTCAGGTGCAGGTCCAAATCCTTATGACTCAGGCAGAAGGGCAGCAGGACAGCAATCCATCAAGGCAGCAATCCATCAAGGCAGCAATCCATCAAGGCAGCAGTCCATCAAGGCAGCAGTCCAGCAAGGCAGCAGTCCACCAGGGCAGCAGTCCACCAGGGCAGCAGTCCACCAGGGCAGCGGTTCAGCAGAGTCAAAACTACCTAAGAAACACTGTGCAGATAACTAAAATGTCAGTGTGGCTGGAGGGGTCCAATACGAATCAATGCCTGAAACTGACTCTGCTGAGTGAATAGGATGACATGTGTGTTTATTCAGAGGCAGCAAAGGGAACTCCTCCAGTGACTTACCCAGAAGCACTAGTTACCTTTCTCTTGCTTTCACTGCCCCTTTTCCACAGAAGCCCCATTACAGTGTCTCATTTAATTTACCTCCTACAAGTGTCCCAAACCACTGTGCCCCTGAGCACCATTTGTCTACTGTATGTGTCCCACCCTCTGGGGCCCAGATACCATCTACCTCTCTTCACTCCCTGTCTGCTTCTGCTTGTCGACTGCTGTGGTGTTGCCATGATTGAAATACTAAGCAAGCATAACCCATCTTAAAAAGAAAAGAACTTAGCACAAGGCCTTCAATAAGAAGTAAAAAAAGAGCCCAGTCCTCAAAAATCATCTAAAAGAGGAATACGAACATTAAAAAACACAATGAATTCTCACAAGTGACTAAAACATTTATGTGACATGCTTTAAAACAAAGCTCTCTATTCTTTGTAGAAAGCCAAATACTCATAGACGGCAGAACAAAATAACTGTGTGCCATATTGTGAAGCTCCTGAAATAAAAGTTTGATTCCTACATTTCTAACCTGATTATTAAAAAAACAAATGTTTTTTATTAAAAATTGATTTTACAGTTTTTAAGGATGTAAACAGATTAACTTAATTCCCACACAAACCTTTGTACAAACGACTGCACTTTTGTGTATGCACTTGCATTCAAATACCTCCCACATGTTGCATAGCCATGCATGGCCATCACCCTACCATTTCTTGCTGTCCCTTTTTTCTTCACAGCCAGCTAAACAAAGACCTCTTTCACAGCCACCAGTCAAATTGTCTTGATCAACACCTTTCTTGATTTCTCTACTTTATTTTGAGCGCACTGTCCATCGCCCTGTTTCCCTCTGACCCTTCTTTGCCACTTTTTTGTTAATTGGTTTCCAATGTGATGCCGCCTTTGGCTGTTGTTGGCTAAGCCTGTTGTGCTTTACGTTTCTATCCCCCTGTTGCCTCTCTCCTCCTCCCATCAGTGTCCAAGCATGGTACATTTTAGAGTATGTTACTTGGAATATATATTAATGATCTATTCAAATCTCTCAAAAATGGGTGCCTATTAAGGTTTATGGCTACAAAGCTTATACAAAAGATCTTTGGCCTTCTCCGGGGAACTTGAGAATAACCTACCACCCCTTGCAACATGACTTAAAATATGCTGAAGAAATATTTTTCAAGATTGTCAGGTGCTTGTTTAATAATATCAGCTTTGGTTAAAAAATACTAAGAGGCAGAGACTCTGTACGGCAAGCCTTTTGTCATAGAATTTTTCCTTCTGCAGGAAGCTCCCTAAAATAAAGAGGTCAGTACTTTACGTTGGATTTCAATTCTCCTAGGCTCCTAGAGGAAAATCCAAAGCCTGTTGACTTTCTTTGTCTAAGTTCTAAGCCTCCATTGAGAAAAAGAGTGTTACTTTTTCCTCTTCTGGAATACCAAATCAATTTAAGCTTGAGCGCCGTGCTCGGGTTCTCCAAATCCAAACTCATTTTTTTAGATACAGTACTAAGTTACATTGATCAGATATGTGTTTAGTCTGCTTTTTCAATAATATTTTAAAGTACTAACTCTGTTCTCCAAGATTTTTGCTCGTCTGTTGATCCAGCTTTTTTGATGTCCCCTAAAGCAACTTTGGATTTAAACAAATTATGTTTGGCTACTAACTGTTCTCACAATGGTTTCCTTTGAATATGGGAGTCCAAGTGAAAACAGACCATGCTGAGAAAACAACCTTAATCCAAGTAGCACTCAAGGCACCTGTTTCATTATCTGTTGTTTGTGATGACAGACAGAGGCCCATTATTTGCCATCTAGTTTTCCAGCATGGATATTCGAAGTTTTGCTCTTTGTGGCAGGATTTTCCCCAAGTAGGAGAATTCTTGCGTTTCTGTTTTTTTCAAGGTCAGTCCTGGAAAATCCCTTTACAGATTATTGTTTCATAATTTTTATCTTGAGTATACATTTTTACCATTATGAAAACAGATAGATCACAAATGACTAGTTAACACTTTTGCTTGCAAACTCAAAAGAACAGTTTCTGCTTGTAATATTGTTGCAAATTAGTACATTTGAATATCTATCGTTGGCGATCAATAACAGAGCAGCAGGTCTTCAATGGAAAAGATAACTCAACCACAAGAAAATAGAGTAGGCAATCTCATTTCTGCTTCTGGGGAAGAAGTTTCAATTGTGGTTTTCCACTGCATAAAAGTGGTATCCAAGTGGCAAGTTAAAATATGTGATATATTTGAAGGAGATTGTAAATATTCTTTCAAAATGTTGACAGATTGCCTACTCTTATTGTTTGAATTGCCTCTAAAATCTATCACTCTCTCGGCAATTATTCAAGGTAGAAAATGTTTTGTGCTGTAGAATGAAAACTTTAGCAGCAATTTATTTTCAAAATGTATCCAGAGGATTAAAGAGATTTTGTGAGCCACCTAATATTCTTGATGAGAGTCTATCCTGCCAAGAAGACCATGGCTCATTAGAATATTTTAAGTGTGTCCCTTCAGGATGACCATTCATAGCTATTGTTTGTTCACTATGGCTTATTGTGCTGAGAATGTGATATTTGACCCAATTTTCAATATTACGGTGGGCTGGAACAACCTTTTACTTGCTGGCTGGTCACTAATATACACAATCTTGATACAATTGGGGCAGTGCATTCATAACATACCTACTTAAAAAGTTCACTGGCTGCTACTGCAGGAAAAGTACTCAAAGACAAAGTGTTTCTGCTTAAATATATGTATTTAATTTCACACCATACAAGAAAATATAAAATGACGTGCAATATTATCTATTGCAAAACCAAATCCATTGATTGCAAACAATGTCACACATGCTTTCAGTTTCCATGTAACTCAATTGATATTATGGAGCACAACTCTGTACCTTAGAGTACCGCGCAGCACGTTATGTAGCTAGAATAAATATTTATGGTGGATTCACAAAATTACGTAAGACACAAATCATGCATTCTAAACCTCTGGCAAGTGCCATACAGAATATACAAACATAAAAATTACATTCTTTGATTTACATTTTCAAGTAAGTGTAAAAGTGTAGTATTTACAGTCCACTGATGCTTTTATAAATATAAACATTTATTGTACATAGAGTCTAGCAAGTGGTTAAGGAGGAGGCAGTAAGCCACAAAAATCTTTAGAGGAACGTTTCACTCCCAGCAGGCCCTATCTGCTTTGCTATAGGTTGATCAGTCTAACTCTTCCCAACTATCACATGAAAACAACACAGCCACAACTTCAACTGACTACTTTATGATGTCTAACTTAAGGTGGCTGGTGAAAATGGAGCCACACTAGATGCTGGGTGCAGTGGTTTGGGTTTTGCTTTTGCCCCAGTTGCAATTTTCCTTTCAGTTGCTTTTAAACAATATGGTATGCTGGCATAGCTAAAGTGGCAGTAGTTTATCACTTTGATACAAAGCTTATCACCAACGAACCCGCAGTTGTGCTATCTAAGGAGTGACAATGCCACCAACAGGGCTTATGCTGGTCCAGTTTAGGGCACACAGGGCAATGAACAAGATGCATGGCTAGACACTAATACATATTTTCATATATATTTTAAAAGTGACCAGTTACCATCTATGCCTGAAATTCAAATACCTAGCCATGTGAAGTTAAAGGGCTTACTGAAGGGTTTGTTCATGTAAAATTTGTTTATCACAGGTCACTACAGATTTAAGTCTTGAAACAGTTTGAACAGTTCATATATATGTGTATCAAGCTAAATGAGAATAGATGATTGGAATGGGAAGCTAAGAAGTTTTTAACTGATTCATTCATAATTGCTGCCTCCATCTTCCTTCACATGTCACTATCATTGGATACTGCACCACCCACTAAACTAGATTCTTCAAAACACTATTTAATCACACATGCAGTGTAGGGATTGTGTAAATATTTCAATTTGATAGTCCAAGGTTGCTGCTTGGCCATGAAAGTACATGTTTCATAACAGAAATCCATTATCAGAAAGTTAAAAATAAATTTAATACATTTAAGAGTACGGTTTGTGAGCGTGTACAGGTGACAGAAAGCAGCAACTAAGCAACTTTATATTTCAATGAAGCCAGACATTTGGCTCACCTCTAAGACAGCAGTGGAATGACAGCAACAAGATAAAAGGTTACAAGTCAACATTGTTGGAACAGACACTGCCTGCCCAAAGTAAGAAAGGCAGGAATCAACCCTATTAAGGTAATACACTATTTGGTGTGCTGTCAGGGTAAGTAGTTTCAACATTATTTATTTTCTTTCATTTCTTCCATTCTGTATTACTAAAAATAAACATCAATTATAACATACACCCAAGCAATCAAAGAGTTCCTTTAAGGGACATATTAAGAAGGGCCTTCAACTAACAATACATACTGAAATTCAAGATGAAGGCGATGTTAATAGTTAAAGTTCATTTGAAAACAAGAACTTTGAAAAAAGAAAATGCGGGAATAAAGACCTACAAATGGTAAGTTTCTACAATCAAGCCATTACAAAAATATCTATCTACAATAATATTGATGTTTGAAATTCCATAACGTGGACAAACTCACTTTCCTTTCAGTTGTGGAACTGAATTCAGTTTATATTCTAAATTCAGGTCAGGGATATGTAAAGGCACATGCATCATAGTGTCAATATATGCATGCAAATACTTTTATTGTTGTTTCTGTTGTCTGATTTTCACCTTACACAAAATTGTTGACTAAATATTAAAAAAATAGTGAAATAGTGATGTATGGTCAAGCACAGCCACAAACCGATCACATATTTGCAGCAGGTGCCCAGAGCCACTAATATGATAACACTGTGTGTGACCAATGTAAATTATGTAATGATGGAATACAGTCTAATCATTCTTTTGGTATGTGTCATTGCCATGTATTAAAATGAAATATTATGTTTTAATTTTCTAAAATGTTTCACTTTCTTCTAGCTGAACCCTGGTAAGCATCCAAGGTCATTTTGGAACTCATCAGCTGTGTGTGGATATTGTTTCAATACATGGCCAAAATTTCACTAAAATATGTCCATGGATTGGATATTAGAAATCACCACACCCTCTCGTAAAAATATCTGGACTTTGAAATCAAATCACAATATTATCATGGGGGAGGACACATTTAGTCATATTCAAACAATTATTTTGAATTGTATATCACTGTTACGTAAAATAATAATTTAAGTCGTGTCTATTTTAAGATAAAATGCAGCAGCCTCTTGTGGAGTTCCTAAATGCCCATGGTCTGCATGACTCATTCATATCAAGTGGAGGCAGGGGAAGCAGGCTAATGTGAGACTCAGTCATGCCATCCTCACATAAACCATTTGATATCAGGTGTGTGCTAGCATTTGATAGGCACAAGATGACTGCAGTTTAAATTCAGTGCAAAAGGATGAAATAAAATAATGATGAACAGAGTTGGTCTGCTGAAGCCTAATTCTAAAGACCAGCCATCGGAAAGCCCCTTTCAGCATTGCTCAGATGATAATCGGTGCGTTATAAGACAAATACAGTGCTTCATTTTGTCTGCATATAATTAAACATCAGCTGTCTGACCAGTACACCAGTGAAGGCACTAGTATTATGCCCTACACCTATATAACTTCTAAAGAAAGCATTGCAGCAAAGAACTGTGCAATACAGTTATCCCCCCACATGGATACCTTTCTATAATGACACTTTTGACACCTGATGAATTGAATCTAGACAGATTTCCTTTAGTGTTTCCAAAGTAGGTATGCTGTTGAGGTATCATATTTTTACAAAGATTTGGTTACGCATTACATTGATTTACAAAATACATACATTTCTTTCAGCCTATAATCTTTAAAAAATACATTCATGAAATGCTCACTAATTATTCGTAGGAAATGGTCACATTCATGTATTCAGGGTAGGAGGCTACCATTTTAATACCCAATGCTTTCCATTACGTCAACAACTGGTAGAACAATTACTAGGCAGTAAGACTGGAGTATTTCTCTCTTCCTTGTACTAACATCAAAACATCTAGAAAGTATGGCATAATAGACTAATGCTTCGCCAAACTGCAGAGCAGTATAATCCCATTCTGCTTCCTACAAAAAAAAGAAAAGTTAACACAAATTGCCCTTAAGAGCTGTATAAACTCACTCAGAGACTCCCTACATTTACAGCCCTGAGGAAGCGGCCTTTGAACTACTGCTTGAAAAAATAGCATTTGAGCTGCTGCAAGCATCACTGTTAGAGCCCGTGACAGTATCATAGTGCTTCGCTTTTGGGAGATGTACAGTTCTTTTTGTGCACTTTACAGTATGGACGAGGATCTGGAAGATGGCAGAATACTATTCAGGCCGCTGGGAAGACTCTAATACAATAACACAGTAAGAGAAAAATAAGCAGGGCATACACCTAGACAAGCATCTAGTACTAATACAATAGAATCAAATACAGTGAGAAACAGTGGGGTGCACCTAAAGTAGTAGCTACATACAGCACAGCTTTGAGACAGTGTATAACATCTCTCATGCTTCAGAAATTTCCAAGCTGTTTTTAGAATTCAGCGCAAAGGAAAAGTTTCCTAAGGGTTTGTAGAACAGGCTGAAGAACAAAGGTAGGCTATAGGAGTGGGTAATCAGAATGGAAAGAAAGCATCCTCCAGTAGATGCCCCACCCACTGGAAGTGCTGCCTACAGTCAAAAATATAAAGTGGTAAATTCAAAACAACAAAACCCATTAGGAGCAACTAATCAGGAAGCAAAAGATACACCGAATTTCCCCTTTTTTAAAAAGGTCCCAAGAACATCCTTACATAGGTCTTTCATGCTAAGAGTAGGCAAGACAAAGGTGGTACTCATACAAACAAAGAAAATAGCTCTCTTTCACACACACTAGTCTACCTCACACCTCCATAACCACCTTTCATAACAAGCTCACAGAACATACACTGCATGTGATGCTCATCAACACACATTCTGCAGCATGACAAGTAAATGATACCATAGATACCAAAATAACACACAAACTAGATGATCTCTTCGTCTCAGGAACCTGACTTAACACCATGCACATAAATAATAATCTAGCTTCATCTGGATACCACATTCAACACTATGGTCACTCACAAGGCTGGAGATTGCATTGCAGCCATCCACAAATCTATGTGGCCGTTCAGTCTCCTGGATCAGTCATTGCTCAAATCTTTTGAACTCCTTACATACCACTTCACACTATCTGGAGCCCAGACAGTAATTTTCCACCATGTCTGAAGACCTTCTGTGACCCTGCTCCAGCTTTAATACCAAAATCTCATATAACATCACCTCAACCTAAACATTTGCAACAAAATTTTACTTTGGATCTCCACGTCCCCCGGGATGCAACCATCAGTAATATGGAAAAGGCACTCCTCAGCCTTAGGACGGCCTCTAACATTATACAACAGATCTCACGCCCCAGTCCTCATCCAATGTGATACTCTCCTCCTGGCCCACCTTTCGCTACCATCCAATCGACCCCACAACGACCTTCCATTTGAATCACGCTAAATGTACATACTCACTAATATAATGGCTCATGTTTTGCAAGTCATAAGACCACACCCATCCTTTGGAGTGCCTTTCAGGGCCGTCACACTCAACCACAGACCTACTAGTCACATTTGGAAGGGGTAGACCAAATAGTACAATACCTGCAACCTTTGTCCACAAACTACTGACTATATGGAAATGTAGCAGATACCAAACTACAAAGACCACCCTCGCATGATTCACAACAGTGGCCTCACCATTGACTAAACCCTTTGAATTAGAAAAAAAAGAGAATAGAAGTGATTGGTGACCTTTTAACAAAATTACTGAAAGTGCTGGCCTGAGACAATTAATTTTTCAACACTAAAAAAACACCAATTACCTTATGCCCATTCTAACTGTCCCTGTTTGTTAGATAACTCTCTGCTTCTCTGCCAACCACAAATATCAGGTTAAAAGAAGAAGCTGGCCAGTATCCAACACAAGTCCAATATTTGTAAAAATCCACACTAAGAAGAAAAAGATCTTACACAGATAGTTAAAACAGTTCCTGCACCAATCTCTTGCAACTGTTTAACAGTGTGTTTAATAAAATTATTTGCAGTCACTTTTAAAAATGTAATACTTGCTTGAAAAACTAACTAACTTCGTTTGACTAGTGTCATTTAATGGTGACAGAAGTTGCAACCGACTGATTTACTATGATGCTGGGTGGTGGTGAAAAGGTTTATTTGTTGTATTCTTTTTTATGTTTCTGCTATTTATGGTACTGACATTCACATTACGCCCAATATGCCACTGCATAAAAGCAAGTTCAGCAGTCTGAGGATGAATGCTTCAAACTGTTCTGAGGTTTTAATTGCAGACTGAATTCTGTTCCAGCCTGAGAAAATGCGCTATAAATATGGTGTATTGGTATTGTCTCATTTTATGAATGTGTCAGCTTCAATGAGTTGTGGGACAATGTTCGTGGTCGTAGATGGTCATGTACAGAGGGCTGAATTCGGGATGAATGGCAGAGTGTTCTATTTTTAAAGGCCCACTCCCTCACAAGTAGAGCTTGGACTAGGATGGTATCAGCTCATTTGTAAATGCAGTAAAGAATATGTTTCAGTTCACCTGCTTGAAGCAAGATGGGAGTGCTTAAAAGTGATAGTATAACTGTGAGCATTGCAGACATTTTTCCAATTTATGGATTCTTAAAACCTGTTCAATGGTTATAAACGATATGCAAATGTTTCTCTCTAATTTGCAAGATTTAGAAATGCAACTCAAAATTCAATAGTTGAATGATATGGATTGGTGCATGATGGCAGAGACGTTCACTTATGAAAGCCAGAGCCGTCCACAAAAATGGGTCAAGATATGGGGATGATGGAACGCCCATAGGGTGGGAGGAATCTATGTACCTCCCTCACTCTGAACTCTGCCACAGCGTTGAACCCTGACCAAATATGATCCGACTGTGTCAGCAGGCAGGAGGGGTGGGTGAGCGCTATTTGCTTGTTAAGTGATATTGTGGCTATCCGGTTACCACTTGATTTTTCACTGATGGTATGTATTTTCTGCGTTTTATATGCACTTGTTATGTTTTCAATAAAAATTACTTATTAAAACAAAATCACTGATCGAGATCAAAATTCACTAGTCCCTCTCATCATGGATCTGGAGTAACTATACATTTGTTACAACAGACAGGGGAACTGCTGTCTTTAACACTTTGGACTTCCTGAATGCCATCACTGTTACTCACCAAGTAATATTCAGAGAGAACAACAAGATCACCCTATTGCATCAGGCAAAGAAGGCTGCTGCACGGTATGCGAGTCACACTGAGACCACACTGACTTCACTCGGCTCACAATACATTGGCTGCACTGTGGCGAGGTGCTTATCCAGACTTTTTTGTTGTTGTTTTTAGTAATTTCCACGTCATTTGAGATTCCCAGATTTTAAGCACGTTGGTGCACAAAGCTTCTAGAACAGTTTTCACACATCCCTAAGTCTTTAAAAAGGGGTTGGCATTATTTTTCTTTCAATAACTATCCCAAAGAATCAACATCAGACTTGTGTTCATTTTGAAGATCATCAATTACTTACACTGATGGTATAATAAATGATACAAGGTTATTTGCAGATGGACAATAGGCTAGATCAGAGTTTGTGGAAAAGCATTCACCCTGAACGAGGAACAAAGGGGGATCTGGTAGCTCTCTCCATTTTTACCATCATTCAGGATAGATACTGTAGAAAGACTGAGCATCCGAGGTATAGAAGACTGGATTGTGGAGAAGCAGGCGGTGAAGGGACAAGGGACATGGATAGCATAAAAAGCCTGGATGCACAGTAGCTCCAATTAAATTAAGATGCGAAAACAACGGGAAGATGGGAAGAGGAGGGATGCAAAACAGGGAAAACTGAGAGGTGAAGAGGGTTCACGGGTGTCTCCGAATCCTTTGACAAAAGAAAGTGGGTTGAATACGAGAAACTCACGAGAGAAAAACTAGGGGCCGAATAAGGTATGTGTAGGAAAGGGGTTGAGTGAAGGAGAATGAGAGACAGGGTCTCGTCTTAGAATGAGTAAGAAAACAAAAGAAAAAGAAAAAACATACAAAAAGGATATCAATGAAACTACTGAAAGAGCACTGGCCTGAGAAGTGAATCAACCAGTGTTGAAGCAAAAATAATGTCATTGAGATAAATGAAAATGGATCAAGTGATCAAAGCTGTGGAGCTGAACAAACGTTGCCGGGGATGGAGCACTTTCATTAAACCTTTGGATTATTCATCCTGAGTGCGCGTGACTCATGGTTTCTCTGAGCTTATGTTTGTATGTATGGCTGGGTGCAGAACGGTGAACTTTGTTGGTATATATATATATATATATATATATATATATATATATATATATATCTCCTTAAAGAACTCAATCTCTGTACAACCAGCAGAGAAGAAGAAAGGAGCAGGAGAAGTGCCTATCAAACAAAGTATACAACAGTATAGCTTAAATTATCAACCGTTAACTTGACTGCAACTCACTCAAAAAGCGAACTTCAACAACCCATAAAATAATGAAAATCAAGGAATGTAACTCAAAAATGAAATATCTAAGCCAACAAAAATATGGTCAGTCATTGTACCATGGAAAAATAAACTGTGCAAGATTAAGGCATTAAATACAGTTCAATAAGTTTCATTTGCATCCCTTTGAACCTTATTCTAGTGTGTGGTCAAAGAGGGCTCCATGTTCTCCGATGAAGACCAACAGCAAAAGACAGTGACTAATCCTCTGTGTAGGCTCTCCAGACCACGCATCTATTTTAGGGTTTTCCGACCATCTGTCGACTCTAGTTTCAAGTAAAGACTGGTCACTGTGTTCAGTTGTTTAAAAGGCAGAAGCTGCAAAGTCTCAAGGCGACAAGTGTTGTGGTGAACTGTTTTCGTCCCCTGTTGTAATGGGCTTTAGTGTGGACAGCTTTCGAGGGTGAAGCTGAGGACTTCTTCGAAGATTGTCATCCATCTGTAACACAATGAAAGTTTAATGAGAAAAGTTTAACAAGAAACACCACGAACTTCAACAACAACATACCCATGCCACATTATCAGTGATCACTGTCAAGGATCTTCATCAGTATTTCACAAAAACACAAAATCATGGGTTCTATAGTTTCCCACTTTCTATTGCTTAGGGTTAATATTTTCTTTTCTCTCACGTCTCACTATTATGCCAATTTATAATATATGGCAATTTAAATTTATGAGAATAAAATATTGTTTTCAGGCTGAATGGGGAAGTAGCTGGTATATATACTGTGAGTAAAACTCTTGTTGTGTACGGTCTGCCCGTTTTCCAATTTAACAACACTGCTAGAAATGGGGGCTGTTGAGACAACAGAAAAGTGTTCAGCAAGTTGTTTCCTAGCTCCAAACAGAAAACACCTCAAAGCAAGTGGGAGGTTGCAGGGCCATTCTTCCCTGCATTGCCACATGGAGGCAAAGGAAGGGCAGGTTGTTGCAGAGCCACCTTAAGGACAAGAGAAATAACGAAAAGCCAGGTGCTATTTCACCATATTTGTCCACCTGTCTTTCTGGTATCAAACCAAGGGAAACAGCAGTCATCGGAATGCCCTAGATAGCTGCTGTGGCATCTTTAAAGACCACCCTTCTTTGCCACATGTATCTGGAGACAAAATGAGAGAACTGTGATGTGTTCACTGTGCTTCACTAGCTGATTTCCAGAGTAGCATTGCAAGTGTGTATGAGCATACCGAGCTTTTCTCTCACCGTATAGGATACACTTAGAGATCATTTTACCAGTAAGTACGTGACATCAGCAGTGACATCACACATACCTCGTCACACTACACATTACACCATTGATGACATACCTGAAGGTGGTCAACACCTCAACACCCGAGAACGCATTGCGTTCAGGCTCTGGGCAGAGGTTGGCCCTACACAGGAATGGTGCTGAGTGGTAGAGGTAGCTCAGACCAACCACCCCTTTGGCCACGACCAATGGGCTCTGGCCACAAAGCAGAAAGTAGGAGCAGCCCTGCAAATAACGCTGCACTCAACATCTCTACTCCAAGGGCTCACTGTGCACAAGTATTGACTTTGACCATTGTGCTCTGAGTGTAGGACCTGCCTTCAGCACCTCTACCTCCAGTGTCAAGTGGGCATGGCCTTGAACTGTGTTAATAAGGTCAGGGTGACAAGCCTGGCCTTTGGCCAGGCCTGGCACAACTGATAGCCACAGTGCTCATTTGTGATATAATGTGTAAGGATTTCAGGAGAGTATGGGCGGGTTATGTTTGCACAGCTCACCACAGCTGATGACTCAGATTTTAAATCGACCATACTATCTCAATAACAAACATTTATTATGGGAATTTCTTTTTTTTATTTCTTTTTTTTTAAAAATAAAACACAATATTTTCTCCCTTATGTTCAGTGAAGTACTCTTGATCCAACTAGCAATATCTCCCAACGCATCTTTCTTGGGAGCTTTGGTTTATCATCCTCCTTGGCCTTGCTACTCATTTTAGATTGACTTCCTAGCCCTTTTTATCATGGAATCATCTAACTTTCTTATCATGGGAGACCAGCCGCATCTGCCTGACTCTGCTTCTCTTCTTGACTCTAGCACTGCAGTCCATTTGTCCAAAGGTCACAGTGTGAGTGCCCCTTGCCTACCCAGTGTGGTGCTCACCATAACAATGCAGTCCCATCATCATTTAAGACCACCAGATGTTGGTCTAAAATCCTTACATATCAAGTTTATCATGCTCTTTCTTCTTCCTCATTCTGGATTCCGTGAATTCCACGAAGTGCACTAAACTTTAACTCACTGATAGCCAATGATCTCAATGAGGATGCCCATCTCAAAAAAGTTATGTCCTGTCATTCAAGTCCCTAAGCCCTTTGTTATTACTCCGAGTTAAGCTGCTGTAATTGCATGCACAATGCAATAAAAAAGCACCTGACTTACTGCCCAGGGGTGACACAACGCTATCTGGCAAAACAAAATACATTAGTAAGTGCCAATTTTATGCATCCCTGTATTCAAGACTCCGAACAATCTGCTAAAGTAGATTTTGGTAAAGCGAAATCTGGCCAATCATGTATCCTATCAGTCCGATATAAAACATTCATAGCATTTTAGCCCTTTATACTATATGCCCTCTTGCTTAATTAATTTCCTCCTGTCAGCATTCAGGATGTGGTTACTCTATGTAAGTCTACTAAATCAGACAACCGTTCCATTCCTTTCCCAGTACTTTTGCTTTCTTCTTCCTTAGATGCATTTGCATCTGACCTTATGGAACAATGCTTCTTCAGCCTCCACAGTAGTGCCCACTGCCTGAAAAGAAACCCTAATGGAGAGGGTACTAAAAAAAAAACCTTTGGCTGACCACGCAGTACTTCATAGTTTTTTGACCCATCTCAATACTTCCTTTTCTCACTAAAAGTTTGGAAAGCGTAAATTTCTAGCTTTCCACTTGAATCTATGAACATTTTTGATCTGCCCCAATCTTGTTTCAGATATCAACACAGTAATAAGTCATCTCTCCTTGCAATGCTGAATGAACTTAGGATGACCTCAGATCAGGGCAGCACAATTGCCTTGATCCTATTTGATATTTCAACAGCATCCATCAATCAGTTTTCTGCAATGGGAAAGCTCCTGCATTGGATACCTTTGTTAATTCTTATCCCAACATGCCCAGACTGTTAATCCTCCCTCATTTCAAACTTCTACCAAGATCGTCACTTACAGAATCACATGTGGTCCCCTCTCAGACCCACTGTTTCAACATATTTGTCACCTCCCTAGCACATCTAAATTGCTCTCATAGGCTAATAATGATGCACTCAAATTGTCACCAGCATGGAAGAACAATGAGCTGTGCTCAAGCCACCTTCTGATCCTGTTTTTTGACAAAGCTCACAGGATGACACTGAAGCTGAACTTGGATACCACAGAGGTACTTACTAAGGGAGACCCTCCTTCGGCATGGTCTACTTTATGGTGGCTAACCTACCTTGATGCCCCTACAAAATCTTACCACAGAGTCAAAAGTCTTGGTTTCTGGTTTGACAATCATCTCTTTTTCCACCCAGATTTCTCAAGTGGTTTCCAAATGTTTTAATTCTATCAGTCTTGTCAGCACAGGGATGGCTTTAGAGCTGGTTGTGCCGAGAGCAACAGTGTTTGCTGGCGTTCCTCACGGACCATTTCCGTTAAGGATTCCCTCACTACCACGTTTTAACTATACCCCTCAAGTTTCCATAACACTCTCTTTCACATGCGTTTATTTTGTTTTATAGCGCCACTCATGCCAGTGTAGGGTGTCAGAGCATTTTACATCCCACACACATACACAGAGCCAATCATGTGTAAATCAGTGTATAGGCAATGTTACATAAGACAGAGGACTGCAAAGTGTCAAGTCATCCATACTAGTAGGCAGTATAGTTTGAGTGATTGATCCAGAAAAGCACAAACTCAGAATTTAAAAGGAAACACCATGGTTGGGGTGAGGAGGGGGCTCGCTAATAGAATTGATTTCTACCCAAATTAACCCTTTCTGCTACGTTAGGATAATGAAAGACTGGGGAACATCCTAACACTCTAATCTATACTTTGCAGTTTGCATGCAGCTCTTTGATGACAGTTAATAGCTCACTATTCTATATTAGGATTCTTACTTATAAACTGCAAATAAGAAAGGATCTGTCTGACAAAAGCAGCATTCCACTGACCTATTTACATTACATGCACTTTGTGAACTGCATGGTACAATTTCTTTGCAGCAGGCATATTAACCCTCTGTGCTACCTTGCCATGAATCAAAACATCCACTACTAGATAAACTCCTATCTCTCTCTCCAAGAAGAAGGAATAGTTTCTTACCTGTAACTCCTGTTCTCTCATAGTGGAATCTCCACTGAAGTCATAAGCACTGAACAGTCCTGCTCCACAAATTGGTACCCCATAGCACTTTTTCACAATATATCTTCTTAAGTGTAAATGTTTGTCTTTCTTCAGGAAGGCCTGCAGTCACTTAAGAAAGAAAAATATTATGCTGCCTATAGGATTAGGCTACAGGGGCCCAACTCTTCATCTTGTAGTTACAAAAGGGTCCAGGAGAACTGTATATGTATATAAATTAATTATGTTTTTGTAAAGCAGCATACATCTCTTTCACAAACCATTTTTAATAGAGTATAGAGATAAAGGAGAGCAGGACAGTGTAGCCCCATAGATGGTCATTATAAGAGTTAAAAATAGAGACTTTGCCTTTAAGAGCCTATCGACCACCCATAATGTTCAGCAGGTGACAGCTGCTTCAGTTTTTTTTTTAGGCGATGTGTGAATGATAGCTAGATCCCATGGTTAGCCCTGTCCAGTCCACTGATGAGGAGGAAGGGTTTCTTATGACTTCAATGGAGATTCCCCTACGAGAGAACTGGAGTTACAGGTAAGAAACAATTCCTTCTATTGTAGGGGATCTCCCTTAATAGTTATAAGCACTGAATAGAATAGCAAACCCAAATCCACTAAGAGCTGTAGGAAAAGACCAATGTCGAAGAAGGGAACCATCTAGGCAATAGATTTCTGAGGGAGGGCTGTCCTACTTGAGGATCTGCCTAGCATCAGAGTACAGACAGTAATACTTGGTGAATGTGTGAACAGACCTCCATATGGCTGCTTTGAAAATCTCTGCAATTAAGATATTCCTCATTAAAGCAGCAGTACCTGCTTTACCTCTAGTGGAACATGCTTTAGGACTGGCTGAGAGTGTCTTGTTAGCTTTCTGATAGCATAACAGGTTGCAAGATACAATCCATCTCGAAATGGACTGTTTGGAGGTGGCTAGCCCTGTATGGATCGAACCATAATTGACACAAAATTGGTCAGATCAGCGGATGTCTTGGGTTTCATCAGGATAAAACTTTAAAACACTCCTACCTTACATCTGCATCTAGAGAATGAAGTGTTCTCTCGAATAGAATAGAGGGACTCTGAAAGAATCTGGGTAGTGAAATGGTTTGGTTAACAGGGAAATCCAAAATAACCTTAGGTAGGAATTTCGGTTAAGTCCTCATGGCCACTTTGTTAGAGTGGAATACTATGTATGGCTCATGAGAACATTATGTTTGGATCTCGCTAACCCTGATGGGTGATGTTATTGCCACAAAGACAAGCAGTTATCCAAGAGAGATGTTACATGGGTGCCTTATGAAAGGGCTCAAATGGGTCTTGCATGAGTTGTGAAAGAACTATATTGAGCTCCCAACAAGGTGAAGGACACTTACCTGGAGGGAAAACCTTCTTTAACCCTTCTAAAAAAATCCTTGATTACAGGGATTTTGAAAAAAGAGGTTTGTGAAGGACATGTTCTGTAGGTAGTAAGAGCTTCCAAGTAAACATTTATGGAAGAAAAAAGCAAGCCAGATTTTGCCAGATGTAATTAGTATGGAAGAATGACATCATCTTGGCAAGTCGTAGGGTCCACATTCTTGGAGGAACACCAGATGCTAAATCTATTCCACTTTAAAGCATATGCTGACCAGGTGGGCGACTGCGTAGCCTCCTTGAAGATCTCCATGCAGTCTTGTGGGAGGTTCAAATGTCTACACTGCACTAGATCAGGAGCCATGCAGCCAAATTCAAGGAGGAGAGGTTTGGGTGTACCATCTGGCCTCCCAATTTCATTAGAAGGCATAGCAGCTTGAGATCTGGACGCTCTGACCAGTGAAGCAGGTTCATTAAACCACTAACTAGGCCACTCCGGACCTATTAGGACCATCCTGGCTCTCGAGTGGGCCAGCTTGATGAGGACTGCTAGGATCAGGGGTATCGCTGGAAAAGCGTAAATAATTTTGCCTGCCAAGTCTATCCATTGGGCATTCCCCAGTGTCCCTGGTTGGAAATATCTTGAGGCAAAGCTTCAGCATTTTTTGTTTTCTGCGGTGGCGAACAAGTCGATGGTTACAGAGCCTCACAACTGGAAGATGTTTTGTACAATGTCATCGTTTAAGACCCATTTGTGGTTTTCGTGCAGAATTCTGCTGAGAGTGTCTGCCTGAGCATTTTGGACATCTGGAAGATGCATTTCCGTGTTCGTCAGGTCCCTGGCTATGAGCCATTTCCAGATTGATTGGGCCTCATGTGACAAGGGTCTGGACCTCGGTTCGCCCTGCTTGTTGAAGTAGTACATGGTGGTTGTATTGTCCATCTGAACTAGCAGGGGTTGGGTTTTCAATGATGGATTAAACGCTTTCAGCGCCTGATGGATTGCACGTAATTTGAGGAGTCTGATGAGCTAGCTCATTTCTCTCTGTGACCACTTGCCTTAAATACATGTGGGCTCCCCATCCTAGTAGTGATGCATCTGTCACCATAGTTTGAGGAGGTACCTGCTGATGAAAGGGCATTCCTCGAAGCAGGTTGACTGGTGAGCACCACCATTTAAGGGATTGCTTCGCATGAAGTGATAGCCTTATCCTGTCTTCCCACTTGCCTGTCAGTTGGTCCCACTCGTCCTTGAGACATTCCTGGAGAGGGCACAAGTAGAGACGAGCATTCAGTGTGAGGAAGATGCAGGAAGTCATTCAGCCAAGAAGAGAGGATGCTTCACTCACCATTGGATGAGAGACTTCCATGAGAGAATGACACTTCTGAAGGATAGATAACCGTCTCTCCTCTGAAGAACACATTCTTGCCTGTATTGTGTGGATGGAGGCTCCCAGAAAATGCAATGTTTGGACTGGAATAGGTGTTGAAGTGATGAGGTTGACATGAAGGACCAACTGTTGCTGTAAATAGCAAGTCCAGTTGAAATGCAGCTTGGCTTCCTGAGACGTTAACGCCTTGATTAGCCAATCATCTAGGTAAGGGTAGACAAAGATTTGGTGTTTCCTGAGGCTGGCAGCTACTACTGCCATGCACTTGGAGAAAGTTCTGGGTTCTGACTTCAGGCCAAATGGAAGTACTTGGTACTGATAGTGGTCCTGCCCCACCAAGAACCTCAAGAACATTCAAAGTTTTCTGGCTATTCTAATATGAAAGTATGCATCTTGAAGATTGATGGAACAAAGCCAATCCACTTGGTGTGATTGGGGGTAGATCTGATGTAATGCTAGCATCCAGAACTTTTCCCGTCTAATCCATTTGTTGGCTGTTGTGAGCTCGAGTATGGGTCTGAATTTGTTTCAGTTTTTCTTTTCAACAGAACATATCTGGAATAAATGCCCATTCCCTTTTGTCTGTGGGGAATGGGTTCCACTGCCTGTTTTTGTAAGAGGATGTTGACTTCCAACCGTAGCAAAGGGAGATGGAAATTTGATGGTTTCAGAGGTATTGACGGTGGAGGACTGGTGAATCTGAGACAATACCCATTTTGCAGAATATTCAGAACCCAGGCATCTTTGGTTACGTTTTCCACTCTGTCAGATAGTGAAATGCTCTCCCCGCCCCCCCCCACACTGGAGCGGGTAACAGAAAGGGGGGGGGAGTAATAATTCAGGGTTTATATCCTGATGTTGTTTGCCTCCTTGAGCAGGCTTCAGGGTGGATCTTCCCCTCGTCTGCTTTCATTGCTGTTAGGGTCGTTGATGTTGTGATTGTTGGGGACCCTGACACCATTGAAGGGTTTGAGTCCTCTGAGTGTAGAAACAATGACGATAGGGCCGGAAAGATGTTCTCTGCTGTTTGGTTTCTCTAATCCTACTGCTTTAAGAGTCTCCATTTCAGCTTCCATGCATGCCATCTCATCATCTGTGACTTCCAAATAGAGTCAACAGCGGAGGCAAGAATGTCTTCTCAGAGAGATGCGTGGCAGTAGTCATGTGCTGCTAATAAGGAAGTGTCTGCTGCAGCGCTTATTACTTGATTGGAAAACATTAAACCTTCATTGAGTATTTCCATGAAGCCTTCTCTTTTATCTCTGGGGAGATATTCTGCAAACTGTTGCATGGATTCCCATAATGCCCCACCATATCGGCCGAGAAGAGTTGTTGCACTGGCCACTATCATGGTGGTTGCTGCAGTGCTGCACACCTTTCGACCCACAGAGTTCAGCTTTCTACTCTCTTTATTGGGAGGTACTGTTGAAGCAGGAGTAGTAGCATTGGGCTTTTTAGCCGCTACTACAATCTCAGATCTTACTCCAGAGGGTAATATTTATTTTGGAGCCTCAATGGAACTGGTTTAGCTGTGGCTGGAGTCAGGAAAATATCCATAGCTGGTGCAAGGAGACCTGGCACCAGTGAAAGTAATGGTTGTGATGCTGTCCTGTGTTGAAGTGTTTTGAAGACCACGGAGGTTGAGGGGGGCAGAATCGACTCAGGAATGTTAAGCTTTGCAGATCCCCTCACCAAGACCTCTTGGAGAGTGGTGATATCATCCACCAGTGAAATTCAAGTGGGTGGAGAATCAGACAGTGTCAGAGAATATCTTCCAATAGAAGTGGAGGATGTGTCAATGGTACGATCATGAATGAAAGTACCAAGAATAGTGACTATCGTAGTGGCTGGTAGATGGTGAGCGCCTTGAGATGGTAGCGGGAGGTGGAGGAGATGAGGCTGGTGATGGAGAACAATGTTCATACCTTGAAGAAGGAGAGATGTCTTGGAATACTCCAAATCTGGAGAGGAATAAATGTGTCTCCTCTTTTTCCCTGCCTCTTGTAATGTCATAGACGGTGAAAGACCCCTCAATGTCGACCTACTTTGATGCCTTGATGTCAATCTACTCCTTGACGGGGATCTTCGGCGGAGCCTCAACGTCGATGTGGCCCTTAACTTAGACCTTCAATGGCTTCTCAACGTCGACAGGGACCTTGAATGCGAGTGTTGTCGACACCTTGGTGTCGATGGATTCCTCAACATTGTGTGAGCCTGTGATGTCGACCCACCCGGTCTGAACGTTGCTCTTCAGTGCTTCCACAAGATTGCGCCAGCTGTTGACGGTGAACATGTAGGCACCGTACCTCTCCTCGACGTCAATCATCTCGACGTTGACCAGGACAGATGTTGTTTTTGCACTGTCATCTTCTTTCTGGATGTCTCAGAGACAGCTAGCAGGGCCCTGGTGGAGGACTGACCTCACCCTGAGGTCCCACCTTCAGATGAAGCTTGTTGTCTTCAGCGCTCCGCGGTGCCATGAAGGCGGATTTTCTCCCAGCCTCTCAGGGTGCACCTGGTAAAGGTCCTGCAGTGCTGGCAAGAATCAGAAACAGGACTTGAGGGAAGACAGATTAAACAGACTTCATGGGGGTCCGTTTTGGCCTTCTTTCTCTCACAGGCAGGGCATTTATCAAACAAAGATGGCATTTTGTTTGACTAAATACTTCACTTTTCTGTCGGAAAAATGAAGAAGAATCGGGGGAGAGATGAAAGTCGTCAAATGAAACAGTTAACAACAAACTCTCAGTGGATTTAATGAAAAAAATCCTGAAAAAGGCCAAGCGCAATCCCCCAGGATCCTGTCAGCAGGAGCTGGAAAAAGAACTGAAGCAATTGTCACCTGCTGAGAATGATGGGATACTGGTGGTCCCTAGGCTCTTAAAGGCACAGCCTCTATTTTTAACTCTTATAATGACAGCCTATGGGGCTACACTGTCTGGCTCTCCATCTCTATACTCTATTAAAAAAGGGTTTGTGAAACAATGTATGCTGTTGTACAAAAACATCATATATTTATATGCATAGACAGTTTTCCTGTCCCCTTTTTAAACTACAGGATGAAGAATTGGGCCACTTCCTTAGGCTGCATATTTTTCTTTCTTAAATGACTCTGCAGCCCTTCCCGACGAAAAGCCAACATCTACATTTAAGAATGTATATTGTGAAAAAGTGCTTCGATGTCCCCGAACGTGAGCGGGACTATACCGTGATTATGATTATCAATGGAGATCCCCTGAGAGAGAACATTAATTAGTGGAGTTATCTTGACATTTTTATTGGTGCATGAAAAGTGCTGAAGGCATGGAATATAGCAGCAGGTGCCTTTAAAACCATAATATTCTTGCAAACACGCTCCCCAACTGAAGTCAGCGCCCGGTGTGGTGGTACCAGTCGCACTGCCATAGAGCCGGCCCTGTGTCAGTATGATTCTCTCCTATTTTCTGAAAGCTGCACGAACATAGTTATACTGTCTATCATAATTACTCGCCTTGATTACATTATGTCTTAATATTCAGGACTGACCAAGACCCTCATTGTCTGTCTACAGGTGGTTCAAAGTTCTACCATGTACCTTGTCCTTAACGTTCCCAGATATGCCTCCATCTGTCATATTCTTCTCACCCTTCACTGGGTCCTCATCAAAAAACGAATTCACATTATGATTCTGTATTTGTCACTGTGCTTATTGCAGCATCAGTACTTTTGATGCATGTTTCACCGCTACACCACTGCTAGCAGATTTCATGCAGAATATCTGCATCTTCTCTGTGCTTCTAAAGATAAGGCCCTTCTGGGAGATAGGGCCTTTTCCCATTTTGAAGTTAAGCACTGCAAACAACTCCTGTTGTCCAACAGACTTATTTCCAACCGTCATAAAGCCTTGAAACCATGAATGTTCACTCCTTCTCTACCATGCTAACTCTTTAATCTTCTGTCTCTTCTTAAAGTTAGGCCCTCCATGTCAGTTTCCTGCATCAGAACACGTTTTGAAGTAATGGGTTGCAGTCTAGAAATACACACCTTCGGTAATGCTCTTTCTGGTGGATACTCAATCAAACTGCAGATTCCTCACCATGTGAATAACTCAAGGCGCCAAACTGGATCCGGAGATTTTTGCTAGCATTGCTCCTGTGCTTCAGCAGGAGGAGTCATGTGGATCTGCAGCAACTTCATCCCATCCAGAAAGTGACACCTGAAGCCACCCCTAAGAGCTGATATATTTCTTTCTTCACCTTGAGATGCTTATCTGAAGGTTGTTCCCTAAACATTTTCTTTTGACAAATTTTCCTTTGAATTCTTCCTACAGTGTACAAGGGAAAATGTCCTCACTGAGATTTACAGGGTTAAGCCTTGTAGGGACTGTCACAATCAGCTGTATGTTACAGACTCCCACAAGGGATGTCTCTTTTGCCTAGGACCTTCACTCAACTGTAAGTCCTGTAGAGACTGCCCCTGGATAAATCCCAGAGCAATCTAAGTCGCTAAACACTGTTAAAAAAGGCACATATGACGCAGTCCAGGCTGAGGATGCAGGCCTGTTCCCATTCTAAAGGCTGGTCCTGTGAAAGGTCCTCTTCCAACTCCAAGTCATCAATAAGTCCAAGTTGAAAATGAAACAGAAGAAGACAAAGAGTGACTCCCTTGTCCAGCAACTCTCTTCTAGAGATGTTGCAAGAAGTTTAAGAGGCCTCCTGGTCTCGGTCCAGGTCTTCTGCTGAAAAACCATTTCCACAGCTCATCCCAATGCAACCCAAATTTCCAGGTCCATCAGTAAAGCGGTAAGAAGTAGAGGCTTTCATAAAAGCCATGTTGTGCATCTTCAGCACCCTTTAACCTCCCTTTGGTGTGCATTTGTGCTCCAAGGATCAAGAAAGCCTCCAGTCACACTACAATCGGTGGATCTGTCCTCAATGCTGTCTGCACCTCTTCACACTGGTGCAAGATCTGTCCAGACTCCAGGGCCGATGTCCAACTAGACTTTGAATCCAGCGCCATGATCGACACTGTCCCTGCCACCTCAATACTGACACCGCCAAAGCTGGAGGAAGAACCCATTATCTTATTGAATTCCAGGACAAACCAGGCAAAACCCCGACCAAAGTTGCACGCTCAACAACCTTTGATGCAGCATGTCCAACCTCATTCAGACTCAGACAGAACACTGCCACTGCTTAGGACGCTTCACATTCCTTTTACCTCAGACTCTGAACACAGTCAACACCGGGATACATAGAGATGATGGGGATGATGTATCCCAATATTACGAAAAAGGCAATCTTTTTATGTACCTTGAGGAGGGCAGTGGGCTAGACACCTCCCCAGATACAGGATATAGGACCCTACCCTGCTGCTGAGATAGAACATACTCCTGAACAGACAGCTTTATCAGAGGAGAGATGCTCATACCAAGGAGGTCCGGAAACCACATCGTCCTGGTCCAATCTGGAGCCACTAAAATAACTTGGGCCTGGTTGTTCTCCAGAACTTGAACCAGAAAAGGCAGGGGCAGAAAGGCAACAGGAGTCCCTAGCTCCACTATAGGCAGAATAAGACTCTGAGGGAACGCCTTATAGGGAACTAAAGCAAGCAAAAATATTGACATTGTGCATTCTCAGTGGAAGTAAAGAGGTGGAGCCAGGGTTCTTCACATTGGTGGAAGATGTCCTGCATCACCTCCGGCTGTAACTGCCATTCATGATTTGCTAAGTGTCAGCAACTGAGTTAGTTTGCCCTAGCATTTAACGATCCAGCCCGGTGCTTCATGACCAGGGAGACGCCCTGCTGATTGAGCCAGTTCCTGAGGAGCACAGCCTCCTGGCACAAGACCCAAGACCCCACCCTCCCTTCTTGTTGCAGTACCACATGACAGTGGTGTTGTCAATGAGAACCTCTACCAGTCGCCCTTTGATAGTTGGAAGAAAGGACTTCAATGCCAAATGGATCACCTTCAATCCTAACAGATTGATGTGGAGTCTGGTTTCTACCAGAGACCAGACTCCTCTGATCACCACTTCTAAAAAGATGGTCTCCCCAACACAGCAGCAATGCATTTGTCACCACTGTCAGGTCTCGGTTGGTTAAGAAGAGGGGTCTGCCTCCGTCCCAAATGCAGTTGAGAAGCCACCCCTGCACATCTTTTGCAGTCTCCTTTGAAACCTGGATGGAATAAAATAGGTTTCCTCTTAGCTGCCAGTTGCCTTATAGTATCTGCAATGTATGTGAACTTCTTATGCTTCTGTTGGGAGACATGCAATCTACTTCTTGTACTGTAGTGCAAGGATTGGCTTTCTGCCTTGTGCCTAAATCATGGCATGGCAGGGCATAAACTGAAGTGTTACAAGCAGCGCACTTTGGCCAAATAAAGTATCTGCCCTCATTGTTAAATTATAATACTTTCAGCTAGTAGTTGGCTTTCTTTATGCAACTTCACGTTCAATTATGGGATTTATGGTGATATAGGTTTTAGATACAAGGCCAGGCTGCTGAAATCGTTCCATGGTAGTAGTATCCTTGTGCTAAGGTCTCAGAAGGGGAGTTTTGACCCATCTTATAAAAATGCTCTATCCAGTGCTGGGCAGGAAGTATCAACTAAAGGTGATTACAAAACAGACAATTGCTACCGGGTTTTATTTTTTTTAGTATTGAAGGGATAAGGTAAATTAAATGCTTCTATAGTGGAGAAGGGGGAGATTGTTGTTTTGTTACCTCACTAGCAATTGGCGATGAGCAACCACCGTGTACACCCATGCAAATGTTTGTGAATGCATTTTCTGTTTGTTCTGCTCTCAGTCGTGAGCATAATTTTGGAAATCATGACAAATCCTACCGTCAACTAGGCGCAGTCCTGGCTGCTGTCTAATTCAGCGTTTGTAGCTGCCAGCTGAGACCACAGCTCCCTGGAAGGACTTACTTGGTACTTCCTGAGAGCTGAAAACGTGAAAGCAAGTGATGCAGTTTTTTTTAATCGGCTGAGGCTGTGGGTAGGTATGCCTGGGGGCTTCAGAGGTGCAGAGCGGGACTTGGAAAAACATCTGGTCTGCTAGTGAGCGCAGCCTCCTCCTTGCTGCTAGTGAGCGCAGCCTCCTCCGTGGCCTGGATAAAAGACACCACTCTGGTGGAAGCAGGCCACATAGCAAGGAAAATCAAATTGCCGTCTTGAGCTACTCTGGGGCCAGTCAGACGCTGAGAGGTCATAATGGTGGTGCCAGTGCCCTGCCAGAAAACAAATGCAAGGCTCCACCCCCCAACAGATCCACATAAGGTTTATCATCAAGACCCTGTGGTACTGACAAAAAAATCAGTGGTATGCTCAAGAGCCAGGCTCAGCTTCATTGTGGGTGATATGTTCATTTCCGGCACGCTCCTAGCACAGTGATTGATGAAAAAAAAGTAAAGAAGACTGAGACACACCAGTGTACTCACAAAGCTTGCTCCCCATGGCTAGCACAGTGCACTGACTCCAAGTTCATTTGGCTCGCTGCAGAAGAGTGCGCCTTCTGGGGTGCTCCTGGTGCTATATGATGTGTGACTAATGCATTTTAGTGTGGTGATGCGGACACTAGCACTAAAATGTGTTAGTCTAACCCCTGATGTGTGATATTTGGTAGGACTGTGTCCTTGTTCTGCACCCACTGGAATGTCAAATCTCACTGCAAAGCCCGCATGTGACATCTGGCAATATCGACCAGTAGGATACAGGAGACCAACAGTCCCAGTAACCTCAGAGTCATCCTTACTGAGATCCAGGACAGAGGCAGAAATATCTGGATCATAGGCCGAATGTCTAGGAGTGTCTGTAAAGGAGTTGGTTGCAACTCTGGCACTTTGACAGTGAACCCTAACAATGCTAGAAGGCTTGCCGTCATTTAGAGAAAGTCTACCATCAGTTTTGTGAACACCTGAGTGGCACTGGTGAGGTCAAAAGAGAGCACCATAAACTTAAAATGCTCCACTCCCACTGTGAAACGTAGATAACGCCTTTGGACCTGCAGGATGGGAATATGGAACTAAGCGCCCTGCAGGTCTAAGGCTTCAGTCTTTAGAATACAGGGCAGAGACAACCTGGGCTAGAGTGAAGATCTTGATATTGTTCTTTTGCAGGAAGGGGTTTAGAGGCCATAGATCTACAAAAGAACAAACGCCTCCCTCCATCTTTAGCACAAGAAAGTAACATCCAGTTTCTGCTTCTGAGGCTGGGACCATTGGCTAAAATACCCTGCACTTATTGCTGCAACACAGACATGTGGTCCTCTTTCAGTTCCCTGATGAGGGTAGAAGATGTGGCTGAGTAGAAAGAAATGGGAGAGCAAAGACCCGTTGTACGATCTGGAGGGCCCAACTCTGGAGGAAAGGGAAGCCCTGCCTCCTACAGAGCAGCTGTGTGCCGGAAAAGACACGCTAAAGCGTTTTTGAAGTTGTGGTTGCTGGAGGGACAGGGCACCGAGTTGTGATTTGTCCTTTATGTCTCAGAACCCATAGTTCCAACCACGAAAGGACTGAGAAGCCGACTGTGATGTTGACAGGGCCTGGCTGTGTCTATATGCCAATACCCTGGCATAACCAGGCAAGGAACAAAGTTGCTGGGGAAACTGCCGGGCAGGTGTGGAGAGACCCAGATAATGAGCTGTGAAATGACTCTTTGAGTTGTTTGAGGTCCTTCTTACCAAAGTAGTGAGAACCATCAAATGACATATCCATCAAGGATGCCTGAACATCCCCTGAGAAGCCTGAGGACCTCAACAAGTGTGGCTCCAAAGCACCACGCTCGGGCCAATTGCCGAACCAAGCAATTTGTTGCATTCAGGCTAGAGTAGATAACAGATTTAGCAGCATCCTGATCGTCCAGAATAGTTTGGGTAAAAGACACCTATAAGCTGTCAGCAACCACCAGTAAGATCTGAATGACCATGTCCTATAGCGCATGGATGAAGTGCCTAGAGCGGCAACTAGCATTTACTAAAAAAAGGGCAAGATGGGCAGAGGAATGCCTGCATAAGCTTTCCAAATGCCTTCATACTCTCGGATTGATGGTCAGGAGGGGTTGAAGGAAAACCACTAGTGTTGACTTTGCTGGTAGATGCCTGCACTATCAAGCTCTCTGGAGTTGGATACTATGTAATAAAGTCATGGTTGTCTGGAGCAGGTCTGTGGTGATGAGCAACCTGTCTATTGATCAGAGGGCCAGAACATGGTTTAGCCCAGCTGCACAAAAGCGTCTTTGTAAAAGCTTTATTAAAGGCCAAAGCGGTTCTGTAGGTACCTCACGAGGCTAAAGGACCTCTGTTAGAACATTAGTTTTAACCTCCAGTTGAGAGCTGTAAGTCCAGAATCTCTGCAGCTTGTCTGATCACTACTGCAAACAATGCACTGTACTCAATGGCTAGGCCAGGAAGGGTGAATAATCCAGTGTCTGGGGAGGTGTCCAGGCCACTGGCATCCTGTAACTTTTTGTACCAGTTTTTCTCATCGTATTGTGGAACAAACATATCTTCACCATCACCAAAGTCTGACTTTGGTCTGAATCTCAGCTGAAACTTTGATGTAGTGTCTGTGTGTAACAGCTTGGTAAAAGCAGTGTCTCAGAATCAGAAGTTGGAAAGCACTATAGGTAGAAGATCCTCCCCAGGCACCTGCATCTATGTTGCAGGGACCAGTGCAGATTGTGGTGCCAGAACAGAAGTCAGTACCAAAACAGGTGCAGAACCCCAAGCAAGTTCAAAGGACACAGAAGGTGCAGAGGGTGAAGCTGCTGCTGGTAGCTCGACTGGAGGCCCTCGAAGATCCATGGGGCCTGGAGGTGCACCAGAAGAAGAGGGAAGCGGCTATAATGTGCAGCATAGCCTCCCTAAAGGTCTCAATTTGTTGTGACATCATGGCTGGACCTGAAAAGGCAGAGTGCCACAGGACCAGACTCCGAATCGGCTCCTCAGGAGAACAGAAGCTAGACAGTGCAGCACATTGATGTCATTGCATCTTCTCCTTTGACTTACCCAAAGACTACAACTGTGACAAAGTTCTGTCACAGGAACGACTATGGAAGCTGGAACAGGAATTTGCCCTTGACTTTGGCAGGGAAAGGTGTGGAGCGTTCACTGTTTTTCGACACAGATCTTTGCTTCACAGTCTTGTATGGCCATTGGGTTTATCTGGGCTCAGTCATCACAGGGTTTGGAGCAGTGTTCTGTGTACACTGGACAAAACTTTGAGAACATTTTTTGGGAAAATGTAGCTACAAATTAAAAGAGTAGAGCTCCAGCTTTACTCTGAAGGCACTTAAAAAATGAACTGACATCAGCACACATGGTGGTGCTTATATATGGCTGTGTTAATAATTTCTGGAGCAGAACAAAGTGGGTGGAGGGGGCCTAGCAGCCCATCTACTGGTGCTCAGGAGTACTACTTTTCCAGATCTTGTCAGATGCATGGGTGGTATTCACAAGGTGAGGAATCTGTGTTTATAAGTAGTCATCAGAATATGCAGCAAAAAAAAGCCACTGACAAGAACATCACACATTTGCTACCACAACACTTCCTTCAAAAGTACACTGCAGGCTTAACAATGTTCGCAACATAATTTGCCTATCTGAAATATTTTTTTTACCAACTGCACAGAACGTCTCACTAAATCTCGAGTCAAATAACTTGCAACTCTAAATAAAGACAAAAGGATGACCAGTATAATGATGGGAGATGTTGGGAATATCACCTTTTCAAAGAAGAAAAAGTGTAGTGTTCTTCATAAAC
Source organism: Pleurodeles waltl (assembly GCF_031143425.1). Classification (NCBI taxonomy): domain Eukaryota; kingdom Metazoa; phylum Chordata; class Amphibia; order Caudata; family Salamandridae; genus Pleurodeles; species Pleurodeles waltl. Next base: position 383,529,480 of record NC_090436.1, on the reverse strand, counting down.
TGTGTCATTAGCTGGGAAGCAATGGAGCACTGTACAAGGCTATGATACGATTGACTTTAGTCCATACTTCAATATACGAACCAGGATAGAGTGACAACAGGAGGTCCAGATACACGTTTGAGGAAGAACTGGTTTGGGAAACTGTGAAAGTTAGCAAAGATGGATGGGGTGCTACACTGAGAAGACAGTTTTTAGTTATTTTCAGACTTTTGTTGAAATTCAATTGAATTGAATGAGCACACAAGCCTTGTGTGAGGGGTTTCTTGCCCTTTTCTTACTGAACTCTGACTTAGCTGATGTTTGGGGGCAAAACTATTGCACTGCTATTTGAATGGTGATCACTTCCATTATACTAGAGCCTTGCTGATCTGTAAGACTGATGCAAGCCATGTGCTGTTCTAAACTAAAAGGTTTACATAACCTGAGTAATTGCACTGCTGTATTCACTTGTAAAATCCGTCAAGGTTGTTCAGCACTGAATGAGATTATGAGACCTGTGTATGTTTTTTTCTTTTTCTACAATACCCTTTCCAATGATATTGTCAACTATAAGACTGAGAATTCATTTAGAAGTCATAAGGTGGAATACTAACGGTACTGAAATGTAGAAGTGAAGACAAATTCTATAAGAAATAATCCATGTGCAATTGCACTTTAGGGTTTTTCAGACTTTTTAAGGCAATTTTACTGAAAAGTACCATTTTCTGGACAGTGTTCCCCGGGGTTGGCAAGATTTATGATTGTGTGGCACCACATGAAAGTAGTGGAATATTTTATGTGAGCCCTTATAGAAGCTATGGCTTTTTAGTGAATTTATGTGAAAACTCTTTTGTGAAATACACCAGCTCATTCGGTTTTATCAAAAGATTCTTAGGAAGAACTCAAATGAACTCCCATGCAGGAAGTTGGTCTGGCGCATTTGGCCACACACATGCAATTTGGGTCATGTATTTATGTCTCAAACCTTTCAAAGCTCACCAGACACCCAAGCATTTTACACATGCAAAGATGGTACAATTATGGGCTTAGTCCCAATAGACAGTCTCATTCAGGCCTCACACGGGTTAATGCAGTGGTGGATTATTTACAAAACATGTACGATTTTAGTTTTTATCATACCTCCCACATCATGCCATGTACATTCTTCAGAGCAGGCAAATTAACCGTATTATGTGCATTAGCATATAAAAAGCACAGATCACAATAAGGGATGCAGAGAACACTTCAATGTAGAGTTGGTTGGTGAAAAGATGAGGATGAAGTCATCAAGATACAAGTGAAAACACAAATAAACTACAGATGAAAATAAGAAAAATGACACAGGAAACAACCTTTTCAATCAAGTTGGATTCCTTATTTACAAGCTGTGTGAGCTTTTGCAGATTTGCATCTCCTGCATCTGGAGCAACTGGGGAAGAGCCTAAAACATAAAGATGAGAAACACACAAAGAGAGGAAAAGGTTTGAAGAAATAATTTACAGCTTTTTGCATAGCTGGTGTGAGAGAAAGCAAATGCAAACTTCAACGTTGTGCATCATGAAGAAAGTTACACAACAGAGCTGAGAACCTACCTACGTAAAAGCTAAACTAGAAACTTAAACAATAGGTATTTAAATGTATCCAACAATGAGATGGAACATGGGGAGCAAAAGCACAAGTTTCTACCTCTCGCCCAGTGCACCATCTCGGCACTCTCCCTCTAGGCCCTCAAAGTAATGCACCCTAATGGTGAAGCAGTCAGACCGTTCTGACAATCTGCTCCCTCCAAAAAGCGCCTGAAGCAGATCATTTTGAGCATGGCTGGAATATCTTTGCCATTACAGAATGGGGAAAAAGCATATGATGTATGCTCCAAGCACCATGACTGGTTGCCATGTCAGAAGTCTTGGTTATTGGAATCAGTCCAAACTTATCATGCGTCTACCAGGGCAAGTGTAGAATTTAAAAGCTAGAGGGTGAAATGTTTGCTGGACTTCTATTGCTAACAGCTTATTGTGTCTACAATTTGACTCAATAGTTTACATTCTGGGGGTTGGACATCTTAATCTTACAACCGCCTGCTGATTTAGAAACTATTTGCAATTTCTTGTCACCAGGAATCTATGTTCAGGACCGGAGGTGAGGATTATGCATTTCTTTAATCTTTTATTCTCTCAAAAGCCAACCAAACTTAACATCATATTCAAGCTAAAGGACTACATGTTCTCTCTCTAGGAAAAACATTGTCAGCTGCATATCCAGTCAGGGCATACCAATATAACAATCTTCAACAAATACAGTACTTCCTCTTTCTTCACTTGTCACTAGCCAGATAAGTGCTTTTCTTCACAACTACTATATTGCTAGGTGTAAGAAAGTGAATTATTATTTGGGGTGGATGGTAGAGCACCAAAAGATATAATGGACATGATTTAGAGTTCGGTGGACGGGTTACTATGCCACAAACGTGAAGAATATCCTGTCTACCGTATTACAAGTACCATATATATGATGCTTTTGTAATGCGGCAGATAGAATATCCATCATGTTTGTGACAGAGTACTCATAATCAGGCCCAAAGCCACTAACTAATCTGTTAGGTCTAGGCAAAGGTTTCAGTCATTTAAACCATGACCTCAACACCTGGTAGTTATGGCACAGAGCAGATAGGATTAATTTATCGAAAATGTGTAAAGCATTTAGAAATACCAAAACAGTTACAAAGTTGAAAACATAACACAATAAAAATCTTACATCAGTTTAGTAAAAGTCGAATTTAATACACGAAAATAACAATAAGGGCAATCAAAGATATGAATTTTTAAAATTTTAAGTAAAAATAGTGCCAAAGAGCACTAATCTATGGAAGCAGTAGACCATGACCCAGGTGCCATATAAGGCCAACTGCCATTGAGCTCAGGTTGGAGACACAATGTGTGTCCTTCCAAGTAAGAGAGTTTATCTTCTGATTTTGTCTTTTTTATGGATTTTAAAATCCTCCAACGGGGCAAGCCTAGAACTGTATCCATCTAAGCTGTATCTAAACTGAACAACTTTGTTGTGAGGTGAAACTGAAGGCTCTAGAGGCCTTGGAAGCCTCAAAATGTACAAAGTTTCAACTTTTTAGGGTTTCTGGAGAAGCTCCTCTGGATTACTATTAAGTCTCCTTGCACCTCAGGGAACACACTTAGGGGCCACAAGCAAGTTAAGTAGTACTCAACTGACTCCATGAGGAAAAAAAGCTTGTTGCAGCTTGGTGTGTCCCTGTAGCCACAATGGAGGTCAATCAATTGACTCTAAGTCCACTTCTTTGCCCTGGGTACAAGAGGGAGCGGGTCTAGTCTTTAAGGGCTCGTCTCAGGTCACAGCAGGTCTAGCCTTCTTCTGATCTTTCGCAGATCCTGAAAGTATTCTCAGGAGGGTGCTTTATTTATGGTTGGCACTAGCTAGTAGATGTGGGTGACTCTTGGCTCCTCCATAACCAAGGGGGGTAAAAGATTGCAAGGGCAACACTACCCACTTTTTCAGCAGTTCCTGTTTGCCCTACTGCAAAACAATCCTACAGTACACCTTAGTCCTAAAATCCAAGATCTAGAATCCCTTACTCCCTTATGCAGAGCCAGTATGCTTGTGCAGAGCGATAACAAGGAAAATTTGTATCTTCCTCTTTCTGGCCTTCCTGCAAGAAGAAGAAAAACACCTCCCCACATCCAGACCAGTTTCTGCTCTGGGAGCAGTTGTCACATCTCATTAAGGTCAAGCAGTTGTAAGGCAATTGTTGTTAGGCTAATGCAAATTAGCCTTCAGGAACGTGTCAGGCAGGAAAAAGGTAACATTCTAAAACCACTTTTCCTAAATATTCATTAAACATCCAAATTCACCATTGAATTTGGTATTTAAAATAGTGGTTGAATCAATTTTCTAGCTGTTCTCAAACACAAGATAGCAAAATTAATATTTTAATCTGTGCTCTCGTTTCTCATTGGACAGCCAGAGCCTTTCACATTGAAAATAGTTTTGGGGGGTTTGTCACTGCAGGACATAGTAACAATACATTTCTACATGTTCTAGTTTTAATTACCAATCACCCTACCTTGTGGGCTACAAGGCCTACACAAGGGTGACAACAATATTTAAAGTTTTTCACCTTTCAAAACTGTTTGCTTGACAGGTTAGGTTGCAGAAGTCAGGCCACAAAAGAGGGCCTAAAGCCATGGTTTCTTGTGTCACACTAGTGGACACCACAATAAGTGCTGCAGTCCACATTATACACCATATACTATGGCCTTATAGAAGGGTTAAATATACCAATCAGGGATTAGACCGTTTTTATATGCTTTAGGGGCCAGAGTGCATAGCTTAGGACAGCAGTGCACAAGTATGCAGATTCTGAAAAACCAGCAATAAAATTCAGAAAAAGATGGGTATGAGCACACAAAAAAGGATGGTTTCTCACACTAAGGAGATATCTTATGTGCAATCTACCAATATAGTAGCTTGTTTAAGTTGGTTGAAGGGAAGTTGTGCTTGCGTGCTAAACTTTGTCTTTCCTCAGATTTACTGCAGGCATCACTTCACGATCATGGTCAGCCTAATGTGCCTAATCCCCCAGCAATTAACATGCTCGCCTGATCAAGGTCATGTGGGGGAGTGTCATTCAGCCAGCATGTGACGTGATCTATGACTAGGATTTGGTCACTCAGTTGCAGGCCGTAGTGGGCAGTCTCTGCTTTTGTGCCTGGTGTGGTTGCTCTCTAGCCCACCAGATGGTGCTGTGGAGAGCAACACGCTATTCAGCAGCTCCTTATTCTGGGCACTGGAGAGCCCACATTGGGGTGCTGCCACCAGAACCCTGTTCTACTAATAACTGGCGGATAAACAACACCCACAGGATGCCGTATTCAGCAGGATTTGACAGGTGGGAATAGGTCTCCAGTTGCCCTAAAAAAACTCTAAAGGCGCTGGTGCAGGAATCCCCACTGGGACCTTTCAAGTGGGGTTCCCGTGCTTTGCCTCTATGTCATCCTTTAAGGGAGTAATCTGAATATCACTGTGATTTCAATGGCAGAGTCTTCGAATGGCGATCTTTAGGAGGACCATTTTATAGGAACAATGTTTCTTCTCTCCTGGTGAAGAACTCATGAATGCTTTGAATTCCTCATTCCAAAGACATGCTCAGCCCTAGGGCAAGACACATTATGCTGTCTGGGATGCATCCCAGTCACTGACCCATTGCTGGGGTAGGTCAGGGGCATCAGATTCTGAAAGAACACCAGGGTGTTCAAGAAGCACATAAAGCAAAGTAAGCATGGTCCAGGAGTCCATTCAGACCCCTTTGAGTGCCTAACTGTGGCTTTTAAGGAAACATGGCATAACCCTGACCCGAACCTGAAACTTTGGCTTCACGAAAACGTTTTTCTCCTTTGCCAGCCACCCATACCAGGAATGCGTCAGAAGGTCTTGATTAGGACTTTAACAAGGATCATGGACCCACTCCACCCAGGTGCCTGTATGCAGCGGCCGAACATCCAAGGCTAGAGGATAGGGGCTTGGTGGGTCCAGCAGATCAACTCATTAACTACCCCACTCCTCAGTACGGACTTCAGCTGAAAATTGTGTCCAGCATGAGGGCAATAAACTGCAAAAAACTCTTGATATTGAGGTGAGAGGTCGCCCCAGGGTTAAATTAACCACACCCTCTGTAGAGGGTAAGGTACACATAAACTCCACAATTGATGGGAAGATGACTGGTTTATTGACAAAATTCATAAAGGACCCTAAGAAATGGATTGACTGCTCTTGGAAAGCTTGCCAAGCTTCTAGACATAGCAGTCCTGTTCACAAAATTCTTGATACAGCCGGAGATGCAGGAGAGACAGCCAATATGATAACACTGGATATACTATCAAGTGGGCACAAAGGTAATTTGCTTCATGGGGAATGCAAACTGTGCCCTTTACATTAATGTCCGCCATTCGCTCCTCATCAAAACAGAGCCAGAATTGGAGGAGCAGGCCTCTTTGGTGGACCCCCAATTTAGAAAATTTGTCAACATCTTTTCAATCAGTGAGAAAGCCCAGCAATCTGCGAAGCAAATCTTTGGGCAAAAGGTTTTCCTGAGAGGGGGGTGGAAGCTGGTAGATGTTGGGGGGGGGAGGGGGCGTAAAACGGACCATTCCTTCTTCCTAGCTTCCCAGAGAGGTCAAGGTATGTGATGAGGTTTTCAGTGTCAGGATGAAAGAAAATTTGGGGGATTTTTCTAGAGAAAACGTTATAGAGTAAGAGGAATATTTCAGGGAACATCCAAAGTTTTAAGGAGTATCAGGTAACGACTACCATTTTTTTCCTAACAAAAGTGTTAGGGAGACTGAGTCAATTCCTTCATAGTTGGCAGGACAACAATAGTGATGCATGCATCCGTTAAACTATACAGGCCATGACCCCTTTTCTTTTCTCAAGCAGACAAAACCCTTATTGATGAGGAGGCACAGGCCAGGAAAAAAGCGATGGTGTGCACTACCATGTATCCAAAAGACTTTGGGCCACATGTACAAAGCCATTTTGCATTTCTTAACGGTCCGAATTGGTATTTTGGGCAGTTAAGAAATGCAAAACGGCCTTTTTTGATGTACAAAGGCCTTTAGGAAGTCGCAAATTGCGATTTCTGGCATGTAGAAATCGCATTTTTCAAACCCCAAAATTGGAAATCGCAAATAGGGATTACCTATTTGCGATTCGCCCAACAAAATGCTTTTTTAAAATTGCAATAGAGCACATACATGCCACTTTGTAGAAATCGCTATTAGGAAATTGGTATATCTGTACATAGCATTTCCTAAATAGCGATTTCTTTGAAGTCGCTATTTAGGAAATGCTAAATTGCATTTTAGTACATCTGGCTCTTTGTGAGCAATATCTTTTTGGTTCAAAAGAAATATATGAGCCAACAAATGGTTGTTATACCAACACTGTAAGCTGGAGGGGATCCACTTTCTCAGAGTTCTCCTTCCACGTGAATGGATCACATAATTCGAATTTAGGGAACGATTTTTTCCCTCATTGGAAATTTCAGCAGTTTATTTAGGAGGTTTCAGACTCAGGAGTTTGGGTTCCTCCCCATGTGGCTATTGTCAGCCCCCTCGTATTTTATTAAGATCGTAAGACTTGTTATGGAAGCTCTTCAGTACAGGGGAATATGACTAATCGTCTATTTCGATGTCATTCTACTGCTGAATCAATGTCCACACAGGTTAAAAGGGCAACTCCAGAAAACAATGTTCCTCAAAGAAGAACTAGGCTTCATCATCAACAAGGAGAAACCAATTCTTCCACCGTTCCAAAAGATAGCATTCTTGGGCTTCATGGTGGATTCAACGTCCCAGACTTTAAACGTCATCCGACCAAAGTAATGAAATCCAAGAAGGAACTGAAATTATCTCTCAACAACGAATGTATCTCCATCAGACAACTGGCCAGGCTGAAAGGGTTACTGGCCTTTTTGATTCAGGCAATATTTCTAGCACCCCTCGATTATTGGGTCCTCCAGAGACTAAAGGCTTCACAACTGAGGAAGGGCTTAGCCACTTCTGTGCCCAGGACATAATGGTTACGTCCTGAGGCACAGTGCTCGTGTGCCCAGGACGTAACCATTACGTCCTGGGCACAGAGACAAGAGGTAGAGCTAGCGCTCCCTCTATGGGGTTCCCCCCCACCCTCCCAAGTCAGGGATGGAAGGGGAAGCCCTTCCCCTTCCACCCCCGACTCCCCCCTGTGACATCAGCGCGCAATTGCACGCTGACAGTTACAGAGGCCTCCTCCCATCGCGCTATCGGAAGAGAAATGCAAAGCATTTCTCTTCCGATCACGTGGAGGAGGCCAGAGAGGCTTCAAAGGGAAGGAAATGAATTTCCTTCCCTTTGAAGTCTCTCTCAGCGTTTTAGCAGCCGGATTGAAAGCAATCCAGCTGCTAAAACGCCCACTAGACACCAGGGATTTAAATTTTTTAAGGAAATTGGCATAAGGGAGCGACCCCTTGGGCAAGAGTCGCTCCCAGCGGGGGCATTTTTTTAAAAGTCCTTTTCTGCCCCCCCTGGTGGCAGATCGGCCTATTATTAGGCCGATCTGCCCCCGGGGGGGGCAGAAACCTCTAGGCACCAGGGATCTTTTTTTTTGTTTTTTTAGAGGTGGGGAGCGACCCCTTAGGCAAGGGTCGCTCCCCTAGGGGGCAAATAATATTTAGGCCATTTCTGTACCCCTTGGGGGCAGATTGGCCTATTTTTATGAGGCCAATCTGCCCCCAAGGGGGACAGAAATCACTAGACACCAGGGAGTTTTTTTTTTCGTGACTCTCACGCAAGAGGAGCGACCCCTTAGGCATGGGTCGTTCCCCTGGGCGTCAAATTTATTTTAGGCCGATCTGCCCCCAAGGGGGGCAGAAACCACTAGACAGCGGGGATTTTGTTGTTGTTGTTGTTTTATAGATGGGGAGCGACCCCTTAGGCAAGGGTCGCTCCCCTGGAGGGATAATTGTATTTAGACCATTTCTGCCCCCCTTGGGGAGCTAGAGGCCAAAATCCACACGTAGGCACTTTGCAAAAAACACCTCTGTTTTCTGTGAAAAAATGTGATGTGTCCACGTTGTGTTTTGGGCCATTTCCTTTCGGAGGCGCTAGGCCTACCCACACCAGTGAGGTACCATTTTTATCGGGAGACTTGGGGGAACGCTGGGTGGAAGGAAATTTGTGGCTCCTCTCAGATTCCAGAACTTTCTGTCACCGAAATGAGAGGAAAAAGTGTTTTTTTGGTCAAATTTTGAGGTTTGCAAAGGATTCTGGGTAACAGAACCTGGTCAGAGCCCCACAAGTCACCCCATCTTGGATTCCCCTAGGTGTCTAGTCTTAAAAAATGCACTGGTTTGCTAGGTTTCCCCAGGTGCCGGCTGAGCTAGAGGCCAAAATCCACAAGTAGGCACTTTGTAAAAAAACACCTGTTTTCTGTGAAAAAATGTGATGTGTCCACGTTGTGTTTTGGGCCATTTCCTTTCGTGGGCTCTAGGCCTACCCACACCAGTGAGGTACCATTTGTATCGGGAGACTTGGGGTAACGCTTGGTGGAAGGAAATTTGTGGCTCCTCTTAGATTCCAGAACTTTCTGTCACCGAAATGAGAGGAAAAAGTGTTTTTTTGGTCAAATTTTGAGGTTTGCATAGGATTCTGGGTAACAGAACCTTGTCAAAGCCCCACAAGTCACCCCATCTTGGATTCCCCTAGGTGTCTAGTCTTCAAAAATGCACTGGTTTGTTAGGTTTCCCCAGATGTGTCTTCTGTTTTCAGTGAAAAAATGTGATGTGTCCACGTTGTGTTTTGAGCCATTTCCTTTCGTGGGCGCTAGGCCTACCCACACAAGTGAGGTACCATTTTTATCGGGGGACTTGGGGGAACACAGAATAGCAAAACAAGTGTTATTGCCCCTTGTCTTTCTCTAAATTTTTTCCTTCCAAATGTAAGGCAGTGTGTAAAAAATACATCTATTTGAGAAATGCCCTGTAATTCGCATGCTAGTATGGGCACCCCGGAATTCAGAGATGTACAAATAACCACTGCTTCTCAACACCTTATCTTGTGACCATTTCGGAAATACAAAGGTTTTCTTGATACCTATTTGTCACTTTTTATATTTCAGCAAATTAATTGCTGTATACCTGGTATAGAATAAAAACCCATTGCAAGGTGCAGCTCATTTATTGGCTCTGGGTACCTAGAGTTCTTGATGAACCTACAAGCCCTATATATCCCCGCAACCAGAAGAGTCCAGCTGACGTAACAGTATATTGCTTTCAAAAATCTGACATCGCAGGAAAAAGTTACAGAGTAAAACGTGGAGAAAAATGGCTGTTTTTTCCATCTCAATTTCAATATTTTTGTATTTCAGCTGTTATGTTCTGTAGGAAACACTTGTAGGATGTACACAAATGACCCCTTGCTGAATTCAGAATTATGTCTACTTTTCAGAAATGTTTAGCTTCCTGGGATCCAGCATTGTTTTCTCACCCATTTTGGTCACTAACTGGAAGGAGGCTGAAAGCACAAAAAATAGTCAAAATGGGGTATGTCCCAGTAAAATGTCAAAATGTCATTGAAAAATTGGGTTTTCCAATTCAAGTCTGCCTGTTACTGAAAGCTGGGAAGATGGTGATCTTGCCACTGCAAACCCTTTGTTGATGCCATCTTCAGGGAAAAAACCACGAGCTGCCTTCTACAGCCCTCTTTTCCCAATTTTGTGAAAAAAAGAACATTTCCACTGTATTTTGGCTGATTTCTTGGTCTCCTTCAGGGGAACCCACAAAGTCTGGGTACCTCTAGAATCCTTAGGATGTTGGAAAAAAAGGACGTAAATTTGGCGTGGGTAGCTTATGTGAACAAAAAGTCATGAGGGCCTAAGCGCAAACTGCCCCAAATAGCCAAAAAAAGGCTCGGCACAGGATGGGGAAATGGCCTGGCAGCGAAGGGGTTAAACTACTCAGAGAAGGTCACACTATCCATGGAAACTAAAAGAGAAATCCAGTCATGGTTGGATCATATGGAGGCCTGGAATGGGACAGTCATTTCTTGCTCGGCTCCAAACCTGGTCATGGAATGAGATGTGAGTCATCTGGGTTTGGGAGGAAGCTTGTGGACGGGATATTATGACAGGAGGAAAATTGTCCGAAAAACTGGGCCTTCACATCAACTGTCTGGAGTTATGGCAGGATTGTTTGTGGTGAAATGCCTCATGAAGCACAAAGTTTCTCTTTTATCCTCTTGAAGATGAACAATGTATCAGCAGTCTGGAACATCAACTGCCTAGGACGGTTAAGATTCAGGGCATTGGCCGAACCAGCAGAGGAGTTTTGGTGGTTCTACCTCAGTAACATGATTTTGGTCTCTGCGAAGTACCTTTCAGGGAAACTGAATTTGAAAGCTTCTTAGAGATTCCATTTCCTGGAAACTGTATCCAAAGGTATTTTTCCTCTTGACCCCACTATGGGGCCAGTGCGAAATATATTTCTTTGCCTCTTGCTGCAGTCATCAGCTCCAAAGACTCTTCAGTTGGAGGCCAGATCCTCTGGCAAAGCAATGGATGCCTTCACCTAGGTGTGGGGTTGGTTCCAGAACTATGCGTTCCCCCACTTTCCAATGATCACATAAGTGTCAGAACAGGTCAGGAGGCAGAAAGTGCATTTAACTCTACTCACAGTGTTTTGGAGATCTCAAGTATGGCTTCCTGTTTTCTTTGGAACTATAGTGGGATTCTCCAATAATTTTTTCCTCTGTACCATTCTGAGGGCTATCAGGGCAATTGGCATCAATTAGTCCTTGTGGGATGTCTATGCCTGATGGGATAGAAGATTACAACGAACAATGGGAAATCCCAGGACTTTAGTTCCAGGCTTCAACCTCTATTTGGAAGGCTTATTCGGAGACCTCAGTTAAGAGATGCATTTCAGCCTGCAGAAGATGGTCCTGTTGGTGTTTAGGACAGAACTGCAATCCCATGGAGACTTTTTGAACTTCCTTTGTGAATTAGCTGAGACAGGATTAGCATACAGGACTGTCAACACTTGTAGAGCAACAATTTCCACAGGTCATATGCCTGTGAATCTAATACCTGTGGGGTTACACACTTTAGTCTGTACACTTCTAGAAAGTGTATGTCTTTCTTGTGCACCACTGCCAAAGTATTCTAATCTCTGAGGTGGTCCTCAGATTCTTTTTGAACTGGAAGTCTAAAGAGTACTTTTCAAAGAAGGAACTGTCAGAGAAATTAGTCATGTTACTGTGTCGAATATCGTGTAAAAGAGTCTCAGATGTGAAAGTGTAGGACACTTCTTCCAGAATGTACGTCACAGAGGGAGATACCTCTATGGTGTTTAGGAGAAGAATATCTAATACAAGGTGAGTTTCTTATATGGCTTTTGGCTTTTCCAGACATCCCTAAGCTATGTGAAGTAATTTGACTCAGCAAATATAAAGAGGTGATGGGGAGAGCCGACCTCTTTAGTCAACTTTTGTTCTTCAGCAGTTAGCCTTCAGGCTCAGTTTCCTCTTCAACAATTACTCTGGATTCTTTGAATCATGGCAGCGCTGAGGGTTGTTGTATATTTCTGGGCTCTGTACTGCTAGAAAGGCTGTGATGCATTTTCTCACAAAGTTTATATTCTGAACACTGTGGATTGGTCCAGAGAAACAACTTTTAAAAAGTATTATTTCAAACCAACTTTAAAGTACACTTTAAACATGCATAATCCTTGCTTCTGGTCCATAGAAGGAAAAGCTTCAGAGCGAACGCCAAGGAAATTTTCACTGCTATTAAGGACACAGAGATGAGTATTCTATGGCAAGAACGGGGGTAAAGGTTATGCTTCTCTTTCTTGCTGCTATATTTTCTCCAGCAGAAAATATAAACCAAACATATTAAAAACTAACTCTCCCAGAAACTCATGGGATAAACAATCAATCATCAATCAATCAGAGCCCAGGCTGCTACAAATAGTCCCTTGTCTGCTGTCATTGCCCCTCTTTCTTCGCTGCTCCAACAGCCACAGATAAGTGCTACCAGTTTGCTTCTCTCAAAATCCCCTTTACTAAAGCCCTGATTCTTGAATGTTTTGGTTGCCATTTATACTGATACTTATTGCATTTATGGTGGCACCCTGCCACAGGAATGCCTTGTGCGCTCCTCACAAGGCCATAAACTTACAATAAAGAGCCGGGCTGCAGGGTGCAGAACCATCTTCTAACCACATGAGGGTGCTCCAGCTTCGATTCAAGCTTTCCCAAAGCCTCTACCTCTGTAGTTGATGTGTGCTAAATCCAGGAAATGATCTGCCTAACAACAGAGTGGAACACTAGGACTGTGGAGCCTTGATCCCTCCTCCCCGCCTGCTCACCACAAAGGGTTCCTTTCTACTACTAACACACTTCACAGGGGGTCTGAACAATCATCAAATAGGTACATAAGTGTGAGCCACCAACACAGGTGTTCTACCAAACAATATTTTTTGGATGCTTGGTGTTCTTTGGGGTCTGTCACTTGATTTGAGTCCCTCAAGCCATTCAAAGCATACTGGTTTTTACAGTTCAATATATTGTCCTCAGAATTTCAGGACTCTAATGGGTAATACATGGAGGAGGGATACCTATCCAACCTTTCCTTTGATGGTGCCTGTTGTGAGGTAGTAGGTGACTATTAATAAAGCAGTGTCCTCAGCTATGGCACCACAGAAGAAGAAACGTATGCTGCCTGCAACAGCTTCCAAAAAACATTCTTTTGGAGGGAAGACCTCTCAGGGCTGTCATCAGCCCCCCTAACTCCACAGCAGCAACAGAATGTAGCCTCCTGTCACAGCATAAGAGAAAGCACAAGCCTGATGTCGATCTCAATGCATTTGACGTGTTAAAAAGAGCCTGTCTATCTCACACCTCTACCTCAGGAGCCAGATCCTACCACCCTTACTCAGGGGTAAGGAAGGATCATGCCCTGATACCTTCAGTTCTCACTCCTCAGAGCCCCGAAAGGGCAAAAATTCAATGGGGGGGTTCAGTTGGGGAATTGGGGCATGATAAGCCCTGGCAACCCTTATTGGTATCCCTGGTGACAAGCTCTGTTGTCCCTTCTGCAGGGACTGACACTAATCCCATGTAAGATATGTTGGATCCCCAGGACATCCTCCACCCTCACCTCTCTGAATGTGGCCATGGGGAGAAGGTTGCCAACTCTGAAAATCACTTGGGAAAGAGATATTCAACCACCTTAGAGTGGAGTGCACAAGTCCTTCCCTGGATGGCAAAATGGTGCTCATGATAGACAGAAAGATGGCCACCTTCCTTGCCAGATATATTTGTGACCCTAAGAAAGACACACACTGTTCATGGCAATCATCCCAAGATAAGCACCTAAACATTAGCTGCACCCTTACAAAAAACCTTGATATGGCTCCCTCATCTCCGCAGACACTCTGTCTGGCTTGGCACAATGAGCTATTATCTTCCTGAGTAACACCAAGTGCGCTATCTGTACAGAAAGACACAGGTTCCACCTCACCAAGGTCAAACCCAGGTTGGGTGATCTCACCACCTCAGAAGCCAAACCTGTGGCTCAAAGGGGTCCCCTTGGCGATCACTTTATCAAAGAGTTAGGGAAGTTTGTTGAAGCTTTTACTTCTCTAAACTAGGCCCAAGCCTCTATTAGGCAAATCTTTGCCCCAAAGGTGTTTGGTGCATGGTCAAGGCAGGGGGCACTCAGCCAGCTGCTTCCTACATGAAGCCCCTTGCATTTGTGAGGTTCTTCCCCTCCAGAGGCAACCCACGACAACAGGATGAGATAGGACAATTCCGTGGAGGAAATAATCAAGATGCCACCAACGGTAAGTGTTCTTTCTTAAGGGAAGGAGTGAAGTTGGCAGGTTTTGTCCACAATTGGCACACCCTGCTGATGGACGCTTGGGTCCTCCAGACAGTACTGGGTTTCTATATTGAGTTCTATGGTTCCCCTGGGCAGACATCAAGGACACAACCCCTTACATTGTCAGAGGGAGAACCCTCACTAGTTGAAGAGCAGGTGGCAGATCTGCTGGAAAAAGGGGCAACAATTCCAACCTTCAAACACCCTAGGGATTTCCAATGCAATTTATTTCTGTTGAAAAAGAGGGACAGGGAACAACGGCGAGTTCAACAAATGAATAGTCCTTTGACATTTTTAACAATGGAGGGAATTCACCTCCTCAAGGACTTATTGAGACACGGTGACTGGATGGGGATCCTGGACTCGACGATTCTGATTTAGCCACTACAGTACAGATTCCTGCAACTCAACTGGGCACCACAGACCTTTGAGTTTACCACCCTCCTTTTCGGTCTGTCATCGGGGTGCCGAGGTGCTTCACCAAGGTGCTCACACCGCTGATGGAATACTACTGATCACAAGGTATTCACCTCATTGTTTACTTAGACAACATCCTCCTGATGGACCTATGCCAGTGAAGCTAGTGGAATATCTTCAAAGAGAAGTCCGCCTCTTGGAAAATCTCAGATTTTCCATCAAGAAGAAATAATAGATTCTGGCTCCAACCCAGAGAATTACCTTCTTAGGTTTTGTAGTACATGCTACTGCGGCAACGCTCAGGCTCCTATCTTTAAAAATGGCAAAGATCAGGCAAGAAATATGCAAGACTCTCGCCAAATGAAGCATATCTCTGCATCAGATTGCTCAGCTGTTGACCTCATTTCTTCCTACATACAGGCCAGCGTCCTAGGCCCTTTTGATTACAGGGCTCTACAACTCCTAAAAACCTACCATCTTTGGAAGGGCCTCATATATTCACAGACGGTACCTTTATCGAAGGAGATTTAGGAGGAAATCAAATGGTGATTATCCCTCATGGAGGTCTGGAACAGGAGAGAGATTACTGGCTCTGGCCTGCACCTTATTATTGAACCGGATGACAGTGGTTGGGGTGCCAAGTGTAGGAAATTCTCCCCCAGTGGAGCAGCGTGGCAGACTGGCACTCATGCCACCTACAAGACATGAGTGTTTGGAATCTGAACCCGATGGTGCTCCAACAGATTGCAACTCGCTGGGGACCCTTCACGTTGTACCTCTTCGCATCCAGGCTGGATCACCAGCTAAGTCAGTGCTTAAGCTGGAGAACTTCAGCTGGAGACTGGACCCTAATGTTGCTGCAACAGATGTTTTCCTCCAGTACTGGCCAGCTGAACAGGTTTATGCATTTCCCCTCTTCTTGATAACGTGTATCAGTGCAGGAACTCTGGTGGTAGTAACCCCGATTTGGAAATCTCAAGTTTGGTGTCCAGTTCTGATGGAACTTTCCTTGGATTCTCCAGTCGAACTACCCCTCCTCTTCCATCAGGGAACCCTCACAGTCTTATAAGAGATGGCACTCTATATCTTACGGCTTGGAAGAATACAGGGAATGATCGAAGGTCCCGGGACCTTTACAACAGGCTTAAAGCATGGGCAGAAGGAACCGTCAAACACTACAGGTCAGCATGGTTGATTAGGTTGGGTTGGTGTTTGCAGAGGGGTGTGGTTCCTGTGGGGTCATTTGTTGTCCACATCTTCAATTTTCTTGCTAGCATCTCCTCCGAGGGGTATGGCCTACAAATTACTGAACACCTTTCAGTCAGTTTTTTTGGCAGGATATTGAAGTACTTCCAGCGGGGTAACATCCATTTGTCAGGAAATTGATGTGAGACTTCAGCTTATCGTCTCCTCCAGAACCTACACTCTCTTTCTGGAATATCAACAAGGTTTTAATCTGTTTCTTTCCTGGAGCAGTAATAAATAACTCTCCAGGAGAGAGCTGTCTAGTAAAAGGGCCATGCGCCTATGTTCAGTCTCATGTAGACGAGTCTCAGACATCATGGCTCTAGATATCACAGAGTATTTATCGTGGACAGGGTTACTCTCCACATTTGCAGAAGGCCCAAGTCTAATTCAAGAACTGTGGCATAACCTTCTTTCTTAAATTCCCTGAAACTGTATGCTGTCAAATGCAACAAAGCATATGAAAGTATGATAGGGGATCTTTGCCCTTCAGTTGAACGACAATTGCTCATTTCTATTCCTTTACCCTACAAAGAGGTCTCCTCCCCTACAATTGCTAGATGGGTCTGTCGGTCGTGCAAGAAACTGCCATAGATAATTTAAAATTCGATGCACACACAGCCAGAGGATATATGGTTTCTAGAGCTTTCTCCTTGGTGACAAGATTGTAAGATATCTTAAATGTGGCAGACTGGTCCTCTTCACTCAACTTTTAAAAGGTTTTATTTCAAGCCAGTCATGGAGTTTGCCACCTCAGTGGTTAGTAAACTTTAGGCAAGCATAATCCTCGCCTCTGGTCCAGAAAGAAAATGAAACATTTCTAGCTACTGGAATGAAGAATTTCAATTCTATTAAGGACATGAGGGCAAGGACTATCCCACCTGAAAATCAATGCTTCCCTCCCTTGGATCTTCTAAAGATGTACAGTTATGGGACTGAGGTATGGAGTAAGTAATGTGGTTTGCACTAATTAAGATTTGTAATTGTATAAAAAGGGGTGTAATTGACCGGAATTACAGCTGTTTTAAGAATAGTCATGGATACATGTTCTGTTTCTACCATGTGTAGAATATTATCTAAGACTAAGCCATGTGACGGATAGCTGTATAACTGGATACAGTTTTGAATGGTGCAGTCCCATATTTTCTGTGCTTCTATGGAGAACTGGAAGAAGCTTGTTCTCCCTTGTCTGTTGATATGAAACATGCTCATAGTACTGTCTGTCCGTTTCAATACTGAGGAATTGCTCATTTGTGGAAGAAAGGCAATGGCCTGCAACTCTAGCATGTTGATATTCAGTTGTTCTCCTTGGGAGACCATTTGTCACCGATTGCTAGTTCCTGCAAGTGCGCTACCCAGCTTTCTAAGGAGGAGTCGGTAGTCATAGTGTACTAAACATTTTCTTGCAGGAAGTACAACCATACGTTGATATTTTCATATTGAGCCCTTCATAGTAAAGTTTGCTTCATTCTTTTTGTCATCCTTATGATATAGTCGAATGATGCCTACACCGGAAGGCAATGTTTATTGAGTTTGTCTTGAATGGGTCTAATGTGAAGGTGGCAATTAGGGATCAGAGTGATGCTAGAGGACACCATCCTTAAAAAGAACGTGATGGTTCTGACAGTGACTTGTTTTTTCTTTTGTAAAGTCTTGGCCAATTAACTTAGACATTCTACTCTCTCTGAATGGGAAGGTGTTGTGTTGCATTGTGTCTAAAATTGCTCCTAGAAACAGAGTTTCTGTTGGAGGGAAAGGGGCAGGGTTAACCAAGATTTTGTTTCACTTAAAGCAGTGGTTCCCAACCTGTGGTCCGGGGATCCCTGCGGCTGCTTAGAAAATTAAATAATGTTAACAGATGTGATCCCCAACTTCAGCAATGACTCAGTGAGGAGGTCCCTTGTTTCCAATAATGATTCACTGGGCATCCCAAGGTTCCAGTAATGACAAAGTGGGGGTCCACAGAAGTCAAAAGGTTGGGAACCACTGACTTAAAGTAAGCCTAATTTGTTGAAGAGCTGCAAACAGTCTCTTGCTGAGTTCTCTCTGGCTTTTTGTGAGTTTCTTTTGACTAGTCAGATGTCTAGGTACAGAAATATCTGATGTCCTTGTTTACTTAGGTAAACTGCCATCAGAGCCATTTGTGAATATTCACGAGGCTAACTTGAGTCCAAAGGGCAACACCTTGAACTGATAACAGCGACCAGTCACTTTGAATCAAAGCTATTTGTTATGATTCAGATGAATTGGTATGTGGAAGGACGCATCCTGCAAATTTAAGTATTTCATAAAATCTCCTTGTTGAAGCAGTTGGATGACTTTTTGCAAAGTACCCATCGGAAAAGATTGTTGTTTTGAGAAATTTGTTCCGATTTTGTTAATCCAAAAATTGGTCTTGATTATCCTGATTACTTCTTCTATATTAGGAAAAAGTGAGAAGAGAATGCTAAATTTCTGTGGTAATTGATCATTTGCTTTGTGCCTCTTTTTGCAACGTTATTAGAGTCTCGGTTTGTAACAGAGATTATGTTAGTAATGGCCTCCAGGCAGTGGTGTAAGTGGAGCTTTTGGAATTCATTTTAATGTGTGATCAAAGTATATCCAATCTAATACCCAGCAATGGGATGTTATATCTGCTAGGAGTCGTTATGACTCACTTCTATAATGTTACTGTCTGCTTAAATATTCATTTCCTTGAGAATGGTTTGAAAATCTTCTTTGAGGAACCTGCTGATTATAAGACACTGGGGTGATGGTCTATATTGTTGTGTGTAACATTGACAGCAAGGCTGCTGAATTGGTTGATACGGTTGATATCTGTAAAGTTGCTACCTCCTCTAAAAGAATATTGGCCTTTTCCTCTGATTGATGTGGCTGCCACAGCTGAAAAAAGTTTGCAGATGTTGTTGATGCTTCTTCCTTATCTTTTAGGTGGCATGGAAGTGTTGCATTCCTTGATTGCAGCAAGGCTGCTTGCATCACCACTGAATCAGCACAGTGTGACCAAGACAAGCTAGGGTGTTGCCGGGTGCTTTATATTTTTTCTCAAGCCTAGAAATTACTACAGCCACTGTGGCTGGGTTCTTGATAACCTTAAGACCATTCCACCAAATGTGATGTGATCAATTGTTGGAACACTTGTAATTGATTTTCTTTAAGTCTCTGGGAAATCATATAACAAGCAGTCATTCTCTTTTCTTGGTATTGGCAAGTTGAATATTTTTGAGGCGCTCTTGATAGGAGTGTGAAACTCTCCTATAACATCTGGTAGTGAATCCACTGCTATGGGAGTGATATCTCCTGGAATGGGTGCTAGATACTTATCCCCTTCTGAGTCATTAAAACAAAAAAAAAACTGGATGTGTTTGACTGTCATCCTGGTTGTCATCTGTAGAAGTGTCAACTGTAATTGGTGGATTAGAGTGGATTGCCAAAGATGGGTGTATTACTAAAGCGGTTTATGATATTGGCCTTGAAGGAGATCGCATGGGAGTGCGCGGAGTTCAAGGTCTCATTTGAGGTCTTGACCAAAGTGAAGCTTGTCTTGAAGAGATTCCAGAAATCGCTTATAGTAGTGGGTAAACATGAGGTGTAAATCTCTGTCCAGAGCTACAAAGACTTGTACAACGGCTTCCTGTGATGTTTGTTGAACCTGTGTTTATGGCCGTAATCATACTACAGGGGTCATCCTGATCATCTTGGAAGGACTGGTAAGATCTTCTGGTGTCCGGATCTTGTGAATGAGTAAAGTCTGCCAAACAATGTTATTCAGCTTGATCATATTCATCCCCATCTGTCTTGATATTTGACCTTTTGTTGGGTTGGGTTATATGGAGGGTCAATTGGACCATCATTATCCTCATCATCTTCTGAACATTTTGTGAGGTGGGTATTGACAGACCTTGGTAGGGGAAGTCTGTTCTGGTATGCATGGCATTGAGATGCCTTGTCCAAGATGAGGATGATCCTGATGTGTTTTTCTTTTTTTTAGGGGTTTGGACTGCCACCAACAGTATTGTCATTGTCGATGGTGTCGTAATGCACATAGTCTAAATGGTTTTCGACTGAGTGGTCAATGGTGTTAACATTGATGGTAATGTTGTCTTAGTAGATGGCAGTTTTGCTGATGGTGCTGTCAATGACGATGAGGCTTTCTTTGTTGATGGTGGTTTCGTCGACGATAATACTGACGCTGGTCTCATTGACAAACAAATTGCTTTGGATTAGGAAGCTGACCCTTCACAGTGTCTCTTTGAAGTAGATGGCTCAGATGTTGATTTGTGGAAAGATTTATAAAAAAATAATCTGTCCATATTACATTATCAGGACATACTTCACTGTATTCTCACACTGTTTATGAGATTGTCTTAGAGGTTTCTCAGAATTTGAGGATTTAGACTTAAAATAAGGGTTTGAAGAGCGCTCACAGTAAGGATGTTCTCTTTTATGCACTTTAGCTGATGAATTTAAAGTGCCTTCATACTCCATCTCTGAAGAAAGGATTTCTTCTGACTTGGTCTTCTGGAATCATATTAAAAGTCTACCCTGACAATCTGTAAGGGTTTTTGTGGAAAATGGTCAGCATAATTTACAGTCTTTTGCCTTGTTGACAGGGTATAAGCTTGTAGGGTCCATCTTAATTAAACATTTTCCTACCACAGGATGCACATGGTCTAAAAAGACTTTTTAAATAGATTCAGCCATTGTAGATTAAGGAGGAATAATTTTTCCTCAGACATTCAGAATGAAAAACAGAAAGACTGTTTACTAATCTGAATGACTGAGCACAATTCAAAGGTACTCCTTCATACACTATGTGTGGTAGAAATCTGAGACTTGGGTAAGGAAGAGTGATGTGTGTGCTGCGTACTGATTAGCTGAGATTAGGATATTTTATAGTGATATAAAAAGGGTACTTTTGTAACTATGTCAAACTTTTCTATTTATACTTAGCAGTACAGGGTTGTCTACAGATACTGTGGAACTCCCCGCTCGATGATGGGGATGATTCAAGGATGTGATCTGTTATGAAAGATCCATTACAGAGAATATTAAACCCTCTCATGCCCAACAGAGCACAGGTTAGCTTGTCACCCAACATCTTAAATTGATAGGCCGCTGTTCACCCTTCGGGGAAATCACCCAATACAAACCAAAGTTCATTATCTTGAAACTCAAACTGCCTCCCGCTTTCAGGATTCAATACCTTCTCACCCCTCACTGGACCAATATCATCAACTTGTCCTTCCTTAAGAAGTAATACCCGACTACCTAAAATAAGCAGGTCACACCCTCTTTTGAAAAAACAATGCAGTGTAGATCTGGAATATCTGGACAATGTGCGTTCTGTCTGAAGCCTTCCCCTCTTGACCAAAACACAGCCTTGAAAAGTTAGAAGGAACATGCTATTACAGCATTTAATCTCTGAAAATTAGCTTTTTGAAGACTTCCAATAAAGGCTTTAGTTTGGAGTGCAGCATGAACATTGCTGTCCTCCAAATGGTAAACAAGGCTGTATACATCCTGGGCAAAGGTGACTCTTGCCTTCTCGTACCCATAACCCTTAGAAGTGCTTGACATGGTCAATCATGTATTTCTCCTAAACGTCCCTTTAAGAATGAACTGGACAATATAAGACAGCTGTCAGTTGATCTTCTCTTAGTCAAAGAACCAATCCAAAGAAATAAAACAGTCAAACTATAGCTTTCTCACTTCTCTTCTCCTGGGGCTTTCACAAGGCTATTGCGTCCCACAGGCTCTTTAATCTATACATTCAACAAAGAGGTGCACTTCTAAAGCTCTCCAACATTTCCTACCGTCTATACACAGATGACACCCAGTTATAGGTGAAAGTCTATTCCAAGCTAGACATTGCTTCCCTTGCCTAGACTGCAAAATGCCTATGATTTAGGCTGGATATGAATCTGAGTCTCCATACCCACATAAACTCCCAAACAAACGCACCTCATATCAAATCAAAGTACTCCAAAAGATAAAGCCATTAATTCACAGGGATGCCTTTCAATCAGTTGTTCAACCCCAAGTAATTTCTAGGACTAGCTAAGGCCTAGCTGCAGATAGGTAATCCCATATTTCACCTGGCATTTCTGAAGGTGGTACCCCATGCCACTGCAAAGTTTTTCACAGAAATCACATGTTTTTTCTAGGTCTAAATGGCCTTGATCTCCTTCAAATGGCCTTCTACTGAAGTCTTAATTAAGGCTGTCTGTATAATTCATAAAATCTGCATTGAGGAATACATAATACAGGAATACATAAAACTGACATCTCAGGATGCTTCATCCTGAATTGAGAAACCCTTTTTAAAAGCCAACTTTCAAGGGAAGCTTGGCTTGACTGCTTAGCATGCTGCTTAGAGGAGCTCCACCTGATCGCTTTGCTTCAATCGATCCACCTTGTAGTGGGCCCCTCTATTGCTGAATGGGGTCTTTCAAGGAAACAGGGACTACATTGACACCCACTGAGCGTCCAGCACCACCTGTACGAGATACCGCACACTCTGAATTTCGACAGCAAGGGACCTAGGCCAGCCATGTTCTTTAGGTGGGTCAGTGGGCTCCCTTGTACGCAGCATTTCCCAGCCACTTCAATTGTTGGTGCAGTTTGGGCCTCAACCAGAGTCACTAGGTCACTAGGAGGGCATTTAGATACAGCATAGAGCACTTGGCACTGTTTGGAGCCTACCACGGCCTGTCTTGTAGGTCCACAGCACTCTTTTCAGGCCGTTTTGGGACAAGGCGAACGTGGTGCAAGCCAGCTGTCTGCCTACTTCCTTTGTTGCACACAATACCACAAGGATTTGCTTTGCGGCGCTGCCATTGCTGTGCCTCGAGCCCAGAGGCATCCACCACTGCTGGAGACTGGTGTTTATAGTTGCTAGTGTGGCACTGCAAGCACTGTGTGATATTCTAACTGGTGCCTGGCGTGCTGGGCTGATACAGAGGGTCTCTTGGGATTCCTGACTCATGCTTACAGTTAGGACCTGATGGTGGCAGCCCCTTGTGGGTGAGTGCTTAACATTGGAATCCACTGTACCTGGCCTTAAGAGAGCGGGCCCCTACAGCTCCCCAGTTGGACATTGGCTATACCTACACTCATTGCGGCATGGATGCACCATATCCTGCTCTAGTCTTGTGACCCCAAGAGGCTGACCCAGGCATATTGAATTTATTTTCTAAGGCAGCTCATGCCCCTAGACTGACTGCTGGTCCAATACCCTTGTCCCTTTTGCTGGGTTAGGTGGGCTTTTCATGATTTGGTTCTCACTGCATTCCTTTCTACAGTCACAAACAAATTGCACATTTTACTGCTCTTTCAATTTGATCAGGAAAAACCATTCTTTTTGTTGGATGGAGAAGCTACAGATATCAGCAAACCTGCCACTGACAAGGCTCTCACACCTCCCAGTCAGTCAGGACAAGTAACCATGAATTTGACAGCTGGGCCATCCCAGGTGGAGGTCCCTTCGATTACAATGGCAAATTGGATTTAATCCTAGCAGTGAGCGCTGAGTATTGTTCAGCCCTCTAAGCTACATTTGACTGTCTGCCTATTAACTTTGTTATTCTCTAAGAAAATCAAAACAATTTGCCTGAAAAAGTCAACACAAACACTCTGGCTTTAGATGAGCTCCACCACTGCACACAAGACTTTTCTAAATGTACACAGTCAATTCTGGGGTGACTGCACATGGGAGAGAAGTGGCTAGAAGATGCAGAAGGACGATGACACAAGGTGCCACAAGTCTTCTTGAAAATTGGGTGAAAAAGTAAATAGCTCCCATTCCTCTCCCTTCGTTTAGTGGCTGAGCAGGTACACAAGGTTCTGGTGTGGCTCCCTGTCTCTGAAGAACCACCTAGTCCTTTGGTGACAATAATTCTCAATTACCACGACCGCAACACTATGCTGATAGCAGCCTGCTTGAAGGAAACTATCATATGGGACAATATCAGGGTGATGTTCTTCCCTGACTATACTTTGATGGTGCAACGCCAATGCTTATCCTTTGGCCAAGTCAAGAGGAAATTCCAAATAAGGGATCTTAAATATGCACTCCATGTTCCCAGCAAAATTCCATATTTCGGATGGTCAATAATCACACTTTTTTTTACCCAAATGAAGGTGGCCTGCTACTGGGCACAAGCCTTTGACAAGGCTGCTCAGGGTTTCTCCCCCGCCCCCTTCCACCTTCACTCATCGGCGCATTGCAGGGGATCAAAAAGCCATGGCCCCACTCCAGCTCTGATTCAAAAGAAACAAAGAGAGGTCTTGACCATGATAGCATCCACACTGGACTCGTCCGCAACTCCTAAGTTGTTTGCTCTGACTTCAATGTTTCTGGGGATGACTTGCTATCTGATTAGCCTGACGTTGGTTCCATGACACATCAGATGTTTACAGCTCAAACTGCTGATGATATACTCTGAACTTTACATATCCTTCCCTGTTGATTTCACGTCCAATGCACTGGTAAATTGCAATATGTGCTCAATATGTTATTCTGTTTTGCTGATAATCAAGCTATTAGTTTGCCTCTTTGAGCTGCTTGACATTGATAGTCTTCTATGATGTGACGTGTGGTTTTCTAATTGCATATTCTTTATTAGTGCCCTCACCCATCAACCATTGTGCCATACGAGACTTTAATAAGCTAGGTGACCCCACACCCTCTATTACTTGTAATCAGCAGTGAGTTTGGCGCTATCTCTTAGTTCTGGCCATATCCATCTATTTGCTCCCTTGCCATTCTTGACTGTGGAACTAGCTGTTATTTTTGTTACAAAACTTTCTGGATGGATAACCTGTCTTGTTGATGTTTCAAATTTACGTACTGTTTTTTTATGATGTTTTTTTCCAAAATGGCAATAATCTCCCGCTCACTCATCATTATTGTATCCTTTATGTTGCTTTTCTTACAATAGGTCCTGCACAGGAACCATATCATTAATATATGCTTATTGTATGGTTCACTGCCTCATATAATTTAACTTAACTGGAACATAAAGGCATGAAATCCCTACAAGGGCATTATATGATTCATGCAGCTATAACCCGGCGGAGCGGCCTGTTTGTCTTCCTTCACGAGATACATTTGTTAGTACCTGAGGTCACTACATAAAAGACCAAGTTTATGGAACAGGATTCTCGACGTGCAGAGGGGAGGGGCAGTATGGATTAGAGCTGGTGTTTCTTTTAAGACACAATTAGTATGAGTTGATGTTAAAAGGTTATTCACACTAGCAAGAGGATATTTGGATGATTAACCTTTGATGCTAGGGGTCTTTTTTGCTCTAAATGCTGATCGATTAGCTTTCTGGAGTCGTGAGTTAATTTATTTATCAGACAGACCTAGTGCTCCATGGATTATTGAAGGAGACTTCAACTGTGTTCCAAATACTTGTTTAGGTAGATATTCACTACCACTTCCACAATCCGTGGCATTAATTAACACCAATAATCTCCAGCACTGGTTAGATCACTGGAGGCTAGGCAATACTTGGTGTACCCGCAATGTTGCAAATACACATTTTATTCCCCTGGGCATTAAATGCATTCTCGATTAAATAGATTTGTTTGTTCCCCGGATCTCCACCCTTGCATCACTCCTTTTTCAAACCACCCAGACACTTAACTGGCGTAACCCCTTATTCATACCTTTAACATGGGGTAGGATACTTTTTTAAAATTTATTTTTTACATATTTTATTGATTTTCACAACAGTGTGCTTTCATAGATTCCCCCCCCCCCATTCATTTTAATCTTCAATAACATGAGAAAGCATACATAATAGTCAATAATAACTTCAGGGTAGGATACTTACTCCAATTTCTGCCTAGCAACTGCAAGTGGTCAGGCTAGAAGATGCAGTGTTCCCTCAGAGATGTAATATTATCCTATGCTCTAGACCCCCACTCCAGTATTTTCTTTCCAATGAAAATCAAATCCCAGATTTAGCACTGGGAGGTGTACACCAAGTAACATGGAGGCAAAGCAACAAACGCTGACTGTAAACTGTGAAAGCTCTTATTGGTCAGCTGTCAACAAAAGAGTGATGTGGATACATAAACTAGATAGAAGGCCAGTTGCTATAAGGAGAACTTTGGTAAAGAGAATACTTGGGACAAGGCCAATAATAGAGTTCTCTGCCAATACGTAGCTCCCTCACTACAAACATTAAGCCCTTCATGCTAAATAAGAGTATCTCTAGTTCATGAAATCTTAACAAATCTTTTTCTTGAAAGCCAAATGAAAATGAATATTTTGTAGTTGGCCGGATATAAGGACGAATTCAAGAGAATTACTAAAATGGAAAGAACTTACCTTTTACGACCAGTGAAATAGTGAAATGAAAGGCTGCATCATTTGGAAGGTTATTTTCCCATCTTCCTATTCTAAGAAGATTGTCTGCCTGACTCTCTCTTGTTTCCACAATTATGCACAATTACATTATGTATCTAATACATAATTCCCACAGGCAGTATATGCATGTCCATGTCATTACATGCAGATGTGGCTTCATCCATATTAAAATAATTTCTAAATAATTCAGCCACAGAGAATGCTGTATCTTTTAACAAGGTGGAATTAACTTCTGTCTACGTTGCACCATCAAACTGAAGTAAAACAACTGGTGATGAATGATGGTATGGAATACATCTTCAAGAAAAAGGAAGGGACAGAGTGTGGAGGCATGCAACTGAATAAACTGATAGCGCTAGAGTAATATTGTTACTATACAGAACAACATACTAACTCTTAAAATACAGCCTTTTACTTCTCTCCATGGTATGCTTAAATACACAGTCATGCTGAGATAGTAGGATTAGGATCCTTAACTGCAAGAGACAAAAGAGTCAGACTACATCCTGCATCGCAGAAAGGACCTTGGCTGAATAAACAACCATGATATGAAGAGCTTTAACCTGTCCACCTCATGATTCCCTAAATCCTTGATGGATTTATGTTCTGCTTTCTCCATATCACTTGGAGATGAGAGGTGTAAGGGGTGGGTTTGGTTTGATACAAATTATTTAAACATTTTTTCTGTCAGGAGGTGCCATCCGTATTTTCTTTTGTTTTAATCATTTATATTTAAAAAGGTCAACAGGGAGAAGAATCATGTCCATGATGGACGGGACCAGGTGCATGTGTAGCAGCTTGTTAATTCAAACAATGATTATTTAGAAATGCTACTCATGTTAACTGCAACTATTACTCTACTTGTGTTACTTATTTAGGCAATTGTTGCCCGATGGATGCTAAGAACACACCTAAGTCATGGCTGCAAAATAAGATCTTCGAAATGGACATCCCACTCTATTCTTGATTTCATATGAAATATGTCTGTTACGTTTAAGTTTATTTCAGTGTTGTTTAGTTTGTACAAATCTGGACAATAGCCATCTTAAAAGCAAAGTTATCGTTCTCCGAGAATTTCCTAAAAAAAATCCACAGCAATTATCATGGTTTGAACCACCACAGAAAGCAAGACACAACATGATTTCAAGACAAGAAGGTAGACGAGGTCATTCCACGAGCAGATGACACACCCCACAAGGTCGGGGAGCCGGGCACGGGCCAAGTCTGATTGGGTGCGGTTATATTGGTATTGCTGGAAATGCATGTATTGCCTTCTTGTCTTTCTGTTTGTTTCTGTCTTTTTATTTGCTATAAAATGAATAAAAAGAATGTTTGAAGAACATGATTTCAGTTACTGATCAGGTAGCTGATTGACTTAAATAACAAATATACAGATCCCGAATCTTCTTTAATAAAGGACAGTAAAGTGTGACATGCCTTCAAGTCTCAAATACATCACTACAATGCCACGCATCTTTGAAAATTCCTACAGCAAGCGAGAAAAAGACTAAGGCCTGATTACGACATTGGCGAAGGGGATTACTCCATCACAAAAAGGACGGATATCCCGTCCGCCGTGTTACAAGTTCCATAGGATATAATTGAACTTGTAATACGGCGGACGAGATATCCGTCACGTTTGTGATGGAGTAATCCCCTCCGCCAAGGTCCTAATCAGGCCGTAATTCTAATTCTCAAATGAAGTAAATGGCATGTATATATTTTCAATGAGTTAAACACAACTTACAAAAAAAGTAAAAAGTATAAAATTACACATATTCATTGAAATACATAACATTTTATAAGTGCAACAAATTTCCTATAACAGTGATACATTGCATCAACCGCAAAACAGACACCATAATAGTGTTGTCACATACAATAAGCAATTGCAAAAGAAAATCCGCATCTGGCAAGTAAATATATTAAGAGTGCTGATCCCACATTGTACGTCCCTGTTTTAAAAAATAAGTGTGGAAATCCAAAAGTGTATCATACCTGTAAGATTCTGTGAGAAGTAGCCACTGAGGATGTCATCACAGAAGCGACATAGATTGGACAGCTGCTTCAGGTGCTCCTGTAGCTGGACCTTTGGGAAGTGCACTTTATATAGAGGGGCCAAGAAGCCAAAGACAAAGGCATCAAGTGTTGTTGGTCTAAGGACACAGGAAGGAAAGGAGAGGTCTAAGTATAAGGCATGACCAAAGAATTCACAGCTTGTTAGCCTAGCACAAAATGATGCATCTAATTGTTCACACAGGGCTCACTTCAGCTGTAAAGAAGAAGATTTAGTAATCATTAAACATAATTTATCGGATACCCCAGCAAAGGTGTCTGTACTGCCAAATCAGTTACCGCTATGTGCTGCTGGTTAAGCATATGACTCTCAAACCAAAATTCTAAAAATTGTACTTTGACATATATTTAAATAACAACTAGGCCACATACAAATCCTTCTCAGATTTTCTAAATGGACTTTCAATTCCAACCTTATTGCCAGAATTCAGGTGGAACTTAACAAGTCATCAAGTGCTAGGAAAACAGGAATGCAGTGCAATCGGGATAAAGCACTGGGATCAGATATGAGTTTCCACTCACAATCTACCATACTTGGGGTGTTAATGTCATCCAACCATGAAAACTGCTTTTTGCTCATTATGCAGATTCAGGAGCAGTAACAGCTTCCGCTTACGAGGCAACCATTATAGTCTTTCCATTGGATGAGAAAGATACCTTTCTGCCAATAAACTACAGCCCAATGTACCTACTCCAATCTGATTACAAAATCCATTCAAAAATTATTGCAAACAGATTAGAGCCGCGCCACAGAAAAAGCAAAGTTGCTTGGCACAGTAATACACAGTAATACTTTGTAGCCCATTTTGAAGGGAAGAAGAACAAACTCAAAGTAATGCCATAAAGCACAGGATGTATAAATATTCTCTGAATAAGTTATTGATATCTCTCAGAATGATGGGCACTTTTGTCATGACAGAAAATGCAAGGCACCTTCTCTATATTACACTATTGTAAAGCACTTAAAGTATGTCAGCTCGGTTTCTGGCAAACAAACATATTAGCAGGGGCGGCTCCTTTGCCAGGGTGGAGGAGCGTCGTCCCCCTCTCCCTCAGCCAGCAGCAGGAGCTCCACAACTTTTAAAGTAAAAACATAATAAACCCTGTTTATTATGTTTTTACTATAAAAGTGGGCGGGGCCTCGGGCATGACGGGGTGGAGGGGGAGTGCACAGCACCGGCCGTCTCGGGCAGCCAAACATACATGCACAGTAGGGTCTCTTCAACCCGGCACTGTGTTGCTGGGTTGGAGAGACCAGGCGAAGGCTCCCAGTCTGCTTGGGAGCACCCTGGCTGGGCACTCCCAGCGAATCCTGACGCTGCTTAAAGCAGCGTCAGGATTGGCCGCAGGGAAGGTTGGGAGCCTGTGCCTGCAACGACTGAGGAGAGCAGAGCGGCTGAAGTGGTGCGGCATGGAAAAAAGGAAAGTTATTTACTTTTTTTTTTTTTGCCCCCCGTAGTGCCATGCCATGCCACCCCTTTTCCCTCCCACTAGCCGCGGCTCCATATTAACAGTTGGGTTCTACTGGAAAAAAAAATCACAGGTTGCCAGAATGTATTCCAACAGAACCCAATGAAGAGTTCAGTGTACAGTGTAACTGGTGCACTGCTCAGGTGATGCGGAACCATGTTACTGCATATTCGGTGAGATAGCAGCTACAGTGCTTCTTCAGAGGGAAGGTGAGTCCATGCACTAGAATTATGTTATTGGTATGGTGATGTGAACTTTGATTCAGTTCTCCAAATTTCTGAACTTGCTATAATGCCAAATAAATAATAGTAAAACTATGTCATGCACTGTATAAATGCTAATGTCCTAGGTATTAGGATTCAGCTACATTTCGTTAAGGGAAGGCACCTAAGTTCTGAAAGTACCAGTGTAGCATGCACAACTCAGATATAATAGTGTCCTTATTTCCAGATTTTCCCACAGAGGATTGTGTCATTCACCAAGTTTATAAATGAATACCACAGAAAATAAAGCTATATTGCAGGCAACAGGAAAATAATGTTACTCAGCATACTTAATCATACACATATCGTATGTGAAAATTGTATTTTAATAGGTTTACTCCATACTTACGTATTGCCAAAGAAAAACTGAGAATTTCCCAATCTGTGGGAAAGAAGATTCAGGCACTCCTTAGCGTCTTTATATATCTAGAGAAAAATGAAAACTTGGTTGAAAATAAGAATCAAATACAAAACATAGAACAGCCGCAGTATACACAGACACTGGCATGTTTTAAGTTTGCATGGGACTTGTTCTGGACTGCATGACTGGTCCCAACATACCTGTGCCTCGACGTCGCTGACCCTAAATAGTGGGGGCTCTCCTCTCGTCAGCAGAAGTCGGTTTAGTGCTTGGCGGGACATCTTCCCAGGTAAATACAAACTGAGCGGGAACGGAATCCGAGAAGCAAACCATGGCCGTGTCATGCTGCTATAATTTTCGGCATCAACCCAGAACACGTGAAGCTGTGTCATAGTACCCATAAATACAACAAAGAATTAAAAAAACACAGAGAAAAGATTGGTATTATAAATGTTAGGCTGGTAACCACCACTTCCATTATATTCAACTACGCTCAGGAATACTTGTTTTTCATACAATTAGAAATTGCCACAAGTAAGTGGGAAATAATGCAAGGAAGATCTCCCCTTACATTTCATCCAATACAATGTGTTTTCAATTAGGGTTAATCATCTTCACTGAACTATGTCTAGGCCCCATTCCTGTAGTCTCTATGCCTTGGTACCTCCTGAAATCTAGCCCGACAATACAAGTAGCTCGATTTTTTGATGTCAGGTTCATCACAGCCCTTAAGAAAAAATGATCATATGAAACCAGAAAGGACCTCCTAGATTTGCTTGCTGTATCTGCCCAATCCACAAAGCATCCAGCCCTTCAAGACTATACATGTAACTGTTTGAGCTGTAGATGAGTAGGCCTCTGGATCTCTATTCTGCAAGTGAAGTCTCAACCCATTGACAAATCTGGGTACATAATCATGCTGGCATTCCACCAGGCCACTGGAAGAGGGTGATTTTACACTTTCTATAACACTTTCCCATTTGAAACCTAGTTTTCGTTGTATACCACTTCATTTCTTTAGACCACTAACATTTTGTCAGAAGTGTTAGGCAATTGATAAATATGTATATCATAACTCAACAAAGGGACAAAGACTGCATGGTGTATAATTCCTCCAAGTGACCTTTCTGTTGTGAGCCATCCAATATCACTAGCGAAGGTTCTCATGGCTCTATCCTGACTCCCACATTTGCAGTATATATACAGGGAGTGCAGAATTATTAGGCAAATGAGTATTTTGACCACATCATCCTCTTTATGCATGTTGTCTTACTCCAAGCTGTATAGGCTCGAAAGCCTACTACCAATTAAGCATATTAGGTGATGTGCATCTCTGTAATGAGAAGGGGTGTGGTCTAATGACATCAACACCCTATATCAGGTGTGCATAATTATTAGGCAACTTCCTTTCCTTTGGCAAAATGGGTCAAAAGAAGGACTTGACAGGCTCAGAAAAGTCAAAAATAGTGAGATATCTTGCAGAGGGATGCAGCACTCTTAAAATTGCAAAGCTTCTGAAGCGTGATCATCGAACAATCAAGCGTTTCATTCAAAATAGTCAACAGGGTCGCAAGAAGCGTGTGGAAAAACCAAGGCGCAAAATAACTGCCCATGAACTGAGAAAAGTCAAGCGTGCAGCTGCCACGATGCCACTTGCCACCAGTTTGGCCATATTTCAGAGCTGCAACATCACTGGAGTGCCTAAAAACACAAGGTGTGCAATACTCAGAGACATGGCCAAGGTAAGAAAGGCTGAAAGACGACCACCACTGAACAAGACACACAAGCTGAAACGTCAAGACTGGGCCAAGAAATATCTCAAGACTGATTTTTCTAAGGTTTTATGGACTGATGAAATGAGAGTGAGTCTTGATGGGCCAGATGGATGGGCCCGTGGCTGGATTGGTAAAGGGCAGAGAGCTCCAGTCCGACTCAGACGCCAGCAAGGTGGAGGTGGAGTACTGGTTTGGGCTGGTATCATCAAAGATGAGCTTGTGGGGCCTTTTCGGGTTGAGGATGGAGTCAAGCTCAACTCCCAATCCTACTGCCAGTTCCTGGAAGACACCTTCTTCAAGCAGTGGTACAGGAAGAAGTCTGCATCCTTCAAGAAAAACATGATTTTCATGCAGGGCAATGCTCCATCACACGCGTCCAAGTACTCCACAGCGTGGCTGGCAAGAAAGGGTATAAGAGAAGGAAATCTAATGACATGGCCTCCTTGTTCACCTGATCTGAACCCCATTGAGAACCTGTGGTCCATCATCAAATGTGAGATTTACAAGGAGGGAAAACAGTACACCTCTCTGAACAGTGTCTGGGAGGCTGTGGTTGCTGCTGCACGCAATGTTGATGGTGAACAGATCAAAACACTGACAGAATCCATGGATGGCAGGCTTTTGAGTGTCCTTGCAAAGAAAGGTGGCTATATTGGTCACTGATTTGTTTTTGTTTTGTTTTTGAATGTCAGAAATGTATATTTGTGAATGTTGAGATGTTATATTGGTTTCACTGGTAATAATAAATAATTGAAATGGGCATATATTTGTTTTTGGTTAAGTTGCCTAATAATTATGCACAGTAATAGTCACCTGCACACACAGATATCCCCCTAACATAGCTAAAACTAAAAACAAACTAAAAACTACTTCCAAAAATATTCAGCATTGATATTAATGAGTTTTTTGGGTTCATTGAGAACATGGTTGTTGTTCAATAATAAAATTAATCCTCAAAAATACAACTTGCCTAATAATTCTGCACTCCCTGTATATGTTCGCTGCACTTGTTAAATACCCTGTAGTCATCTGGACCCACATCCAACAAATATGCAGTTGATACTCAAATTATCCTGGGACTGATGCCTTTACATGCAGACGGGCAGGTTAACGGCAGTGCTACCTCTCTCTTTTGCCTTCCATACATGGATTGGTCAACACTGTTTAAAACCAAATCCAACAAAACAGATCCTAATTGTGGTTTCAGGCCAAAATGCCCCCCTACAGAGTCTAGCCAGGTTAAACAAAAATGGTTTGTGTTTGTGTTTGATCATGCACCATCATTTGGTTTGCTTTTAGCCTACAGGTTTGAACTGCGTCAAGTGACTTTTCCCTTACTGGACTTGCACCGAAATAACACACTTATTTTAAAGGCGATGTCTACAGTGGACTTCTCCAATGGAGTTTACCCTGAAGTTCTGACCTACCTTCTAAAAACGTGCATTACCTTCAAACTGCAGCGGTCAGACCCCTGATCACTCCCAATTCTGGGAACATATCGCTCCAGCACTGGCCACATTTCACTTGGTTTCCGATGGGAAAGCAAATCATGTTTAAGGTATTGTGTAAAACATTTTATAGCAACAGAAACCAAAAACAGAGAGCCCGTTGGACAGCTGCCACAATAAGCATCTCTCAGCATTAAGAAGACGCCAATGGCTAAACATAGTTCCTTTTACAAGCCACTCAGCTCTGGGACCGATTAACCCAGGTCTGTGCAGCACAGGGAGCTGCTATTTTCTTTCACTGCAATTTGAACTGTGCTGCAAATCAGATGTAGGAAGTACT
The DNA here is from genome assembly GCF_031143425.1 of Pleurodeles waltl. Classification (NCBI taxonomy): domain Eukaryota; kingdom Metazoa; phylum Chordata; class Amphibia; order Caudata; family Salamandridae; genus Pleurodeles; species Pleurodeles waltl. The sequence continues at coordinate 383,495,283 of NC_090436.1, read as the reverse complement.
TTTGATGGTGTTAGCCATGCTTTAAAAACATAACAACCTTAACATCAAATACCAAACATTTCTAATTCTACACACCATGTCACAGAAGGATGCAGCGACCCACTATAGCGGGTATCTGCACACAGAACTTCAGTTGGATAAGTATCATCAAAGTGGTTGTTTTCAAATGAAGAGCTGTGAATAACAACAGAGGCAGGAATTGCAAACCTCGAGTATCCCATGCCACTCGGTGCCACTAGGTGGAAAACATTACCACCGCCCTTGTACTGTGCGTTAACAAAAACACAAAATGAGGATGGCAGATATCCTACTGCACCAAAAAGATAATTTGGATAACATGACACAAAAAGGTCAGCTACGAAGGTCCGGTCTAATATACGTGAAAAACATCCTGTGTTTGATTGTTTGTTTTAAACTTCAGTTAAATAATAAGTGACACTAGAAAAACAACCATATAGGTAGCATTGTACGGTAATCTGGTGGCCATAGGAGAACAACGCATTCTCCATTCTATACCGTTAGCATCTCAAATGGGTGGAAGAAAGTGGTAAGCAATGTTGGAAGTCATGGATTACAGGCATATGCCTTTATCTGGAACAGCACGTAGGCATGATGACCTTAACAGTCCTCCTAAATTCTGCAGACAAATTCATCCCTCCCTAAATACCTCGACCCTAAACCACAGGAACATGCACATTACCTGCCTTATTTAAAAATAAACCTAATCACATTTTGGGCCCTTGCCTGCTGTGAGAAACTCGGTTGTTGGTTGAGTGGGTCGTTAACCCTGCTCAACCAACAGCCACAATCTGTGTCAGGGTGAACCAGAAAAGTCACCAAATTAACCTGTGCTTTACCCTCCAGTAGCTTGACACAAGCAGTCAGGCAATATGAAAAAATTGTATGCAGCACACAAACAGTAATAAAGCAAAAACACAACACAAGAAAAATCAATTTAGAAAAAGAATCTAATTTAATACGCCAAAATGACAAAAATCCAATCAGTGGAACCGGAGTTATGAATTTTTAGTTTAGGGTAAAAAAGAGTACCTAAAGGATTGAAGTGTCAACCATGGACATTTAATTGCGCAACACTGAGTCAAAGTTGAAAAAGATGGCTAGCCACAATGGAGTGTGGGTGAGATACAACACGTGGATTAGGCCTGATTGGTGCTTACTTTCAGACTTCAAAGAAGTTTCATGAAAAGGTGTCCGAGAAGAACAGAAAGTCGGCGTGACAAGGCTGCAGGCAGTGCCTGAGGAGGAGGTGTTGTCTGTGAGCCGCTGGACGGAGTAATGGAGAAGATTTCCACATCTGGACTGGTCTCTTTTTGAAAGTCAAAAATATCCAGCGGGAACAGGCTGGAGACAGTAGCCACTGAGGGCTCCACGAGGACGGATACCCCTTCTGCGAAGGACCACTGAACAGGATTTGCTGCTGCTGAGAAGAAGAACATAGTGGGAACTGCCACAAAGTCAGGCCGACTGGCGATACACCTTGGGTGAACAGACAAGCATGTTGGTCCTGGTCTCCTCTCGGTTCTCAAAGCAGTTTTTAGCCAAAACATTTTTCAAGTCCCAAGTTTTGTGTTTTGGCTATCTGGGCACCTTTAATACCACTAACCAAGGGTCCAGAACTGGAGGGTCATTACTCGGGGTGGGGGCCCACTCAGGTCCAGGTGCGGTTTTAGGATGGTTGGAGCCTTTCTGTCCCTGAGGGTCTGATTGGGATGCCAGCCTCTGAGTCACTTCTGAATTCCTGGGTTCAAGAAGTGGAGCAGGGCTCAAGCAGCAGGGTAGGCCTCTGAGAGTTCAAGGCAGGCTTCAGGCAGGAAAGCAGTCCTTGCAGGTCCAGCAAAGCATTCATTCTTCTGGAGTGCACAGCCGACCACTGCGGCAGGCAGTCTCTGGAGAGTCGTTTTGCAGATCCAGAAAGTGAACTGAAGAGTGGGTCTGAGAGTCCTATTATTATACCTGGTGCTTTCTTTGAAGTAGAAGTTTCTAGAGAATTTCCTTTGCTTGAAGTTTCCTGCCTCCCCTTCCGTGGCTCCTGCGTGGCTGACTGAACAATGCAGTTGTGTGAAGTCCTTTGTATGAAGGTGGAGCAGAGCCTATTAGTTTGCAAGTGGAGCTGTGCCCAGCTCCGTCCCCCATCCTGCCAGTGATGGCCCATCCAGGCACACCTAATCCCTCTACTGTGTGGCTGTCTGGGAGGAATAAACAAAGTCCAACTGCCAACTACTCCCAATCATGTGACCCAGGAACAGGATGTAAGCACCAAATAGCTATGGCAGAAAAATGCCAACTTTCTGAAAGTGGCATTTTCAAAATTGTAACTTAAAATCCAACTTTACCATTAAAGAGGGTTTAAAAATACAATTTGTTAGACACCAATCATGAATTTCCTAATTGCTGCTAATTAAAAGTCAGCACTTATTAAATGTAATAAGGCACCCCAATGTTATCCTATGGGAGCAGAAGGCCTCACAGTAGTGAAAAACAAATTTAGGGAGTTTTCACTACTAGGACATGTCAAAATTAAAGTACCCATTCAGCCTTTACATTACGATGCACCCTACCCTGTGGGCTGCTTAGTGCCTACCTAAGGAGTGACTTATATGTAATAAAATGGGAGTTTAAGGCTTGGCAAGGGGTTTATTTTGCCAAGTCACATTGGCAGTGTACAACTGCATTCAGGCTGCAATGGCAGACTTGGGCCATGTCTTAACAGGCTACATAATTGGGTGGCATAAAAAGTGCTACAGGCCCACTAGTGGCATTTAATTTACCACCCTGGGTATATGGTATATCACTTTACTATACTTTTAAGTGAATGAAATATGCCAATCAGGTGCAAACCAACTCTATCATGTTTTAGGAAGCAAGCACAAGCATTTTAGAACTTGTTAGCAGTGGTAAAGTTCGAGGAGTCCTAAAGCCGGCAAAAACTAACTCAAAAATGTAAGACTGATAGGTCTAACACCTGCCAACCAGCACTCTGGTATTCCATAGCTAAGTTTACGCTCTTTAATTACAGCCACATACATGTATACAAAAACTGAATAAAAGAAACCCTTTTCAGAACATATATAGTTGGTGGACCAGACAGGAAGCCAGTGCGCTCACCTTCAGGGGATCGAAATCTGCTCCTGCTGATAATCAGCACCAAATAGCAGACGGCTCTATGGGTGGACCCTGAGAGGTCTATCATGAGTGGGACAAACCAGTACTGTACTGATCAATAAAGTACCCAGGGGCAGTCTGAGTTGAGCCACTCTTTGTCTCCATAAGTGCAATCAGTCGGACTAACTATGTGGGCTTGCAATGGCACTCACAACAGTGGAGTGACTGAGGAGCTCAGATCAGTGAAGTAGAAATTATTGATATTTGCTGCCTATAACAGCCATCTTCAAATCAAGTGTTTGGTCATCATGATCTTAAAGAAGTTCTAAAAATGACTAACCCTGACCAAGAGGGCTTGAAAGAAAAAGACCTGGGCCTGGGCCAACATCTTTTCCAGAAGCTGAAGCCAAAACAGACCCTATGCCAAGAGACCACATTTTTGAGAATATATCCCATATGGGGGAGGCAATGCCTGATATCAAAATCCAGGCAGATATTGAATTCTTTGAATTTAATCTAATAGCAATGCGAATGTTGTCTTTGGTTTAGATAAATTTAATTTCAGTTAAATTTCTGAGTAGGATTTTGCACCATGATATCGTGAGGAAGCTAGGAAGGACAGCCGCTGTGGTTATCAAGATGTTTCCTAGTATTACAATACTCTCAGCCTCTGGAAACTTCAATCCACAGCCAAGGTACATTTCACCAAATCAAATTACTAGAATTATTTTGTGCTACGTTTTATAGCAATTTCCCTCTTTATATGGTTTACTGGGATCACTACAGATCAGAGGAAGACTAATGAGCACATCTGTAAGGACAGCTGATGCTACTTCACTCTATAAAACACAGACTGCCAGTCATATGATTATTGATGACGCTCAGGCTCCTTTAAATTGCCTTGGGCCCTGAAAATAGAGTATGTAAGCCTGTGAGCTGAATAGCCACAGTGAGTCAAAGCCAGAACACAATCCAGCTATACCATGACAAATGTTATGGTGCCACCCTAATGTCAAAGAAACTGCTGGATTGTAGAGAGATAACCACTATTAAACTACGAACGAAACTTGCAAGCTCATACTGTGTTCCTTCAAGAGTCATGCCTGGATTTATTAGATTCTTCTTCACCAAAAAATAGGGGATTGCAGAACGCTTTACCTCATTGTACAATTTAAATATGAGGGGCTGCTCTTTCATGATTGCAGGAAATGTTTTAATAAATCACTCCAGTCAAGATCTTCCCAACAGCTATAAATTGGTGTTGGGATGGATACATAAAATGATAAAGTGGCTTGTACATGGGTATGGTCATTTATTTCAGTAAGATGGTTCAAAGATGTGTGCTCTATTTTAAACAGACTACCTAAATTGAGTAAGTTTTCAACCTAGTTCCTAAGGCACCCTCAGATAAATCACCTCTCTCAATTGCAAAATGACACTCAGGGTCTGAGCACTGCTGAATCTAAAACCTAGGGTAAAACTCATTGAGATGAAGAGATGTAAACACTGAGCATTCACAATTTTACCTTTGAATTGAATCCACACAAATTCAACTGAAGGCTGAATCTTCGGAGGTGCAGAGTGTTTTTCAAATATCAGAAAACAACCACAGAAAAAGTAAGGTGGGTGCAAAGAAAATCATAGTGGTTGCATACTTCTATTTAAAGGTTTATGCCGAGCACTCCCCCCCCCAAAATCTGTTTCGAACATATGCATTCTTGGACAGGATCCGGTGCCCCATACTCATCGATCAAGGTCTGGGCGAGATAAATGCTTACATGGTAAAGGATGAAACAACTGCAGTCAAAAAGGCTAGGGAAAGGTAATGTCATGGACTGAGAGAGCTTTGCAATAGTATTTTACCATTGCTTTGTTGCGGAAATCACAACTAAACTAGGACAAGTGGTTATTCTTGACACACATTCCCCTAACAGAATCTATACAGGCAAAAATCATACTCTTCCTGTTAGAAATGGGGTTTCTGGTTTGCTGCGGTATGCAGCTAAACCAAGCAGAACCCACCACTCTAGTCAGGGCGAGGGAGTTACACACCTAAGATAATCCCTGCTCACCCCCTTGGTAGCTTGGCATGAGTGGTCAGGCTTATCCCAGAGGTCATGTGTAAAGTGATTGCACAATACACATGACACAATAGATACACCACAAAGGAAACACAACACCAAGTTATATAAAAATAAACTTATTGCATAAAACATCATTAGACCAAACATGACATGTATCAGTAATGCCCTGCTACACAAGCAGTTGTCAGAAAATCATACAGGTTACTAGTATCCTGCAACAATAAGCAGTAGTCAGGTAAACATATAGGTTACTGGTATTCTGCAACACAAGCAGTAGTCAGGCGGTCATTATTACCAAGAATGCACAGGTCAGGATAAACACACTATGCCAGAACATCATCATGGGTGCACACAAAATGAAACATTCTTAACTGGCAGATTATTATTATGGTCACAAAAATGTAGGCACCTCTCATGAAAACACTTCCATAGGGAATAAAGGATGCTGCAGGCAACATGGGGGCACGTATGCCGGGGAAAGTACAATTATCGCTAGGACCACCTTCCAGGCGAAGGTTCCTGTGGCCTTTTGGCACGCCTTTCAGTGGCTGCACAGTAATTGCCTCCATGCTCCTATTACGGTGAATACACTATTTTTGCGGTATCCAAGGTAACGACCCCGCTCCCCTTATGGGGGCTGCTACCACAAGAAATGTGGCACTATGGCTATGTGTGTGGGGGACGGGGTGAAATCTGTCTGTTCCTGCCGGCTCCCGTTCCCCATACCAAGAAAATAAAAGAAAAGAAATTGCCCAGCAGCTGCCTGCGTGCACACGGCCCAGATGCTATTGGCCCCCAAGTGCTACCTCTCTGGAGTGGCTGCCCGGAGCCCTCCGGGCCCTCCCGGGCTGCTACTTCTCCCATGGTGACACGGCACAGGGCAGCCCCTCAAGGTACGCTGCGTAGCGGTACTGGAGGGGGTACACGCCTCTCCCATGTTGGCAGGGCAACCCCAATAGGTTCCACGCTTGCAGAGTGTCCCAAGGCGGTCGCCCGCATCCGTGCGGTGCTCCCGTCAATGCAGGCAAGCAAAAGGGGGGTGCTGGCTGGGGTCAAAGATGGACGGGCAGCCCGTCGTGATTTCCTTGCCGGGCGTGGGGGGCGCACACAAGTCACAAACAGATCTGAGTGGGTTGCTGAGGGAGGAGAGCCGCCGATCGGATTCCTGCAAGTGGCCTTCCTCCTCTCGATGAGGTGGCACTGGTTCCAACTAGGAGCCCCCCTGATGGTGGTCTCCACCGGCCGACCTTCAGGGAAGACAATCGCTGGAACAGTGCCTCAGGACAGCACCTCTCCTCCACGTTGCGGCCCCTGCTAGGAGGGTATCACACAGTCGATTCTGCTGCAGGTAGGCTGGGATGGCCTTCCCCTAAGCCACCCAGCGGACGCACTTAGGAAACTCATGAGACTCCTACCTCACAGGACACGAGGGAGGGCTCCAACCCTTGCTGAGCGTATATCGGGGGAGTCAAGCACAGGGCTCACCTCACGCTAGTTATTGGCGCAGGGCAAAAATGCCAAATGAAGCGCTCCCCAGGTGCTCTTGATGGCAGGAGCCAGGGACAGCAAAAGGCACATCGGCAGCCTCATGCTGGCCCCTGGGAGAACACTTGGGGGCAGACAGGGCCAGGCAGGCCACAGACAAAAGAGGCCAGCACCCTGAAGGCATGTAGGGGGCCGTTCCTCCTGGCAGTTCAGCAGCACCAGGGAAGTCCAAATTAGGGAGTACTGGAGGCAGGGAAACAAGCAGAAAAGCAATCCTGATGAGTCTTTTGGGCCCCACAGCAGACACCAGGCAGCAGGGCAACAAACAGAAGAGCAGTCCAGATGAGTCCTTTTGTGCAGTCCAGCGGTCCTTCTGACAGAGGTTCAGTCCCACTTCCCAAAAGTGCTCTCTAAATGTGGGGGAAAGCCCCCTGTACTTATAGTCATTTTGTGCAGTCTCCACATAAGGGGGACAGAGGGTTCCAAACAGCACAAACCACTTCCAGGAATGTCCCCTCTCTCCTCCAGCACTGGCTCCAGACATCAGTGGGGGGTAAAAGAGCCCTTTGTGTGAGGCCAGGGCACAGCCTTTACAAATGCAGTTGTGCCCCGCCTCTCCTTCTTCTGGCCCAGGAAAACCATTCAGTATGCAGATGCTCTCGTGACACCTCCACCTTCCCTGTGTACAGGCTGTCTACAAGTATGCACAGAGCCCAGTTGTCACTCTGCCCCAGACGTGAATTGGAGGCAAGCTGCAAAACAGCGTCATAAGCACAGAGCAATGCTCACTTTCTAAAAGTGCCATTTCTATAACGGCAATAAAAAATCCACCTACACCAGTAAGCAGCATTTCTCACCACCATTCCAACCATACCAAACATGCCTACACCACCCCTCACAGATCAGACAATTCCACTTAGACATATGTGAGGGCATTTCCAATGCAGTCCTATGAGAGAGGCAGCACGCACAGTAGTGAGAAACCAAATAGCCTGTTTGTCAGTACTAGGACATGTAGTACATAAAGACATATGTCCTACCTTTTACATACACAGTACCCTGCCCAGAGGGCTATCTAGGACCTAACTTAGGGGTGTCTTATATGTAGTAAAAGGGGAGTTGCAGGCCTGGCAAGTGAATTGAGATGCCAGGTCCCTGTGGCAGTAAACTATGCACACAGGCTCTATGGTGGCAGGCTGGAGACAGGTTTGAAAGGCTACTTTTGTGGGTGGCACAAGCTGCGCTGCAGTACCACTAGTAGCATTTAATTTACAGGCCCTGGGTATAGGGATAGAAGGGACTTACAGGTAAATTAAATGTGCACATTAGGTGTAAACCAATCATACCAAGTTGTGAAGGGAGAGCACATGGACTTTAGCACTAATCATCAGTGGTAAAGTGCCCAGAGTCCTACCGTCAACAAAAAGGGCCCGAAAAAAAATAGGAGGAGGAAGGCAACAAGTTTGGGGATGATCCTGTTAAAAAAGCAAGGTCCAACACTTCCCTAAACTCAGGATATATGCAGCATGGGGAGGTACAGACAGATATTATTAATACAAAAGTATACAAAGGCTAGGAAGCAAGTGGATACATGGCTGGAGGCAGCTGTGGGACTCCCTATGACAGTCTGCTTCAAACTGACAGAAGATGGTTTACTGAGTGCAAGCCTCCAGGAGACTAAGATCACCATTTTAGGTCTTTGATAGATGTTTTATGATCTGATATTGGCACACAATGATCTCAACAGGGGGTAGCCATACTGCCTGCACGATTTATGCACCCATGCTATGATGTTGCACTACGCTGAACACCTTCTGCTGATGACTAGTCTATATAGTCTTCTCCTGGGTACATGTTCGCTTGAGGCACTTTTTCTGGGCAACTCTGGTGGTTTTGCTTCCTCCCTCACAACTCTAGGACACAACTTTCTGTCTAGGGATCATAGCTTTTTTCTTTGCATGCGGGGTCATTCACACTTCTTTTCTAACATGGATGTGATGTGACTTGAGGTCGGCTGGTGACTTTCAGCTTGTTTGCAATAAATGGTAGCTTGTTTAAACATCCTAGCTCTGTTCTGCATAACTTACTGGGTTTGTCACTCGCTGGTGCTTTTTTGGCCTCTGCCGCAACATTTTCACCCTGCTCTCCTACTCTCTTCTCTATTGGTCTCACTTGTACCACTGACTTAAGAGCCATATGAGAAACCTTTGACACAGAATTTACCCTCCTATGTCAGGCCCTCATTGGCCGTGGCGTTGTTGTGGATCTAACACTGCCTACCACTACTGGCATCACTCTGATACACTATCTGCTGCCCCTTGGGCCTTCTAAGAACTGGAACCTTGAAATCCCTTCCATGTGGTGTGGGTGGTCTGAAAAGAGGCAGGAGACCTACCTGTGCACTATTCCCCTGCCTTAATGATCCAGATGACCCTGTTGAGGAGTTGCTGTACTGGTTAATTATTGTTTTATGCGCATGTACCAAAACAAAAAAGATGAAAAACGCCCATAGGAGGCACAAAATTGTAGACAGTCTGGATCTGAGGGCCAGCACTCCAGCAGCTCCCGGCTAACAATGGCAGATTAGAGATACACATATCCTGGATTCATCCCTTGTATCGCTATGACTTTGAGGACCTACAAAAATCAAACATAAGGACCTAACTTCAACAGTTGCTACCAGCTAATATTCAGCTCATCTCCTTGTTTAACAATTGGCATCCGCTCCGTAATGAGATAGAAACAGCCGGAACAACTATTGCTACATAAAAAAGTTAGAAAAGACTCCTCAAACTTTTTGACTACATTATCAAAAAATACACTACAAACCTAAAATCAAATTTACCAGAAGAATTGGCTGCTAAGACTAGACCACTAGTGAACAGTACCATTGGGAACGGCCCTGAAGAAGGTGATCCATAATATCATAAAACACCGAAACACGCGTAGGCCTTTTGGTCCCTACGGTACCACTTCGATAGAACCACGTCAGCATTGTTTTTCTTTTTATGTATTAGATTATGATTAATGTATTAGAAGAATTTATATTTATATATCTTTATCATTAAAAATTGTTTTAGCTTCTCTATGTTATTAGGATTAGCTTTATTGATGTCATGTTTCACTTGTAGATAAGATCTTCCTTTCCATCTGTTTGGTCCAGTATGCTTGTGGTTTGTCTGACTTAGGTACTTTGTTTGTCTTTTTTATAAAATGATGTATATTTTTCTATGATTGTATTATCACTGAATAATAATAACAAAAATAAAAAAATTATATAAAATCATATAATAGGATTACCCTATCTGTGATTAATTGCTAGAGTATAGCAGCCTGATATCATGTGTTTATAATTGGTCTATTATATATAGCTCTTATTATTTCAAACTCTATTGTGGTTTTCTTGAAGATTATGGTATCTTCAAGTGCATTTGAGTAGCTCTCTTAGTAGTTTTCTCTACATTGGTTTATTCCCTGTTTGAGCTACACTTATTTGTTCAGGGAATCCCCTTATAACTATTTTCCTATAGTCTTGCCAGAGCCTCCAGATCATCTCACCACAGTTAAATCACCTCAGATATGGCTACATTGACATGGAATGCTGCTTCTGCTGCATATCAGTTCTGACATGAAATGCCTCATGCTTGAGAGAAATGAGTAATTGAGCACAAGATGAATGAACTGAGCAACAGTCTCAACATTATACGTGAAGGACTATCGGAAGTAAAGAAGAAAACCTCGAAATTGGAGTGCCAACAGTTTTGAGTGGACAATGATGCAGCAGAAAATGTCAAGCTTTGGGCAAAACTGTGGGACTTATGGAACATCAAAAGAATAAACTAAGTGACATGTAAGCCAGGTTGCTGGGTCTTTTAGGGGGAGGAGTCACATAGACTGTTTAATTGAGGACTTTCGGCCTGGTTTAAAACTTGGTGGACGGGTTACTTCATCACAACAGATGGATATCCTGTCCACCGAAATCTAAATCCCATTATATTCTATGGGATTTAGATTTTGGTGGACAGGATATCTGTCACCGTTGTGATGGAGTAACCCATCGGCCGAGTTCTAAATCAGGTCCTAGAACTATCAGTTGTACCTGGATACATGTGAACTGGAACATCTGATTGTAGACTTCCCTCATCGATTCCTCAGTCAACAGTGTCCTCTGGGCTCTGGCTCTAGGTCTATTATGATTAGGATCCTTATATGCAGCAAGGTCAAGGTTCAAATATCAGTTGCCAACGCAGCAAACTTTCCTTTAATCCTGACCGCTTCAGAAACCCACAAGGTGTGCAAAGGCTATAACAAAGAAAAGAAGGAACTGAAGGTTACTGGTGTGCAATACATCATGCTGGAGAGGACAAATTTCTGTGTTGAGTTCCAAACTGTCAATAAATTCTTTAACAATCGAAAATACTAGAGAGCGAAGTAGGCTCTGATATTACTGGCTGGAAGGATGTTCTCCTCTGTGTGTTTCTGAGCTGGGATGGGCATGTTACCCTCATCTTGAGCCCACCTGAGGCCCTCTATCTAATACTAACCCACTGCTGGCAAAGGCGTGGTGATCTCCTGGTGTTTTAGGGCTCTGCCTATGGAATGTATGTTTGTGGTAACTTGCATCGCTGCACTGTGCTTGCCTTCCTTCTTAGTGTGGTTCACTCATACTCCTATGGAAAGTGCACTGTGGGTAATGCACAAGCAAACCTATGCAAGAGTTGGTCCCCAACTACTACCTACATTCACTAAATAGAAGCATCAAAAAAATAGAACAACTGGGTTGCAGTGCTCCACTACCAAGCGTAGCCGAGCACTGGGACAGTAACCGTAGAGGAGGTTCCTTCTGTTTCTTTGATAACCCTTTAACACTCCTGAATGTGTTAAAAAGTAAAATATCAGGAATTAAAAAAAATATCTTTTATCTGACACTCCCATTTATTCTTCGCTTTTCTTTCCAGCATAAGTAACATTTTGCATGTTTGAGTCTATCCATGACCACTTCCATCCACACATCATCTTCCATACTTGCCACACGGCTTTAGCACTGTCACGGAGCTGTCACTTTGGTGAAGTACATAAATGATATACCTCGAATACTTGCAAATAATCATCAGCTTAATGCCTGGTAAAGGGACTGGAAAACTAGTCACAGAATGGGTTAACAAAATATGCAAATGAGACATTTAATTGGAATATTTGTTAACGTGGTGACTGAATATATAATAAAATGTCTGAGGAAATGCCAGTAAAAATATTTGAAAATTATAATACTAATACCATTCCTTTCCTGAGACAGTAAACATGCCTCGCGCTTGGGGTGCTGTATTGTTTTATATCCGGGGTACCAATTCAGGCGCCACCCGTTTACAGAGAGTGCACAATTGGGCCGCTAGATTGTCGGCAGGTATTAAGCATAATGATCAGCTGATCATACATCGAAAACTTTGCATTAGTTAAAAGAATTACATTTTAAAAAATCGCCGGATTCAGAAATAATATAGGACACATGTCTGATCTAATTTTCGCGTCGGCGTTCAGGGCTGCTAATGCTTTTCCCCACATAAGCTCGACAGGTAAAGGCGTGAGATCCTTCTCTTTTGGAACCCAGACTCCCAAATGCCACCCCCTTCATTGGAGGGGTGAAGGCAGTCACTTCCGGTTCCGTACGGTTTGAAGACATGTCTGTCTCACTGAACGGATTGCAGCAACTGCCTGGTAGCGACAGGACACCCTCGCTAGGGTTATTTTTGCGCTTTATAAAAACTACATCATCATCCACAACGTTTTTTCGAGTACATCAAATTTTGAAGATAACCCTAGGCCTACGGTGAACGGTGTCGCTAGTAGCCATGGCTGTGTTGCTCATTGTTCTAACACAGCTAGTTCACCTGGATTAGCCTTCTGTAGTAGGGCCAGTAAGGTTATGCCGGATGGTAAACCTTTGAGTGACATCGCAGTTGCAACTAGTGATATATCAACAATATATGAAAAGGCACAGTCGAGAATAAAGGGTCGCATGTCGATAGCTAGTACAATTTAGTAAATACTACAACTTAACATGTAAAAGCATGACATATGTAAGTAAGGATGTGCTTGTTTGGAATACCTTACAAAGTGTATGTGCGAATAACCTAGCTTTGTCTTCTACTTACCATCTTTTATGTGACTTAGTGTACAACATCTCCTTTTAACATGCACACAACGGAGATTATATGAAAAATATCTGAAAACCTAGTGACTTTCTATCCTCACCAAGGCTGGTAGAAGCTTCTCTTCAAGCAACGCAATATAGGCCAAGGTGTCCGCTCCCTCTTTCGCAGACAGGTCATAATCAGCATTGTACTTCTGCAAAAGCGAGAAAAAGGCAAAATATCATAATCACATTAAAATATAATAGGGAGTGCACTTGTTCCCAAAGAGCACTGCATTCAAGTCTTGCATTCTTCATCTACCTTCAATGATGTTTCACGAATGCTCAATCTACCTAAGATCAGCAGCACTGGAGTTACTCAGACACCTTCTATGAGGTCTACCCAAAAACATGCTGAACTATGGAGTTTGTGTTCTATCATAAATTAAGCTGCACGATTTGGGAAGGGTGTGGCGTTGTACTATGCCCGCCACCCCTGCCACAGTCTGATGCTTCGCTGTACTTGCATTTGTCCTGCACCCTCATAAATGGGTCTGGTTCTATACTTCACCCCTTGCACTTTTCCTAATTTGTGACTGGTCTATGCCAGATTGTGCCCTGCCCTCACTGACACTGAACTCTGGACGCCTTCTCCTTCCATTGCTCATGGTGCCCATTTCAGACACTCTTGAGGCGAAACCTGGAGGCAGATTTCAGGGCATGAGGACACTGGTAACCAGACACTTTTTCTAACAATCGCCACTACCTCGATCCAGTACTTGTTGATTGTACTGCTATCTCTCTTCATTCTTTTATTGCAACGGTTTGTATGCATGTTTATGTGTAATGGTTTTAACTGACTATGCACTAACTAATACATCTGAAATCTTCCACAGATGACACTAGTGTTTGTCGCCAAGTGTGGCGCTGGGCTTGTGTAATGAGGACAGAAGACAGAGGTACCGGGAATGGTCTTTAACTGGGAGAAAGCTACACAGCATCTTCCACACGTACAGGGTTGGAGGAACTGCTGCAGTCCTACTCAGGGGAATGCCTTATACCCAATACACTGATTAAAGCACACATTTATTAGAGCTCATCCTTCCTATTCACTCACCCAGTTCATGTAAACATATGCACGCTCACCTGGATCACTGGCTTATGATACTGCACAGCGTAAGACTGAGCAAGGATCTTTCATTTGCATAATTCATTTACGACAATACTATTTAATTCATTTCAATTCAACTGTAGGTCTACTGTAGCTCTATCTTAATATGAATAACATTGGAAGTCACCACTAAATGTGAAGAGATTTGGCATGCCTTGCAGATATTTTGCAAGGTAATCTATTCAAGGCCATTAACCTGACGAGCAAAGATCTGGCCATCCAAACAGTCTTTGTGAAGCAAAAGATGTGTAGATAAACCAAAGAGGAAAAGTGCAGTAATCTAGCTGGACTATAATTTATGAACCTTGAAATGTTTAATTCTGATTTAGCACATACGTGTGCATATACATTTATATTTAGGTAATGATACAGTCACACATACATACAGTTAGATTTTAAGCAAACACTCCTTTGCAATGAAAGATGGTCAAACAAAATAATGTGTGTGGCAAGGTACAATGTCGTTTTTTTGTGTTTTTTACTGTGATGCCTCCTGGTACATTGTGAGCTCTGGTGGTGTGGCACGGGTTGGGAGTGGAGGGGGGGGAGCTCGAGGAGGGGCAGGACAAACAGAGCTGAAGCACAGGCCCCCCTTTTAGAGATGCCATTGGAGTGGCCCAATAAGAGAACCTAACTAGGCTGGTGATTATAACAGAAGTACAATAGGTCTAGCGTATGCAAGAGCTATTTGCTTTGCCAATGAGTTTTGCCATGTTGCAAAAAAATGTGGCTGCTGTTCAGCATGACTAAATGTTAGTGGTGTAGAAGAGAGCAGCATTGAGTGGAGTGTCGTAGAGTGGAGTGGTGAAGAGTAGAGTGCTGAGGAGTGGCGTAGAGTGGCGTGGAGTGTCATGGACTGGAGTGTCACGGAGTGCCAAGGCGTGGAACAGAGGGGAGGGGCATAGAGTGGAATAAAGTAATTTAGAGTGGTGTAGAGTAGAGTGTTGCGGAGTGGTGCAGAGTGTAGTAGAGATGTACAGTGGAGTAGAGTCAAAGTGGAATGGCATATAGTGGAATGGCGTTGTGGAATGGCGCAGAGAGGAGTAGAGTGGCGTGGCAAGGCAGAGAGTGGAGTGGTGTGTAGTGTCCTAGAGTGTAATAGTGTGTTGTAGAGCGGAGTGGTGTAGAGTGTAGTAAAGTAGAATGCCATAGAGTGGAAAGGCATAGAGTGGAGGGGCATAGTGTTGAATAAAGTGTTATGGAGTAAAGTGTCAGAGTGGAGATAGTGGGTTAGAGTGGAGTGGTATACAATGAAGTGCTGTAGGGTTTAGTGGTATAAAGTGTCAGAGTCGAGTGGCGGAGTGAGAAGTGGCGCAGAGTGGAGTTAAGTGGCATGGAGTATTGTAGAGGGGAGTAGAGTGGCACTGAGTGTCCTACAATGTCGTAGAGTGGCCTAGAGTGAAGTGGCATAGAGTGGTGTGGTGGAGTAGAGTATGGTTGAGTGGAGAGTCATGTCGTAGAGTGGGGTTGTGTGTCGTAGAGTGGAGTGGTGTATAGCGGATAGGCGTAGTGTGGAGTATGCATGGTGTGGTAGCGTGCTGCAAAAACAGACAACACATTTTCAAATTAAATGACCATTACATTTGCACATACCGTTTTAGTGATAAAACTGTACAGCACACAAACGTTAATGTGTGGAAATGGCATCGCCTAGTCTACTGATTTGTTTCGATCATATTAAAATATTTGTTTCCACCACACCATACAAAAAAATTGCCACATTTGTGCTTTCCTAATTCTGAAATATTCTGAAACATGTGCACAGTTCATTTACAGACATTTACATTTTGTTGTGTGCTAGAAAAATACTTTTCTTTCCCAGTACAGGCAAGATTGTCATATAAATCTTCTCACTTTGAAGTCAGAGCAAGAAAGTAAACACCTAACTTGCTCGAGAGACAGAGCCAAACATTTGACTTCTGTGTCTTTGAACGCACAGCGATTGCCACAAGAACAAAATGTAAAGGTGTGATTATATAACGCGAGGACTCCTCAAAAAGTACAATAAAGGACAGTGGCATAATGGAACAGATGTATGACCACAACATGTGATGTTTTATGAACCGTGTATTTTATATGTAATAAACTGCGGCCATGTTAACGGCCAACAATGAGTCCCCTAATGATTTGGGGCAGGGGAAGGAAAGGGGGTAAAAAAGGAAGTTTATTGGCCGGGAAAAGACCTGGCGGTACTCACATGTTGGAAGGGGGGGTGGGGTTAAACTTGCAGCAGTAAAGCACAAAGCCCCCAAAACACAGTCCACTAAATGCATTCTATTGGCTCAAAAGGCAGAGGGACAAGGCAGCGCCACTTTGGTGAGCTTAGCACAGGCCACTACACATGAGTTGCTAGGGCTAGAAAACACGTAGGCATCCTCTACAGAGGGGGGATATACAACTATTATTACAGGAATCCAAGAAGGACATGACAACTTGACAACAGGATTTAGCAAAAAGCTCTAACAAATCTTGATTGCTGGCAACAAAAGGCTGAAACCAAAATAGACTATGTGGCCAACAGCCACATGGCCAAGATTTACTATCAGCCAGAATGGACACCCTCAAACCACACTACAAAGGTTTAACAGATATGAACGACGACGGTAATAACCGTTCCAGGTGCAACAGTATTAAAATCTGAGGAATGAACCAGTCTGTTACTAATGAAGAAATGGAAGGTCACGTCCATGTCCTAATTCGACACATACTTCAGTCTCCAGAAAAACAAAAGTCATTTTTAAACACACACGGTCAGTTTTACACATTTCAGACTTGCCAAAAATTGCTACACAATATTCTGGCGAGCACTCATTTCTTCAACGTGAAGGGGGAAGTATGAGCGACAGCACACAGGATAGGTGAAATCCATTTCAGAGGGGACCATAACTCTATTCAAAGAGATTTCACCTACAACGCTGCCAAAAGAAGGGACATTAGAGAGGTCACAAGGTTTCTGCAAGATGAGAAAATCCCCTTCCTTTGGTGGCTTCTCCTTCCACTTGCACCTCTCCTTTGATAACAAAATAGTATATAGTAAGAACGCTGGAAGAAGTGAAAGGAATACTGAAACTACCATAACTCAGTGCAGGAAGAAAGAAGTCAGGAGAACCCCAGAGATGTGATTTAAGAGGAGATTGGAGATGGCAACTATAAAAAAAAGAGTGGAGAGCGGTCATGGCACCAAAGGTGACAGAAAGAACAAAATCCTCACAAAGTCTCTTCAGAAGGGAAGTAAGTACATTCAAAGAGAGCCAAAAGACTCAAAGATATCCTTTTCATATTTTTTTCCATTGCAAATGTTGGCATATGATCTCCTTTCAAAATTATAAAAATTTATCTTTTATAATCAACCTCTATGCTAGGGCACAAAGGAAAAAAGAAAACGTTCATTATGGGATTTTGATGCTTATATTGACCATTTCATTTGGTGGTTTTCATGCTCAGGCTGGGAGTAAAGGTCCAGGGTTTTGGGTAGTTGCTGCTCATCCTATTTTTAACAAGAGAAATAAAAATGGCCAAGCTTCTAACAGAAGAGGGAAGATAGATATTTTGGTTTTCATGTTTTGATTTAAATACTGGTTTGAGTTAACCATTTATGCACATGCTGATGTGTAGATAAGACTTAAAGGCAATATATGCACTGTACGCCAGTGCCTATAGAAACTTCATGGGACAAGAGGGTGGCTTTCTTCCACAATGGTAAGAGATCGTTGTAAAGCAATAATGAAAGTACAAACTGTTACATTTACAGAGTGGATGATCCACTTAGACAAGTCATGACACCTTTTAAGATAACTACTTTAAAATTGCAGGATCCGATTAAAGTGGTGTTGAAGTGGTGAACCTAAGGGAAGAAGATATGGTGTTACTTCAAGGAGCACATTTAATGGTCTTAAATTCCTACCAATTACTTCCATACTGGCTCCCCCTGCAGTATCATTCAAATGGAGCTAATAAGCCCACAGAAGTACCAATTCTGATCAAGAAGGGAGTCCCTTTTAAATTAGAAATCTACTGGTAAGATAAAAGACACATTGGGTCCGGCTAGTATGGCCTTCTTTCCTGCATATGGCCCCAAGGAGGGGATGAGGTAGATCTACTGAAACCTGCCCCGAGTCTCCGCTGAAACCTCAAGAGGTGGTTTACTGTTTGGGCCCGAATTTAACATGATTCTTCACCCTATGAAGGACCAGTTTGTGGCTAGAGACAACCTACCTCGAACACCACAATCTCTCTAACAATAGGAAGTTTAAATCCATACGTTGCTGGAAGGACATGATATCCATTTTTTAACGTGCATGGAACACATACAAGAATTAATTTTGATGTGGTCAGTAGACAGTACATACAATCATCATTTATCTATTACAAGTCTGACCGACTCCTAAACAAACACATAACTGTAGAAAAAAAAAAAATACACGTGAATGGTGGCATAACCATAAAGAATGTATATAGTTATATAGAAGTGCACACTTCAGTTAATGACAAAACAAATATCCGGATGAGCCCACCTGACTTTACAACTAAATATGACTAAGAGTTAGTAAGCATGATGGAATGATCTTTTTGAGCACATGCAAATGCACAATTCATAATAGAAGTTTCAGCATAGACCCCTTCTTCAGATTACAGAGGAAGAGTGTGGATGTGTGCTTTTTAAGGGGAGTTTTATCACTTTCGTGATGTGATCACCTAGGGTGGATATTGTCTCATCACATGTGCAAAAGTATGCAATGTATCCCGATTCATGCTTGGAGAGGGAAGCAATCAATGATATCTGCAATCAGGTTAAACTTAAAATCTCCTGTTTTTCAGGATTAAGACACAAATTAGTACCGAGTTAGAGAAGAACAAGAATGTCCAGAAGCTGGTAAAACATTGTATGTAGTGTAAATGAACGAATGAATGAAAATTAGGACTTGGCAACAAAGTTAGCTGTCCCACTAAATAATGAGGTAAAGAAAATAACGGGGACCAGGTTGGTTCTGATGAAAGCTCAGGACATTTTTGGCAATATCAGTTGAAACATAATGACCAGAGGATGGGGAGCCACTGGCCCAGCCTACACTTTCCCCAGTTATTGTTTTTAATCTGCCCAGGGTCCCCAACTATTCCTGAAATAAAGCACCATTGATAGAGGTGCTTTAACAGCACCGCAGGCCATTTCAACAGTTTCCACAGTTTCTGGTCCCGAGCCCATATCCGTCAGTCACATTTACGTGGTTTCTCCAAAAGTAGGGTTGAGCCCACCCGGTGTTGTACAACTACACCAGATGAGGACTCAATGATGAAGCATGGCACATATATTTTGGGCTAAAAGTGCTTTTAGAAAAAACAGGAATGCTCCTCTCAAAACTATACCAGTATACTGGTGAGGGGGATTCCTCCCAATGGGGATTTAATCACAGAGAATGCACATCAGAAATAAATCAGAAATACTATGAAAAAGGTGAAAAAGCCTATCACTTTCTGGCTTACAAATTGAAACAATCCTGTACACGAAATTATATCATTAAAACTGCTGTCAGGTCTGGCATAATCCTTGAAACAACTTCAAGTGTTACTGTGGAGTTTTTGACTTACTACTTCTTGCTGTATCAGGCCCAAAATTTGGATAACGAATCACAAGATATAGACTTAGCTGACTTATCTCAACCCAGCTTGGATTCTCTTGATTTCACACTTCTTGAACAGCCTATCTCAACTCATGAAATCTCAATTGCAATCAAGAATGTTTCAACAATCAGGGCTCCAGGACCTGATGGGTTTTCAGTATAATTTTCCAAATCCGATTATAAAATATACTAGAGAAAGAAATCTAACTATTTTTGCCAACCAAAACTGTCCCAAAGTCTATGGCAGAACTGATAGCTATACTGATATTAAAGTCTATTAAAGACCCCACCAACTGCAGTTCCTACAGGCCAATAGTTTAAAATGTTGTACTTAAAATATTTACTTCCATAATGGTAACTCACCTGTAACTTTTTGGCCTCTCCTTACTTCTCCATACCAATTGGGTTTTGTGACCAGGAGTGGGTGTAGTGCTGGTGGCGTCCAATGCTTTGGTGACCCCCATCCCCAAAAAACCTTCTCCTCCACAGATTCTCACTACCATGCTCCACCAGTGCACTCATCTCTCCATAGCCCCTCTGTAACATGAATTTCCTTTGTTTTACACTGCTTCCCATACCAGTGTAGAATGTCAGAGCAGATTACATCACACACACACATCATACAGACAAAATTAATCATGCACGTGAAAATCAGTCTATAGGAACTGTTGCATAAGACAGTGAGGATTACAAGGTGTAGGAGTCACATGTCACCAATACTAGTAGGCAGTATATTTTAAGAGTGTTTGGTCTGGACAAGCACAAACTCAGGATTTAAAATGTACCACAATGGTTGGTTTACTGATAAGAATGCATTTCTACCCAAATGAACCCTTTGTTTAGCAATATTAGGATAGTGAAAAACTGGGGAAAAACATAGGCCCTCATTACAACATTGGCAGGCGGCAACCGCCGCCCGCCATGTTGTAACCGCCGTGTGGCCTCCAATGCGGCCACACTCCCGCGGTGGCCATTACGAGATCCCCGCTGGGCCGGCGGGCGGAACCCAAATTTACGCACGCCGGCCCAGCAAGGATGTCGGCCGCAACACGGAGCCAGCTCCAAATGGAGCTGGCGGTGTTGCGACGGGTGCAGTTGCAACTGTTGCGCTTTTCACTGTCTGCTATGCAGACAGTGAAAAGCTTCATTGGGCTGTGGCAGGAGGCCCTTGCACTGCCCATGCCAAAGGCATGGGCAGTGCAGGGGCCCCCAGGGGCCCTGCAACTCCCCTTTCCGCCAGCCTTTTCATGGCGGTTCCTACCACCATGAAAAGGCTGGCGGGAGGGGGACTCGTAATCCCCTGGGCAGCGCTGCCCTGGAGGATTACAACCGCCGGGACCAACGTGGCGGTAAACCGCCGGTCCCGGAGGTGCGACCGTGGCCAGCCTGTTGGCGGTGTAATCGTCGAAACAGCCCTGGTGGTCTTTGACCGCCAGGGTTGTAATGAGGGCCATAATGTTCTAATTTATACCAAGCAGTTTGCGTGCAGCTCTTTGATGACAGTTCATAGCTCACTGTGCTATATTAGGGTTGTAACTTATGGACTGCAAGTAACAAAAGGATGTCTGTAATAAAAGCAATAACCTACTGAGTGATCCACATAAAATACAGTTTGGTGATTTGCATTGTACAAGTTCTTTGCAGGAGGCATATTAACTCTCTGTGATACTTTATCATGAGTGATAACTGCCACTAGACAACATTCTGATCTCTCTCCAGCAGGAACATTTATCACTAGAGTTATCTTGACACTTTTATTGTTGACTGACAACTGCTGGACATACAAGGAACTCTGCAGCAGGTGCTTTTTAAACCCATCTTATTCCTAAACAGGGCAGCCTACCAATGACAGCGTCAGGTTTTGCTGTACAGTTCACACTGCTCAACAAACGGCCCTCTTTGTGACCAAGAGCCAGACAGGTAACCCATGAATACTAGGGGAGTTGGTTTCTTGAGGAGAAACCCCTTAATACGCAAACATGCATGTAGGAATTCAGTCTCAGCCGAACTGATGAATATCGCCTCACAATGCAATGCAATGAATTGGTGAGAGAGCTCATTACAGAAAAAGCTAGAACATAAATACTAGGCCACTTTTCTCACAGGCCAGAACGATCGAATTAATTTCCTTACTTTACAAGCAGATTAACAATTTATGCTGCACTTACACTTTTCCTTCTAACCACCTGGGATAAAGATCTGGAGGTAGAAATGCCAGAAAGGAAATTGACTAATATATGAGCAAGAGCAGCACAATCATCAATTTGCTCCCAGCACAAAGGGAACGCCTATGAAGCCATCACTAGGCGGTATTTCAGCCCCGCAAGGTTAAGTGTTATGAACGCTCTGGGATGTTTTGGAGGGGCTGCGAGGAGAGGGGCCATATATAAGCATGCAGTGATCATGCAGTCACATTCGGGATGGCTGGGAGAAAATAGTATTTTAGATTAAAACAGTCAATAACCTCAGTGTCTGACGAGCCGATTTTAATTCTTCTATTGTCCACAATAGCAAGCAAACGCTGAACACACTTACTTCTACCTACACTGGCTGCACAGCTAAGAATAGCTCACTTGTGAAAGTCACGGACCATTCCAGCAATATCACCGTGGTGGACCAAGGTAAGGCATGTGTATGCTGCGAGATGTCTCTCCGCTCTGGTCAACAACAAAACGAACGGGTGTGAAAGGATTTGGCTCCTCTGTAAGACATGTGTCAAAAGGGACACGGGTTGGAAGGGAGTCCCATATGTTGACTTTATCATGAAAAGGGAAAATGGGGGAAGTCTATCCTTCACCACAGAAGGGAAGGAAAATGACAATATGTATTAATCACAACGGTTTATTGTAATAGATGACAAATGCGCACCTTGACATAAGTTTGTACATTTAATCAATTTGTGGCACACATCCCGTACTTGCCATGACTCCTGCACTATAAACTTATAAAGGTATTAAAAACAGACAATCTTGGCTCTCACATGGAAATCTAAAAAGCACTCATTTTGTGACAGTGAAATATCATTAAAGCAGCATCTAGCAGAAGTACAAAGCAGTGGCACATGAACTCCTGAAGAGAGAGATAAGAAGCAGAAAGGAGTGGAACTAAGAGCTGGACAAGAAGAGGGATCAGACCGAGACGATCTTCCAACATCGCAGTGCAGATCCACGTCAGCCACCATGGATTCAAAGAACCGAGCCAGTGAGACGAAAGTAGGGGGCAATGTGTAATTACTGAGGGACTTTGATTATGGGTAACTATGAGTTGGTAGTAGGAGATAGGTGAGAAATGATAGCAAATGGGTTGGGCTTACTACAGACCTGTATTGAGACCTTTCAGGATCTTTTTGAGCTCTGGGTCTGACTTGGAAGCAAGTATGCCAGCATGTGCAAGATCTCTGCACTTCCAGGGAGGGTCAAGGGATCATCAAGTGGAACTCAACTATACTTCTGGTTTCAAGCTCACACCATAAAATGGGAATGCTAGTATATTTCTGAAACTAGGTGAAGTGGTGCTGCCACATTCAGCACTCGGCTTACTTGCTGTGTAGATTCTTCGGAAGCCCTCTTGGAATTTCTGGTGTGGAGGAATGAGGGCTCCTTGGCACTTTGGGTCAACAACTCTAGACTTCTTGTAAAGCCTGTAATGGGAAGCATGTTTAGTCCTTATTTAGGGGAGGCTGGCAGGCGACGTCTGGGGAGGGTTGGTGCATGTCTGGCTGACAGGGTGGTCTTCTAAGTGCTATAGTGGGGCACAAGCACATATGAGTACACCATGGGAGTTTGGCAGAAGCCCAGACCCAATCTCATATAGCGCATCTCACGTACATGACATCCCGACCACTCAGGTATTGCAAAGTTTCTCACCTCCAAGCAGAGACCAGCTTCTCTCACTCTCAGCATGCATTACGAGCACCGAGTGCTACTCGATCCCATGCAAAGGATAACCTCTGGAGAGCTGCTGTCACAGGGCATTGTGTATAGTACCCTTTGACAGTTCCTTGAAATGTAAAGGTGGGATGGGCTGACCCTTTACAGTACAGCAAGAAACCTCTACTCCCCATTTTTCACTCAGTCTTAACACAACATTGTGCACACAATCAGCTATGGGTAACCCGAGTGACAGGTGCATTGGAGATCACAATCACTTTTCTGAGCAGGCATGTTGCAATTTTCACAATCTGTATTAAAATGGTCAATGAATGTAAACATCATTCATAAAAAA
The DNA here is from genome assembly GCF_031143425.1 of Pleurodeles waltl. NCBI lineage: Eukaryota > Metazoa > Chordata > Amphibia > Caudata > Salamandridae > Pleurodeles > Pleurodeles waltl. Next base: position 383,471,448 of record NC_090436.1, on the reverse strand, counting down.
GAAAATACATAAACAAAGCAATCCCTGTGGCCAGAGATCATTTAATTTACAAAGGGGCAAAAGGCAGTACTCCTGGGTGCAACTACTGCCCCCTTCCTCAAGACTTCAATCTGTTGACATCATCCATGCCCAAAGGTAAGGATTTGAGGGAGGTACCTCATTGAGACCTATGAGATCAGGAGACCAGGTGAAAGGCTCTTTTACTCCAGGGGTCACCAAGGATCAGGGGCCAGTCAAACTTAGTCAAAAGGATATATGACAATGTCAGCTTGAGGGGTAAAGGAAAAACTGATACAATGGAACAACTGGTATGAAACGTTGTGGATTCATCTCCTTGCAAAACTGCAGCTCTCTGAAGGTTTCACAAAGCTGAAATTTGAACAGCAACTTGAACAGGTTAAGGGACTTATTAATATGGAAACAAGTGAGTGAGTCTTGAGCAGCTTAAGAAATTCACGCTGCGTAAGCTTCTTGTTTTCTAAGCTTGATAGGTTATTGTTCCACATTTTTAGAGCAAGATTTTTGAGCTAGAACCCTGTCTCATTATCTTTAAATTATCTGGTATTGAATAACTAACGTCTTGACTGCCTTGTACTAGAGAGCTAAGGAAGGTACATAGCTATTACTTTTTCTGTTTAAATGCCAAAGAAGACAAACTGATCCATGAACTATACGTACTGCTATAAAGACAAACATCGTTGCTACTGAGAACCGACTGAAAGCCTGGATATAGTGTAACACTTGACCAAATGTAAATTTCTATCAGCCCTATATTTGGTGTGAGGAAGCCTTTTCAACTACATTGCAACTATTTTAAAAGAAACCTAAGCACAGGGAACAAAGGTAATGGCCACTATCAATTCTGCAAACATCTATTGATCTTACAGCAAGAACCTTAGCTATGGCACGCAAGGCAAAATCGTTCTCAGAAGAACTTCTCATTTCTTAGTAAAAAGGGACAATTTTGGCATCCAGGTGTCAGTTATTAAAGAAAAATGAATAGAAACAAGACTTTGTCGCACCACAAATAAATGGCACAGCACTTCACAAAACTCACACCAGGAACAGGTAGTGTAAGAGTAAACTTGTATACAGTTATGGAGGAGAAAGTGAAATATAAATGACAATAACCAGTTTGTTTATTTCATTAATAAATATGATAGTTTTGTATGCTACGTTGGCCCAGCTTTCAGAATGTGTGGGAATTCTGACATTAAGCTGGGAATATGCTTTTTGAGCTGCAGTCCATACGGAGATAGCAGCAGCAAGTGATTAGATCAAGCTCACTAAGCCATGTTACTATCTAACAGGAATATCAATCCTCTGACAGAGATCATCCATCTACAGCAATGTAGTTTCAGGTATGAAAGATCCACACCACAAACAACACAAGACAGTTTAAAACAATAGGAGTGGGTCAGGCAGAAATTCTAGGATAATCTGTGCATCTGGATTGCTAGATTTGGAGAAAGCCTTTGGTTCAGAGCCCTGTAAGTTCTTGTTCAAATGTCTGTCAAACCAGACAAGGTAGACTACCTATTGGGAATAATATGTTTCCCTCACGCTAAGTGCACTGGCTGAGTGGGAGTGGGTACCTTTGTTATGGACATGCTCAACATGGAGTATGATACTAGGAGGGAGCTCTTTTCTATCTACTTCGATTTGTCCTGGTGATTGATCCCGACTCTAGTTATGATAGCTAGTCACCTTCAACAGGGAATCATAATGAGGAGAATCACAAATATCGCTTGGCTATACAAGGAAGCAGTCATGTTGTACGACCCTAATACAAACCTAAGCCAGATCCTGGCAGAACATGGTGACTTAGGTAGAGCTCTGATGTGAGCGCAAACTAGGATTAGTCAGATATCCTAACCCAGAAAGGCATGGGTGCTGGTAATATATCTGCCATTCTATTCCATCGGGAACCTGAAATAGAGCCTTTATGAGGACAACTACGAGCGAGTCATCACAGAAATGGTGTCAAGGCTGCAGAGATGGCAAAGTTCACTCCTACTTTTATGTTGAAGACTCATTTAGTCAACATGATCACAGTCCCTTATATACCACTACATGTTTCAGACATATCTTAATAACAATGTCTTTAAAATGATAATATGCACAATGAGGTGACAGCTGTGCCTCAAGTTCCACTATACATGACTAAAGAGTATACTAAAATCCAAATGACTCACATTCCGTGGACCCCCTTCCTCTCGACCCCCTGCTTCAATACATACGTAGGGTAGTGAGGTGCACAAAGCTGTTCACCTTTGCATATAGGAGAATACTGAAATAAGTCTACTGCACAAGACCTAAACAAATTCATAGACACTGGATTAAATGGTCAAGCAGTTGGAAGACCCCTCTGAAATGATGCACATGGTAACTACACCGACACTCACTATATATTTATTTCCCAGCAGAGTGCTGTTCACTTCATTAACTCAACAAAAGGAACATCTGAAGCCTGTTGATGGAGTCACTTTCCAGCCTTTATTTGTGTCATGGCTTCTTTTTAACCCATTCAAACTGGAATAGATTAAACCCAGACTGAAAACCCCTCCTGTGACCCTAACATTCTAGCATCTACCACCCACCGTCTCCTGTACATTCATGGTTAAGTCTACTGAAGTCCTTGTAACCATCCAACAACACACCTTCTTGAACATCTATGACATTTTGGACAATCTTCAGTCACGGTTTCACTTTTACTATGGGGAAGAGATAGCCGTGATCACAGGTATTAGTGACCTGCTATTTATTACTAATTGACTAACACAGATATGCTATTTTAATGATAAAGGACTTGTCAGTGGTCTTCATCACCATGGATTCAAACACTGAGGCATCTCCCAAACCTTCCACAAGTTGAGTATCAATTCAAAAGAGACAAACCTAAATATGACAAAATGCATTAGCTGTGTCTCTCTTGTCCTTTACTCATATTCAAGAAACAATATCGTAAGGTGAATCCGGAACACAAAGTACCTCCTTTCAATGACTAACACAAGGATGAAAACTCTTAGGATGCTCTGTTTGGAATAAGGTGGTACCTTCTGCAAAAGCATTAATAAGGCAATTCAAAGAAAACCCTTAACTCTACAGAAATCCCTTTCCAGATTCACCTTAAATGCTAAACCCATGGACCATGCAGAATTGATTGTGAAGGAACTCTCCTGACTACCAGTAAAAGACCACTCAAAACTTAAAATTCTAGTATTCACCTATAGAGTTCTGTACGAGACATCCTCCACAAGGCTGTCAGATCTCATTGCTCCCTTCTAGAATTCAAGACAATCCACACATCTTTCTGAATTTGATCAATTCTCATCTGCTTAACACCTTGCACTAATGAAGTCATAAAAGCCACATAGCAGAACTCTCTTCCTCCACCACAAATCTACTTTTTTTTTTAAACCTGCTCACTTCAAATCTTTTGATTAACTACCTCTACATCCTCTTCTACCATCTTCCATGAAGGCTTAAGTGATATGTTGCACCCTACAAATTGCAAGAAAAAAAGAATAAATAATTGGCTCATGAGAAATTATGTGCCAATGCTGAGCTATGGCTGCACAAAATAAAATTAAAAGCAGCATCAAAACTGTTAACTACAACTACTACAAAGAATTTAGAAATGTGATGCCCAATTAGGATAAGGTAGAAATGTGCACATCATTAGCAGGGCAGTAAATATTCTCGAATATACAGTCCAGGGCTCAAAAACAAAAATTGTGTTGCTTACATGGTAGTGGAATTAATGTGTGTTTTTAATAGATGCCTCCAGGCAGGTTAATTTGGTTATACATCAAAGCCTCAGGAACCAAGTTAAGAATAAAGATCAAATAGCACAGGAATTGATAAGAGGATGAGGGCCAGAGGCCCCCTCAAGTGGATGTCTTTTTAACCTATGGTGGTTCATTACCTTATCTATGAATAGACAATGACTGAGACTCCTAAATCTGGGTGGCTGAGCTGAAAATATTGACAAAGGTCCTACTCTGAACCTCTGATGGCTAAACTGACAGAACTATTCGCATTATACAGGAACGCCTTCTTATCTAGTATCCTGAGTTGGACAGTCCTATCTGCAAGACTTAGATTTCTGCCATCATCATTAGCAGGGGTAGGGTCGAGAGAAACTCAAAGCAATAAAGCAGAGCATGTTGACCCGTGACATGGTGTGAGTAGTGTGAGGGTGTGTAGCATTCACCATGTATGGAGTCCCGACATGGACTGGTTATCCAAAATCAAAATGACTGAAGGTGCTCAAAAGAGCAAGCACAACAGGCTGTCCTGGTGTAGACAGACATAGGCCAACTGTGTTTATCATATAACATGTGTAGCAAAATGAAGCCACTTGAGAGGAAAATGAACAAACAAAGGCCCTCATTATGACCTCGAGGGTCTTCAGAGAAGACCGCTGAGGTCCTGCCAGACCAAAGACTGACAGTGTTGGCGGTCTTCCGCCAACCATATTATGACTGCTGGCGACCCTCTGCCATATTTAGGGCGGAGAGCCGCCAGCAGCCATACTGGCGGTCGGCGGTGCAGTGGAGGTTGCTTCTCGGCACCGCCACGTCATCAGAACACCGCCCACCGAATTACGTTTCAGTGTTCGGCTTGCCGGTGTTCTGGTGACGGGGTGCTGGCAGCAGAGCAGGCCCCATGGAACCCGTTCCCTCCCAGACGACCACTGGGGCAGTTAAGGTGATCTTCGACAGGGGGGGGGGGTTGTTGTGTGGTGTGTGCATGAATGGGGGTGTGAGTGTGAGTGTTTAGAGGGGGTGTGTGAGTGCATGTATGAATGCAGGGGGTGTGATGTGTGTCAGGGGATGTATTGTGTATGTGTGTGCGTGTGTATGTATGTGTGTGAGTGGTGTGTGCGTGCATGAGTGGGTGGGATGGGAGTATGTCTGGGGGGGCCCATGGAGTTAGGGGGCGGGGGAGGGGAGGGGGCCCTATTACCTTTGGGGGGATGGTAGGTGGGCCGTGGCTGTTGGGGGAGGACTCTGGGGAGGGGGATGGGGGCGGGGGGACTCCCATCAGTGCCACGGAAGGAATTCACTGGCACTGATAGTGCCTACCGCCATGGTTTTCGTGGCGGTACGAAAACCACGAAAACCATGGCGGTATGAGGGGTCATTATCCCGCAGGCGGACTAGTGGCGCCCGCCGGGCTGGGGACCGTTGTCTCCAGCCTGGCGGTCGTTACCGTCATGGGGGACGGTGTGGTGCATTGGCGGTTTGGCATGTGCCAAACCGCCAATGTCATAATTTGGCAGTAATTACCGCCAGCCTGTTAGCGGTGCTACTGCCAACTTAACACCGTCCACCAGGGTTGAAATGAGGGCCAACGTTTTTTGACTGGGAGATCCCATCTAAGTCACACTGTAGGGTGCAAAGCCTATGCTGTCTCTTCTATTATGTGTCACCAGGATTAGACAACCGAGGGCCTTCATGTGCTAAAGGAAGTTCACTGTTGCAAAGCCCGCAATTTGTAAAAATACAGGGTTTGTGACTGCAAAGACAACTGTTTAAAATGTATCAAACCACTTTTAAGAGAAGGAAAGTTATTTCATACTTATAAAGGGTATTTTGCAATTTCTTATGAATCACAAATACGAGGTAGTGAGAAAGAGGAACCCACCTATTTGGGATTCACAATGCACTGTATCAATGGTTTGTGACTTCAGTCGCAATTGTAAACCATTCCAAAGTTACCGACCATCGAGTTAGGGCTGTAACAGAATAAAGAAGGCATCGCAGCCTTGTGGCACAGAGTCCCCTTTGAGAATTGTTACAGCAGATTACTCTTTGGAAATTATGTGGATATGCATTATGGGTACATAGAACGAATTGCAAATTGCACTCCCATTCATAAACCGGCTAGCACATCTCTGATTTGTGAATGGGAATTGTACATCACACCCTTAGTAAATTACTCGTATTAATTTAATGGGGATACTGCATCAGCAACTCCTAAAAAAAAAATAGACCTCCTACTGGTTTAGTAGCATTGTCACGATACACTAAAGTGGTTACTTACAAGGAGTACCAGGAGAATATCTTCAAAGATAGAAGGACATGGTTGCATCTAGGAAGATTACTTATTTTTTTTTTAAACACCATGTAAAGTAAGACACTCAAAAAGTGTTTAAAAAGATATCTTAACACCACTTGCATGAAACTCCTCCTATTGGCAAACGATGGCCACATCTTGAGTTTTTTAATAGGTCGGCGTCCACAGGCGATGAGCTCATGAGGTGAGAAACCTGCTGTAAAGCTCAATCCATCCACCCACACGGTACAACCTCAGTGACAGATTAGGCAGCTGAGCCATAAACCAAAGGACAGGCAGTATGGCAGTAATGCTACCACAGAAAAACACAGCCGTAAATCTCTCAACTAAAAGAACATTCTCAGTATCTTGGGAGTAATTGTTAAGAGCGTATTCATATATTGTTCACCCTGCAGATTATTTGAGCACATTCCAAACAGAACAGATTGTGATTTTCTGATAAAATGAAATACAGGGAGCATTCCTTGCGGTGAATACTGGAAAACCTTAATGAGAAAACCAACCGCCTAAATGAAAGAACATTTGTAGGAAGTCTCAATTCTCCCACTAGAACCACAAAAACTATTTAGTTCACCGACAGCAAATGCTTAGCCGAATAGGTCATTTATTCCAGAGTCAGAACATTCCATATCAATTTAATTCTTTTAGTTATTTCCAATGGACTGGATGTGAAGAAGAGTTTATGGAAAATAAAATAATTACCCTATCCAAATTTTCGACCAATACTTTTATGCTGGACACCTGCAGTGCTGTGAATTATTGAGGCATTTATTCAGTTAGCGACAACAGAGTCCTCCAAAAATAAAGCGTGATCACACAGTGCAGCAGTATTGAAAGAGCGACGTGTACATAGGTGAGCAAATGACTTATGACTCAGCAAAATATACAAAAGAACAAGGCCAATGAGTCTAGATGTATGTGAAGCGAAGGTGTCTCGACATCATGCACAAGTTAAACATCATCACCAGGAACAAAGCTCATCTTGAAGCACTCATATTAACGTGGCAGCTGGACCCAGGAATGAAAAATTAAGTAGGTGAGATGTCGTAGGAAAGTAATGAAGCAGGAAGGCGATTACTCATCACAATCGTGGGCCCACTCTCGGGGCTCCCAAGCCTACAATGAATTTATCGACAGCCCATGCATGGGAATATGCCTCATTATGATCAGGCCATAATGTTTTATAGGGACGTAGTTCTTCCTGTATTGTCACGTTTCTCCGTGATATGTGGGTAACTTCAAACTATGCTATAGAAACTGGCATGCCTGTCCGTCTTCTGTAAAGGGTCTTTTATTCTCAGACATGAGAGATCTAGTCATTCAGTACCCTCCCTTATCTGAGCAGCACGGAAATATCTTTCTATGCCAGGACAGGATATTTCCCCCATGCCTAGGTGCCAGGGGGTTCATCCCTGCAATTTCCTTTTTCATGTAAAATGGAAGATGTCCTTTGGCAAACATCTGAACTCTTTTCCAGGAACCTCTACCAAGAGTCTTTAGAAGAGGTAATAAAATAGGAAAAATAGCATTTTAATTGCATTAATTTATCCTAGCCAGGAGATGGAGTGTCATATACTCCTGTTTGAGACTGCCTGGGGCAACTGGCTATATACAATGATTCAATGTATTTTGTTAGCTAGACCCCCATATCTATGTATGTGTCATAAAAATGAGACAGGTTTGTAACTCACTAAGGTGAACTGTACTGAAATTGTCTATATACAAACAAACTTGACTTACCTTCTTGCAACTGAGCTGAGGAAGTTGGTGATAACAGCAAGTGTATTGGACAAAATATATGTCAGGGACGATGAAAAAGTTGGAAAACAGACTGCATCATAAAAATGCAGACATACCTAGCAGAAGGGTGGGGAGGTCCTGTCCAGCTGAAAGAGGACAAGGATATTCAACCTCTAAAGCGACAGTGGGTGTTGGGACAGAAAAGTCCTCTGCATGTTAACGGACGTGCACCCCTGCCCTGAGTGGCCAACTGTACGGATGTTGGCTCCCTAATGCTGATTTTTGTTCTCATAAACAAACACGGATCATGCGTGTGCGCCATGAAATAGGCCTGGATCACAGACTGCAGTCTTGCTGTAGAGGGAGGAGCGCCCAATGCGCGCCCTCCATGGCAGTGGAAGGCTACCTCCATGGCAGTGGAAGGCTGCCTTCACCAGGTGTTAAGCACCATGAGCGAGATGGTAGCAGCATACTGTGTAGTAATCAATAGGAGTGAACAGGTCCTTTTAAACCTGTCACTAGAGTGAGTCCTATAGGTTCACTCACTTTCAAAAGTTCTGTTACTGTGTGCTTTAATCATCCTTGGCCTACATCAGATGTGAATCACTGTGCAGCACAGAACTGGTGTACTGTGCTAGGTATATGTGTGCCTGGAAAGGATGCTCTATATGGGATAATGCAGTACTGAGTAGTGTGTGCATGTTGTATGCATGTGCTGGAGGTCCAGGTGCCTGTGAACAGTACAGTACTTGAAAGATGTAGGGCTGAGCAATGTGTGCGGGATAAATGCATGTGCTGGGTGTATGTGTCTCTGTGAGTGGTACAATACATGAAGGATGCTGTGGGTGCATGATAAGTACATGTGCAAAGTGTATGTATGCCTATGAGTGGTACAATGCATGAAGGATGCTGTGCATGCATGATAGGTGCATGTGATGGGTGTATGTACGCCTTTGGGTGGTGCAGTACATGATGGATTTGGTACTGAGCTGAGTGCACATGTTAAACCCAAGTGCTGGATGTAGGTGTGCCTCTGCATGGTTTAGTGCATGGAGGATACAGTACTGTGCAGTTGGTGTACGTTGTATAAATGCACTGGGTGTATGTGTGCCTGTGGATGGTACAATACGTGGAGGTCCTTGGGTTCCATTTTGGGAGGCCCAGTCCTGAATGGTGAAACATGGAATGGAGGTACAGCAATCCTCCCAGACAGATTTGAAGATTGCTGCATTCCTGTAAGCTGGGTGGGACACACACTAGGGAGGGGAGGTTCAGGCCTTTCCTGTACACTTCAAAGGGTGCTATTTGATTCAATAAGATGTCACAAGGAATGGACCTGGGCACATCTCAGGACAGAGTTGGGGCTGATCAGAGAATCATGACCAGTAGGGTTGGGAGTCCTGGGCTAACCTTTTGATGCATATATCACTGTGGCTGACGTTCAGGTGGGAACTCTATTCACTCCCATGCCCTGTGTTGTAGGACTATCAGCTTCAGAGAAAAAGAAGCAGAGGAGCATGCAAAAGAAGCAGAACCTCAACATAAAACTTCAAAGACTCAGACCCTTAATCACATTTGATATTTGGGACTATAAGAAGGGGCGGTTCAGACCCCCAAAACTGTCATCTGCCGAGCAGCCAGATAGGCTGTGCAAGGAGGGAAAACTCTAAAAGACCCCTGACTATGACCAAGAATGGGGCCCAGGGCCTGCTAGTCTCCCTACTGGGTGGGGGGAATCAAATATGACTTGCCCGGAGCCTGGGAAATGTCTGCCTGCTTGCCAAGAAAAGTGTGCACTGTGAAGAAGAGGAGAGCTTGGGAGGGAACAAGATACAGCGGGAGCCCTGTTGAATAGACTCCTGGTGTGAGGTATGAGAAAATGGCTGCTGCATAGACCCCGTTGTTTCCCATGTGCAGGACCGAGTTGGTGACCCCCTTTATACCAGGAGATGGCCACTTTGAAGATAGCAGTGGTGAACGACTGCCATGCGGTAAGGGCTGAAGTTTTGCGGGGTAGCGGGCTGGCAACCCTGTATGCCAGGACATCCCGCCGTGGTAGACTGCCATTCAGTAAGGGTCAAAGCCTTGTGTGGCAGCAGTGCAGTGACCCCGTATGCCAGGATTGGCTGCCTTGGTATAAGACTGGCATGAGGTAAGGGCTGAAGCCTTGTGCAGCAGCACAGCAACCCCATATGCAAAGATGGTGTGCCATGGATAACTTTGCTGTGTTGACCATGCCAGAACCTGTGGACAGTGAGTAGTTGTGACTCCCATGTATCAGGTCACCAAAAGCACCAAGGACTGCAACTGGTTATACCCCACTGGATTAGTGAGGATGCCATGGGAGCATCATTTCCCAAGTGTGGAACCAAGGACAGGATCATCGTAGCCATCCGCCCTGCCCTCATCGGGAATGTGTGACACGTACCAAGCTGCAGAAAACCTCTGATAACTGCAGGAGCATGGCAGCACGGGGGAGAGCCTGCGCCCAGCGAGTGCGCACTCCAGGACTCCAAATACTTACCTCCTGCCTGTGCGGGTAAAACTTGTTTCAGGCCTGACGATCCAGGGCAAAATTCTGCTAAATCAAGCATGTGTGTGCTGGAACACTACTGACTTTAAATCAGAGTCACAGTGGACTCTTGAGACTCGGGCTACTAGTGTGACTTAACCTGGTTGTTACCAGCAGTGAATGGGGAATAACCATGATCGCTAAAACCAGGAATGGGTGGGATAGGGGATCACCAGAGAGACACTAGAGATATAAATATATATATATATATATATATATATATATATATATATATATCTCTTCAAAGTAGGTGATGATTAAAATAGTATATCTCTATTTAACAATATATACTTACCTTCTCTAGATTTTGGTTACTAATATTTCTGCTATGGTATTATGGTGCCAGAATATCAAGTCTATATATCGAAAATGTTTGTATACGTTAATGATACTTAACTTCACATATATGTACCTTGATGATCTATATCTTCAAGGTATGCGAATATAGAGATAAAAACAGTAAATCTATATTTACCAATTTATACTTACCTTCTCGATCTTTTGGTTGTTAATATTTTTGCTACAATCTTATGATATCAGAAAATCGAGTCTTTAATATCGCAGCACAAATATGGATGACCAAATCATGAAGGTACGTGGATGTGGAGTTAAGAATAGTAAATCTATATTATCATTACATATTAACTGTCTTGAAATTTTGGTTGTCATATTTTTTAAAAACTATGGTAGTATGATATTAAAAACTCAATATTCTGACATACAATCACCACATCTCACTTTTTGAGATAAGATGACTGCATGAGGTAGTCACTCCTGAATTCAATCCCATCTACATGATGCCCACAGTATTGTTTTAGTTCAACAGATTGATGGTTGGGATGGTAACAGGATTTTTGCTCAACAGCAATAACAGTTAGTTTGACTCATTCTTCAGCGTACCTTCCACTGCTTATATACCCTGCTATTGAGAACTTCAGCCTCGGTTGTTTGGACATCATGCTTGTAGAAAAAGCACAGTGCCGTAGACTAGAAATGTATTGTTCCTTGAGAGTCTAGTATAGTGTTGACAGTACATTTACCAGTGTTTTTACACTAACAATGTCTGCGCTGTACAAGTTGTGTGATAGTTTTTACTCATTTCCACCACCCCTCTAGAATTTCCTACCATGGCACCTGTAGGTATGCAGATCCCACCAATGTCAATTGCAGTATTTGATATTGGGGTAACTCATTTCTGGTGGTTATAACACCATTCTTTAAATGAGGCCTCAAAGTGTTAGAGTCTGATTCTGAGAAAATCCAGAACATGATTGTTCACAACATGGAAGCACAGTATATGCTTGTTATTTTGTTTCTGCTACTTTGGCTGCTTACATTTTATTCTGAGTATTGAAGGTGCATGCATGTTGTCACTACACAGATAATTGTGTACCAATACCTGTATTTTGCTGGTATTCCCAAACACATTTTACCGTTGGCGTTTTTGGAGATTTGATCTTCTATAAATTACCTGTTTTTTTGCCTCCAATCTCTTTCTGGGTTTTGTTGTCCCTATTGCTGTTTTTGTGTCTATATGTTAAGACTGATACTGTAACTCCCAGAGAGGGATTATTACTGGTGTTCGTACTGCCTACATATCAAGCAATGCAGACACACCCATAAATACCACACATGCAAACAGACCGACCTGTTTCCTTAAGAAGTTCAAGATTTGCACTGGCTGTGCAATAGTGGTGTCCTCCAAAATTAGGACTGGCACAACACCTGAAAGTAAGCAAAAAGATGTAAAGAAAAAAAAAATAACACGGGAATTTTTCATATTATTAAGTGTGCAATTAGTACATGCGAAGTACAACTAACTGCTACAAAGAAATTTTCTGACCAAAAAAATAACATACAATAGTAGAGGATAAACGGCAAATGTGTATTATTTATGACATCAGACAGGGAATTGTACACTGTTGAGCAATGTTGAAAGAAAATACTAACTGGAAATGTCTCAGCTATTGGCTATAAACAGTCCCTTGTTTATGACCACTATGCCATTGCAGACATTACCAGCCTAAAGAAAAATGGACTCGTTCCTACTCCAATAGGAACAGTGCAGCCTGATCTGTCAGGACACACCTCCTCGGGGGCACAGCAAGCAAGAGACTGACATCTTGGCATATCCATCTAACGTAGGGCATTATAATGAAATGCAGAAGATATGGGAGGCTTGCAAAGTCTCAGTCATTGGCAATTGGTTGGCGCTGCATTGCTGTCTACCATTTTATTCCCTCTATGTTACTCCAGACAGAAAGTAGCCAATTCAAATCCAACTTAATCCCGCCTCTATAAGGCCAGTCCATCCCGAACTGACAAACCACATCCCCTCTGAATCAGATCACAAGCAAACCGAGACCAGTTTTGGCCTTTTTGAGCTTCATCATTGAGGTGCAGCTCGAGTCATGTGGCAGAGTGAACAAGGAACTTGTATCTTGGCATATCCATAGCAGTGAGGGTTTTGAAACACAAAAGTGAGTGGTGAGATACTTATAAAAGTGACAACCACTGGCAATCGCTCGGAGCCGCATTCCTGTTCATCATTATTCACCCACTATACAATTTTAGACAAGGATGATCCTCATCTGATTTAGAGTTTGGCAGACAGGTAACTCTGTCACAAATGTGACAGATATCCCGTCCGCCATATTATGATTCCCAAAGGATATAATGGGATCGTAATCCGGCGGACGGGATATCTGTCACGTTTGTGACGGAGTAAACCCCTTTAACCAAACTCTAAATCAGGGTGTTAGTCCTGTACCAATAGGAACAGTCCAGCCTAGATTGCCAGGCCAGGTCACGCGGGAGAGGAAACACATTTATGGCCACCAAGAACTGTGATAACATAAAGAAGTAACAATAATTGTCTAGACCCTAAAAATTTGTATTTTTCTTATGAGGTGTAGATGGACAGTTAGGGGCAATAAACTAGGTTTCAGGATATATGCTCTGATCTCTCAGTAGCCTACCTCATGGCATTTATGAAATACGAAAGCAAGAAACATGCTATTGCTTCACAATCTTTGTAAGCGAATGCACAACAAATATGCATGACCACCAAGTTGCATGTAAATGATGGGTCAAAACCATTTTACGTAAGTAAGCAATACAAGAGAGGCCAAATGCTACACCAGAGTTATCGACTAAAAAGAAAATTTAGGCATCAAAAAATGCTAAATAAATCTCAGCCAGAGGTTCAAAACGAATAGACTTTAGGGCATACAGGACAAACGGCAATTCCTAGGAATGAACTTGAGAATAAACAACTAACCCATGATGCTGGAACCTCTCAATCAATCAATCATAACATTTGTATAGTGTAGCAATATCACCCCTAAGGGTATCTGGGCGCTGAGGGTGCCGTGTCTCCGTCGAAAGCCACGCCTGGAGTCTCCTTCTGAAATGCGCCAGGGAGGGAGTTGTTCGGAGGTGGAGGGGCAGGTTGTTCCAGGACTTGGCCGCTATGTAGGAGAAGGAAGGGCCCCTGCTGCAGCTGCGATGGATGCGTGGGTTGTGTGCGAGATTGAGTAAGGCGGAGTGCAGTTGTCTTGAGTGGACATGAAAACGTAGTCAATGGTTGATGTAGGACGGCCCTTGGTTGTGTAGAGCTTTGTATACGAGTGTGAGGATCTTGAACTGGCATCTCTTCTGGACAGGGAGCCAATTGAGGTTCCTAAGGTGGGGGGTGATGCTGGAATGCTTGGGAAAGTTCAGGATGAGTATGGCTGCAGTGTTCTGTATAGTCTGGAGTCTTTTGAGTAGCTGGGAGGGCACTCTGGCGTAGAAAGTGTTGCCGTAGTCTAGGCAGGTGGTGACCAAGGTGTGTGCAAAGGTGTTTCTTGTGTTGGTAGGGATCCACCTAAAAATTCGGCAGAGCATTTGGAAGATGTAGAAGCAGAAGGAGGTGATTGAGTTTACTTGTCGATTCATAAACAGTTAGCAGTTGAGGATGATTCTGAGGTTTTATGCGTGGTTTGATGAGAGGGTGTTGTTCCAGGTTCTGCTGGCCAGCAGCTGTGGTCCCATACAGAGGTGTTCTAACCAAAGATCGGGATTTCTGTTTTGTCAGTATTTAGTTTGAGGTAACTGTCTTTCATCCATATTGCTACATTGGTCATGGTGTTGCAGAAATTGGTTTTGGTGTTGTTGTGGTCCTCTGTGAGAGAGATGATCAGGTGAGTGTTGTGAGAGTATGAGACTATGTTGAGTTTGTGGGATCTGACAATGTCTGCGAGGGGGTCATGTGGATTTTGAACAGGGTGGGACTGAGGGAAGATCCTTGGGGTATACTGCAAGTGATGCTCATGAGTGCGGAAGTGAAGGGAGGAAGGCAGATACTCTGAGTGTGGCCTTAGACGACAGAGGCAATCAACTTGAGGGTATTTTCTTGAATGCCTATGTTGTGGAGTTTGTTGAGGAGAATGTGGTGGGAGACTGTATCCAACACAGTGGAGAGGTCAAGGAGGAATAGAGCTGCTCATTCTGTATGGTCGAGGAGGGTCCTGATGTGATCAGTGCGGTCTCCATGCTGTTGTTGGCCCGGAAGCCTGATTGTGAGGTGTTGAGAAGGTGGTTTTGTTCGAGGTATTCTGTGAGCTGTTGGTTGATGGCTTTCTCAAGAACTGTGCCAAGGAAGGGGAGCAGGGAGATTGGTCTGTAATTGTTTAGGTCGATGGGGTCGGCTGAGGGTTTCTTTAGGAGGGGTCTGACCTCTGTGTACTTCCATCTGTCTGGGAAGTGCAGTGGAGATGGAGGAGTTGAAAATGCTGATTAGTTCTGTGCTAATAGTGTTGGTTCCGAGGCTGAAGAGCAGATGGTGGTAGGGGTCGGTGGGTGCCCTAGAAGGGATAGATGACATGCTGGCTGCGGTGGTCTGTGTGGTGATTGGAGACCAGGTAGCTATCATCTGGCTGGTGTTCGCTGTTTGAGAGAAGTTGTCTAGGCTGGAAGTGGTGGGTTGGGGTTCAAAGTTGTTGTAGATGGTGGTGATCATGTTGTGAAAGTAGTCTGAGAGGGTGTTGTAGAGTTCCTGGGATGGGTGGATGCTGGTCTCTATGGCTGTCGGTTTGGAGAATTCCTTGATGGTCTTTTAAGAGTTCTTTCATGTGGTTGGCTGCGGTGTCGATGTGGGCAATGATTGCTGCTCTCTTGGCTGCCTTGATTAGGTGGTGGTAGTTGTTGAGGGCTGCCGTGTGAGCAGTTCGGCCGGAGGGGTACTTGGTCATGCGCTACTGTTTCTCGAGTTGGTAACAGTTGTGTTTGGAGTTTCTAAGCTCATAAGTATACTTTCTTGCTGGCTTGGAGGTGTTCGTTTTTACTGGTTTTAGCGGGGCAACTCGGTCGACACATTCGGAGATCCAGGTGGTGAAGTTCTGGATTGCCTGGTTGAGGTCTGCCATGGACTCAGGTTGTAAGAGGCCTAGGGTCCGTGTCCATATGGTTTTGGTTCTCTTGTCCCAGCTTCGGTGGTGCTGTGGTGCTTGGAGATGGTGTGCTGGGAGTCGAAGATGGTAAAGTGGACGATGTTGTGGTCGGTCCAGGTGAGTTCAGTGATGTGGGTGAAGTTGATTCTATTGCTGGAAGGTAAGATGGCGTCAAATGTGTCTCTGGCTTTGTGTGTGGGTTGGGTGAGGCCAATGACTCTGGTGTTCTCCAGGAGAGAGGTAGAGTTAGTGTTGTTGGGGTCATTGAGGTGGAAATTGAGGGGTGTGGCCAACATGGTGACCGGAGCAGCAGCATAAACTGCAGCTCCGCGCCTGACCCATTAATATATCCTGTTTACGGCGCCTAACACCTTCTTTACGGTAGGCGCCGTCTGCTCAGCTGCCCAGGACCACTACCCGGAGCAGCGATCCTCTTCGGGACATCGGGGTTGCCTCCTGCGCAGAGGAGAAATTGGAGGCCTGCTGTAACGTTGCCCGTGGACGCGGCTGGTGAGTGTGCTGCCTGGGCCGAGGTCCGACTCCACCCCCGGCCCTCTAGCGCTCGGCGCTGAATTGGTGGGGCCCGCGGGGAGCCCGGAAGCACCGGTGGACGGGGGGACCTGCACTCCGGATATCGCGCTGCTGCAGAGTGCTCGATCGCAGCCCCCCGAGGCAAAGTTTCGCCACAGCGCTGGACCCGGCGTGGTGCTCAGCGCCACGCGCCGTTATGGACTGCGGCCGCGCGTGGGCCCTCTGACACGGCCTCGGGCCGGACGGCTCCCATGGTCATTATCGAGGCCCCTTGGGGCTGGAATGCCATACCTGAACAGGGCGCAGCCTGAGGGCGCTGCGGCCCCAAGAATTAACAAGCGGCCTGCGAACTGGTGATACACGGCTGCCATCGCGCCGACGGCGACTGGGGCAGACACTTTTGGGTCCCCCTGCTTGGCCCCGGGCGCCCACGCGAGGTGGGGGCTGCACGCCCTTCGGCGACACGGACCGGGTCGCGGTGCAGAGGCAGGCCGTTGTCCCCCACGGGACCTGCCAACGCGAAGTGGACAGCGAAGGAGATAGGACGTGGGAGACACCACACCTGGCCCTGCTGGCTGTGAAGGGACCTAACGCTGCCCCAGGCCCTTATCAACTTGTCCATTGCTGACCTGCCACCGCCCGATGACCTACAGTATTCATGGCACACTGAAGCACAGTCGGAGTGCGCCCATTGCCTTGACTACACAGAGTACTCCTCACACCTTGGTCACATGGTCTCCCTGGCATCGAGTTCGTTGACGCTGGGTGACACAGCACCAGACACACGACAGATGGCGACCCGAAGATAAGGTGGGACCGCGGCGCAGCGCTAAAATACAACGCCAACTACTGGGATCCAAACGGCATGCCTCACTGGCACTAATATCTACGCCTGGCATTGGAAAGGTAGCCCTGCCCTCTGCAAGCCATTAATCCCCCATTCATACTTACTCCACTAGTGCCCACTCAGTGCCGCAGACATCAAATGGGTAAACCAAAAACCCCATGTGCCCCCCTGGGCAGTATGGATCCAAATTCCCCCCCCTCCTCTGAGGCCCAATCCGCCACGCAACTGGCCCTGCAGAAGCTGGAACTTACCTTGCAAACACATACAACACAGCTTGTAAAATCTTTTTGAACTATCATTGACACCAAGTCCACCCTGGAAGCCAAAATAGGTTCAGTGGCAGAAGACGTCAACGTATTGCGTGCAGACCAACACGCGTTGGCTGACAGGGTTAAGGAATTGGAAAAAGACAACGAGTCTCTCCCTCTGAACGTGAAGAACCTCCACGAGCAGATGACTCATCTAACAGCCAAAGTTGTAGACTTAAAACGTAGAGCTGAGGATGCAGAGAGAAAGTCACGACGTAACAACATCCGACTAGTGGGGTTCCCTGAGCGCGCGAAGGCCTTTGTACAGAACTCTTTGTAGAACAATGGCTCACAGACACAATTCTCAAGGACAATATCCCGAAGTACTTTTCAATCGAGCGCGCCCACAGAGTCCCGGGCAGACCCCCCCCACCGGGTGCACAGCCTCGCCCGCTGATAGCAAGACTCCTGAATTACCGCGACAGAGACCTCATCCTACAATTATTCCGCAAATCAGGACCTGTACGATTCGACAATGCAGTGATCACATCTTATCCAGACTTTACAGGGGAGGTGCAGAAGAAACAAAGCTCCTTCTACCGGGTCAAGGAACACCTTTGTGAACACAACATCAAATACGCACTGCTGTTCCCGGCCAAACTTCGTGTACAAGACGATTCCCATACACTCTTCTTCATTACACCGGAAGACACTTGGACTTGGCTGCACGCTAAGGGCCTAGCCGACCCGATGGACGCTAATAACTCTATGGAAAAATGGTCTTCCCCCAAAACAAAACGCAGGCAGCGTAAAAAAACACTGCGGCAAACCTACACTAGAACAGTCCCGTACGGAACGCTCGCTTCTCCTACAAGCAATGTCTTGCTTTGTAAACACCTCACCAACAACCCTGTCCACTCAAACCGAAGGTGAACCAGACCCTGAAGTAAACTCAGATTCGGCGGATTCTGATCAAGGCCCTACCCTTACTCCACGTACGGCAGACGACATTTGTTAAACAACCATGAATCACTTGAACGTATTACTAGTGCCATGTTCATCCCAATATGTTACGGCCTGATCCTGGCGGTTGCCTGGAGCCTGCGGGGCAGAACCACGAGTCCCTTAACTCAGCACTCTAGTCAACCATGGTCCTGGGTGGCGGACCCAACACCAAGAGCAACAAAGGCTGGGCAACCCAATGACTCGGAACCAGTGTTCGCCGGCACCCCCCGCTCCATATGGACTGTTCCTCCACGCTGGCAACTGCCGGAACTTTTCTCGCTTTGCCACAACCCCAGTTGATGTTATATATAGTTCCTGTTTGTTTTTTCATTCATGGGTTTTATCCCATGCTGTTTAACAGGGACTACGCTCATATAAAACCATGTCACACTTATCATACCAACAGAACCATGCCTACCAATAACAGGGGCACGTACTGGCTAACCCCGGAGGGTAACGGGCACATCACCACTACAAGAGGGAGAGGCGACACATATCACCTTCCCCTAGCTAAACTTATAAACCCCCATGACATCAGATACACATAGCCCTATTGCAAGAGACACATCTATCCCAATCCACACTGGAAAGCACATGCTCAAAATGGAGAGGGCAACTCTACGGTACCACTTCTTCAATATTTGCTCGTGGGGTGGCGGTCTGGATCGCCCCAGGGGTCCCATTCGCCATGTCTCATACACAATGCGACCCAAACGGTAGATACAGAATATTAGAAGGCGACCTAGATGGTTCCCCACTAGCACTGACAGCGCTATATGCCCCGAACACAAATCAACGTGACTTTCTGAGTACACTTACTACAGGCAACCTTAGCGACCCTACGGCGGACAGCATATGGGGGGGGGGACTTTAACTGTGTCTTAGACACTCAAATGGACCGCTCATTTCCCCCACTCGACACTGCTCCGGCCAACCGTACATCTCTAGACCTGACAAAGTGGGTTTCCAATAATGGATTGAGAGACGTTTGGAGATTGGGACACCCTACTCACCGCGAATATTCCTTCTACTCCCCTGTCCACAAAATGCACACCAGAATAGACATGCTCTTCGCATCCGCGTCCATAACTCCAAAAGTAAGCGCATCCGAATACCTGGCCCGCTCTATCTCTGACCATAACCCGCTTTATACAACTCTGGACTGGGGCCGCACCCACACTCGCATACCAACATGGCGGCTACAGACAGAAGCCCTCACAGACCCTCCCTTTCATGCGGAATTATCCAAGTGCCTGGCTGACTATTTCTCCCTGAACAAACACACAACATCATTGCGTGCTACTGAATGGGACGCCCACAAAGTGGTAATACGCGGACATTGCCTTGCAGCCACAGTAGGGGTTAGAAAGACACTCATCAAAGATCTGCAGTCACTGGAGATTAAACTCCGCAAAGCCGAGATAGAAGCCTCCCGGAATGAATCTGCATTAGCAGTACCGAACTTGCTTAGAGCCGACTACAGGGAGGCAGACTCTAGGTTAAGCAAACACAATTACAGACACTACATGACGAAACAGCATGCTGAGGGAGATAGATCAGGCAGACTGTTAGCATGGCTGATACGCCAACCAGCACAACCCTCGACCATAGGCGCGATTCGTTTGAAGTGAGGTAACATCATCAACACTCAGGTGGAAATTAATGAGGCCTTCTTTACATACTATAAAGCTTTATATACATCCCCTCCCCCCCATCCGAACAGCAATTAACTGAAATTCTGTCTGTGGTTCCCCAAAATCAACACATCATTGACAATACAGATACGATAGATGGCCCCATTACTATTGAAGAACTATGCCAAGCCCTGTCACAAATGGCACGTAGCAAAACCCCTGGTTCAGATTGCTTACCAATAGAGTATTTTAGCTCCCATGCTGCTCTCCTCTTACAACCACTCCTAGAGGTATTCAATGAAGCACACAATAAGCTACAACTCTCTGACTCTATGCGCGAAGCCCTGATAGTCGTGCTTCCAAAACCGGGGCGCGACCCCCTAGACGTGAAATCATATAGACCGCTCTCCCTATTAAACTCAGATTGTAAACTATTAGGGACAATCCTGGTAGATAGAATACTTTCCTACCTACCACACTTAATACACTCCGATCAGTCGGGATTTATTCCGGGCAGGAGCACCTTTTTAAACATCAGAAGACTAATCCACATAATGCATCACGTTACGGAGACAGAAGCAGTGGCCCTCTCCCTAGACCTAGAAAAAGCATTTGATACGCTAAGCTGGGACTTCCTCATGCGCACACTAAAAGCACTTGGTTTTGGGCATGGCTTCATCAGCTGGATCAAAACGCTGTATTCTAAACCTACAGCTCGAGTAAAGAAGGGTCAAGTTATATTCGAAGCATTTCCCATAGGTAGAGGCACTCGACAAGGTTGTCCACTATCCGCCTTACTATTCGCAAAAGCCATGGAACCATTAGCAATCAAACTCAACGCTCGCATATGGGGCATCTCAGAATTTAACACATATCATATCATATCCTTATATGCAGACGATGCCCTAATTTACCTGTGTAACCATACTACTTCCATGGCAGGGGTAATGTCACTGCTGGACTCATTCGCACTCGACTCCGGATTGCGCATAAACTGGTCAAAATCAAGCATCTTCCCACTTACTCCTGTGACTAGCAAATCTCACCTGACGTTGCCGCAATATCAATTATCATGGTCGCACACAACTTTCAAATAGCTAGGCATACAAATTTCTCACTCTATAGCTGACCTAAAAGAGGGCAATCTCGACAGAGCACTGCGATCCACCCGTAGCTCGCTGTCGTTTTGGTGCTCACTCCCACTATCCCCCATGGGCCGGGTAGCTATAGCCAAAATGCTCATCTTACCTAGGTTCCTATACTATTTCACTGCCCTCCCGCTATCCCTGCCACGCGCGTTCTTTCACAAACTGCACTCTCTACTGCCGGATCTGCTCTGGGGCAAAGACAGGCGCAGAGTAGCACTATCTATAACACAATACCCACAGGAAGCAGGAGGACTGGGCATACCAAACTTCGAACTATACTACGCTGCGGCTCAGCTGCTCTGGCTCACTACATGGCTTAGGGTACCTCCACCCACAGAAAGTATAGTACTGCGCGCATACACTGCGCCACAAACAATCCTAACTTCACTGCTGGCTGGCCCCCACCGCCCGCCGCTAAAGTGCATTCTGCTAGAAGCAGCAAGATTTTGCTGCCGCAGATACGTCCAAGGCAAGGCCCCATCACCTCCTTACTCCCCTTTATTGCCACTATCTCAACTACCGGGAATCCAAGCACTCTCACTACACCATGATATGCGCGTCATAAGTACATTAAACGTGGGGGATTATTACTCAAATTCCACAATGCGCACCTTCGCAGAACTTGTGGCTGCAGGGGTCATGCACTCAGGAGCCTTCTTGACATACAGTGCTATTAAAAGTCTACTTACCAATCTATGGGGCCCCGGCAATGTTGAACCATGTGAATCCTATCTGCTCACCGCAATCCTCACTATAGGCCTGCCCGGACCTGACGCACGCAAAAGCACGTTGGGACGCCGTCCTCTCAACACCATTATCACAAAAAGCCTGGGTTGCAGCCCTCACACTGATCAAGACTGTGTCCCGCAACACTAGACTCCGGTACACCCAATTTAATTATATCCACCACTCATATTTATCCCCGGCCCACATTCAAAGGATATATCCGAACACAAACCCAGTGTGCCCTAGATGTGCCACCCCAGCGGCTGACTTTTACCACATGGTCGGGAGCTGCCACTCAATTAACACGGCTTGGCAACAAATCACTGACACCACAGCAGATATCGCGGGCCATACTCTCACACCCACACCGAATGCTGTCTACTCCGCATACGCCACTGAGCTAAGGATAGCAAACACCTCCACAGATTTATAGACTTAGCATTCGCTGTCTTTAAGTGCCTGATTGCCATGCACTGGAAAGCCCCGCACGCTCCCCCACATACCGCCTGGCTCCGTGACCTGCATAGT
The DNA here is from genome assembly GCF_031143425.1 of Pleurodeles waltl. Classification (NCBI taxonomy): domain Eukaryota; kingdom Metazoa; phylum Chordata; class Amphibia; order Caudata; family Salamandridae; genus Pleurodeles; species Pleurodeles waltl. Next base: position 383,448,953 of record NC_090436.1, on the reverse strand, counting down.
CGCTCGCTAGCTGAGGCGCAGACACTACGCCAACTACAACACAAGGGCCTGATACAGGGCAGTGCCGAAATCTGGGATATTTTCGTGGTGAGCATAGAAGCCAGGGATGATACATACCCCCCTGAGGTATTCAACACCCTGAAATTGCCTCCCCGTTCTACATCTCGCACCCCCCCACTGCCCTCCAATCAGTTAGACCTGACACCTTCATATTCTATTTCAGTGCAGCAATGTAGTGCTTAAAGGTGCCTATCCATTGTCAGTGACCCTTCGGAACTGTTATCTTGTCTCGCTCACTGCGCTTTGGACGCTGGACGTCCCTTCGACCCCCCCAACCCCGTCAACAGCTCCACAGCTTATTTACACACATAATTGATGTGCCCCCCTTCACCCCAACCCCTCCGACAGGCATACCCCATTCTTAGGGCCAGATGTAGTAAGCTGTTTGCATGGTGCAAACTGCGAAAATCGCAGTTTGCGCCATGCAAACAGCCTTCTGCGATGCACATTCACAATTTGCGAGTCGGTACCGACTCGCAAATTGTGAATGTGACTCGCAAATAGGAAGGGGTGTTCCCTTCCTATTTGTGACTCACATCGCAATGCAGAATTGCTTTGTGACCGCGAATGCGGTCGCAAAGCAATTCGCAGTTACCACCAGTGTCACACTGGTGGTAACTCATTCGCAAAAGGGAAGGGGTCCCCATGGGACCCCTTCCCCTTTGTGAATGTTGCCCAAAAGGTTTTTTCAGAGCAGGCAGTGGTCCAGTGGACCACTGCCTACTCTAAAAAAACGAAACCAAATGGTTTCGTTATTTTTTTTATTTTGCAACTCGTTTTCCTTTAAGGAAAACGGGCTGCAAAATAAAAATAAAAAACTGCTTTATTTAAAAAGCAGTCACAGACACGGAGGTCTGCTGACTTCAGCAGGCCACCATCCCTGTGAGTGCAGGGACTCGCTATGGGGTCACAAAATGCGACCCACCTCATTAATATTTATGAGGTGGGTGTTTGCGACCCCATAGCGAGTTGGAGACGGTGTCTGAGACACCGTTCTGCATCCGCATTTGCGATTCGGAATGCGGAAGTTGCTACATCTGGCCCTTACTCTCGAAATTAACACACGCATGTTGATACTCAGACGTGTCCCTAGCTACCAGTTACACAGTTTTAAGTTGTATTCCTGTATAAAACAATGCAATTGCACCGTACTAGATTATAAATGTATGTAGACACACTGTAAAATCCTGAATAGTGTATTGTATTGAACTTCATGCACAATGTATAATAAACAGATTTAAAAAAAAAAATTGAGGTGGAAATTGAGATCACCGAGTAGGACGTAAAGAAAGGAGTCAATGGCGAGGGGGGTGATGGCGTTGCAGAAGGTTGGACGTGGTCCCAGGGGGCAGTACACGAAGGTGCCTCGCATTGTGGTGGCATTGGTCTGGAGTTGGAAGTTGAAGTGCTCCATGAGGGGCGTTGGCTCATAGTCAGTAATGGCGGACTGGATGGTTTCCTTGAAGATGATGGTGATGCCCCCACTGTGTTTGTTGGTGCGGTCTCTGTGTATTATCTTGTAGCCGTTTGGGGTGGCCCTGGTTATGTCGGGGTTGAGGAGGGTTTACCCACGTTTCAATGATGAATGTCCGGGTCGTAAGTGTACCAGATTTCTGTGGTGTCTTTGCACAGGGAGCGGGTGTTGAGCAGGATTCACTGAAATGGTTCTGAATTGTTTGTAGTCTTCTATGTGGGTGCGGGCTTCAGTGTGGGCAGGTGGGCCCAAGTTACAGGAGAAACAGCAGTGTTGGCAGGTGAAGGATCCTTTGGTTGATCGGGGGAGGCCGTGAAGCAGTTGCTGTTAGGGTGTCTGAAAGTCAGGGCATGTGTCAACACCAGGACAGTGCGCGCTCTACGGGCATCTAGAATGCAAAAACCCAACACTCGCAAGATAAAGTAATTTATGCATTGTGATGATATGTTATTGTTTAACCTTTTGCATTGCAGAATTCCATCCAAAAGATTAATTTTTAAGGTGCTTATAAATACTGTACATTTACAATGTATTGCTGCAGACATTCAGAGTGTGTTAGGGTGTGGTCCCTTTCCAGGGCCTTCTGGAGACTTTCCCTGCAACATGCCTGGGCGTGGTTCTAGGCTGGGCCAAGACTCTATAAAAGAGAGTCAGCCCAACTTCCAGTGCTCACTATTCAGAGGTCCCGGTGCAGAGCAGCAGCTTCTTCCTGAGCTCCTGTCCCGGCGGCCTATTTGGATTTTCCAGTCTTCTGCACTCATCTCTCATTGGTGATCACTGTTTCCAGGCGGTAAGACGGTGTTTGGACATTTCCCAACACCGTAATTGAGAATCTTCATATTCTTGATTTTAATTCTTAAATGAATAACAGATTACTTGTGCGCTGCCATTTTTTGACATTTGTATGGTGGTTTGCAAATAGGGAGGAAGCGCAATTTATTCCATAAAGATTTGACTTCGTTATTACATTATTGTTCATTGCGCGCTGATATTTCTTGACATTTACATGATGTTTTACGAGTTGGCAAGACGTGCAACTCGTTTCATGAGCATTTAACTTTGTTGTTCATTGCGCGCTACCTTTTCTTGACATTTACATGGTGGCATTCGAATCGGTGAAACGCGCGATTCACTTCTCGTGTGTAATTCATGCTGTTCATTGTGCGCTACCATTTTCTGGCATTTACATGGTGGCATTCAAATCGGCAACACGCGCAATTCTTTCCTTGAGTGTTTTTTCATGTTATTCATTGTGCGCTACCATTTCTTGGCTTTTGTATGGTGGCATTTGAATCAGCAAGACGCGCAATTCTTTCCTCGTGTATAAATAATGTAAGTTACTGTGCGCTACCATTCTAAGACATTTTCTTGGTAGCATTTCAAGTTGACACGTCGCGTGATTTATTCCTTGAATCTACGTTGTGTGATTTCATGGTGCACAAACCTTTATGGTGTTTAATACTCATAGAAAAATCTGCAATGTGCGCAATTTACTTCCCAATGTTTTTTCTGAGATGAACACAACAATACCAGAGTTCTAGATGTAATGCTGTGTGTTCCTGATATGTATTCCTAAAAGGAGATTCATAGGGTTGTTTAGAAATTGCTCAGAGTGTTTCCTGATTCTCATGCTAAAGAAAGTACTTGAATCTGAGAGTCCTATTTAACTTTTCCTGTTTCCTCCTCAGGTATTCGGTCATCTAAAGCCTAGTCAGTTTTAGGATTATTCTAGGGTTGTTCATTTTTTTTCGGAAAAGACGAAGCTTAGAGTTGTAGCATGGTACTGATTTCATGAGATGTAATTTTGATGTTGTGTTTTAACCTTTTGCTTCCTACAGGTCTCCTTCCCAGCTGTTCCCGTCCTAATCCCCTTTTCCCCACTTGGACTCTCTTAGACTCTGTGATAAATCTAATCAGAGTATTGGAGCTGTCTTGTGGTGGAAGTGTTGGGAACGTGCACGGACCCCGAGGATCTGGTGACTCTGACAGAATAGTGAGCCCACAAATTATTATCCTCCTGGTTTGTGTATGTTCTCAGCATGGCCACACTGAACGAGCTAGTCAAGGCTATCACCCAGCTCCAGTCAGAAGTGGTATCATCAAAGGATTTGACAAATAGTCTAGCTGAGAGGGTGAGTCAGTTACAGAATAAGGTTGAGAAGAAAGAACAAAGTCCCGCAGGTGTGTCTTGGCCAGGTACTTCTTCTCAGACTTCTGGAGGTAGTCTGACTAACATTTCCCTCAATGTTCCTTCAGCCATTCCTTTAGCTCCCCCAGAACGCTTCTCAGGTGATCCCTTGAAAAGCGTAATCTTTTCTGGTTCAAGTGGAACTTCACTTCACCTGCAGACCACATACTTTCCCCGATGCCCAGTCTAAAGTAGCTTTCTTGTTGTCATATCTGTTTGGAGATGCAGCTACCTGGGCTATTCCTCTTGTGCGTAAAAATAGTCCCCTGTTGTACAACTTGAAAAATTTTGTTCGTGAATTTGAGAGAGTTTTCGATCGTAGAACTGTAACACAGTGAGCAGATCGTGAATTATTAGACTTACGCCAAGGGAATCAGGACTTAGTGTCATATTTAGGCAACTTTAATCGGCTGGTCGCTGAGACATCCTGGCCTGAAGAAAAACAAGCGGCCTTGTTTTACAGGGGACTCAAAGAGGAGCTAAAAGACATCTTAGCGCAAATCGACCCACAACCTGCAATGTGTCAAGATTTAATAAACCTTGTCTTGAGGCTTGATCATCGTTTAAATGAACGAAAAGGAACGCGTAAAAAGACTGAAAAACATTCTTGGCATGCTCATGATAACAAAGACTCAAGAACTCCGAGGGAAAGAACGCCGGAATCGATGGAAATTGGAACCATCAGGAGACCTTTGACCAAAGACGAAAAGGACCTATGCAGAAAAAATGGGCAATGTCTCTATTGTGGGCGGAAAGGTCATTTCGCCAAAGATTGTCCAATCAAAACAAAGAGCAAGCGAGGCCCAGTTCAGAAAGTTGCAACCAATGCATCCGTCGAGTCGGAAAATCTAAAGCACCCAAGTTGCAGAGAAGGGTTGCTCTTGGGTGTCACCGTGGATCCTTCACAATCCAAAGATCTAAAATTGGGAATAAGAGTTCAGGTCAAGAAAAAGACCTATTTCAAGAAGGCTCTATTCGACTCTGGGGCTACCGGAAACTTTGTTGACGCCCAATTGGTTCGTGCATGGGGGATCTCATGTATTGAAAAGAAGCCTCCAGAAACCATCCAGGCAGTTGATGGAAAACTCTTGACTGGAGGTCCGATAACTCTTCAGACTGTACCCTTGACAATAATTTGTGAAGGTAAAAATCAAAGAAAGAAACATAAAGAGGAACTCATTCTTGACGTGATCCATGCTCCCCAGTATGGGATCATCCTTGGCTTGCCATGGTTAACTCATCACAATCCAGAGATCAATTGGGCTGAACGAAAGATCGTGTTCTCATAAGTGCTATGTAAAGAACATTGTCTCCAAAGGACTCAAGAATCGGAAGTTCGCCATTCTTACATAGCTACCGCCACAGAGAAAGAAGTTCAGTTGCCCAAACAGTATTCGTCTTATGAAGATGTATTTGATGAGAAGGAAGCAGAGAATTTACCTCCTCATAGATCTTATGACTGTCAAATTGATCTAGTCCCAGGGGGAATACTTCCCAAATGTCGTGTGTATGCCCTGTCAGAACATGAAAATCAACATTTACGAAAATACTTGGATAAATTCTTAGAGAATGGTTTCATTCGCCCCTCTAAGTCTCCCACAGCTTCTCCTTTGTTTTTTGTTCCCAAAGCGAACGGAGAGCTTCGAACTTGTATCGACTATAGGGGCTTGAATAAAATCACCATCAAGAACAAATATCCTTTGCCTCTAATTCCGGTCTTACTGGAACAAGTAAAGAAAGCAAAAATCTACACGAAGCTTGATCTTCGAGGTGCCTACCATTTGGTCAGAATGAGAGAGGGTGACGAATGGAAAACGGCATTCAAAACAAGATTTGGCCTTTTTGAATACACTGTCATGCCTTTTGGTCTGTGCAATGCTCCAGCAGCATTTAAATTTTTCTTAAATGACGTTCTTAGAGAGTACCTCGATATCTTTGCCATAGTTTACATTGATGACATTTTGATCTACTCAGACAATGAGAATGAACATGTTCAACATGTCAAGAAACTTTTGGCAGCCCTTCGTAAACACCATTTATATTGCAAGCTAACCAAGTGTGAGTTTCATGTTACCACAGTTGAGTTTTTAGGGGTTATCCTTATCCCTCAAGGTATGGTGATGGCAGAAAGGAAAGTAAAAGCCGTATCTGAATGGCCCATCCCAAAGACTGTTCATGATGTACAATGTTTCCTGGGCTTTGCAAATTTTTACCGGAGGTTCATCAATCATTTCTCCCAGACAGTGGCTCCAATTACTAAGTTATTAAGAAAGAAAGAAAAATGTGTATGGTCCCCAGAAGCAGACCAAGCCTTTTCAACTTTGAAAGAAGCTTTCTCCACTGCCCCAGTCTTGACTCATCCAGATGCAGATCGACCTTTCATAGTGGAAGCTGATGCTTCAGATGTGGCGATAGGAGCAGTCTTGTCACAACAAAACAAAGACACTGGCCAGCTTCATCCTGTAGCTTACATGTCTCGGAAGTTGAACGAAGCCGAACAGAACTATGTCATTGCTGAAAAAGAGCTTCTGGCGATTCGTGACGCCTTTAAAAGAATGGAGACATCATTTGTTGGGAGCTAAATATACTGTCACAGTATATACTGATCATCGCAATCTTCAATTCATGAGTTCTGCCAGACTTTTGACTCCTCGGCAATTAAGCTGGATGCTGTTTTTTGCCGAGTTTGATTTTGTGGTCACCTTCCGGCCTGGTAAAGATAATCGCAAAGCTGACGCCTTGTCCCGCCAAGAGTCTACCACATTGCCTGCAGTTCAAACCTCCAGAGCTATCATTGCTCCTGACAAGGTCCTATGTATCATAAAAACAGAAGATTTCTTTGAAGACATCCGCAATTCATTCACTGTTGAAAAATGGCAGGCGTGGGCCCAAGCAGATCCGAAAAGATCAATCAAGCAAGGATTACCCTTTTACGATGCTCGTTTGTTCGTGCCCACTACCAAACTTTGCAAGATAGTGTTTCATTGGTTGCATGTTATACCTACAGCAGGTCACCCTGGTACTCCTAAAACTCTTGAATTAATCCAACGCTATTTTTGGTGGCCTACCTTAATAAAGGATGTAAAAACAATGGTAAACAACTGCGAAGTCTGTGCTCGCACTAAAACAAGTCATTCAAAACCGAAAGGGTTGTTACACCCACTCCCAACCCCAAGTCGTCCGTGGGAACACATCTCTTTAGACTTTATTACAGGTCTGCCAGTGGTTCAACAGCATTCAGTAATTCTGGTGGTAGTAGATAGTCTCACGAAATATGGACATTTCATTGCCTGTAAGAAATTACCCACCTCTAGTGAACTGGCAACTATCTTACTGAATAGAGTGCTTCTTTATCATGGACTGCCAAAAGTGATCCTCTCCGATCGGGGATCCCAATTTGCCTCCAACTTCTGGAAGACATGGTGTAAAACACTCCAAGGGACATCTACCCTATCTACTAGCCACCATCCTCAAACAGATGGTCAAACGGAGAGACTAAATCAGACTTTGAAGCAATACCTACGTGCTTACGCTGAAAAAGCACTTAATTCATGGACATCAATGCTCTGGTTAGCTGAGTTAGCCTACAACAACTCCTTCCACACTTCTACTGGCGTTACACCCTTCTTTGGTTTGTTTGGCTATCATCCTGACACCTTGCCCATCACACTTCCTCAAGAAAGCTCTCTCACTCCAGCTGTGTCAGAAATCATTCAACATTTGCATCAAACTCAGAAACCGATTCAACAACATTTAGAAAAAGCCAAACAAAAATACAAAAAGCATTATGACAAGAAACATTGTGAGGGACCGCAGTATCAACCTGGTGACAAAGTGTGGCTTTCCACAAAACATATAGACTTCAAGACGAAGCACATGTTCAACCCCAAATTTATAGGTCCTTACACTGTTCTTCAGCAAATCAATCCTGTGACCTATAAACTACAATTGCCAAAATCATTACGGATTCATCCAGTGTTCCATACTTCCCTCTTAAAAAAGGCAGTCCAAAAGGTCCGCCCTCATCCAGCTCCTGTTCTAGTACAGGGGGAAGAAGAATATGAAGTCAAGAAAGTGTTGGACTCTAAACTGAGAGGGCGTAACCTATGGTACTTAATCTCATGGAAAGGTTATGGCCCTGGAAGTAATTCATGGGTTTCCGCATCTGATGTTCATGCTCCAGTACTTGTGAGACGCTTTCATCGTCTCAATCCAGATAAACCAGGCCCTAGAGCGCGCCTGGGAGACGGGAGTACTGTCAACACCAGGACAGTGCGCGCTCTACGGGCATCTACAATGCAAAAACCCAACACTTGCAAGATAAAGTAATTTATGCATTGTGATGATATGTTATTGTTTAACCTTTTGCATTGCAGAATTCCATCCAAAAGATTCATTTTTAAGGTGCTTATAAATACTGTACATTTACAATGTATTGCTGCAGACATTCAGAGTGTGTTAGGGTGTGGTCCCTTTCCAGGGCCTTCTGGAGACTTTCCCTGCAACATGCCTGGGCGTGGTTCTAGGCTGGGCCAAGACTCTATAAAAGAGAGTCAGCCCAACTTCCAGTGCTCACTATTCAGAGGTCCCGGTGCAGAGCAGCAGCTTCTTTCTGAGCTCCTGTCCCGGCAGCCAATTTGGATTTTCCAGTCTTCTGCACTCATCTCTCATTGGTGATCACGGTTCCCAGGCGGTAAGACGGTGTTTGGACATTTCCCAACACCGTAATTGAGAATCTTCATATTCTTGATTTTAATTCTTAAATGAATAACAGATTACTTGTGCGCTGCCATTTTTTGACATTTGTATGGTGGTTTGCAAATAGGGAGGACGCGCAATTTATTCCATAAAGATTTGACTTCGTTATTACATTATTGTTCATTGCGCGCTGATATTTCTTGACATTTACATGATGTTTTACGAGTTGGCAAGACGTGCAACTCGTTTCATGAGCATTTAACTTTGTTGTTCATTGCGCGCTACCTTTTCTTGACATTTACATGGTGGCATTCGAATCGGCGAAATGCGCGATTCACTTCTCGTGTGCAATTCATGCTGTTCATTGTGCGCTACCATTTTCTGGCATTTACATGGTGGCATTCAAATCGGCAACACGCGCGATTCTTTCCTTGAGTGTTTTTTCATGTTATTCATTGTGCGCTACCATTTCTTGGCTTTTGTATGGTGGCATTTGAATCGGCAAGACGCGCAATTCTTTCCTCGTGCATAAATAATGTAAGTTACTGTGTGCTACCATTCTAAGACATTTTCTTGGTAGCATTTCAAGTTGACACGTCGCGTGATTTATTCCTTGAATCTACGTTGTGTGATTTTATGGTGCACAAACCTTTATGGTGTTTAATACTCATAGAAAAATCTGCAATGTGCGCAATTTACTTCCCAATGTTTTTTCTGAGATGAACACAACAATACCAGAGTTCTAGATGTAATGCTGTGTGTTCCTGATATGTGTTCCTAAAAGGAGATTCATAGGGTTGTTTAGAAATTGCTCAGAGTGTTTCATGATTCTCATGCTAAAGAAAGTACTTGAATCTGAAAGTCCTATTTAACTTTTCCTGTTTCCTCCTCAGGTATTCGGTCATCTAAAGCCTAGTCAGTTTTAGGATTATTCTAGGGTTGTTCATGTTTTTTCGGAAAAGACGAAGCTTAGAGTTGTAGCATGGTACTGATTTCATGAGATGTAATTTTGATGTTGTGTTTTAACCTTTTCCTTCCTACAGGTCTCCTTCCCAGTTGTTCCCGTCCTAATCCCCTTTTCCCCACTTGGACTCTCTTAGACTCTGTGATAAATCTAATCAGAGTATTGGAGCTGTCTCGTGGTGGAAGTGTTGGAAACGTGCACGGACCCCGAGGATCTGGTGACTCTGACAGCCTTGGTGTGTAGCGGTGGAGGGCGGGAGGACCAGGGGCCCTGGCGCTGGGCGTGGTCCAGGCGTGGATGGGTTTGCCTTTGGGATGCCTAGATCGAGATGCACTCGATCTAGGCTTCTTTGCCAGGGGTGATAGTTGTAGCCTAGATCGAGTGTATCTGTTGTTTTTCTAATTGTGTGTAAATTTGAGAATGAAGAGAAGGTACCACGATTATTTATTTTTATTCTGTTTCCATGCAGCTTGAGGACCATTAGTGTAAGGCCTTTTCTTGGGATCAAACTGCATTCAGACGCTATTGTTCAATAATATTTGGTGTTATTTTCATTTACTTTTGGAGTCTTCTATTCACAACAGTGCTGCACTCAAACCGAGTGACTAAGTGCTCCCTGGAGCAGTCATCACTTACACCATGAAGTGGAAGGAGTTTAGAAAGTCAGAAATAACATAACGGCTTAGCTAACAGTCAATAAATTGAATGTCCAGATAGTTCTTAACTTTAGAAAACAGCATGTTATATTTTTGTTCAACAGTAAGCCCTGTGGCCAATGTTATCCTCTGTAGGGACTGTCAATATAACTTGGGTGTGGTTCGCATTGGTCAAGTGTTCTCAATACAGTCAAAAAAGGAAAGGTGGCAGACAGAAAGATGCAAAATTACAATATTTCTAACAAAACTATCTGACTCTCTGAATAAAAGGCTGAAACTACAACCAAGTCTCCTGTGAAATATAAGGTGTGTCTGTTATGCAAGCCGTGTGCCTCTTACAATCCTAGAGAATCATAAGAACCCACAAATCAAAGAAAGAAGCATCCACTCTGCAGAATTAAGTTCTTATATGTTCCTAGGACTCTTCTTAGTGGTGTGTGGAGGCTCAGGGTTACATGGTGTTCAGTCATCAGCTCTAAACTGAGTTCATGGAAAAGGCATCCTGCAGTTTATTATATCCCTGTACCTTGAACAGGAGGTCAGGCGTACACCCCTGGGAGTACACTTCTTTGTCTGAGTACAAGAGAGAAACGGTCCAGTCATCCAGCGCTCCTCTCAGGTCAAAGACAAGAGGTGCAGGAAGTGTTCTCCAAGGGTTATAAGGTTGACCTCCTGCTCAAGCTACAGGGATACAACAAGTTAAAAGAAGCATTTTCCTGGAAGTAACAAGTGTCAACTGGACCAAGACTGGACCCTACAGTTGGTATCTGCTTGACATCCTTTGAGTCTCTAAGCGCCTCCCCTGAGCTCCTGGGGGCGGATTTAGAAGTGTACTCCTGTGCTAGATTGGGACTTAAAAGACTTAAGTCATAATATAAAATCTTTGACCAGGATGAACCTTCTTGGTGTATCTGACCCGTGCTTCATTGTGGTGAGTTTGAGGTTGTGTCTAGGTCCCAGTCTACCACGGACTATAATTGGCATTGTGTGCTCTTTGGTGTTATTTCTTCTTAAAGCTTAGATATTCGTATCTCTGGTTCCCCTTATTGGAGTTTTGTCATTCTGTTTAATACATTTTACTCAATTTTTCTAATTCAGTTTGGGATACTTATTATTTTGCATTTTGATTTTATTACTGTTGTGGTACTGCATACATACTTTACATATTACTTTATGTTAAGCCCGTCTGCTCTGTGGCATAGCTCAGGGTAATTTGGTGACGTTTAGGGTTCACCCTAACAAGGGTTGTGATTATTCCTTGAGGTAGGTAGTCACCCACCCTAAATAATAATCAAATTTCTTACAGCATTATCTATATTAACGATGGCTGGAGTATCTCTTATAAAAAAGTATTGCTCGAATCCAGGGTGGCCAGCTTGAATTGGGGATGAGCAACCAGGATCGAGGATGGTCACCATTCTTCTGAGCCCAATGGAGGTGTTTTCTGGTGTTAATTGCATTTCAAGGTGCAGCACTGGATGGCTGATTCTAGGTTGACCTTTAGATGTCCTGTAAATATTGGAAGATTGGCAGACAGGGCTTCTACTCAGTGTGTAAGGGGGAAGCCGCTTGTCCAGCACCGGAAGATGTGTTAAGATTATGGCACACTGAGTGTGGTACCCCCTATGCTGGCACCACAGAGGAAAGCTCCTTAAACTGGGCTAAGGTGGGCGACATGTTTACCTCACTTAAGTGGTGAGGTATGATGCTGGGGCTTTGGGACCCATCCTGAGTAGAGAAGGCTGGGAATGTATGGCAGTTGCTTCCGGCCTCACAGGGGCTGGCTGGGAAACATGCTGAGTTGGCTCCAATAAAATGGCTGCGTGCTGGCTCTCTGCAGGGGCCAGGCACCGTGGGTAAGGACTGCTCATCATCATGAGCAATGGAAAATGTTGTGCACAGGGTGTTGGAAGCATCAATGAGGAGTTTTTGTGATTTTTTTTTTTTAGGATTCCTCCATTTTATTATAGGAATGCTGGTTGCTGATTGCTTTTTTTAAATTGAGTTCAACCAACCATAAAATACCATCCATTCAAGCAAGTAATAATGTATCATTACGAATGTATGGTTTTGAAATCATACTGTAGTGTAAGACCTCAACATAAAGAACTATATCTAATACCTGGATGAGCATTTTTAAACAATACTGAGTACATAGAATATATGTTATAATGGTGCAGAACTTTCTTTGCCATATACAGGGAGTGCAGAATTATTAGGCAAGTTGTATTTTTGAGGATTAATTTTATTATTGAACAACAACCATGTTCTCAATGAACCCAAAAAACTCATTAATATCAAAACTGAATATTTTTGGAAGTAGTTTTTAGTTTGTTTTTAGTTTTAGCTATGTTAGGGGGATATCTGTGTGTGCAGGTGACTATCACTGTGCATAAATATTAGGCAACTTAACAAAAAAAAATATATACCCATTTCAATTATTTTTCATTACCAGTGAAACCAATATAACATCTCAACATTCACAAATATACATTTCTGACATTCAAAAACAAAACAAAAACAAATCAGTGACCAATATAGCCACCTTTCTTTGCAAGGACACTCAAAAGCCTGCCATCCATGGATTCTGTCAGTGTTTTGATCTGTTCACCATCAACATTGCGTGCAGCAGCAACCACAGCCTCCCAGACACTGTTCAGAGAGGTGTACTGTTTTCCCTCCTTGTAAATCTCACATTTGATGATGGACCACAGGTTCTCAATGGGGTTCAGATCAGGTGAACAAGGTGGCCATGTCATTAGATTTCCTTCTTTTATACCCTTTCTTGCCAGCCACGCTGTGGAGTACTTGGATGCGTGTGATGGAGCATTGTCCTGCATGAGAATCATGTTTTTCTTGAAGGATGCAGACTTCTTCCTGTACCACTGCTTGAAGAAGGTGTCTTCCAGGAACTGGCAGTAGGACTGGGAGTTGAGCTTGACTCCATCCTCAACCCGAAAAGGCCCCACAAGCTCATCTTTGATGATACCAGCCCAAACCAGTACTCCACCTCCACCTTGCTGGCGTCTGAGTCGGACTGGAGCTCTCTGCCCTTTACCAATCCAGCCACGGGCCCATCCATCTGGCCCATCAAGACTCACTCTCATTTCATCAGTCCATAAAACCTTAGAAAAATCAGTCTTGAGATATTTCTTGGCCCAGTCTTGACGTTTCAGCTTGTGTGTCTTGTTCAGTGGTGGTCGTCTTTCAGCCTTTCTAACCTTGGCCATGTCTCTGAGTATTGCACACCTTGTGCTTTGGGCACTCCAGTGATGTTGCAGCTCTGAAATATGGCCAAACTGGTGGCAAGTGGCATCGTGGCAGCTGCACGCTTGACTTTTCTCAGTTCATGGGCAGTTATTTTGCGCCTTGGTTTTTCCACACGCTTCTTGCGACCCTGTTGACTATTTTGAATGAAACGCTTGATTGTTCGATGATCACGCTTCAGAAGCTTTGCAATTTTAAGAGTGCTGCATCCCTCTGCAAGATATCTCACTATTTTTGACTTTTCTGAGCCTGTCAAGTCCTTCTTTTGACCCATTTTGTCAAAGGAAAGGAAGTTGCCTAATAATTATGCACACCTGATATAGGGTGTTGATGTCATTAGACCACACCCCTTCTCATTACAGAGATGCACATCACCTAATATGCTTAATTGGTAGTAGGCTTTCGAGCCTATACAGCTTGGAGTAAGACAACATGCATAAAGAGGATGATGTGGTCAAAATACTCATTTGCCTAATAATTCTGCACTCCCTGTACATTCCAGACTATGAAAACGCTATCCCCCCTCCTTATAAAATCAGCCTAGAATCAATCACCATAAAATACGACATGAATAAATCCAACACTGTAATGAAAGCAACCGAAAGAGCCCTACAATACAGTACAAATAGCAGACCTCAACATCCTCCTAAAAACAAGCAGCATACAATCTATTGCAATTAAGTGCAGAAGAATGCAAATAGCGTTTAAAGTGCCCCGCAGCTTGATATGTAAGGAATTTTACCCAGAGCAGCATAAAAAAGTGCTGATATACAGTGCTAATAGATAAAGTGCCATGCGTGCATAGACAAAATACCCCCACATATGTTGCAATACAGTGCAACATGCATTGAAAATGAACATTTAGAGCAACATGAATAAAGTGCTGTGGGTGCTGGTTGCTGTCACAATGGCCCAGATGAAAAAGAATCAGAGGAAAGGAGAGGATGGTGATTGTGTTAGATTCTGGGCCCCTATATAGGTAAATCCATTGAATAATTGGTTGATGGTGCTCCAGGAGTCAGATGACTACATGAGTAGGGAAAGGGCACTAATTAAAATATTATAGACTAGGCACCAGGATATTAACCAGAGAAATGACAAGATTCGGGGTACCATTAATACCAATAGGATAAGTGGCAGAAATTACAGGTAGAATGATAAAACTATAGCTAGCCTAAAGGCAACTTGAAGCTAGGACCCTAGTCCTGGAAGAACATAAGAGATAGGTTGACATTTCGCTGCATCTCTTTAATGAATTTATAACTCACATAATATTAGACAGATGGGGGACCTGGCTTCATGTTCTGAGGGTCCCCGACTGTGTTTTTTTAGTACATTTCAAAAAGCAATTTCCAACACTTGACCCCTAGCAACATGACACAGAAAATTCAGGAGAATCAGAATTGGGGTTCAGTACCGGCAGTGGCGTAGCGTGGGTTGTCAGCACCCGGGGCAAGGCAAGTAATTTGCGCCCCCTAACCCGGGGCAAGGCAAGTAATTTGTGCCCCCTAACCCGTGGATTTAGTCTCTTCCAAGATGTTGCGCCCGGTGCGGCCGGCCCCCCTGCACCCACCACGCTACGCCACTGAGTACCGGAGCCATTTTTCCCGTTCATGCCAAGATTGAAAACAGAGGTTTGGGAAAATCAGTGATATAAATTGGAACAGACAGAAAAACACTGGGAGTATCACAGTTTTCACAATATTGCATCTTCCTAACTAGCTAACAGGTAATGGGTTGCAGTCATGTAACATGGTAATAGTTTATTTCAATAATGATTTATGATGTATTTTCACCGCGTTACCTGTGTCACAGGTAGCTGGTACCCCTATATACCTTGCATCCTTTAGAATTCATACCACAAACGCTTCTTAATTAGACATTATTTTGACAATCTTCAAATGATAACCAGAAATTTCACCAAACATCTCTAATTCCTTGCATTCTTTTCAATTATAGTAACGGCTTTATCAATCACTTCTGCATATGCTGCCACGCCATCAGCGTCCACATGCAGCTTTACCAACTCACTGTGAAACTCAACTGGCTTAATACTTTCAGAACAGAATGTCTGCCTTAAAAAAACAGAAACAGAAGTATGGTACAACTAGTATGCAAGCCGGACTGTCAGCAAATACGCCAGACCCAGTGGCAGCCGGTAATTTTAGGAGGGAGGGGGCAGGCAGTAAGCACACTTTCTCGCACACTCATTCATTCACACACGCACATCCATTGACAACACTCATTGGCATTCAAACATACACGCACGCACCAAACATACATTTAAAAAACACACACACTTACATTCAGCTCGGAGGTCCCAGGAGGGTTGGGACCGCTGCCTTCCTTCACTGGCTGACCTTAGTCCTAACTTAGTCACAGAGTGGGATGGGGTCAGTGAGACTTCTGACCCAACCCCACCCCACTCTGTGACGATGTGTCACCGATTGACACTCGCCCTGGGCGCTTAAGGGCTTAAACCTGAAGTGCCTAGGTCGGAGTCAATGGTTGACACTTCCCCTCGTCACCGAGGGGGAGGGCCTTGAGGCACCTTTGCTGAGCCAAGGAGGTCATGCTCATAGGAGCTGTGACCTCTTCAGGCCAGTAAATTCAGCTCAGGCAGCCAGGAGTCTGCGCAAATCACGAATGTCTCGCTCCTGGCTGCCTGATCTGAACATGAAAAGTGTCTGTCAGGCTGACTTTTGCTCAGCCTGACAGGCACTCTCATGAGGGGCAAAAGGTGGGGGTGGGGGGGAATGTGGCAGCTGAGACCATCACAATTATGGCCATTCGAGTAGTTGATACTGCATAAAGATTGTGTATATACCCTAGAAAGGCCTCTCCAAAACCCCTATGCTTCACAACAGCCCAAAGGTAGTGCCAGGAGACCCTTTCAAATGCAATGTACATGCAAATGACGTGTTCGAGATACTGATACCCATGGGGTTGCTGCCTATAGCATTATTGGTATTAAGAGTTTTATTTTGGTTTAAAATGAGAAACATTATGAACATCTTGTGTGATTAAAGTCGCAAAATGTACAAAGGTAATTTAAAACAATAACTTCAAGCACTATTTTTGTTTAATTCAATGCATAAGTAGGTTGTCACATTACATAACAAAGTCTTCCTTCTAGTAGTGCACAAACCGTGGAGTGAAGCCTGACTGTTGGCAGGTTAATTGGTGGATACCTGTGGGAGCTTAACAACCTACTTCCCTCCACCATTTCAACGCATTCAAGCAACGCATGCCTGGAGCACTCTACCAGTTCTGAGCAAAGCCTGCACCAACAATGAACTGAAGTGGCGCCTTGCCATTAGCCTAAGTTAAAAATAGGACTTGATTCAAACAAAATAACATGTACAGCCTGTTCATATCAGGTTCCATGGGCATTGTGCAATACTGTGGTAAGCTGCAGGAGTGGTTTGCTTGCAGGGCGTTAGAGTACGAAGCTCTCTCATTTAGGAAAGCCACACTAACACTGTATAGTGAAGGGAGGATTACTTTCTTCAGTGGATAAAAAGATTATTCAACAGACACTGGCAGTGAAGAACCCTTGGCTCTCTGCTAGATTTCTGTCAAAGACAAGAAACAAGCTTCCAAAGTATTAGATCTGATATTTTATTAGTAAATGCATCATTCCCTGGATCACACTAGCCTTGGTCGATATCAGAGAGCCCTCCAACCTAGGCTTGAATAGAGCTTGACTTTCTCATGCAAAGGGTTTATTTTAAAATGGTAACTTCCATTGGGTCAAAGTAGTGGGTCTCTACTCAAAGCCCAATTCCAAATCCTTAAAGTCTCAAACTCAACGCCGACAAGACAAAAGTAATGCTCCTGGGCAAGAACACCTCACTATGGGACTCCAACTGGTGGCTGGCCATACTCAGACCCACACTCAGAACCCTCACCAGGAACCTCAGAATAATTATCGACCGCAAACTGGACATGACCGCACAAGTCAAAGTTGTCACTGCGCAATGTTTCCAAATCCTGAATATGCTGAAAAAGATCTTCAAATGGCTTCCAACCAACACTAGAAAAACTGCCACTCCTTGCCTAGTAACCAGCAAATGGGAACACCCTCTGCACTAGGATCACCAAGCAACTCACTAGAAGACTACAAACCATCCAACCTCGCCAGATCCAAAGAATTTCAATAACCTCCCATTAGTTGTTTTGGGTTATCAGGACGGTTTTCTAGCTAGCCACTGAGCACTAGACCAAGAGAGTTATCTCCCCTCTTTCAAGAGGTGAGCCCATGTAGCCTAGATAGGTTTTTCCAGCTTCAAGTGACAGTCATTACCTTGTTCTTTTTAAGGTTTAGCTTTGGGCAACTCTATACACTGTATGCTTTTTGTCAATTTTGGTTTTGGAGCCCCATGGGTGTATGGCTAAGATTCAACATCATCAGAAGCATTGAATAAAGCTGGTTTGTCTGCCTATTGTGAGCTGGTTCCCGTTCCTGGTTGTAGATTCATTGTTTAGATCAATAATGCCAAGACTGAATAAGAAAGGGGCAAGCAGCCCCTCTTTGCTTCCGGTCTCTAGTCATACAGATTTTATCCATGCACACCACTGTCTAAATAAATACTAGGAAAAGTGGACATATGCCTTTCTGCATCCCAGATTCCTAATTTTGCAATTTATTCAACACGAGAGGCCTGTCGAAAATGTCACAGGCACTCTCAAGGTCAATGTACGCACACTAGAGAGGACAATGCCTTTTTTAATGGCCTGGGTTATCAGGCTGGTCAGCAATAGGAATTTGATAGAGTTGATTGAGACTTCCAAAATACTATATAGGGGAAAAACAAGAATGAAATTAGACTCCACTCAGGCTTGAACTGCGGATAGCTTAATTCTAACAAACAGGTTGCTGACTAGCCAGTGCAGGGCCTAAAGGTAATAGTTAAGTAGGGTATTTTGGCACCCTTTTTAAGTAAATGGCCGCAAAGACTGTACTGGACCCTGAGGGAGGAATATATCCAACATGCCAGATTACTCTGGCACAGAAAGAATAGGAGCTCACAACTCTATAAACTGTTGGAAGGCAATTCCCAACCAGTCATGAAGTCTCATTTCCCCCAGAAGATGTGTTTTACTCCCTCCAGGAGGGTTTATGAGAGAAGTCAAAAGAGCAACCAGGACTAGGTAGTATCTAAATGCTATAAAGAGAACTTATGTGGGGTTCCCAATTCCTTTTATCAATCTGCAAAAAAGGTTATGATTGATTGTATGGGGAATTCCTTCAGTAACCAAATGCCAGAATTCATACATGTCTTGACTTTTTAAGGTCTGTAACATTGCATCCATTTTTTCTACACTGTCTTTAAAACACAGAAATGCACAGTGTTAGGAATTCTGCTTTGAGTCTTAGAAGATCATCCTTCACTAATTGCAAGTGCTAGCAAGGCAGTTAGACTTCATACTCAACCTCATCTCTGTAGGGTAAGTGTTTTCTAAGAATGTTACAAGGGCTATGTCTGAACTCCATGAAAAACACCATCGTACTCCGTGAGCGCGGTGAAGGAAGACACAAGATTGTGGTTCTGTTTCTGGGTGGGATATGAAGGGACAGTCATGGAGTCACTCCCCAAGCATTAATGCTGGTGGAAATATTGGATTTAATTACATTTTTGGTAATGGTGGATATTCAATATGATTACTGTGATCAGTTGCTGTGGAGTGTGGATATTGGTATATTATTAGAGACATTGTATTACTTGTCATACTTCTTTACTATACGAGGCAGCAGTAACATTTCAAGTAAGGTTCGATACCTCAAGAATTAGCTTTCCCCTGAATCATTTTGAGATAGGTATTTTGATTTAGTTGTAGTTGTAAATCAATCAATCAATCATTGGATTTATAAAGCGCACTATGTACCCGTGAGGGTTTCAAGGTGCTGGGGGGGGGGAGGGGAAAGCAGGTGTTACTGGTCGAAGAGCCAGGTCTTGAGGAGTCTTCTGAAGGTGAGTAGGTCTTGAGTCTGTCGTAGGTTGGTGGGGAGGGTGTTCCAGGTTTTGGCGGCGAGGTATGAGAAGGATCTGCCCCCGGAGGTCTTTCTTCGGATGCGGGGGACGACGGCGAGGGCGAGGCCAGAGGAGCGGAGCTGAGGGGTGGGGGCGTAGAAGCTGAGTCTGTTGTTTAGGTAGGCTGGTCCGCTGTCGTGGAGCGCTTTGTGAGTGTGGGTAAGAAGCTTGAAAGTGATCCTTTTGTCCACGGGGAGCCAGTGAAGGTTTCTCAGGTGGTGGGAGATGTGGCTGTGGCGGGCTACGTTGAGGATCAGTCGGGCGGAGGCGTTTTGGATGCGTTGGAGGCGTAGTAGGTCTTTTGCTAGGATGCCTGTGTAGAGTGCGTTGCCATAGTCCAGCCTGCTGCTGACTAGGGCCTGTGTCACTGTTCTTCTTGTTTCTGTTGGGATCCATTTGTAGATTCTGTGGAGCATGCAGAGTGTGTTGTAGCAGGAGGAGGAAACTGCGTTGACCTGTTTAGACAAGGTGAGGGAGGAGTCGAGGATAAAGCCCAGTTTGCGAGCGTGGTCGGTCGGTGTCGGTGGGGTTCCTAGTGCGGTGGGCCACCAGGAGTCGTCTCAGGTGGAGGGGGTGGATCCGAGGATGAGGACCTCAGTCTTGTCCGAGCTCAGTTTCTCATCCATTCGGCGATGGATTTCATTCCTTCGTGGAGGTTGGTTTTGGCGGTGTGCGGGTCTTTGGTGAGTGAGAGGATGAGCTGGGTGTCGTCGGCGTAGGTGAGAATGTTGAAGTTATGTTGTTGGGCCACTTGTGCGAGGGGGGCCATGTAGATGTTGAACAGCGTCGGGCTGAGGGATGAGCCCTGGGGGACGCCGCAGATGATGTTGGTGGCTTCGGAGCGGAAGGGGGGGAGGCGGACTCTCTGGGTTCTGACGGAGAGAACTGAGACGATCCAGTTGAGGGCTTTTCCTTGAATTCCGGTTTCGTGGAGGCGTGATTTGAGGGTGCGTGGCAGACTGTGTCAAAGGTGGCAGATAGGTCCAGGAGGATGAGGGCTGACGTTTTGCCGTTGTCCATTTGGCATCTGATGTTGTCTGTGGCGGCGAGAATGGCGGTTTCGGTGCTGTGGTTTTGTCTGAAGCCGGACTGGGAGGGGTCTAGGATGCCGTTGTCTTCGAGGTGGCTGGTTAGTTGTGTGTTGACGATTTTTTCAATCACTTTTGCTTGGTAGGGGAGTAGGGAGATGGGTCGGAAGTTCTTGAGTTCCTTGGGGTCTGCTTTGGGCTTCTTGAGGAGGCCGCGTATTTCGGCGTGTTTCCATTTTTCAGGGAATGTCGCTGTTTCGAAGGAGGTGTTGATGACCTTCCGTAGTTGGGGGGCGATGATGGAGTCGGCTTTGTTGTATACGTGGGGGGGGCAGGGGTCTGACGGAGATCCTGAGTGGATGGAGTTCATGATCTTGCGTGTCTCTGTGTCGTTCACGTTGGTCCAGGAGGTCAGGTGGTTTGCACAGGTGGAGTGTTCGGGGGTGGGGTGTGACGTGGGAGTGGCGTCAAAACTGTTGTGGATGACGATGATCTTCCGGTGGAAGACGGTGGGCAGTGCGTTGCAGAGTTCTTGGGATGGAGGGATGTTGTTGATGTTGGCGCTGGGGTTGGAGAGTTCTTTCACGATGCTGAAGAGCTCTTTGCTGTTGTGTGGGTTGTTGTCCAGGCGGTCTTTGAAGTGGGAACGTTTAGCTTGTCTGATGAGTTGGTGGTGCTTGCAGGTGGCGTCCTTGTGGGCTGTGAGGCTGTCAGGTGTGCATTTGAGGAGCCATTCCTTTTTTAGCTTCCAACAGTCGCATTTGGAATTTAGGAGCTCGTCGGTGAACCAGGTGGCTTTTCTTCTGGCTTGGTTGTCAGTGGGTTTTTTGAGTGGCGCGAGGGTGTTGGCGCAGTCTTTGATCCACAGGGTGAGGTTGTTGGCGGCGGTGTCTGGGTCGGTGGAGTCGGGGGTGGGTTCTGGACGAGGGTGTTGGTAAGCTGGTCTTCCGTAACTTTGCTCCAGCATCGGCGGGGTGGTTGTTGGGTGCGATGGTGCTCGGTATGTTTTTTGTAGGTGAAGTGGATGCAGTGGTAGTCGGTCCAGTGGAGTACGGTGGTATGGTTGAAGGTGACGTGGGCGCTTGAGGAGAAGATGGGATCAAGGGTGTGGCAGGCGATGTGGGTTGGTGTGTTGACGAGTTGTCTGAGGCCGTGGTTGGTGAGGTTGTCGATCAGAGTAGTGGAGTTGGTGTTGTTGTTGTTCTCCAGGTGGAATTTTAGGTCCCCGAGGAGGATGTAATCCGTTGAGGTGAGTGCGGGGATGCTGGTGAGGTTGGCGAGGGATTCGCTGAATGGTGCTCGTGGTCCGGGGGGTCTGTAGATGAGCATTCCTCTGAGAGTGGTGTTGGGGTCGGTGTGGATGCGGAAGTATAGGTCTTGAGGGAGTCGTCGGTGTGGGTGTCGACCTTGAGGGAGGATTTGTGGACGATGGCTATGCCTCCTCCGATTCCGTTGTTGCGGTCCCTACGGATGATCTTGTAGCCGTCTGCGATGGCTATAGCGATGTTGGGCGCCGTGGAGTCGTTCCACCAGGTTTCGGTCAGGAAGGCTATGTCTGGGGCGGTGGAGTCGAGCAGGTCCCAGAGCTCAATGGCGTGCTTGCGTGCGGAGCGGGTGTTGAGGAGTATGCAGTGGAGGTGGTTAGTTTCGGTCTTTGTCGGTGTGGGGGATTGGGGTTGTGATCTGGGCTACAGAGAACACGGACGCAGATTTTTTTAACCCTTAACAGGGATTTTCTTGCTTTATTTTAAGTTCTAGGAGAGGTGGAACAAAATAATAGGATGGTAACTTTTCTTTTCCTTCTTTTGTTTCTCTTCCTCAAGTCTGTGGAACCTCCAAGGTCTTTAATGGTTTCCTTAATTTTTTCTCTTCCAGGTGGCGAGTTTCGGGTGTCCTCCCCTTGCTCCACGATTTCCCTCGGAAGAACAAAAGAGGATACAGCAGGTAAGTGAGACGGTATTTCTTGGGCTCCTGATTTTTGGTTTAGTGTGGGGAGGGGTGGAGGTGTGAGGGGAATAGAGAGGGAATAGTTAAACAAGCAACTAATACGTGTTGTGGAGTTTTTATTTTTAGTGGGATGGTTAGGGTTTGTGAGCTCTCTAAAAGTCGAGTGGTAGGGTGCCCTGGGAGTTCCCCCAGTCTTTAATCTCCTGTATTTTATCACCCTCTCTCCCTCCCCTTCTTTCTCCTTATTGCGGCTGCCCTTAAAAAGGGCACGTACCTTGTGCAGCCACGACCCTCCTGGGCCGTGGCAGGCTGTTTCGTGTCCTCTCTGTCTTTCCGCTCCAGCTGTCTTCTTCTGGTCGGGGTCTGTTCTCAGCTCCTGGTCTCCTCGCGCTGGGGATCTGTAGAGTTTCCCTGGCTCCGGTTTCTGCTCGCCGACCTCGATCGCGGCGTCTTCCTTTTTTAAAATCGCCGGCAACCCGGAAGTCCGGGGCCGATTGCCGTCTCTGCCCCCACACGTCTCCATGACAACGTGGGCGGAAGCCGGGAAAGGCATCGGGCGAACGCCAATATTGATTATCCGTAGGCGAGGCGAGCGACGCCCGCCTACAGTCGGATTCGTTGTTCTGTCGCAGGTGAATCTGCAGGTGCGGCAAGCGAAGGGTCCGTGGGTGTTCCTTGGTGAGGACTGGGAGCATGCTGTGGTGCGGCCAGGGTTGAGGGCGTTGAGCTGGTCGGCCGTATAGCGGCGTCTGGAGGTGCAGGGGTCTCGCTGACCAGGGGGGGTGGCGCTGGGCATGGTCCAAGCGCGGACGAGTGCAAACGGGCTTGCCTTTGGCTGGGGCCGCAGGGGACGCAGCGGCGGGAAAAGGGAAGAGGAAAATGGTGAGAGAACGAGAGGGGAGGTGGGAGGGGCCGCAGGGGACGCAGCGGCGGGAAAAGGGAAGAGGAAAACGGTGAGAGAACGAGGGGGGAGGTGGGAGGGGCCGCAGGGGACGCAGCGGCGGGAAAAGGGAAGAGGAAAATGGTGAGAGAACGAGGGGGAGGCAGGAGGGGCCGCAGGGGATGCAGCGGCGGGAAAAGGGAAGAGGAAAACGGTGAGAGAACGAGGGGGGAGGTGGGAGGGGCCGCAGGGGACGCAGCGGCGGGAAAAGGGAAGAGAAAATGGTGAGAGAACGAGGGGGGAGGTGGGGAGGGGCCACAGGGGATGCAGCGGCGGGGAAGCAAAAAAAAAAACAGCAAGGAAACGGGAGAGGAGGTAGCGCGGAGCGGGAAGCGACCTACCTGCAAGCAGGGTCAAAGGTCTCCTAGGTTCCTAAGACACTAGAGGTGTTTCAGATTCACTTAGGCTATGTAGGCTCCTCCTTTTACATGGATGGTCTGACATAATAAGTTCCATCATTTGATGCACATTTGTGGATTTACCTTTCATCAAAGTCGTCTTTTGGTTTGTACTGCAAGAGACACCATGAAGATTAGCAGTTTTATTCTTGACCGCTGTTTTGAGGTGTTTTGTAGTGGTCATATGGTAATATCTGTTCAATGTTAGTCTATCTACTAGTTGTCTAACAGAATACCAATTTGGGCTCCTACTCTTTGCAGTAGAATCCAGGCCCCTTTTGCTACCTCGGTACTTGGCTCCATACAGACAAGGAGCAGATAATTAGTTTAATTAACGGCCCTGCAACGGACCTCCTGGTCTCACAAACTGAGCGCTGGTGCCGCCTCCCACTATCTATGGCAGGTCCCATAGCCATCATTAAGGTGGTGGTGGTCCGCTGGTTCCTGTACCTCTTTCGAAACAAACTGTTTGCCCTCACTAATGCTTTTTTCTCTACCATTAAAACCTTACTTCTCCTGTTGATCTGGTAAGTTGGAATACATTGGTGCCAGTAAGACAGGGGAGAACTTTGAGTCCCACATTTTCAGCTATACTTTCTAGCTGCCTAATTTCAATTTTCATATCACTGGTTCCACCCTGATGCCCGTCTTCCTTATGTTATACTGGAGCGAGATCAAGCAGACCATGTTCCTCTTGCTTCAATTCTTCCACAGGACATCCTATTGGACCCCACTGACATACAACCAAGCTCCACCACCTGCTGGGGGTGGCGGCGGATCCTTCGATTGCTCAGGGTCGACCTTCTCTACTCTTCAGCCAGGCTGCTTTCAAACAACCAATGGCTGCCCCCCACACAGGATAAATTGGTCTGGTGTACCCACTCACAGCATGAGTTTTACACATTCAGAGATTTTTCCCCTGAGGGACATGCTTTATCCCACAGAGATGATAATCGATTCGCCATGGTTCTGGATCACTTTGCCCTGAGATGGATACAGTGCTCTGCGAGCTCAAATCCCCTCCTATCCTCTGGCTTCAAATGACTTCTCCCCTTTGACAACAGTGATTGCTGACCTCGAGGGTACCCATTTATTGTCTAAATTATATCACACCTCAGTCGCATTGCTACCAACCTGCGATACCAGGCTTAGGGAGAAATGGGAACTTGATTTGGGCCGCCACTGTCAGATAAAATATGGAATTTTTGTTGTACACAGACCAAATTGATATCACCTAACCACAAACACAAATTGTTACACAACAAATTCCTTAGGTGAACTGACCTCTCGCCACATGCACTGGCCAGGTTGGATCCTTCTCGATCCTCTCTTTGCCCAAAATGTAGGACTACAGGCGTGGTCTTCTCACACATGACCTGAACTGTGGCCCCATTGGTGCGTTCTTGCGAGACATATTCCTACAGCTATCCAAAATGATTGAGACTACTATCACATTCAACCCACTAACAGCCCTGCTGGGCTATGTGGTTGAGCTTCCCACCCTGGGATCCGTAGATTTGCTGCAATAGCGCTTCTCTAGGCCAAGTGTGAAATTATCTTGCACTGGGGCAGGAAGCGCTGCCCCTCTCCATCTGACTGGATTTGTAGCATCATATACTGCGAGACTACCAGCGAGGTATAAGCAGCACTCCAACCTACAGCTTCAAGGCCTGTGACATATTGCAACGCTCAGAGACTAACTAGCATTGCAGGATCTTTCTGATAGTGACTAAAACTACCAGTCTGTGTTGAAAGCAACCTGTGAATACCCTTACCCATCATCCACTTCAGGTGCTAATATGTAGCACTACTCGTACACTCTATGACTCTTGCTGCCTTCAATGACCCCATTCGACACGGACTCCCTCCCTACCTCATCTGCCCGTAATTACTAACGCACCTGATTATCCATCGCCTTTTGCACACTGAAATAATGACAATGCATCTTTATAGGCTACCATACATGGATTGCATGTGATTTTGTTTGTGTTATCTAAAAAATATAAATAAAGTTAAAAAAAACATAATAGAATACCACTTTGGGAAGAACATATACAGTCTCAATAAGATTCTAAAAGGCTGGCTGTAACGTAACAGTTGTGGCATCAGTGATGCTCCTTGAGGAATAATGAGTGGTGGATGAGCTTTTCGGTCAGATCCAAACGGTTGGTAGGAGTGTTCCACTTGCCGGCAAGCACTATTATGTAAGGCATCTTCATTTTTAGCTTCAAAATTGTTTTGGTTTTTATTGAAGACTGATATAGAGGGGTAAAGCTTTGAAAGTTCAGGAATTAACTGAAATCTTACAGATTTCAATACTATTTCCCATTCAACACTTGATTTCGAGTAGCCGTCTTAGTGCTTTCATAAATGTATCATGGATCACGTTTAAAAAGAAAAAAAGGTACTATAAAGTTATGATTTCTTCTATTTGAATCTATATTAGTTTTGTTTTTGTGGATAGCCTGGTAGTAGTGGCATTAGTGGGCGCACATCCTTCATCTAACTAAACGTAAATGGCAAAAGCAAGTAAGAAGAACAAACAACTATTAATGTATGCTGGTGCTGAACGGTAGATGATGCCCTTCTACCCATAGGCATATTAGGGTAACCTGAAAGGTAGCACTGTACATAAAATGGCTACAAGAATACCGAAGCACTCATAGACAGTCCACAATATATTGTCAACTAAGGTGAGTCCATAGAAAACTTGAAAGGTTAGATCCTTTATTGATGTTTGAAAGTATTGGTTTGCAAGCGTACAAATGTAGAAACATCCACAGCCAACACGTATTTCATCACCAGCGTAACTTTTTCAAGGACAATGCATAACAAATTATATCCAAAGATAGGCTACTCAGGAAGTGACGCAGCAAAATGTAGTGCTAAATTCAGCAAATGTTGCCATGAACTGTGAAAGAAATCATCAGGAGTCAGCGTAGCCTGTGTCCCAATTGCAACAATGATAGTAAAGGCAGTTGATATCAATAAGAGCTGAACAC
Organism: Pleurodeles waltl; assembly: GCF_031143425.1. Classification (NCBI taxonomy): domain Eukaryota; kingdom Metazoa; phylum Chordata; class Amphibia; order Caudata; family Salamandridae; genus Pleurodeles; species Pleurodeles waltl. The sequence continues at coordinate 383,422,296 of NC_090436.1, read as the reverse complement.
ATTTTATGAAACCCAGTATCCTATAAGTACTTGGGTTTGAGTGACCACAGTAACATCTAATGCCAAGTAATTACATCAGCTGCCCTCACATCAACGTCCAGTGAAACCCGAAATTCTCAATGGCTGGTGGCCATGATAAAGTCGAGTGCCCAACAGCCCGTATAGTGCAAAACACACCCTGGTTTGCACTATACCAGTTGTACAAAGCGCTAGTTCAAAGGGCCGTCAGGCAAGCTAGGTTATACAACATATCTAACAGACTTGTTCATATAGCTTATGTTAGTTAACGCTAGGCGCTGAACTTCTTCTCACACACTATCCCATACACTCCTGAGATACTGCTAATGACTATACATTCCTTTTGGTGAGATGTATCTGTTGCTGCAGCTGAGGTCTAGGAAAATATCAGGGATTACAGGTCTGTGGTCACGATTACTACATTCAGGTTTTCATTTCACAATTTATGGACTAACATCTTCTACTTAGATTAAGCAAATGCTGTACATTCTACTTTATAACAGACAGCGTCAATGATTATACTTGAAACCATCAAGCATATTGTTTAGCAATTAATATTATTGTCTTTCAATGTTACCTCCAGTATGCACCACGTGTATACATATGTCTAATTAACAATTTATAAATACATTTTTAAAAATGGTAATCTTAAAGTGAAGATATTAACGCTGATAGGGACTTTCGGGATAGAGTTTAAGCGTGATATACCTTTAATATGGATGGGACTAAAAATTTAGGTTTGCAAATTTACATTCATTAAATGAGATTTCTCAATAGGATTTCCTTAAATAGTGGATCAAAGGTAAGGCTGAATAAAAGGAGGAAGAGGACACTGACCCAGCAGTCTTTACAGAGTGCGTTGTAATGGATGTTGACAAATGAAATGAAACAGCCTCCTCCACCTTCACATTTTAGACAGGCTGCCACAGCTTGTCAAAGACCATTTATAATCGAGTGCTGCTGCTATCCATGAATAGGTGAATTGCCATGCCAAGGTTTGATATTACAGATCAGCCTATTGGAAGAAAAGGCCTATTGTTGACAGTTCCAGATTGTTCTTGTATGGATCAGAAAAGGAAAAATATAATTTTTGCAATCATCTGATCGGACCGTGGCATGTGCTACATTGTCCGTCCAAAAAACAAATAACTAAACACAATGCATCATTTGAAACACCTAATGGAACATGCTGTGCTTTTTTTTTTGTTTAATCAGACATCAACTTGCACAATATGACATTAAGGGGGTTTAAATTATCATTACCATTTGGACTCTTCCAGCTGTGATCTACAACATCCACTTTCACAGGAGCGCTTGCAAACCTAGCGTAAGCCTGAAATAAATGTAAAAAGTGTACATCAGTAAATTTTTAATAGCGTCATCTGCACAGGACGTCTTCACTTAGCAACCATCCATGTTCAATTCAATGAAGCAGGATTGAGCAAAACAGAAGAAGCATTAGAACATAGCCTTCCTTGAAGAGCATTTACTTGTCCTCAAAGATACTGATGTTAGGCTGAAAATAACATGCCACTTTTAAGATTTCAAAACCAAACACTTTGGCACCAAAATGATGATTCCCACTGCAATGGTAATTTTATAAAGAACACATTGTAAAAGTAATTGTAGAAAATATGAATACATTGAATATCGAACCATTAAATGCTTGGTAGTTTGTCTTTTGGCAGTAAATGAGTATGAAGTGACCAGACTCTTCGTAAATGGCCGTCAACATCACCGCCTACAAACTCACTTACTACAGACTAGATTAAAGAGATTTAAAATTTCTGAGCTCAATGGTTAAAGATTTTTACACTGCAAGAAATGCAGGCTGCTTTGATGCTGCAAGATAAACATAGAAGGTATTGTAGAAACACTAAGCCTGTGGATATTGTTTCATTGTTTTACTCAAAAAATTCAAGATTTATTTTACATACTTGACGTTACACAATAAGAGGCAAACAGTAATACTGCTATTATTTTATCACCCTTAATATCACCATAATCACTTGTAATAAGACAGGCATGATATTTGGCATGTTTGTGATGGAGTTACCCACCTGCCAAACTTTAACTCAAGGCCCTTTGTGCTTTCAGCCCTTTATCACTTCTCTTAAACAAAAAATCCATAATCTATAGTGTAAGGAAATGCCTCTTATTGCAGGCTCTCCTCCAAAGTATTTGTCTGATGTTGCTGGTGTTTTTGACTCAGAGTGCACTGAGGCCTGCTAACCAGAATTCAGTGCCAGTGCTCTGACCCTTAAAGGTATATGTTTAGTTGGCTTACATCCAATTGGTATAACTTTACTAACTTATACTCATAAGCCCCTAGTATATAATACCAGGGGGTACCCAGTGCCTGTACGTTTAAGTGTGCCACTAGGCCTGCAGCACTTATTGTGCCTCCCTGAATGTGACCATGTAAAAACATGTCTCTCAGCCTGCCAATGCAGACTAAGCAATCTTACAAACATGCAAACTTACATCCCCTCTCCCTGGGTTTGCCTTTAAACACATCTCCCAATCTGAAGGACATGTTGAGACACACAAGACCACGGAACAACATGGGGCCAGCACAACGATCACTATTGTATTTACCTCTTCTAAGAGGCTATTTTCCATGTCGCTCTTGTTCAGTCTGTGATCTCACTGAAACTACAGAAGAGATAAGACTAGACACCACCAAGACCTGGAGACAGAACACACACCAACTGCAATTCCAAAAATTGCATCTACACGATTACATGCCCATGCTATAAAAGATAAAGAAGTATGACTACTAGACCTGTCAACACATGAATAATGGAACATCGCAGTAGCATACGCTGTACCAAAGCCATCACTAGAATGTGCATACACTACCTTACTGAAGGTCATTCACCTGACAATTTCCGCTGGACAATACTAGAAGCACACCAACATATGAGTAAGACCAATTTATTCAGAAGGGAACAAAAAATGGATTTCCCAGCTGTCCACACACATAGATAGCCTGAATTATGACATTCCCTGGAGTGAATTTGACCATTAACAATTTCCACAATGGGCCTTCGGTCACCTACATTGCTGACTTCACTATTGGATGGCCCTGACCTTGGGACGTATTCCTTTAGTCTTTTGTGTCTGCTCTGAATTTTTGACATTACCATGATAAATGATCACATTCAGGTCCATCAGGGCTTCCTTTACAGGACACTTGGTGAATGTCTATCACATTAACCTTTCCGTGTGTGAACCAGTTATTCTTACACTTTTATCTAGTGTCTGTGAACAGGTATGTCATTCCAAGATGGCGGCCATTACCCATTTTATTTTTTCTACTCCTCTCTTGGAAGGGGTTGAGCTTCCTTGCCCACTTTACTTGTGGGACTCTCCCCATTGAGACATTAGGTTTGGTTTAATTTTACCAGCAATGCATTGTGTGTCTCACACTGCCCCCTCCCTTTTAGATCTTTTTTGGGCCATCTTGTACTTCCAACATGGCGCCTGCGATCTCGGACACTCTCCATCCCCAGCCTAACACAGAGTGGCTGCCACTGGTGAAGTTAATTGGTCGCCCTCAGCTCTACACTTAAACAGCAACCTCCCAGCCTGTTTCTTCACTTCTGAGGAAGCAGAGCGTGAGTAGGTTGACCGCTCAACACCACTCACTGTTCCTGTGAGTATTACTGTTTTCAGAACTGGTAAGAGCTGTCTTGGGCACTACCGCTGTGAAGGGCCCCCATTTTCATCACTAATGGCCATTTATTTCTTTTTCATAGCACGCTATGTAGCGCTTGCACTGCCTTCACACAAGGGGACACTATTTATACACAATACTATTGATACATGATACAGTGTGCAAAAATCTATGCATGATGGTTTCCCATTGCTATGTCACAAGTGCGTATAGTGGTGGGTGCTATATATGTTTAAGGACTCACTTTACTTGATGCTTATACACCTATGGTTACATGTGAGTGCAACAATGACAAGATTTTTACTCCCCTTGTCAGAGGCTTAACTGAGCTGTGATACATGCAAACTGCATTATTGATAGTCTTTTGTCACTCTATCATAGGTTGGTTCCGCAATAATAACAATATATTAGTCTTCCACCAAGTTGTGGTGATTGTGATTGGTAATTATTGAAAACACATAAGTTTAGATGCCAACCACTGTGTAGATTACTACAATTGGTCCTGAAGAATGGCCATAAGATCAGTAGTAACTTGGAACCCTTGTGAAAGTTGACCATCCCAAAGGCATTGTTACTGTAGGGATGGGGTGGAATTTGTCCCTGAGAATTACAAAGGGTGAAAGACTGTGTAGGGAGGGCTAATGGCCCAAAGAAGGCAGCTGTCTCTCTTGTCATCCCAGTGGAATGTCTGCTGCAAATGACCTTGAGACTACCAATTGAACAGAGCTGGAGAGAAGCTCTCATGCAGAAATGGTGGGTCTTCCTGAATGGGTGTGTCTCCCCACTAGGGCACAAAAGGCCTAGACGGAAATCCAAGGGACCCTCGATCCTGGAAGAATGAAGAGGAAGGGCAGGGAAACTGGTGAATCAACTTCCAAAGGTACCGAGGCCAAATGGAACCTAATCCTGATGGGAAAAGGCCTGGTGTCTGAAGAGGAGGCTATGTCCTTAGGAAAGCTGCCAGAGTAGGCAGAACTCCAAGGTCCCTCCAAAGAGGACATAAGCAGGGACCAAATACTTGTCCCACTCTTGATGAGCAGAGCCAGCTAGCTATCAGACAAGAACAAGGTGATGCCAGTGGTACACATAAGGTATACTGGAAGGAGAGAAACCTGTATAGTGAGGTAAGGGGCAATTAGGAGAGTGGTACACAATATAGAAAGTTCTTCCTTCGCCTGGCCCATGACATCCCTTTAGCTAGGCATCTGGGGCGGGCAAAGACATACAAAAGGTTGGTCAACCATTTCTGTTGCTTCACATGTTTGAAAAGGTGAAGGAGTTCTGTCGCTCCTGTGTCACTGCTCAAGTCAGTGGCAAGAGACTGGGCAAGTCAAAGGCTCACCTCATACCTCTAACAGTGGCTGTGACACCCTTTGAAAGGGTAGGGATTGACATTGTTGGTTCCCTACAAGCCTTGAAAAATCTACTCATCCACTCGCTATGGCAAGTTAGATTCTATCAAGTCAAGGTAAATTTAGAACCTACCTGTCCATTCTGGCGAGTTGACAAATAAACAGGTATTCTGCTCACTCAGAAAGTAAAGGAGCGATAAAATGCCATTAAATCTTCTTTTTACCTTGTCACATTTGATCTTTTTCCAGACAAAGAAATCAGAAGTCAGTTGACTTCTCTGACTCCAGAGTTCCAGGATTTTGTAAAGTGAACTGTCTGGCCTGGTGTACAAAGAGTGTAAATTGAAAGGTTGCAGAGTGTCAGATGTTTCCGAACACACATCTAAATAGCTAATAAATCAACCATACAAACATTTCAAAATAGATTTCAGTAGTTGTGAAAGCTCATTTTTTGTACTTCTGTGGGATGAAAACAATGTAATAAGAAGAAAACAAATCAAATCCTTTACTTGGTGATGTGCAAATGATAAATGTTTTTCGAAACCCAATTTTTACAGATTATTTTAATACACTATGTTATTGAATTTCATCTTGTCACATATGCTCTATGTTCAGAGAAGGAGGTCAGAAGTCCGTTGACTTCTTTGACTGCAGAGTTCCAGGATTTTATCAAGTGAACTGTCTGATCGGCTGTTCAAAGATTGTGAAAGGAAATGCTGTAAGGTCAGAATTTTCTGAACACATAACATCTAAATATCTAATGTCAACTGTTTCAAAATATATTTCAGTAGTTGTGAAAGGCCATTTTTTGTACTTCTGTGGGATGAAAAAAATATTTAACAGGAAGAAAACAAATCAAACCCTTTACTCTGTGATGTGAAAATGTGAATGCTTTCTGAAACCTAATTTTTACAGATTATTTTTAATACACTATATAGTTGTATCAGAAAGGCCGCAGGTTAGTGGGAAAATGTTTGCCCATTTCAATGGGTAATTTACTGTCTGCAAATGGTGTGCCACGACATCATGCTTTAGTAATGGGGGGGCGTGGCAGGCGGCTGATGGAGCCGTACGCTTAGAGAGGAGCTCCGGGAGAGCAATCGGGGCTCGGCTTACTGAAAACCCCTGATTAACGTCCCAATCTGGCTCCAGTGGATCGTGGACACATCTTAATGCGACGGGACCACAGACGATCCGTTTCCGACCAGAAACAACAGCAGGAATCTACTTAAAGTAAAACATTTTCATCCGTGGCCGCTCGAGATAAAATGGCGGCCGCGACCAAGTGATTCCCCTGCAGACTCGCCCTGGAGCACCGAGGAGACTGAACGCGCGCGATGAGAACCGAGCGGCCCCCATGGACCGGGGGGATTCCGGAGCGGAGGCAAACCAACTGCAGCACGCTGGAGGAGCCAGTGAGTGGAGGGGGAGATCGGGTGTGAGGAGACTGAAACCCTCACCCGGTCGCGGCCCGGAAATTGTGCCCACCAACCCGGGGACCCCTGAGCCTCCAAAAAAGCTTACCGGAGATCTCCGGGCAGGGGGGAAAGGACTCGGAGAGGAGCGCGGGGACCCCATCCAGCACTGGCATGGAGGTGCATCCCCTACTTCAGGCCAAATTGAAGGTGCCCTGACTGCTTTGCACTGCGGGAACATGAAGGAGACGACCCGCCCTCAGACTGGGACCAATAAGCACAATAACTAGCCAGGGACTACTTGGACATCTAACCCCCCCTCCCCCCACCACCCGGCCCATGCAGTGAAACCCCCCCTCAAATTTGAAGCCCAGAGAGTGGGGGGACAGGAGTTAGGGGACCTCTTCTTGCCCATCGTAAGTGTTGAAAAACAACAACATCTGCCCGACCTGCGACGCAAAGTGAAGTCGTCTTACGCTGATGTTCCCCTGTCTGACTCGAGACGAGTTGTTGATCACAAGAACGACCACATACCCCTCCATAGGATAACCTGGAGGGCCCCCCGTAACAATTCAGATCAAAGACGGGAATGTAAAACACCAGTGAAATACAGCCTGGGAGAAGCCTACTGAGTAGAATCAAGCAGATTCAGAAACCCTGAAATCAGGAGGTGATTGAGACCCTCACATCCCCCCCTTGAATAGTCTAAACAGTCAGCTGAATTTTCCCCCTTCACACCTGGGAACTCGGGATCCTCGGTTCACGCAATGAGCCCACCCCCTGAGGGAAAGTAGTGGGCCCTAAAAACAATTAGGGGACCCCCCGAAAGTGCAACGCAAGGTAGAGGGCCACACACAGGTGCGGAAGACACTTCTCCTCACCTAATTCGTCAACTGTTCCAAGAATGGGGAAAACCAAAAGACGTGACGAGCAGAGCCAAGACGAGGCTTCAACCACTAAAACCACTAGTCACCCCACAAAATTAACCTCTCCAGATGACAAGTCGCAACAGGAAACAACTCTGGACACGGTCCTCCTGGCCATTAGAGACTCCCGGGAAGCATTAGAGAAGAAAATAGATAACTTAGCAATGGACCTTACATTACTGCGAGATGACCACCGCAAATTAAAAGAAAGAGTAGGAGCGAACGAAAAAACTCTTACAGCAACTACTTTAACACAAAATGCAACTACCACAGAGCTCACAGACCTCTCCTTACGCATTAAATCCCTGGAATCCAGAGCGGAGGACGCTGAAAACCGTGCACGCAGGAGTAACCTTTGTCTGGTTGGGATTCCAGAGAGAATGGAGTCATCAGCAGACAGTATGGAAGCCTTCCTGGAAAACTGGATCAAAACCACAATAGCCGACGAGGGCCTCTCAGCATTCTTCGCAATAGAAAGAGCCTATAGGGTACCCAACAGAATGCCTCCACCTGGAGCCAGACCTCGACCAATTATAGCAAAGTTCTTGCACTACAGAGACAGAGACTACATCCTCTCGCAAACTCGTCAACTCGGTGAGATAACATGTAATAACCAACGAATTATGATCTTCCCAGATTTCTCCAGAGAAATGCAAGCGCAAAGGGCCTCCTTCAATGACTCTAAGAGAGCACTACACGAGTGCGGTATTAAATACGCCATGCTCTTCCCGGCGAAGCTTCGTGTGGAATACGACGGCAAAACGCACTTTTTTCCATCACCACAGCTAGTAAAGGAATGGATGGAAACCCTAAACAAAAACAACCCGTCCCCTCCTCCTAGAACCCCAAGCAAGCCCGACAAGAAATGCAGCAGATCCACCAAACGAACCTTGGAAGCAGCCCCACCAAGACACCAATCACTTCAGGAGATGCGGAATGCAGTGGAAACGGCAGCAGCAGCTCTAAGCGGAGGGGCCAGCCCTCGTCCCCTGACAATGCCTCCAACCTCGAGTCAGACTGCGAGGGCTCATCAACATCCTCGTGTGACACTATCACTAGCCTGCCCAAAATAACACCGGGTACTGCAGAGGAGATTATCTAACTGCTGTCTGTGAGGATCAAGTTTTATGTGAGTACCAATAAGGTCCTAATTAACACACCCAGGTTAATAAGCAAGTATCCTCTTAGCCCAACCAATAGTTTATACCTCTTGGGTAAACGCTACTGGAAGCAATACACTCTATAGCCGGGCCCCGGGAGCAACTATGAGCGGGGGCTCTCGACCGCCGACACATCGCCCACCTATAGGACTCTAATATAAGCATGTTTACGGTTTGGACGGGGAATGTTTTGAACACCGGTCCTGGGGAGTGGGAGTTGGGGATTAAATTAGTCCACATAGATAGAGGGGTTAACAATGCAGTAATCACTAATGAATCAAACAATTCTCGTCTTAGATCCTCAATCAGTATTCATAACAGAAAACCTATCTATAGGTCTATATTCACCTACATTGACAAATCTAAAACCTGCAGATCATGGCTGCAATTTATAAAATGATAACATGGAACATCAGAGGCTTAAATAACATGTCCAAACGGTATAAAGTATACAACTACCTTAAACGTAGGGGGACACACATGGCCCTACTACAGGAAACACATCTGTTAGAACAGGAAGTCACAGCACTAAAAAAAAGATGGAGGCCAAATATTTGCCACTACCTACTCGGCATATGCCAGGGGAGTGCTGATATGGATCCGACCGGGGGTCCCTTTCCAGGCACTACAAACAACTATAGATAGAGAGGGTAGATATGTGGTGGTCAAGGGTAGATTAGACGGGAAGGTGGTGACAATTGGCGGACTATACGCACCGAACCTAGATAAAAAAAAAATATTTGATAAGCTATCACAAGAATTAGGTCCGAAGCTAACAGGCCCGAAAATTCTCAGTGGGGATTACAACTGTATAGCCAACATACACCTAATTGTTCACATCCGCCCTTACCGCACTCACAAACCACAAAAACTGCCAAATCCTTTACAGAATGGCAACAACACTGGCAATTAGGAGACTGCTGGAGACAGCTTAACCCGCGATGTAGGGACTACTCCTATCACTCGATAACACACGACCTACACGTGAGGCTAGACACCTTCCTAACATCCCACGAACTGCAACAAGTAGTAGTAGCAGCCGAATATTTAAGTCGTACTATTTCGGATCACAACCCCCTGATGGTATCACTAGCATGGAGAGGGGAAAAACCGCTGATCCCTACCTTGCGACTGAGGACAGAAACACTTGAAGACGAAGCATTCAAACTCACCCTACATAAAGCATTCAGGAATACTTCATTATAAACACAGAGACAGCCACCTCCAGAGCCCTTGAATGGGAAACCTTTAATATAGTAACCAGGGGCAAATGCATTGGCGAGAGTATAGGAGTCCGAAAGTCAATTGAGAATGAAGTAAAAAAACTTGAAGACTCCCTCAGAGACGTAGAGCGTAAGATCCCAACCCAACCCAAATTGACCCCCCACATGACAGAAACCAAAGCTAAAATTATTGAGGCAAACACTAGATTATCTTGCTTCGACTACAAACAATATATAAACCAGCAACACGCAGAAGGCGACAAGGCAGGCACCCTGTTAGCATGGCTAGCCAAACCCCCCAAACAGCAAACCACCATAGTCGAGATTGAGACACAACTGGGCGACAGAGTACATGGTCAAAGGGAGATCAACACGTGTTTCCTTGAATACTACTCAATCCTTTATGTCCCACCTACGGACACTATTAGTAACATTCAGGTCCAGGAATTAGAGGCTCTCACCCTTCCAAAACTAAGCGCTGAAGAAAGCCTATCCCTAGCTGCTCCAATATCAATAGCGGAAATTAAAATAGCGATACAGGGCATGGCAAGGGGCAAAGTTCCAGGAACGGATGGACTCCCAATGGAGTTCTGTTTACTACTCCAGGATCTACTAGCTCCGAGACTTTGCGAAATATATACCGAAGCATGGCGCATCAACAAACTGCCTCAATCAGCTAATGAGGCCATAATGATTCCCCTACTTAAGCCCGATAAACCACCCTCATACGTCTGTTCCTACCGCCCACTATCCATGTTGAATTTAGATTATAAAATATTGAGTCGGATACTAGCAAACAGACTTTTACCCCTCATGTCATCACTGATACACCAAGACCAATCGGGATTTATCCCACATCGTAGCACAGCACAAAATATCAGACGCTTAGTTTCAATACTGCATGCCTTGCCTTCAACAATGCCTCAAGCAGCGATAATCTCTGTAGATATAGAAAAAGCCTTCGATAGCCTAAGGTCGGACTACCTAGAACAGGTCATGCTAAAACTCGGGCTAGGAGAGGGATTCACACGCTGGGAAAAATTACTGTATTCCAACCCCACAGCAAGAGTACGTACAGGCAACACCATTTCTGACTCCTTCCCAATATGTAGAGGGACCAGGCAAGGCTGCCCACTATCTCCCCTCCTGTTCGCTATAGCAGTACAGCCCCGTGCACAAACAGCAAGATCCAAGAAGTGCTTTGAGGGTATTTTAATCAATAACTGGACACACCACATAGCACTATACGCAGATGACATGCTATTATTTCTCAAAAACCTGGATATAGACTTACCTGGGGCAATAAATATGCTAGAAAATTTTGGTATGGCCTCCGGCCTCCGAATCAACTGGAGAAAATCCTCCATCTTCCCACTAACCAAGGACACTATAGAACCCGTAGATACCAGGGGCCTACCCTGGTCCCCGAACACATATAAATACCTAGGGGTCAACATATACCACACAGTAGAAGATCTATTAGAGGGAAATATACAGAGGGCATTAAGAGGAATCAAAGATAATATGCTCTTCTGGAGCACACTACCATTGACTGTCTTTGGGAGGGTTGCCCTGCTCAAAATGATAGTACTACTCAGGTTGCTATACTACTTCTCCACGATCCAGTTAATAATCCCGAAAAGAGTGTTCAGAAATATAGACTCCCTAATTGTAAATTTCATATGGGGACTGAACAGGCACAGAATCGCTCTTAACACCCTCAGAAGGCCCACTGCCGAGGGTGGTTTAGCCGCACCAGACTTGGAAATCTACTACTGGGCAAGGCAACTACAATGGCTGGCTAAATTAATCAGCGAATCACCGGGCACAAAAGATTTACAAATCCCGCTAAACTGTCCTCTCGAAAATATTGTCAATATACTACTGAACCCCAAAAAAACCTAAACAACAGCTCCCGCTGGAATGGGAAGCATCAAGACATTGCTAGGAACAATCTCTGAGATGCACCTGTACAAAATCCCCATATTCACCTGAGATCCCCCTAGTAGCCTTAAACCTCATCCTGAAGGGACACATTGCAACACACACTAATAAACTGATAGCACATAACATCAGGAGAGTGGGGGATTTGTACAGTAATGGTAAGCTCTGCTCCTACGCAGAGCTCCAGGAACAGTTTGATCTCCCCTCCGGCCTGTTCCTCACCCACAATGCCTATCCAACAAAATCTAGTGAGCCAAATATACATGAGGGATGTCAGTTCCTCTATTCAATGGGAGACCAGAAGGGGGCAGTCTCGGGAATATACAGATCTCTGCAGAGCAGCACCTGTGTACCAATGAATAAACTTAAATCCAAATGGCAGACAGGCCTAGACATTATACTGGAGGACACCCAATGGTCAAGAATCACCTCTCAAATTTACCCAATATCCAGGAATGCAAGATTCAAACTGATAAACTTATATATCTACCATTGAGCATATCTAACCCCACAATTGATAACCAAATTCTACAACACGAGCAACTCTAAATGCCCCTGATGTGAAGAACCTACAGCAGACCTGGCACACATGCTATGGAATTGCCCGAGAATCAGTTCATATTGGTCAGAAGTGTTCAGGAAAATATCTTCCAGCACAGAAAAATCACTTTCGCCTACCCCAGTAGTGGCAATACTGGGGAACTTTCCTCGCCCTTCAGCTCAAAAAATAACCAACAGGTTCACAGACCTGGCACTAATACTAGCAAGGAGAGAAATAACGGCGCACTGGAAGGACCCGGGAGGTCCCCAAGTGGTAAGATGGCAAAATGCGCTAGAGAAATGGGCTGGAACTGAAAGCGCTGTGCTACTGAAAGAAGCCCTACAGGGACTAAGGTCTAGAGACGATGCTAAACAGTGGGATTCCCTGTTGGAAAATCTAAAGTCTATGGATGCTTCCACATCAGAGGATAACAACTCCGACAATGAATCAGAAACTGAGTAGACTGTCACAACCGCAACACAAAAACACCATGGTACACTGATAAAGCTCCTAACAGCAGAGAATTGTTGAAATAAGAGTACTTGAAGATGGACAAAGTGCACATGGGGGGGAGGAGGGCAAGAACTCATTGTTGGGTTTAACTTAATAATTGTATCGTTGCATACTATAATCCCTTGTTAAAAGCAATAAAAAAATTACAAAAAAAATGCTTTAGTAATGTATTTATTAAAAGTGAGTGTTTAAACATGAACTGAGAAACACTCCTGCCCTGATGGCAATACTATTAGTAAACTAAGAGGCAAGTCAGGTATCATGTGTACCCTATGTGTGGGCAGCTTCTTATTATACATGGAGCAAATGTTTAGTCTATTTACTCAAACATAAGTGTTTTTTTGCACAGCAGAAATGCTTAACTCACATATTTGAAAGTGCACTCATGTGAGAATGAAGAAAAAGGCGGCTCTGTAAAAGAAAATAATTGCCTAGGATTACACAATTTGGGACCCGTTTTCGGGTCAAGTACATTTCAGTTAGGTCGAGTAGATTATTCAAGTTACATGACCTGCAGGTCTAGTAACATTTCTATGATTTTTCAAGACTTGCCCTAGACTCACATCCAGCCTCTGGAAACAGATTCATCTTGGTGGTGGTGGATCATGCCACAATATATCTGGAAGCCATACCCCTGAGGACAGTCACTGCTACTGCAGTAGCTACTACCCTCCTTGGAACCTTCACCACAGTTGGGTTCCCTAAAAAGGTAATCTCAGGTAGGGGTAGTAATCTTATGTCAGCCACGTGGAATGAGTTTGATGTGATTTACAAGTTCACCACTCCCTACCATCCCTAAGATCCCCAAGGAAATGGTCTTGTAGAAAGATTCAACAAGACCATGAAAGGATTAATCATGGGTTTTCCTGAAAAACTCAGGAGGACATGGGATGTTCTCCTGTCATACCTTTATGCCTACAAGGAAGCTGCTCTGAAAAGACTAGGGTTCAGTCCTTTTGAGCTACTCTTTGGACACCTTGTGAGATGTCCACTGGGTTTGGTGAGAGAAGGTTGGGGGAGACCCCTCAGTAAGATATTGTGGAATATGCATGATGCTTTCGCTCCAGAATGGCAAAACAAATGAAGGCAAAAACAAAACAAAAATGCTGCAGGCCTGGTCGGAGCTTGTTAAACACTAGAATTACCAGCAATCCTCAATGGTGTACTACCAACAACAACAATTGGTGTGGGTTTGGGAGCCTGTAGCATACAGGGCCCTATCCTACTCTGGAGAAGAAAGGGGAAGTCCTTATCAGGTGGACATGGGAACCCCAAGGAACGCTCACAGGTTCATTCATGTCAACAGGCTGAAACTCCACCCTAGCAACACAAAAGGATGATAGACGGAGTGCGGAACAATGCAAACACTCACCCCAAGTCACAGATCTGGGTTTAATCCATCGTTCTTTTGCTCACCATGCCACCCCAGTTTGGACCTAGCCATATGCAAATCAGTCTTGACCGTGTTCCTCATGTGAACAGTCCAGCCCGAACTGCCAAGCCAGGTCCTCCCTGGACCGGAAACAAGCATCCTGGGACCGGTTTCAGGGTTTCACCCTTCATCAGCCAGGCTAGCTTGAATCCAGTGGCACAGTGAGCAAGGGACCCATGTCTGGGCATACCATTCCCACTTAGGGCAACTTTAGCAACACAAAAGGATGATGGATGGAGTGCTGAACAATGCAAACACTCACCCCCAGTCACAGATCTGGGTTTAATCCGTCGTTCTTTTGCTCACCATGCCACCACAGTATGGACCTAGCCAGAAACCGGTCCCAGGATGCCTGTTTCCTGTCCAGGGAGGACCTGGCCTAGCACTTCGGGCTGGACTGTTCCCATGGGGAACAGGGTCAAGACTGATTTGCATATGATTGGGTCCAAACTGGGGTGACGTGGCAAGCAAAATAACGATAGATTAAACCCAGATCTGTGACTGGGGGTAAGTGTTTGAAAAGTTTCAACACTCCGTCCATCATTTTATTTTGTTTTGTGATGCTGAAACTCCACCCTAACAAAGCAGACATTGCCATGCTCATGGTGACAGATAGAGGGGAAGAAGAGGAGAGTGAGCATCACCCTGACCTGCTGTCAACCAATGTCAAACAGATGAATCTGTAGAGGGAGTAGTTCTCTATTCCACCCAAACAGAGCAACAGCAGAGGAACTGCAACAAGTTGTTAAGGCAGTTTGCTGCTCTGTTTTCATTGACTCGAGGGCTGACAACGTGGTGCACCTACCATGTGAACACAGGTGACATCTTATCTATCAATAGTAAAATGTATAGACTGTCAGATGCTAAAGTTGGGGGTGATAGAGTCCTCTAGCAGTCCTTAGACCAGTACAGTCGTACCGGTGCCCAAATCAAATCCCAAAGGAGGGAATCCCAAGATGAGGTTCAATGTGGACTACTGAGGCCTAAATGCGGTCACCACGACAGATGTCCACTTCATATCTAGAGCTGATGAGCTCATTGATAAGTTAGGGGCTGCAAACTATATGACCACCTTTGACTTGACTTCAGGTTATTGGTAGATAGTCCTCACACAAGGAGCCAAAGAGAGGCTTACTTTTTCTACACCTAAAAGGCCATTTTCAGTTTAAAGTGATTCCCTTTAGGACAAAGAATGCACCTGCCACCTTCCGGAGTCTGAACAGAGTACTTTCAAGGTTGGAAGGTATCAGTGCAGCATATTTGGATGATAGTCCTGTATTCAGTTCACCTAGATCACCTGATCCACCTCAAGGAAGTGCTACAGGCCCTCCAACAACCACAACTGACTACTAAAGCAAGCAAGTGCCAGAAAGGGCAGGGGTAAGATGTGTACTTGGGCCACCAAGTAGGAGAAGGCCATGTGCAACCTTTCCAACCCAAAATTCAGACAATTCTGCCCTGGTAAGCTCCTAAAACCCAGAGCCTTCTTTGGACTTACTGGGCACAATAGAAGATTTGTCAAAGGTTATGGTGCCATAGTGGCATTGCTGACAGAACCTCCTTCCAAAAAGCAACTCTGAAAAGTTATCTGGACTGGGTAGATGGTCTTTGACACCCACAAGGATGGTTTGTGCTCAGTACCTGTTCTGAAGGCACCTGAATTCAACAAAGAGTTTATTGTTCAGGCAGACGCTTGCGATTGTGGGAATGGGGCAGTGATGCCACAAGTAAATGATTTTAGTTTGGATGGGATCATCCAGTTACTTTTATCAGTAAGGAACTCCTCCCTAAGAGAATAGTGTGCAGTGGTTTGGTCCCTGGAGAAGCAGAACCCTTCCTATTTGGGACTAACTTCATTGTTCAGACTGACCACAGACCACTCAGGTGGCTAATGCAGATGGGAGGAGAGAACTCCAAACAGCTGAGCTGGCGCATTTCCCTACAGGGTATGGACTATACAGTGGACCACAGGCCTGGGACTGACCAGGCTAATGCAGATGGCCTTCCCATGTTCTTCTACTTAGATGATGAGAACTTCCAGGGAGTACGTTAGTTGCTCATCACCTTTCTTCTGGGGGGAGCATGTAAGGAAATGCCTCTTTTTGCATGGTCACCCCCAAAGTTTTGGACTGATGCTGCTGGTTTTGCGACTCTTACTGAGGCATACTAACCAGACCTCAGTGCCAGTGTTTTGACCCTTAGAAGTATATGTTTGGTTGCCTTATACCTAATTAGTATAACTTTACTTAGAAGTCTCTAGTATACGCTACTAGGCGTACCGAGTGCCTGTACGTTAAAGCATCCCACTAGGGCTGCAACACCTATTGTGTCACCCTGAATGTGACAATGTGAAAACATGTTTCCAAGCCGGCCACTGCAGACTGGCAGAGCATTTTAATTTTTAAACTGCTAACTGATTTTGCCATTTAAGCTATGGCAAAGCCCAAACCTTCAGTATATATCAAATTGTCGTTTTTACTAGGGACATGCTAGTAGCCTCATTGGTACAGTGTTACACGCTAACAACTCAGCGGTGTCAACTCCTAAATGGGACAACTGAAGATGGTACTTCAAGACATCAAAATAACTGTTACATTAAAACCGACTTGATGCCCAAGTCGAATTTACTGTAACTTTTTAAGATGTGTAAATTTTAGAAAGTTATCACTCTGTTGCCCAAGTTTTCCAGGAAGCATTTACAGGTGCTAGCCACAAGGCAGCCTTATGCCCTCTCCTGGGGAGAAGTGTGCATGGCTCTCAGGTGCAGGAACAACAGAGGCCTGTCGTTAGAAAAGGTGTTAACTCTCTCAGGCAGGAAGCCACACAAGTGTGAGCCCCATAAGATGAGCTTCAAAGGGGAACCTGCCACTGAAGGGAAAACTGTAGACACACAACAGTGGTTTCTCTTTCGTTGAGGTAAACAGGTTAGTGCTGGGGACAGAGAGGGGAGATCAGTTCCCAACCTGTGTTTTTCTGTGGGCATGTAGCCCTCAGGTAGCCACACAAAAGAGTGGGCTACCAAACTCCACACCACCAATGGAGTTCTGCCATCTTGGCAGTGGACAGAATAGTGCACTCTGGGATAGCTAGATGCCACACACATAGCAGAAAGTTGTCATAAGATGGGGAGGGTCCTAGTAGCCAACTGGCTACTAACTGCTACATCCCCGAGGGCACCTTATGGGCATAGAGACCACAGACCACATCTGTACTGAAGACAGGTCCAAAGAAGGAATGCTCTGCTTTTCTCTAGAGTTGACAAGAGAGGCTCCACTAACCACTGGACTGCACCTACTGATCCTTGGGCTAGCAAAGAGATGACATGCCTCCGGTGCCTAGTTCAAGGAAAAGACACTGCGGAGTCCCAGACAGAAGATGTCACTCCAAGTGTCAATTGGCTGACTTCCTGTTGCAGCACCACGGCCACAAAAGCTCTATAAGCCTCTTCTGGCCAGTCAGTAGTTATATTCGCCTTATTGCCTCTCACCATGGATGTGTAGCCCAGACGACCAAGTCCTGATGCTCAAAAGTTGCACTGAGTCTGCTGGACCTGGGAGAGTGATTAGAGTGCAGTTTGGTCACCCAAGACAACACTAGCATTCACCAAAGGGAACCAGTGGTTTCACTGTGATCGGAGATCAATAGTCCAGTGGGCTTTTACTGAACCAAAGAGGACTTCGAGGGACATCGACCCCCTGTGGCCAAAGTAGCCCCACCTGGACTGTGGACTGAGAAGTAAACCCAGGAAGACCCTTATCTACCACACAGATTCCTCAGCATCTTCGACTCCTGTATCCCTTTCATCAGGACCACTCCTTTGAAGTTGTTGGCAGTTTGTCCTTAGAGCCCATAACTGGACTTTAAACTGCTTTGGCAACAAGGTAACTGTTCTACAACTCCTTTCTGATCCCTTTCACCTCCCCCTGCCAGAATTGGTCACCCAAAGCAGGCCAGAGTAGCCCAACTCGAATCTTTCAAAGTTTGGTTTTACAAAGTTTTCAAACTTGTATGGTTATCAATGCTTGTTGATATTTGCAGTGATTTTCGATTTACTTAAAAATCTATATCTTCGGAACCCTCTGGTCGATTTTGTTTGTTTTGGTGTCTGAAAATTCATAAAAACATAAATCTATTATAAAGCGGTGTCAGATTTCTTTTGTGTTGTATGACATTCTTAATTCGTTGTTTTGGTGTTTCTAAATGCTTCACATGTGTTCCTTTGTTTAAGACTGACTGCTAGAAGCCACAGCTTCCCAGGGTTCAGTTAAGGTTTAACAAAAGAGTCTGACTGACCCAGGTTTGTATTGTGAGTGTTTTACACGGTGAGGTTGGACAGTTACACCATATAATACACCCCTTTCCTTACACATGGTCACTCATTTCCCACCTCCTTTCCTTCTCTGTGCTGGCTCTACATACGTTTCCACGTGGTAAAACTGAATCTGATCTTTTCCCCACGTAAACACAGATTTGCAACTCATGCCACATAATCAGCTTTTGACTGCCTGATTTCCAGAGTTTTACAAAAAGCTGCAGATTATTGTGTTCAGGCGTTGATCGAGGTGGCATATTGGCCCAACATTCAAACGCCCTAATGGATGGACTGATGGAAATGTTTATGGCCTTCAGCGGGGAAAGAAAAAAAAAAGTACTCAACTGTAACTCAAATGAGGTGTAAATAATGATTACTTTTTCCATGAAAATGTTATGTTTCAGAAGTCACAGAAAGCTCCCATTTCAAGAGGAGTTGTGAAGAATCGCAAACATTTGCATCTCTTTTTAAGGTTCAGCTTGATCTTTACAGGGTATAATAAATATGAATTACACATTTTCTATATGCATAATAAATTAACTACACTGCTGTGCGGGACAAATTCTTAAATGGTGTATAGTTTTATTTAAGCAACCTGTATCTTTTTTCTAAACGTTGCCGGACAGCGGCGAAATGGGGTGAAAATAATGTGGAGTAGGAAAAGTAGGCATTCAGCATTCGCTAGGCATACTTATCAACTTATTGCATTGCAAGCTGAAAAGTACATACCTTTACTAGCGCAGAGAGGAGTCTCTGTGTAGCAATGCCTGCACTCTCTCCTTGTCCATGAATATGCACTTACAAAGAGAATCACGTCCCTCCATCAGTGCCTCCATTTTGCCTGCCCAGGTGCCAGGTGGGTCCGATGACTACTTCGAATCCTGCAACCCCCCCCCCCCTTACCCTCAAAGCAGGTACTTTATCCCAGTACCCTTTCCAACCCCGCACTTACTCTTAATAATCCCCTGATTTACTCATCTGCTCCCCTTTTATCCTGCTCTTCCATGCAGTCAACCCCCTCACACTTCACGCTCCTGGAAAGCACACATTGAGAGCCTTATTAGGACAGGTGGCACAGAAGAGACAGCCTGCAGCAGGAGTCAGGAAGTAAGATAACTTCATGGCCCCTGCGCACCCGTTTACCCCACAATATGGGAGTATGTGTGTGTGTGTGTGTGAGAGAGAGACAGAGTGAGAGAGAGTGTGTGTATACATGTCTGTATTTGCATATGTCTGTGCACAACTACATTTTTATGAGTGTATGCCTCTGAGTGCGAAGCGAGTCCATCAAAAATTGGACCTGGCACAATGCTGGCAATTCCTGGCACTCTACGAGCCATGGCTCAACTGTGATAATTCCTCGTACAATGCGAGCCCTAACACAAAGGTGATCATTTCTGGCAGCCCACAGATCTTGATGGTGATCCTTGGAGACATGCGGCACAAAAGGTGCTAATCCTCAGCAAACTGATCACTGTTGGTGGTAATTCCTGGTAAAATGCTAGCATTAGTTGCAAAATGGTGGTAATTCCTTTCAAAGTGATGGCCCGAGCACAGTGACAGTAATCCCAGACAACATGTGGGCCCTGGTACTTTGGTGGTATTTTCTGGAGCCGTCATAGTCCTTCCACAGTGGCGGTAAAATATTTTAACAAGCTGATTTTGGAACAATGGTGGTAATCGCTGGAAACATGCTCGCCGTGGCAAAATGCTGGTAATTACTGCTAAAATGCCAGCTCAAGCAAAATGGTGGTAATTTATGGAAACATGCTGGAATGAGCACATGGGTGGTAATTCCTGGCAACATGCTGATCATGGCACAATCGTGGCAATCCCTGGCAAAATGTTGGCCCTGGCACAATTGTGGTAAATTCTGGCAAAAGACTGGTCCTGGCACAATGCTGTTAATTATGGCAACATGCTGGCCTTGGCCCAATGGTGTAAATCTCCAGCCAAATGCTTAATGTGGCACAAAGCTGTCAATTCCTCGCAAAATGCTAGCTCTGACACAATGGTGGAAATCACTGGCAACATGCTGACCCTAGCACAACGGTGGTACTTTCCAGCAGTTTACTCACCATGGACAAATTGTCATAATCCCTGGTATAATGTCGACTATGATGGTGTAAAAGCACAATACTAAATCATTGTGAATACATTAAAGTTTAGACTGGTTCAGAGAATAGAAGAAAAAATGCAAATGAACCTATGTAACAGCAATGTAAGTGTACATGCTTAGCTAACCTCTCCAAAACCAATATCTTGCTACTGCTGGGTTTTGGTGTGAGGGTTGAACAACGTGAAACCTACTGCACTTGTAAATGCTTCTTTTAGCATTTGGATACCCTCTTTATCAACGTGTGTCAAAATAATTCCTCTCCCTGCTGAAAAACTGTCTTTCTCTAGAAACATAATATCAGCTACCCAGATGACCAAAATTGTGAACAGCAGCACCAATGTGCAAAGCACCATTAACCAATCTTACATCACACATCTCCTAACTATTCCTGACCCTAGAGATCCTATCAACTAACACATCAAAGCAGGGCTCAAAAACACTTGTGGATGAGTTGTGACTCAGCATGCTGAATCACAGTAGGCCATACATAATAGTCCACCAGTTAGATATGGTAGTCAATACCTCAGATGCAACTATTAGATGGTTCAAATATTTGTTTCGGGAACACACCCAAAGTATATGAAAAGAGAATTCCTCCTACCAACACATAAGGTCACATGAAGATTACCACAGGTTCCCCCTTTGTTCTCTCTCCCTTTATTATGTACATAAAACCTCTAATGAACCTGCTTCATTCCCATGCTGTCCAATTCTCTCCTAAGCAGAGGACAATTACACCTGACAGTGACAGAACATACCAACCAATTTCAAATCATCATTAGAGGACTTTAAAACACAGATGCATTGACATGCCATAGTAGCCTCAAAGTAAATAGATCAGGGGGCGTGGCTAACAAGATGGCCAACCGGACGCACTAAGCGAGTGCTCCGGGCCCCGGCGTTCAAGTCCTGCACCATCCTGCCAACCTGAGCCTCCGTAGACCATTGTGATCTGGTGAACATGAAGTGAGGGACTGCGGTGCAGGCAGGGGGAAGAACAAAAATGATACTGACGAGACGCAGAGCCACACTTGCGAGGAGTGCCTGACTCTAACATGGCGGCTGCAACGGCGATTGTCGGCGTGTGAGGCCAGGTCCCGGGGTGGGCATGTTGCCTCCGAAGAACCTGGTGGGGGTACTCTGAGGCAGGGGAGGCGACTCACTTATTTGTTGCTCCCTGCCCCCCACCCCAGTGCGACGACTTTGACAAGTGTTATGAGGCCTGGTCCTGGACGGCCCAGAGTGCAGCCTCGTGGATTACAAGAAGAAGTGTAGCGAAGGTGAGGAGGACCCTGCGGAGAGACAGTGATACGGAGAGTGGCACAGGTATGTGCGCCTGATCTGGTGTTTTGGCCTGGTAGAGTGTGCCAAAGACTAGCGTGAGACAGTGCTGAACAGAAGGAGGGGGTCGAGGAGCACTGGAGGTAGCCAAGGCATTGTCACCAGGCCGGCTGCATCGGACAAGGCTGCCTCCATTTCCACCCCTCCCCCCCAAATGGTCCCCACACCAGGAAATAGATGTCTGAACTCCGTCCTGGTTGCTCGACCAGGAAAATACCTGGAATAGTGAAGGAAACCATGCCTTAGAGGTGGATTAGACTGGGTACACTGGCTGTTTGGCGTGCATAAGGCGGAATCGCTATTGCTGGCAGCAACATGACAAAATGAGGCTGCCAGAGCCCTGTGAGACAGTTGGAGACCAACGTTGGGAACTCTGTGCACTATGGCCAAGGACAGATCACACAAGAGTGCACATCCAACCAGGATGGACCAATATACTGCCCAGGGAGCAGGAGGGAGCCTGCAGAAAGATTCATCTACACCCAAGAGCAAGGGAGATGAGCCCACCGGAGCACAGATCTTGGCAGCTATTGAGGCGACCGGACAGGAAGTGCAGAGGCAAATTGCTGCATGGCGGTAGATGTTAACTTATTGAGAGCAGATTTGAGGGTGGTGGCTGAACGATCGGTGGCTACTGAGCAGCAAGTGACACGCCTACAGACGGATATCGATATGTTGAAAGCAACGGTAGCTATCCTTGAGACTAAAACGAGCAAATTGGAAGCGCAGGCCGAAGATGCAGAGGGGAGAGCGAGGAGATGCAACTTGCGCATACTGGGCTTCCTGGAGGGGGTGGAGAGAAGGGCCTCGGAGGCGTTTCTAGAAGAGTGTATATAAAAACGATGCCGACTGCACCCCTATTGCCCATGTTCGTGGTTGAACGGGCGTACAGGACATTGGCCCCCCTCCGCCGCCGGGAGCTCCACCTAGAACAATTATTGCCAAGATTCTGAATTACAGGGATTGGGATATTATCTTACAGGAAGTGCGCAAACTTGGAGACCCCACCTATGAGAATCAAACTATATGTTTCTTCCCAGATTACACTAGGGCGGTGCAGCTCCAAAGACAATTGTACATAGGTGCCAAACAAAAACTGTAAGAAATGGGCTACACTTATATGCTCCCCTACCCTGCCAAGCTGAAGGTACTGCATGCGGGTCGTGCGCATTTCTTCCAGATGTGCGAGGCAGTCTGGGACTGGCTGTAATTGAGAACCGATGAGGGACCCCTGGAGACCCTGCACAGGGGGAGCCGCAGGAGAAACCGTGGGGCAGGGGACTCGCAGGCCACTACACGCAGAAATAACAGGTGCCGCCGCACCAGTCGTAGAGACAGAATAGGAGCGCGCCCAGATGGCACCCTGAGTCTGGATGGAAAGAGACAGGGACATGAGGAGGCCAGATTTTTAGTGAAATCAGTCACCTCAGAGGCATCATCGCGCTCTGGATCTCCCCACAGTGAGGCTGACCAGTCACCGGACTCAGATGTTACAGCTAGTTGAGAGGCCCTACCAAAGCACCATGAAGGACTACCAGTTTTGGACCCATAACAGGCCTGGAAATATTGACTTTATTTCTGCTCACCTCTTTCTCGATTTTCTTCCTCCCGCTTCCTATTCTACTACCTGCCGATGCTGGAGGAGGCAGATCTCGGGATGGCTACAATAAGGGGGGTGTGGGCGATCTTACAGGCACGCTCCTCTGTTTTCTGCCGCAGCTGGCTACGCCCCGTACCAGGTTTTGTATTGCAGCACTAAGCTACTGTCTTGGGCGAAATGCGTGCAGGGTTTGGATGGTTGTGTGAGGGGTCTTGAAGGAGTACATGCGTGTAGACTGCACCAACTCAAACAATTCCTTGCTATTGAGTGGGGGTAGTGATTCTCTCTCCCTCTCCTCTGGATTCTAGAATAGATAGCGGGGTGCACACACGGATTGGACAGACACTAGTTGGGGATGGTGTTTACCGAGGAGGGTTGGGGATGTTGAATGTGATTATGTGTTGTAGTTGGTATTATGTTTTTATACACATGGGTACTGTATGCACTATGAGGAAGAGAGGACATGGAGTTGCTTTCTTGAGCACGCACTGGACCAGAATACATGATTGGGGCAGACGTAGGCGGGATGGGGGCAGTGGTCGGGGTAGAGATACGACTGTTGGAGGATTTAACTCAGGATGATTATCTAAGTGGAATCATTACATGGAATCTAAGGGTGGCTGAACTCTTTTGTAAAGCGTTATAGAGTACACACCTACCTTAGACGCATAGGTGCCCAAATTGCTCTCCTCCAGCAGACACACTTGATGGATAGTGAAGCACAAAAGCTACAGAAAAAGTGGTGGGGACAGTTGTACTCTGCGACATATTCTTCATACGCTGGGGGGGGGTCTCTGTCTGGGTTGCCCCTGGGGTGCCTTTCCACTTCAAAAGCTTAGCAGCAGACATACAAGGCCGCTATATCTTCTTAAATGGCGAATTGGATGGGCGCGAACTCTGCATCCTGAATGTACATGCTCCCAACTCGGATGATGCAGAGTTCTTTAAAACACTGCAACAGGAATTAGAACCCTATATGGGAATGCCCGTCTTCTGGGCAGGAGATTTAAAATTGTGTTCTGGGTGGTGTTTTAGGCAGGAGCCCACCAAAACTAGGCACTAAGCCGCATATGACAGCTAAACTCTGCGAGGTTATGAGTAGCCTACATTTCGTAGACATATGGAAGGAACTACACCCCACCTCCACAGTATATTCCTGTTACACACCCACACATGGGGCATATAGCAGGCTAGACAGATTTTTGCTGGCCAACATAGGCACCCTAGATGTCCGTCGTGTTGCCTTTCAGGTGAGACTTCTATCAGATCAGGCCCCTTTGTTATTAGAATGTGAGAGCCATACACCTAGGCTGACGATACCTCTGTGGAAGTTGCGGCCTGAGTTACTCGGAGACCTAGAATATAAGGGAGATATGCAGGCGGCACTAACTTGATATTTTAGTGTGAACTGGTCTACAACTTGATGCGCAGCATAGAATGGGAAGCGCTAAAGGTAGTTATTAGGGGCGGACGCACTGGTAAATCCTATGGTATTAGGAAAAAACTGGAGCGGAGCTTACACAACAAGAGGATGCCCTGATTGCTCTTCAGTCCCAAGTGGCCAGCGGAGATGTCTCTGAGGCAGACTGTCGCGTGATGCACTCAAAAATAGGAGCTATTTGGAATAGGCTGGATAGTTATATATGTAAGGATTACAGACAACAGTTGTATCGTGAGGGAGACCACGTGGGGTGCATGTTGCCCTGGCTCCTTAAGCGTGAACAGCCTTTACCAACAACCCTGTCACTGCAAGGACCGACCAGGGAGAGGTATTTGGGACAAGTACATGTGAACCTACTTTTGCGGGATCACCTGAAACGCATATATACGTCGCTGAAGACTACAGACGGAGCCCAGGTGTGTGGGTATCTTGATGGGCTCCACATCCCCAGTTTTACTAAGGCACAGATGGAGGGGGAGGTGATGCTAGAAGAGCTAAGGAAGCTCTGGCAGCCATGGCACACGGTAAGACGCCAGGTCCTGATGATATACCAGCCGAGATTTACCGTGTATATTCTGCAACGGTTATCCCCTGATTACTAGAAACACTCTGCGAAGGCTCGCTCCCAATGCATATTGAGGGAAGCACTGATCATCATGATACCAAGACCAGGGAAGGATCCAGTGGATCCTAGCTCCTATAGACCATTATCTATGCTCAATGTTGATGTGAAAATACTTGCAAAAGTACTGCCAACCCGCCTGCGGCGAGTTGTAACCCATCTGGTACGGGACGACCAATGCAGCTTCATTCTGGGGGATGGGGGGTGGGAACCCATATGAATTTGCGTAGGTTATTGCATGTAATACAAGAGACGTCTGACTTAGTGGCTCTCGACATAGAAAAGGCGTTTGATACTTGTCTGGGGACTACTCATGGGAGGTGCTATGCAGGATGGGCAGTGGACAAAACTTCCTGTCATGGGTGCGTCTGCTGTATATGGCACCGCAAGCACAGGTACGAACGAGAATGATAGTATCGAACCCTTTTGACATTGAAAGGGACACACGGCAGAGCTGCCCACTGCCGCCACTGCTATTCACGTTTGCTATGGAGCCTTGAGCCATACAGCTGAGGACAGGCTTGGAAAGAGGGGGCATGAAGGTGGGGCACAGAACACAAGTCATATTGCTGTATGCAGACAACACTCTGGTGTATGTTCCTGACCTGGAAAGATCGATTGCGCTTTTGTTATAAATGATGGATAACCTTGGAGAGATAGCTGGCCTCCATGTCAATCGTCGAAAGATGGTATTGTACTCTATGGTGGGGCTGACGAGAGTTGAGGCGGCGGAGTTGCAGCAGGTGGGGTTGACATTGGAGACCAAGTCCTTTCAGTACTTTGGTATGCAAATAGCTCACTCCCCTCTGCTTCAATATGAATTGAACATGGGAAGAATAATGGATGGCATCCAGGCCTCTGTTTGATTGTGGATCACCCACCCGCTGTCGGTAATGGGCAGAATAGCACTCAGTAAAATGGTATTACTCCAGCAGTGTCTGTATGTCATGCAAAACTCCTTTTGTGAATTGCCTTCTTCGCTGTTTCGGCAGATTGATAAGCTATTGAGTTCCTTAATTTGGGCAGGTAAGAGATTCAGAGTCCGCTTTGAGGTCTTGTAGTTAGACTCAGCTGAAGGGGGACTGGAACTTCCCGACCTCCATCTATACTACATGGCGAGCGTGTTACAATATGCGACCACGTGGTGTAGTGATACCCCTAACTGGGAAAAAGAGTTACTAGAAGGTTCTATATGTACATCTTGGAAACCATCTGGCATCACCGCTTACAGATGGGGAGTGGAATAGGGCCTGCTTATCAGTGCCAGAAGGGACTAGCAATGCCGGATTTAAATTGACACATTTTTACTACTTGCACAGAATCTATCTGACACCGCAGCGCTTACATAGACTGTTCCTGTCACGTTCTGATGGCTGTGCTCATTGTGGCGCAACTCCCGCCAATTCTGAACACGTCACATGGATATGTACCTCTATCATATCTTTTTGCCACCAAATAGTACAAACACTAAGGGAGGTAACGGTTGTGAAACTACAGGTAACAATAAAACACTGTTTGCTGGGCCTCCTCCTGCTCCCAAAAAAAGGGCGTAAAATGGCGTTCCGATTTGCACAACTGTGGCTTGTTTGGCTAAGAGGCGCATTGCCATCCAATGGGTTAATCCGGCCCCTCCAGCACAGGAGGTGTGGTTAACTGACCTCATTGAGAGGACAACTGAGGAGGAAGGTCACCTCTGTAAGATGTGCATGGATGAACACGCAAAACGGGATCTGGAACTTTGGCGTGGCATGATCGAAGGGCTGCATGGGGAGCCTGTGGGCGATGAGGGGAACCCCTCAGATGCTGACCACCAATAATGAGATACAGGTGCTGTCATACTCTGTTGGGCGGTACAGTGGCAGTGGGAGATGTATGGTTGAGGGTGTCTGAAGGATGATACGCCTACTTCTCCAGTCGACTCCGACCTCTGTTGCCTCGGCTTCCTAAGCCCATCCACCCCTGTTCGATCCACCTATGTTGTCACGGATTGGGTTTGGCTGACACAACTAAGGGTCTAGCTGACGAAATAGTGTTGGCTGGTCATGTGGTGTGCGTGGGCTGTTCGCTCTTCACGCTTGTATCTGGTAATGTGCTCGACAGTATCACAGGTTAATTGTTTAAAGTTAATATATTATGCATTGTATTGATATGGGCAGGATAGCCCACCACTACTGTATGACTACACCGACACACTGTATAAACATTATTGTATTACCTGGACATGTATATTATAGGTAATATGTCGAACATGTACACGAATACCTAACTCGTTCTAAATCTATGTTATAATTAATGGAGCGGGATAAGATGTATGGTTCACGCGCTGAGATTCTCAATTGGTGCAAATATATGTAATTGTGATACTTGCATAAACAAAACTTTGAAAAAAAAGTAAACATATCAAAAAACATAAATCCTGGCTCAGGTAGAGAACACTGCTTCAAAAGGACCCAACACCTTTAGTTGCCACACACTTTCAGAGTTCAAACTGCCTAAAAGCAAAATCATGACAGCTGAGAGTGCTGTGGAGAGCAGACTTGTAGCTAAAGTCCTAAATGTGAGCAGTAGAAGAAACCTTCTGTCACCAAATCAAACTCCCAATTTACCACCATCATAGTGGAAGCGCTTGTTAACAAAATCAAACGTCCCCAGAAGTTGGTAAATGCACGAGAGAGTGGTCTTTGATATGACAAAACATGAAAAGCAGCAGTAGCTTCACTGGCTCCCAGTAAGACAGAATCACACTCACAATTCTCTGTCTCACATATAAATGCATCAAAGTCACAGCTTCCAAATGCTTGCAAGAATACAATTGTACAACATACTCCTGGTTACCCACAAGCAGATATTAAGCAAGAGATGACCGCTGAACCTCAGTAACAGCTTCCAACTTAGAAACAACCTAGCCAGACAAATCCACCATTCAGAATTGCTGAATAGCACGGACACTGGAACTCTGCAGTGAGATATTCGCTACACAATTATGAGTTTTACTGTATTTGCCGCATATCATATCATCTATTGCATAATCGTCAGATTTCAACAACAACAAAATGTGTCCAGCTAAATGAATCAAAAGCTAGTGCACGAAACAAGTCACATATCAGTTTCCAACTGCTATCTTCAAGTGTTAAACTGGTACTAATGAAGGGTGACTTCTACCTAGGCACTACTGAGGCTGACCGCTGATGAACTGAGAAAGGGCTCTGGTTTGAAATGCAAAAAGAAAATGTGTCCAGCTAAATGAATCAAAAGCTACTACACGAAACAAGCCACATATCAGTTTCCAACTGCTAGCTTCAAGTGTTAAACTGGTACTAATGAAGGGTGACCTATGCACTACTGAGGCTGACCGCTAATGAACTGAGAAAGGGCTCTGGTTTGAAATGCAAAAAGAAACCTGACATAGTTACATGTAATTCAAACAAAGGAATTCAAATATTTCCTTAATTATTCCTGAAAATTCAGTTTACAAAATGATACTCTACATAAACAGCCTTTATTTCAGCACCTCCTGGCAAGACTCTAGAATTACACATCAGTATTGTATGCTACTCTTCTCCAGTGCTGTCTTTTAATGAAAATAAATGTTTCTAGAGGTCCGATTTGGACACAATAGCACCAAAAATACAGACCACTTCTAAAAAATAACTGGATTCAAATAATAATGTCTCTTGAGAGCAACATTGTATATTTCACTGAATCTACCTTTACTCTGGGGCTTATAAAGACTGTGTTGATAAAACTGTATTTCTGTATT
Organism: Pleurodeles waltl; assembly: GCF_031143425.1. NCBI lineage: Eukaryota > Metazoa > Chordata > Amphibia > Caudata > Salamandridae > Pleurodeles > Pleurodeles waltl. Next base: position 383,392,898 of record NC_090436.1, on the reverse strand, counting down.
TTCATGTAGATCTAGTCAAATCAAAACAAATCAAATCTTTGATAGTTACTTAAAGTTAGGAGTGGTTGAAATATTCTATTCTGCAGGTGGAATTTAGTCGACTGTGTTACGCGTGTAACATGGAGTTGCGTAAAAATACCACCAATCGCAGTGTTTCAGAATTTTTTCTTGCACATGGCTCTAAAACAGTAAAGCATCGAGCGTGAGCGAGATTTGGCGTCCCATAGTCCCATTTTTTGGTCAACAGGAGGAGACCGGACTGGCAGGTATTTTCCAATGCGAGCGGCTGCAACCTTTCATGGTCAGAAGACTGCCACTCGAGTAGAAAATCGACTCCAGGGGCAGCAAAATCAACTTAAGTAACTGCACCCTCTGATACGCCATGTGGTGCCGTTTGCCCTGATTTTTCAGTGTGGAACAACTTCCTGGGACTAAATTAGAGTGCTGCAATGTGCCTATTTCTGCCCGTTGGCAGAACTCTGTTACTCCATGGAAAAGGCGGAGTTAAAATCCAAAAGTTCAACCCACCACTGCTTAAAACTGTTCAATATATATCCTTGTGATTAAGAAAATAGTAAAATACATAGTAAATTATACAGTTATAAAATCGTAGAGTTACAGTTCACTTGGGGCAATTCAATTTGTGAGATTGTCTGTGATTCAATGCGTGGCTTTTACAAAGCAGTCAGCAACTGACGTCCATTGCTATTGAAATAAGCTTTTATTACTTCTTTGCAGGTGTGGGTTTGTAACCTCCTCCAGTGTGGCAACAATAGTTCTTTCACGCTTGTTAAAGTAGCCTGGGCAGCAGTATAGCACCTGTGTCAGAGTTTCAGTTTTGTAGCTGTGGAAGTGACTGATGGTGTCCTCTCTTTTGTATTTCCAGTTTTGATGCTATTCGCTTATATCAAACAAACCCAACTGCAGACTTTGGTATTTCATCTTTAGCTCCCAGGAGGTCGGGAAGTTTTAATGCTGCACCGCCGGGTTCATGGTATAGGCATGAGCAACAATAGTGCCAATTGTCTTCTATTTACTAGTCCAATGTCCTTGGCTTTTGATAGAATCTTGCCAATCTTCCATATGATTCTTTTAGGTGTAAATATGTCAAACTCTATGTCTCTGCCATGCACAGGTTTATCACTTGTACAGATAAAGCTAAGGCTACGTTCCACTGCGATGGTGAGTTCTGCAAATCCAGTTTGTTTTTCAAATGGAATTTTAGGGATCACGGTTCAGCAAAAGGTAGATGGAGCCAGCAGTATAAAAGAGCTGCCTTCTCAGCTAATACCTGGTCCTAGAGATTGAACTCTAGTTGTTTTGATGCTGGCTAGTTGACATTGGAGGCAGAACGGTTCCCTGTGGAGCTCATATAGTGCTATATTCAGCCAACTGTCTAGCTTTAGAGGGTAAAACTTGTCCCCATATGACACCGCTGGTAGAAACATTGGGAGTAGTGATGGACCAGAGGGGTTAGAAGCTAGGGCCACATGCACAAACGTTTGAATTGCGATTTCCTAATTGTGAATCACAACTAGGAAATCCGAATTCCAAATGTACCAAACTCCACTGAGTTTCTTTTGAGATTCCCAGTGGGTCAGAAATAAACCTCTCTCATTAATGTTAATGAGGTAGGAAAAGGACCCACTAGGAATCGCAAAAATCACAGGGATGGTGGCCTGCTGTTGTCAGCAGACCACCATGTCTCTGATTGCTTTTAAATAAAGCAATCTTTTTTTTTTTAAACGCATCCCATTTTCCTTAAAAAAAAACGGGGTGGGTTTAAAAAGCAAACAATTAAATGTTTCAGTTTCATTTTTTGAGATTAGGCAGTGGTCTGTGGGATCACTGTCTGCTCTTAAAAAATGTTTTTGCATACTTTGTGAATGGGAAACCACCAATTTGAAATTGGTGGTAACTGCGATTGTTTTGTGACCACATTCACGGTCCCAAAACAATCATACTTATCACTGCGAGTCGCTATTAGGAAGGGACGCCCTTGGCATTCCCCTTCCTAATAGTGAGTTTCAACCCCATTTTGCGATTCTATATAGATTACCGAATCGCAAATTTGGGTTTGTACATTGGGAAACGCTTTTTCTTCCTCACAAACTACGAATCCGGTTATTTGCAACCAAGAAAAAGCTACATACATCTGGCCTCTAATCTTTTAAAAGCATATAATATTGGTGGATTTTTAGACATCTTATTTTCGAGGTGAGCTTTAGGAGCACCAACATGATGAATATTCACGCCAAAATACAGGTTAAAACATACCTCTTTGAGTTTGACTCTAATTATCATCTGTTATCCTTGCAATATAACTGTAATTGGTTTAGTGAATGCTGAAGCACTGTGTCATCACCATATTGTATAATGTGAAGAAGCTTACAGTTTAGCTTTGGTGGACAAGCCTATTGTGTTTCGAATCCTTTTCCAATGTCAACTTGATACAAGTTAAATAGCAAAGGAGCAAGAATGTACCATTGCTTCATACCTTTATTTACAGAAACATTGTCAGAAATAGATACCTTATTCTTAGATTTAATTTAAATCCATTTGTCCATACATGATGATTAAATGGCTTTAAAGTAGCTGTTTTGGAATACCCATTTATTTGAGCTTTCTACATGGCAGGGGTCTACTGAGTGAGTCAAAGGCCTTACAAAAAACGATGAAGCATGCATGAAGATTTTGCTTCAATCTAATACCTCGTTGGATCTGTGTTGATAATGAGACAATATTGTCTGTTGCTGTTACCCGATGAGAACTATATTTGAAACTATGGAATTAAAATTTGATATTCTGCCCACGTTCTCAGGTTGAATATGAAGTTTCAGGTACATTCCAATAGTTGGCCTTCTGTTCGTGCCAGAAGTGCTTGACGTGACTGCCCATCAGGTTGAGACTGAAGTTGCCCATCAGAATTATTAGGCTTCTTGGAAGAGGGGCTGTAAAAAGTCCAATATGTTGGCTAATTCTTTAATGAAATACTTCTTAACTTTTGTTGAAGGATGAATATATACATTGGGAATAAAAATGTAAGAGAAGTGAAATATCACGATTTCAATGTGACAGCGATCCCTTGTGTCCAGGAGCAAGTAATGTTCGGCTAGTGCAACCCAGGTGAAGATGTGTTGCCGCAAGCATGGCTAATCTTCCAAGAAGGTCTTCCTTTTGTTGAGAGTCCACTGGCTGCAACAGTTAAGCATTGATATCCAGCCATATCAATCTTGGTAGTACTTTATGTTTCCTGGAGACAGATGACATCAAATTAGAAGACATTCACTGGTGTCTTGATGTTTTCCTAGTGCTTCACATCCTGCTACATTACAATAGCACAGTTTGATCTTAACGTTAATATTTTTCCCTTGTTACCTGTGGTGACTTCTGACTTGTTCTTTAGTTTTAAGTATACAAACATAGTTTGTTGTGAAAAACATTTTAATAGGATATTCTGACTGAGTATTCTTTTAATACTTAAGAAATATTTCTGTACTGTAATCCCTTTATTATCAGAATAGCAAGACAACACTGATACAGAATACCACATAATTTGCCTTTTCGTGATGCCTGAGTCATCCCTGCTCTATAATTTCAGTCACCCTGTGGTTATATTACACTATCACAATACCTTGTTGCGAGGATGTTCATTGTGATTCTTATAAGGCCAGTAGACACGGCCATTGCTATCTTGACTGCCCAGGCATAGCACTTCAAATCCACGTTATAGATCTTTTATCTAACTTTTGTATCTATACAAATTTCTCCACATAAATGTAAACCAAACCTTTGCATCCAAAGTATATTTCCTTCTCGCCTTGCAGAAGATTTACTTACTATGGTATTAACATTTAGATTGTATTCCAGCTTAGAATGAATTAGGTTTTGAAGTGTGCAGTACATAAACATAATTTGGCCCAAAATTGCCAAATAATTCCAATGGCCCTGTTTAAAAGTAAAATCAGCTTCGATTAAACGCCTGTCATCTGGTTACCCAATCTAAATTCAGCAGTGAAGCAATTCTGCAACCAAATAACACACCAGTTAAATAACGAGCACTGGTAAACCTTCTTTATAATAAGAATGTCAAGGTATTGACTTTGCCAGTGCTCCTTAGTAAACCATTGTTTACAAAATAAAATAAAAAAATCAGAATAATGGAGGAAAAGCAAACACGTTGTAAGGGATCTCAAAACTGTACATAATAGTATAAAATGTACAGTTTTTATAAATGAATGGCTTATTGATCAAGTACTATTCACTCAGAAAACTGTGAACGGGTGTTGACAGGAAAATGCTTGAGTGATTTACTTTCCAGCTTCAGAACTGAAAAATGCTTCATCCATTTGGCTTACTACAGTAGCGGGAGGAGCGGATTTATGGGACTGCAGAAGAGACATTTGCTTTTACTGTCACCCTAAGAACACCTTCTACCTGAAATGCTGGCTGAGTGAGTGAAGAATCCAGCCACTCCCCTAGCGCCAAACAAGCTTTCGTTTGCCAAGATATGCATTTCTGCAATATTCCGAATGCAGACAATAAAACAAAAAAAACTTATAGTGTGCTCTTTTAGTCATAACATTGGAAAATATTCCTATTGTGCATTTACAGACAAACTGGAAGAGGTGGAGAGCAAACACAAAGCAAGAAAAAAGCACACTCATGAAGTATTGAATGGAAAAGTAAAACCTAGTTCCCTACATGTGAGTAGTGGAAAGATACTAGTCAGCTAATCTTAAGGATAGCAAAGAGGAAATGCACATGGGAGGGGCAATCACAAAAGGAGAAAGGTTAGTGGTGGAATAAGAAGCAAGCAAAGGAGAGTGACCAAAATGTTAACCATTAGTAAATAATTGGTGGGTTTTAATACGATATTAATTTTTGGCATGATCCACAAAAAGCTATTATATTTATCAGTTTTCACTTTAAATTACAATTTTCTAATTCTGATTATTTTTGATTCTTACGAATATCTATCCACATTTATAAAGCTAAAAATTGGGACTCTGCTCCCTAGTTGGCATATAAAAAACGGATTCATAATGCATACAGCGCTGACAGCATGGAACATTTAGTGTTAAAATGCATCCCAACGTTAGTTTTTAAACCCCGTGCAAAATCCCAACAGGCACTCTATAAGCGATCGACAGTGAGGGACTGTAAAATTACATTCATACATTAACGGCTCAGAAACAAATTAGTTTGATTAATGCAATGTCGTCAATTGCCCACTCAGCCTGTTGGCCGGAATGCTATTATTAAGTGAGACAAATTGAAATTGATGTAATTGATACATTAAATAATAAATTGCTCCCATTTATAGCATTAATAGTTATTAGCATAGGACCAAAAGAAGAAATGTGCATCTTTGGTGCTAGTACTTCACGCGCACGTATAATGCATTAACTTGATTTAAACCAGTTTTGCAAGAAAAGCAAAATCGGACATTAGTCTGAGCTAGCACAAGCCTCACAGCTGTATGAAACCTGATTCAGGTTTCCCAGCAACACTGTAACCCCGCTGTTCCCGCAGGCAGGCTGATGCAGTAAGACCAGCACAGTCCCCTTACCATCACCCCACGACCCAATGTCAACAAGGAAGGATATTCTAAGGGTTGTTAGCTGCGTTACCATGACGACGAGGCACTCGGGGTGCACCGAAGGGAGTCCCCAGTCACCTCCCCAGCAGCTCAGTTTCATGGCAGTCGCCATGTTGTTATCGTTGGACATTAACCCGGAAGTAGTTTCTGCGCTTGGTTCCATTTACCCTCCACTTCCTTCTCTTCTCAAATCGCTTTTCTGTTGTTGGTAAGAGGGAGGTGGAGGTAAAGGATGGTAGCGGAGGCGCAGCAAGGTGGAGGATGACTGATGGAACTATAAAAGCGCAGATATGCACAGAACAGTCAGCGGTAGTAATAGAAAACTTGTTTTAGGAGCAGACAACGGAACGTGGAAGTGAAAAGCGAGAATGCGGAGTAGGGGCAGAGTTAAAATAAAACGGTGACGGGCAGTAGTTCGAATAAGACAACAAATACTTGTTCAGAGGGCTGTTGTACTTGTGTGACAGTACCAGCGCTTCCTAGTAGAGCAGACCCTTACAGAGGATGGGAAACTCACCATTTAGCAGGATTGTCTCTAGGGCTTTAAGTGGCCGAGTGTACAAATACTTTAGTATTTGTTGCGATACACAGTTTGATAGGAGATGTATATTGTAGATCTGAGGTGTCCATGACTTGGCAGTCGAGATAGCTAGAGGTGGATAAGCCGGTGGAAGCTCGAACCAGATGACTGGATCTGCTCGAGCCCTCCTGGAACCTCGAACCCAAAACGAGCAGATCTTTCATGAAGCTTGTGCCTTCATCTGTCGCTCTGCCCCTATGCCACGCTTTCTCGCTCTGCCTTCATGTCTTAGCATTAACACGTTAGGTTAAAAAAAAGGAGAAACAAATAAATACCCATTTAGTAGTGATTTGTAGGAAAATGAAACCAGAAAAAAGTGAAATAAATACTGCTTTTATGCTGAGCCTAGTTGTGTGAGCTAGAGCTTAGGCAGTTATTTTAATTCCTCCATCCTCTTGATAACGCGTCCCTTTATGATAATTTATTACACATCAGGATTCGTTTTAGGCCAATGAATCTTTTGACCCAGTTGAGAGGCACCTTAGGAGAGATAGCTAATCAATATATCAATCAAAATGTCAATAATGTCATCAATATTTATCACAACAATACACTTCACGTTAGTCAAAGTCATTAATCAATACAAGATTCTATCATGACCTTGCAGCCATGAATAACCACACCAGTTTAGTAGAATTTTATACATTTTCTTCCCTATTAATTACAATCTAGAAGCAGATGCGTTAATCTCAACACCAAGAAACATAATAGCATAGTCACGATATGGCAACTTTGGTAAGATTTAATTAAAGCGAGAATCACAAACATCAGAATATAACACGGTGTGAACATAGATCAATTTAGCAGAGTGTCAATAACGCGTCAGTTCAACAAAGCATAGTTTCGGTCGTTTGTCTATTTGCGTCAGTTTGGTGCACACCTGCCCTAACCACTGATTAGCATGTTGTGCTTCATGCTAAACAATTTAGAACACTAATTTGGAAAACATCTAACTAGGGTCTCTGTCAAAAGTAAGCAGTTGGTACCTAGAAAGGAAAAGCAAACAGACAAATCACAATTGCATTGTCATAATTACCCTCCAAAGTTTAGGCCAGACAGGTTCAGTCTTCGTCTTCAGGACATCAGTCAATTCACCATCAGTCAGAACTCAGCTCTGGGGCAAAAGGGCACTTCCCTCATAAGGAGGTAAAGTGTAAAAATGGACAATCTAAGGGCGAGGATGGTTTTAAGTAAACCAACAAGTCACCAAACAGAGTGACAAAGTCTCTGGATAAAATCAATAGCATTCCCTAACCCACCTAGATGACTCCCCGTGACATGGGTTTTTATCCCTTTTTCGTTATACATTCCCCCAAAATTTTATTGGACATTTTCTACACCCCACTATCTTTAACCTATCAGAAAATACATTAGGTAACCTAACTCTTCACCCCATATTATTTTACAAGTCTTTGATTGGTCTCCATAATGGACATCTTCAGAGGTGGCACGTCCGGTATGATTTCATGTTTCTGTAATTCTTTGCACATCTTTTGGTCAGCAGTTCCATTGTCTTCACCGGTTTGAATGACCTTGTACATTACATTAATCTACACTGTTTCAGTTTGTTTTAAAAAAAAATTCTGCAAACAAGAAAAGGCTGTGAGAACGGATCTAACATGGTTACATTCGTCTTGAAGGAAAAGAACATGCAGGGTCGTGTCCTTTTATGAGTCAGCACACTGCAAAATAGGAAAACACATTTAATATGAGAGCCAAGCGACTAACCTTCGGCTCATGCTAACCTAAGGCCTATGAGGATTTCAGCACAGATTCAATAACGCAATCATTAGTATAAACTTATTTGAACATAATATAAACATTTTAGTCATCATTATTAGTCTACGTATACATTGGCGGACGCTCCCCGAGGTCACATTTCAAGTGCACGTTCAAGCACAAATTATTATTATTGTTTCTATGCAGCATTATCACACATTAATTCATAAACAATTCATGTTAATATAGATTATATAAGTTACGCTCTCTCACTCTTTTTTTCTTCATTACCAACGTTAAAGCACCTTCGTATACCTGAGTTCAGAAAGGGAGCTGTGCAAAACGTATTGTGTTTAATTTAATAGACTATAATGTTGCTCTGTAAGAATCTGGCTCGCATACAGGATGCACATGATAACTGACTTGCCTTTTAGTTCACTAATGACATTGTTAGTGGCAGGCAAGGTTCTATGTTCATGTACAGAAATACTACTTTTAATAAGTACTTCTCTGTGCAGTGATATATTGTAACCACGTCATGTTGAAGCTTCCACATATGAAAGACATACTTTTTAGAATTCTGAAGAGATTCTATCATGTTTTAGATGTGGTTTATTGCATAATTTACAGGGAAACGTTTTCAGGTCCCAGTTAGGCCTGTGTGACACTTTAGTTATACTGGTGTAATTGGCATACTTTATGCCATTCTATGTTATAATTTTTGTTTGACATTACATCACATTATCATACTTTTAGTATGTTAACCATGATTAAAATCAACTAACTCCAGAAGTTATTTACAGTTTTGAATAGTACAACTCACGCTTCAACCAGGCTTGAAGTGGATTGGGCTACAGTACACACTCGGGCTACACGATCAACTGTGGGAAATCTCTCCTATATCCTCTGTGTGCATGAACGACACAATGCACTCTCCTGCAGGGCCACAGGGTAGACACAGTGGGCTTCAAATACCTGGGCCTGTATATGACCAGTCAACCAGAATGGTTTTGCACGGCAAACCTCTATTCAGTGTTGGATTGCCTTAGAGCTAATGCCCAACATTGGCAATCGCGGCCTCTGTCACTCCTTGGCAGGGCCGCAATGTACTACATGATCGCTTTACCAAAAATGATATACCTGCTGAAAAACACGCCATATCGAGTGCCACCGGTGTTCTTCCAAAATGTATGCCAGGTGATCTGACAACGCTTATGGGATGAGTTGGGCCCTCACATGATTGTGTCGAGTAAGCTCACAAGAGGATGGTTCGATGGAGGTATTGCCCTTCCTGAACTAGAAAAGTGTTATTGGGCGTCACAACTAATATGGGTCAACGACTGGGCTTTGCTCCTCACAATGAGCCTTTGATCAGGACAGACCGTAGAACCCTTGGCCCCATTGGCTATCCAGGAGCGCTTTACTTCCAGCAGGTTGCATGTATCTCCCACCCCCCCCACAAGGGTGATGGCCTGGACATGGTGGAGGGTTACTAGATTCCTGGGACAGCGGGGTCGGCTCACTGAGAGACCCCTCTATGTGATAGCTACTCACTGTTGGATGTGGGTTCCCTTAGAGAGTTCAAGGGATGGAATTTGACAGGCATTTCTTCAATTGGGGATGTATGACGAGATTATGACATGATCACCTGGGAGATACTGCAAACAGAATACGACATGGCCCCCATAGAGGTGTTTAGGTATGATCCTTTGCAGCATGCATTGTGGACACATGTTAAGAAGGGTCAGCCGCTTGACGATCCTCACCCTAGAGGACAGATTGCTGATGGAACCTCTTTTCCTTAAGGCAATCTCTCTAACCTACAGGAAGCTATTGTACAACGCCCATGACTCCTTTGTGAGGCTCAAAGAAACCTGGGAAGCCGACGTTGAGGAGACGGACAAAGAGTACTGGGGAAAAAGCACTATGATCGTCCAGGATGATGGCTATTAGAGCCTGATTTAGTACTGCACAGATCCCACTACATGTGACAACGCTTGGGTGGATGGGTGGGATAAGTATGGATGAGGGCGCCAGAGTTTGCCGAATGCAGGGAGGGCGACTACAAACATTCTGGAACTGCCCAAAGCTCGAGGACTTATGGGGGGAGTTCGTAGGGGCCTTCATGAGGGGGCCAGCCTCATGTCCAAGGTCTCACATAAAACGATTCTTCCAAATATTTGGGGTGAGGATTGGCCAAGAAAATACGCTAGATTACTATACACCCTGGACTTTGCAGTGACAAAGTGGAACATCACGCCAATGGGGTGCAGCTGAGTCACAGAGTGTATAAGATTGGAGGTCAGACCGGATATGGACTGGTTCAGGGATGCAGAACACCAGGTCTACAACAGCAGGGGCCGCCCATGTAAATGGGTAAACATATGGAACTAAATAATGGGCATATTTGGGTCTGTTAGACAACCCGCCAGATCGGGAGTAGGTCAAGCTGGTGATGATGACTGTGCTCACAAATTACTTTTTATGAGGGAGGGCTTTCTGTGGAGGATGGAGGGTATATATGGGGAACGTCAGTACTGATTGCTTTATTATTCTGCAAGATATGCAGTGTTGCCACAATGTTTTGTTTGCTTTACACTGTCAAAAGCAAAATAAACCAAAAGTTGATTGAACATTGGGGAGGGAGGTGAAAATGTAAGCGTTTATTTTTTGGCTTGCACCAACCTTCATGTTGGGAGGATACCACCATAAGTGGTAGGCACTTCTGAAACTCTTGTGTGTTCTGGTGACAGAAAACTATTTTGTGATTAAAAGAGAAGTATTTTCAGATATTATAGTGGCAGTGCTGCCGTTGTCAGCTTATGTTTGTTCAGAATCCCAACTTCGACATGGGATCATTGCTAAGACATTAGTTACATTGCGGCTCAAGTTAAAACAGCAATTATTCATAGGTGATAGTTGAGTCAGTACATGTTTGTTTGTGGCATTGACATCTCATCATTAACACTCGATATCTCCGATTGTGCAGTTCTATTGAGCTTGAGATAGAAATTCTTGAAGGGTATGTTTTTGCAACCTAGGCCTCAGACAGGGCAGACAGCTTGAAAGACATGTTTAAGCAGTTTTCCTATTGAAGATTGAGCAAAGGTAGTAACAGGTATGGATTTGTCTCTGTTCAAACAAGTGTTTTCAAGGGTCTCTCTGTAACTTTTAGTCCTGCTGAATAAATACTAAAGACTGATTATCGCCATGTCCTCTTCATCGCAGTCCTATCTTTTTTAGTATTCCTTTATGCAAGACATGCATTCTTGTAAGCACACATCGCTCCTGGAGGTCCGCTTAACACCTACATATGACGGCATAGGTCTTAAAAGGTTCTTCTCCATCCCACTAAAGTACACAAAATGTTTTTAATGTTCAGCCCCCTGTGTTGGAGACAATTTTGTCAGAGAGGTTCTTTCATCCACACTTGGTGGGAATGCACACACGATCTGTCAACAAGGAGTTAGCAATGCCTTACAAAACATATTAGGGGAGGAGCCAAGATGGCGGCCGGGACGGGAGCTTAGATTCGGCGCTCCGGCCCTTGCCTTTTGCAAAAGTATCCTGTGGGTGCCCCCCGGGCCACTGAGGGAGGTGCGGACGATGCGAGGATCGGATCGGGCGCCCGGCGACCCCCGGGTTCCCTGACCGTCCGCCCTCGCTGCCCCGCGCTCGAGAGGAGGGGCGGGCCGCAGCAGATAGACGGCCGCGATCACGCGGCGTGCCCTGAGGTGGAGCGGCAGAGCCAGGAGGCCGCTCGCCGTGTGGCGACTGACCCCCCGGCACAATATTGACTGGAGCGGGGGGAGAGGACGTGGGGGTGCCCCCCCTTCCCCGCTGCATGCGGGGAAAATAGCAGGCGTTGACCCGCGCGTGGGCCGCCCCTCCCACACAGAGGAAACTGAGTCGGCTGTGGCGAGGGCGGCGATCTTTTGGCTGTCTGGGACCAGGCGGGTGCATCAGCAGGAACAACAGGAGGTGAGGAACCCGAGGGGAGGCTGCAGGGAGACACTCCGGATCGTGGACCCGCCCCCGGCTTGGGTGGAGGTGGGGGCGCCTGCAAGGGGTGAGGCACGCCCCGTGAGGCGCGGGTGGTGCTGGACTGGAGGGGGGTTCTTCTGCCCCCCCCGTTGGCACCGATTGCTTTGAACTGATAGGGGGGACCAAGCAGGGTCCACGATCCAGGGGGACTGGACGGGGCCCCCCCCCTTCCCGTGAGTACTGCGATCGACAGGAGATTGCGTGTTATTTGGAGCGGTGACCGCCTGATGCCCCTCCTCCCCCCCGCTCGGCGTGCGCAGAGGACTGGGCTGGCAGCGTGGTAAGGGGAGGGTCGACCGGCTGTACACAGGGGCCACACCGGAGTCCTGCACCAAACAGCAGCTGCACGTTTACACGGCCCGCTCACAGCGAGCCGCTCGCCTGACGCACATCATGGCTGCAAGAAACAAATCCACGAAAAACCAGGACCGTCATACACAGGGGCAGTCAACAAGTGACCAGCAGTTAGCTCCAACCCTACAAGCATTGGAAACCACTCTGCAAACCCACTCAACCCAGTTCGAAAAAGTACTGCAAGCAATTATGGACACCAAAACCTCCCTGGAGAACAAGATTGATTCAGTATCGCAAGATCTAAATTTGCTACGAGTGGATCACCGTAACTTAGCGGAAAGGGTAAAATCAGCTGAGGCGGAGATAAAGGAAATGAATCCTTCGGTCTTGGCTAACCAAAAACAAATACAGCGGCTGGATGCAGAGGTAAAAATACTCTGATGCCGCGCCGAAGAGGCGGAAGGCAGATCACGGAGAAACAACGTACGCTTTATAGGATTCCCCGAAAAATCAGCAGAACAGAGCACAGAAATAATCCTGGAGCAATGGTTGAGCAAGGAAGTGCTGAATGGGTCTCCGTTGAAATTCTTTTCGGTGGAAAGAGTACACAGGATACCGGGGAGGCCCCCGGCCCCGGGCCAGCCACCGAGACCTCTGATAGCGAGATTCTTAAATTATAGGGATCGCGATTTAATTCTGCAGCTATTCCGCAGCAAAGGCCCATTTAGACACGAAGATTTAGAAATCAATGCGTACCCAGACTTCACACAGGAAGTACAAAAACAGCGCAATTCATTTGTAAGGGTCAAACAAAGCCTCCGTGAACACAACATCAAATATGCACTGCTATTCCCTGCAAAGCTAAGAGTCACATCGGATGAACGCGTTCATGTATTTACATCCCCTGAGGACGCCTGGACGTGGTTGCATGCCAAGGGCCTGGCACGATCTCAATCCGGAACGGAAGACAGAGAGGAATGGCTGACTGCCCCAATGGGGAAGCGTTCCAAGAGAAGGCCAAAAGGCCAGCCCACAGAGGAGCAGGCGGCGGAGGAAAGGGCAAAAGTATAGAGGACCACTCCGTTGCACACGCAGAATACTTTTGCGGCTCTGAGGGAGATCCCAGCGGACAGCCCGGACTCTGACTCGATCAGCTCGGCATGTGGGCTCACGGATTTGCCTGCGGTGCCGAAACTCACTCCTCGAGCGGCGGACGAACTGTAAACGCGGACAGCCTCCCGCTCTCCTTCCCCCTCCCCCTTTGTTTTTTTTTCTCCTCTCTTGCTTCGACCTCCCTCCCCCCCTCCCTTTCCCTCCCTTCTTCCCCCTCCCTCCCCACTCGGTTGAGGAGCCCGTGACGGAGCCATGCCTGTCCAAGTGCTGGTGAATGCTGCGGCGGGCCTCAATCGGCCTTGACTGTATAATGGACGGTACTGTTTGGGTCTGGCGGCTGGGTGGGTGGGGTGGAGGGGGTCGGGGGGGTTTCCCGGGGGTGCCCAGCAGTATAGGCAGCCAATGGCTGCGGAAGGGTGTGGGCCATGTATACAGGCCACATCTGGTCGCTAATATGGCTGCCCCATGTGTGTTTGAATGGACACCAAGTTTGCTGTTTGTTAATGGGATTAGTAGTTCGTTGTTAGTTAACAGGTTTGCATTGAGTGTAAGTAGTGGGTGTGTAGGGGGATCAACAGTTAAGTTGAACTCAATAGGTCAACACGGGAAATATTGCTAGCGCTGACACACAGGAGGACACAATTGATTGAGCAGGAGGGGACCCGCGTAGATGCAGCTGGTCTGAGGGGAAGGGAGGCAATTACACATAATGTGAAATGGCGCTAAGTGCAAATTTCACTGCACACCAATATGATATAATCACGTGGAACGTAAGAGGGTTGGGGGCTCCAAGCAAAAGAAATAGGGTATATGATCGCCTTAAACGACAGGGCACACACATAGCTATCCTGCAGGAGACACATTGTTTGGAAGCTGACCTGTGCGAGCTGTGCGGAAGATGGGGTGGTCAGCTGGTGGGCACTACGTTTTCGGCATATGCCAGGGGAGTGCTGATTTGGATAGCAGGGGGGGTTCCCTTTGTTATAACTCAAAAGATGATTGATAAAGGTGGCAGATATGTGGCACTGGAGGGGGACCTGGACGGTAGACATTTGTCAATAGTCGGAGTTTACGCCCCTAACAGTGCTACAGCCGAATTCCTGAGTACACCTACCCCAGCTTTATTGGTGAACCCCGAATCCCCAGCTATATGGGGAGGCGATTTTAACAGCATCCCAAACACAGAACTAGATAGGTCCAATAATGCCCCAAAAGCAAACCCAAACAGAACAGCCAGAAGCCCCCTGCTCGGATGGGCGGCGGATATGAGTATATTTGATTTATGGCGCACGAAATACCCTCAACGGAGAGAATATTCATTCTACTCAATACCCCATATGGTACGCACAAGAATAGATACTATGTGGGGGACCCGGGATATCTGCGCCCTGACAAACAAGGCAGAATACTTGGCTAAAACATTTTCCGATCATTCTCCACTAAGAACAACGCTGAATTGGGGCAGGAGACGCTCGCAGATCCCCACTTGGCGGATGCAGGGGGAGGCCCTACAGGACCAAGCGTTTAGAGAGAGATTAAACGCAGCGGTGAAACAGTACTGGGAAATAAACAAGGATTCAACCAACTCCAGAGCATTGGAATGGGAGGCACACAAGGTAGTAGTAAGAGGGTATTGCATTTCAACCAGCTGGGGAGTCAGGCGCACGTTGCACACAGAAATAAATAAATTAGAGAAGGAAGTGGGAGACTTGGAAAAAGCGGTGGCAAACAAAGCGGCTCCTTACTCAACATTGAAAGAGGCACGAACAAAATATAATGAAGCAGACGATCGCTCCGAAAACATGACCATAAATATCGCTTAATACGATTACACGCAGAGGGAGACAGGTCTTGTAGGATGCTGGCGTGGCTTCTCCGCGAGAACCGGCAACATACCCCGATTGGGTCCATAAAAGGGCACGCAGGCAAAATGTTCACTACACAGGATGAAATTAATGGGGTCTTCAGGGAGTACTACACTAAGTTATACACCAAACGTACAACATGCACCCTTCCGCAACTGAGGTCCTTTCTGGAGGATTCTCCAATGTCACAAATGTTGTTAGCAGATAAGCAGCAATTAGATGCCCCACTCACAATGGAGGAAATCGATAGAGCAGTGCTGCAGATGCCCAGGAATAAAGCCCCAGGCACATACGGACTCCCAATAGAATACTACTCCACATGCTCGACACACCTGATGAAAGTGTTTGAGGAGGCATGGGTCAATAAAATCCTACCTTCTACACTGAGAGAGGCGATGGTGGTGGTTCTCCACAAGGAAGGGCGAGACCCCACCGATGTTAAATCCTATAGACCTTTATCACTCCTGAACTTAGACTGTAAAGTTTTGGGCAAGATCCTCGCTAACAGGCTTGCCCCTCTAATGCACACTGTGATACATGAAGACCAAAACGGTTTCATCCCAAAACGCAATACCTTCTTAAATATCCGCAGGCTCCTAGGAGTACTGGGGGACACCCCACCGGGGGCTTATGATGAGATGGTATTTTCACTAGACATCGAGAAGGCATTCGACACTCTGGAGTGGGACTTCCTGTTTGCTACAATGCAGTGCATGGGGATAGGGCCTAATTTTATACAGTGGGTGCAGACACTGTACACCAAACCACACGCCAGGGTAAAGACGGGCGGGGTCATATCAGACAGTTTCCCAATCACAAGGGGCACAAGACAGGGTTGTCCATTGTCCCCCCTGTTGTTTGCCATAGCAATGGAGCCGCTGGCCACTCGTATACGTGCTGCGCAGAGGAGATGGGGGGTGGTCAGGAGCGGTCAGTATCACAGCATATCGCTGTACGCAGATGATGCGCTAATATATGTGCGAAAAGGGCCTGAGACAATTCCTTTAGTAATGTCACTGCTAACTTATCGGGGTTGGTAGTGAACTGGGACAAATCATGTATATTTCCGTTAACCAGATGGTCCCTGGCAAGACAAGAGAACGCCATGGCTGGCCGTCTGAAATGGTGCTTCGTCACATTCAAATATCTGGGGGTACATATATACCACAAAAAAGTGGACCTCAGAGACGGGAATCTAGGGAAGGCGCTGACCTCCATGAAGGGGTCACTAGGATTCTGGACCAAACTCCCACTGTCGCCCATGGGCAGGGTGGCGGTGGCAAACATGTTGCTGCTGCCTAGGTTATTATACTACTTTGCGGCGTTGCCTATCTGGGTCCCCAGGAGGTTTTTCAAAGGTCTGAACACAGTATTACTGCAGCTAATATGGGGAGGCGGCAGGACAAGGGTTGCACTCGCCACCCTGCAGTGCCCGCTTGTTGCGGGCGGTCTGGGAGCCCCCAACTTCGAACTGTATTAGGCAGCTGCACAACTACAGTGGATACTGAACTGGTTGCACAGGCCAACACAGGCGGAGTCCAAATGGCTTCTAGCGCGGTTGGACGGGGTACCGCTGATTACATGGTTAATGAATCAGACACCAAAGGGGACCCTGGGTAACCCGCTCATGGAGGTAGCGCAACTATGCTGGCAAAGGTACATACAAAAGGGCCATAAAACACTCCTATACTCGCCACTCCTAGCACTAGAATTGATCCCAGGCTGCGTTAATGTGGTGGGCTCACACACACTTAAGACCTAGACCGAGGCCGGGATAACGTCGGTCGGGGACTGCTTCGAGGATGGGAAGCTGATGACATTTGTAGCCATCCAAGCCTTAACAGCAGTGTACCCTGGACAATTTCTGTCCTAATATGCAATAGCCCACCTGATCCAAAAGGCGTGGGCCATGGGGAACGCTGAACCTGAGAGCTCTCCTACTCTACACCACATGTTGCATTTTGATAACCAAACAAAAATAGTGACAAATCTGTAAAAAATTCTGAACAAATCCTCCGAGCTCAACCTAGAGAGACCAAGGGACAGGTGGAATGCAGTCCTCACCGACCCGATCTCGCAAGAGGAGTGGCCGAAAGCCCTCTATCACATAAGGGGGGTGTCCAGAAATTCCAGGTTTCGCTACACACAATTCAACTACACGCATCAAACATACCTATCCCCAGCCAGGATACGCCGCATGTTCCCTGGATCGACGCCGACCTGCCAGCGGTGTGGCGCCTCAGGAGCGCATTTTTACCACATGGTATGGGAATGCGCCCACATAAACAGGGAATGGAGTAGCTTGACAGAGGAGGTAGCGGAAATAACAGGCCTGACACTCGCAACAGACCCCAAATCTTGCCTGTTAGGGCTGAGAGCCAGAGAAAAGAAACACCAACACTTACATAAGTTTGCAGATCTAGCATTCGTGTTATACAAAAGACTGATCGCAATGAACTGGAAGGCACCCAGGGCCCCCGATCTGAAAGCCTGGCGCTCCCACACACTGTGCTGGAACAGGACGGAAGCCCTGGTGCTGAGCAAACTGGC
Source organism: Pleurodeles waltl (assembly GCF_031143425.1). Taxonomy (NCBI): domain Eukaryota; kingdom Metazoa; phylum Chordata; class Amphibia; order Caudata; family Salamandridae; genus Pleurodeles; species Pleurodeles waltl. The sequence goes on along the minus strand of NC_090436.1, from coordinate 383,375,131 downwards.
ACGCATGGGACAACATCACACGGGAGAGGAAATCTGGGAAACACTGATCACCCGACTAGTTGCCAAAAGCGATGAAAGGCCGCCATGACACAGATAGAGATGACGGGAGAGCATAGAATTGGCAGACACCCTTATAGTGCCAGATCAAGCACCCATACCTGGAGCACACCATAAGGAAGAGCCGGAACCCACCCCCCTCTCGGTAGTGACCAGCACAAGTAATAGTAGGGGCCAGGGGAGGAACACACACGCACACCAACAACATGCAAATAATGCGCACCACTGAGCGACACACATACCCCCCCCCCAAAATAAACGCGGTCCTCCTCCTCTCAGTACAATTAACAAGCAATATCGGAGGGCAATGCTGCCCAATTACCCTGAGTTAGATCCACCGGTGCTAAAAAACACGCTTATCCAAGAGACGTGGCAATTAACAGGATAGACTGTAGTAAAATGTCCCAAGTTTTGTTATGAGTAAGGTGGTGGGAGTTCAGTGTGTTTTATGTTGTTGTATGAGAACTGTCTGTTCCACTATTGTTAATCCTGTTGTGACTGCCTCTCCTCTGAAGACGGAGGAGAGGTGGTAATATACTGTAATTGTGAAACACTATTTGTGTAAACATTTAAACCTAATAAACATATTTAAAAAAAAAAAAAAAAGTTTGTAAATCGGTGCAGATGAAATGAATGAATTCACTCCACCAATGTTTGCTCGCTAAAAAATGTTTGCACGTGTGTTTGAGTATATGTATATATATATATATATATATATATATATATATATGTATATACATATACAAAAACACAAAAACCTACTAGTGGTTGCCAGTAGGTGGTAATAATTAAGACCATGTTTCCATAGGAAAAGTGTTTCTTGACTTGCCTATATCTTTGGCACAGTTTGATCTTCACAAACTTTTCCCCAAAAAGTGTGCCGTTAATTCTTGTTGCGCATCGAAAGTGTTGGGGTGATCCATCAAGTGTGGCCTAGAAAATGGGGGGAGGTAAAAATAAAAAGTGTGTTTTCCATGTTAATTTCCATCGGGGTTTTGAACACAACTACTACCCGAACCGCTGAACGGAATTGCACCAAATTTTGCAGAAAGGTAGATTTTGTTCTGCAGATTATGCTTTTTGTTATGTGGTGTAAATCCGTTGAATAGTTGTTGAGAACTTTAAGGGAATCTAAATTTGTATATCTGGGGCCACTGATCCTTGGCGTCTATTTTGCAAAGAATAACAAGCTCATGCAGGGAAATGCAGAGCTTTGATTGGCTGCCAACACTTCAACTGGGAAGTGTTTGCAGCCATCCTGGAACTCTGCTTCAGCCGAGTCCCACCAAAAAAACAAGCATTGGCAAAGCCAATAGGTTTTGCCTATGCAAGAGCTATGGGCTTTGCCAATGTCTTGGAGCCATGTTATACAGCAGAATGAAGGGAAGTAGAGTGTAGTGAAGTAACATGGTGTAGCTTGGAGTAGAGTGGGCTGGAGTGGAGCAGAGTGGTGTAGAGTGTGGTGGCCTAGAATGGAGTGGAGTATAGTGGCTTGGAGTAGCATACAGTGGAGTGTCCTAGAGTGGATTAGCTTAGTGTCGGATACAGTGGAGTGGATTGGCACAGAGTTGAGTGGCAGAGTACAGTAGGGTAGTGTAGGGTGAGTTGAGTGGGGTGGCATAAAGTGGCCTAGATTGTAGTGGAGCAGAATGGAGTGGCATGGCATAGAGTAGTGGTTTTCAAACTTTTTATTCTTGCCCCCCCAGTTGAAAAATAAAAATCATCTCCCCCCCTCAGAATTTTTCACAACTATTTTATTAAGATGGCAATGTTTAAATATGTCTAGACTTATTTAAACATTAGAGTTAAGTATTGTTAAAATTTTAAAATTGCAATAACATGTTTCAGCTTAAAACAGAGCACTGTTATTTGTATAATTCTTCTTTCAGCCAGAGTGTGGCGCCCCCTGGAATCACTTAAGGCCCGCCCCCCAGTTTGAAGTAGAGTGATGTGGAATGGATTGTAGTGGGTTGAGGTGAAAAAAAAGCTTTACAATAGACAGTTGCTGCATGACATAAAACGCACCGCACTACTGCCAATTCCATGGAGCACACTTTAACCCAACCCTGCAGTATACAAGTCAATCTCATTTTTAAACTGTATAATTTTTAAAGTGCCACTGTAATGGAGCTGCAAGTAAAGTAGACCTGCAACTACTGCGGTTGTCTCGTTGATGACATTTGCAAGTTTGTCAGCCTTTGAGGCTATTGCTCTTGAAGGAAACCGTGAACAGTACATGAAACCACACACTTACGCAGGAAAAACAAGCCGTATGGCAGAATATGCACAACAGCAGCAGTAAAAAGACAACCGCTTCAGTGTGGCTATTTTCTCAGATGCAACACAGTGCATAGATGTGGGGCACAGACCAAAACCTCTGCTCTTAGCCCTTGCAGCTAAATGTGGACATATTTACATAGGAACACAACCAAACCTGATTTGAATATGGCTGGTCTCTGTCTGAAAAATGTATGTGAGATCTATTGTTGGCTTTATCAATTTGGAGACATCAAAGAAGTGAGCTGGGATGCCTAAGCCCTCCAGGCCTGCTGCCCTCCCGTGTTCCCTGAGGCTTACTCCAGTCTGCTACACTGCCCACCAGCTGGCCAGACCTCTCCAGAGTCCAATCACTGCCCACGGGGGAGTTGGTGTCCAGGAGTTTTGAAGGAGTGACGAGGGAGCAGTTTTAGCGTGTACTTGGCACCGGTGGGCCCCCCTCCCTAGCAGAGACGGCAAATTGAAGGAGACAGGTACCGTAAGCAGTTCTTGGGCCCAAGGCCAGTCTTCACGGCACGATGATGGAGATGAGGAGGAAGCGTTGACCAGCAACGAGCTACGTGGGAGACAACCAATGGTAAGTAGAACGATGTGTAGACCACATGGGAGCCAGCCAATGGTAAATAATGTGATGTAGGAGCCACATGGGAACCAGCCAGTGGTAAGTCGAGGTAAGTAATGGGTGGTCTCAACCCCCTTTCAGATTTTGTTTTGTAAACATAGAAGATTTTGCAAGCTCTGTACTGTCGAAACCTAAAGGAAATGGAGCAGGGTAGGAATTCCCTGCCCCCCAAACTTGGTCGGCAGAGCAAAAAAGCATTACAAAAAATGCTGAGTATCTGTGGCAAAAAAATTAAAATAGTTTTAATTGTAGCCCCCGGGTGGGCCAGGTCTCGGGGGCATGCAGGGTTTAATAAAAAAAATTAAAAATAGAGGGGGTGCACGGGGCCCCCTTCCAAGGGCTTACAATTGCCCTGGGGACCTCCACCTCCCTAGGGCTACAAATTTAAAATGATATGGGGGAAGAGTGGGTGCGCGGACCCCCCAAGCCACAGGGACCACTACCTCTCTGGGACTACAAATAAAATGGTTAGATGGGGCTGTGCAGACCAGTGATCCCCAAGCCTCGGGAACCATTACCTGGGGCTGTAAATAAATTGGGGGGGAGCACATACCCCCCGGGGCCCTGGTGATAGAGTGTAAATAATGTCACTGCTCACAAATAGGAAAGAATGCAGGATTGGAAAAGAATTGTTTATTTAACTGCAGCGCTGCAGAGAGCTGGGTACAATTCAGAACAGAAGCTCTGCTGAATGAAACATGCACACAATGTATATATGTTCCAGACACCACACCATTGAAACACATGAGTCAGGAAACACAAAAATATCACAGTGGGTGTTCATATCCTTTATAGGATGTGGCTATACATGTTCCTGACAGATATACCAATTTTGGACTTCTTAATTTTAGACTTCTTGTCTTTCCCTCATTAGTTTCAACACACAAATTTAGAAGAGGCCTAGCCAGAGACTTTCCAGGGTACAAAATACACAACTCAGAAGCATTTCCTGCAGGCCTCAACTTTCTTCTCTTACAAAAGGACAAGCCTTTGAACCTTGAGTTATTACAAGACAGGAAAGAATACCTCTATTCGACTGTTCCTGAGTGTTAGGAACAGTTGTCAGTTAACAGTATGTGAACAGATAAGCATTTTAAAAAAATAGTCTAGTGAACAGGAATAAGTAAAACCGCTGGCACAGACTAATTAGGAACTGCATGAAACATAGAAATTACATGTTCTCACTGGGGACCACCACCTCCCTGGGGCTAAGTTAAATATGGAGCAGGGGGTGCCCTCGGACCCCCGCAGTCCAGGGACCACCATCTATTCGGGGCTTGCTCTTTTAAAAAAAAAAAAAAAAGAAGAGGGGCCCCGGGGGCACCACCTCCCCGGGGCAGCCTGTGAAAATAGGAGTGGAGCCACCCCCCCCTTCTTGGAGCCATACATGGCTCTGGGGACCGCCACCCACAAGGGCCAGTTTCTGCTATGTCCTGGGGTGCCGACCCCTGGGACACAGCTGTTTCCTGTTGCTTGGTGGGAGCTTTGACAGCTCCTGCCAAGCAAAAGCAAACACTCCAGTTCCAGTGGGCAGGAGTTGTCAAAGTGCTCCCACCTGCTGGAAGGGTAGGTTTCATTTCTTTCCCTGCCCGCAGACATGCAGGCAGGGAAAGAGATGAAACAATTGCTCCTGCATGGATGGAGCTGCCTTTCCAGCAGCTCACTCTGTGCAGCAGCAGTGCTGGCTGCCGGAGGAGGTGGGGAGCCAGCTGGGACCACAGGGGCTTTGAGGCTCCTCCCATCGTTCCCCATCGTGGACCTTGGGTGCACAGGGCACCCAGGTGACATGGCCGGACCGCAGGGGATGAGGTCTCTGGGGCCAAACTCAGCACAGGGAGGGGGGCTGCACGGCCCCCTTCCCCTATTAAATGAAGGCTGGGGGATGGAGTCCCTGGGGTAAGATCGGCCCCGGGAGGGTGGAGCATGCGTCCCCCATTAAGTTGTGGCCGGGCCCAAAAAAACACAAGCGCCTGACATCTTGGATTACAAACGCACCAGCAGATTCTGATGTTTGGATCCAAATTGAAATTGTAAGTAAATTGTGTCAAATGATAGTGTTATGAGTACGAAGTTGAGACACATGTAATTTATGATGGAAAATGCACAAGTAACATGCTTTCTTGCTAACAAGCTTAAACAGTGACAGTCCGCAGGTATATGCAAAATGAGGTCTCACTCTCGAGCACATTAATCGGAGAGACACTGCAGATACAAAACACAGGGTTTGAAAATCACTTTTATAAACTGTGCCCTTCCCACATCTCTTCCTGTTTGAGTTGATACACAATTACTGTGAAGAAGCCGCACCTGACATCTGATGCGCCGAATGCAAAAAAAGGTTTGATATTTTTAATCTACATTTAAATGGTGAGTCGAGGGTGACAGTGCAGCAGTAACATGCCTCTGTGCTAATGAGCTTGAACATTGACACGCCGCAGATATATGCAAAAACATGGCTTTACAGTGGAGTGCACCGAAAAGAAAGGTGCTGCGGGAACATAACAGGGCGTTTGAAAAGAGTGACTTGAAAGCGCGCACCTCCCACATCTCCTTGAGTTTGTACAGTAGTTCAAAGGGGGAAAACACTGTAGGGTATGAATGTCAAAGAGGACCAGTGGCAGTTTCCTGTCCCAATCCCTCCTGTTCTTGGAGTGTTTGATTTTTCTCAACATCGTCTTAATGGTCCTATTATAATGTTCCACTGATCCATCTGTCTGTGAATGATACACAGTTGACCAGATCTGCTGTATACCTAGTAACTTGCAGATCTGATTAATCAACCGGGGCATGAATGAGGTAATCTGCTCAGTCAATATCTCATGGGGGAAGCCCACCCAGGAAAAGAACGAGATCATGTCCTGAGCAACAGCAAGGGTGGTCATACTGGTCAAAGAGATCACCTCAGAGTAACGGGTGGTGTAATCACCTAAGACCAGTATGTACTGGTGCCCCGAGCAGAGGGAGGCAGTGGCCCTACCAGGTTGATACCCACCCACCAAAATGATACCCCTGTGATAGGGAGTGGGTGTAAAGGGGCTCTTGCCACCCCTAGTGGATTTACCAGCTGGCATCTGCGGCAGGCTGCATAGTACTTGACTATGTCTATGTACACACCAGGCCAGTAGAACCCCTCAAGCAAATACTTTAAAGTATGCTCCTGCCCATAGTGCCCACCACTGGTCTGGCTATGAGTGAGATTTATGACTGGACCCCGGCAGGCAAGGGGTACTAGTAACTGATCTGGTTAGTGGTCTCTGTTCCAGGAAACCCTGTACAACAATCCCCTTTTGTGCAAACGAATGGGCCTCCTTTGTCCTCCTTCACTTCTTCCCATATATGCATCAGGGTGCTATCATTCTTCTGGGCCGTCCAGAAGCTCCTAGAAGGAATCTGAATCCCTCTGAGCTGTAGAGGGTTGGGATTTCATCTGATAACTTGTCAATTCCCTTCTTCTTTCACTTTGTGTCTTTACCCTCTTTCCTACGGGAGCCCTTCTTGCTATCTCACAGAAGGGTGCCTCCCTGAGCTGTCCTATCGTAGTTTTATGAGACGTCAAGGCTGCCAAATAATCGTAAAGTGGGGTAGTATCTTCTCAGCTAAGTAGGGGACAACTCATACTTTCTGTGCATGTGGATCCCTGTCCACTTCTAGCAATACTTTAGCCAGCGGGTAGGATTTCTTATCCTCATTCACACAGGTTACCTGCACATATTCCTCAGGTCTAATCTGGGTTTCAGTGATCAGTTCTCTACTGACTGCAGTGTACTGGCATCCAGTGTCCAGCAGAGCGATTATCGGGCTGACGTTCCGATGTTATTTCTTCTCAGCCCTTGGGTGCCCCCCCCTGCAATCAGGACCTGACCCCGGGTATAATTTACTTCCATGGGTTCACTGGTGGTTGTTCTATGGGCGCAAGGCAGGGCTCGAAAAATCTACCAGATCACTCGCTATGATGAGTCTTATTTGATCAGGTCGCACTATTTTTAGATTTACTCGCCCCTTCTGGCGAGCTGACAGAGAACAGATTCTGTTCAGTTGAAAAGTGAAGGGGCAATAAAAGATGCCTTCAAATCTTGTTCTTATGTCACATTAGCTCTGTGTTCACCGACAGAGGTCAAAACTCAGTTTGTCTTAGAATTCATTTTCCTTCTGACTGCAGAGTTCCAGTACTTTTAAATGTGAACTGTGTGACCTGCTGTAAAAAGGAAATAGGGTGTCAGGTTTTTCCTAACACACACCTTTTGAATGACTAAGTCAACTGTGCAAACATTTCACAATATATTTCAGTAGTTGTGAAAGCCCTTTTTTATGGATCAAATCTGTTTATTGATTTTACAATTATAAAACATTGCATACGCAACACATCGAAGTAATACACTTAGGTTCAGAAACAGCTTACTTCATGTGCAACGAAAAAGAAAACTTTAAATACAATATACAACTTTGTTTCCCCACATCTGGTCGATAACACAAGAGTCAAACAGCTCCAGGCTCCTTTACAATATAGTCCTGGACCTATGAATACATCCCCCCTAAAGGATCGCTCCCTTCACTCAGTTCAAATTCAGAACCCTCAAGTAAGTCGGACATGTCAGTTCTGAGAACTCCCCAGATAAAATTTGCAAGAATGGTTGCCAAAGTTCTTTAAAGTCCCCGCTCCGCTGCTGAGAGGTCAGGGTGAGCTTTTCCATAGTGAGGATAAACCAGAGTTTGTGTAGCCATGAAACTATTGTCGGAATCTGCTCGGTCCCCCAGGCGGACAGCAACAGTTGTATTGCAGCATTTAAAGCTAAGGCCATCTGCCGTCCCTTCAGTGATCTCAGGGGAAAAGTGAGAGGGTTGGGGAGGCCCAACAAGATATACGCAGGGAGTCTAGGAATCTGGGTGTCAAAAGCCTTGTCGACAGTATCTATTATGTTCGTCCAGTACCAATATAATTTTGGGCAGTGCCATAATAAATGCACAAGCGACCCCCCTCCACCACACCCCCTCCAGCAAAGACTAGATTTATCATGATCCCATGCGTGTATCCTTGCTGGGGTGTAATACCAGGAGGAGGCCACTTTGTAGGCTGTCTCTGTGCCTGCAGCACTATAAGCTGTGTGGTGCGCCCTATAAAAGATACTCTCCCACTCATCATCCGATAGCTCTCGCTCCAGTTCCCTCTCCCATCTCAACTGACCCTTAGTCTTGGGCGGGCGGACCTCCCCCCGCAAAAGAGCATAGAGCTCAGAAACCACGCGTTTATCGCCCTTTTTCATTAGAATCCATTTTTCAAACGGTGTTAGCGGTCTATCTATTAATGTCCTATTGGCTGGGAGCAGGGCCCAATGTCGTATTTGATAATACATCATCCTATCGGCCTCAGTTAGGCCGTATGTCTCCCTCAGCTGGTCAAAAGGGATAACCCCCTGCTCATCTAATAAATATCCCACCCTTTTACAGCCCCCCTCATTCCATTGACGCAATGCCTCCGAATGCAGGCCCGGACCAAAATCAGGGTTCGCACCCAAGGGAGTCATTGGGGACGGGAAGGTCGTCAAGCCCGCCCTGGAAGCCACCCGATCCCACACTTGCATCGAAACCTCCGTGACTGGGGAAACATACAGCCCTCGCGCCCTGTGTCGGCGCCCGAGCCAGGGTTCCTTCCATATGTGGGAGCCAGCCACATGAAGCACCAGTGCTTCTCAGAAGACGGCCGACTCCATTCCAAGAGGAAACGCAATTGTGCTGCTTGGAAGTATCGAAGGAGGCAGGGGACCGCCAGCCCACCCCTCTGCTTAGGACGATACAGCACCTGTTGCGGTAGCCGGGCCGCCTTCCCTTCCCAAATAAATCTCAGGACTGTCGTTTGGAGGGTCGCTATCGTTCGCGGCGGGGGCTCCAGCTGGAGCACCTGGAATAGATACAGTATACGTGGTAAAATGGTCATCTTCACTGCCGCCACCCTACCCAACCAAGAGAGTTTGAGTCTCCCCCAAGTCTCTAAGTCACACTGCACCTCCCGGATTAGTTTTCGCGTAATTCAGCGATGCCGTGCGGGCTACCGTGGGACCCAGCTCGATCCCCAAGTATGGAAGCCCTGAGGAAGATCACATGAAATGGAATCGGGCCTTCAGGTCCCTTTCATGCTCAGCGCTGATGAACTTGCCCATAGCCTGCGATTTTAGCATATTCATCCGGAATCCTGAGACCCGTCCAAACTCCTCTAATACACCCATCAATGCAGGCAAAGAGGTGGTAGGCTCCGCCAAGGTAAGGATGACGTCATCCGCATATAATGATATGAGATGTTCATCCCCCCAAACTTTACACCTCTAATCAGAGGGTTGTCCTGGAGCTTCTGCGCCATAGGTTTCATGTAAAGCGCGAACAAGAGGGGTGAAAGCGGGCACCCCTGCCCGGTCCCTCTTTGGACCGCGAAGGGTAAAGAGAGCGTCCCGCCCGAGGCGCCTGATAAATGCAGCGGATCCATGCCATGAAACCAGGACCCAGCCCGAAGCGCTCTAGCACCTTAAACAGGTATGGCCAGTGAACCCTATCAAACGCCTTTTCAGCATCGATGGACAGGAAGAGCGCTTCCCTACGAGAGCGTTCGGTCTATCCAGCAGATGGAGCAGTCGCTTGGTATTATCACTACACTGCCTATGCGGTATAAATCCCGCTTGGTCGGGATCCCCCAGCCCCGGCAAATAATAGTTGAGACGGTGTGCCAGAATGCCAGTAAATAGTTTGGCATCAATATTGAGGAGGGAGGTCGGCCTGTAGGAGGCGCATTCCTCGGGGTCCTTCCCCGGCTTCGGGATAACCACGATAGTAGCATCGAACATGCTAGGAGCGAGGGCGCCGGTTTGACGAAAGGAATTAAAGAGTCGCACCAGGACTGGTACAAGTTCCGTACAGAAAGATTTATAAAAGAGCGCCAAAAAACCATCGGGCCAGGTGACTTCCCGGTCTGCAGCCGTGCAATTGCTGATATGACCTCCTCTGCCCTTATAGGTTGGTCGAGCGAGGTTGCATCCCCTTCAGTCAAGGGAGTAATTGCTACACCCTCTAAGAAAGATTCTGGTGCTACAGAGCTAGGCTCCTCGGCCCGATAGAGACCTCGATAGAATTCTGCAAACGCCTCCGCTATTTGATCGCACGTATATGCTTCTGCTCCCGAGGGCGAGCGGACCATTTTTATCAATGACGCTGCGCGCTGCGCTCTCAACCTGTGCGCCAATAGCTTCCCGCACTTGTTGCTTCCTGCATTATACTTTTGTTTAAGGCGAGCCACCGCATACTCTGCCCTGTCCCAGACCAACCTCCTCAGCTGCTTCCTCACTTTCTCAAGCTCTCGCCAAGTTCTAGGAGCACCAGTGCGCTTATGCGAACGCTCCAAGACCCTCACTCGCTGCTCTAAGTCCTCCCTGAGTCGGCTTCTTGCCTTATTGTCCCTAGCAGAAAGCGACATCACCTCGCCCCTCAGCACAGCCTTCAGTGCCTCCCACAGCGTCGCAACGCTTATGATCCCATCATCGTTAAAGCTGAGATAATCTATTATTGCCCTTCGGATCGCCTCTAAAGTTGCCCCATTCTGGAGCATCGAGTCCCTAAATCGCCACCCCGATGCACCTACCCACACCATGTTCACATGAATTTCAACCGTGATCGGGGCGTGATCGGACAAGGCTCGCGGCTCAATCGCTGCATCTCCAACCCGGGGGAGAAACTCCTGTGTTGCCAGAAAGAGGTCCAACCTAGCATATGTTTTAGTTGCTGCTGAGTAAAAGGAATAATCCCTCAACGTGGGGTGCGCACTCCTACAGAGATCCACCAGGCCACACCCACTCAGCCACTGTCGACCAGAATCCGACAAAGACCTCGTCTGCCCCTGAGCGATCCAGGTCCCCGTCCATCACTAGATTAAAATCACCCCCCACCAGGACAGCACCATCAGGAGATTGGAGCAGTGGAGTCAAAGCCTGTCCTAGGAAGATTTCCTGCTGGGAGTTAGGCGCATATAGGGAAGCAATAGTGAAGGAAAAGCCCCCCAGTCTGAACCTCATTGCTAGAAGCCTCCCTGGAACCTCGTGCAATTTTGATATCACTTCCCCAGGGAATGAAGGTGAGAGAAGTATCCCCACCCCTGCATGCTTTGATGGTAGCGAAGACCAGAACTGTCTGGGGAACCACTTAGAGCGCATACGGTAATTATCTTTTAAAACCAGGTGCGTCTCCTGCAGGAGACAAATATGACTCCCCGATCTCTCTAAGGCAGATAGGATGGCTAACCTCTTGGTTGGGTTATTGATTCCTGAACATTTAAGCTTATACATTTAATGATCATGTCCTATATGGAGGGGAGCACGCAAGGGAGAAGAGGGCACGACAGAGGGCCACCCCCCACATAAAGATCCGGACCATCTGGAGCACCCAGACCTAAGAGTGTCACTACAAGGAGCCAGTATCGCAGGGGAACCCAACAACAAGCAACTAACACGCACAACAGGTGCATAGAAAAGAAAAGTCCTCGGCCGTCCATCTTTGCGAGGTGAAGTCTCCATGGGGCATTGTATCCAACCATGTTGAGTAACCAAGTCCAACGCCCCCACCGCCCCGACCCTCTTCCAAGATCAGCATGCTGTTAGTCACACGGCCAGAAGCAATTCCGGGCACCCCCGGCGGCACCCACTAGGCTGAAGTTCCGGCAGCCACACTGATTCTCTCTCCGACCTCAACTCCGAGGCCGTTGGGCGTTGCAACTTCCTTCTTTTCTCTTTCCTCCGCCACCGGGGAGGGCCCCCCACTGGCTGGATCGCCTCCTCACTCGCCTCTCTGCCCAGATCCTCCAGACCCAAGATACGGCTGGCTTCTAGAACAGACTTCACTTGCCAGAGCTGCTCCTCCCAGCAGAAGACCAAGCGGAACGGGTGGCCCAAAGAATAGGACACATTATGTGCACGCAAATGATCCGTGATCGGTCTAAATTCTCTCCGCCTCTGCAAAGTCCGCACAGATAAATCGTGAAATAGTTGAAGTTCGTGCTCTCGAAAGAGTACCTGCTGAAGACTACGGGCCCGCTGAAGGATCCTTTCTTTGAGAACAAAATTATGAAGACATGCTAGAATGTCCGGAGGGCGATCTCCAGGGCCACGCCCGACACGGTGTACTCGGTCCAGTACCACCTCCTGGGTCTCGTCCAGGCCGAGTATAGAGCGAAAAAGGGCCGCTACATAGTCCCCAATGTTATCCTTTTCAACACCAAGCGGAGCACCTTTAATAAGGATATTTTGTCGCCGGGAGCGGCTTTCCAAATCCTTGACCGTTATCTGGAGGAGGTCCTGTTGCTCTCGGAGGCGTACGACCTCCTGTTGCAGGGCCGCCACTTCTTCACTGCGTGGGACCACGCCATCTTCTAGCTGGGAAACTCGTTCACCCAAGGAGGTAACCTCTCCTCGCAACTCCCTCACCTCCTGAGAGATGTCCCTGCACAGCTCTTGGATATCGCCCTGAAGCGAATCAAACAGGGAGGTCAGGAAGCCCTTCGTCACAGGAGAGCTCTCATCTGGGTCCGGCTCCACCCGATTCTCCAGGGCTTTCGCCGCAGGTAGGTCCTCCGCGGTACTCCCAGATGTCAGGCGCGGCCCGGCGAGCATGTCCCGCACTGAGCGCTCTCGTTTGAGTTTAGACGTCGCCATATCGTGTCAGCCTACTCACAATTCGCCGATTCAGCCCTGCAAGACCGCCAAAAATCTCCGTCTGAGACCGACCAGCAAGTACCACTGCGCCAGGGTCCGCTCCCGGTTCCAACACCTGGCAGCCACCACCTCCAAAGGTCCTCTTCTGTTGCCTCTTCCGCCTTGCACGCGGGCCCTCTCTTAATTACAGTGTGGGTGGTGAGATGTGGCAGCACCAGGTCCAGTCAGCAGGGCCCCTTGTCAGCTTCCGGGGTCTCAATCTTCTACACAGCCCACCTCGTGGGCACCCAGGTGGAGAGCGCCGGCCCGCAGCCCCCGGTCCAAATTCACAGGCGAGGGCGCCCTTCTCGCTCAGGGCTCTCCAGCGTCCAAGGGCCGGGGCCCCCTCCGCGGTACAGCCACTCCCGTGGCCAGAGGGAGCCCCCTAGGCCCCACAACCCACCGGCGCCACGCTCACCAGACCACCGGGGGAAAGCTCCTCTCCCAGGCCGCCTGCCCCGCCGCTCTGCGGCTCCGCCTCGATCCAGGGCCGATCTCCGTTTCCCCGCGGGAGCGGCGCGGCTCAGGTCAGGGCCACTGCCGCGTGGCCAGGTACCCCCAGGGGTGCTTCAAAGTTCAGGGGGAGCCTCCGGGCTACCCCCCACCGGGCCGAAAGACGCTTTTGCAGGCCAAGACGGCAGAGCGTGGACGGGGACGTCCTAGCTCACCGCCATCTTGGACACGCCGAAAGCCCATTTTTAATATTTCTGTGTGATGAAAAAATATGTTAATAGGATGAAAACAAATCAGAATACTTTACATGTTGAAATGCAAAGGATATGTTTTCTGAAAACCAATTTTCACAGATTGTTAATACACTATATAGTTTAATCAGTAAAGCTGCAAGTTAGTGGAGAGGTTTTTGGACATTTCTTGGAAAGTTACTGTATGTAGATGACTGTTACCAAATCATGGTTTATTACAATTGAGTGTTTAAACAAACTGAGAAACACTCCTTCCCTGATGGCAATGTTGTTAGTAAACTAAAAGAAGTCCTAGGTTATGTGGGCTAGACTGCATGGGTATGTGGGCAAGATTCTTGTGAAGCATGCAGCAAACTTTAGTCTAGTTAATCAAACAAAAGAGTTTTTTTTGTACTGCAGAAATGCTGAGCTCATATATTTGAAGGTGCAATCATATGTGAGAATTAAGAAAAGGTGACTCTGTAAACTATTTGCCTGGGATCACACAATTTGAGACCTGTTTACAGGTCAAGTACATTAGTTAGGTCAAGTAGATTATTGAAGTTACTTGACCTGTGGGTCTAGTAACATTTTTAGTATTTTTCAAGGCCTGCAATGTCAAGCTATGTGTCCCCACTCAGCACATTGGAAGTACTGCGGTCCCTGGTGTAGATCTGCACTCTCTCGTGGGGAGTTTACTGGAAACCTAAGCAGGGTGGGTGCCCTGTTTTCCCATAGAAAACCCCCTCCCCATCTAGGTGTTTTAGGAGGCTCAAACTACTCTGAGTACATGTACTTTGACTTCAGGGGAACAGTGAAAGGCACAGGCTAGTTCAACAGCAGACTGAACTATGAGGTTGGGGTGTTGCTTCCCCCATGATCGAGTGTTTGTGGGTAAGACCTCCAGGTACTGTTCTAAGTACACCCTTTCGGTTATCTCTTCCTTAGTTGCAGTTTGGGGTTGAAGCCAATGATTTCATAGGCCTCTTGTGCTATAATACAGTGCTCTTGGGTTATATCCAGCAGTCCATCTTTCTTTAAGGAAACGGCCCCTATAATATTCCAGATCGCAACCCAGTTGTTCCAGAATCACCTGCTTGATGGCCGCATACACTGTAACCCCGGAAGTGTTTGCTGCTTGGTATGCGGCCTGCAGTTCGCCAGATAACAAAGGAGCAATGTATTGGCCCCATCTTTCCCGCTGCCATGTTGCTATTCTGGCTACCTTCTCAAAATTCACAAAAAAAAATTCTGCTTCTGCCTCTTCTTGACATTTTTGCAGAACTGACCCGGGAACATTAGGATGAACTTGTGCACTAGAAATGGCACCTGTGAGACGCAGTATGGCTGTGTCCTGGACCTGCTGATTGGTAGTTAATTAAACCGCCTGATCCTTTAATGCTTCCTGAAAGGCCTTCTGGTCTTTGGGGGAATTTTGTGTTTGTTGTTCGAGGACCAGTGGTAGATGGCGCTGCACTTCTGCTAGCTGAGTGATCATCACTTCCATTGTTACGGGTTCTGTAATTTTGCTTGACACAGATTGATCCCATTTCTGACAGCACTGTGGTCACCCCATCCTTCCCATGCAGTGACATGCCCAGTCGTAGGTTGGTTTCTTTATTTGGTTTCTTTATTATCATTAATTCCATAAACTGTTTCTGTTCCACAAACACTGCCCCAGGGGCCTACACAAGTACACATGCTTTGTTATTGCTGCCTCTTCTCTCTCTTTATCAATAATGCAAGGCTCTGGTTTTCTTTTCAACTTTCCCCCCGTCCTTTCCTTGTCCCAAGATGAGGTGTAACATGGCCCTCAAAACAAATCAGATGGCAACAGTAAATGATAGTGCCTGGCTTTCCTCCTAGAGAGAGCTCACTCGCTCAAGCCTTCACTGTAACAGGGAAATACATAGTGCCCATCACCCATACACATTTTTTACTTAACAATCATGTGCCTGGTTTCTTTGAACACATTTGACTTTCCCCAGTTGTGAAGAGTTTCTCTTCCACCCCCCAATTGCCTCTCTGTAATCAGGTGCTCAACATGTGTTTTTAGTGCCTTCTCCAGCCAATTTTTTGGAGCATCCCTTAGATTCTATCTCGGTCGGCGTCCTGAGCCCCGCCCACCACCTGTGAAGTGCATAGACTCTAAAAACAGGGACTTGCCTGAAGCCAATGCTTTCCTGTGTCTCAGCGTCTGGAGCCACAGCATCTGCCTGTTCTCTGGGACTGCTGGACTTGAAGGTAGTATTAGGGCAGAGGTCTTCCTGCAATGTCGGTGGACTGCCGTCACTCCCTCTGCTGCCATTGTCTCACAGCACTCCTCCTTGAAGTCGCTGACCTCTCCTCCCTGTTGGCACTCTCTGTCTGTGGTTGTCTCTCCTACAGCACCAGGCCGCTAACTAGTTTTCCCTGTCCATTGGCTTCCTGTACATGTATTAGGCCAGCACATTTAAAGTAATTACTTCAAATTGACACTACATTTCCCTCCCTACCCCAAGCTAACCAACAACAATGAGGGAAGACCATCTGAGGAATTCATGAGAAAAGCAGATAAAAGCAAAGATAAAGTTCATAATCAAAACATAGAAAGTATTCATCATCAAGTCAATCAACACCTTTCACATTAAATCTCAGCAGTGGGATAGCAATTTCAAATTCTGCAGTTTCACCATCAACATTTACCATAACACACTGTAACTTCTTTGTTACCAGCCAATGAGAACACAAAGAACAAGTGGAGGCCTTAGGAAAAAAAATACAGCCAGGCAAGAGCCTCCTAACTGACATTTGTAAATATCCATTAACCAAGCTTGAATATAAAGTTTTCTAACAAGGTGCATCCTTTGTACCACCCTATGCTACTTCACAAATTGAAATAGAAGTTTGTTTTGTCTGAAATAGAGAATCACAAAGATGCTAGGAATTTAGAGAGAAGTCTACTTTCATACCCCCCATCAAACAACAGATCTTAGGTTCATATGATGACTTGGTCCTTGCTGAATTGCAATCACTTAGTTTCCACTAAAGTCACTAAATTATCCTATGCTTAACCCTCTGGTACCTTGAAACAAAAGAAATCAGTCTTAACTTAGAGGTAATGTGTAAAGTGTTATGTAGCACACAAGCAGTAATAAAGTGAAAACACAACACAAATAAAATCCCAAACCAATTTAGAAAAATAGAGTAAAATGTAATAAATTATTTGACACTAAAACAAAAAAAATTCGGTTATCAGAACCAGAGATTTACAGTTTTAAGGTTTTTCAATAAATCAAGTGCTAAGAAGTAAAAAGCGCCAACCACGGATACATAGTTGTGGTGTACTGGGTCCAAGTCACAAGTTTAGGCTGACCGAGCTGGAGCGTGGACTGGATGCAAGATTGACTTCAGTCTTCTGACAAAGTCCCTTGTGCCCTGGGTGTCAAGATGCAAAGTCCTTGTGTCGAGCTGCATGGGCCAGCGCTGAACCATTGGGGAGCTGCAGTGTGAGGTCCGGTGTTGAGATGCGCCATGCAGGATTAGAGTCAATGACCTTTGATGAGGAGCGGCGATGCGAAGTCCTGCGTCGCCATCAGGGAAGCCGGTGGGGCTTGCAGAGGCAATTTGCTGGGCTTATGTCTACGTCAGCATCAAAAAAGCCCACCAGGGTTTGCAAGGACTGCGTTGAGATGCTTCAGAATTAAGAAAAAGCACTGGCCAGAGTTTATGGCGGGCTGTGTCATGCTGCATTGACCAGACTTTTATGGCGGGCTGTGTCGTGCTGAATCGAGATGTGTCAATGTTGATGACACCTGTTACGTCCCTGTTGCTTGAACAGGGGGCTACCCAACTGACCCTTGGAGATTTTCTTGGAGGCTTGGATCCACACAGACAGGCTGGATTGAGCAGGGCTAGAAGTGAACTGAAGAGTTGGATGTGAAGGTTCACTACTTATACCCGGTGACCACTTTGAAGTGGGGGGAAGCTTCTAGAGTCCTCCCTCTACAAAGGTATTTGGAACTACTTGCCTCCCTGCCCTATCGCCAGCTTGACTAGGGGCACAAAAGACTAGTGCAAAACCCTTTGTGAGTGTGCCAAGGCAGAGTCTTTGTGATGTGCAAGTGTGGTGGGTGACAGCTAAACCCCCTATCAAGTCAGAGAAGGCCCATCCTGCCGGCACCTATTCCTCCCTTGCCTCACTGTCTTGGAGTAATACACAAAGACCATCCGGCTGCTATACCTAGTCATGACACAGGCTGCAGGCACCAAATAGTTGGGACAAGAAAATGCCAGCTTTCTAAAAGTAGCATTTTCAGTATTGTGACTTAAAATACGTCTTTACCATTAAAGAGGGTTTTAAATTACTGTTCTTTAGAGACCAAACTCTACTTTCCTATCTGCTACCAAGTTATCACTTAATAAATGTAATTAGGTAACCCAATGTTATCCTATATGAGCGACATGCCTTGCAGTAGTGAAAAACGAATCTGAGAGTTTTTCACTGCCAGGGCATGTAAAAGTAAGAAGTACATGTCCTACTTTTTAAATACACTGTACCCTACCCTATGGGCTGTTAGGGCCCTGTAGGTATGAAAACCAAAGGTTTAGGCCTGGCAAAAGGTTTATGCTGCCAGATTGAAATGGCAGTTTAAAACTGCACACACAGGCTACAATGGAAGGCCTGAGACATGTTTTAAGGGTTACGTAAGTGGGTGCCACAGTCAGAGCTACAGGCCCACTAATAGTATTTAATTTATAAGCCCTGGGTACATGGAGAACCACTTTACTAGGGACGTGTAAGCAGACAATAACTAGATTTATTCGATGAAGAGCTATTATTCACATGTAATCACAGTAAAAACATCAAGGATAAGATTATTGATGCACTAGAAGCTACATCCAAAAAAATGCACAACTGAAGCCGAGACCTTCGGTTGCTTGTCTTTTTGACAGTGTAGCAGCGTCTTCAAAGATTACTAAATTCAACATCCCCATGTTGGAAAAAGATTAAAATTAAAGACAAGAGTATGTTAGTCCACGTTCTGTGTTTACTTTTTGAAATAATGGCCTAGTAGTATTATTTGTACCAATCGCTCAGTATTTATATAGTGCAGCACTATCACCCCAGTGTTTATATGGCGCTGGGATTGCATGCGAAGTTTCAGTCGAGTAGCCAGGTCTTGAGTTTCCTTCTGAAGTCTGCTAGGGAGGGTGCTGTTTGTAGTTGGCGGACAACTCTTTCCAGGTCTTGGCTGCAATGTAGAAGAAGGAATGTCCCCCACTGTGGCTGTGACAAATTCAAGGTTTGTGTGCGAGGGCCAGGGAGGTGGAGCGCAGGTATTTGGCAAGTTGATGGAAGTTCATGCTGTGGTTGATGTATTCCTGCCCATGATCGTGTAAGGCTCTGTAGGCATCCATGAGGATCCAAACTGGTATCCCTTCTGGATGGGGAGCCAGTGGAGTTTTCTGAGGTGGGGGGGTGATATGTGTTTGTTTGAGAAGGTCTAACTCGGATGAGTTTGGCTGCTGTGTTCTGTATGTTCTAGAGTTTCTTGAGGAATTGGGTGGAGAGGCAGGAGTAGAGAATGTTGGTGTAGTTCAGTCGACTGGTGACGAGGGCCTGAGTGACGGTCTTTTAGGTGTTGACTGCGATCCATCTGAAGATACTGCGGTGCAGGCGGAGGGTGTGGAAGCAGGAAGAGGCGACTGTTGATTTGTCACTTTATGGTGAGTTTGCTGTCGAAGATAATGCTGAGGTTGCGTGTGTGGTCTGTTGGAGCAGGTGTGGGTCAGAGCTCAGACCACCACCTGTTGTTGCAAATGGATGTGTTTTTTCCTGAAGATCAATACTTCTGTCCTGTTCGAGTTGAGCTTAGGGCAGTTAGTTCTCATCCAATTGGAGACACTGGTCATGACGTTGGTGAAGTTTGTTCTAGTGGTTATGGGGGTCTTTGGTGAGCAACAGAATGAGTTTGTCATCTGTGTAGGGTATGATGTTGAGTCTGTGGGATCTTATGGGGATCATGTAAGTGTTGATCAGGGTGAGACTGAGGGGTGAGCCTTGTTGTACGCTGCAGATTATGGGGGTGATTCTGACCCCGGCGGTCCTTGACCGCTGGGGCCAGGGTCGGCGGGAGCACCGCCAACAGGCTGGCGGTGCCCCGCTGGGCATTCTGACCGCGGCGGATTGGCCGCGGTCAGAAAGGGAAAACCGGCGGTCTCCCGCCGGTTTTCCGCTGCCCTATTGAATCCTCCATGGCGGCGCAGCTTGCTGCGCCGCCATGGGGATTCTGACACCCCATACCGCCATCCTGTTCCTGGCGGTTCGCCCGCCAGGAACAGGATGGCGGTATGGGGTGTCGTGGGGCCCCTGGGGGCCCCTGCAGTGCCCATGCCAACAGCATGGGCACTGCAGGGGCCCCCGTAAGAGGGCTCCACAAAGAATTTCAGTGTCTGCCTAGCAGACACTGAAATTTGCGACGGGTGCAACTGCACCCGTCGCACCTTCCCACTCCGCCGGCTCCATTCGGAGCTGGCTTCCTCGTGGGAAGGGGTTTCCCGCTGGGCTGGCGGGCGGCCTTCTGGCGGTCGCCCGCCAGCCCAGCGGGAAACACAGAATCACCGCAGCGGTCTTTAGACCGCGGAGCGGTGTTCTGTCGGGGGAACTCTGGCGGGCGGCCTCCGCCGCCCGCCAGAGTTAGAATGACCCCCTATGTTCTTAGATTCGGAGGTGAAGGGAGGTAGGCAGATTTTCTGCATGCATCAGTCAGGAAGTCCCAATTTCCTAAGCAGACTAGAGTCAAATCAATAAATACTATCATTCACAAGAACCCATTCGGGTTCCACAATAAACAACATGCAGCATGCTGGAAACTGCAATGGAATATCAGGAATTCAAAGTTGGTCACAGAAACTATGGCTTCAAGTTTGCACACTAGCGTTGCACCCACAAAGCTTCTGTTGGAACGTCCTGCACTCGCACCTAAGGTGAGGCACACTTCACGTGAGGAATCTGAGGAGAAACAAAACTTTCTTATGCATTGGAAAAGTTTAGTTAAGGTAGCGTCATCTTCGAGCATCGTATAGTTCTACGGTTATCAGTTACCTACAGAACGATGTTCGGGAGGAGTGATTAGTGTCTTGTTTCCTAGACAGACAGTTCACAAGTCTCCAGAGAATTTGTGGGCAATCTTGAAACTGTAACTAGCTATTTCCTCCCCACTCAACTACAGAGTCAGCACAAGCATCAGCAACCCTGTTTCTTAAAAGGTAGATCTGCAGAGAAAGGCTTAGAACTTGTTATATACAAAAGGGTGAAGATGAGAGTAGGTAAAGGAGAATATAAAGTGTGAGCGAAAACAGAGTTATAAGATTTTCAGCGACAAAGTAATGAAATAATAAAGAACTCTATACTTAGCATAATACAACGTGAGGCATTCCATTGTCGCTCTTGGCTCTGAAGAGCAGGACATGCAAGTACCTGAAAAGAAAGAATGTGTTATAGCTGTTAAGATGAACATTGTTGTTCCTTAAGTTAGTTGCAACAAAAAGGGACTTCAAAACTATCCAAAAACTGTATATAATGATAATATAAAATATATATCAAAAGCGAGATTATCAGAAGAGAGGATATCAGTTGGGTAAAACAAAGTATGTTGATATTTAAAGGTAAAGCAGTGTTAATAGTAGTTTCAAAGAGATAACTAATGATATGGTGAATTAAAACAAATAACATTTTTTTACAATGAAGTGGCAAATCCTGTGGCTAAAACACAAGAATCTAAAAGGTTAAAGGTAACAGAGGATACACAGGAAGGAACACTCTGAAACCCAGCCGGCTCTTCTTATCCCATCCTCTTCCCCCCATGCAACCATCTGTCTAGCTAACGAAATTGGAGGATGGAGGTATCTAAGAGGGGCGTCTGCTCCTGCAGTTTTAAATCAGCATCCTGTAAGGAAGGAGGTGATCCACTTGCGGGCGTTCCCCTGGATGCCAATGCTGTTTAGTCTGTTAATCAGGTTGTGGGGTCTGTACGGTGTTGAATGCTGCTGATAGGCCGAGGAGGATCATTAATCAATAATTATTCAGTTGCTTAAGGCTCCCTTTGACCATGACCCGAAATGCATTAGGTGTGGAGGGGACTAAAACGAATTCTTCTAAAATTTTGTAAAATACAAAAATTTGTGTCAGTGATTGAATTCTTTTCATTATGCATATGCCCATATTTTATTTCCTATACTCCTGAAGAATTAAAGCTGAATATAAAAAATGAAGAGATTCCGGTTACAAAATAGTTTAACTGGCAAAAAGGTGGTGCCCGTTGTTTGCTCAGACTTCGCGCAGGTACTTGGCGGTCCATGATGGCACTTCCTGCCAATGGTTCATAAATAATCGTCAGCTTGGTGGTCATTTATAGATTCGACAGGCATCATCTCTGTCATGGCGACAAAGTAATTTACCCTGTCACCCTGGCTGAGAAAAGGGCCGCCTGCTGAAATCATTAGTCTATTAGCCTTGAAGATACTCTTACGTGCTGTATATAGAACATTTTCTCCCCCTTGAGTAGAATGATATGTGGAAGAACATTTCCATTCCTCTTCCATGCCACATTTGCTTCTGTACCAGGAACAGGAGAGGACCATATTCTCACACATACTCGCATCTCTTCTTGCACCACAACAGTGATGCTTACTATAACACACTCACCACCGCAGCCTTATCAATGATTTTTTTTTTAGAAGTAGGAGTTGTCACATTCAGGTCTATAGACCCATTTAAGATATGAGCAGGGACAAACTCTCTAGATGTTCTGCATTCATTTAGTGAATGTTGTCTTTTGAGTAAGGTTCCCTGCCTTTCAAAACTTTAAAATGGCTAAATCCTGGTGTGGCGGGTGTTATCCATCTTCTTAACCTCCATTTCCCAGCACTTTCTAGCATTAATGGCCAACTGGATAATACTCATGATAACTTGTGAAAACTCATGATAACTCTGTTGAAGTATTTGACAGCACCACAGATAGTCAGGTAGAAGGATGTGGGCTTATCTGTGATTCCTTTCCTGGTTAAAAAACATTTCACATCTTCAGAAACAAATTATGGGTCATTAACACTCAAGATGGTTTTTGGAACTCCCTCACACAAAAAATCATCTAGGATTTCACTGCAGCTGGAGAATCTGCCTTGTCAACCACATCAGTGTCAAGGCATTTAGAAGACAAATGTACCATCACTATTAGATAGTACCACTATAATTTAGAATGGAACCAAGAATGCCAATGGCAACAGCATCCCATGGATTGCCAGAGGACTCCAGAGAACACAATAGTGGCCTTTTACTGAATTGGAACTTTGCAGATTAGCAGCATCCCACACAGTTCCTTACAAACGTCTCCAGTAAAAGTCTTTGATCTTTCATTGATAATGCCAAGATGGTATTTATGGTCAATCCTTAAAATGTTGTTTTTCAAACGACTTGATAGAAACACTCTGGACCCCTCAAAAAAAACCTTTTTCATTAACTGATAACTCTTTCCTGATTTCCCAAAAATGTTTGAATTCTCCTGCAAGACATTTTGTTTTAGTGCAAGCATTCACAACAAACTCATTTACTTTATTCAACATCACATTTACGGACAACCCTTTTGTTCTCAGACATGGTCTTAGTATTGCCATCATCTACAACAACCCAACAAAATCACCCCAGAAGACAGATGTAAATTGATAGGTAGGAGAGTACTGCTCAAATAGTCTGTAACATTGCTCGAGACACCTGTGACATATTGCATCTTAGTTGTAATCCAGTAACCGTAACAAAATCATTGTAATACATGGTGTGGTATTCAGTAACCTTTCAGTGGTTAATATGATCGGTGTGGAGAATAAATACAAAGCCACACTCATACTGTTTGAATTTTCCTATATCCTAACCACACTAGCATTTCTCTTTCTGAATCAGAAATATTTTTCTTCAGCCAGGGAACATGAGCGAGAAGCAAATCAAATTGTGACCTCGCTTCCCCCATCTTCCATTAAAGTTAAAACAGCTGCGAAGCTGCTTCAGTTGAGTAGCTTCTCTTTGGTAACAGCATTAGTGCAAAACTGCACAAGGGTTTCTTATGTGCTGCATCTGGGGACACATGGACATGCTCGTCAAAGGCAAGCTTGTGCACCCTAGCCAACCATGCAAGACTAGATGCATCCAATATGCAAACTTTACTAGAGAAGATGTCGCTAAGGAAACAAGCCATTCTCCTGTTATAGGTGTGGATGCCCAGGACACATTAGGTCTATTACTGTGTGTAGAGCAAGAAATGTAATATGTAGGAGAAACAGTCTTTATCATGAAGGCTAAAGAACGAGAAGCCTTTACAATGAAGGCTTTATAATGAAAATGTCTTTACAACTAAAGGCTTTTAGACGAAATTGTTTGCGGTTATGGATTTACAAGGGATGCCTTTTACAACGAAAATCATGGGTAATGTAAGTATATTGCAGATAAGTAAGCAGCTTTTAAATATATTTATGTGTGTGTATATATATATATATATATATATATATATATACACACATTTATATGTATATATATATTTTCACTAAAAAAACAAAGGTTACAGGGGTGTTATACTTAGGTTCTGAATTTACTCGCACAAAACCTTAGAAATTCAGAAGTTATAGTTAGAGTTATTTCAAGTAACTGTAACTCATGCCCTAAAGTAACTATAACTCGTTCCCTTGCCATGCACAGTTTTGTGATCAATAATTTTATTGCAAATGTTGCAGTGATAATATCAATGATGCCAAAGAAGGTGTCATCAGTGATATAAAATGTGGAGTAATCCGCTGCGCACGGCGATGGCGTGAGTTATTGTTACCTTAGGGTGCGAGTTATAGCTACTTGAAATAACTCTAAAGATAACTGCTGAATTTCTAAGGTTTTGTGCGAGTAAATTCAGAACCTAACTATGACGTCCCTATAACCTTAATTTTTTTTGGGTGAATTTCTATGTTTTTTTCAACATGCACTGATGTGAAAATAAGCAGTGTCAGGTCCGGCTGCCAACCCTCCTGCGTACACCTAAACCCTTCGGCCGTGCGCAGCATGCATTTGGATAAAGTGGGTGTTTTTTTAAAACAAAATGTCTCTGGATTCGCGAATTCAGGATCCGTGGATACATCCATGGATCCACAAATCTGATGAAAAATTAATTATTGGGCAATTTTTGCCCACAAAGGGTCCCTAAGGGATCCCTCTATGCATCCTATACCTGTATCCTGACCCCTAATGTGTTTTTTCTCTCTTCTTTTCCCATCCCTGAGCCGATGTGAAAACAAAATGGCGACCGCAACCTTTCTGGCAGGTTGCGGTCAGCCAATCAGATTCTTCTTGTGGTGCATGGATCCGCGGATCGATCCACAGCGGATCCGTGGAGGATCAGCGTCCCTATAGATCTATATTTTTTTTACCTTATATTACTCCAAAACTACAGAACCGATTTACAGCAAATCACAAAAAGTGTGATCTGCGCAACAGAATCTACCTTCATGCCAAATTTGGTGTAATTCCATTTAATGGTTCGGGCTGATGTGTGTCCAAAGGTCCTTTTGAAAAATGAATAGAGAAAATGCATTTTGGGACCCCTCTTTTTCTCAGCCCCACTTGACAGATCATCCAAAAACTTTCAAGA
Organism: Pleurodeles waltl; assembly: GCF_031143425.1. NCBI lineage: Eukaryota > Metazoa > Chordata > Amphibia > Caudata > Salamandridae > Pleurodeles > Pleurodeles waltl. The sequence continues at coordinate 383,350,101 of NC_090436.1, read as the reverse complement.
CAGAAGCTTAACTTAGCAAAGTATACCTTTTGGAAATTTCGTGAAGCTTCATCAAACGGCGCCAAAGATATTAGCAAAACCAAAAAACACTTTTTCTATAGAAACTAGGTCCTAACTATAACTACCTAGTGGCGACCACCACTAGATTATGGGGGTCATTTCGAACTCGGCGGTCGGTGCTGGTGGTCGAAACAACGACTGGCAGCACGTTGAAGACTCCGCCGGCCCAATAAACAACATTCCGCTGGGCCGGCAAGCGGAAACAGTGTTTCCGCCCGCCTACCCAGCAGAATGCTGGGCATGTATATTGCCGACAGATCCACATGGAGACGTCCTCAATGTAGCAGTATGGCGGGTGCAGCAGCACCCGTCGCGCGGGCAGTGACATGTGCCACAGGGCTGTGCACGGGGGCCCCGGGGCACCCATTCCGCCAGCCTTTCCCTAGCGGCCTAAACCGCCAGGGAAAGGCTGGTGGAACACAGGTGCATTATCCGGTGGGCAGCGCTGCTTGCAGCGCTGCCCTGTCGGATGGAGAACTCCGCCATCGTCAGGCTGCCTGGCGGTGGAAGCCTGGCGGTGGCGGAGTTCCACCTGTAGCGGTCTTCCCGTGCTTATTATATGACGGTCCGGACTGCCATGCCGGTGGCGGTAATTTCTGCCACCGCCGGCATGGGGATCCGGACTGCCATGTTCATAATGAGGGCCTATATGTTTTTTAAATATATATGTGTATATATATATATATATATATATATATATATATATATATATATATATATATATATAGTTTTATTATTGCTTGGTTTTTCGGATGGGTATAGATTTTTGAGTGGTAAGAGACTTTCTGGGGTTTAGGGTGGATATAGGTTTTTGGGTGATAAGGGAATTTTTCGGGTGGGTATAGGTTTTTGGGTGGTAAGAGACTTTTCAGGGTTTAGGCTGGGTATAGGTTTTTGGGTGGTAAAGCGATTTCTAGGGTTGAGGATGGATATAGGTTTTTGGGTGGTAAGGGCAATTTTAGGGTTTAGGGTGGGTATTGGTTTTTGGGTGGTAATGGAAATTTTAGCGTTTAGGGTGGGTATGGGTTTTTGGGTGATAAGGGAAGTGTAGGTTTTAGGGTGGGTATGGGTATTTGGGTGGTTAAGGAATTTTTAGGGTTCGGTTGGGTATACATTTTTGGGCGGTAGGGGAAATTTTAGGGTTTGGGGTGGGTATAGGTTTTTGGTTGTTAAGGGGATTTTTAGGGTTTAGGGTGGGTAGAGGTTTTTGGGTGGTAAGGGGATTTTTTGGTTTTAAGGTGGATATAGGCTTTTGGGTGGAAAGGGAATTTTCAGGGTTTGGGGTGGGTTGGGGTTTTTGAGTTGTAAGGGGATTCTTAGGGTTTAGGGTGATCATAGGTTTTTTGTGGATGGTAAGGGAAAGTTAGGGTGGAAAATGATTTTTTTAGGGTTCAGGGGTTATTGGTTAAAAGGTGAGTATCTGTATAGATATATATGCATTTAAAAAGCCAAAGGTTTATGGGTGTGAGAATAGGTGTGAGAAAGTGTATCTGGGGGTGAGAGAGGCTGTGAGAGTGTCTGGGTGTGAGGGTGCATACATCAGTGTTTTAGTGGGTGCATCACTTTGTGCGCAGGTCTGTGAGTGGGTGAATGAGGGTGTCAGTGGGTGTGAGAGCATCTGAGTGGGTCTGTGAGTGTATGTGTAACTATCTGAGTTGGTCTGTGAGTGGGTGCGTGAGGGTCTGACAGGGGCTGTGAGTGGGTGCACAAGGTTCCAAGTGGGCCTATGAGTGGATGGGTGAGTGGGTGGGTGTGTGAGTTTATGAGTAAGTGTCTGAGTGGGTGTGTGAGTTAGAGAAAGATTAAAAGAGACAGAGGGAGAGAGAGAAAGAAAGAGATAGAGTTTTTTTTAGGTTTTGATTTATGATATACTTAGAATTAGATATTTCTGGACAAATTGAAAAGAAAAATGTATTTGTCATTTAAAAAGAGTAAGATCACCTTTCAGTATGAGGCTTAAACATTTGTAGTTAAAAACAAGCATTTACATTGCAATAGGTTTCGCATTTTCTTGAGTTAGAGCTATTGGCATTGTAAATTCATAACTGGACTTCTCTTGCCACATAATTTAGTCAACCATGCCTCATAATTTTGACTTTTCCTGCCAAATATTTCCAGGTGCCCAGCATTTAACTAAAGCACTTCTATTTACCTCCTTCCTCTATCTTAAAACATATACATTTATCATATAAACCTTTATCAGAAATAAACTTTTGGCATGAGAGTGTAATGCTCAAAACACCATAACAAAAATATAATTTGGGACAGATTGGAGGGTGAAAGGAAAGTCGGGAGTGAAGACGGAGAGGAGAAGTGGCATATTTACGGTCATGAGCCCTGGAGTAAGAAAGGGAAATGGTTGACTGGAATTTCGGTAGGAAACTACAGCAGTAATTAGAGTTGAGTGAGGTCTGTAGGTCTCAGCGCAGCTGCATCTGTTGCTCCGTTGATAACTAGGCCTCAGGAGGGAAAGCGAATAAGGGAAAAAAAGTGAAGTGAAAGGAATACAACAGACAAAAGGGAGAAAGAGAAGGAGTCGCAAAGATATAAAATAAAGAAGGGAAGGTAAGAAAGAATGAGAAAATGAAAACTCAACTAAGAGAAGAAATAGAGCAAACGTGTGAGACAAAAAAAACGGACAGTAGCTAGCAAACGAAGGATAAAGAGGAAAAAATAATGAAAGAAGTGTGAAAAGAAACAGAAAAATTATTATTAGAGAAAGGAAGAGGGATTGAGAGAGAAACAAACAGCGAATGAACCATGGAATGTATGTACTGACACATTTCCCACAGACACAGAATGGGAAAACCACTTTGACACTTCGGGTCTCGACAAGTAACTTCTGGCTTTCACATACAGATGGGGAAAAGAGGGATTTATAGAAAACATGATTTGACAGATAAAGACAACAAAAACACCAGAGAAAGGAAGAAAGAATGATCTAAAGAAAAAAAGTTAAAGGAAGCCTAAAAAGTCAAAGGAAAGAACAAATAAAAAAGACAAAGAATGAAGAGAAGAGAAATAAATAGTGAAAGAATGCATGCCTGATGAAGAAAAAAAGAGTGGAATGAAACAAGGAAAGAAATAACCCAGTTTTTGAAAGTTTGAAAGAGGAGGTAGCAAGAGGAAGAAGGAAATAAAAAAGGGAGAGGGGTAGAAATAACCAGTTGAAAGAAAGAACAAATGTGGATTTTAAGAGCTGGAAAGAGAAAAGTGGGGGACAAAGAAAACATTGAGAGTAAACAGAGGAAAGGAAAGAACAGAGTGAGATAAGTGGAACAGACCCTCCCAAGTATAGATGGCAGCTAAGAATAGATTTAATTGGCTCCCCCACGTCCTCAAACAGAAGTCAGAGTGTGGAACAGCGGGGGGCACTGCAGAACAGCAGGAGGGGCATTAGCAGAGCTGTATGTGACCCCTAATTCATGAATATTGGGGTGCTTCAGATCAGGATTGGGGCTATAGACAGAACTGTGCCCCATCCCAGTGCTGAAATAACAAAAAGGCAGCGGGTGATGAATGAAAAAAAGAGTGCCATGTAATTCCAGGTATTGGAATAATGGGGCGCTGCAGGCTAGGGTTGAGGTGCACTGACAGAGTTGTATGTGACTGCAGTACTGGAATAGTAACAAGTACACAAGGTCAGAAGTGAGGTATCTTAATGGAGCTATGTGTGGAACCTAGTATTGGGTTGTAGTTTTGCTGAGAGTTAGCCTGGAGGTGCCCTGGTGAAGCTGCAAGTGAGGCCCAGCATGGGAGTGGGATTGCCTTTGAACCACAGAAGCAAGGAGTCCTGAAGGGCGTGTGTGTAATCCTTGGTACTGAGAAGAAATTTGCAGTGAGTGTTAGAATTGATGGATTCTGGCAGAGCTGTGATGGTTCCCATCAACAGTGGCGTTGGATGTTAGACTCGAGGTGCACTGGCTGAGCTGTGGTTTGCTCTTTTGGGTCCAGTATTGGCTTGGCATTGAGATTAAATATAAGAATTGAACTGCTGTAATGGAACTGTATGTGAGCAGGATCCCAGTATAGGAAAAGAAGTGACCTTGCTGGGGTAGAAATGAGGTGCACTGATGAGCACCACCCGAAGTCCCAGTACTGGAACAGCAGAGTGTACTGACTGTAAGAACTGAGGTGTTCTGGCAGACAGCGTGTGGGGGGTTCTTGCACGGGTACGAGTGAGTGGCTTGGAGTGTGTGAGCGGAGGTGCACTGATGGAGCTGCGCCCAAGGTTCCAGTACTGGAACAGCAGTGTGTACTGACTGTAAGAACTGAGGTGCTCTGGCAGACAGTGTGTGTGTGGGGTTCTTGCACAGGTACGAGTGAGTGGCTTGGAGTGTGTGAACTGAGGTGCACTGATGGAGCTGCGCCCGAGGTTCCAGTACCGGAACAGCAGAGTATACTGACTGTAAGAACTGAGGTCCTCTGTCAGTCAGTGTGTGTGGGGTTCCTGGCATGGCTGAGGGCTCAGAGTGTGTGAACTGAGGTGCACTGATGGAGCACCACCTAAGGTCCCAGTAATGGAGCAGCAGAGTGTACTGACTGGAAGAACTGAGGCACTCTGGCAGACAGCGTGTGTGGGGTTCCTGGCATGGCTGTGGGCTCGGAGTGTGTGAACTGAGGTGCACTGATGGAGCGGCACCCGAGGTCCCAGTACTGGAGCAGCAGAGTGTACTGACTGGAAGAACTGAGGTGCTCTGGAAGACAGCTTGTGTGGGGTTCCTAGCGCTGGCACAGCTGAGGGCTCAGAGTGTGTGAACTGAGGTGCACTGATGGAGCTGCGAGTGGAATCCCAGTATGGAGCAGAAGTGGGCACTGTCTCTAAGGATTGCAGAGCCGTGGAAGAGCTCGGTGCCTAGACTATAAGCAACAAACAGGCACACTTGGTGAAGAAAATCCAAGCCAAGGATGCGTTTAAGCCAGGCTGGTGAGAGAGGGTGCAGAGAGCCCACAAAGACCAAAAGTGACCAAGATAACAGCCTGATTTATACCCTTGTTTACAGCTAAGCTCAGAGCAAGAATGCTCTGCAAATGAAAATGGGAACTTCCCTGGGCAGGAAACAAATTTTAAAAAAGTCCCCAACAGACCAGATAAACAAAACAAAGTGTAATTATACAGTAGTTGGTCCCTGCTCCCACACAGAAGAAGGAGGGACTAAGAGGCATGACTGACCAGTAGCAAACAAAGATTTTTAAATGACACTGAAACTTACAAATTAAATAACTGGAAACCCACAGAAGAAGTATACTAAAAAGTATACAAGAGGGTGTACGCTTACGCTTGTCCTAAAAAAGGAGGGAAATGAGTCCGGCTAGACTCAAACCCTCAACGCTCAGTGTGAAGGTCTTTGACCTAACGCTCAGTGTGAAGGTCTTTGACCTTCACACTGAGCTTTTCTTTTTTTTAATTTCTTTTTCTTAGCCCTTTATGGGCTATCTGGGACTGCAGGGGAAGCCTCAAGGCCCATAAGTAGCCGCTCCGTGGTTGCTGAAGCAAACCTTTCATCTCTGTTCCCTGCATGCATGTATACGTGCGTGCAGGTAAAAGAGATTAAAGCTCTTCTTTCTGACAGCAGGAACTTCTTGACAGAAACTGGAGTGTTTGCTTCAAAGCTGCAGGCAAGCCACAGCAAACAGCTGTGTTCCGGGAGGTGGACACCCTGGGAAATAGCAGGAGCCAGCCCTGTGGAGTGGCAGTCACCAGGGCCATCTGTGGCTCCATGAGGGGGGGGATGCGGCCCCCCTCCAACCAAGAATGCCAAAACAGACCCCTTATCATTATTTTCTATATAGCCCAGGGAAGTGGTGCTACCCAGGGCTGTGGGGGAGGCTAAAGGGCCTCTCCCACACAATTCACGCATTTTGCCCCGGAGAGGTGGTGGTTTCTGGGATGTAGGGGGGCCGCATCCCATTTAAATGACATTAAGAGCCCTGGGGAGGTGGTGGTCCCCGGGGCTGTGGACGGGGGCCAGGAGCCCCCCCATTAAAAAGACAAAGGTGCCCGCAGGACCTGGCCCACCTGGGGGGCTTATATAAAAACAAGCACAGGAGCCCACGCTTGTTTTTAAAAAGATGTTTTACCCTAGATTGGTGACCCGTTGCGATTCCACAGTAAACATTTAAAAAAAATGTTTTTTACTCTGGGGGTGGTCACTTTGGGACCCCGGCACCAAACCTGAGAGTCAGGGTGTTCTGACCCTGCCCCCTTTTGTATTTTTAATTATTTTTTCTGGGACTCGACTGAAGCCGATTCCCAACATGGCTGCCAACACAACCTTGTTGAAGTGTTGCCAGACAATCAGATGTCAGCACGAGATTGGGAGGGGTTGTGAATCCTTCTTGTACATAGATATATACATTTGGATTTCCTTAAATTTCTCAAAAACTGCTGAACTGATTTACACCAAATAACAACAAGCATTTGCAAAGCAATAGGTATCTCATTTACTTGAGTTGGAGCGATCGGCATTGTAAATGCATAATTGGACTTTTTTTGCCACATTAATTCGTGTTACTTGCCTTGTGTTTCCTGGTAGACGACTGCTATGCTGAAGTGCAGTGAGAGCTCAATACAGTTACTACCAGCTGAAACCTCACTGCTGTCACAGCAACGTAAAGGGTTTTACGGGATTATACCATTAGCAAACAGAGGAGGGGTTGCTTAATACTAGCACAGATTATGTGAAAGCATTTCATAATTATCTTCTCGTTATTTCTGACCATCACAATTTTACCTAAGGACTGAATCTTATAATGAACTTTGAACATTTTATATAACTGGGAGATAAGAGCTTCATTTTTATCGAAAACGAGCAGACCAAAGACCCACAAGCTGTCCTTACAAGATGTAACAGCTGATAATACTTCACTTCAAATCTTTTTCACAGATGGATTTTTGGTTCTCGGAGGGTAAGGGGCCAGGAGGTGGCTGCATTTTACCTGCTCTGTGAAGAACAGATTTTTAAACCTATGGCTGACAAAACTGTTGCTATATGATTGTCTTCTCCACAGCAAGATGTCATTACACTACAGAGATTAAAAGGGAACCCGTTGCTATAAAAGCACAGAGAAGCTATAAAATCAGTGCAGATTATGCTCGATTATGGTTGGAGGAGTCTCTATGGAGCTTGTCAAGAGCTGAGTTAGAAATGTCCGACAAGGAAACACACAAGAAATGTCACATATTATTACTCATAATATTTACAACAAGGTCTTTACAACACATACAATTACCACACCCAAGATTGTATTCTGCATCATCCTGTGCCACTTGCATGTGCTCTATATTTGTATGCTCTTTGTTGAAAAACGAATAAAAATGGTTTAACCAGACAGGAGGAGGGACAAGAACCTGGAGCCAGATGTATCATCAAGGCCCTTTGCGATTCGGAAATAGCGATTTTTAAGAAATCGCTATTTCCGACTCGCAAAGTGCCAAGTATCACATTTGCGAATCGGTAATAGCGATTTCTTAAAAATCGCAAATGCTATTACTGAATCGCAAATTGCGATACCTGCCCCATTATCTGCGAATTTTTTGCATTTCCAAAATTACGATTTCTGAACCAGAAATGGTGTGGTGTGGTCAAGTCCTTAATGGGTCTCAGTCGCTGCATGGGGAGGTAACCAGGGGCAACACTTTGGCAAAGTTGTAAACTCACAAATCATGCCAACCACAAAATGGTTGTTGCACTGAAATGTATGGCTACATTTTATTTTGATCCACCTGAATCAGAGATTACCCTCGGCTGAGAAAACGTAACTACAAGTCCATGTGGTGTGTGGATTAGGGTAGTGGGTACTTCCTTCTTTATTCTGTGTGGATTCTTTGAAGTGTCAAAACTAGTTTTTCTTTTCGTAATCCGTTTCCGAGTCTTTCTGAATGTATAAGGGCCTTTTGCCACATCAATTCTTCATCTCCCAGCAACCTCTTCTGTATCTTATGTCACTATCTCTCTCATATGCACCTATCTACACTTGCGTACAAGACTACAAATAGTGTTATGGCCTATAGAAACAATACAGAGCAATATCGTTCCTTCATTAGTGCAGGATATCGAAATAATATACACATAAGCAGTGAAAAACATTTTGACAATGCATATATGTTACGTCACACCAGTAAAGTATAATTGTATTGCAATGCAAATGTAATCTGAGTGCTTGTTTAGTAACGTATAAATACTTTTCTCAATTACCATTTCATCCCCATGGAACTTCGGCGTTACATCAATCTTTTTCCACTACAGGTCTAAGTCTGTTTCTTTATTTCTGTTCTGGAGTAATTTTGTTGTAAAGCGCACTAGTACCTTTGGAAATGTCCGTGCCATATAAAAATAAACAGCGCTCTCTTTCTTTTGAACCATCTCTCCCAGCTGCCCCTCTACGATCTTCCTAAATGGTTTATCCACATGGGAGGAGGGGCCATCGCACGCTGTAACAGGAGTAAGCGTGAGGTAGTTTGATGGTCAACAAAAATGTTCTCTTAGTGAAAGCACCCTGGGCAGGAACTTAGCATGCAAAGGAGGGACATTTAGCACAATGCACCAATAAAAGTGAAGCATTTAAGAAAAGCACAACAAAGAACGAATGACAAGAGTGGGCGTGGTTAAAGTTCATATACTGAACACAGCATTTCTCGCAGATACAGCATGCGCTGCCTAGGCTCGACCTAAAAATTGCTTTTTCTGGATCAAGAGCTACCTTTCTGCCAAATTTGGTGTAATTCCGTACAGTGGTTTTTGCGCTCTCGCTGTTCAATTTTTCCTACAGGAATTAACAATGGAAACACTAAATGCCATCTCCCCTTTATCTCAGCCTGAAACTTTCCAGACAGCAGCTAACATGACTGACAAATTTGTTTGAGAAATTTTGTGAAGATTCGCAAAGTGGTGCCAAAGATATAGGCAAAAAACTGCTTTTCTATAGAAACTACGTCCTAACTATAACTACCTAGTGGTGACCGTCACTAGGTAATGTATCTTTACAACGGATGCCTTTCCACAGAAGATGTAACTATTTTACAAGTAAAAATAAACCCATTATATATATAATATGTGTATATATATATATATATATATATATATATATAGATATATATATATAGATATATATATATATATAGATATATATATAGATATATATAAAACTAATATATATGTATATATACGTAGATACATATATATAAAAAGGGTTTATACTTACTTGTTAAATACTTACGTTTAGTGGTAAAGGATTTCGTTCTAAAGGCATTTTCGTTGTAAAAAATCTAATTGCAAAAGCCTTCTATTGTAAAGGCATTTCGCTATGACACTACAACACTTGCGTTATAAAGCCATTCATGCTAATGGCATTCGGTATTCCTTACAATATGAAGATCTTGCAGGAAAGGCGGACCTCTAGCTAAAGTATGTAGGTCAAAAGGAAAGATGCAAAGTACTGGGGTGAAAATGGTGGATGATCTGAGCGATAGTCAAGAAGAAATTATATTGACTGTGAATGAAATAGAAGATTCTGTGCAACAAAAGACTAATACCATTAATATGCACATAAAGAAAGAAAGTGTAGAAAAATAAGAAAAACCTCATTGTGAATTCACATTAGGGACTATAACACTTAAAGTAATGGCTAAGTCCGGGAGTCTATCTTGATTTCCAAGGACATGTACGAGAATGAATTGAACGGGGAAATTAAAGATCTACAACAAACAGACATAAAAGCCTAGTGGTATATGGTGGAAAAAGGATCAACATAATAGGAATGCAATGGATGGACTTTTCAAAGAGAATGCTGCGCACAGTAGGGTGTACATAACCAATGAGGGATCTGATCTTTTGGGTTGACATCACCAAAAGGATTTGAAAATAATGCTTTATTCTAATGCCAAAGAACCAGTTATGGTAATGTACCTGTTAACGAGAATAAAGTTGAGGTACATAAAATAAACCTTGAATGGGATAAGAAGTTGATGGAAAGATCTCCACATATATTCACTGATAAATTGGGATTACTGAAGAGATTCACGCATAAGATAATTCTAAAAAGAAATGCTACACCTGCCGTGGATAAATTGAGACCCCTACCATTGTTAATGAAAGAGCCACTTAAGCAGGAATTGAATAAATCACTTAAAGAAAATATCACTGAGCCAATCAAATCATCCGAATGGTTGGCTCCCACTGTAGTAGCCCCAAAGTAAGAAAACAAAATTCACCTCTGCATTGACTTAACTTAACTAAAACATATGGATAGACAGGCAACCCTCACCCAATATTACAGAGATGCTGAGCATGATGTATGGAGTGCAAATCTGCATTTGACAAAAGAAAGCAATCTCTTATCCAATCACTTACTTTGGGTCATTTTGACATTAACAGAAAAAACATTGTGACAACTGATGCCAGTAGTGTGGGCCTTGGGGTGGAATTGTCTCCAAGAGTGAATGAAGAAGCAAGAATAATAGGATTTGCATCTCAGCAATTGCAAGATGCAGAACAGTCATATTCTGCTATAGAAAAAGAAGTATTAGCCTGTTATTGCGGCATGAAGTACTTTAGGTATTACTTGTGGGATTTGTCTTTTTTACTTAAAACATCACAAACCATTATTGCAAATTTTCAAATATGGTCGGGGTTTGGAAGGCAGTATAATGCCCTGGATTGCAAGGTAGTTAATGACTGTTATGGATTTCAACTTTAAAATAGATTATGTGAAAGGAAAGAAAAATGTTATAGCTGACTGCCAGTCGCGTATGCCAGTAGAAGATGTTTCACCCACATATGAAACAGAGAATCAAATAATTTGTATTTAAGGGGAACTTGCCCTCAGAAAACAGGAATGGAAGGAAGCTATGGCATGTGACATGGTGTATGAGCAATTCAGAATGCTTATAAGAAGTGGATGGCAACAATCAAGTGTGTTAGACGAACCTGTAAAACAAAATGTGGTGGTAAAGGATGAATTGAGCATTCAGGATGATAACATTTTGAGGCATGCTTGTGTTGTTCCACCGGATGCATTGGGAGCAACTTTGATTTAACGTATACATGAGGTACATCTGGGAAGCAACATGATGAAAAGGAGGTAAAGGCAATTTTTCTGGCGGCCCGGTATGCATAAAGAAGTAGAAGGAGTTGTGAGTGATTGTTAGTGACAAGATTAAAGTGGTTAGGCAACCACCTTTAAAGTGAGTGGAGCTTCCAGCCATGCTATGGGAAAAAGTGGCTGTAGATTTTATAGGCCTCATACAGAAGCTATGGAAAAGAGATCGATTTTTGGGGAGTCTGGTAGATTATCACAGTGGAATGATTTATATCTAATCATTCTCTTAGTTCATGTATGATTCACTTTTCATTGTAGTTTCATTGTAGTGAAAGTTATGTATATTGTAATTCAATGTTTTAGTGATGCTTAAGATATTTAAAGAACTGTTGTTTAATTGTATATACAGTATAAAGGGGGGCCATGTGTGGAGATGTATTAGAAAGTGGGATGTAGTATGATGCATCTGATGATGCCAGTAGAATGAGGGGAGAAGCAAGGTTCCGGGGGGGCTGTCTGGCTATTCAACTGGAGTTTACATACCTAGCAACTACTGAACCAAAATAAAGGAAAAGGAAAATTACACTGGATTTTACAGCACAAGATGATTTACTTCTGGATTTAACATCCTGCTCTAAAATATCAGACTCTACGCCCAACAATTCTGTTTTAATTTCCCATATATAATCCATGATCAGAATTTTCAATTACACATGCTGACTTTGCTGTGGGGCCGTTTTTTCTGCATACCCTTGCGAAGTGTCAAAAATTTCACAATTTGAGGGTTTCTGTTTAGCAGCTGGTCACCCCTTATTATGTGCAAAATTATCTTACTTCCAGCATCTAAAAAATTGTGGATTGTCTGTAAACTTCTGAACGTTGGATATGTTCTGAGAGATATGATCATATCTATGATAAGACAATAACGTCTCATTGCTTTTCTTCAAGGAATACAACCTCCTTGACCTAACTTTACCGACAGTGTTGCCACACGCAAAGGTGTTCAAAGCTACTACAGCTCACTCCTTGGAAAATTCTTCCTTTTTGGTGATGTTTACAGTATCTTTTAAACACAAGCCACCACTGACCCACAATCTCTCCTGCACAGTCGGATAATTGGAGTGCATCACTGTTTGATCCCAAATAAGTTCATTGTGCATAATCCCAAACTTGCATGTGATGACAACTTTCTTAAGAGCTTCCATGTAGTACTCCACAGACTCTGTGATGCCTTGCTTCCATTGAAAAAAATTAAATGGTCAATGGCAACACAGACTGTGGGCATAAAGTAATTATTCAGATCATTCAAAGCATTTTTTTTAAAGTCTCCACTTCTCCTACTGACTTAATTTCCATTTGGTTAAGACTCCTAACCCATCAGAACCAAATTTGTGCAGAAAAACCTTATTTTTCCTACTGGGTCTAAAGTGTTCATTCTGTCATCCATAGTAGTAGATAAGTGACTCCTTCCACTCACGTCATTTTCGGTAAGGTTCTCCCGGAGCTGGCAGAAAGGCCTGAAGAGAAGTTAGAGTGACTGTCTATGTATGTCTTCTAAAAGTAAAAAAAAAGGAAAATAATTTTTCTATGTGCTCACTACGCATGGGGCTTGTCTGTTGGATTCAGAAGAGTCAGAGGGGGTGATTCTGACCCCGGCGGTCAAGGACCGCCGGGGCCAGGGTCGGCGGGAGCACCGCCAACAAGCTGGCGGTGCCCCGCAGGGCATTCTGACCGCGGCGGTTTGGCCGCGGTCAGAAGAGGAAAACCGGCGGTCTCCCGCCGGTTTTCCGCTGCCCTGCTGAATCCTCCATGGCGGCGCAGCTTGCTGCGCCGCCATGGGGATTCAGACACCCCATACCGCCATCCTGTTCCTGGTGGTTCGCCCGCCAGGAACAGGATGGCGGTATGGGGTGTCGTGGGCCCCTGGGGGCCCCTGCAGTGCCCATGCCAATGGCATGGGCACTGCAGGGGCCCCCGTAAGAGGGCCCCACAAAGAATTTCAGTGTCTGCTTTGCAGACACTGAAATTCGCGACGGGTGCAACTGCACCCATCGCACCTTCCCACTCCGCCGGCTCCATTCGGAGCCGGCTTCCTCGTGGGAAGGGTGTTTCCCACTGGGCTGGCGGGCGGCCTTTTGGCGGTCGCCCGCCAGCCCAGTGGGAAACCCAGAATAACCGCAGCGGTCTTCTGACCGCGGTGCAGTATTCTGGAGGGGGGAACTCTGGCGGGTGGCCTCCGCCGCCCGCCAGGGTTAGAATCACCCCCAGAATGTTACATAAAAAATAAATACCAACATACTTGTCAATGGTACTACAAATACGTTCTCTTCGCCAACCAAAATGGCTGCTACACAAGTTATGCAGTGTCCCATGGATGACTAGTTGATCTCTGAGAAGCGTCTCACCCAAGTATCGTCTCTGTGGCAACAGTGTCAGCACCCCACAGTGCAAGGGTTTCTTTTGTGTTGTGGAGGTGCTACCCATAGAGGCCCTTGTATGCAGTGGGCAAAGCCCAGATGCATCCAATATGCAAATATAAATACCGGTGTGATGGCTCTCACAGGGAAGAGCAGTACTTGCAGAAAGGAGATACTGCAGGGATGAAGCTGCTTCCTAGAAAGGGGTGTGTCTGTCCTACAAGAGCTGGTCCTGTTTCATCCAGTAGCCAAAGACAAAGAAACAAAGATTTAGGAAGGTAAATAGATTTTATTAAGACAACTCCAGAGAGCAGCTACTCTTCACCAACACACATTTACTTCCATGAAACAATCTGAATCATCACTATCTTCTTTAGTGCTTACTAATCTTCACAGTCAGATGCACAGTTGCGTACACCAGGAATATATTGCACCTCAAATGAAAACTCTTCTAGGTCAATCGCCCATCAACAAATTGTTAAAGACAAAGCATCTAGCCCTTTTTCATAAAAATCACTTGTAATGGCTTGTGATCAGTCTTCACAATAAACAAATCACCCCACACAAAATTCCTAAATTTCCTCAAGGTCCTATGCACCACAAGTGCCTCTTTCTCAATAATTTACTTCAGTTTCCTTCAACGACTGACTGGCAAAAGCAATCATTACATCCTCACCTTTTGTTTTCTGCATAAGAAATGCAATAATAACTTTCATGCTTGCAGCTTTACAAACATATGTGTCCTTCCCAGGAACGAAAAACTGCAAATTTGGTGCATTCTGCAAATATGTTTTAGTTTCCAAAATCTCTGCCTCACATTCATCTGACCATTCAAACAGAACTCCTTTCTTAAGTAGCTTCTTCATACTGTGTGTTCTTGCAGATGGCCATCCTAGAATAAAACAATTATAAAACAGTAACATTCCAAAATAGGACAAGAAATCTTCTTTAGCCCAGGGTGAGGGCATCCTGCTTATTGTATCCCTCTTTTCTTTTCTTGGGTGTACTCCCACTACAGACAATATGTGAACAATTTCACTTTCACCAAATTTACATTTTTTGGCCTTGAACATTAACATTTCCTCAGGAAACATGACACCACTTGCCTCAAGCTTTCATTATGTTCCTTCCACTTATTACCACATACCAACGCATCATTTTAATAGCATATCACTCCACCAATACCATTCAGTAAACTTTTCATTATCCTTTGAAATACTGATGAGGATGAAACCAAACAAAAAGGCATACATATACACTTATACCTATCAAATGGAGTAATGAATGCCGTAAGATCGCCGCAATCTTCGTGCAATCACACCTGATGATAAGCGGATGCCAGATTCAAAGTTGAATAATACTTGGCGCCACCCATAAAAGTTAACAACTCAGACATGTTTGGTATATGATGACAGTCAACAACCACCACCTTAAGGCCCTCAGATCAATGCACGGACTAAACTCACCACTTGGTTTCTTTGCCACAACAATCAGAGCTAGCCATCCACTGACTTCCACAGGCACAATCACACCTTTTTCTACTAGCTTATCTAACTCTGCCTTCACCTTAGCATGCATACATAACGGTATTGTTCTCACCTTGGTTCAATACCACATTTCGGTTTAATTTCGAACCCATATGATTTCAAACACCCATTCTCATCTTGGAACACTTCTAGAAAAGTACAAACTGCATTCATGCACCTACCTTCCACTATTTGTACTTGTAATTGAGGTTGCATGTTTGGATCAAGGTACTCATCAAAGTTGTTTTGTACAGTCCAACCCAATATATCATCTCCGCTTTCAGAGACATAAACCTTTCCTTTTGACATTCAGTTTTTAAATTCAAAGTTGGCATAAAAATAACCGCACATAGTAAGTTCCTGTCCATCATAGCCAACAGGTTTCATATCCAAAGTCTTTAGATCCCCATCAATACCATTCAGATGGGTATATCCTACACATGTAGCACTTTGAGCAGGACAGTCCGTATTATTATCCATGTGACCCGTTGACAGCACCGAAAAAAATCTACCTTTGAACTTCCTGTCCTTTCATTTTGATCTGCCATCATTTACCCAGCCTTATTTCCTCTTTGATTCACCAACCACGATAATAAGTGCTTGTTTTTTTATACCTGAATCCTTACCTATCTCAGACACACACGCTAACATATGCTGAACCCGTTTTCCTATCATTAACACTTTAGCCAATGGTGGTTCATTTTTTTACCAGTGCTCTTCCCTCAATCTGTCATCCCTGCAATTGAATAGAAATTTATTGTGAATACGCTACTCATGCTCTAATTTTACAGGTACCAGCCAGTTTCCGTAGACTTGTCACATATTTTTCGTGCCGCCTCTGAGACCCGTATTACGTAGAGCAAAAAAAATCGAATTGCACAGGTTTAAGTGATTAGCGATCTGCTTCGCACTACGCAGTAAGGGGTAGGAGCTCTGTAGTAAATGTGAGTTGAGTTCCTTACCCCTTTCCAACCCTCGCATGGCAATGGTGGTACGTTTAGGCCCATTCTCTGGTCCGTCCCCGTATTACCACCTCAGGCAAGTTGCTTCACAGGGGCAATTTTAGAGCTTGCCAGAACACCAGCAAGGGGGCTGCCCGATTTAACTACAGGGCGTTTTGTGTTTTTGGAAAGTTAATTCCTCGTTTGTGGATGCTCACATCTTCCTCATTATGCAGTCCTTACAGGACCATGAATATTCCTGCACTATATCTATGGAGGAGGGTCCCTCACAGTGCAGTCTTCAGGCCGAACTGGACGCCATCCCGTCTCAGGTCATAGCTAAAGCGCTAGCCCCCTTACAAGAGAGTGTGGCCAAGTTGACAACCCAGGTTTCTATGGGAGCTGACATGTTTGGGGATACAGGAGTTCGCTCTGGCTGCAACAACTCAGCGGCTCCCAATAAATCACGCAAACGTGTCATGGGGAACCTGGAAGGCTTCTAGCGTCTCACTGAAGCCTTCCATAAGAGTGCACGCACATTAAAGCATGCACCCTACCAGGGGGATGAGTGGCCTGGGGAAATTGGCAATAAGGTCACCCTTATGACAGACCCTGATGCAGAGTTGGCCATTCATGGAGACGGTGGCACAGACGGGGATGCATCCTCAGATGAGGACCGTGACTCCACTTGCCCCTTGCGCCCGCCTTTCGCCAAGCCAGACCCTGCGAAGGAGATACTTCCACTCTGGACATGTTCGACCCGGAGCAAGATTCGACAACCTCTAGACAAGGAACTGCGGGCCCAACTAAGGGCGGAATGCCCTTCCCCTACGTTGGAGGACAAAGTGGCGGCTATGCCAGGTATTGATCCAAAGTTGTGTACTTTCTTTGGAAAATATACTAGGGACCCTAAGAAGGGCATTGACCGCTCCTGGAGGGTGTGTCAGGATAAACTTTTAGATGTACTGCACCCCCTTATGCAGATCATACATTGGCTGAACAAGCAAAGCACATGGGCAAACCCCTTCCCACGGACATAGTGGCAGGATGGGCCCAGAGGGCAGTGTGCCTTCTGGGCAATGCTAGTTGTGCCATCTCGGCCGAGAGGTGCAGGTCCCTACTAATCATGATAGACCTGAAACTTGGGGAGCTCTCCTACTTGGAAGTAGGGGCGGTTGCGCAATGACACCTGTTTGGTGACCCCTTTGTAAAGGAGCTGGGGAAGTTTGCGGGGTCATTCTCAGTGCTTGACATGGTGCAGACCTAAATCAAAAAGATATCCCCTGAAAGGTTTTTGGCGGGGCTGGAAGAGGTAGGGGTCCCCCCTGTGGCCACTCCAACTGTCAAGGCCCTGGCAGAGGCTCAACCAAAAGAAACAATGTTTGGCGTGACGGCCGACAGGGAACGTTCTTCCCCAACTGGGGAAGAGGGAAGAACAGAACCAGCTGTGGCACCCGTGGTGGGGGGAACGCCCCCAGAGGACCTGACAGTAAGCATTACCACTTCTTCCCCTCAAACACTGGGGGATGTTGAGGAGGTTAGCACACAAATGGGCGACGATCACCTCCGATGCTTGGGGTACTACCGACTGCGGAGGGTTTCCACATAGATTTTCTGGGAATTCTGGTGCAGGAGACAACATCAAAACCAATTTTCTTCTCTCAAACATACATGGCATTGATTGATTCAGAGGAGCAGGCGCTCCTAGCTAAAGGGGCCATTTTCAGGTCAGTACTCCACCCGGGGGGTTTCCTAAGCGTTAGTATCCTGGTGGAAAAGAAAAACAAAGCTTTCCACCCGCTCATAAATTTACGTGCCTTCAACAAATGGGTAGTGTACAGGCACTTCAAGATTGAGGGCATTTACCTGCTCAAGGACCTCCTCCTTTAAGAGTACTGGATGGTACGCTTGGACCTCAAGGACGGGTACCGCACGGTACCAATTTTACCTCCACACCGCCTGTTTCTACAGTTCATCTGGCAACAGCAAGTGTTAGATTCAAATCTCTCCTGTTCTGACTTTAGTCAGCACCATGGTGCTTTACGAAACTCCTCAAACCTTTAGTGGAGCACCTCAGGATGCAGGGGGTCTGGCTAAACATTTATTTAGATGATATCCTCCTGATGAATCAGTCTTGATTCCAACTTTTATCTCACGCAAACATGACTATTGTCTTGCTTCAGGATCTCGGGTTTGTAATAAATCAAGAGAAGTCAGAAGTTTTTCCCTCTCAGACTATGGCCTTCCTAGGCTTCCTTATAGACTCCAATGCGACCTTCCTTAACCTCCCAAGCCCAAAGATGTCCAAAATCAAGCACAAACTAGGTTCTAAGGAGATACAGGATCTCTCTCAGACAGTTGGCCAGGATAGTGGGACTGCTGTCATCCTCGACCCAAGCCATATTCCCAGACCCCCTACACTACAGGGCCCTGCAGTGACTGAAGGCATTGCACCTCAGACGGGGAGTAACATCCCTCTCCCCAGAGACGCGGATGGAATTACCGTGGTTAGTAGACCACATGGAAGCATGGAATGGCAGAGGGATCTTCGGATCCTCCCCAGATCATATCATAGAATCAGATGCCAGCTGGCAGGGTTGGGGGGTCAGGTGTTGTGAGATTTTTATGAGGCGGGCTGATGGACTCAGCAGGAACTGAGTTTACATCTCAACTGCCAGGAACTCCTGGTGGGATCCTTTGCGATCAAGGTCTCCTGCTGCATTCTTTTGAGGATGGACAATGTGTCTGCAGCTCAATACATGAATTGCCTAGGGGGCACCCGCACAAAAGCATTGGTGGAAGTAGCCAAGGACGTGTTACATTACTGCCTCCAACATCAAATCTCAGTGACAGCAGAGTATCTTCCAGGGTCACACAATACCTTAGCGAACTGGAACTCCAGGCACATAGAAGATACCAGCGACTGGCAGCTGGACGGGGGGGGGGGCTTTGGGACTTTCATGGATCATTGGGGTCCATGTTCAGTAGATCTCTATGTGTCCAGACTGAACGCACAGCTATCAAAGTATGTCAGTTGCCGTCTGGATCCGGGGGTGTCAGCGGTGGATATCTTGCGCTTTCCCTCCCTTCATGCTGATACAGAGAGTGACCGCTCAAGTGTGATGTCAGAGGGCACTGTGGTGCTGATAACTTTTCTGTGGAGATCTCAGGCATGGTTCCCGGCACTGCTCGAACTCTCTTGCAACTCCCTGATTCTGATTCCAGATTTTCCATGAGTACTTCTAGACCCACAGGGTCAACCGCACCCTCTGGTTCTTCAAGGTCATTTGAAACTCATGGCATGGAGAATTTCAGGCGCAGATGGGAAGACATCAGGCTTTAGGAAGGGGCTGAGAGATTCATCCAGCAGGCATGGGCCCCGGGGACTGGTAAAAGATATAGGTCTGCCTGGATTCGTTGGTGTGTGGAGAAATATCTGGGTGTCATGGGCGCCCAGGTTACAGATACCTTAAATTTCTTGCAGAATTGTCTGAGTCTGACTTATCCTACTGCATAGTAAATTCATTTAGGTCTGCGATATCGGCGGGTCACCCTCCTTTTCACAAAACACTGGTGGGAGAGCATCCTTGAGTTTGCAAGCTGCTTAAGGGCATCAGGATGTCCAGACCTCCTGAACCTAGATACTCAGGTATATGGGATGTTAACATAGTCTTACATTTCTTGTCTTCATGGCAAGATAACCAATACCTTTCAAGAAAGGAGATCTCAGCAAAATTGGCTATGCTGCTGTGTCTCATATCCTGTAAAAGGGTATCTGATGTTCGGGCTCTAGTCATTGCAGCTAGAGTGTTTACATCAGAAGGAGTTACTTTTACAATATCTAGGAGAACCAAAGTAATGTACCCAGCTTTTGAGAGTTCACCTAAGCTGTGTGTGGTCAGGTGTCTTAAGGCTTATGAGGAAATGACAGCGGAATGCCGACCACCGGGGAGAGACAGCTGTTAATTTTCATTAAGAAGCAATTTAAAGCAGTATCCTCCTCTTCTATTGCAAGGTGGATAAGGTGGATTATGGCAGAGGTAGGAATCAATGTAAAGTTCTTTGGGACACATTCCACAAGAGGAGCCATGACTTCCAAGCAATGCAGGTGGGTGGCAGATTGGAGGACATTATGAATGCAGTTGACTGGTCATCTGAATCTACTTTTAAATGGTTTTATTTTAAACCAATCCACGAAGCAGCTGCTTTGGTGGTAAGTAAGCTTTGAAAATGCATAATCTGCAGCTCCAGTCCTGACAAAGAATGAGAAATTTCCTATTGAGAAGGAAAGTTTCAATTCTATTAAGGACACGGAGGCAAGATTATCTCACCCGACACAGTGTAGGGGTGTCACCCTCCTGAATGGAGAACATAGTAAAGACAAGTTTTAAGAGGTGGCATTGTTCTTCAATATACTTGTATGACGTACTCATTATTTTATACTGTTCCTATTCTAGACAGGCTGTTACGAGATTTTGAATAAATCATATCATGATTGTAAACTGTTCATATAATAAGGTTATTGGATTGTGTTATGAGTTACAAATAGGTCTTGGATGCAAAATAAACATTAGATTGGTTTCAACAATTTACGTTGTTCTTCACAGGGGCTGATACCACGGGGAAATAATGGTGCTTGAACTTAACCGACTGCAGTGAAGTCGAGGAAAGACTCAGAGAGCAGTGGATATATATGGACTATTGGACTGATATAGGACTGGACATTTGTTACCGGGGATGCTTTTGTTATGAACCATGGGATATGTAATGTTGTGTTTTTTTTCTTTACGTTGAACTTTGAACTTGCTGTAAAGATGGTCACAATCCAGATTTGAGAAGTAGGTTCTTTATTTAGAGCATCCTATCCACCAGCGATCACAGGACATCCATCTCTCTCCCAAGTCTCCAGTAAATGAACCCCAGCACTCCACATTCCAATGTGATGTCACGAGTGACATCTGCCTCAGGAATAGAATCCCTCACATTCTACCATATGCTGAGATGCATTGAAAGACATCTACCACACTTGCTGATTAATTAAATGAAGAAAGAAATGCATAATCCTCGCATCTGTGTCCTTAATAGAATTGAAACGTTCCTTTTCAATAGCTAGGAAATTTCTGATTAATTACATCTTCGTTCAATCAACCAATGATAACTACTGTAGTTCTCCAAAATGCTTCAAGTCGTTTCCCAAAGTTTCAAAATGGCCGCCACACACCCCAAAATGCATATCATCTCTGGTCGATCTGGCCTGTTTTCTTATTTCTCCATTCTTTCAAGATGGCTGCCAGTGTTCCAATCAGTTCTATAGGATGTTGGGCTTGTGCCAAATCGATTGCAACTTCCTAAAATGGCCACCAAACTTGTAACGCTCCACAGATTTTCACGGCTAGCTTCGTATTTTTTTCAATCAGTCGAAAACAGTGATCTGTGAGGGAAGAGCACCCACACACAAAACTGCTGACCTGGTGACAGGATCCACACCTCAATTAGCCACCAGTAGTCTCCAATGCGTCATCTGACTTCTGGGCACACTTTAATCCACTGGCTTCACCACATCACTTGTGACTGTGTTGAGGTCTGCAGGATTCCCTCAGCTCGTCACTAGTATGAAATTGCACAGAATAAACAAGTCATTATTAGTGAAAAGGTAAGGTAGGATTTTTATTCCAACAGACCTTATCCACCACTTCCCTCTCTAACTGTCAGTCCATGAAATCCTCATCATCCAAGGTTCCAGCCAGCCTTAACCTTCTACTACATCACAAGGCCCATCTATGGAATGCTTGTAAGACATTTGTTCTTTGCCAGGTGACATCTTTCTTCAGACCGCAAACAGCAAGCACATTTGAAGTGATACACTGCAAGGTGATAATGTAGCGCCTCTGTATTGAGTTGGTGAGTAGAAGACATGCATTGTAACATTTCCACTTTTGAAAAACATATTACACAAGTCCATACTTAATATTTCTTATACATAATCTTTCTGTGAAACACCATAATACTGTAACCATGATAGTTCTCTCCCCAATTTCATACTCACACCAAATAATTTAAACTTATCAACTTAAAAAAACATCAATGTCATGAAATGCCCCAATCATCTCCGTACTGAGCAATGTCCCTTACCCCCCCCCCGACTCAGAGAAGGCCACAATGTTATGTATCTGACTGTGGTGGTGATAATGAGGGGTTTGAAAGCTTGCTGCTGTTACCTGGTCACTCAGGCCGAAGGCCCACTCATGCTTTTTCCACCTCCTGTTCACATGCACAGGAGCGGAGGGCCAGGTAGACTGTCTATGTAGTTTGCAGATAAAGCTTCTTTCTAAATGATCAGACAAAAGGAACAACTATGTTTGTATGCAGCCTAAGTCCTATCTCCGAGGTTGGTATAAGCAGTTCCGAATGGTTCTGCCACCTCATCTGGTCCAGTCTTATTTTTCATGGGGTTCACTTCCACTACGGGCTAAGGGTAGTCTGTGCATGACCTGACCAGTCACACAGATCACTGTAGGGCATTCTCAGTGTAAGTGCCAGGCAAGGAGAAATACTCTTTCGAAGTAGACGGGGTTTGGGGAAGATGTTGATGTAGATAAGGGAACCACAACCTAAGGGGACACTTACTGGCACCTTCCGTTTGGAGTGGAGGCAGCTGACTATGGCCAATAAATAAATACAGTGCCCAAAGATGCACCTTCATAGTTTAACTGACGATATGTGGCTGGATTCAGAAACTTACGAGGGCTCAGGACAGGTTCATACAATCATAGACATGGGGATGAGTCAGAGGGGAGAAAAAACACCTTCCCCTGAAATTATTTAGATCTACTCGTGGGCTGCAACAAGGTCACACAACAAAGGAAATATGCCTCTCTAGCAGGCAGATGTATGTGAAGGAAGGGTTTGAGAAGCAATATCCACTTCTACTGCATACATCTTGAGCTAGCTGGGCAGCAACAGCAGCACTCTGATCTAGGATAGGCTTCTTCTTATAGATTGTGGACTTCTTTGCACACCGCATCCTAGCTTTGCAGTTCTTGAGGTGATGTGCGGGACAGGTTCTATGCATGAGTGACAGCCTATCTCCTGCTTCTAAAGTGAACACACCAATAAGCTTTCTTTCTCAATCTTAAGGCCTATCCCTGCCTCCTAAAGGAGCACTGCAACACAGAGCCCTGCCCCTAGACCCAATGCCTTCCTTTGCGATGGTTCAAAAAGGTTTGCTGCAGAAAAAGTGAGTCTTATGAAAAGTGTACATCCCCGACAAGAAGGCCACTCAAATCTGATTCGCTTGAAAACTTGAAGATGTAGGCTGGCCTCTGCTCCCTGCGGGATGGGACATGCAGGGTTTTGGGGCAAAGCTAGACAACACCCCTTACCCCCTGCAAGAAATTAACACTATCTTCTATAGCTCGCAACCATCCTGGGGTTGTCGGTCAATCTATTTCTCTCTCTTTTTCTTTCTCTCCTTCCCCCCCGCGCCCCCAAGCATTCTCTCCCCTTTCCTCTCCATCGTCTCTCTTTCTTCCTCTTTTTCTTCAGGGTGAAACTACCATCTTTGGAAGCACCATAATCGAGCACATCTGTGGAGGAAACATGCTGAATCTGCTAGAAATGATGAACTCAGAAAGAAGACAGAATATTCTTGCCGAGCCAGGAAGCGTGCACCCTATAATCCTCTTCCCACCGTGACTGCTTATGCAGTGTCTAGCATTGTGGCCAAGCCACGAGAGACTGGAGCAGTCCTACTTTCAGTGCACACTGGCCGGGGGATTGTGTCTGGGCAAACGATTACGGCCAGAATGGCGTGCGGCCACAAAGCCCACACTGACATTAATACAGAGATTGATGTCGTTGTTTTAACGTCGCAACCACATTCTACACCTTTACTTCACCTCTCTCTGATAAAAAAAGAAAAACTGAATGGGACCTCGCAAGCCTCTTGCAGTAGCGTGAGTGCTGCAGGGCAGACCTCTTGTAAAGTAAACGCCCTAGAATTACCTACGATGTACTAATACTGTACACTTCTACCATCTTACAACTGTGAATGAAACTCCCCTGCCGCAGTAATAAACAGATGATCTGGATTCATGAATATTTCTACTGGCAGACTTGGAATACTCGGGTGGGGGGGGGGGGGTTGCCGCCCCTAAGTTTATATTTACCCAAAAAGACGTGGTGTTTGCCGGATGTTTTCATAGCTCTCCTTCATTTGAGGACAAATCTCACTTTAAATTCTGTATTCACTCTCCTAGTTTCTTTGTAATTGCCATTTCTCTCATCCTATCTGTTTGGTTCTAATGTCTCCTGCCTGTGTTTCGTTCATGTTGCCTTTTACGGGGTCCTAACCAGGGGGACAGCTAGGATCGAATGCACCAGCACCTCATTTTTGATCAGCGAAATTTCCTTTCAGTCTCAATGCAGTCAGGGGTCTATCTATGTCCACTGCTTTCTCAGTGTGTCAGCAGCTGTGCACAGACTGCAGAGGCTTCCAGGACTCCATTCAGGCCCAGTGGACCTACTCAATTGTTGCTGCAGGAAAGGGTGGGCAACAAATAGGGACGTTGCTCAAAGGGCTTGCAACATGCAGATAAAAAGGAATGCAGTCATTCACAAGCACTTGATTGACTGTTTAATATATTTATAGAGCAACTAGTTGTCTTTACCATTTGTGCTCTGTTAAAAGACAGATTCAGGTCAGAATCAATCAATCAAGGATTTATAAAGTGCAGCAAATTACCCGTGAAGGTCTCAAGGCGCTGGAGTTGCTAACTGCTTCGTGGTGATCTGTTAATTTGAAGAGCCAGGTCTTGATTCCTTTCCTGTATTGCTGGACGGACGAGGCAGTCCTTAGGTGCAGGGGAAGGTTGTTCCAAGCTTTGGCCACTAAGTGTGAGAAGGAGCGTCCTCTGCTGTTGCTTCAGCATATATGGGGGTGTCTGTGAGGAAGAGGGAGGCAGATCGTTGTAGATGTCTGTTCGGTTAATGGAAGGTCATGCGTTTGTTGATGCATGCTGGTCCTTCATTGTGCAGGGTTTTGTATGCGTGGGTCAACATCTTGAATTGGCAACTCTTCTGGATCGGGAGCCAGTGTAACTTCCTGAGGTGGGGTGTTATGTGGATTCATCTGGGGAGGTCGAGGATGAGTCGTGCCTCTGAGTTTTGTATTGTCTGTAGTCTCTTCAGAAGGCATGCGTTGATTCCTACATAGAATGTATTCCCATAGTCCAGACTACGACCTGTGTGACGGTTCTTCTAGTGGTGGCTGGGAGCCACCTGATGATCTTGCACAGTATGTGTTTACCTTTTTCTTCATAGATAGCTTGCTGTCCAAGATGATGCTGAGGTTGCGGGCGTGGTCTGTTGGGTAAGGGGATGGGCCGAGTTCAGCATGCCACCATGCATTGTTCCATGGTGCGGTGTTCTTCCCAAAGATGAGGACTTCCGTCTTGTCCATGTTGAGTTTGAGACAGCTGTCTTTCATCCAGTTAGCGATGTTCATCATGTATCTGTGGAAGTTGGCTCTGGTGGTGGAGGGGGCCTTCTGACAATGAGAGGGTGAGTTGGGTGTCATCGGCATAGGAGATGATGATGAGTTCGTGCAATCTGACGGTATTTACCAGGGGGTCTTGTACGTGTTGAAGAGAGTGAGGTTCAGGGATGATCCTTGGGAGACGCCGCAGAAGATCTTCTGGGTTTCCAAGGTGAACAATGGGAAACATGTTCTCTGAGTTCTTCCGGTGAGGCATGAGGCATCTCCTTCGATTCTGATGTGGTGGAGTCTGTTGATCAAGGTGTGATGGGAGGCAGTGTCAGACAAAAGCAAGTTCTGAAGCAAGATTAGAAGCCGGTCAGAAGCAAGTTCTGCTGTATAGCAACACAGTAGACTAGCCTATCATGACAAATTTTAAGTCTAGTAAGATAGTATAGTCCATCAGTGTCAATCTCCAAGGCATCAATTATGTCTGGTGGAGGTAATTAAACTGGATCAGTGTAAATCTGGTGTGGGCGACACCTGCCTAACCATAGCACGTCTTTGTCCAGTCCTGCGCCATCAGTTTGTCTATCCTACTTTTGGTCTCTCTGTCACCCCCATCCCCGTCCTCCAATAAGGCCCGGTGTATGTGTGTAATTAGCTTAGTACATCCCACTAAGATCATCAGCTGTCAAAGCACACTCATATCGGGAAATGTGGTCTACACCTGCCGGGCCGCATGGGCCAGTAGAGCCTATTGCAGAAATTGTCCAGTTCCCACTCTGAACTCTTCTTTCGCTTGTCAAACATAATAAAGCTATCTTTACAATAAAAGTCCCCCACCATCTCACAGCTGCTCTTTCACCACCTAACATAGGTCATGTCAGTCAACAGGGCAGAAAAGGGGTGCAACTTCCACAGCGATAGGTTCTCTGCGAAGGGCACTCTCTTTAGAATTTTACAGACTACCCAGTGGTGTGTTCTGGCACTTGTCTTATAAAGTATGGGGTGTCCCACAGGACGTTCCTGCCTATAAGAAGGAGCTCACAGAGTAAGTAGCATCCGCACCCAGCTAGACTCATCACCAAACCAGCTGATTGCATGCTGAAGCTGAGTTGCCGCATTGTATGCCAACAAGTCAGGGAGACCTCACCTGCCCTCCATGAGGGAGCTTGGTGGGACCCTTCTCACCCCGTATCAGGTCCAATCATAATAAAATCATGCAGATAACTGAGTGGTGGTCTTCCTTCTCTAGAGAAGTGAGCATTGGGTGCAGAAACAAAATGAAGCAGCAGACACATTGTTAATGTGAATTCAAACAAATGGTCTCATGGAAGGTGATTTGTAATTTGTGCACCTGGGCAGAAGGAATTAGCGCTGAGCCTAGTTCAGTAGACCACCAAAATGTGGTCAAAACTTTAAGAGGAGCTCCAAAAGAAAGTGGCCCAGTTATGCCTGAATCTAGGGATAAGGAATTCAAAGACAGCATGTCCAATGCTGTTAAGAGACAGAGCTGAAAGTGGTCTACTGCATCAGGTTGATTGCTTTCCAGGTGAATAAGCAGTTCTGTATTATTCACAAAAGCACAAAATCTGAAGCCAAAGGATGAAAGATGGTAAAGTTCTGCATAAATATTGAAGAGTGTAAGGCTGTACGGAGATCCCCGTGGAACATATAGGAAAGAGAGTTAGATTTAGAACTATAGGACCACCTGTACCTCTCTTCAAGTTATGAGGCCAGCCATCTCAGTGTCATGATGACAAATCTGATCTCCTGCAGCCCATGAAGAAATCTTGGATTGCCCATGAGATCAAAGTCCACTGTCAGAGGGCAGTGACATCCATTGCCAATCCAAGGAGAATTTAATTTAATCTAAGGCAGTAAATATGTCAGTTTCTGTCCCATGGGCAGGTCTAAAATGATAGTGAGTTTTATCCAAAGTTCTATAATCATCCAATAAATAAGAGAGCTGGGAGTTAGCTGTTTTTTCCAAAACCCTCCCTTGAATAAAGCATGGGATGAGATGATCAGTTTTAAACTCTGTAGTACAGCAATGTCATGCTTTAATTAAATCAGAACCTGGACAGTTTCCAGGGAGTTTTTTAGGTTGAGGCAGAGAATTGGAGTCACAAATGAAGAGCCCTTATTGAAATAAACCAGTGGACAGGGTTGTGTAAAACTGGTAGAATGGATATACATCTGCAAGTGACAGCTTTGGTAGTAAGTGGGGTGAAATGTTCCAAGAAAGTGAGAGAGCTTAACCTGGCTGTGCCATTACACCTCTTAAAATATTAATTGAAAAGGGTGATTTTTCTGCTTTATGAAAGAAATGTGTTTTAACGTGGTACACGGTAAAATATACAAGCTAAATGTACAGATAAATGCAATGCTTTATGTATACCATATTTTATAATTGTTTGAAAGAATGCATATCTTATAGTGTTTTTGAAAAATATTATTCCTTATAATCATGATATATTTGACATAAGACACATATAGAATTTATTTAACCCAAGAGTGTATGCATGTTAAAATAGTTGGGTGGAGTGAAGGCCCATATATTTTTCTGTGTTTTAACTTTCAATGTGCAATCTGCCTCTGAATGATTTTTAAAGCTGCAGATGTCAGGATCCGAGACCGAGTTAATAGGAAGCTCAATGTTCGAGATGATAAGAAAAGTCCGGAGGAATGCTTATCGAAGCTGTGAGGACTCTCCTGGGCTGGCAGCTGTAACTCTTGTACAATTCCAGAGCGCAGGAGTGTACCAAGGTCGATGCCGAAAACCCAGAAGGCTGAAGTTTCAATTAGGAAAGCATAATTTGTGGTTATGTTTTTGAACTGGGAAAGGTATTTGACAATGAGATAATCCTTGGAAGAAAGAGGATTTAAGTGTGGTTTAGTTCTAGGTAAGATTCAGATTCCCTCTGCCCTTAGCTGAGACTGGACCCTGCTTAAATACTTATCTTCAACTTTAATTTGTGTGGTTTCATGCCACTATGCATCCTGTGATGAAAACGTATCCAGAAGTTCTGTGGTGCTGACTAGTTTCCTGAACACATAGCATGTTAGCATAGTTAGGAATTTAGATTAAATGGTTAGGCAGGAGAACTTGGATTCGTACTCTATGGAACAATTGTTTTTCCTCATTTTCTGCATTATCTCTATTATATTATTATGGATTAGTGGTCTTTTATGTGCAAGTTAAGTTTCAGATTGTACGATGTTTTGATTCACCTTTGGCTAATCTGTACGTTTATACTATGATTTTAAGACTCATATATGTAAGCTTGACTTTGAGTCTAAACAAAGCCCTTTGAACTATAATTTGGTCTCTGAGATTGAATGTGTGACTATTGAGTTACACTGTAATTAATTTGAATAATTTGATGCATGGTCTCCTCACTCTTCGGAGCAGAGAAGAACAATTCATCAGACCCCAGAATTGAGAATTAGGACCCAGTGCTGGATTAAAAGCATCAGAAGAAAGTGGTCATGGTGACAAAACAAAAAAAGAAGAAACAAGTTACAAATGTCCTGAACCTTAGAGTGAAGCAAGTCAGACAATATTTCATAGATTCTAATGACAGAGAATAGCAACCCCTACCACCAGCCTCAGCTTATAACAAATCATTTAATCAAAATTGTACAGCTGAATTGGAGGCATGCAATGCATGTGACTTCCAGTGTAAATGCAGCACAAATGCCAGTCTTCATTCAGTGTTTCTCTTTATTGTGGTTTGCATCGGAGCTTATTAAAGCTTCCTGGCTGTTGGCTCAGTTCAAAGCCTGTTATTAAATGCCTTTGGTGTAGCCATGGTGCATCAAGGATTGCAGCCCGTTTCTTGTGCTGTGCTCTGCACAATCTCTTTGGCTGCCCGAGGGCAGACTTACATCATTGCAGGTATGCTGGAATTTCACAAAGGTACCCCATATGGGGCAGCAAGGAGGGGAGAGTAATAAATGGAAGAAAAGAAGAAAACACTGGTAGTCCTAACAATATCCAGTTATTAATGTTATAGTGATATCAAGGTTGTGACGTAATCAAGTCTAAGTGAACATACAAGAGTGTATAAAAGAGATGCAACTGATCAATATAATGGTATAGTCAATGAACATTCATTTACAGTACACATAATCACAGAAATAGTGCATTATATGCGCATAATGTGCAATGCTAATCAATATTATAAATAAAATTTGATATATATAACAAAATATATAAATCATTTGAACTGGACTCTCACAGTAGTACACACATTTATGTAGCTCATACATGTTAACAACAATTGCTATGAACATCTGTATCATCCAAACAGTAGACAGTTTTTTTGTGCACCCACATTCACTCTGGCCAGGAAGTCAGTAGCTGTACTAAAAGGCGCTAGCATATGTTTTGGAGGGGATTTCCTATTTCAACTACACCTTTTTTCAGGACAACACTTAAAAAAGCCTTCACAGAACACACAAGGTAGACAGTCTATAGACACTCTAACCAATCCTTTCAGTGATTCACGCCATAAAGGTCTAAACAAAGCAACGGTCATTTATGAATAATTAAAGGAGACCTAATACGTCATTTGTATGTAGACATTATGAGCCTCTCAGTGCAACATAGAAGGAACAGTTGGAGATCCAACCTGATGTTCATTCTTGTGTTGATTTGTGTGAAAAGTGAGCCAACTTTTTAGGTTGTTAAGTGGTGCATGTGATGGGGCTGTTCCAAACCTGTAAGGCCGCTTACCTTAGCTCGAAGCCCGGGACCAAGCTACCAAAGGAGGATGCTTCTCACTACTGGACCTCACTTCCAGAGAAGTCCTATATTTTTTACTATTATTTTGGACCGTCTGCTCTTGGTTACTACACTGTCGTCTGCACTACTGAAGAGCATGGAAGGTTGGCTCAGGAGTTCCAAATAGGTGATGATTCTAAGACAGATACTGAACATACCAAAAAAGAAGATTCAGGTTACTTTTTTTCCAAGCAAAAATGTTCTGAGGGCAAGGTCTCTTTGGGGTCCAAAGAGAGATGCTGTAGGGGCAGAAAATGTCAATTAACTGGGGAACGAGGAGAAGAAAGTGTGAGTAAGAGTGAGCAGAAGAGTGAGCAGAACCAGTTCAACATGTGCAGAACAATATGAGTAGTAAGAAAGACTAATATGTGCAGGTATAACTCAGGTAAACATTAGCCAAGGACATAAGGATCCACCTTAGGACTGAATGCTTTAGATCTTTATTGGAATGAATGAGCCCCAGACCTCGGAAATCAATCCAAGGATGACTACTTTCATGAAACATTTTATTAGAGACCCGAGGAAAAGACTGAATAGGTCTTAAAATCCATTCCAAGATAAATTGCTGGACCTGGCGAGTTATGGTACCAGAACATCTTGGCCCAAATACTGTCTGACAAAATATAGTGCTGTAAATATTGTTTACAGAAACATAGCCCCAAAGCATTTAATTTGAGAACATCTACACTTTACGAAGCAATATGTTTGTAAACAATGTTTAGTCCACAACATTTATACCAGACAATATTTTTCATTGATATTCAGACAT
Organism: Pleurodeles waltl; assembly: GCF_031143425.1. Lineage (NCBI taxonomy): Eukaryota > Metazoa > Chordata > Amphibia > Caudata > Salamandridae > Pleurodeles > Pleurodeles waltl. Next base: position 383,319,081 of record NC_090436.1, on the reverse strand, counting down.
ACAATCACTTCATAAAAATTCTTGAAATGGCTGAGACATCTAAAGAAGACAATAGCCTCAGAGACCTAGACTTTTTACCTGGGATGTTCACCAAGAACCATCTTGCATCACTGCTGTACAGGTGGCACCTCCTTAGCCCTGAAGATGCATTCTTTTAAAGGTGAACCCAAAGTTGTAGGAGCTTGCCTACTTGAAAGGGGCTCAGGTTGGTTCCTTTTGTAAAGGATCTCAGGAAATTTGTACATATTTTTACAGTCATGGAGAAGGCACAGATATTGATGAAAAATGTTTTCAGTCCAGGAGCTTTGTAATGAGCTGGATGTGGTAGGGAGCACTTATTAGGTCGCTTCAACAATCATGGCTCTCATAAGTTACAATATTCCTGTAGAGGAGTCCAGGAAAGGGTCCAACTTCACTGAGGTGCCCTCTTCCCCATGAGCCCCATGAGATCAGAACAAGAGGCTGATTTTTCATAAAGCGCATGAGGAGGAGGGGCTTAGGAGAACATAACTCCTTCTTCCCATGCAAGGGTAGCAGGTGAACATAACTGTTCTTACACAACTGGTGCACATTACCAAAGGGCATGTGGATGTTGTAGACCCTTCAAGGTTTCTGGATAGAAGTCTATGGAGCTCCGGTTCAAACAATGATACTGAGACTGATTATTGTTTCAGAGAAAAGCAGGACCTTTTGGCGAGGTAGGCATTAGAGAAATAATGCAACAAAGCACGAGAATTCAATCCTCTCTTCAGCGTGTTTCCTCAGCAATATAGTCCACTAAAGAAAAAAAGACAAGAGATACAAATTTGTATTCAGTCTTAGTAACTCCAAATCCTTCATCATATACAGCTACTTAAAGATGGATGGTATCCCTCTACTGAGGCATGGTTTGTTGGAAGACAACTGGATGTGGCGATTGGACTGAAAGGATGCCTACATTACCATATCAATCTTTTGAACTGCATCACAGGTCCTGCAAGGACCCCTACAGTGGAAGTGTATCATTGGTACATTCCTCAACTTACCATTAGAGCTGTTGCACATTCTCCTGGACTTCACATACCCTTTGAAGTCCATGATTGCTTTTTTGAGAGATAAAGGCACCCGTCTATCATATTTTAATAACATTACTGTTATGCTCCAAGATAAGTTTGTGTTGACGGAGAAACTAGTGATTGGAGTCCAGCTCTTGGAGAGATTGAGATTTGTTATCAGCAAGAGTAATTCATATCTGCCAACCAAGAAGAAGATAGAGTTCTTGGGGATCATAATATATTTTGGTGCAGCGACCCTTCAGATAATGAGTATAAAGAACGAATTAAGAAGAGTGCTGAGAACCAATGTGGTACCTCAAAGACAAATAGTTTGATTTAGCTTTAACAATTCAGATGATTTTCTCTGAAAAACTAGCCTCAGAGGACAGCTCTTTGTTTACCTGACAGCTTCTGCAGAGATTTATCGCACGTGCAGTGCTTATACCTTTCCTGTTCCTTGTACAGGATAGTGGAGATGCCTGGGTCCACCATAACTACATTACCATGTTTCATTTATTTTATGCTTCTAGTTTCACACTTTTATTTTAACTGTGTCTTGGTTCCCAGTAGTTTTGGCTGCTAGGGGAACATAGCAGTCAACCAGGAGAAGCTGGGCTCCTGTTTCAAATTCTGATTATTTCCTCCCCTCTTGTTTTTACAATCTCTGGACAGAGGTTTGGTGCTCCATCACATCAGTGGCCATACATTACCCAGCATGGGCAACTATTTAGCTGACGTAGCTGCTCAATCTCATTGGAACTAGTTTCTGATGGCAGCTTCTTGTTTAACTGACAACTTCCCCACAGATTTATGGACAGCACAGTTCTTATGCCTTTTCTGCTTCTCATACAGGTTAGGCGAGCTGTCCGGCTCCATTACTATATTGACAGTTGCTGCATTACCATCTTTCATTTATTTTATTCCTTTTGTTTCACACTTTTATTTTAACTGTGCCTTGGCTCCCAGGAGGTACATCTGCTAATGGAGCTTAGCAATCAACGAGGAGCGGCTGAGCTTCAGTGGGCCCTCTTTGGACAATCATCTTGTGCTCCAGCACAACACTGGCCATACCACCTTTCAGCATAACTAACTATTTCGCTGACATGGCTGTGCATGAGTGCAGCGTAACCATGCAGTCGGTGCTTGATGTGCACGAAACGTAGGCCAAAGGCAAGCCAGTCTACGCCCATCCCCACCAACACCAATGCCATGTCTAGTAGCAGGGGCCCTGGTTCTTCAGCCCCACAATGCTTAAATTGCTGAATGAATGATTCATCCACCATTTACTCGCTCAATGACAATTGTAAGAAATGCCCGCTTAGTCCATTAATAATGCACTCACGTATGGGTCCTATCTCCTAAAATGACTGCAGTCTTTCCACATTTCCGTTTACTTCTCTAGGTAATTATCACATGCTTCTTCACTGAACAATTCTCCCACACTGTAGCCAGTTGTTTTTTATTTATTAAACAGAAGGGCCCATATTTATACTTTTTTTGCTCCACATTTGCGTCGTAACTTACAAAATACACCTCTGGCAGAGATATCTCAAAGCCAAGTTCATGTCTGGTTTGCGAGATCTTGGGAAGTTTAAAATATCTAGTTGATGCCTGGGTAGAAACCTAGGCCCATATTTATACTTTTTTAGTGCCTCATTTGCGTCGTTTTTTGACGCAAAATCGCCACAAACTTCCAAAATACAATTGTATTTTGTAAGTTTGCCCCAATTTTGCGTAAAAAACGACGCAAATGCGGCGCAAAAAACGTATAAATATGGGCCTAGGTTTCTACCCAGGCATCAACTAGATATTTTAAACTTCCCAAGATCTCACAAACCAGACATGAAGGTGGCTTTGAGATATCTCTGCCAGAGGTATAATTTTGATGCTTCCATCAGGGTATTCTATTTTTCACAGAAATCGTCCAGAGAAACCTTGAGGTGACTGGCAAATATCCACAGAAAGCTGCTTGTGCACTCTTAGATTTACCTTCCAGCACTTTGGTGGAATTCAAGTTACATACATTGAGCTTTAGCCCAATTAGTTATTTCTCTGGGAAACTGATCTACAGCCCTCCAGGAGCACAACCTAAGTTCAGTAATACTCTGGCCGACAACCTTTGTAATGCATATTAAAATTTGCTAGTTTTTTACATTTTAGGTGACCTTCATTTTCACCTAGGCTAGCCTTCCAGTGTAAATACGATTACGCCCACAGAATCACTTTGTAGTATGGGACTGACACAGATTGTCTCCGTTCCAGGTATAAGGCCCATCGCTTGTAAGACCCTATTCTCATGAACCTAAAAATGTTAAACTGTTTGATCCTATTTCTTTGGTGTGGCTCCATGCAATTCCATTTTATGTCCCATGTCTATAATTCAAACAGATATACTGAATCAATTTCCAGTAGATAGAGGTTGGTTCAAAACCAGGCACGGTGAAATGACCAACACCCTCTCTGCCACATCACTGAGAACTTCTTGTGATTTAACATCCATGGTGAAGCAGTTCAGTGACTGGATTTCATCCACGCTGGATGTGATTTCTCTTCTAAAAATGACACCATCTGTGATATATCATCTGCCCCTTGATACTCTGATGAGTTATAAGTGGTAAAACACCACCGCAAATGGCTGGCAAGAATTATCTGGTGATAATTCCAAACGTACCTACAAAAGAGGCATACAGGAATATCAATGCTTAATCTTCACTACTTGCAATTCCCTCTATCGCTCAGAAACTTGATGCTTCCACTAACTCTTCTCACTAAATCTTTTCTACTGCCAGTAGCTATTTTCAATCAGAAACATGTAATTTCATCCTGCCCTCAGGGAATGTCTGCTGTATCATCTTGTCCTTCTTCCTGAATATATTCATCAATGTATGCACAATGCATTACATCCCTAGCCTTCCTCAGATGTGTTCCCTTTCTTAGAGTCTTCCCCTGCCGCTTTCACCAGTCTCTGTTTGCACTCTTCTTTGAGCTTTCTACTTGGGAAACACAGGAGCTTCTTACCATCAGTAACTCATGGTCTCCAGCTGACTCATGTCCGTCTCACATCTGACACCTTATGTAATTTATCTCTTTGTACCTAAAGAGAACCAGATTCTTGAAAACACTCATAAGGCACTCAACCTCTCAAGGTATAATCCACTTACTCAAGCACCCTAAGCAACTGCCAGCCTGTCTCATTGCTATCTTTCCCTTCTAAAATTTCAGAGAAGGTTGATAGCATACAACTCTCTACATCTCTACTTCTCAAACCAAATGGCCTTCATCCAGCTCACAGCACAGAAGCAGTTTGTTGTCCGTCACAGCAACACTACTGCCCAGGTCCTCCTCGATTTCTCAGCTGCCTTTGATGCAGTCTCTCATTCTGTTCTGATCTCTAGTCTTTTCAATCTTTCAATCTTTTAGCAAAACCCAAGTCAAGTGAATGACCCTTGGACTCAGAGTAGATTAATACGTCTGAAGTATGTGGCTTTTCCAAGTCAGGTCCATAGTCAGGGTCAAGTTCGTCACTGGTGATTGTGAGGCATTGTCAGAACTAATACCTAATAGGGATTCATCCATTATGTAGCTCAGCAGAACCTCTCCATGGATTTTGAGCTTTCATGCTCCTTAATTTAGGTAGTTCTTTTGGCTTCGCAAGGTACTCCTGTACAAAGTGCCCTGACCTACTGCAGTGCGGACAGGATGTTTTATATAATGTCTCACCTTTTCCATTTTACTGCAGTATCTCTATGCATTGACTATCTGCATTGCTTCAGGCACGCACAAAAGTCGTGCCACTGCCTTTAACCCTTTTTATTTTGCAAAAGTGTGAAGCAAAGGCCCACGGTTCCCACCTCTTTTGTTCTCTCTTTTTATCTTGTTATCTGTAGTCAATGCTGAAACGCAAATTTATTATATCTGTACAGTATGTCTATGGCACGGGGTATTTTTCCTTTAGTCAAGTAGTCTCTACACCCAAAGGTTTCCTTTCCTGTTTTGATAGTAATGCTCGTGAAGCTTTTGTGCAAAAGACAGGGGTAGATTTTTACCATAAATAGTAGTTTCTTACCCATCCTGGTACTGGATGCTCTGCCTGGCACTAGTCAATAGGGATTGGTGCCCCTACCTTCTTTACCTCCTTCCACTGGTAATTATTCCCCAGGTTTTAGTTTTCATTAGCCTTGCACAGTTGTGGAGTCTTGTACTATCAATAGATTTTCGCTTATCTAGAAGGTCTCACACTGTCAACAGATCCTTGTACAACTAGTAAAATTGTTTTTTTTGCCCAGTAAAGAAAACGCCTCACACAACAAGGTAAGTCAACTAAAGTTGGATAGCGCAATGACTGGAGCTTCTTTCAGCCCTCAGTGCCTTCTAGAATGGTGTCTCATTCCTATACTGCTCAGGTTTTGCCTGACAGTGAATTGTTGTCCTCCGATAACCTCTGTTTGTCCAATATCTCTGTTCTTGTGCTTTGAGTCCCACTCCAATTGCTCACCTGAATCATCATTTTGTTGAGCTTCTTGGACTAGTGTGGCCTACTTCTTACTGGTAAGAGAGTGATGAATCTACCATTGTCATCATATCTTCTCAGGACACATTCTCGTTGGACTTGTCAAGTATGTCAGACTGGACCTTTGGTGAGCATGTCCATGCCAGGATCTAAAATCACACAACCATTGTATTTGCTCGCATACTGCCATTGCCACTGTACATGTTTAGAACACATGGTTTCTATAGTGCAAGCAAATAGTCTGGCTAACACAGATGTGCCTCCCAAGGTCCACTGTAATGGAGCATTACAGAAAACAACAACCCTCTCAGTTTCCTAATGATTAATAAGAACATATTAGGTGAACCATCAGATCTGGAAGTCATAGTGGACATAGGCTCTAAGGTACTGAACAAAGACATTTAGAAAAGTTGACCTTAATGTGAGAGAAAAGAAATAAGATGTACGCTCCAGTGTACAAAGGCCCCACTTAAGTCCCTATGCTGAATTACCTACCTAGATATAGATGGAAATGGAGCGTGAAAGTTCAGTGTGGGGACGCTGGGCACCTCCGGGCCCTCTCATGATACTCCTGGACAGATTCCAATGCAAGGCAGTTGAGCACTAGTTTACAGGGCAGTAGTCGAGGGTACACTTGTATAGAAGCCGTCTACCCACTATTTTCACAAGGTGGATGCCGTCTGCCCCGCCAAGAGTTTGAGCCCCACAGAAATATGCTAAGCTTGTAATTTTCAAACGCTGGGACACATCTAGCGGCAGCTGCATGTTGTCTGCTTTTGTTTCAAGCAGCAAGGTGCAGGGAGCTTATCAGATTCCATCTGGGCCCATAACAAATGCAAATTAAGGGGCTATTATGCCTCCTTTTGTTGAAGTACCCTGGCTTGGAGCTATCAGGAGCCTCACACCTTTTTGCAATGAAAAGGAAACAAAGGTGCACAGCTTGTGATCACTTCACAGGTACTTGAGAGGCATGCTTTTGACCATGTATATAAGAGATATGTGTGCACTGTAAGAATGTCAAATGTGTTGGTCCGTACCAGTTTTTACATAAATAACAACTTAAACACCACTATTTTGTTTATTTCCTTTATAGCGCTTCTCATCCCAAGGCAGGATTTTCAGAGCGCTTTACATGACACGCACATTTAATACATTGACAATACATTATGGGGGTCATTACAACATTGGCGGTAAAAGGTGCTTACCGCCGTGCAGAAGACCGCCAATACACCGCCACGGAATACCGCCACAGCTATTATGACCCACAGCTCGGAATCCGCCGAAATTCAGACACCCACACAAGTCCGCCACACCAAAGGCCAGTGATAAACTGGCGAAAACAAATCCTCCACCGTCACGCCAACAGAAACACGCCCATGCTATCACGACACACGAATCCACGCGGTGGTCTTTCAACCGCGGTATTCCATTGGCGGTACACACAGCCGCGCTCAAAATACACACATCTACAAAACACCACTACATTGGACAATTCCAAATACACACACCTGATACACATACAAACACCACTCCCACACACCCAATACAATATAAAACACACCCACATCACCCACAAACCCCTACGACAAAAAATCTGAAAGAAGGCCAGAGAGAGACTACAGCAATAGACAACCCCACCACACAGAGGCACACAACACCATCACTTATACAACATCCACGCTCAAAACACCCCACACCACCACACATCACCACACTCATCAACACATACACCACCCCACACATCACCTACACCACCCCATGTCACGCCAAAGACACCCCAGGTTTTCCGAGGAGGAGATCAGGGCCATGGTGGAGGAAATCCTACGGGTAGAGCCACAGCTATTTGTAGCACAGGTGCAGCACACTTCCATAGCCAGGAAGATGGAGCTATGGCGAAGAATCGTCGACAGGGTCAACGCTGTGGGACAGCATCCAAGAAATCGGGAGGACATCCGGAAGAGGTGGAACAACCTACGGGGGAAGGTGTGTTCAGTGGTCTCCAGGCACAACATCGCGATTCAGTGGACTGGCGGCGGACCCCCACCTCCTCCCCCACAACTAACAACATGAGAGGAGCAGGTCTTGACCATCATGCATCCAGAGGGCCTTAGAGGAGTCGGTGGAGGAATGGACACTGGTAAGTCAAATCTCAACTATCATATCCCCCACCCTACCTGCATGCTACCACACACCCCCACCCTCACCCCCTCCCCTATCACTCCAACTCCTCACTAATGTACTAATAACACAAACCACACATCTCAACTCCAAGCCCTGCATGACACAACTAAGCATGGACACCCAGCGCTAAAGCATGCTCACTGCACATATCCATAACAAACCCCCAACCATCATCATACAAGCCCCCACACAGGAATGCTTGCACTGGGGTACACCTACACCCACCCATTGCACACCATGACACACACATGCAATAATCATGCTCTTATACCCCTGCAGGACCCCTACCCAATGTCACCAGACAGGAGGGTCCAGACATCTTTACTCCACCCACAGAAGAGGCCCACAGTGACGACAGCAGCTCTGGCCAACTCGATCCAGATGACCAGCCCGGACCATCGAGGGCCTCGGGACAGTCATTTCCCTTGCACAGGCACACTGACCTTCCACCCTCTGGTAACACCAGCACAGCACCCACCCAGCGGGCCCATACCTCCGTACCCAGGACACGTCAATCAGCGGTGTGTCCACCACTACAGGGAACCCAGGGTAACCCACCACCCCAACAACAACAGGGACCTGGGGGCAGTGGTAGTGGGCACACGGTCCAGGGGACGGAGGCACAGGAACACAGGGGAACTGGGAGGGCTGCTGTGCGACAGGGGGCGGACAGGCCAAAGGAACCCACCCTCCACAAGGCCCTCTCCTCCATCATGGGAGCATACCACCACTCCCAGGAGACGATGGCCACGGTCCTGGCCAAGTTTCAGGAGACCCAGCGCCTGCAGGACGAACAGTATTAGGGGTTCAGGGAGGAGCTCAGAACCATCAGCTCTGCCCTGGGCACCACTGTAGGGGTGCTGAAGAACATACAAAAGACCATGAGGGACACCGTGGCACTCCAAGGGGCCCATGACACTAGCATGGCCGATGAACTGCCCACCACCTCCGCCGGCGCTAGTAAACAGGACGCCCCGCCACAGGACCACCACACCAGCACCCCACCCCCTGCAGACAGACAACCACCCTGCAAGCGGTCCCTGAGATACAGGAACAGGACAGAGCACGATGGCAAGACCCCCGCCAGGAAATGAACCACCCTGATTGTCCTCCCACTGTCTCACTTTGTCACCCTGTCCAGATTGGAACTGCCCCAGCTCCACTTCCTATGCCCATATGGGCAGTGAACCTGTGAGACTTATAGACTGGACTCTGCCATGGACATTCCTCCACCATCACCTATCACCATTTTGCCATCCCCTCCAATAATTAGCACTTCAATAAACACCCTTGAACCACAAAACAATCTGGAGTCAGTCTGTGCTTTGGAAAATGTGTATTAGCAATGACAGTGACAAAATGCGTTTTCAAATGTAATGCCAACATACCTATGTCACACATCACAAGTCCATGAAGGATGCAAGCAGATGACACACGTTGGTAACCACACCTGTGAAACCATAAGGGAAATGTACAACTCAGTTACCAAATACTGCTACTAATTGACAGACAGGAAGTGTGAAAGTGAATGTAATAGTAAAACAATTGGTCTCACCTGTGTGTCACTGGAAATATTGCTGTATCACTGACTCCCTGTTGTCTATGTCTTCTTCCTCAGCTTCCTCCTCATCACTGTCCACAGGCTCCACAGCTGCCACAACACCGTCATCTGGACCATCCTCCTGCAGAAAAGGCACCTGGCGTCGCAAAGCAAGATTGTGAAGCATCGAGCAGGAGATGATGATCTGGCACACCTTCCTTGGTGAGTAGAATAGGGAACCACCTGTCATATGGAGGTGCCTGAACCTGGCCTTCAGGAGGCCGAAGGTGCATTTGATCACCCTCCTAGTCTGCCCATGGGCCTCATTGTAGCGTTCCTCTGCCCTGGTCCTGGGATTCCTCACTGGGGTCAATAGCCATGACAGGTTGGGGTAACCAGAGTCCCCTAATAGCCATACCCGGTGCATCTGGAGTTGACCCATCACATACGGGATGCTGCTATTCTGCAGGATGTAGGCGTCATGCACTGAGCCAGGGAACATAGCATTTACCTGGGAGATGTACTGGTCTGCCAAACATACCATCTGTACATTCATGGAATGATAACTCTTCCGGTTCCTGTACACCCGTTCACTCCTGCGTGGGGGGACCAGAGCTACATGGGTGACATCAATAGCACCTATGATGTTGGGGATATGTCCCAGGGCATAGAAGTCACCTTTCACTGTAGCCAAATCCTCCACCTGAGGGAAAACCATGTAGCTCCTTACGTGTTTCAGCAGGGCAGACAACACTCTGGACAACACGTTGGAGAACATAGGCTGGGACATCCCTGATGCCATGGCCACTGTTGTTTGAAAAGATCCACTTGCAAGGAAATGGAGCACTGATAGCACCTGCACTTCAGGGGGTATTCCTGTTGGATGGCGGATTGGTGAGATCAGGTCTGGCTCCAACTGGGTACACAGTTCCTGGATTGTGGCACGGTCAAACCTGTAGGTGATGATCAAATGTCGCTCCTCCAATGTTAACAGGTCCACCAGCGGTCGGTATACCGGAGGATTCCGCCATCTCCTCAAATGTCCCAGCTGACGGTGCCTAAGAAGGACAACAGCGACCACAGAGTCAACAAATTCCCAGGTATGTACCCACAGCTACACAGAACACGACACCAAATACAAAACTCTTCCTGTATGTGTGTTGAGTGTAGGCCTAGGTATGTGTGACGCAGTAGTAAATGAAGCCATGTGGGCCCCTGAAATGGCGGCTGCCTGACCTCTAAAGTGGGACAATGGATGTGAGGTATTTGCGCTGGCGTTGTACACAGTTGCGGTAGGCGGTCGTAGACCGCGGCGCAATGCTGCATTGGTTAACATTGGACCCTATGGGTCCCAGGAGCCAATGATGAAGTGCGCCGGCGGTGATGATACGCACCGCCGCGGACGTCACCGCCATTTTCTAGTTGTTCAATCACTCGATACCTGATCTTCGACAGGAGAGGACCTACACTGCAAGTGCTGCTGTGACCTCGGTCTGGAAGAGACAATGGCTGCTGCGTCTGGGAAAGGGCCCCTGCCTTCACTGCTCAGGAGTTGGAGAAGCTAGTCGACGGGGTCCTCCCCCAGTACACGCTACTCTACGGTCCTCCAGACCAACAGGTAAGTACACAGGGAGCACGTTGTATGGGCTATGCCTGTGTGGAGAGGGCTGGTTCTGAGAAGGAAGGGGGCAGAGTTCAGCGACAATGAAGGAGTGTGAATGCATGTGCCACATGGCAAGGGTAGGGATGGGGGCCACTCACTTCAACGGTGCAGTTGGTAATGACTTCTCTTCTTCCCCTGTACATGTCATGTAGGACAGCGCCCACCAGAAGAAGGACATTTGGCGTGCCATCGCCAAGGACGTCCGGACCCTGGCGGTCCACCAGAGACGGGGCACCCACTGCTGTAAAAGATCGGAGGACATTTGCCGCTGGAGCAAGAAGACGGCGGAGGCTCAGCTGGGGATGGCCTCCCAACGTGGGAGGGGTGCCTGTCGCACCATGACCCCCCTGATGTTCCGGATCCTGGCGGTGTCCTACCCTGATTTGGATGGGCGCTTGAGGGCATCACAGCAGACACAAGGGGGTGAGTACAACATCATTCAGCAGACTTTGCGCGCAGTGGAGGGGTCTGGGTGGGGGAGGAGGGCTGTGGGTTTCCCTAGGCTAGGGCGAGTTACGTAGCCTAGGCCCCTCCGGAATGCAGGCCATGTGGCACTCCACCCCACCTCTGTAGAGTGACAAGTACAGGTATACATGCCCCTGTGTCATCTATGTGTGCAGATGTGCACCATAGCCATGTAGGCCAGATCCCAGGAATTGCATCTGTAGAGGCCAAGAGCACGGCGTAGTGCAGGGGGCTGCTGTGTCTGTATTGTCCGCCAACGGTAGCGGTAAGCCATGCACTCAACCTGTCATTCTTCTGTCGTCCCCCCCCTTTTTGTGCTCTCCCTGTTCTTTTGTGCATCAGCTTCATCAGGCGGAGGTACAGTGGCACCGGAGCACGAGGGAGCTGCATCCCACATGGCTGTGGAGGGCCACACCACGGACTCTGAATACACCAGTGGGACGGAGGGCGAGGGGAGCTTAACGTCAGTCACCGGATCACCAAACAGCGACACGGACTCGTCCGCCAATGGGAGCTCCCTTGTGGTGGCGGCACCATCTGTGCCCCCCACTTCTACAGGTACAGCCGCCGCCCCCCCGACCAGCACCGCCCTCCCAGCAGCCCCTCAGCCTTCGCTCCGTGCCCGCTCACCCAGGAGGGTGGGCATCACCTTCGTCCCAGGCACCTCAGCCCCTGCCCCACTCACCCCTGCTGCCCTCAGTGAGGAGGCCATTGACCTCCTCAGGTCACTCACTGTTGGGCAGTCTACCATTGTGAATGCCATCCAGGGTGTAGAAAGGGAGTTGCAACACGGTAATGCATTCCTGGAGGGCATTCATTCTGGTCAGGCTGCCCTTCATCGAACCCTGCAATCTCTGGCCTCAGCACTGATGGCAGCCATTGTCCGTGTGTCTAGCCTCCCCCCTCCAACTTCCTCCACCCAGACCCAGTCCCCTGTACCCCAGCCTATCCCAAGAACACCATCAGACAAGCATGCACACACCTCAAAACACAAAAGTAGCTCAGGCAAACATAAGCACCACACAACCCACAGACACTCACACAAGCATCACCCACATACAGACACAGCAACATCCACTGCCTCCACTGTGTCCCCCTCCTCGTCGTCTCCCTCCTCCCTCCCAGTCTCGTCTACACTCTCACCTGCATGCACTACATCTACAGGCACTAGGACTCGCACCAGAACACCCAGCACCACACCCCGCTCACCTGCACTCACCACCCCACTACCATTTACACATCCCCTGTGTCCACTCCCAGTGTGTCTGTGACGCCCTCTCCCAAAGTACACAAACGCGGGCACCCACACAACCAACATCCATCCACCTCACGACAGCCTCCAGTACCTGCACCTGCACCTGCACCTGCACCCAAATCACCTAAAGTTACACCTCCTACAACCACCTCCTCTTCCTCCACTCCCAGACCCCCTCCAGCTACCCATCCCAGTGTTTGTCAGAAACTCTTCCTCAGCAACGTTGACCTCTTTCCCACCACCCCCACCCCTCCAATTCATAGGTCCCGTAGTAGGACCTCAGCCAAAAAAAGTCCGGTACCAGTGGTGCGTGTTAAAGGTGTGTGGAGTGCACCGGCCACCAGGGCAGCCAGTGTGACACGGAGCCAAAGCACTGCCAGTCCACCCCCTGTAAAGCACCTTAAGTTGGAAAGTGGCCGACGGGAGAGGGTGAAGACTCCTGCCAGCAAAACAGCTCACAAGGGTCCCGGGGGGAGTGCTGAGTCAGCTGTGACTCCTCCCAAGGTGGTGAAGGGGCAGAAGAAGTCTCCAAAGTCTGGGAAGAGCAGCACGGCGGAAAAGGCCGCCATCCTACCCCGCCGGCCGGGACGCCACCGCCAGCACTGTCGTCACTAGTCCGGAGACCACCGCCAGAGTCAGTGCCCTGGAGGGCAGCAGTATTGTCACTGGTCCGGAGACCACCGCCAGAGTCAGTGCCCTGGAGGGCAGCAGTATCGTCACTGGTCCGGAGACCACCGCCAGAGTCAGTGCCCTGGAGAGCAGCAGTATCGTCACTGGTCCGGAGACCACCGCCAGAGTCAGTGCCCTGGAGGGCAGCAGTATCGTCACTGGTCCGGAGACCACCGCCAGAGTCAGTGCCCTGGAGAGCAGCAGTATCGTCACTGGTCCGGTGACCACCGCCAGAGTCAGTGCCCTGGAGGGCAGCAGTATCGTCACTGGTCCGGAGACCACCGCCAGCGTCAGTGACCTGGAGGGCCCCGGCAGCCACAGCCCCGCTGGGCACTGAGGGACCATAATGCCACACACCGCTGAACAGGGCAAAGCACCGCCATGGTGAAGACCGCTGAACAGGGCAAAGCACCGCTGAACAGGTCAGAGACAGCAAAGGCAAGCACCGCTGAACAGGGCAAAGACCGCCATGGTGAAGACCGCTGAACAGGGCAAAGCACCGCTGAACAGGTCAGAGACAGCAAAGGCAAGCACCGCTGAACAGGGCAAAGACCGCCAAATCAAGCATCGTTAGCCCATGTGCAGCTGGGACAGTGACGGAACTGGGACCATCACTGGGAGCGTGATGCACTCTGGGCACCAGTCCCCCTCCAGAACCAGTGGAGACCTGCATCCACTCTGTCTGTCCTTCACAGGATGAAGCACTCTGGGCACCAGTCCCCCTCCAGAACTAGTGGAGACATGCATCGACTTGAGAGACTGTGGCTTTGCACTCCCCAGGATGGTACAGTGGGCAAACCAACCACTGTAGAGACTTTAGAGACTGTGGCTTTGCACTCCCCAGGATGGTACAGTGGGCAAACCAACCACTGTAGAGACTTGAGAGACTGTGGCTTTGCACTCCCCAGTGCAAGTGTTGTGGCAAACCAACCACTGTAGAGACTTGAGAGACTGTGGCTTTGCACTCCCCAGGATGGTACAGTGGGCAAACCACCCACTGTAGAGACTTGAGAGACTGTGGCTTTGCACTCCCCAGGATGGTACAGTGGGCAACCCACCCACTGTAGAGACTTGAGAGACTGTGGCTTTGCACTCCCCAGGATACATCAATGGGCATGGAGCCCCGTTGTGGATCTGGCGTGGTGCTGTCATCCGGCTGAGGTGCCCCCCCTTCCCTTCACCCTGAGGTGCCTGTTGTATTTCTATCTGATGCCCCTGCAGTGTTCTCTCTGTTCAAGGACAGGTATCGTGCGTGGGCCTCGCCCATGCATTTTGGGCCCAGTGGTCCACGGACATTGAAATGTGCATACCTGTACTACTAATCGTGATGTAAATATTTGGAATGTGTATATATTGATGTATATATGTGCTTACTGATTTTTGATACATTACAATGGTTTAACTCATTTCCTTTTGTCTTAGCATTTATCCACGGGGTTTGGGGGTTGTTACTGTGATGTTCGGAAATGCATTGGTGTGTGTGTTGTAGTGGGTGAGGGTCGGGGTGGGGGTGTTGCGTGTGTGTCCCCCTGACTTTTGCCTCCCCCCCCATGTCGTAGGTGCAGTACTCACCGTTGTCTTCGGTGCCTACGTTGCTGGTGATCGTAGAGGAGCAGGAATACAAGCGCAGGGAGTATTTGTAGTTTGGGCTCCATGGTGGGCTCCTTCCTCTTGGAATGTGTTAAGGTGAGCGTTTTCCCATTGCAAAAGCTGTTTCCACCGTGTTTTTATCCACTGTGAATCCGCCCTGGAAAAGGTGGCGGATTGGCGGGTTGTGAAACTGTGGGCGGTACATTGTGTTCCACCTGTCTGTTGGCGGTGACCGCCGCGCTGCTTGTCTGTACCCTGTGGCGGTCGGAGTGTTAAAGTGGCTGTCTATGTTGGCGGTTTCCGTCACGGTCATAATTCCCTTTTTTTGTCCGCCGGCCTGTTTGCGGTCTTACCGCCGCTTTAACACCATCTGCCAGGGTTGTAATGACCACCTATATGTGTGTAAATTGATGTACAGGATGGGTTACATAAGACAGTGTGATTTACAAGGTGTAGGAGTCACGTCCTTCATATCTCACTGTGCTCCTTTAGAAGGATTGCAATTTATGAACTTCAAATAACAAAAGGATCTCTGTGTTATAAGCATTAACCCACTCACCCATTCACATAAAATAAAAAATCTGTCATCTGTGTGTTACATGATGTGCTTTGCAAGAGACAAATTAACCCGGTTTGCTACTTTGGTTTAAAACTAGGACTAGAAAAACACAGATCTCTCCAGCAAATTTACTAACTCAGAGTTATCTTACCATTATTATTATTATTCTCTAAGCTTTAGTTGACACACAAAGATCTATGTGGCTGGTACTTTAACCCCATAAGATACTTTAAAATTCAGTCTTTGCAACCAATTAAGCAGAACAGATTCACTGCTACGCTTTCCCTTGTTGCTAATTTCTTTGTGACAGAGTTTTAAATTATAGATGTGTAAGTTGAGGCACAGATTTTGCTTTGCGGTTGTGTCACTTTTTTGGCAGAACCCCAATGCAAAATCTCATTTGTTTAATATTGTAATGTGCTCAAATGTACTCACAATAGACGTGCTAAACATATGTCTGAGGTCTTAAGATCTGATGTCTCTTCTTGTTATGTCAGTGCCTGTGAAGTCATGGGTTGTGATGTCACTTCCTGTGATGCTACATGCAATGTTACGTGCTGTGATGTTATGCACTGTGATGTCATGCACAATGATGCCATGTGCATGCCGACTAACTTGGTCAGTCCCCCCACTTCTTTTTTAGGACTTGTGCCCTGCTAGTATAGTTTGCATCAATGTCCCTGTCAGTGGCAGACATTTTAGTTTCTGCTGCTCAGATGGCAATGCAGTCCTACCCAACTGACCACTCAATGAGGCACCATGTCCTGGAGAGCAACCTGGGAGCAGTCAAGACACCCAGTGAAAAAAGAAACTCTCCATCCACAATTGATAATGTTCACTGAGGTGCACAAGAGTGATGTAGACCAGGGAGAAGCAGATGTGACCTATAGGCACAAGCGAGAAGCTTGCTACTTCTCAACATGAGAGCACACATGGAATGTGAGCTGCACAAAGTGTGAAGATTCACACATGTCCTTGAAAAAGAGTGAGCATAATGATGAAAATAGTAAGAGTGCATCTTCACTCTGAGATCCTCTACATCCACAGAAACGTGAGTAGTTAATGAGGACCAGGCAGGTCTCCTTCCTGCAGGGGCAGACCATGGTTATTGTGGCACTCTGGGGTGCAGGGCTTCATGTGGCACACTAAGGGGAAAATGATGGCTCTGCAACAGGGTTGGACAGGATCATACAATAGACCTGGGCACCAAAATAAAAGTGACTCGATTAGCAAATCAGATAGCTAAAAAGTGGCCCTCATTTGCAAATCGGGCAGTTTTGAACTTGTAAAGACACACTGTGCATGTGTTTTTCAAGGTATGGAATACTGCTTACATCTGTGCTAGCTACAGTCAATGTTTCTGTTAATATCAAGAAAATCAACTGTAAGAAGCACTTGCAATGCAGCAGGTCTCGCATTTTTGAAAGGTAGAGCTATTGTCATTGAAAATGACAATGGGGGTTATTACAACTTTGGAGGAGGTGTTAATCTGTCCCAAAAGTGACGGTAAAGTTACGGATATACCACCAGCCGTATTACGAGTCCATTATATCCTATGGAACTCGGAGTCACTTTTGGGACGGATTAACACCTCCTCCAAAGTTGTAATAACCCCCAATGTCTTTTATCTAAGTTTTTTGGTTTGGAGTGTAGTGGATGTATGAACAGAGATACAGCTGCAGCGCTGTCTAGAGGCACGAGAGAGTGCACAAGAGAGAGCACAAGAGAAAGAAAGAGATCACGAGAGGGAGAGAGTGCACGAGGGAGAGAGTGCACAAGAGGGAGAGAGAGCACGAGAGAGAGAAAGAGCGACTGCATCGTGGATCGGCCTGTGGAGAAACATGCATTTAGAGATGTGTTCATATGCAGTACTCACACCCCCACCAGGCAAGTATCACTGGCTTCACTTAGATCATAACCTATATCGGCAAGCATCACTTAGGGAAAAGGGCAAAAAATAACATTGTAAAAAAGGTTTCAGTGGTGAATGCGGAATTTCCTAGCTATCGTGAAGGAAAGTTTCAATTCTATTAAGGACACGGAGGCGAGGATTATGTATATCTTTCTTCACTTTTTATTCAAACAGCAATTTCAAAGTTACACAAAAGAAACAAAAAACGGCAATGAGCTCCACAAGACTGCGACCATGGAAACCATTGTCCAATGAGGATCCAGTCTTGCCGGCAGTATATATATCCTCAAGCCTGTCAATCTTCCTCGACTTCGCTGCGAAAGGAATTGTAGATGTCTCAAGAGGCCGTTGTCTCCGATCCTATGGGTAGATATGAGAGGCTAAAGTAGACTGACCAATGGTGCTAAATATCAAGCAAACCAAATAGCCTGTATGTCTATAAGATCTTAGCTATTGCAAAGAAAGAATACAAGTCAAGAACCAATGCAGAATAATCTAACCCTTAAAATCGTTAAAGAAAACATACGATTATGTATATATGTAAAATATATATATACCACCTCAGTACGAGGAGACGTGAAGTTCGGGTGGGAAAACACGTGTCCAGTGTTGGGTGGGATAATCCTCGCCTCCGTGTCCTTAATAGAATTGAAACTTTCCTTTACGATAGCTAGGAAATTTTGCATTCTATGTCAGGACCGGAGGCGAGGATTATGCAAGTTCAAAGCTTACTTACCACCAGAGATGCTGCATCGTGTATCGGTTTAAAATAAAACTTTTTAAAAGTAGATTCTGAAGACCAATCTGCTGCACTCATAATGTCTTCCAGTCTACCACCAACCTGGATGGCTTTTGAGGCCATTGCACCCCGAGTCAAGTGTGCACCGAACACTTGTACATTGACACCTGCTTCAGCTAAAATCCATCTAACCCACCTGGCGATGGAGGGGATGAGACTGCCTTAAAAGGTTTCTTTAATGAAATTAGAAGTTGATTCTCCCCCGGAGGTCTAAGTTCCGTCGTTACATCCTCGTAGGCCTTGAGGCAACATAATACACATAACTTAGGAGCGCTAGGGAAAGCGGGGTAAGATACCGACCTTGTATTATTCTTAGTTCTTCTAGAAATTGTAAAAGTTACTCCTTCTGGAGAAAAAACTCTAGCAGAGATATCCAAGGCCCGTATATCCGATACCCTTTTACATGAAATGGGGAACAAAAGAATGGCCAGTTTTGCTGACAACTCTTTCCTTGACAGGTATTGATTGTCCTTCCACGAGGATAATAAATTAAGAACTAGGTTGACGTCCCAGAGCTCAAAATACCTAGGTTGCGGAGGCCTGGAAAGTCTAATACCCTTAAGAAGTTTACATATCCAAGGATGTTCCCCGATCGGTTGATTATCAAGAGGAGGATGACCTGCTGAGATGGCTGATCTAAAAGAGTTTATCGTACAGTAAGCCAAACCTGACTCCGCTAATTCTGCAAGAAAATTCATGATGTCAGTAACGCGGGCCCCATGGGATCGAAATGTTTGTCCTTACACCAGCAAGACCATCTATTCCATGTGGACCTATACTGCTTACCTGTCCCAGGTGCCCAGGCTTGTGCAATGAACTTCCTAGCTTCTTGTGAAAGTTGGCAATCCTGCCAGCGATACCTGAAATCTTCCACGCCACCAGAGATAAGTGGCCTTGGAGAACCAGGGGATGGAATACGCCTGCTGGATCTCGGAGAGTCGAGGGAAAGACCGGAAGGCGGATTGGAGCTTCGCTTGAAAGCTCCAGTAGAGTTGGAAACCACGCCTGGGATCTCCATAGTGGGGTTATCAGAACCACTGTCGCTCTCTGGCGGCGAACTTGAGCCGAAACCCTCGGGATAAGAAGAAACGGGGGGGAATGCATATCCTAGATGCGGTTCCCAATTCTGGAGAAATGCATCCACTGCTGATGCTTCTGGATCCGGGCACCAGCTGAAATACAGAGGCAAGTGGGCATTCCATTTGGATGCAAACAGATCCACCGAGCAAGGACCCCATCGATTCATTATTGACTGAAAAATCGAGTGGTCTAGTTGCCAATCGCTGGAGTCCGTTAGGAAGGGGGAACTCCAATCTGCTACGACGTTCTGATCCCCCGGGAGATACTCCACCGTGACCGATATCTGATGCTGAAGGCAAAATTGCCAAAAATCTTTTGCTAGATCCGCTAGAGCTTTCGAACGTGTCCCCCCCAGGCGGTTTATGTATTGAACCGCTGAGACATTGTCCATGCGTAGGAGAACAACACATTAAATTCTGTCCCGTGTTAGGGACTTGATCGCAAAAGAGCCAGCAAGAAGTTCCAGGCAATTGATGTGCATATCGAGCTCCCGAGGGGTCCAGCATCCCCCGAATGAGATGTTCCCGCAACACGCTCCCCAACCATGGCGACTGGCATCCGACTCTATCACCAGGTCTGGGGAGGCTCCGAAGATGGCTCTGCCATTCCATGCCTCCATGTGGTCCAGCCACCAATGTAACTCCGTCTTTGCCTCCAGAGAGAGGGAGATTAATTTGGAGTATGTCACCCGGCGTCGAAGGTGATAGGCCTTGAGACGCTGAAGTGCCCTGTAGTGGAGGGGACCCGGAAAAATGGCCTGAATCGATGATGAAAGCAGACCCACTACTCTGGCCAACTGACGCAACGAAATCCTGTTGCATCTTAGGACCTTCTTTAATTCCTTCTTGATCTTGGAGATCTTCGGACTCGGGAGACTGAGGGATGCTGACCAGGAGTCTATAAGGAAACCTAGAAAAGTCATGGTTTGAGAAGGGAGAAGATCTGACTTCTGTTGGTTGATCACAAAACCTAGTTTCTGCAGAAGCACAATAGTTGTGTTCGTATTGGAGATAAGTTGAGATCAGGATTGATCCATAAGAAGGATGTCGTCCAGATAAATGATAAGACGAATTCCCTGCGACCGAAGAACCTCCACTACAGGTTTGAGGAGTTTGCTAAAGCACCATGGTGCCGATGACGGACCGAATTGGAGAGAGGTGAACTCGAACACCTGATCCCTCCACCGAAATTGTAGAAACCTGCGGTGAGGCGGAAAAATCGGGACTGTGAGATAAGCTTTCTTGAGGTCCAGGCGGACCATCCAGTCCTCCTTCAGTAGGAGATCCCGGAGCAAGTGAATGCCCTCCATTTTGAAATGCCTGTATGTTACCCATTCGTTGAAAGACCGGAGATTGATGACCGGGCGAAACCCTTTGTCCTTCTTCTCTACAAGGAAGATGTTGCTTAAGAAGCCTCTGGGATGCAAGGACGTGACGCATATGGCTTCTTTTTGGAGGAGATCCTGAACCTCTGTATCTATGAGATTGGACTCTGTCATTGAAAAAACTAAAGGAATGGGTAGAGAGTCCTGGATTGGGGTTCCCCAAAATTCTATTTGAAAACCGGAGACAGTTTGTAGCACCGAAGCATCGGAGGTGATACGTTTCCAAGCGTCCTTGAAGAAGCGTAACCTCCCTCCAAATTTTTGAGGGGAAAAAGGGGCAAGCCTTACCAGAGGGTCCTCCTGGGGCATTACTTGCTCCCCGGGCGAGTCTATTCGCTCTGCCTTTTCCTCTGCCTCTGTTGGGGTAAAAAATTCCCTGGCGACCGTCACGCCAACCGTTGTTTCTGTAGGAAGCGGGGCCTTGTTGGAAATGGCGGCCGGAAGAGTGACCCCTGCCTCGTCCCGCCCCTCCAAAAACCTTATTTGGAAAGATCTTTTTAATAGACGTCTGCGCCTTATCTAGTGCTGAAAAGGTGTCCACAAATTTTCCCAATTCCTTCACAAAAGGATCACCAAATAAGTTGCCTTGGGCAATAGCCCCTGGCTCTGAGTTGGAAAGTTCCCTCAACTTAGGGTCAATTTTTATAAGCAATGATCTGCGCCTTTCAGCCGAGAGGGCACAGTTTGCATTGCCCAGGAGACATCCAGCTCTCTGGGCCCACCCTGCTACAACGTCAGTTGGAAGGGGTGAGTTTAACTGTTTGGCACGTTCTGCCAGTTGAATTATTTGAGTAAGGGGGCCTAACACATCCAGGAGTTTGTCCTGGCACGTCCTCCAGGATCTATCTATACCCTTCTTAGGGTCCTTCATGTATTTGGAAAAAAAAGGTACACAACTTCGGATCGATATCCGGCGTGACTGCCACCTTGTCCACTAATGTTGGACGCGGGCATTCTGCTTTCAACCGGGAGCACACCTCTTTATCAAGAGGTTGTCTAATTTTTGAGGCCACTTTTTCAGCCACCTTATGGTCTGGTATCCATTCCGAAGAACGAGGATGATAAATTCCTTCTGGTTCGAACATGTCTGATTCAGAATCCTCTGAATCGAAAGTTTCTTGCAAAGAAGCTCCAGGACGCCAAGGGCAACCAGTCTCATCGTCCTCCAAAGAGGAGTCCCCATATGAGTCACCAGTGATGCCTTTTGGAGACCCAGCATCAAGGTCCCATTTGTGGTGAAGCTTTTTACCCATTACGCCGGGGAAAAAACCCTCCTGGGAGGGTTTGCGCTTTTGCGTGCACGCACTCTTACTGAAGGCGCCAGATAAAAGCAAGACGTCTTCAAGGTGCCCTGCGTCGCGCGATTTCTTGGGGACTGAAGAGGATCTACCTTCCGTCCCCGTCGCGCCAAACATGCCCGTCCCTTTGGAAACTTGTTCCGTGAGCTGCGCTACGCTATCTCTAAGAGTAGCGAGGGCTTGAGATATGGCTTGAGAAAACACATC
This sequence comes from Pleurodeles waltl, assembly GCF_031143425.1. Lineage (NCBI taxonomy): Eukaryota > Metazoa > Chordata > Amphibia > Caudata > Salamandridae > Pleurodeles > Pleurodeles waltl. The sequence continues at coordinate 383,296,935 of NC_090436.1, read as the reverse complement.
CATTCCTGGGGGAAGGGAACTGTGAGATGGGCCCTCACCTGGGGACATATTGGCGATAGATTAATTGTCCTGAGTGGACTGCATCTTGTGACTCATAGGACTTTGACAGAAAAAACACCCGGAAAAAATCTACAAAGGGTAAGAAAAAACCCCTATCCAATTCTGCCAGCAGCCGAAAGCCGTAAATGTATTCAAAATGAAAGTCCTCCCAAATGGGGTCAGTAACTACCGTAAAACGATGTCCGTTCGATGGGGAAAAGCCGAGGCTTAATTTATTCCTCAAGACTGAGGAAAATCGCGTGCTGAGCGCCGAGGCGTCTCGAGCGCTCAACACACGAGTAAAATATGTAAGGAATGTGAAGCGCGCGGCCTCTAGAGGGCCCGACGCGTCTCCTGAAGAAAAAAATGCGCTCGGGCAGAAGCCTGCTGCGCTGAGGAGACGTGTCGAAATAAACACCCTGTACAGGCAAAAGTCAACAAAGCAGAACGAGCGCAAGCAGTAACGCGTTAGAAATAAAGCGTGTAGTATAATTAACGCTCAGAGGCAGAAAGGCACTTATCTTGTCCTGAGCAGTGAAGAAAGAGGAAGATTGACAGGCTCGAGGATATATATACTGCCGGCAAGACTGGATCCTCATTGGACGATGGTTTCCATGGTCGCAGTCTTGTGGGGCTCATTGACGTTTTTTGTTTCTTTTGTTTAACTTTGAACTTGCTGTTTGAATAAAAAGTGAAGAAAGATATGCATAATCCTCGCCTCCGGTTCTGACATAGAATTATCCCTGGAATTAAGTACAAATCCACATCAATGAAACACCCCCACTGCACGGTCCATTCTCCAAAGAATAGCCGCACCTGCTGAGGGGAGTAGCCGCGTGCCCGTCTCGGACCGCCCTGGACGGGGCGGTCGCACGGGAACCGGCGGGCACCGGCCGCCTCCGCGGGGTGGAGGCGGCCGGGCCGAGGCGCAGCCTGAGCGGGGGACGCAGGGGGTGCCTGCCGGCCGGGACCGGCGGGGACGCCCCACGGAACGGTCGTTCCGAGCTGCTGGGGAAAATGCGCTGGGTGGAGGAGGAGGCGGGCGACGGCACTCGGGTGCCCGGACCGCCGTGGGGGGGCGGATTCCCGGGACCTGGCGCCACCCGACCCCTCTCCACTCTGGTCGGACCGCTGGGAGGGCGCAAGCTGCCGGGCTGCTTGGCCTTCGCTCTGCCGGGAAGGGCCTTCCGAGAAACGGCGGGCCCGCGAGTCGGACGGTCCCTGGCGGGGTTGGAAGCTCTTTGCTTGAAACAACAGCCGAGGCTGGCCAAGCAGTCCATCCCCAAACGGACCAAGTGTGCCCAAATATAGCTTAACAGGTTAATGTGCCTACATTGAACATACAATAGTAATTTAGCAATTATTTATTCTGGTCACTGAAGCGTAATACGAAGGCGCAGTAATGACGAGGTGGCCTGCCCATATGAAAAGCCGATTCACACCAACAAACGTCTGAAATGGCTCCAAGGCCATTAGAGAGCCAGTTTGCTGCTTTCAAGGGCCACTTTTTGTTAGAGCCTGGGACAATTTTTTTGTCCCAGTGAGACCCTGCCAATGGGGCCACTCCTGTGGCCTCTGTCGTATGAGGCCCCGAGGAGTCCAAGCATTACAGTGGTCCGCATCAGTGTGGTGGTGGAATGTAAACAAGGGTTTTGGTGCATATCACACGACCCCTGAACCTGGGCTTAATCTTAACACTGAAGCGGGTGCAGAGATGAGCAGAAGCGCTGCTTTCTAAATCTGTAGCTTGCGAGGGGTGGGAGTAGGGGGACCTTTGTCCTCTATCTTATCTTACATGAGCAGTTAAAGATTTTTTTTCTCATTCCTTGCTGCTAAATATTGCCAGAGGAAGGAAGTCCGGTGAGGGATGAGATGCGGTGCAGAGTGCAGGGAGAGAGAAAGTAAAAGTACGTGGATGATGTGCTGGAGAGATGGTGAGAAGCCTATGTGTCAGAGGTCTTCAAACTTCAAACTGGGGGGCCTCAAGTGATCCCGGGGCCAAAAGGCCAAAAGAAGCATTATACAGATAACGGGTCTTTGTTTTAAGCAGAAGCGTGTTATCGCATTTTAAAAAGGAAACAGCACTTAACAGCAATGTTTAAATAGGTCTAGACATATTTAAATATTGCCATCGTTATAAAACAATTGTGAAAAATTCTGAGGGGGGGGCCAATGATTTGTATTTTTCAACTGGGGGGGCGCGGCATTAAAAAGTTTGGAGACCACTGCTATGTGTGGTGTGTGTGTCTAAGCGAAAGAGCTGTACATGAGCTCTGTGTGTCTGAACCCTCATTCTGTTTGAGAACGTGTGTACTGTGTGCTCGAGTGCGCTCTGTCTGTACAGAAGTGTTATGATTGTGCGCATGTGCTACACTTTCGTGTCTGTCTGCGTCTGTGTGAGTAAGCAGAATATTATTAAACACGGAATGGGATCGATTTCATTACCTAGCCCTCCATTTTGACTACAAGCTCCGATGGCCTCCTGGCAGAGTTTCGCCAAAATACGTCCAGGAATTACAGCCCTGTAAAGAGGAACAGAGCTCGGAGCGCCCACTCAGCGCTGGTGCGGCAAAACACACAAAGAACTGCATGTCTCTGCACTTAATAGAGTGGCAGGGGCAACTCCGTGCTTGAAATGGCGGTGGAGGACAGGAGGGGCAGAAACAGGCACACTCGGAACACAGCCGATTAACACGTGTGTTATAATGAAAGAATTATACTGACTGGGATAAAAAGTTCAGGTATATTGGAGTATTGGCACTACTGTCTTTCAATGCACAGCAAATGTAATCAGATAAGAACATGATTTACAGCCCTGCTTACAGAAACATACCTCAGAGGGACTGAAAACATCTAGCGCTCTGGCTAAAAGCTCTGAGAGAAATGTGAAAGTAGTCTCAAATAGATGCTACAATGGGACAAGTGGAAGGGTACAAGTACTGGGGCACTGCTCTTTCAGAGAGGAGAGGAAAAGGAGGGACAAAGAGGCAGGACTGACCACTAGTAAGCAGGGATTTGCAAATGACACTGAAACAAATAAATTAAATGGCTTTAAGCCCTCAGAAGTATAGTATACTAAAAGTATACAAGAGGCCGTACACTTATGCTCAACCTAAAAACTGTCCCACCAGACAATAAAATAGGCACATGAACATCCAAACTACTGGCCCGCACACTGAGCTGTCGGGTCAGCCTTTCTGGCACTACCAGATTGTCTCATAGCCAGTCCTGCTCTGGGAGGGCATTTGAGGAACTGAAAGGTTGCACTAGTGCAATTGAACACACTGAAGAAAATTGGACTGCTCGTTATTGGACATGGAAGGTGCTGCACAGAGCCACAACGATAATGTCAGCAGATCCCATCAAAGCAAGGATTATACAATTGTGTCAATTACCACCCTAGAATCTAAAATCGAGTTTATGGATAATAAGTCCAAGGCCACTCAAATCCTGATCCTGGTGATGCTCTCTTCTCTGACGAGGGCGACTGAAAGACAGGTGTAATAATGCTTGTGGGATGAAGAGACAAGTGTGTGCCTGCTTAGAGGGCCTCCAGGATTTCTAGGAAGAACCCTGTTGATGTAGGGAGGGGCGAGAACAGGGCTAGTGGAACTGACAGGTGAAGGTCAGAAACTAGGGTTAGAGGATGGCAGCAAATAAAGGATCTGCTTTACTAAAGAGCTCCAGAATTCATAATTTCCAGATCTCATCCATGCCCTTCATTGTAGAGGGGAGGACTGCAATAGATGAAAACAATGTTGCGACTCGGGTGGAGGCCTCCGTGTGGTTACCGTCCCAGCTGAGGGTTCACGAGGAGGGAAAAGCATTTGTGGGGCTCAATGATACATTGAATTTCAGCTTATGTGAATGTGTGTTGTCTTCTTTGGGTGAAAATGGTTACTTCTATAGTGGATGGCGAGGAATATACCCCAGTGTTATACTTTTGTATAAATTGTGTGCTATGTGCAGACAGGAATTAGTGGTGATCCTTCTCGAAAGTGGAGGCACCCTCTCTCTCTCGTGTAAAGCAACAAATCTGAAATATGCAATGGAAAAATGTGTTACCTCTAGGGATCATAAAAACAAAACTAATTTGTTCTTGCTGCACCAGCTCCCTTTAAAGTACAAGGAAAGAAAACATTAATAATTGTTGGGAACTCATAAAATATTGGTGTAAAATTGCAGCAATCTCGTTTGTATGGCTAAGAACTATACTAAAATCTATGTAGGAGCGGAGCCAAAAGCACATACAGAATGGGAGTTCTGGTATACAAATATATATATATATATATATATATATATATATATATATATATATATATATATATATATCCAAGAAAGAAGTGACTCAAACAGATGATCTCACTAAAGAACAAAAATATATTTCTACTACAACGTTTCAGCTTCCGCCTTCCTCAGGTAGTACAAGATTGTTTGCTCAGTGGCTGCATATACTGTTGTAGGTTGGAATTAGTGTATTTGACAAAAATAACATGCACACACAGAAGTACATATGCTTCAATACTCTTAAGTATTTGGGAATTTTGTCTCAATTGATGTGAGTTAAATTAAAAACGTTTGAATAATATAACATAGCCTGTAGATTCACTTACTGTCATTTGTCTCACCATAGTTAAGCATCTTTATTTTCTTTAACTTTTAGGGGTATGTGATGTTCTATGCTCTCCAATATCCCCCTGATCCTCTATTCAACCCCACTGGGTTGAAAATAGTGACTACCTAATTGAAGTTCTATTCCACTTCTATTACAAATGAAAATGTATGACTGGCAACAGATTTGGGCCTTCTACACTAATTTTCAACCAACTGGTTTTTCAGCTGGGAATGCTTTTGGCACTGTTTGGTGGATGTTGGTTAAAAAGGCCAAATGTTGAGAGATCACTCCAAAGTAGTTTGTATCCTATTCAGAGGTGCTGGAATTTGTTTTTAGAGTGGAGGTTCTGGCCAGTGACTTCAGAGTATTTTTCCAGTGCCAAAATACCCTGTTGCTGACTAAGCAATCTTAGAATTAAATGGCTGACATAGAAAGAGGCACTTGAATGGCCAGGTTCACTGATAACTCTGCAGCAGACAATACTTAGTCACTAAGAAGAGTTCTGTGATTGCTAATATCCACACTCATTCGGAGACCTGCCCTTGATAATATCCACTAGGGCAAAACTCGTTTTAGCATTGACAAATACTCAGAGCTCTGCCTCATACTATAGGCATGGCTCCTCAGACTTATGTTCCTACCTATACCTACAGGTACTCAGACTATGCTAACAGTACTGCATAAGCCCACTCAGAGCTCCTTAGGAAACACAGACCCACTCAGAGTTCTCTCCAGATAATTACCCAGATTTACTTCACCATGAGGTCTGGGTTGCTAATACAGTGAGTTGCTCATTGCTCTGGTGTCAGTAATAGATTGTCTTATACAGTCTATCCATGTCGAGCAAGCATGAGAGTTTCAAGGCTCACCTTTTGTTGATAGGCATTAGTCAGCCTCTGCCATCAATTGACCTCCTCGTAGGTCTGAGCCCAAAAGGCTGGGGCATTCCAACTCTCACTGACCTCCAAGTAGCGGCATTTCCAGTCAGACATGTAGTCTATCAGGTTTTAAAAATATGGAATGTGGGTCCTACTTTCCAAAGAAGTTCTTGAGAAAGCTCCCTTGGAAAGCTTTCTTCACTTACTCGTTGATTCTTTCCTTGGTTCTTGTTAGAAATGGGGTCTCTAGTTGGTAGTCAGTTTGCACCCTGTCCAAGTAGGGACCCTCACTCTAGTCAGGATAAGGGAGATACCCACTCAGATAACTCCTGCTCACCCCCTTGGTAGCTTGGCACAAACAGTCAGGCTTATCTCAGAAGCAATGTGTAAAGCATTTGCACATAACACACAGTAATACAGTGAAAACACTACAAAAGGACACCACACCAGTTTTAGAAAACTATCCAATATTTATCTATATAAAACAAGACCAAAATGATAAAAATCCAACATGCAGTAATAAAGATATGAATGTTGCAAGAATTACTTAAAAATACAGTTCCTTGAAGTCGATAGCTCCATCTGGGGTTATCAGGGTGTCGTGATCAACAAAACCAACAGTTGAGGCCAGCTGCGGCGTCGTGAGCCAGCTACGGTGTCGGGAAGACCCGCAAACAGTACCTTTGGATTTTCAGGACATTGTGATCCTCATGATTAGATCCGGAGGGCTGCGTCTCTGGTGTCAGTTCCGGAGGTCGGTGCGGGGGTCGTCGGGCCCTTGAAGTCACACGTGTTGCAGATTGAACTCCGGGCTGATGAAGTCAGGAGCGCTGGCGTGGACGGCGTTGGGGCTGTGGTGTGAAGCGGGACCATGCTATGTGAGGTGCCCACAGGTCAAGGCGCAGACAGCGGATTGGTGATGGTGTCCAGTGGTGTCAGTGAGACCAGGGCTGCAATGTGAAGTGGGGCGGTGCGACATGCGGTGTCACCAGGTCATTGTGCAGGCAGCGGCATCATTGTTGCTTTAGCGCTGTTGTCGGTAGGCCCAAGTTGGCGGTGCGGGACGGGCTCCCTGCGGTGTCAACGTGTACCTCACGAGCAGTGTCCACAGGTCATGGTACAGGCTGCGGTGCCGGTGTCAGCAGGAGCGCCGTCGGGGATGCCTAGGCTTTAGTGTGAGTAAGGTGATGCTGTACTGCGGGCCCATGGGTCATGGTGAAAGCAGCGGCTCATGACGATGTCAGATGGCGCCGTCGGTGAAACCAGGGTTGCGTTGAAAAGCGGGGCAGTGTGGCTCCATGCAGCATCGACTGGTCACAGTGCAGGCCAGCAGGCATTGTTAGCGACGTCACAGTGGTTTTTCTTCTTAAACAGCACAAAACACAGAGTTCCCAGTGCTGTGAGCAGATGAAACTGAAGTCTTTGGTGTCCCTGAGACTTCCAACAGGAGGCACGCTGTACTCCAAGCCCTTGGAGATCTCTCTCAAGCAGGATACGCAGCAAAGTCCACCCTTTGCTCTCTTTTAAGGCAGAAGCAGCAACTGCAGGCCAACCCAGCAAAGAAACACAGCAAAGGGGCAGTACTCCTCCTCCAGCTCTTCAGCTCTTCTCCTTGGCAGAGGTTCCTCTTGATACAGAAAGATTCTAAAAGTCTGGGGATTTGGGTCCACTTTCTGCCTTTGAAGTAGGCATACTTCAAGGGAAAGTCTCTGTTGTTCACAAGGTCCTGCCTTGCCCCGGCCTGGCCCCTGACACACTCCAAGGGGTAAAAGACTGCATTGTATGAGGGCTGGCACACCCCTTTCAGGTGTAAGTGACCACTCCTCCCTCCACTCTAGCCCAGATGGCTCAACAGGATATGCAGGCTACACTCCAGCTCCCTTTGTGTCGCTGTCTAGAGGAGAGATGTAAACAACTCAATTGTCAAACTGACACTGACAGGGAATCCAAAAGAAGGCAGAGTCACAGGATGGTTTAAGCAAGAAAATGCCCATTTTCTAAAAGTGGCATTTTCAAACTAACGATCTAAAAAACCAACTTCACTAAAACATGTTTTTTTTTTAAATTGTGAGTTCAGAGACCCCCAATTCCATAATTATATCTGCTCTCAAAGGGAATCTACACTTTGAAGTTATTCAAAGGCAGCCCCCATGTTAACCTGTGAGAGAGACAGCCCTTGCAGCAGGTAAGACTGAATTTAGTAGTATTTCACTATTAGGACATGTAACACTCATCGGTACATGTTACACCTTTAACATACACTGCACCCTGCCCCTGGGCTACCTATGGCCTACTTTAGGGGTGCTTACATGTAGTAAAAGGGAAGGTTTAGGCCTGGCAAGTGGGCACACTTGCCAAGTCGAATTGGCAGTTTAAAACTGCACACAGACACTGCAGTGGCAGGTCTGAGACATGGTTACTGGGCTACTTATCTGGGTGGCACAATCTGTGCTGCAGGCCTACTAGTAGCATTTGACTTACAGGCCCTGGGCACCTCTAGTGCACTTTACTAGGGACTTACCAGTAAATCAAATATGTCAATCATGGATAACACAATAAACAGTACATTTTATATAGGGAGCACTTGCACTTTAGTACTGATTGGCAGTGGTAAAGTGCACAGAGACAATAAACCAGCAAAAACAGAGTCCAGTACACCATAAAAACAGGAGGTCAGAAAGCAAAAAGACAAGGGAGACATGCCAAAAAGCTGCTTGGTCTAACAGCGCTCAACCTGTTTCTACTACTGAAAGTCACCGGTGAATATAAGTAGTCAGTGAGTCAGATGGATATTCTACTAGAAGCAGGCTCCTTGTGAGCAGACAAGTGCCATTTAATTGAGTAGTAGTTTCTCAAAGCATTAAAAACTCAAAAGGGACCACAAAGCCACTAATTCGATGCACTATCATGTTTTACTTTTTGTAACCGCTAAACGTGTTAAGCGTGGTAAGCACTGATGTTTTATTTTTCCAAATAGCAATTGACTAATTGCTATATCTGCGGATCGCAATTACGTAATCGATATTTGAATAAGTGAAATTCCAAGAGTTTCATTTAGCGATTCCCAACCACTCGCAAATCGACCTTGCTCATTAATATTCATGAGGTAGGTCTCAATTTGCGACCCATTGTGAATGGGGACAATCACAGGGATGGTGGCCTGCTGTGCTCAGCAGACCACCATGTCTGTGATTGCTTTTAAATAAAGCCTGTTTTTTTTTTTTTAAATGCAGCCTGTTTTCCTTAAAGTAAAACGGGATGCGTTTAAAAAGAAAAATGAAAAGTTTTCTTTTCATTTTTTAAGAGTTGGTAGTGGTCCCTGAGACCACTGCCTGCTCTTAAAAAATGTTTTTGCATGCATTCACAAAGGAGAAGGGGTCCCTTAGGGTCCACTTCCCGTTTGCGAATGGGTTACCTCCTGCTTGAAGTAGGTGGTAAAATGCAAATGTTTTACGACTGCATTTCGGTCACAAAACATTCCTACATACCGCTACAATTTGGTATTAGGAAGGGACACCCTTGACACGCCCCTTCCTGATACCAAATCGGTATGTATTTGCAATTTAAATTTGCGATTCTGTATCAAGTTACTGAATCGCAAATTGGAAATCATTCATACCAAAATGCATTTTTGCAATCGCAAAAATGCCTGATACAGCTGGCACTATATACTTGATACCTTACTTCTACTAATGCCAGCCGTCTAAATTGTGCAAGAGTGTTTTTTGGCATACATACTCAAAAGGACTATCCTATATACCCTTGTGGGCTTGAGTGCTTAAACATAAACAAGAAAACGTGTCTACAAGGGATTTCATTTTATTGAGGGTTCATTAAGTTATAAATATTTTTGATGCAATAAACTAGCATCTCAATGCAATTATACAGAAAAATCATACTATTTCTAATCAAAGAATGCATTAAGGAATGCAGAGTTGCTAGTTTATTGCATCAAAAATATTTATAACATAATAAACCCTCAATCGAATTAAGGGCCACATGTACAAAGCATTTTCTCGTTGCAAACAGGCCAATTCGCAGAATCTGCCCGTTTGCGACCAGAAAAATTAGTTTTGGGCTGTACAAAGCCCAAATTGTGATTCGGTAACTTGTTCCCGAATCGCAATTTGTGTTTTGCGATTCGGTATTAGGAAGGGGCGTGTTCAGGGCGTCCCTTCCTAATACCGAATCTGTATGGTATGTATGAATGTTTTGTGACTGTGAATGAGGTCACAAAACAATCGCAGTTGGCACCAATTTCAAATTGGCACTAACCCATTCTCAAAGGGGAAGGGGTCCCCAAGGGACCCCTTTCCCTTTGTGGATGCATGAGAAAACATTTTTTAAGAGCAGGCAGTGGTCCCACGGACCACTGCCTACTCTGAAAAAATGAAACTGAAACGTTCTTTAAGGAAAATGGGCTGCGTTTAAAAAATAAATTGCTTTATTTAAAAGCAATCACAGACAAAGTGGTCTGCTGACCCCAGCAGGTCAACATGCATGTGATTTTTGCGATTCCCAGTGGGTTGCAAATAGCGACTTACCTCATTAATATTAATGAGGTAGGTCTATTTGCGACCCACCGGGATTCGTAAAAGAAAGTGGAGTTTGCATGGAATTGCAATTAGGAAATCACAGTTCCAAATGTTTGTACATGTGGCCCTAAATCCCTCGTCGGCACCTTTACTTGTTTATGTCACCGTTTTTGGCAGCACGAACTGTATAAATGAAGATAGTGTTTCAAACAGTCAAAGTGAGAGAAGCAAGAGTAAACCCCATCTAGAAATCTAGTGCAAATAATGGCATTAACAGTAGAGTGGGTTAATGTGCTTGCTACACTGAACTCAAGCATACCAAAGAATGGCACTGCAAAGCATCATAATATAACACAGCATAACAAAGAATAGCTTAAAATAACACAATGCAGTATAACAAGGCTTGGCATGACATTATTCTGCATAAAATATAACACAATATTATTCAGTATACCAAAGCATAGATTAGCATAACAAAACATTATGCAGTGGAACATAACACGATACAGCAATATAAAACATGGCAACATAGCACACCATAGCAAACTATAGCTTAAGAAAACACAATATAGCATGATATTCATAGCATAACATTTTGGAGGTCATTATGACTTCGGCGGATGGTTTACACCGTCTGCCGAAGTCCCGGCGGTCAGTTTGCTGCCAATGCCACGCCTTCCTGCAGGCCCCATTACGATTTCCCCACTAGGTCAGCGGGCGGAAACAGTGTTTCCGCCCCTCTGGGCCAGCGGGGAACAGCCTACGATATTGATGCCAGCTCATAATAGAGCCGGCGGCAATATTATAGTGTGTAGGGTGCAGCAGCACCTGTTGCGATGAACATCGCGATGGGCTGGCCAGGGGGACCCATGCCAGGTGCATGTGCAGTGCAGAGGCCTCCCTGGAGCACCCTGCACCCTGTCTCCACCAGCCTTTACATGGCAGTGCTACAGCCATATAAATGCTGGCGAAGAGGGGGGTCATAATCCCCAGGGCGGTGCTGCTTGCAGTGCTGCCCTTGCAGATTAGGACCGCCAGGAACGTCAGACCCTCCTGTGGAGGGAAACTGCCGGTGCTGGGGATCAGACTGTGGCACGACTGCCACGGTCATAATGTGGCAGTCAGACCTCCGCCGAAGCGGTCGGACCACCTCTATGGAGTCAGTCAGACCGCCACTGCGACTCTGGTGGTCTGAAGACCACCAGGGTCGTAATCAGGTCCTATTTGTTAAAGAGATTTAACCAATGTCTAAAAAAAGCAAAAACATCTACGACCATATAATATGCACTTTGTGTGACAGCAGTATACTAAATATGCTCAAAGTCTCACAAAGGGGACTCAGATGGCAATTTCCCTGAATGCCTTTTTCCTGTCTGTAAAAAGAGTTTGAAAGCTCCAAAAATAAACCACTTTACAAGGCCTCATTATCACAGATTCCCTCTTATGAACTCCTCTGATGTTATCTGGGGGTGCGGAAGCACTTGTTGCGCCCCTGCTTCTAGAGTCCCTGTACACTTCTCTACGGACACCGGTTATGACACCAAATTCAGCATGGACTAAGAACTTCTTAATTGTGTGCGAGTGTGTTTGTTTTAAATGGTACTCGGAACATTTCCCCTAAATCATTTGTAGATATATTTATAGTTCCTCTAAATTAAAAAAGCTACTTTTGATTGATTCAGAACGCAAAGTTTTTTCACTCGTAACTCCGAAAAATATGTCTACTAGTGTATTTTCCACAGTGGCAAGTGCCATTTATGACCATAAAAATATCCAGATGCTGCTTTTGTGAGTCGGAATATGTGCTTTGTAGATGCAAATACCTTTTGTACACTTATGTTTCATGGCCACAGACTGAATACTTGCATGAGCTGTGAGATAAAGTGTTCAGGCCAGCCCTCATGCCCCTGAGTAATCTCAGGAAGTATTAACAAACAAAATCATTAAAAGTGCCTTCTAGAAGTGCCAGGCCCAGCGCTGGGAGGGGCTCTCTGCGTTACTGTTCTGTGTTCTGTGTTCTGCTGACAATCCCTGCAAACCTCGATAATTATAAGAACCTCTGCTGCGCCTATGGTACCAAAGGCGGTACAGACAGCTTAACGTATTGAATTACCAGCTACAGTTGGTGGCGTCCTTTGAAAGCATCTGCTCCAGGGGGATGAACGGCAGTCTGCACCTTTCACTGAGTTGCACTTAGCTGGCAGCAGGAGGCTTGCTTACACAAGCTCAATGTTTCGTTGTGTAAAGAAGGGAGATATGTTGTACTAAAATGTACTTCTTGTTGACATCTGTTCCCTCATACTCACAGTGTGAAAACGTCACTGGTGGAATGTGGTTCCCAGCAGTATACCTCTGACGTGCTGATAGTTGAGATGAGAAGCTGACAAGGAGCAAGCGAGGGAGCCTCATGTTATGTGGTTGGAGCATCAATAAATTAATTATTTTACAAGGAGCAACGGCGTGGAGTTTTTCTACAATTTGGTAACGAATGCCTGTTTCAGCATCCAGTGATGCAAAGACATATATACCTTGCCACAAAGAGAAAAGGAATCTGTTGACCAAATGGTAACAAGATTGAGAGAGTTGGCAGTCAAAATAAATTTTAGGGTAATGGCGGATCAGATGAATCATGATCAATTAATAGTTCAGTTTAAGAATAAATGAATACAAGAAAGTTTATGGGCAGCGACAAATCCCACAATACAAGAAGCCATAGCTATTACAAAGATAGTTAAGGAATCTGATATCTGTATAAAAGAAATGGAACAATTTGACTCTAAGAAGGATGAGGGAGTCCACTGAGTAATTAAAAAAGAAAGTACGGTTAATGTTGATAGTAAAAATAATCATGAAGTAAAGCAAAATGTGGATAAAATAAAAGTTAAGTCAAACAGTGCTAGAAAAAAACAACTTCAGTGGATGTTTTAGATCTGGAAGTGTGGGACATGCACCCAATTTTAGAGAATGTTTTGCACGAGATAGACTGTGGAAAATGTGGGAGGAAATGCCTTCTAGCAAGAGTATGTAAGCACTTAACTAAAAACAGGGTGGCGTTTATGGAAGAAAATACCACACAAGACATTGTACTATGTATTGAAAACAAAGAAGGTTTAAAAATACAGAGATCAAGAGCAATATTCAAATTGAATGGGGTACAAGTAGAATTAATGGTTGACCCTGGATCAATCTATACTATTATTCCCAAGAATGTATTTGAGCAGAAGTAGCCTGATGTGAGACTGCAATAAAGTGACATTCAACTTAAAGGATTTAGTGGTGAAAGTATTCATATTGAAGGACACATGGAGAAAGATTTTGAATTCTAAGGGAGAATAGCAAAAGGGAAGATGCATGTATCACAGGAAGGTCCAGCTATTTTAGGTTGCGTACAGCAATACGATTTACATGCAGTAATAGATCCCAGATCCATGGAACAAATTTTAGTTGTGTAAAATGTGGAGGGATTGTAAGTGATATTGGAGAAATTTTCTCAGGTGTCTTAGAATATAAATGGGCAACTTAAAGGATACGTACATTAAATTAAAGTAAGAGAAGACGTAAAACCTATGAGACACAGGGTGTGGATAATTCTAATTGCCATTCATGGAGAAGTGAAAGAGATGTTAAAAAACATGCAGGAAGAAGGTATCATTGAACTGGTGGAGGCACCAGAGTGGCTTTCTCTAGTGGTGATCACAAACAAAGGGGGATGGAAAATTAAGATTTTGTGTGGACCTTTAGTGATAGTTTTAGTGGTTCTAGAAACCTACTTAAACGGTAGCATTGGAGAGCAGCTAAGGCTTATCAAGGAGAGTGTAAAGCAGTTGCAAATACCACTCGGGTCAATCAATGTTGTGCAGACAAGAAAGAACCACATTAGTGTTAGAAAAATGATGTATCATTTATTATAACACGAACACTAAACTAACTTTGGTATATCTCCTAACTGAAGTTATATTCACACAAAAATATATTTAGAACCAGGTAAGTAAAGGCATGAAATAACATGGGCCCCTATTTAGGGGTGAGTGGAACCATATACTAAAAAAATGGAATGTGAAAGTCACTACAAATCAAGACTACCTACTCAAGGACCCTTAGGACTGGGAAAGCACTAAACCCCCAAAGGCAGAAGCTAGGATTCCCCAGACACCTACTTGCAGAGTTGTAACCCCGGGTCAGTGTTCATTGATAACATGGGGAAGTCGTGGTTTGAATTTTTGTGTTCTAGGGTCCTTCACAGAGGACCTCGAGGAAACCCATTTGGACCAGAGAGGTTCAAAAGTGCCCCCACCTGTGCATACCCACATAAGCGTAGTACCTACATCAGGGAACCGTGGTGCATAGGGGTGAATTTGTGTCAGACCCTCCTGTTGAAGTCAATGGGAACCTTGGTTGTCCAGCCGGTGTCGTGACCCGTGGACCAGGTTGGTGGAACACAGGCATGGATTCCAGAAGAAGAGGACCTAATGAAAGAGGGAACAGAGTCTAGGCAACCTAGGGGTTTCCTGGCAGTGCAGGGGGCAATGGCCTTCCTTCTTGGTGATGCTTTAATGGTGGACGGTAGACAAAGACGTGCCGCTGTGGAGTCCAGGCGATGCAGGAGATCCCATGAGCCATTCACGAGCTGTCTCACGCTGGTCATCGAATTTCAGAGGGATCAGTGGTCAGCAGAGCCACTAATAAGCCTTGGCAAATGCAAGAAAGTGTTGCATAGTGTGCTACAGAATTGTGGGGACCAGCAAGGTCCAGGAGACTCAAACTTTGCAGGTACATCAGGGCCAGACCTAAGCAAGCAGGAGAGCAAGAAAGAATTGTTGGAGTCCCCGTTCGGACCCTCTGGCAGCAGCCACAGGGAGTCACAGGGAGACCTCAGCAGCACAGCCTAGAGGGATGCTTACGTCGCAGAAGTTATAGAGAGGACGTTGTTCTTGGACCTGTGTAGTGTTGGAGGCTTGGGCTTCTTGGAGCTAGGAGGTCTTGGGACTGAAGAGCCAACTAGCCTTGGCAATGGCAAACAGATGCAGTGCACAGGGGTTCCAGTGAGGGATCCCAGACTTCTCAGTAGCAAAGAAGACAGGTCAGACCTCTGGAGAACAATAGAATCACCACCTGTGTTGCAAAGCCTTGAAGAGTCTGTGGGACAGCAGGATCTGACAAACCGGTGGTTGTCGTTGAGGTGCCTGCAGATGCAGGGCAGTGACTCCTTCACTCCAATGGAGATTCTTTCTTGCTGTCCTAAGTGCAGGCAGAGTCCTTGTGACCCTGGAGAATGCACGGCCCCAGGGTTGCAGAGTCCTTGCAATGCATGGTGACAAAGTTGCAGTAGGAACTCTCCTACGAGGTGCATTTTTGCCTAGGGTCCTGGTGAAGTCCAGCAGCGGTTCCAGTGTCCAGGTTGCAGAAGTGTCTTGTGGAAGAGTCTTCAGATGGTTCCAGAGATGACTCCATAGACAAATCTGAGGTAAGCCCTTAAGTAACCCAGGAAGGGAGTTGGACAGCTTTGACAGTGACCCACCTATCATGGGGGGATCAGGGACGCTAATCTGGTGGACTAACCAGTCAGATGCTTCCAGGGGCCTCTGCTCATCTTATTTCCAAGATGGCACAAGCAAGTGGCCACCTGGCAGAGCTCCGGGCACCTCCCTAGTGGAGGAGTTGGAGGTGGGGGGTCACTTCCCTGTCCTTTGTGTGGTTTTGTGCCATAGCAGGAAACCCTCACACTTAGAACCATGTACCCTGCCCTTGGGCCGAAGGGCCTCCCTTAGGGGTGACGTGTAGGGTCAGAGTGCAGTGACCATGACATAAGGGGAACCTTATATCTGGGGTGAAAGGTGCAAGCCGCATTTCATACAGGCTGCAATTGCAGGCCTGTAGTCACAGTTTGAATGGGCTTCTATGGGTGGCATAATACATGCTTCAGCCCATGGGGGACCCCTGGTGTACCAATGCACTGGGTACTAAGTAGCATATACTAGGGAATGTGGGAAACTGGTACCCTGTTGCAGTACCCCCCACATTTTGTCAGGTTTCTGGATGCAACTTAAACTGGAGGGCTCTGTGATCTTTCTAACCAGGTCTCCAGTGCCAGTGCTCTTTCCCTAAAAATTGGAAAGTTATTGATACTTCAACACATATGGAGCCCTTCCAGAGTGTGCAGCTAAGCCCTAAATTGGAGGGGGACAGATTGTGTTTATGCCACATTTCAGATTCCGAGTGCTGGAAAGTTACCACATTCCTAGAGCTGCACAGGGAATACAGCTCGATGATAAGGACAATGTGTGTATCTTGTGTGGTAATATCACATCTGCACCTTTGTCCCTATTCCACTCTGTTAGACTTGAATTGAGGTGGTAAATCTGTCCTAGGTAAACTGCGGTAGAGGGTTTACCACGTGGTGACTTTATGCACGGTGTTGGAAAATGGGTTATTGGTAAGGGCAGGTAAGTACCTACACTTAGCAGTAGGCCACTAACCTCCACTTAGGTCCAGTTAGGTCTCAGTAAATTAAACCTAGCTCAATCCTTGGTAGCTTGGCAACGAGCGACAAGGCTTAACTTAGGAGACAAAGCGTAAAGCATTCAAATATCACAAAACAGTAATTAAATAAAACACAGGAAACAGTTTAAAAATCCAAAATCACTTTATAAAAATGATTATATTTTTATCTTTAAAATGACACCAAAATGAATAAAATTGGATAAGGGGAACCGGAGATATGAATTTTTAAATAATTAATGCTTTCTAGCGCATAGAAGCAACTAGCGCTCAAAGGGTTAAAAAAAGGTCACACTGGAAAGGAACAAAGTTCAGGCCACCCACGAGGTAACACTGTCGCACTTACTTTCAGAAGTGTTTGATTCAGGAAAGTGGCCCACAGCACCAGCCAAGGGTTCAGAGGCTCTGGGGTGCCTCTTGGGGTCTGGGACTACAACTCCCACAATGCACCTGTTCAACTTATGGAGTTGCTCCAAACGTCTCCAAACTTCTGGATCTTCTTCCAGAGGTCCTTTTTGTGTCCTTGAAGTCTCCACAGCTTGATCCAAGGTTCCAGAGTTGCTCCTTGGGAGTTGGGACTACAATTCCCAGAATGCACCTGGTCAGAATCCTCAGATGGCCGCTGGACGCTGGTCAGCTGGGCTCTGCTTGCAGGACTTGATGCAGGGGACTCTGGGAAGCTCCTTTATACCTGTAGCAAACAGGGAGTCCCTTCTTGAAGCAGTAGAAGACAGGTAAAGTCCTTTTAGTGGTGAAGCCCAAGTGTGCATCTGGTGCAGTCCTCTAGAGTGCAGTGTCCAGGTGCAGGTCAGGGGTCCAGCAGGGCAGTCCTTCTCCTGTAGTTCTTACTTGTTGGAAGCTGATAGGGATCTGAAGTGTGGTTGCAGGTTTGCCAGTTTTATCCCTGCTCCTGGGTGAAAAACAGGGGGGTCTTGGTTCTCCAATCAGGTGCAGGGTCCTTCCCCCTGTGATGATCAATTCCTGGGAAGTGTGGCAAAAATCAATCCCAGGGAGCAACATTCCTCAAAAATCCATCATGGCTGAAAGTGATTTTTGGAGGTTACATCTGGCTGAGCCCACCCACTGGTGTGGCTACAAATCCTAAACACACCCCTCTCCTGCCCTCTCTTAATCAAATGAAGGGGGCACCTAATTGTGTGGGTTTGCAGGATGTGAGGGTGTTGCTGGGTTGCTTCAAATGCCCTTCTCTGCCTTTGAAGTCCAGTTTGGCAGCCCTCCCCCTTCCTGCTTCACCACCTGCTGAGGGGAGATCTCCTCCCACAGGCACATCTCTTTGTGTGGAGCCAGGCCACTTCACACCTCATCAAGGCAGCCTGGCCATGCTGCCAGAGGCTGGCCAATCAGAGCACAGCAGCAAAAACACTGCAGGGCTGAAGTTGGCATCTTTTCAGGTAAAGTTTAAAACTCTTTACCTGAACAAGTTATATTATATCCAACAATTGGAAGTTGTGGGATTTATTATAACAAGTAATTTGATACCAAACTTCTGGTATCTGTTACTTAAGGGGACTTTTAAAATCAAAATAAAGTCTCCCTATTCTAGCCTATGGAGGCCATTCACTACAATGAGGGAAAAACGAATTTGGCTGTTATACCTCACCAGGGCTTATAAAACTATTTTTATAAGGTCCCTGCTTATAGTTACATGGCACCCAGCCCTAGGGGCACATAGGGCACACCTTAGGGGTGACTTATATGTACAAAGAAGGTAGTTTAAGACTTTGGAACTACTTTTGATTCCAAAGTCGAATTTGCATATAACTTTCATTTAAAAGCAGCCAGCAAGGCTGGCCTGCCTTTAAAATGACACTGGGCATCTCAGAAGTGCACCAATGGGTGCACTACCTATGCTGGGGTCCTTAAACCTACATGCCCTACCATATACTAGGGACTTTTAGGTAGGTTGACTTAGCCAATTATAATTAGCCTAATTTGCATTCTGATTTTACACAGAACACAGGCCCTGTGACTGGTTAGCAGTACCCAGGGCACCATCAGAGTCAGGAAAACACCAGCAAAAAGTGGAAAATGGGGGAAAAAGTTAGGGGGCCTCTGCAATCAGCCCTGTTCTTTTTGAATAGGTGCATAGTAGTTGATTCCAAGTGTTCCTGGTTTGCCTCCCTGCCCCTGGGCATGTCCTGTGAGAGTTAGTCTTCTTGGTAGCATCGTTCACATTTTCCACAGAGAGGGTCAAGGTTAATTTGCATCTACAGCGAAGGGGTCGCTTGCAGACTAGCATGTTAAGCTTTTAACCTTGTTAATGTTTTCTCGTATTGGCCATATTTCGTGTTTCCCAATGGCAAATTGTTTAATGGAGCTATCTCAATCAATTAACAAACGGAAGATGGAGGCCTCTAGAAATGTTAGTGTTCATTTATTAGCTTCCTGCTGCTCTTTCAATTAACTAGCGTCCTTCCTGCTTACTTCCAGATATGTGTGTCTTCAGTACAAGAATCCTGCTGTGATGCTGCAGAATTATTTGTCCTCCTCTGTTTTTATTGTCTACTGCCTTTAAGCTGTCTGGCATTCCTTCCTTTATTGAATGTGATGCTTAGTGTTAGGGGGCGTTGTGGTGGTGAAGGCCACACCCTGCGCAGCCAGGCTGGGCCACCCTGTTCTTATACAAACATTCTGGCACATTCTATATTCTAAGATACGGCAGAACTCTAAAATAGTTCATAATCAACAAGTCATCCAGATGAGTTTGGTTGTAGTAGGTTCCTTTTATTAGTAGATATGGACATCATAGTAATAAGATGAGTATCGTTCCACAATCACAGCCAATATGTGTTTCGTCACAACAGATGACTTTTTCAAGGCTGCAAGATATACAGAAATATGATTGCCAAATCTTGTATGCAGATGTTGAGGATGATAGCATAGAGATCAAAAGTGTTTAGTCTGATGGTTGGGTTTGTGTCCATCCAAACCAGGGGTGATTGGTGAAGCACCCATATATCAAAATAGAAGGAGGCAAATGGTTGTGAAGCACGTGAGACAATTAATGATATTGCAATGATACCAGTGATGAGTGTGGAAGCAAAAAGCCAAAGTTGTATGTGCCCACTGCATAACAGTGCAATTAGAACAAAGTCTAGAGTGAGTTTAGTCAGCCCATGTCAAGGTCAGTGGGGTTAGTTTACTAGACAAACCCATAGGGGGTGGTGGTGATTCATTGTGAGGGAAACAGAGCATTGTTGCAAAACCAACAAAGCAAAGAATCAAGAAAAACGTAGTAGATTGCTGTACCTAATTGGGTAAGCGAGTTCTAATTTGGAAAAATCACAAACGCTTATGTCTAAACCAGAAAAAGTAGTTGTGGTCAGTGGCAGAAAAACAGCGTAAAATTGAGAGCTATGTATAGTGAACATCCTATAAATTGAGAACTCACCTCTATACAACAAAGTATAACAGAATGTGGATATGAAGTCAGTCACTTGTTTATGCAACAGGGTACATGGTAGTCCCTGATGCAACAGACCATGGTAAGTCTAGAACCTAGGGGGAAGACACAAAACAGAAGAGCTCAGGCAAGACGGGAAAATGAGTATGTGAAAGATGAGGTGACCGTTACGCAAGCAGCAAAAGGGTCTGCGTTGAAAGAGTAATAGTATGTTAAAGGTTAAAAAACAACAGTAAAAATGGCCAGTGGGTAAGGCGTACTGACTAGCAGGAAGCAACAGTAAGCATGGTCAATGAGTAGGGCATACTAACTAGTAAAAACAAAATAAACATGGTCAGCGAAGGGTCTGCTGGGCAGAACAGCTAATCTGTATTAGAAATCATAGAATCATAGAGTGATAGTATGCTAATGGTTAAGAAGCAATAGTAAATATGGCGAGTGAGTAAGGCAAGCTAACTAGTAAGAAGCAACAGTAAGCATGGCCAGTAAGTCAGGTTTACTGACTATGAAAAAAAATAAAGTAAGCATGACCAGTAAATGGTCTATTGGGCGAAACAACCAATCTGTATAAGAGACCATGAGCACCATAGTATCTATGTTCTGGGCAATACCCAGCTTAGACCAGCATAAACAGTGCTGGGGGGAGGAGAAGGATGTGTGCATTACAGATAGCAAACCGTTAAAGATAGGAAAGCAGACAAAGCAGGTGCGCGAAACGCGATAAGTTATCTAACCTCACGTGAACAACCAAGACCAGTACGAGAGCTAGAAATACAATGGTGGCACAACGACTGAGTCTACAAACTGAACGGCTATAATTGTAAGAGCCAAACTGTAATTAAAATTAACAATGAAAACTGCAGGAACAACCATATGGACATAATGAAGAAGTCCCAATCTGCACATAGGATTCAAAAAAATGTGCAGTAAATCGCAACCACTTACCTGTAATTTCAACGACAACAGTGCGAGAAATGTAGTCTGAACAAACCAAGTGAAAATCCAAACCAACCCCTTATTAGCCCCTTGGCAATGAAAGAAGGGCATGTAAGGGGTGGTGGGCTGCAGAGGGATGTGGCTGCCATCTTTAAGTGTAACAGACCAGAGACGAAGTGCAGTGAAAAAGATGGTAGGTGCGTATATATAGCAGTGAGCAAGAAAGCCAAAGTCACAGTGTCTGCTTGATCCTAAGTAGACACTAGGGAATGGTGTCTACGATGTATGGGGGCACTGGATGGAGTGGTATTAAGCCATATGAAGGTAGAAGAAGAAGGCTTGGGGGAAATGGTGGCCATCTTGGTAAACATAAACATAAGACCCGCACTGATAATTACTCTGTGCATAAACTAGTCATACTAGACTGGTCATACTTACTAGGCAAGAGAGGGCAGTGGTGGCTATCAGAATAGTCCAAAAATAACAATAAGAAACGCAGTGACAAGGGGTAAATGCTGTGTGAATTTGATAACCAACTAAACGTAAAAGAGCGATGACGTAGCACAGAAAAAAAAAGAAAACAAAAAAGTAGCGAGTGGACTGAATAAATATGGCCAAAAAAACATGTAACGTGAAAATGGACGAAAATGTTTTGATAAGATGGCTAAAAGACACCCAGAAGGCTGGTAATACCACCATTACCCATATCTTTCTTTGTATTGTGACACATTCTGACGGTTTAACCGCAGTGGTGCCTGGGAGGTTGCTGACTGTGCTCCACCAGCAGAGTACTAGACTCTGCTGAAATGGGTGCATTCGTGACCTCCTCACCAAGCTAAGAAGAGACCAGTGGTTGGTGTTAGTTGAAGTTCAATGCAGGGACACAATACATTTTACCTGTACCCTTTTAAGCAGGATCTGCTCACCTTGCTGGTGAAATATACTCAGTCCTCCATAACTGAGGTACTTAACCCCCCTGCCCCAGAGTGTTTGTTGGGTGGCAGTGTTATATGTGCATGTGCGTGGAGACCATGAGCTGTTTGCACGGTGTTCTCTTTGAGGGCACCAAACATGTAGCTGTAGACGGGGTTACATGCACTAGAGTTAAGGCCGTTAAAGACGTTTTTTTAAGAGCGGCCCTGGAACCTACATATGAATATGCCTCTAGTCATGTTTGACTTCTGGGCTGCAATTCTCATTGTTCCCAATAACACCTGGCTTTGGTGGTTGAGCTCGCTGAGGACAGCAACCCCTTTATCTCCCCAGCAATGGCTTTACCCCACTTGGGATGTGTAGCCTGTGACTTCGCAACCAACTCCCCCAAAGCATTTCTTATTACGTCACACTCTTATTTCTCATTACCTCACACTCCTATATTCGATACAGGAAGCAAAGGAAAGTGCCCCCATGAAGCTCTCTTTTGTGATTGGCCGAGGATATGAACTGTGAAGCCCGGCTTTGAACGGAGGCTGTGTTATTGCTTTTACTGAGCCTAGGACCAGAGGTGAAGCTGGAGACCCTGCTCAGAAGATTTGGTGGTAGGCCACTCAGTGTGGAGGGGAAGTGCTCTGACCAGGAGTCACAGAGCCTAGGACCAGGTGATGGAGACCTCTGGTGAGGACCAACTCAGGAAGAGCTTGTCCAGGAACTTCAGGGATCCCTGCCCCTCTGAGCCAGATGGAACCTCAGAGAATTGCTCCCACAATGCCCTCTTCCACCAGGCTACCTCGGTGAAGTTACAATTGCACTCTATAATTGAGGGCCAGATGTATAAAAGATTTTACCCATTCTGTGTCTATGGGAAATAGTGTTCATACATATAGGCCCTCATTCTGACCTTGGCGGGCGGCGGAGGCCGCCCGCCAAAGTCCCGCCGTCAGGTTACCGTTCCGCGGTCGAAAGACCGCGGCGGTAATTCTGACTTTCCCGCTGGGCTGGCGGGCGGTCTCCTTCAGACCGCCAGCCAGCCCAGCGGGAAAGAGGCTTCCACGATGAAGCCGGCTCGGAATCGAGCCGGCGGAGTGGAAGCTGTGCGACGGGTGCAGTTGCACCCGTCGCGTATTTCACTGTCTGCGCAGCAGACAGTGAAATACATTTAGGGGCCCTCTTACGGGGGCCCCTGCAATGCCCATGCCAGTGGCATGGGCACTGCAGGGGCCCCCAGGGGCCCCGCGACCCCCCCTACCGCCATCCGGATCTCGGCGGTCCGACCGCCGGGATCTGGATGGCGGTAGGGGGGGTCAGAATCCCCGCGGCGGTGCAGCAAGCTGCGCCGCCGCGGAGGATTCAATGGGGCCGCGGTACACTGGCGGGACCCCGCCAGTGGTGCCGGTCCGACCGCGGCTTTACCGCCGCGGTCGGAATCCCCATTGAAGCACCGCCGGCTTGTCGGCGGTGCTCCCGCGGTCCTCCGCCCTGGCGGTCAAAGACCGCCAGGGTCAGAATGAGGGCCATAGTCCTTAGTTCCATTCATTCAGAGAAAATATCATAATCTGCGCAACAAGAAATCTGCCACTTTCCACCTTGACAAGACCTAAAGGCTTCTCTACACCAAGCTCGGTGTGTTTTGTGTTTCTGCAACTACCTCCTTTGTGTTCCAATTAAGCTCCTGCACCGTGCATCCTCAGTGTTAACTGCCATATACTTGCTCACTGTTATAACGTATTCTGTTTTGCAGTATTGTGCTTCCATACTGCCAGAGCCGCCATGTCTTTGAACACAATAATACATTGAATAATGATGGAGTATGTCATTGGAACAGCATTCTTTTATGCAGAATTACAGATATTAGACTGGTGAAGCTGCTGACAGGCCGGTAGGGCTGAGGCCAAGTCAGTTTGTGTCTTCAGTCTTCTCTGCTGGGTTCAGCTTAGCAGTCCTTTTTCTTTCTTCTTTTTTCTTGTAAGGTCAACAGGAATCTGACGAACTAGGTTTAGGGGAGCCCTTAAATCCTGAAGTTAGGGGCATTACAGGGGTCAGAGGACAATAGCCAATGGCTACTGTCCCTGAGGGTGGCCACACCCTTCCTGTGTCCACTCCCTTTGGGGAGGGGGACACAGACCTAACCCTATTGGTCCCTGTCCTCCAGACCAAGATGGAGGATTGTGCAGGGAGGGGGTCACTTCAGCTCCGGACACTTTAGGGGTGGTCCCAGCTGAAGTGGTCACTCCTCCTTGTTCTTCCTAAGTTTCTCTCTGAACTTGGTGCCACAAGTGGGGCTTTGTCCAGGGGGTGGGTATCTTCACTAGCTGGAGTGCCCTGTGGTACTGTAACAGGAGGCCTGAGCCTTTGAGACTCACAGCCAAGTGTTACAGTTCCTATAGGAGGAGGTGTGAAGCACCTACACCCAGAGCAGACTTTGTTTTAGGCCTCAGAGAGCACAAAGGCCCTCACCCCATGTGGTCAGGAACGTGTCTGCTAGTGGCAGGCTGACACAGACCAGTCAGCCCTCCACTAGAGGGTTGGGTAAAATAGAGGGGCTTTTTACAATAAATCCAACACTGGCATCAGTGTGGGTTTATTGTGCTGAGAAGTTTGATCCCAAACTTCCCAGCCTTCAGTGAAGCCGTCATCGAGCTGTGGAGTTCGTAATGACAGACTCCCAACCCATGTACTTAATATGGACACACTGCAATTACATTGTCTAAGAATGGACTTAGACACTGTAGGGGCATATTGCTGATGCAGCTATGCCCTCACCTGTGGTATAGTGCACCCTGCCTTAGGGCTGTAAGGCTTGCTAGAGGGGTGACTTACCTATGCCACAGGCAGTGTTTTGTAAGCGTGTCACCCTGAGAGAGATGCCATGTTGCCTTTGCATTTTTCCCCCCACCAACACACACAATCTGCAATGGCAACGTGCATGTGTTTGGTGAGGGGTCATTTTGGGTGGCACTTCACATGCTGCAGCCGTAAGGGACCCTCCCTGACCACAGGGCCCTTGGTACCACTAGTACCTTTTACAAGGGACTTACCTGTGTTCCAGAGGTGTGCCAATTGTGGAAACAATGGTACCATTTTAGTGAAAGAACACTGGTGCTGGGGCCTGGTAACAGGATCCCATCACACTCTCAGTCAAGTCAGCATCAATATCAGGCAAAAACTGTGTGTGGGGGGGGGTAACTGCAACAAGGACCAGTTTCATTCAATCCAGTATGTACTGTCGACATCCAACACAACGTTGTGAGTTTTGACATGTTTACTATATGCTGTTCTAGCCATGACTCCAGATGAGTAGGGTACTCTAATGGCATTTGCATTGTCATACAACATCATTGACATGTAAGTCTTTTTAAACAACTGGCAAAGCACTTCAATCGTCTTACACGCAGGCCAGAAACTCTGCACATGTGACAATTGTCTTGCCTCTTGGTTCAGTAATGGACTGTCCCCAGTGTGGGGAAGGGGTCAGGAATGGTTCTATGTTCATTTTTTCAAAACTATCACTTTTAATAAGTACTTGTCAGTGCAGTGCTATAATGTGACATTCGAACGTCAATGTTTGCATGTGTTATATAAAATTACGCTTTTTTTTATTTTGAAGAGACTTTAACATATTTTAAATGATACCTTTACACAGCAAACATTTTCAGGGCTCGGTTTGTGCATCGGCTCTAAGCCAAGCCAGACTCTTAGCTTAGCTGGACCTCAGCTTTCCCTGTTAATTTCTTGGTTTGCCCACCACTACTCCATACGCAAACAGGGGGTTTACTCAGCGATCATAATTTAACAGCCCACCCTTTCTGGGGATTAAAGGCAGCTAAACAAATGGTGTTTTACCCAAGTTAAGAGCACTCCTTTATTGACCCCAGAAGGAAGATAGATTGCAAGTTTCATGCAGCCTCTTCAGTGACCGCGGACATTCTGCCTCAACCTTTGAGGCAGAAGGTAATTTGAGGTGCCTGATGTGAGAAAATAACTACTTTTGGGGTTAATTACGAGAAAATATTTACTTTTAATTAAACCGGACAACCATACCTATGGGTGTGGATTGAATAAAGGGGGCACGTTAGGCGCGCTGACTGGTCACCATAGTAAGTTCATCTTTAGCTGCAAAGCATCCCCTCTCGGTTTCTGCTCTGTTACTTGAATTTGTCTAGGGCTATGGACCTACCGAACGGCATGCAGGCCGAGTTTGAACTCAAAAAAATATATTTTTTAAAGAAAACTTCAGTAAATTCTGCCGTACCTTGGCATTCAGTCATCGTCTGTTCATAAAACTCCATGGCTAGGGCAATCCTTTTTAATAGAATCAGCACTTAATTAACACCTGCTTTAACATTTAGAATTTGAACTAATGTGTGACTTTCCAGGGACCCAAAGGACTGATGCCATTGCAAAAATGTCGGGGGGTTCGGGTGCAAATGTGTGAAAATAAGCGACAGGCCACTTCTGCTTCTGTCGCCTATACCACAACTTTTGCTACTCTGGCCTTCCTCCACCCTGCAACACCTGGGGAGCTGGGAACATAGATTCCAGCCAAAAACCATAGTAGTAAGTTCACACGAAGAACAAATAGCGCATAACTAACAAAATTAAAATACACACACAAGTGAAGAAAATGTACATGGCTTCACATCTGCCATAGTTTCACGCCCATTCTTTAATCAATGGACAACCTTCCACACACACAAATTGCTGACTAGCGGGTCGTATATATAAAGATCAGCTCATTCCCCAGGCAGGAGAGGGGATAAGGTGCTATGGCCAAAGCTGAACTGAGTCCTAGTCTCAACGTCAGCTCAACATCCTGTGATTTTCATCAAATCACATATTTTGCTCATACCTTCAAGAAAACCAAAGAATGGTAATTTGTGCATCAAAACTGGCGAAAATGTAAAGCACCTTCAGATTGAGTTTGCGCTGTATAAAACTACAAACAAGGTGTCACCTAGCCTATCATTAAAAACATCATGTCTATTCGACTCTGCATGCCTTCCTCACTTCTACGTTGAGAGAAAGGAGAAGTCACTTCAAAGGTTTTGCCAGAGCATTTTATGGCAGCCAGAGAATCACATGAAGTGAGTGCTGCTTAAGGCATAATGCGTGGAGGGAATACACATTGTGTGTGGCCTCTTAGAGGGAACTATGGCTGTGGGATTAGTGTATCATGATGGCTCAGACAGTGTCAAAAGGTAGCTGTTACTCACTCACTCATTCACTCTGTATTTTCACAGCGAATCTGACTGGTATTTACGGGATCGTGCCAAAGAGCACACACAAGCCAGCCTGGAGGCTTACTGTAGGGCCATGGGGCCATTTAATGTGTGACTTTCCAGGGATGCAAAGGACGATAACATTGCAAACATTTTGTTGGGGTGGTGTGGTGGGGGTAAAAAAATGTGTCAAAAAAGAAGTGAAGGGCCACAGCATCATTTGCTTCTGTCGCCTATGCCACAAATTTCACCACTCCGGCCTTCTTCCTTCTTGCAATGCCCGGGGAGCCGAGAAACAGCCTCACTTCAATAAATGGCATTTTGAGTCCAGTCCGGCATTGTGGTTGTCTCTGCCGCTCCAAATGGTATCAGAGTGGCAGATGTTCATCGAGCCCGCCACCTTGCCAGCGTTTCATTCACTGTTAAAAGAAAAACAAGGAAATTAAAGGGGGCAGTGTTAAAGCCACAACAATTAATCCAAATTGCTCTGCATTCCAAGCTGAGCCTGGGACCAGCCTTTTTTTAGGGGTCAATGGGGGAGCAGATATTCGAGAAGCAGAGGACAAGGGCAGGATGAATGCAAAAGAATGTCATGGGAGGAAGCAGGAGAGATGAATGCTGCAATAAAATGCAAGCATCTACAGGCTTGATACAGAACATGCACCCACAGTGTAACACCAGCAGTAAAAAAAATTGTAAAATAGTCCCCCGGAGGAACAGATAAACACTCAAAGCATAAAGATACAGGGCTTGGTTCCTGCTCTGTGGGAGGAAACAGAAGACAAAAAAGAGGGACAAAGAAGAAGGATTGACCCTTAGCAAGAAAAGATTTTTAAAGGACACAGAAACAAACAAATGAAAAGCAATGAGCAGGCTTTATGTCAACAAAGAAGTATATACTATAGTATATTCAAAAGGCCCCAAAAGCTTGACTTAAAAAAACGAAGTATATACTTAAGTATATACAAAAGGTCTTGAAAGCACATCCTAAAAATGACTATATGTCCGCCCATCCTAATTGGGTGGACAGAGATTTACAGTCCTCTGACGGCCCTTATTCTGTCAGGCCATTGGAGCAGTTTGGCCATGGCAGGAGGACCATAATGTTGGTGGTAAACACCCTCCGTCATTGTTGCAACATAATATGCTTAGCATCAACATTTAAATCAAGCCCTAAATCTTTTATCATCATAGAGTACATATTCACAAAGCAGAAGGTAGAAAGCTTTTCAGCAGAGGAGGAGGTTTAACATTTATGTAGTTACTAAAACCTCGTTCTGATTCACTTTCAGGAATGTCATCTTCACATCAGAACACAAAGAATCGGGTACAAAGAGGTACTTCTAAGGTGTACCCTTCCAACTGTTAAGATTATTTGTAATATCGTAATTACAGATTATTAGGCTATCTCATCTTGTCTTTAGACTTCTATTTTGACCTGCACATGTTCAGCACCCATCAGAGTGACTAGGCAGAGTGGTGCTATCCAGTGTCTCTGTTTTATCTCTTATTCCATTTCCTCTCTCTTGTTGCTACAGTTGGACAATATATTCTTATTCTGTGTGGTTAGGTGGTTAGCGGTATATGAGGTGATTAATGGAAGAGTGCATTGTTCCCGCTAGATCCTGAAGAAAAGTTAATGTTTTCTGTAATAGTAGTGTTTTTACTGCTGGAATTGTGGAACATGTATTTAACAAGATTTTGCAGGAGGGAATGAGTGTGCTTTAACTCCGTGTGAAAGACTACTAGCCTTTCCCTTCAACGCAAGGAAGGTATTGAAAATTCGTTTTTTTCTATGCCCTTGTTTTCACTAATGTGAAGGAAGCAATTGAATGCACTCGTTCACATTGTGTCGGCATAAGCCTTTGTGAAGAAATGTTTTTTAATTGGAAAATGCATCATGTGACGCTTGTCACTAACTCGACCCTGTTACAGTGACTGACCTTTGCATCGATCTGACTCACACTAAGTGTTTCTATTTCGTGATGTGTCATGACCTCAAAAGTGCAGTTTTACTACCCTAACTCCTAGTAGTGTAACGAAACTTGAGTGGGGGGCCTGCAAAGTACATGGAGTGCCCTCCCGCTCCAGACACACTTTGAAGCTCTCAGGTCAGGGTACTGTGCCGAGGGGGGCCCCTGGAGCTCACCCACCCCCCGCACCGCGGGGCTGTGGGGGCTGCTGCCATAGTAAGTCTGGATAATGTTTGTGGTCAATTAAATGGTTAGTGCGATGAAGTGGTAAGTTCCAATTTGTGGTGTTAATGTGCTAATAATGCATGATGCTAACTTGATCATTAGGCATTGATAGGAGAAATAACGTGCTGAAGAGAATGACGTCATTAACACATTTTTAATTTGAAATGGGCTGCTCTGTGGGCTGACTTAATCATTAACGTAGCAGTGGTGTTTTTATCTTATTCGATTTATGTCTGCATGATGTCAACATGATTGTGTTCTTCTTGATGTTTTTCCTTAGTTAGGTGACAGTGCTTAAGAAAGCTGTTTTATTTTTGTACCAAAAAACGATTTTCTATACCAAAAGGAAAGGTTGATTTCGTTTCTAAAAGTGTGTTTTTTATGTTCTACGGGACTGTGGTACAAATGTTAAGTGTCACCATATTGAACAAGGCCTTTAGTTTTCTTCTAAAGTAATGTTTCAGTAACTCATCTGTAATAGATTAGCGGTGATGATTCACCTATCCGCTCCATTGCCTTCTGGGGAGTTTAACAAAGAGCACGTGTTTATAAGAGTCACGGGACCCGCAGTCCATGCTGTGAAAATCTTTACATCTATTGCAACAATATTTTTCTTTCGGAGACTATTGCACTTCTTCGAACACCCAACTGACATATATGTCACTGCTTATGAGGAAAGAAGTCAAACTGCAAGAAGGGCTTATGGAAAACAGCACAGAGAAAATTAACAAATATTCTTCTCTTGAAGGAATATTCCAGAAGAATCCTTTACACCACTGGCTTCTTGCTTGGCCAAATCCACTATGCGACCGAACTATCCTCGCAAGGCATTCGGAACTACCAAATTTCTGCACATACTTTCAAGCATGTACAGAACATCCACTTTGACGCAGAATTTTTAAAGTGCTTCAAACAGAAATTGTGTCCCAGTGTTTTACGTAGATATTACTCAACTGAATTAAAAAAATGAAGAAAAAAGTGATAAAAAACCTAAAGGTGCCATTTAAAAGTGGTGGTAACGAATTATGTAAACCCGCCCTCGAATAAGAAGCAACCAAGAAACACGTTAAAGCTGGTACATTAATTTTGAAATAGTTTGTGAATTCTTTTTGAATTACCTCTGAAGGGGCACCTTAAATTAATGAGTGGTATAGGACTATTTACAATGTGCAGGAAATATTACTGACATACAACGGGACCATTGTGTGCTCCTTCTGAACGCAGTATCTGTTACGCACTGCAATTTTTGGCCTGGTTTGTCGCCTGTACATGCTGCTTGCTCTACTCTTCCCCTGATGGGTGTAGTTTTTTTTGTGGTCTCACAGAGATATAACAAGCCTGTAATCTGCAGTTTGATGATTGGTTTTGCCATCTGTGTGTGTCATTGACATTGAATACAGAATTTCAAAGTGCCAGGAAGCGAATATTGCTCCTTTGTAACTCTTTTCAACGGAGAAACCCCAAGCAAGCTGGCAATCCAGGACCAGAGTAGAGAACACCCACCTCCTGAAGCATGTTGATTGCTGCTCCTAAATAGAACCTTCATCTACCCAAACTGCACGCGGTTAAACTGTTTCTCTCATGAGAGCCTGTATTGCTGCGATGGCCGCCACAACCTGCCTTCCTTTGTACCTCTACCTTCTTCAGGAGATGCTTTCCCACTACATCCTAGTTGCGCCGGAGCTCTGTGAATGTGTCCTGTGACCGTACAGCTCACTCCTGCTTGCACAACTGCACTGCTCAACCTACTTCCCTTGATGACCTTGTATGATCTTCACCTTATAGCTTTAAAAGGTTAGGAGAGAGATATAGATTTAACTTTTGACCAGTCGCGGGACTGCTTGCTTGGTCTTTTGTACGGAGAGGCTGATTCGCTCAAAATTGTAGAAAGAGTGGGGGGTCATGAAAGAAGGAGGAGTATTATATAGTCTGCTCCCACCCAGAGTTAAGAGTCTATTTGGGAGAGAAGTCACACTTTTGATGTGAGATGTGACTACACTGCCTAAACACAACCAACCACATAGATAAACCTGTTTTTTCTTACTTAGGGCAATCCTTTGCTCATATTTGTTACCACAGAAGGTGTTATAAGTTTATAAGCAAGAAAGTTAATTAAATAACAATACTATTAATTGATGTAGAGGTCCAAGAAGTGAAGTTAAAAAGATAATAGTGTATGTATTGAGAAAGATGCTTGAAATAATAAGAAAATCAGTAACGTTTGAAAGCTATGTCCAAAGGGGACCATGAGAAACTTATCATTGCACATTAGTCAGTGAGAAATAGGTATAATCTTACAAGTCCCCAGTCTGTGACTGCACATGCCTGGATGAATGTTGCTTGAGCCCATCAGTGCCACTACGATCTGATTTAGAATCTTTCTGCGGGTGTTATCAGTGCAGTATGTTGGGCCAGAAGGCTGTGTTGGCGATGCAACTTCAATCGTGAACATCCATGATTCTAAGGTGCAACTGTGATAAAAAGTTCAGAATGTATTTTTTGCAGCTATGCCTCAAAGCGGCATTGATGGATTCAGGTGGAGTCTTGCCCATGTTCTATGCTGAAAGACTACATGGATGGAAAACTTAGAAGTGAAAGACAGTGTTACAAACACACATTTCCCATGGCAATCTTTAGGAGTGGCTCCAATAAACGCAGTTAACTTCAGTGTAACTATATGGGGATTAACACAAGCTTGACAACTGGTACCAAAGTTGTTCATCTGACATTCCACTGACGTGTGTCTTCCT
This sequence comes from Pleurodeles waltl, assembly GCF_031143425.1. Taxonomy (NCBI): domain Eukaryota; kingdom Metazoa; phylum Chordata; class Amphibia; order Caudata; family Salamandridae; genus Pleurodeles; species Pleurodeles waltl. The sequence goes on along the minus strand of NC_090436.1, from coordinate 383,264,907 downwards.
CTAGTAGAAAGCAGCCTTCCTCTGTTCTTTTCACATAGCCAGTTCCAAGCTCCAAAGACAGATTCCAGAGCACTTACTAAGCTTTGGGAGTAGAACAAAACTCATAAGTCCTTGGGAACGTGTCCAGGAAATTGTCTTTACTGCTCCTGGAATATATTTTTCCAGGCAAAGTGTAGCTTGCTCATGGCAACTCTTTTGTTATTTTCTCCAGCAGGTGAAACAGAGATTCTCTTCTAAGCAAATTAGGAATTCTTCCTTGTTGCTGATTGCTTTCTATGCTTGGCCTGAGAGGAAGAGTGAGGTTAGCACAGGGAAAGCATGTCATTGCAAGTTTCTACACTCCCAAATCAGTGTTGATCTGTTTCCCATGTGTCTTACTTGCCCTTCCTCAGCAATGTGATATCACCCAAGCTCTAATATACTTCTCTTAAAGTTGTGAATTTTCACAGAACGCATCCTGCAGATTTCATGATGTAGAAAGTCTTGCTTACAGGGCCAGAGCTATGTTTTCCTATTGGGACCTGCAGACACATTTCTCTCTCCTGCGAAAACCAAGAGGCAAGGATGCTTCCATCAGAGGGTGGAGGAAGAACATATAGTGTAACATGCAGTAGCGAAAGGGCTGTCTGCAAGTGAAACTGGTATCCTGGCTTTCTAATGATCGAGCACACAAAAAATCTGCCTGTGGTCTGTGGCCTTGGTCCGAGGTTGACCATGAGACCCACGGCCCACCTTTGAGGTTAAGGTCGGGTTCATAAATTGTTATGAGTCTTGGGACAAGCACAGTGAGCAAGAGTGTAGTGAAGCACCCGCTACCAGCTCCAGCAGGGATTAGAATAACTTGTTCTTGATGGCCTGCATTACACTTTGATCTGTGAAATAAGATAACAAGATCAATGCTAATAAATATTGCAGGAAATAGGCTAAAGCAACAAAGCTGTGGGGGCACCAAAGTGCCCAAACACTTGACTGAACAAGGGAAGTTATGAAACTGGCAAAGAAAAAAACGAGAGGTCAGTGGGGTGACAGAACGAGAAAGAAGAATGGACACAAGATTGCAAAGAAAAGAAGCAGAGCTGAAAGAGTGAAGAAAGAAGTCACGATGAATTGAAAAATGAAAGATAGAAGGAAAGGAGAAGAAAAAATAGAAAGCAAGAAAGGCAGGAGGGAAGGGAGAAAGAAGGAAGAAAAAGGAAGAAAGAAATGAAGGCTAAACAGATGGACAGTAAGAAGAAAAGATGGAAGGAACAAAGAAATAAACAATGAAGATTGGAAGAAGGAAAAAGAGAAGAAATGCTTAAACACAGAATGAAATAAGAAAGAAGACACATATGCAAAGAAGGAATGAGAGACAAAGGAAGGAAAGAGCCCGGAGGAAGGAGACTGAAAGGAAGGAAAGAAGAAGAGAAAAGCAGAAAGAAGTAGAGAAGGCAGAGAATAACTAAAAGAATGGGAGAAAGATGGACAGGAAAACGATACAAAAGGAAGAAATAATAACGGATGAGGAATGGGAAGAAGGAAGGAAAAGTGGAAAGAAGGAAAAAATGAAATAAAATATAAAGGACAGAAAGATAGCAAGAAGGTGAAATAGAATGGAAGAATATAGAAAAGGAAGTACACATGTATTGAAGGGAGCGTGGAAAGAACTATATAAAGAAAAGAACAAAAGCTCAAAAGTAAGGAAAGAATGAATGAACAAAGAAAGAGGTAATGAAAAAAGTAGCTGTTCGGACAAATTGTTTTAAAATTATCCTTTAAATGCTTCACTTTGCACCTTTTCCCCCAGTGGAGCAATTCACATAGGCCCTTATAGAAATTATTTGACACACTCACTTTGTTCACTCGTTCAGTGTCAGGTTTAAAGTGGAGGATATTTTATTTCACTGACTACTCCATTGACAGTGAGTATTGGTGGCAATATGCAAAATTCAAATCTATTGTGTTTGGACAGGCCTTTCTACCTGTTCCAGGTAAGAGTGCAATGCCTACATGCCTACTCGTGTAACAGTCTGCATGCATGGATTGCATGCCATTCCCACACCCTGCTCTGATATATCCATGTATATGTTGAGTGTGTGTATGGTGCCTGGTAGCACAACTCAACATTTTTGGGAGTTTGTTTATGTCTTAGCCACTGTGATCCATTTTAGATTTCCCCTGTTATTGACATGGCAGAAGATAGATGTTTTGATACACCCTCCAAAGACAGTGAATTGAAGGGTATAGCTTCAGACACTAAGGTGAGGAGGGATGGAGACAGGGCTCCCTTTAGAAATTGTATATGATCTATTTAAGAGGAAATTGCTCATTAGTCCTTCTTGAGCACTGCCATTAAGTTGATGGCAGGACCGGACTGGGAACCCAAAGTAGCCCTGGCAAATTTTGTGAGACCAGGCCCCATAGGATGTGAATAGCAGCGAGACTGACCACTACAGTTGGGCTTAGGGGTGTTCTCCTTCAAGAATATTATGTAAAAATTGCAAAAATGGTGCCTTCTACACCACAGTTTCAGGTTAAGCATGGCAGCATGCAAGCGCTGCATTTCCAATGTGTTGGTATCTACGTGGGTTTTTAACCACATCCACCGCACGCCCATCACTATCACTCGTTCGTGGGCTTGCCTTTCAAAAATCCTTTGTTATCATTAGTTAATGCTTTATGTTTGACCCTTCTTGGGGCGGTTTTGTTACCGCCCTGGGGTCCAACCCTGATACATGGATAATTGCACGTTTGCCAATACGTTTGACTGCGTGCAAACTTCTTTTTCTTTTTGTGTCTCTCCTTCGCGCTCTTGCTCATGGCGGCCGTGGCACTTTGAATCAGCTCGCTTATGTCAAGTGTTTTACTTTTCATTTTCAATTTATATGGCAAGAAAAGTCCAGTGAGGAATTTACAACGCTAATAGCTCTAACTCGAGGAAACACGAGACCCATTGCATTGCAAATGCTTTTTGCATTATATATTCGATTGTATTCGTTATAAAGCATACTAAATGATGACCTTACAGTGCTCCAGGATACAGCAATCTGTATTGGGGCTCTTCACTGATTCCCTCACTATCACCCTGTAACAGTGCCCCTCATCTCTCCATAGCCCCTCTATCACATGTATTTCATTTGTTTTATTGTGCCTGTCTTACCAGCGCAGGGCGTTGGAGCACTTTACATCACAGACACATACAGAGACAATGAATCATATGTGTGTAAATAAGTGTATATAAAATGTTACATAACACAACGGGGACGACAAGGTGTAGGATTCACATGTCACCTATACTGGTAGGCATTTTTTTTAAGTGCTTGGTCTGCGGAAGCACAAACTCATAACGTAGCACAGTAGTTAGGGTTGAATTTACTAATAACAATTTATTTCTACCCAAACAAACCCTTTTTAGGAAAATTAGGATAATCAAAGACTGGGAAACAACATAACTTTCCAACCTGTACAATGCAGTTTGAATTCAGCTCTTTGATGGCATTTCATAGCTCACCGTGCTAGATTTTGATAGAAACTTATAAACCTCACAGTAACAAAAGGATCTGTGTGACAAAAGCAGTATATCACTGATCATTGCACATGAAATACTGTAGTGTGATCTGAATAGTACATGTTCTGTATATTAACCCTCTGTGCTACCTTAGATAAGTCAAAACTGCCTCTAGACAAAACGCCAATCTCTCTCCAGCAGGTACATTAATTGCTAGAGTTATCTTGGCACTTTTATTGTTGTCTGAAAACTGATGGATATGCAAGGGCCTCTGCAGTGCTTTTAAAACTCCTACACTGCTACAATCTGGCTCCCCAGTAACAAAGGCTCCCCCCACCCTTCCAGCATCCCAGGAAAACGCCCCATACCCAGTATGGCCACTACAGCCTTGGTTGATGGTGGGGTAATGGGGGTGAATTAGCAGATTCAGTTATTAGGCGGCACAAAGTTTCTAGGCAGAGCCTGAGACTTTTGTCTTCACTTGAGTGGCCCAAGCAAGAAGACTGATGACAGCTAGGTTCAGAACTATTGTGCTTGTGTTATGAGTACTCCTGCTTAGACCCAGCATCTACACCACCTGCTTTGAGCGCTATGAACTTACATAAAGAAGTTGCCTGCACTGCAGAAAAGAAACAAAGTTATGTAACCACCACAAACTGGTTCCTAAACATTAGATGATGGATCCACATCCTATGTCTGGAAATCATGCTTAAAAGTGGGGCCCAAGCTTCCCACACAGCACTCAAGGAGCTGCTGTGATCCAGAGCTGGTGTGGATATTAGTTAGTCTCCTGGTGGCGATGAGACAGTGCCTGAAGACTTACCGGAGAATCTGTTGGTCTGTATGAGGGTTGGAAGCCTATCTGCCTGCTGAGTGCAGAGAAGGGGAGTGACTTGACTAACTGAGGGCTATCTGCCCAAGGAGGAAGAGCCTCGCTGCCAAGTCAGGAGCGTGGAATGGCCTATAATGGCCTGTGTGACCAAAGAGCAAGTTTATATGTGCGATGAGCCTGCAGAGCACCTGCACCAATGGCCACCACAGAAGAAAGGGAGCTAACATTGCTGGATCTACATTCACTGCATTACTGCATCCTGTGGATGTTGCTCCAGCACCTCATTATTTAGCTAATGCCCCCCCCCCAGCCACCACAGGTATTGAAACATTAGTCCGGAGTGCATTTACTGAGTCCTGTATTCTTCAATGCCTGGACATGTAAGGAAGGCGGTGGGGCTTTCCTTATTAGCTCCAGTGTTTGTGAGCCCCTTGCTGCCAAAAGCCCACACTTAGAAACCCCAAGTTCATCTCACATCAGGAAGCAACACATCAACACCTAAGAGGCATTGACTTATAAGTTTGCTGAACAGATTTTGGTGGGACTTTTAAAGGTACCTGCAACCTGCATACAGGAACTGCATCATCAACAATTACGGACTGACCTCAAGTCATAGAATACAAAACAACTGCACCACTTCATCATAGCGAACCTGCAGCTTCACTTTATTCAATGACTTTCTGTTACTCTCTGTAGTAAACCCCATAATAGTGTGAATCCAGGTAGTTCCACCATTTATCTATGTACCATATTATGTTTTGATGTGATTAAAGTACTATTTTCTTTAAAAAAACAAAGTATTGGCTAGACATTTATTTAGCGTGCATATAAAAAAAAAAACATTTGATTAGTTTTAGTGATACGTGTCCCAATACAACACATTAACGTTGCAACAAGACGTTGTACATTCCCACTATCATCCCACACCACCACTTTTGAAATCAGCCCCCACTTTTTATCTGTAAGGCAGTCTACCAAGCCTGCCTCAATGCCTATGACCCACATAGTTACAAATGTCTGGCTCTAAAGTAATCATGCGAGCATTCCACTGTATCCCACTGTGTGGTGGTGATCCCTCTGTAATCTGGCCATTGCTACCAAATTTTAATGCATTTTTGGCATCAACCCCTAGTTTCATAAACCGGTTGCTCCTTGCTCATGCACCAGTCAAAGCATTTCCTCCACTCCTGATCAAGTGCGGTGCATCTGCCACTGATGGGTGAAGTCCCTTTTAGCCACAGTTAAGCCTAGCCATAACAATGTTTTTAGGTCGAGCGTAAGCGTACAATCTCTTGTATACTTTTAAGTATACTTCTTCTATGGGCTTCCAGCTATTTCATTTGTTAGTTTCAGTATAATTAAAAAATCCTTGCTTGCTAATGGTCAGTCATGCCTCTTTGTCCCTCCTTCTTCTGTGTGGGAGCAGGGACCAACTACTGTATAATTACGCTTTGTCCTGTTTATCTGGTCTGTAGGGGACTTTTCTTTCACTTTGCTTCCTGCTCCGGTCCAGGGAAGCTTCCCTTTTCATTTGCAGGGCATTCTTCCTCTGAGCTTAGCTGTAAACAATGCTATAAATCATGCTGTTATCTTGGTCACATTTGATCTTTGTGGGTTCTCGGCACCTTCTCTCAGCTGCCTGGCACCCGCCCTTCCTTGGCTTGTATTTTTTTCACCAATCTAGCCTGACTGTGTGCTGACAGCAAGGACAGAGGATTGCTTGTAATTGCATATAGCCTAGGTACCCAGCTCTATCAGGGCTACGCAATCCTCAGTGACAGTGCCCACTTCTGCTCCATACTGGGATCCCACTCGCAGCTCCATCAGTGCACCACAGTTCACACACTCCAGGCCCTCAGCTGTGCCGGTGCCACTTTGTCTGCCAGAGCACCTCAGTTCTCGCAGTCAGTACACTCCGCTGCTCTAGTACTAGGACCTCGGGTGCAGCTCCAACAGTGCACCACAGCTGACAAACACGCTGTCTGCCAGACCACCTCAGTTCTTGCAGTCAATACACTCTGCTGCTTCAGTACTGGAACCTCGTGTGCAGCTCCATCAGTTGACCTCAGTTCACACACTCCAAGCCCCTCAGATGTGCCCGTACCAGAACCTCACACACGCTGTCTGCCAGAGCACCTCAGTTCTCGCAGTCAGTACACTCTGCTGTCCAGTACTGGGACTTCTGGCGTAGCTCCATCAGTGCACCGCAGTTCACACACTCCAAGCCCTCAGCTGTGCCGGTGCCACTTTGTCTGCCAGAGCACCTCAGTTCTCGCAGTCAGTACACTCCGCTGCTCTAGTACTAGGACCTCAGTGCTGCTCCACCAGTGCACCACAGCTGACACACACACTGTCTGCCAGACCCCCTCAGTTCTTGCAGTCAGTACACTCTGCTGCTTCAGTACTGGAACCTCGTGCACAGCTCCCTCAGTGCACCTCAGTTCACACACTCCAAGCCCCTCAGATGGGCCTGTGCCAGAACCTCACACACACTGTCTGCCAGAGCACCTCAGTTCTTGCAGTCAGTACACTATACTGTTCAGTACTGGGACTTCAGGCGTAGCTCCATCAGTGCACCACAGTTCACACACTCCAAGCCCTCAGCCATGCCAGGAACCACAAACACGCTGTCTTCCAGAGCACCTCAGTTCTCGCAGTCAGTGCACTCCACTGCTCCAGTATTGGGACTTTGGATGCAGCTCCATCAAAACACCGCAGTTCACACACTCCAAGCCCTCAGCTATGCTGGTGCCTGCAACCCCACACATGCTGATTGCCAGAGCACCTCAGTTCTCACAGTCATTGCACTCTGCTGCTCCAGTCCCGGGAACTGGGGCGCAGCTCCATCAGTGCACTGCAGTTCACACACTCCAAGCCCTCAGGCGTACCAGTACCAGCAACCCCACACACACTGTCTGCCAGAGCACCTCAGTTCTTGCAGTCAGTACACTCTGTTGCTTCAGTACTGGGTCCTGGGGAGCAGCTCCATCAGTGCACCGCAGTTCACACACTCCAAGCCCTCAGCCATGCCAGTGCCAGGAACACCACACACACTGTCTGCCAGAGCACCTCAGTTCTTGCAGTCAGTACACTATGCTGCTCCAGTACTGGAACCTCGTGCGCAGCTCCATCAGTGCACCTCAGTTCACACACTCCAAGCCCCTCAGCCATGCTCATGACAGAACCTCACATTCGCTGTCTGCCAGAGCACCTCAGTTCTCGCAGTCAGTACACTCTGCTGCTCCAGTACTGGGACTTCGGGTGCAGCTCCATCAGTGCACCGCAGTTGACACACTCCAAGCCCTCAGCTGTGCCAGTGCCAGGAACCCCACACACTTTGCCTGCCAGAGCACCCCAGTTCTCGCAGTCAGTACACTCCGCTGCTCCAGTACTAGCACATTGGGCCCAGCTCATCAGTGCACCGCAGTTGACACAGTCCAAGCCCCTCAGCCATGTCCGTGCCAGAACCGCACACATGCTGTCTGCCAGAGCACCTCAGTTCTCATAGTCAGTACATTCTGCTGTTCCAGTACTGGGACCAGGGGCGCAGCTCCATCAGTGCATCGCAGTTCACACACTCCAAGCACTCAGCTGTGCCAGTGTCAGGAACCTCACACACGCTGTCTGCCAGAGCACCTCAGTTCTCGCAGTCATTACAGTATATTGCTCCATTACTGGGACCTTCTGTGCAGCTTCATCAGTGCACCTCAGTTCACACACTCCAAGTCCCTCAGCCGTGTCAGAACCCCACGCATGTTGTCTGCCAGAGCATCTCAGTTCTCGCAGTCAGTAAACTCTGCTGCTTCAGTACTGGGACCTCGGGCGCAGCTCCATCAGTGCACCTCAGTTCACACACTCCAAGCCCCTCAGCTGTGCCAGAGCCAGAACCCCACACATGCTGTCTGCCAGAGCACTTCAGTTCTTACAGTCAGTGCACTCTGCTTTTCCAGTACTAGGACCTCGGGCGCAGCTCCAACAGTGCACTTTAGTTCTACCCTGGCGAGGTCACTTCCTTTCCTATACTGGGACCCCGCTCACGTACAGTTCCATTACAGCAGTTCAATTCTAATATTTAGCCAATAGTGGACCCAAAAGAGCAATACACAGCTCAGCCAGTGCACCTCATGTTTAACATCCAATGCCACTGTTGATGGGAACCACCCCAGTTCCACCAGAATCCATCAGTTCTGCCATTCAGTGAACATTTTTTCTCAGTACTAAGGCTCACACACACGCCCTGCCAGACTCCTCGCTTCTGTGGTTCAGAGGCAATGCCACTCCCATACTAGGCCCCACTCGCAGCTTCTCCAGGGTACCTTCAGGCTAACACTTGGCAGCACTGGCACGCCAATACTAGGTTCCACACATAACTCCATTAACATGCCTCACTTCTGACCTTGTGTGCCCGTTCCTATTCCAGTACTGCAGCCGACATACAACTCTGTCAGTGCCCTTCAACCCTAACCTGCAGCGCCCCATTACTTCAATACCAGGAATTACATGACGCTCTGTTTCTTATTCCTCACCCAATGCCTTTCTGTTATTCCAGCACTGGGCCGGGACACAGGTCTGTCTGTACCTCCAATCCTGATCTGAAGTACCCCAACATTGCTGTATTGGGGTTCACATACAACCCTGCTAATGCACCTCCTGCTGTTCTGCAGTGTCTCCTGATGTTCCACAACTTCTGTTTCAGGACGTGGGTGAGCCAATTAAATCTATTCTTAGCCGCCATCTTTATTTGTAAGTGTCTGTTTCACCTATCTCACTTGTTATTTCCTTTACTCTGTTTACTCTCAATGTTTTCTCTCTCCCCCACTTTTCTCTTTTCAGCTCTTAAAATCCACGCGTTAACAGTTTTGCTCTTTCTTTCAACTATTTATTTCTACTCCTCTCCCTTTTTTTATTTCCCTCTTCCTCTTGCTACCTCCTCTTTCAAACTCACAAAAACTTGGTTATGTCTTTCCTTGTTTCGTTTCGAAGGCAAATGGAAGTGCTTTAGTTAAATGCTGGGCCACTGGAATTATGTCAGGAAAAGACAAAATTATGAGGCAGGGTTGACTAGGTTATGTGACAAGAAAAGTCCAGTTATGAATTTACAATGCAAATAGCTCAAACTCAGGAAAATGCTATACTTATTGCATTGCAAATGCTTGTTTATAAATGATCCTCCTCAACATCAGTGGCAATATGTAGAAGAATCAGATTGGGGTCCTGCAGTATAGGCTGCCCTAACATGCAAACTGAAACAGGAGAGTATCTTACTCCAGTAAGTGTATCTTTTAATGCAACCCCATATGGTATGTAGTAGGTCGCCTTCTTGCATCGTACGTAGGAGGCAGGAGGGGGAAGCTATCATGCCCACCGACCATAGATTACATCTTGTGAGTTATTCTTTGTGGAGATATTTCAGTTGTATGAAGCAGAGTTGTGTGCCAATTGCTGATTGTCTCGAAGTTGCCCTGGCTTCTGCCCATTCCACATTTGTAAGGACCCCTCAACCCTGCTCCTAGGCAGCACACAGCACAGCAAAGGTATTAGGCAGGTGATGTATCAGTGAACAATATGTTGGTGTTATCTTATGATCTCCTAACTCTCCCAGGAATAGTCTTGCTTCCACTGGCTTATATTTGGGGAGTTCTTACAGTCCTATTGTATGGGGTATCAGGGCATGCTGTAGCTGGAGATACTGATACAAGTGGCTACGGTGTAGGTTGTATTTGCTCTGTAGGACCAAATATGACTTTAGTGTGGTGCCTTCGATTACATCAGCCAGGGTAGAGATAACTATGGTGTCCCATTTGGAGTATCCATTCAGCGCTACTTGATGGTTCAATACTGATGCCACCCACAGTGGACTCTGCCCCATGAATCTCCGATTCCTGCTCATTGCTTTTACGGTGCATTCCCATGTAGGAAGCACCACCCTCGTTGCTGGAAGAAATGAAGAATGTGTGTTCCCCCATACCATAAGTGTTGAATTGGAGAGCCTTGCAGCATCCATTTTTCTGAGGCATACGCAGGGTTGTCCTGTGTGTCGAAACACCATTTTATTGTGCCTATTTTTGATTGCTTGAGTCCTGAGCCGGTATCCCTCCACTAGCTTCACTGGACGCCTTGAACTGCCCTTGCTGCTGTGCAAGGGTGCTATCCCTTGCAGAATGTGTGACTATAAGGGCATGTCATCACTTGTTTCCTACGAGGCACTACGAGGTGCTAGACATTTGGGCTAAGTAAGCCTGCATATTTTGTTATATAGGCCTGTTCTAAATTAAAATTATCATTACCGGACTCGTAGGGATAGGACTGGACATAGTGTAAACTTAGGGGTGCAACATTAGTCCTGATGAGATCCTAACCCATAGCGGCCGGTGAACAGGCTGAAACATGTTGAGCATTAGAGGGATATACGTACAATAATGCACATGAGCATCGATATAGATTGCTTCTAAACTATACAAAGAGCACCCAAAATAAAGGTAAACTGGGGTGAGCCTTAGGTATTTTATCTCTATAACCCTACTAGGAGAATATCCAAAGTGCTCTCTGTGACTTGGTGAGCCAATCCTGGTTTATAGGGACCAGGACAAGATCCAGTGATGAACCATTCCACTAACAGAGTGAGTGAGGATCTTCAAGAAAAATAAGAAAATTCATTTTTTGTGTTTATGTTGTACCTGTTTGCAAACATTGGGATCACTTGTATGGGTTATAGGATACTTTCTTTTTTTTATTTATTTGTATGTCTGTATTTTATTTATGATTAATTAAAATCTTTACAATATATATTAAGAAAATAATGTTTGCAATGAATAAAATGGTCAAAAACAGGTGCATTAGACGGATCATTTAAAGTGTTGTGAAAGGCGTGCTAAGTGCTCTGAAAAGGAACTAGAGTGGTAGCAATCAACATAAACATACTCACAGAAGTGTAAAGTGCTTAGACAGAACATTAAACATGTCATAAAATATGTGTTAAAAACTCTGGGAAGAACTTAGACCTATAGTAGCAAACATGGCCATGCATGTGGAAATGTAAAGTGCTCAGAGAGAGCATTTGATCTGAAAAGGACATGAAGTTATTGCAGCAAACATGGACATACACGCAGAAAGTGCTTAGTGGTAGCTAAAATACTTATAAAATAGGTCTATCTGTTGGAATGATAGTAGCTAAAAAGTTGAATGTGAAAAGAGGTGAAAGAAGCTCACAAGTGGAGAGCAATAGGCCGTCCATGGGATATGGTCCGTTGACGTCGCACATGTTCAAAGAGAGTCCGCCACATGCTGACAGTAGCTTGCTGAGGTAGGAATTGTCTTTTCTGGACAGGGACTAACCAGACTTATGAAATTGTATTTAGAGTTCATGTATGAAGCTGATATATTTGCCGAATTTGCCCAAGTAATTTGGCTCTGTGATAGTAAAGACTAGGGGCCAGATGTAGCAACATTCAGAATTGCGACCCGCAAATTGCTAGTCAGAGTGACTCGCAATTTGTGAGTCGCAATTCTGAATGTTGGATGGTGTCCCTGACACCATCTGCAATTCGCCAGGGGGTTGCAAAGGCCCACCTCATGAATAATCATGAGGTGGGTCGCAATTTGCGACCCCCTTGCGAATGGCGGCCCTCACAGGGATGGTGGCCTGCTGCGGACAGCAGACCACCATGTCTGTGACTGCTTTTTAATAAAGCAGTTTTTTTTTGCAATGCAGCCCGTTTTCTGAAAAAATGTTTGCAGTGCCATTCACAACAGGGAAGGGGTCCCCAGGGGACCCCTTCCCTTTTGCAAATGGGTTACCATCCATTTGACATGGGTGCAAAATGCGATTGGTTTGCGACCGCGTTCGCGGTCACAAGCCAATCCTGCATTGCACTGCGACTCGCAAATAGGAAGGGAACACCCCTTCCTAATTGCGACATGCAACCTATTTTGCGATTCGGTAACCAGGTTACCGAATCGCAAAACGAGGTTTGTGCATTGCGATGTGCTTTTTGCACGTCGTAAACAGCTAAATTCGCTGTTTGCGATGTGCAAAAAGCTTTCTACATCTGGCCCTAGATTCCTTGCCTCATTGCAGGTTCTGATTTTTTGTGTTAAAAAAAGTGATTTTAACAAAATGCACCAAACAGCAGCATATCAGATGGTTAAAAGACTCAAATTCGTATTTTCAGAGCCTGCAGTTAACAGTCTTAGAAAGGGAGGGACATTTAGGGTTTAATTCTTTGATCTGGAGGCCCATCGATCTTGCAATTATGATTTGCTTAAGGCAATCTTTCCTGCTCAAGCACTGAAGGTATGGTTGAGGGCTCAGGCAATCTGGGTGGTGGCTGGTGTAGGATTTTGCCACTGCTTGTAACACAAGTGTGCTCTTCAATTTAGCCATGTCGCTTATCTTTGACAGTGTCTGGTTTTTCTAAATTGCTTTAAAAGTTGTGTGGGTGAGCAGAGACTTGATCAGCTCAGACTGATCCATTTGAAGAGTGTTAAATATTTTTTTAAGATAGTTGATCCAACGACACTTCTGTAAATCAAAAACATGCTGGAGAACTGCTTTTAAGGTATTGGATGGCACCTTTATAATCCAGTAATAAGGCACCCATATTAGCCCACATTTTGCCTTCCAGTCCGAATTTCAATCTTGATCATACAACCTCGTGTGTATTGGGGTATCTTGAAGACGTGGATGGTAATTCACCAAAATGCCCGGGGTAGTGGAAATGGCATCATGCACCCTTGGACCTCCACTTTCCCTCACACACGCATACTTACATCTACACACAAATTCACACACACAAACTCTCTCACATAAACGCACTCTCACCTGCAAGTACGCACATAACATACATTTAAAAGCTTTTTTAATTACCTCAGCTGCCATGGAAGGGCATATTCCCAGCTGATTGTACCCCATTTGTATTACACTAATAGTGAATAATATGTTATTATTCACTATTAGTGTAATAACAATTAACAGAAAACAAAGAGAGCGGAGCCCCAACTGACAACAATACGGAGAGTTGCCACTATGTTCCTGCCCTGAATTTGCCACCTCTGAAGCCAGGGTCTCAAAGGCAGTGCTAGGAGGCACAAAGGGCAGCCAGGGGTTCAGCTGCGACCCCTGGTGACCCCTAAATGGCGTCCATGCTTGAAGACCCTTTTGTACGATTTAAGTTGGAATTTTACTGTTATTTTGGTAGGTTGCCCCGGGTCGGCCATAATTAATCGCGGGTAGAAGAGTTGCCCCTATTACCAGTCGTATTGGGACTGTAGAAAGACTTTCTAATAAGTTGTTCAGTTAGCAGACTCTGGTGATTATCAGTTTGGCCTTTGCTTCAAGGTGTCTCAGATGGATTTTAGCTCCTCCCTTTGAGGTCTGCCAAATTCCCAAGTAATTTTATGATTTAGTCCCTTTTATTTTTAATGCGCCCAAGTTCCAGTCATAATTGGTTTTCTTGGTTGTCTTCCCAAAAGCTATAACTTTAGACCTGTTTATCGTCATTTTGTTAATCCTGTTCTATTTATGGAGGATGTTTCTTCATCCTTCGCACTGATATGTTTTGTGCCTATAACACAATAACCGCACCTCGATTGTCGTCCCGCATGATATGGAAGCACTTCCCACATAGGATTAAAACAAAGACAACACATTTCCAACCCTACACGATGTAGCATGCGGCCCATGTAGGCAAGCTCATTAGCCCCCCACATAAGAGTACTAGGTGCTATATAAATGTTGCAATATAATACAATAAAATATAATTCAATACAGTAGTCAGATGAAGATGAGTGATTGGTGATTTTAGACTGGGTTAACTTGTTAGGGACAAGTACTAGGGGCCAAATGTACGTACCTTTACAATTACGATTTCCAAATGGCATTTTTCCTGAATTGCTGTGTGTTAATTGGTACTCTAAATGTATGAAATGTTTATTTTTTTAATTTGCAATATCCAGTGAGTCGCAAATCGACCTATCTCATGAGTATTAATGCGGTAGTTCGCAATTTGCGACCCATAAAGAATCGCAGCATCACAGAGATGGTGGCCTGCTGAAGTCAGCAGACCATCATGTCTGTGATGGCTTTTTAATAAAGCAATCTTTTTTTTTTTAATGCAGCCCATTTTCCTTGAAGGAAAATGGGATGGGTTTAACAAGGAAAAAATGAAACTTTGATGTTTAATTTTTTTAATAATAGGCAGTTGTCCCATGACTTAAAAACATATTTTTTCAATATTCTCAAAGGGGAACGAGTCCAATGGGGATTGCTTCACATTGTGAAAGGGTAACTGGCACTTTTAAAATGGTGGTAAAATATTACTGTTTTGAGAACCGAATTTAGGGGGTTATTACAACTTTGGAGGAGGTGTTAATCCGTCCCAAAAGTGACGGTAAAGTGACGGATATACCACCAGCTGTATTACAAGTCCATTATATCCTATGGAACTCGTAATACGGCTGGAGGTATATCCGTCACTTTTGGAACGGATTAACACCTCCTACAAAGTTGTAATAACCCCCTTAGTCTCAAAACAGTAATACATGCCATACCGGTTTGGTATTTAGAAGGGAACCTCAAAACACACCCCTTACAAATACCAAATCACAACTGCGGTACAAGTTACTGAATCACATTTTGTACATTTGTAAAAACATTTTCCAGTTGCAAATGGCCTGATTCTGCAAATCTTCGTGTGTAGGTGGGGTAGATAGGGAGGGACGCACTAAATGGTCAGATATGGATAGACAGAAAGTTTTGTGCTTGTAGCAAGTGGCATTGAAATCACTAAAAATAGTAAGCTAAGTTTTGAGGTTTCTAAGATGCCATGAATATCCTCATAGAACAATTCAGCAGTTCCAGGTGGGTGCTAGAGGGCCACAGTCTAGGAGCTGAATGAAGGAGAGATAACAGTGGAAGTGCAGTACTCAAATGAAGGAGGATAGCGGCCCAGTGCAGGGGTGGGTGTGATGGTGGTTGATTCAATTTCTTACCAGTAACCTTCATTACCCCTCATCTCTGTCCTTCTCATCCCCGTCCTTACGGTTTGAGGTGATCCTGCCTCCAACAGGAGGTTTAACTGCACGTTAGGACCAAAGGTCCTTTAAACATAAGATTTTTCCTTCTATATATGCTTCACCACACCACCTCCTGCATTTTACAAGTACCTTTACTGGAGGTGCAGCAGGGAGGAAGGGAGCATTGTGGACTGGGATGAGGAGGACTACGAATCAGGTTATTAAAGAGTACCAGTAAGTATTTGAATCATTAAGCCCTCATCTCCATATTCTTTACAGTGTGAGGATTTACCAAGATAATAAATTGCACCAGCAGCAAATGCTGCAGGAATAACTTAATAAGACCCTCAATAATTGCTTCATTTCTGATGGGAACACGGAAGAACCAAAATTACTGTCAAATGAGCAAGACAAATCACGCCTACAGTGCTTTACAAACATCAAGTGTGAAGTCAAAGTTGCTGCTCGGAGAATCTCTTGAAGAGGGGCACCATCAACCTCTGGCCAAAAGGCAGACATTGCTCTACTTGAGCGACCTTGAACATGGGAAGGTACAACTTTCCCTACTGATTTATGGGCTTGAGAAATAGCTTGCCTGGCCCATCTACTTATGGTCTGCAATTTTGCTTTTTACCTTTGTTGGCTGATCCATAAGACGTAAAAAGTGGAGGATCGAAAATCCTTTGTGCATTCTAGATTTGTGATCAATGCTCTTGACACATCAAGAAATGATGGGACACCTGAGGTAGAATCAGAACACACAGGAAGGACAATTTCTTGTGCCAAATGAAAGTGAGAATTAACCATAGGCACAAACTTTGGATTAAGTTCAGAACTACTTGATCAGAAAAAAACACTCAAGTAAGGAAAGGACGCTAACAGAGCTCCTAATTGCCCGCCCTCCTAGCTGAAAAGCAGTTTTAGTGAAAAGCTAAGCCCTTTCTGCTTGCTCCAAAGACTCAAAAGTACATTTAGAAGAATAGAAAGGCATTAGGATGGCACTGGATTCTGAACCACTGGCCTTTTTAAATCTAAAACTCTTCAACAGTCTAATCATCAGTGGGGAAATTTTAGAACAGTATTCTCCCACTTTATTAAGAGCTTAGGGCTGGAGAAGCTAAGCACTTTACAAAAACGGTGCTTAAGAATTCAAGGATTTTAAATTTATCCATTGATGATGTGTCAAAATCTTTAGAAAACCAACATCTATGAAAAAGGTATAAATGCTTCTTATAAGAGAGTTGGGTAGGAGCCAGAATATCTAAGGCAATCAACTTTGAACAGACCATTTTTTCTAGGTCTACCCACTCAGAAACCAGGCCATCAACCTGAGCTGCCTGATTCGTGGCACAGGAAGCACTAGCAACTGCATTTGAGAGGGATGCATCAAGAGGTACAGAAAATTCCTCTTGGACATGTTCAACAGAAGAGCAAATCATGGGCAATGAGGCCAAAAAGGAGCTACCAGTAACAGTGTACCCTTCTCCTCCTAAGTGTTCCGAAACACCCTTAGGAGAAGGTTAATTGGAGCGAAGCCACACAGAATGCCTTGAAGCCAGGGTACCGAAAGAGCACCCATTGCCTATGCCTGATGTCAGCGAACATCTGAGCAGAATGTTGGGTTCATTGTGTAGTGGGGTGATGCAAATAAATCCCTCCAGGGTGTTCTAAAGTGGGCACATATGCGATTGAACTCCCAAGTTGACAGATGGAATGATACTGAGGAAGGGGGATTCCGGCTCAGGCTGTCCACTTGAGCGTTCAAATGACCCTGGATGTAAATTACTCCAGTGCTAGAAAATAGATTTCTGCCCAGGTGAAAATTTGATATCCCTCCTGAATCAACTCTCTGCTTTTGTGTTGCCTTGATGACTGAGGTAGCACTTTGTGGCTTGATGTTCTGTTCTCACAAATAAAGTACTTCACTCCAAATGTGTGGCAAAAGGCTGTAGTGACTTCAAGGGACCTTTCCTTTACATCTCCCCCTAGTGTTGCACCCCAACATCAGAGACTGGCATCTGTGGTTAATCTGAGTGGTTTAGGGTGCCTCTACTGACAAATTGCCCACCACGATCCACCAGCCTAACTTCAGTGATACTTCGGGAGTCACAGGAATAAGGACTTTGTAATCCTGTGTGGGGGAAACAATCACGTCAGAATATGGTTCATCACATGTTTCAGATGATATAGGGCCCCGGGAACTATTGCCTTCATTGCTGTTAATAGCACTTGTTGCAGCCTAAACTTGAGAGATGTTGTGTTGAATTGCTGCAATCCCTAGTAAAGGTAGAAGATCATGTCCCAAGAGAGTGTTAATCTGGGCTCCAATAAACATCTTCTCTTGTTTGACCTGGAGGCAGGCTCGATTATTGTTCATTGACAATGAAGCCTAGTTCATTCAGGACTCTGGTCACCAACTTCACATTCTCTTGAGCCTTCAAACGAAGGGGAGCAGAAAGAAACCAATCACCTAGATACAGGAAAACCATAACACAACATAATTAAAGATGCACAACAACAGGAACTAGTACCTTGATGAAGATCCTTGGAGATGTAGCAAGTCGAAAGGGCAGTGCTTGAAACTGGAAATGTTGGTCCCTCACAGCAAACTGAAAGAACTTTTGAGGGGAAGGGCGAATCAGGACGTGAAAGTATTCTACCTGAAGATTCAAAGTCACTAGAAAAATGTTCTCTGACAACAAGGGAACGATCATTTGGTAAGAAATCATCCTGAATGTTTTTACTGAAGCATATTTGTTCAGATTTCTTAGGTTTATAGCGGGCCTTCGTTTTCCGTCAGGTTTGGGAACCAAAAATAGGATTGAATAAAACCCTTTTCCCCTCTGGTTCACCGGAACTAGAATTACTGCTTTCTTCTATACAAGAGTTTGAACTCCAAGTGACATTGCCTGAACTTTTGATTCTTCTTTTGGCCACCAGGTAGATTTGAAACAATTTTAAAGAGGATCTTGGGCAAAGGTAATTTGGTATTCGCTTTTTACTACCTGTAGCACCCATTGGACTGTGACGCAGGATTTCCAGTGATTATATAAAAATCTTAATCTTGTCCAACTTCTAGATATTCATTTTTTAGACTGATCCTGCACATTGGAAATGTTGGGTCAGGTTTTGTTTCCAAATGCAACCCCTCCAACCCCCCCGACCATGGACCTGGCCACGAAAGGGAAAGGGACGATTGTCCTGAAGATTCTGAGGAGAACGTCTGAACATAGATTACTTCTTTCCAGGGCCAAGCTTAAAAGGTTTGAGAAACTTTTTCTTTTCTGCCACCTTAGGTACCATTTATCCATTTCATTACCAAAGAGCTTTGCGCCGGGTAAAGGGTAGATTTTGAATAAGATTTCTCTGAATGGATTTCCACAACATCATCCACAGCAACCCATGGCCAGGTAGCCTGTAGCCTCCCACAGGATATCAAACTGTAGTCAGACAGGGATTGAATATCCTTGAGTAAGACCTGGGAAGTATAGGCCTTTTATCCACCACATCAGACTGAGTGAAATCTTCTGACACAAGGTTAGAAGTTGAAGCTACTGATGCTAAAATTGTGTGAATCTTGGGTGTCTGTGGAAAATCTTTCCCAAAATCTTTAATCAAATATATTTTGCTCAAGAATCATGGGATGGTAGCTTTTTCTGGGTCTTTCCACTCTGTAGAGGAAATGCCCTGGATGACATTGTGGAAAGGCAGGACATCCACCACACCGGTCCTGTATTGGAAATGAAACCCTTCCTCTGGCTGTGTCTTTTCCTCAAAATTAGGGTTTGTCTAATGTGACCAACAAACCCCGCAAATGTTCTTGAACATATTTGCCTTTTTTATTTTCCTCGGGATCATGATCCTGTTCTTCAGAACACTTTGATCCAGGCTCTGCCATTGCAGAATCCACAGCCTCCTTCATCAAGGATTGAAGATGGCGTGGGAGACATGTGGTACCTCCTCCTCATCAATCTACAGCCCAGCATTGCTGCTTGGAGTGATCCCTTTCTGCCCTTCATGCAGCTTTATAGAGAAGAGACGGCGAGAGCAGCGTCCTGTCTGCTTTATAGGAACTTTGCAATGACTTGTCGAGAAGGAGTCACGCTCCCCCGCCTCTGCCATTGCCACATGGAGTGTGGTAGAAAGTGGCTGGTTCCGTGGAAGGGCTGCTGGTGTGGGGTGTCCTTAAGGTTAGGCGATGCCTCGGTAATGATGGTCAATAACCCCCGCCTAGCCTTCCTTGCCCCATGGTGCCTCAATGTTCGCACTCTTCCGTTGTCAGCTAGGGTCCCTATGGCAATACATACTCCCCAAAAGCTCAGAAATGATTGGTGGATTCGAATCGAGCAGCTGTAACTTGTCAGAGGACCCCCGTGCGAGGAATGTAGCATGTCCTAGACACCACCTCTGGCAGGGGACTGGTGCGGTGTCCATTTCATCCGTCCCTCCCCCTTCACGGAGCAGTGTGTTGGTATGCCTATAAGCAACTGGTCTGCAGAGCTGTGACTGGCGCGAACCTCTCTGCACCTCCCTCCAGAGGGGAGCACGTCTCTCCACATCCACTCTGGGTCTGCCAGCCTCAGCACCGCTCGCAGGGCAGCTCCGGGGCCGGCAGGGTGACCTGGAAAGGAGGCCGAAAAGGGGTCGGTCTATTCTCGTTTAACCTGACCGAAGCTCAGGATCGCAAGAGAAGATGCCTCCCGGGAAGACGGCCCTTTGCTTCCTATTACAGTTCCTACTGCAGTTAATGCCAGACTTCGAGGCGCTCCCGACGTACCAAGGTAAGAGATTAACATGTTTTTCACGCTCGTGGCTGCTTTAAGGCACACTGCTGTTTCCATTGGTTCGAATGTCAATGAATACATTTAACGTACTTTGTTCCCATTTATGTCTATAGTCCGGTTGACTGAGCTGAAGAACGAGATGGATGTATTAACGATAAGTTTAGAGAAAAAGTAGACCCTCGGTAATAGGCGCTATAAATACAAAATAAAAAACATAAAACTAAATGTTATTAATTGATCATTATCCTAACTGAGGGTGTCATTGGGACCCTCTGTCAATGGCCTAGTTTAATTAATTGCCGTTTGTACGTCCAAAGACCCGTTGAACTCATCTGAGAAATAGGTTTATTTTGTCATGTTACTCGGTGCCTACAGCATCTTCTGGGCTCGTGTCGTGAGTTTATATTTACAAGCATGAGAGTACCGCACTCGTGGGCATTCGGGAGCGGTATCACCGAGATTTCTTATCTTCGTATTGCCAGGCAGGAGGGTAAAACATAACAGACGCTTAACAAGCCTATATTTCAAGGGCCTGCTTCAAAATGTGAGGGAGTTGTCTAGTATGAGACTGTTAGTAGCTGATGTGATCCCCATATACCCGCGTCCACCGTGTGTTTCTGTCTGAGGCGTCCCTGAAGTAGTAGGGCTCCGGCGTTGATTAGAGCAGTGTGCACACAACGAATGAAAGCATATCCTTAATAGTTCACAGCCTATTGGCACACATGGCACCCTTAGGAAAAAATCCTTCTGAGTAGCAGTACCATGTGTCGTCAGATGCTTATACAACTGCTCCCTTCTTTCAGAGGATCCGAGGCGATGTACCCCACCTCAAACGTACCCCAAAAGTCAAAAGAGTCCACTTTGTATATTCCTCTATACTCACAGACACAACAAAGATGCGTAAATTTAGATGCAGATCACACACCTCCAACCATCCATGCACACAGAATAATACACATACAGTCATACATGCACAGAGATTAACAGGCATGAACACATACATGCACATGGACCAACAAACATACAGCACATGAGTACAAACCAAGACCTATCCAGACTCTCATAAACACAGTCCAACATGCATAATATGCACATATGTGCATAGACAACGCACAGAGGGACATTTAAACATAAACAACACACATGCAAAGAGTCACGACAACACACTTACCGGCATTCATACAGACAGAAAGACAGGGAAAAGATGGGCTGATAGACAGCTGGAGAGATGGATGACGGACAGACAAAACTCCTACAGACTGTGCTGGTCTGTGCTGTACACCCCTGTCCACAGACCTACGGTTATACATGCACCCATGCACACGGACCCATAGATACACAGTTGACCATGCACCAGACAAAGGTTTGTGTTCCCGTTCACACGGACCTACACACGTGCCATCACTCACGAACAACAGTCCAGCAGATGCACAGGCCCCATGCACAGACACTAGCAGAAGCACAGGCGTCTATCAACACAGGTCAACAGGCTTAAAAGTACCCATTCAAAAATACTAGAGTGCACATGAAGCATGCTTGGGCCCATCTGTATGTACAGAGGCACATCCATACACACACAGGACAGGGCCGGACTGGCCTACGGGGCAATCTGGCAGTGCCAGAAGCGGTGGGCTGACAGGTCAGGGACGAGGCCAGCTTTTTTGGCTGCGTGCATGCCTATTTTATGGTCTGGTGGGTCGCATTTTAATATTGATTTCCCGATATCACCACAAACATTGCCTGCAGCAAGCACAAATACATGCCGTCTCCTGATCCTTGGCAAACACCTACACAGTGTGCCTTTCCAAGTTCAAAACTGCCCCGATTTGCAGACCTTGGGCCATTTTTTAGCTATCTGATTCACTAATGGGGGACACTTAACGTGGTAACCCGGCTTATTTTCTGTCCCAGTTGGACCTGTACAGACAACGCACATACAAGACGAAAGGCTAGATGGATGGAGGGATGGGTGGATGGATGGAATCATTCAGTCTGAGGGTATGCTGGTTTTTATCATTACACAATCTACTGATGAAATTACTTTCAACGTCGAGTCAAAATTCAGTATCTCTATCTCTTAAGAACTGACATATGATAAATTTAGGGTTGCCAGATGATACCATGTTCACTAAAAACATGTTTTCATTCCTGGACTTTATTTACGCAAATTTTTGACACCAGGTGTGTTTGTCCAATTACCAAAAGCAAAATTATAACTTCAAGAATGAAGTGATTTGTTAAGTGAGATTTCTCTACTAAAAACATAGTTTTTGGCCTATAAGGAGCGATATGGAGGCCCTGGTTGCAGATTGCGATATGCATACATTGCAGTAAATAGGTTTCATTTTCTACAAAAATGTACAAGTAGTAATACTGATAATTTCACTTGTTTTACAGTTCCTTCTTTGTCTCCTTAGTTGGCATTTTGCAACAGCCTAGATGCAAAAAAGCAAACTCTCTATAACATGATGTCTTTTTTTAAACTTGGATTGCACTTTAAACCCATTGAAATACGTGAAACATTGGCTGGTTTCAGCTGCCATATACCACTCCCTTTTTGCACTTTTTAGCACTTTACGATTTACTATTTTATGTAGCCCAAAATAAAGCATGTTTTCTACTTTTGTGTCCAGTAATGGCCTTGTCAGCTCAGTGCATGGAGAAGTTAAATGTAGAATACTGGATAAGAAAGAAATACCTCTGGGACATGACTGTGTGCTGCATTTCAAGTTAGTATCACTGTGTCTATATTTTTCCATGACCATTTAGGGTCCCATGCAATACAGTATTTTAATGGGACAAGTGGGGGCTAAGAGCTGCTTTGAAATTGATTGCTTCCTCCAGTTAGGTAGTGCATTCATACATGCAAAAGCTATTCGAGCAGATGTGTGTTCTCAAAATGAATTTGTTAAAGACATCATTTCCTTTTTAGGCATACCGCCAATTAAATGAACAAATGCCATATTAACTTGGTTAAACTTCACTATTCGTGAATGGAAGCTTGTGGAGCTCTAGTGATGCACCAAATAAAAAGGGCCCGATTCATAAAGAGACTTACGACTCGTAAAGTTACGAGTGTGGTGTCTCCGCACTGGTGAGAGTCTCAGCACTTGAGGCAGAATCTCCGCCCTCAGGGCGTAATATCCGCATGGAGCACAACAGAGAGTGCGTCTGCGGAGATTCTGCCCGAGTGCGGAGATTCCACCACGAGTGCGGAGATTCCACCACGAGTGCTGAGATTCCACCACGAGTGCTGAGATTCCACCATGAGTGCGGAGATTCCACCACGAGTGCTGAGACTCCGCCCGAGTGCGGAGAGTCCACACTCGTAACTTTACGAGTCATAAGTCCCTTTGTGGGTCTGGCCCCAAGCCTTCAATTGCACAAACCACACCTTGCCCTTTTCTTCTATCTAGATGCAAAGGAATCGCCATGGATCGGTCTCAGTTGTATAAATTAAACCACATCTAAAGTGGAATCATTCGTATGCTGGCTGGGAGGGGACAGGTCTAGCTGCTAGCTTGGAGATGGAATTTCTTAGCCCATCAGCCCCAACAGACAAGGTTGCTTAATGCCTGGTGCTAATTTTTCGAAACCCCCATGCTTCAGGTCTCCTATCTGCTGATATCGGAAGCGCTTAGAAACAGGCTAATTCCCATTATTAAATGTTATGTAAAAATAAATTGACATTTACAGTCTTCAGATATATCTTGAATTTCAAACCTAAGAGCACATCAACTGTTTATGAATGACACAGATGAAAGTAAATATATTGATATCATTGGAGCTAACTGTGATAAAAACTCCAAGGAAATTGTGGACTTCACTCATAGGATTAAAGATCGTATGCATATGAATAAATAAATGGATTAACACTGGTGAACATTGTGTACAATGAGTAATTTATGAGAATCACCATGGTTATCCATAGAAGAGTTGGGACACTCAGAGAGGCCATTAAGCACCAACAAAGGAGCAGTGATATAGGAAGAATGCAATCCCAGGGAGGGAGAGTGATGTCAGTCTATCAGATATAACACTCATGATCAAGGATATACCTCCACAGCACGCGGATAGAATGTTAACACAAAATGACTTTCATGCGAGATTGACTGACACAGAGGAATGTGAGTGTGCTGGTAATCACAATTGTAAAGTCTGACAAAACATTCCAGTTGACCACCTATAGATGATTTCTACTGGAAGCAACTGCTGCCATGTGTTTTAAATGACTACTGAATTACTTCCGAAAACATTCTTTTTACACCTGGGAACTAGTTTCTGGAGTCTATTTGTGTCAATTGTTTAAGAAGTAGTGTTGTTTCGTGGACTGTCTACAAATGCCCAGATACCCCTTAGCCCCAACTGGATAAAGTATACACTATTACCTCCCATCCCTCCCTCGCCTTCCTCAATAACCTATGAGGCCCCTTTGCCTCTCCTAGACCCCTCCCCTGTCTCTTAAAAGGAACCCCGCCCACTCCTGTTTTTCTTTGTCTACTCACCATTTTAAACATACCTTTTCTCTCCTCCTTGGCGTGGCTGAGGGGGCGTCGGCTTCTTCCTAAGTGCTGGTCGCAGTGCCTCTGGTGCCGTTTTCCCTCGCCAGGCGACGGCAATGTGGAGGTGTGCGTGGCTGCCTCGTTGTTGTTCCTTGCAGCGGCCTCTGACGTGGTTGTCCGGCTCTGCTGTGGCTGTGGCTGTGCTTCCGGGTCGAAGTATCGCGGAGCACGTCGAACACCCAGCAGCATGATTTCTGCTTTTCTGAGCAGTAAGGCGGGCGTTTGGGCCCGCGTTTTTTATTTTTTTCATGTGTTGTCCTGATTGGGGGGCCTATTATGGATTAGGTTTTGATTGGTGGTCTGTGAGGGCGTTTTAACCCTTTTTAAGCTCAGAAAGGTGGAGTTGGGCATTTCTTATGTTCCATCATGTCGTGGCAGAAGGATGTGAAACACAGGAGGGTTATTTCTTTCTCTTCCTCTTCTGAGGAGGGGGGCGTTCCTGTGCCATTGCAGTCTACTAGAGTGGCCAGGAGTGATGTGGCTGGTGCTGCTCCTCTTATGTCTCGTGAGGAGGTTCAAGATATGATTGAAGTGGTAGTTTCCAGAGCTCTTCAGGCTGGGGCTGTCTGGTCGAGTCGTCCCTCTGCTGCTACAACCTATGTGTAGGATGCTGGTTTCTCTTCATTGGAGGAGGATGGTCCTTCTACTTCTTCTGGGGGCAAATATGTGTCTCATGAGGAGATGTGGAGTATTCTGGCTCATGCTCGGGACAATCTGGGTTTTCCTGCTTTTTATCCTGCAGGGGATAATTCTACCTTATTTCCTCAATATGTTACTCCTTCTCGGTTTGCTATGCCTTTCCTGGGGCCTGTAAAGGACATGGTTTTCCGGGAATGGAAGGAGGTGGACAAAGCCCAGCTTCTGCGTTTTCTCCAGAAATGGTATTTGCTGGGAGGAGAGGATGTTCTTCCTCCTTCTGTGTGTTTAGATTCCATGCTGGCTACTTTGA
The DNA here is from genome assembly GCF_031143425.1 of Pleurodeles waltl. Lineage (NCBI taxonomy): Eukaryota > Metazoa > Chordata > Amphibia > Caudata > Salamandridae > Pleurodeles > Pleurodeles waltl. The sequence continues at coordinate 383,239,280 of NC_090436.1, read as the reverse complement.
TTGGTAAAACAGCTGTCAGTCCTGAAGAAAGTACTCTTTCTGATGCCACCAACCGGAAGGTGGACTCTGGTATGAAGAGGGCTTTTTCTGCTGGAAATTTGACTCTTCGAGCTGGTATTTTTTCAGCTTATTCTGCGCAGACCTTGGTTCAGGACTTTGACAAACTTGCTGTGGCTGTGCAGGATGGGTTGGAATGTTCTGAATTACTGTCCATTATGGAACAACAGGCCCATTTATTTGCTGATTTTTCTTCAGATATTATCCGCTCTTTGGCTATGGTCTGGGGCGGTGATTGGAGCACACAGGTCTCTTTGGTTGCTGCAATGGAAGGCTGACCCTGGGGAGAAGGCGGCACTCCTGAGACTTCCTTTTGAGGGTCGGTCTCTGTTTGGGGATCAATTGCCAGCAATGATTTCTAAAGCCTTTAAGGACCGCAAACATGCATTGCCTCATAAGGGAAGTTCTGCACAGGGCAAAGGGTGGAAGTAGCACTCCAGGTCCTCGCCCAAGTTTGTTCCTCAGTTCTCTTCTTCCAGGAAGCGTAGGTTTCAGCCTAGGTTTTCTCCTAAGAGGTCAGTTCCCTTGGCGAAGGGGGCTCCCAAGAAGGGTTCCTGACAATCAAGGTGTTGGAGAGTGGCCAGTGGGAGGAAGACTGAAGCCTTTTCTGTCCGAATGGAGAAAGGATGTCACTGATCAGTGGGTCCTGAACATTGTAGAGAATTGATACTCCATAGAGTTCGATCTTGTTCCTCCAGACACTGGGGTTAGTCTAAATCCTTTACCTGTGGAAGGAGTACAGACTTTGCTGTTCAAAGGAACCATTTGCAGGGTTCCGGTGGAGGAGTGGGGAAAGGGGGCTTATTCTGTTCTGTTCCTTGTTCCAAAACTGACAGGGGGGGTTTGTCCTGTCTTGAACAGTGCTTAATTGTAAATAAAGAGGTGCTGGTGCCCAAAGCCCTCCTCTTAAACATGCGGCTGCTGCAATTAACTGTGCGAACACGAAATACTGAGGCAGCGTAATCCTGAAGCAATCTCGGGCCTCTTCAATCCATATAAAGTCACTCCCTGCCCTTCAGCTCACTCTTGCAGCTTTCTGCTTTCTTCTTTTGTGATGCTTTTTCATTATTCCCTTCCTCCGTCTTTCCCATATGTGTCTTTTGCCCGCAGCAAATGCTTAAGGCAGAAGAGCAAGCCCCGGCCCTAAAAAATAAGTGCTGGTGCTCAGCACCGGAAACAACAAGCACAAATTAAGCACTGGTCTTGAATCTCAAATGGGTGAATTCTTGGATCAAGACTGCACACTTCTGGATGTTGTCTATTAAGGATATTCGTCCTCTGATTTTTCCAGGGGATTTTTTGGGGTCTCTGGATCTTCAGGATGCTTACCTCCACGTGCCTGTCGCAGTTTCTTCTCAAAGGTTTCTGCGCTTTGCAAGAGGCCCGGACAATTTTCAGTTTTGTGTTCTTCTCTTTGGCCTGAAGTCCGCTCCCAGGGTATTCAAAACGTTCTGCCTCCTCTCATGGCGCTTCTGCATGCGGAAGGGGTGTTTGTGCATCGTTACCTGGACGATCTGTTGGTCAAGGCTCCAGACGCAAATCTCATGAGGTTTCATGTGGAAAGGGTCTTGGGGGTCCTCCAGAGCCACAGTTTCTTAATCAATTGGGGGAAATCAGATTTGGTGTCTTCTCAGGACCTGGTGTTTATCGGGGCTCGATTTCTGACTCTGAGGGGGTTGGTGACTGTGTCAGAAAGGAGGAGGAAGGGTCTTCAAGATCAGGTGAACGCTGTGCTGTCTCAGGTAGCTCCCAGGGCACTTCAGTGGTTATGGCTGCAGGGTCACTTGGCTTCAGTGACATTCTTGGTTCCTTGGGGAAGGTTTCATCTTCTTTGTCTGGTAAATTGGTTGCTTTCCTGGTGGTCTCTGGATCCTTGCAATCTTCGGACCCGCATTCCTGTGTCGGATTACATTCGCCGGGAGTTGGGTTGGTGGATGGTGCCTCTACAGACTGGGGTTCCTTTGGCTCCTCCAGTGCCTGTGGTGCTGGTGACCGATACCAGTCTCTCGGGGTGGGGGGCGTGGCTGGGGTCAGAGCATGTTCAGGGGTTTTGGTCTCTGAGAGAATTGGACAAGTGCTCGAATTGGAGGGAGTTGACTGCAGTCCGGCTAGCTCTGGTGCATTTTCAAGCGCTCCTGCGAGGGGAGGCAGTGTTGGTCCAGGCGGACAACTTGGTGACCAAGTCTTATATCAACAGCCAGGGGGGGACCAGGTCCCGCTCTCTGAATCAGGTTGCTCGGGCCATTTGTTTGTGGGCTCAGCCTTCGGTTCTGTCTCTTCGGGCCACCTACATTCAGGGGTCAGACAATGTTCTGCCAGATCAATTGAGCAGGGTCTTTCCTTCCTCCCGTGATTTCTCACTTCAGGTGTCTCTATTCCGTTGTCTGATGCAGAAATGGGGTCGTCTGGTTATGGACTTGTTTGCATCCCTGGAAAATGCGAAAGTGGGAAAGTTCTGCTCCCAGTCTCGGTGTCCTCAGGCATGGGCAGTGGACTGTCTGACGTGTCAGTGGCCGCAGGGTCTTCTTTATGCGTTTCCCCCTTTTAAGTTGATCCGATCCTTTCTTGTCCGGGTCCGGCAGGTGGGGGCTCGGGTGATTTTGATTGCTCCCTGCTGGCCTTGTGCGAATTGTTTTTCTCTGCTTCAGCGGTTGAGCTCCGGGAGTGAGTGGGATCTTCCTCTCCATCTGTTTCCTCTGGTGTTTCCTTGTCTCTCCTGGGGATCCTTGCAGAGGCTGAACTTGACGGCTTGGAGGTTGAACGGCAGTGTTTGACTGGACTGGGGCTTCCTGGTTGGTTGGCTGTGACTTTGCAAGCTGCTAGGCGTAAACCCATGTTACATTCCTATGGATGTCAGTGGAAGGTTTCTTCCTTGTGGTGTTTGCAGCAGCATATAGACCCTACGGTGGCTTCCCTGTTTGTGATCATGCAGTTTTTGCAGGATGGGGCGCGTATGGGGTTGTCGGTGGCTACGTTGCGAGTACAGTGGGTGGCGATCCAAGCCTTTCGGGGTCTTAGGCGAAATTTGGACAACAAAGGTCATTTGATGCCCAAATTTTTTCAGGGTCTAGTGAATTTATTTCCGAGACCTGTGCGTTCTTTTCCTGGATGGAATCTCCAGTTGGTGTTAGATGTGTTGCTAGACCCCCCTTTCGAACTTTTGGGGGACATTGATTTAAAACATTTGACATTTAAAACCTTTTTTTTGGTGGCTATTGCTTCGGCCAGGCGTTTCAGGGAGTTGGCTGCGTTGTCCTACTCATTTCCATTTTGCAAAATTGTTCCTGATCGGGTTGTGCTGGTTCTGGTTCCCTCTTTTGTGCCTAAGGTTAATTCGGCTTTTCATGGTCGACAAGAGGTGATTCTTCCTGCTTTTTGTCCTGACCCTTCCTTGGGGGAGGAGGTCAGATTACATGCTTTGGATGTGTGGCGGGCCTTGTTGTGTTATCTGAAGGTGGTTGCTGCATTTCATAAAGGGGATTCTTAGTGAATGTTGGTCCTGCTAGGAAAGGGGAGAAGCCTTCTACTGCTTCCCTCAGTCGCTGGATCCGGTCAATGGTGCTGTTGGCCTATGATTTGAAAGGGGTGGTGCCTCCCTCTGGGATTCAGGGTTGTTCCACTAGGGGTATGGCTGCTACTGTAGCTGAGTTGCAGGGCGGTTCGGTGGTGGAGATTTGTAGAGCCACTACCTGGGCATCTCTATCCACTTTTGTGAGACACTGCTGTATTGCTGAACTGGGGTGTTTGGAAGCTGTTTTAGGACACAGGGTTTTGTCCTTTATGGAGAAATAGGGGTCTTTCTGTGTCTGGACTGGTTGTAATTAAATATTTTTTGGTGCATTGCAACTCAGTTGTCTATCTCCTGTTTTTCTTGCTATATCTCATTGGTGATTAAGGAAGGCGTGGGAAGGAGGGGAGGTAATGCGTCCATTACTTACCGTTAATGACATAACTCCTAGTCCTACTCACTCGCCTTCCTTACAGTTCCCTCCCGCCCTCCTGGTACCGGACAACTGAGTTGCCTTTGGCTTGTTCCTGTACAGGAGTGGGCGGGGCGGGGGGTCCTTTTAAAAGAGAGGGGAGGGGTCTAGGTGAGGCAAAGGGGCCTCATTGGTTATTAAGGAAGGCGAGGGAGTAGGACTAGGAGTAATGCCATTAACGATACGTAATGGACGCATATACAAGTAATCAAAAAAACGTTTCTAGTGGGAAGGGTAGACTGAACCGGTTTTATTTCATGACATATTATGTTATTGCCATTCATAGAGTATGCCTTCAGACGCTAACACGGCCTCGTAGTGGCTTCAGAAGTCCAGTGACTTTCCACATGGATCAACGGTTACCACTGCAGGCTGGAGTCTATGTGCTATGGGTATTGTGATCTGGGGGTAGGCGCTCTTGGTTAGGGTGCTATGTTTTACCCTCTGATAGCACGAGTTTGGCTTTCAGATGCAGAGGCCAGTGGCCTTTGCCAGTTGCTTTGACATGTTCTAGGTCAATTGACATGTCTGTTTCCCAGCGCATAGAGATATATATGGCGAGTGTATGCCAAGGACTTGCATGTACTGTGATACCTGACTGCATAGCAGATTTCGACCTTGTTTGATACATGTCAAGAGCTTGCAGCAACATGTTCTGTTAGATGTTATTGTGTGGCTTTTCATAGTTGGAACTGCTGTTGTAAGCACGGTGGTTGTTTAATATGTCACGTCTGTGCTGGTGCTATGTAAGTGGTCTATTTAATATGTACTATGGTTTTAGCTCCCTGTGTTACATTCTTCATTGCGGTTTGCTGGCAGGCGTTTGGGCTTCTTGTGTCTGTGTACAACGCGCCAAGGCAGCAGGACAGCTTATGTGTGGGAGGTGTAACAGTGCTCAATGAAATTAGTCGATGTTCTTAGGGTGTTTTTATACATTCTTCACACATATAGTGGGAAAAACTATTACTATGATAATGAACTGGTGCACAACATGTCGACCTCAGAAGAAAGTGAGAACCACACCTGTGCAGGTAGAGCGAAAAGTTCTTCAGCTCTGTCTCAGGCACATTTAGGTAACATGTTGACATAAAACCTAAAAAGAATAAATTTGCTCTGCCTCCCATGTAACCCCAGCTGTTGAATAATGAATGGTGCGCATGCGCAATAAGGAGCTGTGCGCTTGTTTCTGAACAAATTGCACTGTCTGCTAGACAAACATTAAGGCCCTCGGGAGTCTTCAGGTAATCCAGAATTGGGCGCAAAAAACGTTTTTTTGTCTGACTGGGGATTTCCTCTGTGAATATTGATAGATAACATTTGGCAAAATGTGCACCAAAAAAGCGTTTGGAAAGAGGGTAAATTGGCGTTAATCAGGCGTGCAAGCAGGGATTACACAGGTTATCCCTCATTTCAACCTCTGAAATTTGGGATCGACTGGTAATTTTTACCCTGATTAATACCGCAGGTTTCTGCCAGTGGATTTCCTCCGGCGCAAAATTGCCATCCGGTAACTGCTACACTCAGCATTGGGGCTGGACCCAGCACGCGTGCAGGTCAGTGCCGTGCCCGCCCGGACAGCTGCCGGGCTGCGCCTCTTTTGTGCTTTGCTGTTCTGTAGACAAAACCATTTAGGGGCATATTTATACTCCGTTTGCGCCGGAATTGCGTCATTTTTTTTGACGCAATTTCGACGCAAAACTAACTCCATATTTATACTTTGGCGTTAGACGCGTCTAGCGCCAAAGTCCATGGAGTTAGCGTCATTTTTTAGCGTGGACACCTACTTTGCGTTAATGATATGCAAGGTAGGCGTTCCCGTCTAAAAAATCGACTCCGAGGCATGTGCGTCGGATTTATACTCCCGGGCAAACTTCACGCCCGGGAGTGGGCGGGTCAAAAAAAATGACGTACGGCCGTTTTTTAGCGCCTGCAAAAGGCAGGCGTTAAGGGACCTGTGGGCTCTGAAGGAGCCCAGAGGTGCCCTCCCATGCCCCCAGGGACACCCCCTGTCACCCTTGCCCGCCCCAGGAGGACACCCAAGGCTGGAGGGACCCATCCCAGGGACATTAAGGTAAGTTCAGGTAGGTATATATTTTTTTTTTTTGGGTGGCATAGGGGGGCCTGATTGGTGCCCCCCTACATGCCACTATGCCCAATGACCATGCCCAGGGGACAGAAGTCCCCTGGGCATGGCCATTGGGCAAGGGGGCATGACTCCTGTCTTTGCTAAGACAGGAGTCATTTCTATGGGGGTTGGGAGTGAAAAAAAATGGCGCAAATCGGGTTGAGGCGAAAAAATTGCCTCAACCTGACTTGCCCCATTTCTTGACACCCAAGCCCCATATCCCCCTACGCCGGCGCTGCCTGGTGTACGTCGTTTTTTTTAACGCACACCAGACGGCGCCGGCGGCTAACGCCGGCTAACGTCATTCAATAAATACGGCGCCCGCATGGTGCTTCAGAATGGCGTTAGCCGGCGCTAATTTTTTGGACGCAAAACTGCGTTGGCGCAGTTTTGCGTCAAAAAGTATAAATATGGGCCTTAGTGTAAAACGGTTGCACACTTCCGTCCCGTGGCTTCCGGTGTGGTCGGCCAGCACACCTACATTTAGAAGGTCGGTACAAGGCGCGCCGTCTACAAGGCGTGAACAGTGGCCGGTAACCAGTGGGAATAAAGTCCCAGAACACGATTCTGATGAGCCCATCAGTGGCGTCATGGGCCACAGTGCAAGGCCGGAATTGACCCCCCTCGGCTGCTCTTTGAACTGTGAAATACAGCAGTCATCGGGGTTCGGGGGCTCCTCAGGCCTCTGTGAACCGGTGCCACTGCACCCGCTGAACCAATGGAAGCTACGCCCATGAATCCCATACTATGTTGCCATAGTCAGAGAGTATCTCTTGGCCAAAGGCTCGTTCCAGAACGGTATATTTATAAAAGGAAATCTACGGAGGAAGTGCCTGTCTAGACTGACGGCAGAGCGTATCTTTTCTTTATTAAAAAACGAAAGATTAAACCTCACATACACTTTCCCGTACTAGTTTAGTCAGTTATGAAAAAAGTGGAAAGATTAAACCTCACATGTAGTTTCCTTTAATAGTTTAGTCAGTGCGTGTACTTTTGCAAATAACCAAAATCTATTCCCCAGCAGTTGTTTAGTTATTTTAACGATGCCCTGTCTGGCTCCGAGGACACTTGCCACAGAGGGGTCGTTCACAAAAACCACAGCGCCGCGGGTTGTTCACTGTTATTCCAGCTGTGGATGGAATCTAACACGTACTTCCTGGCACTTCCCACAATAGCTGATTTCGAGTGCCCAGAGACCGCAGAAACAAGCTTCTGAGCGCCTAGTTCCACAAGTTACACTCGTCGGAGCTTAACTACTGACCAAGAATAGCAACAGCTGGGGTCTGGCTGCTGCAGTCCCCGAAAGCACGAATGTCTTTTTAAAAATAATTTACTGTATGAATCCAGCCACGGAAGCCTGGCGTAACCCACCCCAAGGAGAAGCAATCAGCCGAGAGATATAAACATGAGTCAAATTACCTCTAGTAGCCCAACGCAGTCCAGTAAACTGGGCAGCGGCAAAACGTACACTGTGCAGAATACGTTAAAAAGCGCTTTAAGGGCGTTCGGAATCAGTCACGTATTTAATCATTCTCCTTTTACCCTCTACTGCCCTCTTTTCCAGAATCTCCTGAATAGCCCTTTTTCAAGCGCATAGGAGCTGAGCTGAGTAGTCAGGCGCTTTACCCGGACTGTGAGTGTGTTTGCTGCAGGGTAGGCAGATGATGCCAGATGCACTCGACACTTCTCCACCGGAGTCAACCACCGCGTGGTCCACGCTGCTATCTCCCGTGAGGCGTGGGCACTCACACCTGTCTGCCGCCAGGCGTTGCCTGGTGGCAGGTGTCAGTCAGGTCCCACGTGCCTCCATGCCCCGCCCCCACCAGTGCCTTAATCGGCACCTTCCAGGCCACCCGCAATGCCCATGGATGTAAACTGAACACTAAAGCACGAGCAGCATATGTTAAATCCGTGCGGGGTGCAAGCATGCATCTGAAGTCACGTGCCATGATGGCTCCGAGCATATCACATCGGGTCAGAAATCGCATGTTTTTGCACGTGTTCATGACAATGGTGGTGAGGCAGGATGATAAGGGGCACTTCGTTTGCCTTCCGTTTTGAGCATAGCATTTATTTATTTACGTGTGGGTTGCAACTGTCGCACCGGAGGCATCCTGGCGCTAAGAACTGAATGAAACCAGCCCATACAAACCAGGGACAGACAGTCTTGAGTTTTATTATTTTCAATTTTACGTTTCCTGTTTGAATTTTATTATTTCCTAAAGAGAGATGTGTTATAAAATCTACTGTGCTTGTGATGCATTCTGTGCACACCTCCATTGCTCTCTGTTCTGCTCAGCCACTGTGTGATGTCATGGAATGTTGGTGAGTCACTGGAGGAGAGTGACAGAGCAATGGCTGAGCAGAGAGGACGCTGCTCCCGGGGGTGGGGGAGAGTGTTACTTATTAAGTAACTTGTAACTTATCCTGTAATCTTTTAAATAAGTCTACAACCTTTGTCCTATGTGTACTTGCTACCTGACTCCTCCTTACCAAGAAGGAATTCTTGATTACAACAGGCCTATTGTTCCACTGGACATTTCCCTGGTGGACTGGAGCATCGGCCGGTTTTGAAAGCCCAGGTTCGCTCCTGGTACCTCTGTCACTTTCCACAGCTCCCTGAGGTTAATTGCAACAGACTTAGGGAGGCTTCAGGAGAAAGACCAAGAGTGAAAGGGATGGGGAGTTAGAGGGAAAGCGATCAGCGAGGGACAAGAGAAAGAGGAGAGAGAATGAATGGATGGAAGGAGAGAGACTGTGCGAAGAGAGGAAGGGAGTGGGGCGGGTTTGATCTTTTTTGTCAGGGCTGCTTTTGGTTCCCTGTCCGGCCCTGACACACCAAGGGCAAAGAAACAAAATGAAGGGTACTGGAGGCGGGTTAGCAGAAAACCTTTCAATTCTTGAAGGAAGAGAAGTCCTCAGGTTGTAAGAAAAGAGGCCCAGTATTCTGAGGGACCTACCACCCCACAACAGGCTTTCTCAAAATGGGGAATGGTCACAAGGGTATGGGAGCCTGACCACGGAGGCAGGCAGAAAGGGAGGAAAGATATTGACAATAATTAAGGCTGTAGGATCTAGGGCACTGGGTAAAAAGCAAATTACCTTGAATCCTTTGTGGAACCAGGAGTCAACGAGGAGCACTTCAGGATGCTGTAACATGATCACATTTTTGGGTAGACTAGTCTACCCACCATGTCTGAATTTTCTGGAGCTTTGTCACCTGGGAGTCCAGGAAACCTAACAATATTCTGCATAGTCCAAGCGAGATTGAATCAAAGCAGCAACTAGGGAAGGTCAAATATGTCTTGGATAAAAAAAGAACATTTTTGAGTGCTTTGAGGGTCAATACACTGCTAAACCAAACTTGCTGGATACACAAATGAAACAGAGATCCCGGTCAAACCAGATTCCAGAGTTTTTACAAAGTTTTATAGTACTAACCCTTGCATGCTCTTTTGTATGAACAATCACCACCAGTGAGAAGCTAACAGTAACTGCATGTGGAAAAATAGAGCACATACAATCCATGCTTAGCGTTGTTCTAAGAGGCTTACATCTGTTCATGGCTAACCACACTACACCAAGAAAGCAAGAGATGACTGTAATCTACACATCCTGAAATTACCTTGTCAGCCTATTTAATAAATGTGGATATTTTATGCCATATGTCTTCTCCTTCAGCGTGCTTAGAAGGCAGGACAGCATAGACTGCCCTGCAAATGCCAGTATACTGAGATAATTCGGGAGAATTCAGCCTGTCTGTTGTTAGCAGGTTTTCGTAGCACAATAAATCATCATAGCATCTTACTTTAGAAGACTGGAAACTAAAAACACATCAAAAAGGTTTACATTTAAGTAGTTCATTATTAGCTCCTCCTTCTAAACTGAGCCTTGATAGAGAATGGTCACAGGAAGGCTCCAATTCCTGATGCTAGAGAAGGGGGCGGAACCATTGTGCTAATTACAGTGGAGTAGGCCAATGAGGATATTTGAAAGTAGGCCTGCTAAATAGATCAGTGTAAATACATCCAGATTGGGTGAGGCGATTGGTGTGCCCTGATCCCATTGACTGGAGCAGTCCGTTGAGGGTATTTGAAATTGGGCCTGCTAAAAGATCAATGTGAATACACCAATATCGGGTGAGTGAGGGCATTGGTGTTAGGGTGACAACCTGGCATGGACGCAAATACTGGGCAGTGACTGTAAAAGTTCAGGACAAAGTGTCACAATTCAGGGCAGAGGGTCAAATTCAGGACAAAAAATCAGGATAAAAGGCCAATTTTCAGGACACATCAGAGTAGGTCAACCAATAATATGAAAGTAAGTAAATAGTTCAATAGCATGAAAGGAAGTAAAAAGTACAAGTCAAAATAGTTTTATGGTCGTAGGCTTGCATAACACATAGGATTACTGAGCAAACATTCACATGTAACTGGACTTAATTAAAGATTAAAAAGCTAGCAAACATACACATACTATGATATTACCTGAGGTAGTGCTCTGTTGATGAATGCAGACTTCCAGCTCATAGGCAGTAGTACTACTAGTACGAGAAGCAGCAGAGGAGTGAAATTGTGGCTAGTTTACTAGATCAAATTTGAGGGAGACGGAGAATAATTGTGTATGTTTCATTGTGATTGTTTCTGATAAAATTAGGGTATAGTTTCATAGAACCTACCCACCATGCTATATGGTTTACCCCTGCACCCATCAGCCTAGGCTCAGTCCCGGGTGGTAGCTTCGAGGTCCTGTGAAAGCACAGCCAACATGTTGACTCGTAAGAGCTGACAAAACAATCGAAATACATACTGTAGTGCTAAACAACACTTTACTTTTGATTACTTTTTCTAAACAGTACATGGATGAGTTAAAAAAAATGGAATGAGGAATGACAGTGTATACTTTTCAGATGTAAAATAGTCCCTAATCCATTCCAAAGGAAGCAGTCAAATACACCCTAACAGTCAATAAAACGACCAGACTAATACTCCTACAGGCAAATCAGAAACAGTTTACAATGTCTCGCTTCAGTAGCGGAAGGTTCCTGAGACAAAGAAGGTACGAGCCGAAGAAGGCTGACCCAACTACAGGTGAAACCTAAAACATGAGTGAGATACAGAAAAGGAGCACATACAAGATTTTTTTCAAAATCCCACACATGTTCACTTTGATCATCAAATCAGGGATGTGCCAAAACAGTGTACCACTATGCACTCCAGTGGGCACCATTAGCCACTATGGTATGTACCACAACAAATGTCATAAGGCACCGGATCACTTAGCACAAGGCACTACTACTTACAGAACAGTGGACTACTGCCTTCAGCACATTCAAGTACAACCCTGGGCACCTTGCACCACCACCTTCAGCACAATGCACTAAACCTTTGAGCAGAGTGCACCAGACTCGCTGTATAGTGTAACTCCAGCAATGCTTTCATGCAGCATAACACACAGCCCAATGCTCTACTACGAGGAAAGAGTGCACCGTCACCCTGACCACAGTGAACTCCAACCTTCGATAGACTCTGCCACGACCCTGAGAACAGTTAACAACAACCTGTGGCGTGCAGTTTTGCACCAAAAAGTATGAATCAGGGCCAAAGAGTGTGCCAGTCTTCCCATGACCTAGTATCGGCGAAGTAGGGGTGGACAAGGTGGATCCATTTACTAACACAAAAGTGATGCAAACTGGCACAATGTGTTGTAATGGGATGTACTTTCAAATGCAAAACTTGTTTTGTGCTGGGAAGTAGCCCTAAAGTAATGCACAGTAGTGCAATGTGCTACTTTGCCCTGCCTTGTGTCAAGGTCGTGTACCATGGGTGGTTCATGGGCATTCCAATACTAACAAGCATTTGCAATGCAACGGGTCTCGCGTTTGCTCATGTTAGAGCTGATAGCGTTGTACACTCCTAACCCGACTTTTCACCTATCGGGCAAAAGTGCATTTATATAAGTAACCCGAAAAAAGTGCAATTAACTATGAAAAGCGCTCGACTTCTGCCAAGCGAGATCGCGCTCGTAAATTAGAGAAAAAGAAGTCCATGAGCCCGATGGAAAACAGAGAGCCTCGCATGTTTTGTGTACTTGGTCGCTGCGCTCGATGAGGGCTAGCCACCGGAAAAGGCATGACGTATGCGTGCCTTTGACTAATGAAAGCAAGCAGATTTTATTAGGCAAGCCCACGAACCAATAAAAAACACTGACGTGAAGTTGACAGGGCTCCGAGCCCTTTTCTGAACACTAAAGAGTCTCGCTGCGATACGCATGCGCGAGCGCATGCAACGCAGGCTCGACCCTAAAAATGTAGACAGGGCGTTGGCCCAAAAATATACGCCTCTTTGAAGCAAGCATTAGAGAAGTTTTATTTTCTCCAAACACACTTTTCCAGCTTTGGCTATGTGCTGTGCTGTGCAGCACACAAACAAACGTGTAAACGTTTCAAACTATGTCTCAGCGTAGAGGTTTGTACAGGATGTATATCCTCCCAGGGCAAACCTATGCTAGCCATCACCCACATACCCTTTCAGTAAGGTGCAAAGCTGTGCACATGGTGCAAGGCAGCCTGAAGTGTGTCATCTTATGGAGGGGTAGATAGCTCTGCTCTCTCCCTTTCATGCTTGAAACGTAAGTGCATTTTGCCCTGTATGTCTAAGAAGGGGCCTTGGAAATGGGAAAATAACAAAAGGAAAGGTGTAGGAAAATATCTGCTCCAAGTGTCTCTCGTTTGAGACAGTTCGGTAACCACAGAGGTGCCAAGCAGCTAATTTACCAGGTGTATGACTCCAGGATGTGTTTTACAAAGGAGCTGGTGACGTGCGAAGGTCATCTTGCTCATACCAACGAGTCACTGGTCTAAACTATGAAACATGGTTACAGAAAGATACATGTGAACATGCAATGCATATTCCTGTAAGAAATGTGTTTTAGTCATTTTACACGAAAATACACCGTTCTTTGCAACCCTTTCCTTTGTACAGTCTCAGATATTTGATTTCCTATTGCACTTTGGACGTGAGCTCGTTGGATCTGTGGAAGTTGCGGTCACTATGGGTCAGTAGTGGCGGGCTGAAGCACTCGACTGAATCTGGGAGATGCTTCCGCTGTAGTGGGTATGGCCTCACTTTTTTTCCTCACTTTCTTTATGCCCGTCAGGGATCCAAGTTCCCAATTCCCAAATGAGTATTTACAGAGCTGGATCAATTACTAGTGCTCTTGTTGAGGCTGGGAGGCGCAGCAGGCTTAGGTTTAGACATCTTGATGCTACCATGGAGGCGATGGAGGCTGGAATTCCCAGATATGGAACCATTTTGTATGGCCTTCCGCCTGCACCAGGCACTGAAAAGGCTGGCCAAAGAGAGTACCTGAGAGAAGCAACTTCTTTAATGATGCACACAAATCTTCTTATGATGGGAAGCGCCGCCCTGGTGCAATCAGACAAGTGATATGAGATAGAGGGGTGAAATTCATCATGGGGTCCCCACTGTTTGTAGCTGGGATGCAGCGGTGGAATATTTGCCATCTACACAGATTGCATGGGAAATGGAAGTAACTGTTGTGCGATAAGGGACAGAGGAGCAAGTTCTAGGGGACACTTGCCCCGAAAACAAGTTTGGCACATTTGAAGAAGCACAATAATAACTTTGAATTTGCCCAAGTTAGTTTATACACTTAGTACTGAGTGTCAGCGAGATCTGACAAATGTTCCTTGACACTAAGAGACCACCCAGATGTTGGCTAATATGTTAATACCAGCGCAAGACAAAGATTGGTGGGTAATCTCTATGGAGCTCTTCCACAGAATAGAATAGAGGGGATACTACTGAAGAAGGGAGAAAAGGGTTACAGACTGTAAGGAATTGCTAACAGAGATGACACAACACAAGGCTTGCAGATGGCTTAAAAAAGTTCTAGTAATGCACGATTTAATGAATTAAGTGTAATTACGTCAATATAACCTACTTAACCCTACATAAATCAAGTTTTTTTTTTCTGAATGCTTCTCCAGTTTAGACCAGAGCAGACATTGTGCAAATTACAATGTCCTGCAAGGTAATTGGTCAGACGTGGCAGGGAAGCTGCAACAAATCACAGAGGAGCTTCAAAAGATAACACAAAAACAGTGCCTGCTGGAACTGCTCTCAAACAGAAAGGAGACCAAGATGAGGCTTACCTTCGGGATATTGAGGAAAGTACTGGCCGAATGAAGCATAGCCATACACTGGATGGGCCAGCAACCACCAAGGCTACACACCTAGATCAGGAATATGATAGAATGGACCTTACCAAAAGAGAGCCAGATGAAGGCAGCAAAGAAAGATGACAAACGTACTGAAAATGAGGCTGAATGGGCAGCAATGCTTCAAGACCTCACTGATTCCATGGATGCTGGTCTTACATGAGTTTGTGTGTGTTGATTGATGAGAAAATCCTTTGGTGGAGAGAAGATTCTGGACACAAGACTTTACTAGCAGGGAGAAGGGAAACATGAACACCCATGACTACAGAAGGGGTGTGAGGCCCAGCACATGCACACACTGTGCTTATTAGTTAAGTATAAAGATGGTGTATATTTGCAATGACCACACTCAGTGACAGCGGACCTGTGAGAGACCATATATTCCAAAGTCTTAATGTATAGTACGAGATTGCATTGTATATGCAAAAAAGTTCTTTGGACTTGCATTCATTTTAAGTATATACTTAGTGAGTGTTCTGTCCACACTTCACATGTTAATGTTTATGCTGATGTGAAGGGTTATTATCAAGAAACTAAAATTCAATATTTTTTTTAAGTTGTACTTGTGCATAAATGCTCAGTTTTTATGCATATCTTGCCCTAGGCACATGTTTGTAATTTGGCTCAGCGTACATTTTCTACACAGGAAAAGAGCAAGTCACACATTTTACTAATTTTTCACTGTTGTTTTTCAGTTGGGCCCTCATGTCAAATTCACATACAATCTGGACAAAGTCAGAGTTCCACCATCCTAAATTCCATTCTGTCAGTTCCCAGATATCAAACTTTTATCGTAGTCTCAAGAATAGAAAGGGTGATTCACACAAATTCTAAACTTCCATTTATTTGTAGAATACTCTATGCATATTTAAGCAGATATTCCTCCCTACAAGTTTTGAGGGCGTGTACAAATTACAAAAAACATTCAATGACAAAAGACATAAAGACAAATGTTATTGTAATAATTTGTTAGAAATCCATTAGAGCGCCCTCCGACCAGCTCAGTTTACATTCTTATTGTTCATATACATTTTTCCCTCGCCTAACCGGAAGGTCCAGGAATCCCAAAACCATTTGACTTCCAAAAGTGCACAATAACTATATGTCCCAACTACAGCATTAACGCACATTTATTTTTTTGTTGATATGCACATGTTCTAAAATGTAGATCAGACCTGCAGGACAGCAGGAGGCTTTATGAAATTGAAAATGGGAGAGTTATTTCAAAATTGTGCTATTGATGTACTGCACAATAAGTAACATTGGAGGGAAAATCCCTGGTTTTATTGAAACGAATAAACAAAGGTGATTACGATGGATGGTGGCTACAGGGTTAATACAACGCTCTTGCAGAAAGAAGGTGCTAGATTGCTTTGGGATGCAGGGTTAATGTTTTTTTAGGTCAAGGAAACTTTGTGGAACACATTCATTTGTGCTAGATGGAAAGACAGACTGTCCCAAAGGGTAAAAGTTTCAGTAAAGTGCAAGTTCTGTATAGGGCGGAACATTCCCAGTGAAGAACTGCTCCTCGTTTTTGTATTTTTCAAAGGAGAAGGTTCTCAAGTGAAGTTTCGTGTTTTTTTTCTGGTGGATTTTCGAATGAGAGAGATATGATGTTAGCTTACTAGGTTAGATGTACCCTTTGAAATGGATTCAATCGTGGCAAAGACAAGTATGTAGGCTGCTAATGTGAGTCAGTGTGCAAAAGTTAGATGGGTGCAATGAGGTTAGAATCTTTGGCACTAGAGCTGATCCTTTTTTTGAAGAGTTGAAAGTTGCAATAAAGCGAAATGTGAAGTATTCGTGAGGTTGAACAAATGGGTATTTCCACATTGTCACTTGGCAAGAACCCAGGCCCTTATGCATCAATGTGTTTCCCCAAAGAGGCAAAAAGGGTAAAGCTTTTTGATACACCAGACCCCAAGCCTTGTGCAGATCAAGGCAAGAGGGAAGGCTCACTTATTTATGAATTGGAGTTAGAATAGGCAGGACATGGAACCCGAGAATGTAGAAAGAATTATATTTTGTTGGGGTGATTTTCAGGTAGATACAAGATGTCCTGCCCTTGGTAATGGATATTTTGGTATTTTCTGCACTTGATGGCACCTGTTATAAAAATAAAATAAATTGTGCACTCAAGGACGTGTAAATAAAATCAGATAAATGAAATAAATGTGTTGGGTTGGTTGGGTGTCTGGGAGAAGATCATTCTTAGAAAGTACTCAGTATCAGGCGCCTTTTAGTAGAAGTAGATGGTTGTCTACTGGGGCGCCCGCTGGGGAACCATAGTAATTGAGAAGCCTTAGAGTCCAGAGAGCACTGTGATACACCACTTTGGTGCTGGATTGGAATTATTTTGAATAGAAAGGAGGAAACCAATCTATTGTCTCCAGTACAAAGCATATTGCCTTCCATATCCATACTTTTCCACATCATCTTCTAATAAACCATGTCTTAAGTGGCCAAATGTACTTGAAAGTTCAAATAATAAACGCAGGCTGTATGTGGAGGTGGTGACCAAACATTTGAAAGATGACAGGCACATCAAAGAAGTAACCCATATTGGTGGTTACTTAAGAAAGAGTTGTTGTGGATAACGAGGTGGGTGTAATCTTCAGTTGCATTAAGGGGCTAGACTTTCCACAATGTTTCCCAGGGCAAAGTTTGGAAGACCAGAATGGCAGTATACACACAAATACATTGTGCGTCACATTCAGGTGTCTGCTTGGCCTCAGCTATAGAGGCAGCTGCAGGACAAAGTATTCCAGAGTTAGCCTGCTGGCACAGGTCAGGTGTGGCTGCTTGTGAGCAGGGCATGGTAGGCTTGATGGACTGTCATCTTTTCAGCCCTATGTTCCCTTAAACGTTAGACGCAATGTTCTTGAATTGCTTAGGAAAGGGTGATTAAGAATAGGTTGACATTTTCTAATTGTTTGGCTCAAGGAATATCCCCTATTTACAAGGTAGTATTTTGAGCATCTTTGAGGCACCTTGTTTGAAGACCCCGGTTTCTGATCTGGCCGTGAGGCGTAGAGCAATATTACTCCTACCGCCTGCATTGTTCGCACGCTGGGAAGACAAGAGTAGTGTTGTGGTGGAAGCAATCAATGGTCCACGTGATAATGCAAGTGATAGATTTTACAGTGTGTGATTCAGTTTGAAATACAGTATGATACTTTTACACATGTGCAAATTCACTTATGCGTGTTCTTTATTTGCGTCACATATTATGAGAAAGTCATGCAGCCCCTGTTCCTTCTCGTCAATCCATGTTTAGTGGCGCCTTTCAATGCCGCAGTAATTGGCTTTAAATTCGGAAGCTTTGTACTAGCCCTGGGCAGGGATGTTCTCGGTATTTCAGAGTGCGACTATCGCCACCTAGTGGCCTCTTGGGTGCAGAACAGAAGGCGTTGCTGATGCAAAGCCGCCAGTGCTGCTGCTGTTTGAACTGGAAAAGTTCATGAGTTAAAAATGTGGGCCAAATTATCAGCTTCACTTTAGTAAATCTTTTGGAGACCTTGCTTTCCCTGGCGAATGTGTAAATCTTTTGACTGGTCTGTGCTTGCCCAATCCCTGGTTCTGAGCAACTAACTATCTTTCTCAACTTTTTTTAAAATTACTTTTTTTAGAACTCCGTGGCTCAAAGGCCGGCCTCATCGTCAGTTTCAAACATCTTAGCCCCGTGACAGTTTTAATCTGAATTCTCCCCATCCCCAACCCCTCCGCATGGACGTCATTTAGGGGTCGCAGCTGCGACCCTCAGCTTACCTCTTGCGACCCCTGCCTGGCACTGCCCCTGCGACCCCTGGCTTCAGAGGTGGCAAAATCTTTGAAGGAACACAGGGGTAGCTCGGGGCAGCTCCTCCATATGGACGTTGCTTGGGGCTCCACTTCCTTGTTGTCAGTCCGTTTTTTAAATTACTCAAATAGTGAATAATACAGTATTCACTATTAGTGTAATAAAAATGGAGTGCAGTGAGCTGGAACATGACCCTCCTTGGTAGCTGAGGTGAGTTAAAAACACTTAAATGTATGTTGTGTGCATACTTGCAGCGGAGAGAGTGCTTATGTCAAAGAGAGCTTGTGTATGAGTGAATGTGTGTTTATGTAAGCATGTGTGTGTGAGTGAAAGTAAAGATGAAATGGCATGTGATGTCACTTCCGCTACCCCTGGCATTTTGGTAAATTGAAATCCATGCCCTTCCCCACCCATATTTTGCTCTACTATTCAGTAGGAAGCCAATATTTTGAGAGTTGCTGCAAACAGGACAATCCTCTCACCCTCTGGCTCCGAGTTCCACCTCATCCCAAGCAACCGCTTCTGTGAGGTGATGACATTTTAACAAGACTTCCGGGGGCCTGAGTCCTCAAAAGTTAAAAGTATTTGCCTACTATAGAGAAGGTAGGGTGACTGCCTGATAAGAAGGCAAAGTCAGGACAGTGACAGTAAAAGTTTAGGACAAAAACTCAGGACAAAAGTTATTTTTTATGGACGCATCGGAGGACGTTGCTCGATTTTAAAATAGACAGCTCACAGAAGTACAAGCCAAAGCTGTTTTATGTTTAGTTTTTTAAAAACCTTGGAGTGTGGAGCTCACATTCACACATAACAGGACAGATTAAAGATGAAAAGCTAGCAAATGTATACACTCCAAGCAGAATTAGCAGCCAACATAAGGAGCAGTTTTCACAATTCTACCCCGGTACCATGAATGATAATGGCAGAAGTGGCGCTCTGTTACTGAACATATGCTTCGAGTTCACAGGCATTAGCACTACTAGAGAGTGTGAAAAAGAGAGCGAAATGATTGTGAGAAAGGACTATGTACTAAAAGGGAGATACAAAAGTTTTGCACACTGAGCGTGAACAGTGGGAGAGGAGTAAAGCAAGTGAGGATCTGCAAGCTGATAGAAAGCAGATGGTGAAAAGAAAAAATAAGACAACAGACGATTGGGCGGAGAAAGGAGCAAAAACAGATACAGAAAGATGCTGAGGGTGACAGAGAAAAGGGCGAAAAGAGAACAAAAGGTAGAGGGGGTATATAAAAGGCAAAGCATAAAGGAACTGATAGAAAGCATGTGGGAGAGTGTGAGAGGCAGAGATGAATGGCTCGGTAGGGGAGAGGAGGGAGCAGAGTGAGAAAAGGGAACTGAGAGATGACGTAAGGGTTTGTAGTGTTGGGGCCCTAGGCCCTCATGCTACTAGAATAAGTCACACAGACACAGTGGCATGGTCGGGAGAACTGGCCCTGGGCACGTGCGCCCGGCCCTTTTTATTGCCAGGGTCACCTGACCGGTGACGCCTGTGTTGGGTGGGTGTGGGGTGTGTGTGGGAGCCCAGCCCTCAGCAGAGAGGCTGGCCAAAACACTAGAACGTGTCCAGCAGGACACTACATTCCTCCAAAACTTTGAGGAACAAAAAACAAAGTCCAACCTGCAAGAGAAAAACACAGTAACAAAAACACCACCATCAGTCTCTCGGCCTCAAGAAGGCAGGCCGCAGGATTGCCGTGGGCAGGTGCAGCTGGGAGCACCCGGATCCTTCTGCATGAGTTCATGATTTAACCAGTCACAGCCGGGCACGAACACAGTGTGGAAGAAATCCGGACTCTGACAGTCAGATGGTTGGACAAGTGTTCACTGATGCACCGTGCTTCAGTCCTGTGGGCACTCGTGGCGAGGCTGGTGGTGTTTACAGTTCAATTTGTTCAAATAGGGCGTATCATTCGAATTGGGTGCATCACCCGAATTGGGTGCATCACGAGCGTTGGTGGAGTCTACTGTGAATCTGCTTGCCGAGACATCCTGGCTTCACGAAGGCCAATCCCTTGAAGACGGATGACATCTGTGATGGCGTGAGGTCCTCCTCTGAAGCCTTTGTATGTTCTGACCCTCTGATGGCAGAGCTGGTTCCAGACCATCTCTCGGTTTTGGATTCTTCACTATGGAACTTCCTCGAGGCCCTTTCGATGGGTTTGCCACGGGATTGGCATGGACTGTGCTGGGCTGCGTGTGGGCCATCTGCCGGCCGCTGCAGGCTCTCCGACAGGAGCCATGATCAAATCATTCGCACAACCACAAGATGGCTGTTCCGTGGTCAGGGCGCTTGCCGACATGGTTCAGGTGCATGCGGGCTTTCAGATGGTCTCAGGGCAATTGTCTATCACGTTGCCAGGAGGGTGTCTAGTTGGTGTCATGTTAATTCACTGAAGACAGTCTTGGTGTGCTGTGACCTGTTGGGAGTCTCCATTGCACAGCCCTGTCTGTCTCTTTGACTTCATCGGTGGGGTAATGTCCAGTCCTCTCTCAAGCTTGAGAGGCCCCTTGTCTGGGTTGTCACGGGACTGCTTGTGGTCTGCGCTGGGGCTGCTTGTGTGCCACATAGGGCAGCTGCAAGACCTCCTAGGAGTCACTGCCTGGTCGCTCGTGCACTTACAGGGGTAGATGGGTCTAGGTCACGACTTGCTCTTGTCACCGAGAGCAGGATACAGACAGGGCGAGCAGTTGGTCATTGGTTGACTGGTTCTTCAGAGCATTAACGCAGAGGTGTAGGACTCCAGTCTGGTTGTTTAACTGCTCCTTTGATGGATACCGTGATGCACATGGCAATGATGGTGCTTGCCATTCGGAGACCTGGACGACAAGTGATGTTGCTGGAGTGAGGGTGATTGGAGGGACTTCGCCATAGCTAGTGCAGTCTTTCTTTTCCTCATGTGCAGATGCTGGCAGTGATGCCATCTGCTTTAAGCAGCCGGTGACAGGTGGCTTGGACGGTCTCACTGTGAAGCGTGGGGCAAGTAGGCGGTTCGCGCATGGCGTCTTACGTTTGGTACTCTCGCTGAGCTGTCTCCAGTGACGTCCCCGCACCCCTGTGGCGGTCTTGTCTGTGGGTGCACTCTTTCTTTGTTGCATGAGTCCTCCAACTCTCCACCCTGTTGATCTTCCATTCTTGTTCTTCTGTGGTCCTCAGGTGTTGCAGTGTGACAGGTGATGTCACACAATCTTCTTTCTTCTTTCTTCATAGCATGGTGCTGCGCCACGCTTTCTTCTCCTTTGTTGTGTGGACCTTTAGAAGGTCCTGTCCTGTCCAAGGACTAGGCATTTCTCAGTGTTGCTGGGTGGCATCGTGCCACTTGGGGTGTGCGACTCTCCTCTTGCCTGTTGCGAGCCACTGCCGACTCCGTCTTGAGGCAGTGTGGGGGAGGACACTCCTTGTGCGACTCTCATCTTGCCTGTTGCGAGTCACTGCCGACTCCGTCTTGAGGCAGTGTGGGGGAGGACACTCCTTGCTGAGTCTCTGGCCCGTTGCAGGGCAGTGACGGAGGGTCACTTTCTTTTCCGCTTCCTCTTCACTTGAGGGCGCAGCGCTTGCGCCCCAAGGCAGTGCTTTCTTGGCACTGGGTCTTGCTTGAACCTGCGTGTGCTTTGCAGGGTTGGTCGCTTCTGATGACCTTCTGTGTGATGGGCCAACGGTGGCCATCTTGTGTTGCTGAAAGGCTGGCTGGCACGGCCTCTTGTCCCGTGCGTTACGTCACGCTCTCGGGTGCTCTCTCCAATTTCGCAGGCGCTGCCTTAGTCGTCACGTTCTCTGGCGCAGCTCTCTGCGCATGTGACATAGTCTCTTTTCTGGGCGTCCTATGGTAACGCCTGGCATGTCCCTTTCTTGTCCTGCGGAGATGTCCATCACTTCTGGGGCATGTGGCGTTCTTTTGGCGGTGGCAGCGGACGCCCGCCAGGGGCTGCGCAGTCCACGCGCGCTCTCCTCGTGCCTCACGTGGCACTTGCGTTCATTTCTCGCCGTTGCAGCTTGGCTGGGACAGCTGCAGTCCTCTCTGTCCCTGTGCAGCGTTGTTCACGTCGTTGTCATCTTGTGTGCCGTTTCCGTCTTCTGCGCCATTTTGCTCCGCATGCGCGCTGTTAGTCTTGTGCAGTCACTCTCTTGGGTGTTGCTGTAGACTTTCTTTTGACAAATCTGTTTTTTTTTTCACTTTAAAATAGAAAAGGGTGCAGTACCGACTTTGGCCACTGGATGCCAGTAGTGCACTTCTTTTCTTCAACTTGAAAGACAGTCTTCCTCCTACCGGCCTTGTTTGTTTTGAGGCAGATGCCGGTGAAACCATGCTGCTGAGGAGTTCTTCAGGCTGGTGGGGGCTTTTGCTGGTGTCTGGAGCGGCAGGTAAGTGCCATTTTTCTTCTTTTGTGCTTTTCTGTCTTCTTTTTTTTTTTTCCTTTTACTGTAGAACAAAACATAACCTTCTGGTGACGAGGTACTTTGGGCAGTTCAAAAGTTCTGAGTGTGTCAGCAGCTTTTGGTTTTTTTTTTTTTTCACAGCCTCCTGGTGACATGTGGGCACATGCTGTGGGGGTCAGCTCTGTTGGTGCAGGCCGTCGCGGGCCTGTGCTGTAAACCTCCCTGGTATCCCACATGGGATAAGGGGATTCTCGGGCACTCTGCTTCTTTGGTGCGTGCCAGCACCATTTTCATTATGTGGGCCGCATTTCAGCATTTCATTCAGAACCAGACGAAGGTGTGGGGGCGGCCCGGGGCTTTTTTTCTACTTGGTGCGTGTCTGCACCATGGTCATTCACTGTTTTTGGTGCGTGTCTGCACCGACGCATCCTAAATTGTTTTCGGTGCGTGTCTGCACCAATGTCTCCTGTGACCACGCAGCAGCTGGGGGGCGGCTCTGGGCACTTTGTTTCTTCGGGTGCAGGTCAGCACCTCTTGATCGGATCACTTGTATGGAGGGGCAGCCCTGGGAACGGCACTTTGATTTCCGGTGCGAGGCAGCACCGTTGCGCTTTCTTGCTAGCGGCGGCCACAGCCGGGTTGGCAGCGCTGCGGGCCGCTTTGTAGCGCACTATGACCCTCCTCTTCATAGCGACTGCAGCATTATTTAAATGGAACAGGAGAGAGGGGAAAACGGCCCGGTTGCTTTCTCCCTTCTCTTGGTGCACGATCGCACCATGTTTTTCACATGTGGCCGCAGCACGACGGCACACGCTGCGGACCGCATTCCTTTCTTAGGGGCGGGGGCGACCGGCCCCAGTCGCGGTTTGGCGCCCTGTTTCACACAATGCGCGGCCGCGCTTCGGCCGACACGGGGATCACCTCGCGCCTCATTTACGGCGACCGCATCCGTATTGGCAGTGCTGCGGCGCACTGTTGGCTTACTGTTTTCTTGTTGGCGCACAGCACCAGGGCGCTGCCTCTTTTGCGTAGAGGGGTGGCAGGATAGCCCCCAGGTCGTGTGCTGGTGGGGCTGGGACTACGCCGGCCTTCTTCTCCCCCCAGCACAACGTAGAAGATGCTCCTTGCCACGTGGGATCGGACCCACTCGTCGCCAATGTAGTGTTGGGGCCCTAGGCCCTCATGCTACTAGAATAAGTCACACAGACACAGTGGCATGGTCGGGAGAACTGGCCCTGGGCACGTGCGCCCGGCCCTTTTTATTGCCAGGGTCACCTGACCGGTGACGCCTGTGTTGGGTGGGTGTGGGGTGTGTGTGGGAGCCCAGCCCTCAGCAGAGAGGCTGGCCAAAACACTAGAACGTGTCCAGCAGGACACTACAGGGTTCACTTTGTAACTTGCATGTCAGACCTTTCAACCCTATTTCGAATACACCACATCTTTGAAAATATGGTGCTACTCCGCTCTTTCCCGTTCATGCGCCGCAGCACAGCAACGTCACTTGCTGTGCTGCGTTGCCTGAAACGTTAATAAATGCATCCCTCAAAGATTTGGCACAGGTGTCCAGACTTGTTTAGTACCTTGTACGTGCTTTTCTGCCTTTCGGCTAGAGTTCCCATTAGAGAAACAACATATATGTTCATAGAGAAGATCACTGTTTGTTAAGAAAAGAAGAATGAGGGAGAAGTCCATCCAAGTTTCCAGCCTGGAGCAATTGTCTGGCAGGGTACAGTGTGGCACAAGAAGAATCTGACATTCAGCACTTCCGTCGTGATATTAATGCCTTTCTACATCAATCAGCTGAAGAGATTTTACCTCAAGGCCTGGGGCACTGCTCAGGCTGCAGGAATGATAGTTACATCCCTGACAGGGTTGGCTTCAATGTTGGAGCCAGATGGTGTGAGAATATTCCCCCCCCGGCTTCCTTCTTCAAGTATTCAATCAGCACGATCCTCCAATGTTGCCCCTCTTTACTACACAGACCCGCTCTCATGCATATTTAATTCCTTTCACAGCGCTACTCGTCCTAAGTATGTAGGGTAGAGTAGGGTGCTACAGTGAGGTATATCACACACATATTATTCAGAGATAATGGTGTGTAAGTTTGTAAACTAGTGAATAGGAAATGTTACTTAAGACCAAGGCCCATGGAATTATGCAATTGTGCAGCTGTGGCCATTTTTGCTTAATTATAGATTTGCCTCATTAGCCAGAAAATCCATCATCTGCTGCGTAATGTGCAAAGTTTACCTCAGACAGTTCAAAAGTTACTAAAAACGCAGCAAAAACGTTTTGGCGAAGAGGCAGGCCCTTACGAAGGTTGACTGGTCATCTTTCTGTTGCTTATATCTTTATTTGGATGTTAAACTGGTACTAATGAGGTGCAACCAAAACCCAGACAGTGTTAACATGTTTAAAAATAATAAAGTAATACTATCACAAAATGTGCCGCATTACACCACATAGTTTAGCTGTTCTTATTACATAATTTACTTAACCCTGCCGCATAATGTGGCCCTCCTCTGCAGCATATTTCCAGTGGCCTCGCTCAAGACATGAGGACTTCAACATGTGAGAGCCACATGTCATCCATACTGGAAGGCATTATAAGTTAAGTGTGGTTAGTCTGGTGAAATACAGGTGCAGAATTTAAAACATAACATAGTGGTTGGGGTTGTTTTTACTAATACGTATTTATCATTATCAAAAGGAACCCTATTTAACAACCTTAAAATAATGAAAGATTAGGGAAAAACAATAAGGTTGCAAACCCATGCCTTGCAGGTTCCATGCTTCTATTTGGTTTTTATTCACAGCCAAGGCCATTGGAATTATGTGGCAGGAGAGGGCCAAATTATGCAGCAGGTTTGATTAAATTATGTGAGAAGAAAAGGCAAATTAAGCAGTGTTCCACTGAGCTGCATTTATTTTTGTAAAAATCTGCTGATTATGCAGTAGATAATGAATTATATGGTAAATGCAGCAAATCCACAACTATGCAAAAAGTGCAGAGGACGCACAATCACATAATTCCTGTGACCCTGTTCATAGCTCAGTGTGCTACATTAAGATTGTAGTTTATGAACTGCAATTAACAAAAGTATCTCTGGGACAAAAACAGTAAGCCATTGAACTATCTACATAAAAAAAAACATTTTTTATTTCCATGTTACACATTGTGTTTTGCTTGAGGAACACTATCCCTTTGCGTTGCTTTTAGTGGAGTGAAAACTCAAACTAGGAAATCTCCATCTCTGGAACAGATGCATTAGAGTAAAATTGACGTTGATATTTTTAACATAAACTGCTGGCACATGCAGGACTTTAGGGTTTGTGCCTTTAACCCTGCAAGAAGTGTCAAAACTCAGCCCTCCCCAAGCTTGGCCTCTGGTGCGGTGACACCGTCCTCTGGTCACAAGCAAAATGCTATTCCCTAGGCCTGGCAGTAGGAGGCCTAGCACATGCTGTGACTGCACAGAGAGGCCCGCTATTATTCTGTGTGTGACAATCAGCGGCAATCACAATAAGAATGGGCAGATAGCAGTCTGTGGCAGGCCGGGGAGGGGCTGCTGCAGGCCCTTGAGGTCACAGCCTGAGTGTGTGCTGGCCCTGTTAAGTATTAAAGAAATGGGGCTTCTTGCAGGTGGAAAATGCATCCCGCAGCAGTGTGCAGAATTAGCGACCAAAGGCGTCCGTGAAAGGGATTATCACGAACAACGGATGTGAGGCCTAAATAATGGACGGTCCACGAAATTTACAGACAAGTGGTCATCATAAGAGGAGGGCATTAATGGAAAACCTGTCAAAATCACAGATTTTATTTACTCCATATCTGTGTCGGGATAAACCACCCTATTTAGGCTGGCATTTTGGTGGAAAGTCTGCCAGCAGAGACCGTCATGGTGGATGTTCTTCCCATGGAAGATGCATTAGTGGACGAACCTTGTAGCCTTGCATTGCCCTTTAGATAACGCAGAATTCCTACCTCAGCCTCGGGGTAGAAGTTCGGTCTCAAAGTTGTGCCAGACAACTCTAAGTCACACTTTTCTTTAGTGCCTCCAGGGTAGAGGTTCCTTATGTATCCCTAACAAGTCAGAAATTTGCTGTAAAAGTACATGTAAATCTGCAGGAGCAAATTCCTGATGTTCTACCTTATGGTTTTGTAGCTCAGCCCTTAATGATACACTGTAAAAAATGTGGTACAATGGGTGCAAACAGTTTTGTGGCCCATTTGCCCCCATTTATTGATTTTTGAACATGGTGTTAACACCAGACTACAGGTGGTTGTGAAGTATATTACACATTTCCACTATTATAAAAAGCACAGTGATACCAACTGCTGCAAAAACCTTGTGCCAAATTTTACTGCTCTACCTGGGTCTAAATGAGGTAGATGTGCGTTGTCTTAAATTAAAAATTTGATGCTGGATTTTTTCTTAAAACCCAGTTGCTCAAATGCTTAGCCCACTACCTAATCTACCCACGTTGCATTCTTTTATTTATCAAACAACCAGCAGTTTCGCAAGTTGGCACAAAGAGGAGAAGCCCCACCTTCACTGCACCTCCTAAAATTATTTCCACAGAAAAATTGTGTTTCTAGAAGATAATGCCCTTGTTACCTGATTTAGAGGAGGGTTGTAATGGAGAATCTGCAATAACTGGGTCTTTGAGATTTAAGCAAGAGTGTTGGGCTCACACAGGGCGTAGCTTCGGAATGGTGGGGGGAGGGGCGGTGTTTGGGGTGTACATCCCCATATGTATTCCCTAGTAAATTGTTGGGTACAGGTGCTTTCAGTAGGGTATGGTGAAGTGTTTGTCGGATTTTTTACATGCACATACAGACAAAAACATACACACTCTTGCTCTTTCCTCTCTGTTTTGAAGTTTAAAAAATGTTAGTTATTTTACAAAATATTGTCTTTTTAGTATTGTTAACAATCTGCACTGCTCTCCCTTTCCATTGCACCTTAAGCTTCCTCATTCCCTGCTTCTCATTTATGTATTTTGCTATGATATGTCAGAGTGATTGTTCAGAAAATCGGAAGCTCATCTCCCTGCCCCAATCTTACTAAACAAGCTACGCCTCTGGGCTCACATAGAGGGGTGAGGAAAGCAGGGTAATATGAGGCAGCCCAATTCACTCTTGTGCTGTCAGGGCAGCAACCTACCAAGCACTTTTGTCTCCCACCCGTACATGTGCAGGATGCCAGTCTGGCTAGCGTCTGAACCACAACCCGGCTGGGCGCTCTGGCCTTTGAGAGCCTTTTAGAGATTAAAAGGTGCTTGGGGAGTGAACCCCAGCTCAAAATATTAGCATCCTTCAGCCTTGCAGCAGTAGGTGGAATCTTGACCTTTTATAAACATTGCAGTGCCTACAGTTTAATGGTGGAAATTCCACCATCATTGACAGGCACTGATGAATTTCTCACAGACATTTTCTTCAGTAGTAGATACAGCCTATTGGTGGCAAAGCATACATTGCCCTGTGTTGTAAAGTAAAAATTCTGCTTTAGTATAACTCATCAGGGGATGGAAGCAACCACTGGGGGAAAGGAAGAGGGGGAGCAGGAGGGGAGAAACCATTTAAGATAATGGGATATAACACCCAGTCAGGACACTGTATACATAGCTGACTTTCTAACTTCGCTTTGACTGTGTGGAAGTCCTACCACATTTGTGGCCGCCCTGTTTGCTCTCTAAGCTCTAAATCAGCTACTGCTCTTTATTGCCTCAGACAGCGATTATATATGGGATGCCCCTCCTTTCACCCCGGGCGTGAAAGTTATTTCTTTAAAACACATATTGACAGTAGATCTGGCTTTTGTACTGAGTGCAAAAAGAGGCACAAAACCCCAATGCACACATTAACATAGGTCCAGTGCTTTAAATGGACAGGTGCTGTTAAGTACTCGGTACCTGAGATTATTTGTCTCTGAAGGGATAGTGCCAGGACTTCTCAGCTCGGCTCTGATGCTTTTAATGGGAGAGTATTAGCGCTGCCCATCATCAAACAGGTCATCTGGGACAAGGTGTACATGAACTTTTATCTTTCCATTTCAGCCACTGCATAGATCACACACATCCTTATACAGACGCAGCAATCTACTTACAGGCATGCCTAGAGGCACCAATGCACAGTGACATGTAGCCTCCCTTATGCGCAGGAAAACAGACATACGGGTTTCCATGTCCAGAGACCACCACACAGAAAGTCACAAAGACAAAGAACACACACGGTCCCACTCAACACACATTAAGTTAAACAGCACATAAGCACTCACACATTGATGAACAATGGGGTGGATGGATGGGGGCAGCCATGAGGATGCAGGCTTTATGTCCACTTAATCTAAAACCCACTGTGGAGGAAATCAAGTTCAAAGTTGAGAAAGGAGTGGAGTATCAACACCATCCTACCTTGGGCTTCCTCTTGGAGAACGTCATCTCCTTGGAGGAGAACAGAATCTTCAAGTGCATTCAGTGATAGAAATGTGAAAGTGTTGTGCAGTTGTACAGGACAAAATCATGGGTGTTGTGCGGGGGGGGGAGGGTGGAGGGGGTTTCTCACGATAACTGACAGTCAACCAGACCCTGCTGACTCTTACCACAGACGCTCTCCCACATGGAGGGATCACTAACTGATGAGTTGCAAATCTGAGATTGTTTCCTAAAGTACTGAGTGGAGTGAGGCAAATCTTAGCACACTGGGATGATTTGTACATGAAGGGCAGTAGACCTGAGCAG
This sequence comes from Pleurodeles waltl, assembly GCF_031143425.1. NCBI lineage: Eukaryota > Metazoa > Chordata > Amphibia > Caudata > Salamandridae > Pleurodeles > Pleurodeles waltl. The sequence goes on along the minus strand of NC_090436.1, from coordinate 383,209,941 downwards.
TCTCTCAGGACTTCTGAGTGATGAGGTAGATATATGGGAAAATACTGCTGATTACTGATGATTAATGAGTGGTTGTCTCAGAAGGAGACCTCTACTGGTCCCACTATACAGCACAATATGAAACAGTAGAGAGGAAGCATAGGAGAGATATCAGTACTTGTGGAGGTGAATGTGGCAGCATGGCTTAAGGAAATGTATGGCGCAAGTGTCATGGGCAGGCAGGAAATGGGCAAACACTGGATATTTCTGTGCTAAACCTTCTCTAATTTGGGCCCCTAACATCCATGTGAATAGTCAAATATGTGTTGCATGGTTTACCTCAGAAACAATATAATTTAAAATGGTACTTTGTTGTATTTATTTTGCAGACAAGAATGTGAAACTTCTAAAGAAAGGCACATACAACACACATAATATACATTTGTGTTTTCCGTCTTTCAAATAGAATTCATGTTTTGGCATTTTTTGTAACAAGACGGAGGAAAAATGTAACTCACCCAATCTTTTGAATCATTTTACTGTACTTCGCTGTACACCTTCAATGAGGCAGTGTTCACTTTTTCCTTTTGAATAGCTTATCCCAAAAAATAAATCTTTCTAATGGGCCAAGAATTAAGGCAAACCTCCTTGGAACTTATGACTTGTTATCGACAATCAAGGACATACATATGGGCATACATATGTATCACAGAGGCTTCAAAGCAAGTGTGCACCAGAGAAATACTTTTCTGTAGAGATAAAATGTAGATTTTCCTAGTAAATTGTGTAGCAAAGTCTTAGTTTTATTAAAGACACATAGGCGAGTACTATGCTGTTCTAATGTCGCTTTATTCAAACAGCAGCAGTCAAGAACATGAAAAATCTACAAATCCCATGAGGTTTGGGAATAGAAAGCCAGTGTGAAGAAAACAGTTGTAGTAGAGTGCACCAATCACGGCCAGGGGGTCCCTTATTATACCTAACGTGACTGCAAGCAGCCCTCTTTTCTTGTGCGAGAAGTTATGAGTAGGTATTAAACATAGGCACAGTGAGTAACACAATTGAAAAGCTATGACAAAAGAAAAAACATTTTGAACAAAGTCTATCTAATCGGGTCCAGACTTAAGGGAAGGAAGTGTCTAAGAAGTTTCTTCCAGTGGTGGAAGTATTCCCCTCCTTAGATGGAGGACGTAGAGGAACTTTGTCCTCAATCCCATGTAAGGAATCCTCACCAGTCAACAGCACAGTAGAATATTTTGACACACTCAGTTGTTGTGAATGAGGCAATGGTTAGGCCACCATGGCCCTGCGCTTTCTACCTTCCCCTGCAGATAGGGCCACATTGGATTGGGACATTAAAATGAGAACAGCATTTTCAAATTTTCTTGTCGCTTTGTTCAGAGAAGCTGAAACAGCTTGAGCCACAGAGGACTGGATAAGTCATTTAGATTGTTTGTTTTCAAAATCCTCTTCATTATCATTATTTTCCCCAAAAAAGGAAGAATTGCCCACTTCCAGGGTGTTAAATATATTAAAATGGGCCAAAGACAGGTTATAATTATGTGGGGAATCAAAAGGTCTCCACCCAGAGGGAGGAGACGCGTAGGCCTGGCAATGTGAGGAGAAGAGGAGGCAGGAAGCAAGGCTGTGCCTCCAGAGAACAGAAAAGTCGACTGGCCAAAACTTGCTGCGGAGGAGGCATTCCAGCCACGGGGAGCCCTGGAAATGAGTCTGTGGATGCCTCGAACAAACGGGGCACCGGGCACTGTGGAGGGCAAAAGTCCATTGCGCTTTGGCACAGACAATGGCAGGTGCGACCGACAGAGCGGAAACAACAGGGAAGGAGTGCTCACACATGTGCGGTGCTCAGAAGACGAAAGATAAAATTCACAGAAGCAATAACAACTGCATTAATATAATTTCATGAGAAACATTGTAATATGTAAGAAATACAGCCGTAAAAGGTGCAGGAAATGACAATAGTCCTTATCTTGCCTGCGAGCAGCAAGGAAAGAGAGCTGCTTGCAGTCAAGTTAGGTATAATAGGGTCCCTTTGGCCCTGAATGGTACACTGTACTTATAATGTTTACTTCCCATTGATTTTCTGCTCCCGAGCCTGCTGGTATTTGAATAAAGCATGATTAGAACAGAATACTATGAGCATCCGGTCTTGCCATAAGTTTTATTTCTACAAGTGTAAGCAGGAAAACAGCGGATGTAAAACTGCTGTGGAAATGCTAAACTCCATGTATAAAGTGGGACACTTACGGAATCCTTTGCTTGACTAGTTGCAAAACCAACAATATCACTTGCTGCACCTCAGTACACTTTAAGACTCATCTCCACAAGGCCCAGGCGTGAGTGGATACTGCAAGGGTCATTCATTAAAGCCAGGCATAAAAAAGTTAAAGAATTCTTACTGCCTACCTAGTTTGCAGGCGCTGGCAGACAATGAAGAGGGACCTTCATTGGTCCATAGCTCAGCTTGGGAGATGCTGCTGGACATTTAGACAAAAGTCTTTGTGAGGTTTGTGGTCACAGAGGGTCTCCCAGCACCAGTGGAGAGAGCACACCTTCACTTATGAAGTAGGAGAGGCGGGGGAGTTATCCGGCTGCAGCAGGTTGTGAGAAGCTAATAGGTAAGTGAGTGATTTCAATCTTTGACTCTTAGAATATTTTTTCTGGTGGATAAATGCATTTAATGAGATTTTCACCTTTTTGCACTTTTACTTTCAGAGACGTTTTAATGCATGGGCAAAGGCCCCAGTCTTTCAGAGGGATCCATGACAGTGCTAGTAGTGTTCTGCAGAGTCTTTCCCCGATGACCTTGACTAATTCTAAAACAGATTGTTTGAAATACTGTTTCCCTTTAATTTATTTGTAATGAGGGTGATGTGTGTGAGTCTATTACAGACATTTTGCAGAGAAATGTTGTGTTTATGTTTCATGCAACATCCATAAAAAAGTTTTTACACATCAAAACAGGACTTCACATATGTAAAATGGGAGGGTGTTGCAGAGATTATGTGCAGTAATATTAGGGAGTTTCTGCTGTGTTACAACATTGAAAACACACGCCACTATCCCTGAATATTAGATGTAACAACTTTAGAATTTGGACAAGTGTGTGTGAACTTAGTGACATGGCCAAAGAGAACATGAAAGAGCTGAAACTGGACCATAAATTTAACGCTGCTCCGAAGAGGGCCCCCCAAAATGTGTTTTGCCCCGGGCACCCAAAATCCTTATGATGTCCCTGCTCACTTCACACTTTTTGGGGTCTATCTGTGTATGTTAACTAGTGGGAAATGACACTGAAAAGGGATGTGAGAACCCACAATTTAAAACCTTTTCTGTTTTCACTGCCTTGCTAACGGCGACCCCCACACCCACTGACCTTTCCCTGGGAACGCACGTGTCCCATCCCTAAACTCTCAACTGTCCTGTCATAAGTTTCATCTTTAGCTTATTGACGGCAGATCCAGATTTGCTGAACCAGGATCTGCCGGTAAGGGGTACAAAAACGGGGACTCAGCCCTTCGGATGTCTCCTCGCGTGCTTTTCTGACAAGAAAAGGGTAAACACATGAAAAATAGTTGTATGTCAGCGCAGGGCTCAATGGGACCCTTCTTTGATGAAAAACGCAGTTGCATGTATTGTTCTGTGCTGAAATTGTGTGAAGATATTTCAATTGCATTATTTGCTTAGAAAGTGATTTTGATACTTGAGTAATGTGCTTTCATAATGGTGTTTTATTTAAACTGCACTAGGCTATTTTTCTCGCCAACAATTTTAACGTGAACATTGTCACAAAGGAAAAGGAAATATTTTGTCCAGAAAATGTCTTTGTAAATGTCATTGGTAACTTCTCTTTAAGGCACAATACAACCTTAGTCCAGTGTGGTATCTCTAATATGGCCGCTAGGTGTCACCACTTCACCTTTGCTCGCCTACCTCGCACATCTGCTGGCTGCCGGGCATCATCTGACTGAAGGACAGCAGAGTTTGCGGAGCTCACTATCCTCACGCTTTAACGAATACAGGACTTCAGTTAATTTTCATAGGGAAATGTTTGCTTCCATAGAAAGAGCAAATATCTACCACATAAATAAATGACCTGTTCTTAATACAAAAGACACGTAATCCTATTAAAAACAAATGTGAGATAATTTATTAGTTTGAACAGAAGGCGCCCTTGATATAACCTGCCCCAGATAGGCTACCTGGTCCTACCGGGCCTCTGAGCGTTCCTGCCCTCCACCCACCCTTCCTTCAGTTGCAGTTTATTAACATTAAGTCGTAAATCATGAGATGGTAATAAATCATCATGACAGTAATCAAACATTGAAAAATGCCATAAATCATGCAAAGAGCCTCACCATAAATCAAACATACAGTCATACATCAGTGATTCCCAGTCTCCAGTCAGTTTGGCAACACCGTAACTCATCTTTGGCAGCACCATCTGACCTAGGTTCCTGTCCATTCGCTTGATTTGAAGGCCCCTCAGGTTGCACAGCAGCTTCTAGGCTTCTCTTGCTACCGATGTGGGACATTCGAGGCCCTTTCCGGCCATACCCTTGCTGCAGGTGCCGTGTCTGCTTTGCCACTAACCCGTCTGGCTCACTCCCTTGCCCCCCAGTGTCCCTGGTGTCAGGCATCCCAAGGACCACTGTTGTAGCAACTCTTTCCTTTGAACGGCCTACCGGCCATCCTTATGTGTTACTGATGCCATTTAACTGTGCTGTCTCCACCATGCCATGTCTGCTTTGCGAAAATCTTCTCTGGTTCGCTCAGTTGCTCCCCTCAATGTCCCTGCCATCAGGCATCCCAAGGACCACTGCTATGGCAACTCTTTTCTTTGGACGGCCTACTGACCACCCTTACATTTTATTGATACCGTTTTGTCATGTCTTTTGTAGCAGATCTCTTCCACCCCGTAGCTAGCAGCAGCTGCGACGTCCACTGTCCTGCAAGGTGTGGGTGGTGTGGTGTCTTAGGTCTGTGACACAACAGACCACATGACACTGGCCGCAATGACGAGGGTGAGTCCAACTAAGTTTAATCGGACAACCCCGGATGTTCGAGGTGCGATTCACCTCCGACCGGCGGTGTAATGGTTTGCTCTGGGGTGAAAGAGCAAAAGTATAAATAAAGGGAGGCGTGGTCTGAAGGGGCAGCGGCAGACGCGTGAAGGACGGTCGGAGCAGCTACGATCGTAGTTAGCGACATGCCGGGGCCTCAGATGACCACGTGGGCTAAATACTAAATATAGTGTCCGTGTATTTATTCCTGCGTGACCTGATTACCAAGGTGCCCTGCTATCTAGCAGGACACAACATTGGCGACGAGGATGGCGGAGCCGCGCCGTTTTTTTTCTTCCTGCTCTGCAGCGGCTGCAAGTTGAGCGGTGCTCGCACTGCGAGTGCGCACAGAGGGCTCACCTCTCTCCACGTGGGGCGGCGGCCACAATACACGTGGTGCTCGTGCCGCGCGTGTAAGCAACAAGCGGTTCAGTTCTTCAGTCGGGAACACACCGCACCCCTGACGGCGGCCGCTCCTCCAGTGGTGCTCGTGCTGTGCAGGTGTGCCGCCTCTATCCCGAATTAAAATTGGACTGCCGAGTGCTGCCCCCAGCGAAGGGAGGCCCAGTAGTGCCGCAAACTACTGCCTGCATTGGAGGGAGAAGGTGGATGCAGCTGACACCCTCATGAACACAGTGAGCCTTTTCTCTGATTCTGTGGCCCCACATGAGTGATGCCCTGAGCTACCCCGTTCCGACCGGCCCTCGTACCTTGCACAGGTTAGAATTCTCCCTGCAGATACCCTAAACACTTCATCTGCCATCAAGGAGGGTGTTAACACTTTGGGTCCATCCGCTGTCACGCTAGCCTGGCCACCATGTCTGCCATACCACCAGTGGAGCCATTCATAGTCGAAGGTGCCCCCTTGGCGCAAGCCCCTAAATGGAAGGAGTGGGAAGAAAGAGTGCTTCTCTTCTTTGAAGCCACGAAGGTCGGAAACGCCGAAAAACGCGCCATATTACTCCACTTGGGGGGAAAGGACACCTACAAAATATCGAAGAACCTGGTCGAGGATGCCCCGAAAACACATGCCACACTCATTGCCGCGCTGAATAGGCATTTCGAACCCATGGCTAACACTGATTACGAAAGGTTCATATTCCGGCAGGCCAGGCAGCATGCGGCGGAATCACTGGATGCCTTCCACCTGCGGCTCAGAGACCTAGCGAGTACGTGCAGGTTCAATGATGAAACGGAGGAGGTGAGGGGACAAATAATACAAGGGTGCGCCACACTGAAGCCCAGGGAACGCATACTGGAAGAGTCCGGGAGATCCTTGCCGGATATTCTGCAGATGGGGAGAACGAAGGAGCTATTGAGGGCTCGTGCATCCCACATGGAGGCAGCCTTGCAGCGTCCCATCAAGGAAGAAGCAGCCAATGCAGTCATGATACCCGCAAACAGACAAAAGACGAGACCAAACAGACCACAAGCGAGACAATGTGGATATTGTGGGGGAGTCTCACATAAGCCTTTTGAGTGCCCAGCGAGAGGAAAGACGTGCTCCAATTGCGGAAAAATAAACCACTTCGCAAAAGTATGCTGATCGAAAAAGACAAGACCAGGAAGCGCCTCAATCAATACAGCGTCAGGCAAGTCAGAACATGGCAGTGACATGGACGATGACGACACTGTCGTGCATGTGGTCCACGCCATATTCACGGTAAGAAACGCTGACAGTAGGAGGGCGAAGCTGCTGAGGTGCCAAGTCCATATTGGCACCCACAAGACTGTTGCAGTGGTAGATACGGGGGCGTCAATTAACCTCCTGGCGGCAGAGGAATATCGTCGAATGGTGCCAGCCCCGACCCTGACCAAGGCCAAAGTAAAGGTCTATGCCTACGGACAAAGCACCCCCTTGCCCTGTTAGGGGTATTCCAGACCAGCATTACTCATGGCTCACAATCCATCCCGGCCAGCATCTATGTAACGGAGGAGGGGCAAGGGATGCTGCTTGGCTGTAAGGCGGCAGAAGAACTAGGAATAGTTACTTTTGTGTTCAGCATTCATCAAGAGTCTGTGGCGGACCTGCTAGCCAGATACGAGGAAGTATTTGAAGGGATCGGGTGCCTCTGTGGCCGTGAAGTCAAAGTACACATCGTCAAAACTATTCAGCCGGTGGCTCTCCGCCACCAGCAGGTGGCTTTCCACCTTCGGCCACAGGTGGAAAAGGAGCTGGATCGTCTCGAAAAAGCCGGCATTATCGAGAAGGTATCCGGGCCCACCCCTTGGGTGTCACCCATTGTGGTAGCGCGAAAACCCGAACAGCCGGGGGAGGTCCGCATATGCGTGGACATGCGCCTCCCTAATGCCGCCATCAAAAGAGAGAGGCAGCTAACCCCCACCATTGATGACATCCTGGGAGAGCTCAGTGAGTCGCGGTGGTTCTCCAAGCTCGATCTTCTATCAGGATACCACCAGCTGGTACTAGCCAAAGAATCCCGTTAGCTCACGACGTTCTCCACAAATGACAGGCTGAGGAGGTACAAGCGGCTGAGCTTCGGGATATCCAGCGCTGCTGAGGTATTCCAAAATGTCATCCAGGAGTTGTTGGCTGATCTGCCGGTGACCATCAACGTTAGTGATGACATCCTCATCCATGCACCCACGATTGCCGAACATCACTCTCGCCTTCAGAGTGTGCTTCAATGCATACAAGACTCAGGACTCACCTTACACCGCCACAAATGTGAGTTTTTGAAGGACAGGATTCAGTTTTTTGGATACATCTTTTCAGCGAGCGGTGTTGCACCTGATCCGGCCAAGGTGAATGATATCAAAGTTGCCCCACCTCCCAATAGCGTCACCGAAGTAAGGAGCTTCTTGGGGATGGTCAATTTCTGTGGCCATTTTATTAAAGATCTAACAAATCTTACCCAACCTCTTCGGAGATTAACCAAAACCACTGAATCTTGGAGCTGGGGGTCGGATGAACAAGTTGCGTTTGAAGCCATTAAAGAAGCGCTGTCCATCGAGACCACTCTAAGGTACTTTGATCCGAAAAAGAACACAAAAATCGCTGTCGACGCCGGACCGAAGGGTTTGGGCGCTGTGTTACTCCAGGAACAGGCTGAAGGAATGTGGTCCCCAGTCGCGTATGCCAGCAGATAACTTACAGAAACGGAGCAACGATACTCACAAATAGAGAAGGAGGCAATCGCGGTGCATTGGGGTTGCAAACATTATCATATATACGTCTATGGCCGCCCATTTGTCGTGACCACTGATCAGAAGCCCCTCCTGCCTCTGTTCAATGGCACCGCTTCAAAGCCACCTCCAAGAATAGAAAAATGGATGCTACAGCTACAAGACTACAGATGTCGGCTAGAGTATCACCCGGGGTCTGAAAATCCCGCGGATTACTTGTCTAGGCATCCAAGGGCAGCCTCGGATGTGGAGACGTCTGACGCACAAGAGACGGAAGAGTATGTCCGGTACGTGACTGACCGGTCCCGACCACTACCCATGTCAATGACCGACATCGTCCAAGCCACCAAGAAGGATGAGTGTCTGCAAAAGGTGTTGATGGCTGTGCAACACAACGAGTGGCACTCATTAATGAAGCAATTGCCTCTGTTGAACTCTGACTCACAACGCATTCTCAAGAGTTTGTTTAATGTGAGAGACGAACTCACAACAGATGATGGAGGATGTTTGCTATGCGGCAGTAGACTGGTTCTTCCATCGTCTCTCACCGGCAAGGCTGTGGAACTGGCACACAATGGCCATCAAGGTATGGTCAAGACTAAAAGTCGGTTACGCTCAAAAGTGTGGTTTCCTATCATGGACGAATAGGTGGAGAAAGTGGTGAGATCCTGTGTCTGGTGCCAAGCCACAGGGGAATCGCCAAGGCCCGTGCCCATCGAGACTGAACCCGCTCCAGAAGGTCCCTGGATATCGGCGAGCCTTGACTTTGGCAGTCTGCCGGATGGTCGCCACACCATGGTCATAATTGATGATTTTTCTAAGTATCCTAAAGTGGAGATTATCTCTTCCCTCACGGCCGATGTGGTGATCTCTAGTCTAGAAAAGGTCAAGGACACCCATGGCCTGATTTCAGAGATCAAAACGGACAATGGTCCCCTTTCCAAAGTCGTGAACTGTCAGAATACCTAACCAACATTGGTACTAGGCATCGGAGGATCACCCCGAGATGGCCTCAGGCCAACGGTGAGGTTGAAAGGTTCATGAGGACACTAAACAAGGTGATTCGCATTGGTCATGCTAACGACCAAACAATGGATCATGCCATCTACTCGTTCCTGCGAAATTACCGACAGACACCTCATTCCACGACCAACCGATCTCCGAATCATATTGCATTTGGGAGAGTTTAGACAGATCTGATACCTCATCACCCATCGTGGATGCCTCTGGTTCTCAGTCCTGATCAAGCTCAAGAACGACGGTTTGTTTCTAACCAGCGCGCCAGTGTGCACCGGCGGTCAGCTCCATCTGATCTCACAGTGGGTGATGCTGTGTTGCTAAAGAACACTTCTCCGGGAAGTAAGTTCCGCACAACCTACAGCCCCAATCCCTGGGTGATCGTTCGCAGGAAAGGTTCGGCTGTGGTGGCCAGACGAGGAGGAGAAATTATCACCAGGAATGTGTCTCTGTTTAAACGATTTTACCCCTCGGGTGAGGTACATCCGGGAGACCTTTCTGACCCTCGGGATGACGATTTTTCATTGATTCCCGACACGAATGGTGACGATCATCCAGATCAAGCTGGAGGTCACAACGGACCATCCAGTTCAGCGCCAGTGGAGTCTTCGAATGCCTCTCTGGATCCTTGTCCGGTACTTGGTCGGGCTGAAGCTACTAGATACAATCTACGCAGTAATCCTTGCCCGTCCGTCCGTTTACGTGATCATCTAGTGGACAAGTGAATTGTCATGTGTTGCCTTGTTGGTTTTGTTTGTTTGTTATCTTATTAGGAATGTGGTGTCTTAGGTCTGTGACGCAACAGACCACATGACACCGGCCGCAATGACGAGGGTGAGTCAAACTAAGTTTAATTGGACAACCCTGGATGTTCGAGGTGCGATTCACCTCCGACCGGCGGTGTAATGGTTTGCTCTGGGGTGAAAGAGCAAAAGTATAAATAAAGGGAGGCGTGGTCTGAAGGGGCAGTGGCAGCCGCGTGAAGGACGGTCGGAGCAGCTACGATCGTAGCTAGCGACATGCCGGGGCCTCTGACGACCACGTGGGCTAAATACTAAATATAGTGTCCGTGTATTTATTCCTGTGCGACCTGATTACCAAGGTGCCCTGCCATCTAGCAGGACACAACAGGGGGGACAACCTTTGCAGCCAACAACTGTCCGTTGACCCTGCTCTCTGCCTTTTAGGCTCCTGGGTGGAGGGTCATGCCCTCCTCCCGACATTGGGCCTTTTAAAAGTATTCGACCAACCCTGTGCATGGGTTTTCCTGCGTCAAAGTATGGCTACCTGCTGAAGCTGAAAGGGGAAGGGCGTCAAGTGCGCATGTTCTCTGCTTCCACCCCAACACTCCCCTTAATCCTTCTCTCTGATGCCCGTATATCCGGAAGCCCTCGGGAAAGATTAGGCGCTATCCTCTTATGGTCTGACTTTGCCTCCGCTGCGCGCTTTTCTATGTAACATTGGGTCTATAACTTCTAACGAGCGCTACCAAGAACCACGCTTTTTGTGCCTGAACATTCGTTATTTCGGTGTACAGAAGTCATTGTATCTTTATAGTCAAGGCTTTAAGGTGGATAAAAACAGTGTGCTGAGGGTCTCCAAATGGGGTGTAGCCTAAGAAACATAAACAGGAATCCTTTACACAAGGCATGGCCTATGTAGTTAAGGGTGCGTCTTGAAACATGCAAACTAAAATCCCGTGCTTCCCTCAGCATTCAACCCGACCAGTATTTCGGTGCCTCTGTGTAAGCTTAGTGTTAATGTATCCAGACAAATAACAACAATGGACGTGTGACTAAAACAAGTCCAAACCTTTAGCTTTGCCAATGCTTATTAAGTTGTATTTGATAAGTGAATAGCAATGATTTCAATTAGAATTAAAAATGCTCAATTAGAATTAAAAAGTTTACATTCTCTAGATATGAGTCTGTGAGTTAAACATTACCAATTAACAGAAACAGTGATTCACCTGGCACTCATTTCGTTCATTCATTCTTTTAAAGACAACGATTTCAATGAACCCAAATATTGAAAAAATAAATCATATTGTATGTAGTTTTAATAAAAAATAAGCACAACAATGACATTTTAAAAATGATGCTTGTATAAATATAATTTATAACAAACGAGTGACAAAACAAAATGCATTGAAAAAAATGAAACAAATGTGTTCCTTATTACACATAACTAGGTTTAAAATTGATGGCAGTAGAATCAGGCCAAGCTGGTTTGTGTTCCATGGGGCACTAACAACAAGAGTTCGCATCAGGTCAGTTGAGGATGGGGACACCTGAGTAGAAATTCAAGGAAGGCCTGGTTCAGTACCTCTGTGCTAGACCAAGTTGAGCGGCATTTACCGTGAAAGGGCAGGCTCATGGGGGAGTACCTAGATCCAAATGTCACCTGTCCATCAAGGTGAGAGTAAATTAGTCACTGCTTCTACAGGAGAACACATCAGGGCTTCTAGAGGAGAGGGCCTCACCTACTTGTTTGTATAGAATCACCATGGTGGAAAAACAAGATATGATATCCTACTTATTCGACCTTGCTGGTACCTATGATGTCGTAAAGTATGTGTGAACACTCATTCTCACAACAACAAGGCGTACGAGTGCCCTGTATAAGGAGAAACCACAATTGTACCTACCCATGAGTAGAGATACCCATTGTGGTGCAGTCACGCTGTGACTTGATTATGGATGGACTAAACTCCACATATGAGATGGAAAGAACAGAATTCAATTTATCATAAACATTTCCAACAAATTCTTTAAAACTGGCTATTTGAAGCATGCATATTTCAAAACTGGAAGATTCGGAAAAATGTGAACATGAATAGTTTAAGATTGCTACACGAGTTCCTTTTAGTTGCGGAAACACGAGGGATGGATTAAAAGGAGTAAAAAAATGTAAAAGCAAAAATTAACATGAATACAAATATGAATAATCTTTATTTCGGCCAAAAGGAAATAAAAGAACAGTATAAAAAGATTAAAACATCTTTAGCTAAAATCGTACATAAAACAGCAATAGATTAAAATAATGCAAAATACGTAAAAATATCTAAAAGATTCGATTCATCCAGAAGCCACCCATTTCCCCCTAAGTATCCATATGCACAGCAAAAACCTAGAGAGTGCAAATATAATGCACCGCCTAGTGTCGCTTCTTAATATTCTAAATGCAATTTTATAATTCCTGAGCCCCAGATTGGGACACAAAGGCAGTATCCATTTCTTTCTGCACCCTTTGTATGCTGAACAAAATAATAAAACATGCTTGACCACCTCCACCACATTTGAGCAAAAAGGGCAAGTTCTATTTAAAGTAGAGCTACAACACCCCGTGCAGTAGTGATTGAACAAAGGGGCAACATCCCTAGACGGAATATAATGTACAGCAACCTGGCAAAAGGAGGCTCACCCTCATACAGGTACAGTTCAAACAGATACTGCACTTTGAATTCCAAATGAAAAGCAGTAAGAGATCCCGCCCTGGGAAGGCTCAAGTCACGCTGGTCTACAAAACACCAATGTGCTCTTTCGAGCGCCTGCTTGGAAATAGGTACTGGGTCTGCAGAACATAGTGAGAGATTGTCAAGCCTTAGGCAGTCTCTCGAAGCTCTTACCCAGGGGATCTTTTTAGCCCCCACCATCCCCAACACCGCTTCGAGAGACCTGCGGAGTGAGGTCAGCTGGGGAGTGGACCATAAGCTTTGCTATTACAACAATGGCTTTAGTCTTACCACATCACCATTTTTCCTCAGGACATGGTCTAAGCATAACAAGTGCAAGAGAGTACTAACTGGAAGGTTGTTTAAACTCCTTAAAAATAGTTTTTCAGCTAATTCAAGTGGCCTTGCATCTAAGTGGCCCCATAATTCCCCGCCATACAAGGATGCTCCCAGCGCCTGGCACTTGTACATCTCAAGGGCTGGGGAAGTAGGTCCAAAAGACAAGGCACGCTGTGCTCTCGAGATGCCCCCACAGAACTGTTCAAGTCTAAGTTTGCATTTTTGTTCCTGGGGGATCCAATCAAAATGCTCAGACAATGTGAACCCCATGTAATCAATACACGGACCCGTTCTAGGCTTTTCCCATTAAGGATTGGATTAACGCAAGAGGTAGGACAAGAATTAAAAACCATGTACTTGGTTTTGCTGAGGTTAATCCGCTGTCCTTGAAGTCCTTGAAGTCATCCAGTAGTTTCTGAAAACCCATTGGTGATCTAGATAGTAGCAGAGTATCATCCACAAACAGAAGGGTGGGCATTTTAACCCCTGTAATAGACAGAACATCGCCCCCACAGTCTAGGATAGCATCATTCAGAGGATAATTGATAAATGAACAAGTGATTGCAGCACTCATATTTTGAATTACTGTCACCTATTGTTTAGAAACATTACCTATGAGAAAAAGATTTATTAGTGTAATGTTAGTGAGAAAAGTTTCACTCATACAAGTCAAGTTTTCTTGAGATATAACAGTCCCTCGGGAAAATAACTGAACGTTTGAAGGTTGAACAGGGCTTTTTCTTGCAGTGCTGAACATCATCATGCGATTCAGTAATTGGGTTAATTCCTGTCAGGAGACTCATGTAAAAATGTAACTCAGTTTAGAATCCGTAACCTCAAGACTGGCTTTATCAGAGGCCTGAGCACAGGCTAAGCTTTATATATGAAGTTACCATGAGGGTACAAGGAAATAAACATAGAGCCAATTACCTACACACATCAGGTATCATTAAAAATTAGCGTTACACAATTGTGCAAGGATTACCCCACTAAAAATGTACCTAGATGGGCTCTGATGTGGTTGTGACATATATTTCCGTGAGCCACAAATGTCCCTCCACCAGTCTAAAAATGATAGCGAATATTTAGCCTCAAAATATCTAGCAATGCAACTCTGCTTATTATCACCCCATAAAGGATTATTATTTGTGTTGATGTACACCGAAGATGAATTTGGACTCTGAGGTCAGTATTGTAATGGAAAGATGAAAGACCAGTGTTCCACTAGTGTCTGGCACAGGGAGAACCTGGGGCCATTGGAACCCTTTCTCTGATCTCACTTTTCTATTACATCAGGTCGGTATACTGTAGTAATAGTATATAACTCGATATCGGTAAATTTTATATTTTATTGAGATCATAGTTTAGTACACATATAGAAGAACCTTGTTAGGTTCAAAGCCACGTTGTGGCCGTGTTAATGGCCTCACCAGAGGTGATGATTTTTAAAATCCATTGACCGTGGTGAAGCATGCAACTGCACACAGTGGGAGATAAATATTTTTGGCTATCTCCCAGATTCCTTTTACCAGTCCAGTAGCCATCTAACTTATTACACACAAGATCTATTTTAAACAAATGCTACAGTGGATCGTCAGTGAGTCGACACTGAAAGTCTCCTGTTGATATTTACTGGACCAACTGAAGAGATCAGTGCAAGGACCCAACTTAGTTTTCATGTCTTCACTGTTGTGCGTGTTGTCCTTCAACCAGAGCTCTAGGCCATATTAAATTTAACTGGTGCATGCTTGTGGTACTTACAGATGAGTCAGTTGCTTATGTCTCCCTCCATTTTTGTCTTCCAGTTCTTGATCTTCTCTCGTCTCCAGCCCAGAGGCAAGTGACACAGTTTCTGCAGAAAGAAATGAGAGATCCCACATTAAGTGAAATATATGTGCTGTCAACGTTCAAACTGCAGCCCAAGACCACTGCCACCATCTTTGGTCTGTATTCTCCGGTGGATAATAGCAGGTTTTTTGAATTTGCTGTGATGGGGAGATTGAATAAAGGTGAGTTTCTAGTGCTAAACCAAGCATACGTTAATGCATAAACTGAATGAATACCTTAAAACAACACTATGGCCTATAGCCGTTCTTTGAACTGACAATGCCACGCCTGTGCTCGTGGTCATGTATGGTAAAATTAGAAGATGAAGCTTATCTTTGTGAACTTTAATTTGACTGAGTCTCCTGGAAATGGATTGTCGAAGCCTGCTGAAAAATAAACTAAAGCAATAAAGTGCATATGCATAGTTTATGCCTACTGGTAGCTGTAATTTACATATGTTTAATTCATTTTTAGTAGTAGAAGTAGAAAAACACATTGAAAATTATATAGATATAAAACCTGGGCAAAGTAGAGAATCACACCTAGCAGATGCCAGATGGACAAATCTGTTGAAAACAGATCAACTTCTAGAAATTCCAAATAGGCATTTCCTAACATGTTTCATCAAGGCAACAAATCCAGTGGCTCAGGGATGAGCTCAAGGAGAGACAAGGACAACAGAGATACAACAATGACGAAACAAAAACGTCAGTCAAAAGATGTTTCCCTAACCTCACCCCCAGGGAGACAATCTCCTGGACTGCAGGGACTGACTGAGGGGTTAACAGTGGCTTCATCCCAGGCATACTCCAGTAGAGACCTGAGCATGACAATAGTCTGTCAGCCTGGGTCTTTATACAGTCTCTGCAGAAAAGCCTTTGCTTAATCAACCTGTGAAAAGTGGAATTTCTTTGCCTGGTGTTTTACTTCTAGACATACCGGGAAGCTCACCAATGCCTGGCAACATTTTACCAGCAGCCCTTCCTTAATGTTCAACATGGCTCATTTTCTGACTAAAGAGGCAGTGTTTGAAAACCGGAAGAAAGCAGACATTCCCAATACAGCAGAACCATCTTCTTTTGCAGAATAGCTCAGAAGATTCTATCCAATCACTCAGCTGAACCGAGATCTCAATCAAGATGCCGTCAAATTTGAGAAGAGTCTTAGGGCCTCCTTACAACTTTGGGGGGCGGCAACCGCCGCCCGCCAAGTTGAAACCGAGTTTCCGCCTGCCTGCCCAGCGGGGATGTGGGCCGTAACATGGGAGCCGGCTCCAAATGGAGCCGGCGGTGTTGCGGCCGTGCGACGGGTGCAGTTGCACCCGTCGCGCTTTTCACTGTCTGCGTAGCAGACAGTGAAAAGCTGCACGGGGCCCTGTCAGGGGGCCCCTGCACTGCCCATGCCAGTGGCAGGGGCCCCGCGACTCCCCATACCGCCAGCCTTTTCCTGGTGGTTAAAACTGCCAAGGAAAAGGCTGGCGGTCGGGGACTCGTAATCCCCTGGGCAGCGCTGCTAGCAGCCCAGGTGGATTATCACCGGCGGGGCAAATGTGGTGGGAAACCGCCGGCCCCGGCGGTGCGACCGCGGTGCAACCGCAGCGGTCGTAATGACCTCGGAAGCACCGCCAGCCTGTTGGCGGTGCTTCCGTCACAACAGCCCTGGCGGTCTTGGACCTCCAGGGTTGTAATGAGGGCCTAAATGCCTGGATAGTCACCCTATAATGTCATTCCCACTGCAAGACCAGGAGCTCCCATTCCAATGCAATCCACCTCACCCCAATCCAATCCACCCCACTCCAATCCAACCCATTCCAATCCAACCCACCCGACTCCAATTCAATCTAACCCTATCTACTCCACTCCAGTTTACCAAATTCCAGTCCTGTACAATTCACCCTACTCCAACCCACCCTACTCCAACCCAGCTACTCAAATCCATTCCACTCCATTTTAGTACAAGCCACTGCACTCCAATCCACTGCAACACAATCCACTGCACTCCAATCCAATCAACCCACCCCACTCCAATCCAAACCACCTTAATCCACTCCAATCCTGTCCACTCCACTCCAGTCCATTCCACCCTTTCCAATCCAATCCACTCCACCATAATCCTCCCCACTCCAATCCAATCAACCCAACTCCAAACCATCTTAATCCACCCCAATCAAATCTGCCCTACTCCACTCCAATCCACCCCACTCTAATGCAGTTCATCCCAATGCATTCTTCCCCACCCTACTCCAATCTACATCACCCCAATCCAATCCACTGTAATCCACCCTATCCCAATCCAATCCACCCACCCCACTCCAGTCCACCTCACCCCAATCCAATCCACCCTACCTCAATCCAATCCACCCCACCGATTCAATCCACCCCAACACAGTCCAGTACAATCCACCCCATCCACTCTAACCCACTCAATCCAATACACCTCACTCCAATCAAATCCACCACACTGCAATCCACCCACCCCACCCCACTCTAATCCACCCAACTCTGGTCCACCCACTGTAGTCCACCCGACACAAGCCCAATCCATCCGGTTCAACCCCCCACTCCAATCCAGGCCACCCCACTCCACTCTAATCTAATCCACCCTACTCGAATCCAACCAACTCCACTCCAAATCGCCCCATCCGATCCACCTCAATGCAATTCACCCCACCCCATCCAATCTACCCATCCAATGCCATTCACCCCACTCCAATCTACCCTACCCTGGTTCGATCCACCCCACACCACTTCAATCCAATCCACCCCACTCCAGTCCATCCTACCCAATCCAATCCACCCACTCTATTTGAAACCTCCCACTCCAATCCACCCCATCCACACCTATCCACCCCTCTCCAATCCACCACACATCAATCCACCCCACTCCACTCCAATCCAACCTACTCCCCCTCACTCTACTCATATCCTCCCTACCCTCTCTACCCTAATCCAATGCACCCCACCCCAGTTCATTCCACTCCACCCAATACAGTCCTCCCCACCCACCCCCACTGCAATTCCCCAACTCCAATCCATCCAGTCTACCCCACTCAAAACCATCTCACTTCAAACCAATCAACGCCTCTCCTATCCAATCCACCCCACTCCAATTAAATCATTCCCTATCCATTCCAATCCACTCCACTCCACTCCACTGCAGTCCAAACCACCCCACCCCAGTCCAATCCAGTTCACCACAATCCACCCCATGCCACTCCAATCTACTCCAATCCAATTCACCCCACTACAAGCCATCCCACTCAAATCCAATCCAAACCACCCCACTCCAGCCCTATCACTCCAATCCAATCCACTCACTCCAATCCACCTACCCAATCCAATCTAATCTACACCACTCCACCCCACCTCAATCCACCTCCCCCATTTCAGTCCACTTCACTCCATTCCAATCAACCCCATCCAGTTGGCCCACTACAATCCACTCCACTCAACCTAACCCACTCTACCCCAATCCACCCCACTGTACCCCAATTTAATCCAAACAACTACCTCAATCCACTTCAATCCTCTCCACCCCATCTACTCTATAACACTCTCTGCCACCGAACCACTGACCTCTATTCCCATCTACTCAACTCTATCACACTCTATTCCACCTACTTCACTCTAGGATATTCTACTCCAACAAATCCACTCCACTCTATGACACTTCACAACTCTAACTTTTAGTCATACTGAACAGCAGCCACACTGGTGTGCACCATAGCAAAAACACATTGCCAAAGCCAGTAGCTCTTGTATAAGTGAGACCTATTGGCTTTGCCAATGTTTATCTTTACATGTGCCCTCACATAATGCTTCAAAGGTTCACTGTTTGCATTCACAAGACAAGCAAGTACATTGACAATATATATGCATGTGTGGGAGTACATTTTATTTATATATATCTATGGATAATAATATATTTATAGCAAAATGTGTTCTCCTTCATTGACTATAAATTTCATCCATTTCCATATGAGAAGGTAGGGAGGGGCCAGCAGTCCTCCTCACTTCCTGTGATGTCCTTGTGCAATGCCAATAGTAATTTATGCTTCTAAAACACATTTCCTACGTTTAGTTAAGCAATGATGTAAGGCATGCTTTGACATCAGAACAGAAAGTTTGAGATTTATAAATAAATAATGCTCCTCAATATATATCTTGTCTAAACTTTCCAGAAAACAAGTTTATTTAACCCTTGTAACAGTAGGCAGGGTGTACTATGGATGTCACCTTTGACAGATGAATGTCTGAATGCCTGAATGAATAAATGAGTGAATAAATGAACTGGATACCCGGAAGAGTGTCCTGGTGCTAAGGACTAGAAGGTAAGGTGAACGGTCTCAGTAAGATGGTCACCAAATAGAATGCAAAAAGGTGGGTTTTAATAGTTTTGCAAAAAGGCAACTTCTGAGAAAACCTATCAAGCGACAGAGGGAGCTGGTTACATGCACTACAAGCTAACACCATAAAAGAGTGGCCTCCATATCTTATGCAGTGAAATCTAGGGATGGTAACCACCAAGGCAGAGGCGCAGCAAAAGGTCTCTCAGAGGCGCATAGTGCTTAAATCTGGAAATCAGATTTCACAGGCCCTGTTGATGGAAGGATGCATAGAGGATGATATGATCTTTAAACAGAATCATCTTCTTTATTAGGAGTCAATGTAGTTCTCACAGATGATGAGAGATATGTGCTGTCTGAGGAATACCAATTATCAGACGGGCAGCCACATTTTAAAATATTTGGAGTTTATTGATCAGGAAGTCCGAGACACAGCCCATTGGTAGAGTCCAATCTTGAGTTGATCAGCACATGCACAACGGTTTTGCAAGACATCTTGGGCAAAAGATCCAAAAATGTTCATAATGATCTCAAGAGTGAGAAACATTAGGCAACAATAAAATTAATTTGTGGAATAAAAGACAATTTATCATCTATAACTACTACTAAATTACTGTCTTCTGAGAGGTAGCAGATCCTAGGGCCAACAGTTAAGTAGCTATTCTTCTTTTATGTGTCCAAACAAAAAGATCTCTGTTTTGTCTGCATTGAATAACGGATGATTCTCTCCCAGCAATACAGTGTGTCAGCGCCTCTGCTGGAAAAGGGGACGAGGCATCTAATGTTAGAAGAAGTTCCATGTCATCGGCATATGAAAAAATCCTTAGAACAAAGGATTCAATCAACTTGGCGAGAGAAGCCAGAAAAGTATTAAATAAAGTAGGACTAAGTGAGGATCCCTGGGGGACTCTGCATGACAGTTTCCTTGTTGCTGATTGGTAGAGGGCCATCCATACTTGTTCTCTTTCTTTAAGGAATGATTTGAAACACCCCCAAACCTTATCGCATATACCGACCTCAAAGAGACATTGTAGTAATATAGCATGGAAGATCATATCAAAATGCCACAGACAAATCCAACATGATAAGAACACCACTATACCATTTATCCAGTGTGAGTTTAATACTCTCTAATCTCGAGAAGAGCCATGTAGTACAATTGCTTGACAAAAGCCAGACTGCGTACAGTGCAAATGAAAGTTGGCTTCCAAATATGCTGTCAAGTGAATAATAATTAATTTTTCATGAATTTGGAAGCTGCTGGCAGAAGGTATATCAGGGGGAAATTAGCCAAAACGTCTGGATTGGCAAAGGGTTTTTTTTTGTCAAAGGGACTACATTTACCCTTTTCCAGCCACAAGGAACACAGGCAGAGGACATCAAGCTGTGAAAAAGTTCTGAAACACTGGTGCAATCACTTCACCTGCCATCCGGAGGATGACAGGAGGATATGGATCATCCGGGACATCTTATTTACAAAGGAGAGGGAAATGGCCTGAGAGATGAGTTCCAAAGGAAAGGGACCAAATTGAGTCAAATTATGATGTGTCATATTAGGTGGCTGATACACCATACTCTTAGCTCAAGAAACTGCTTACAAGGCGATGCTGCCAAATGTATCAGCCAGAGGCGCAAACAGAGAGGAAGATAATTTAAGAATCTTGTCCTCAAAAAATGCTAAGAGTGTATTGCACAATTTGGGTAAAGCAGCTTTGATGAGGTTGCAGGCTTGAGGATTCAGGAAAGTTTTAGTGATTTAAAAAATGTTCAGAGCAAAATTATTTGCTGTATTTATTTAATTTGCAAAATGCATCTTCTGGGCCATTTGTAAAGCTTTATGATACAGTTTAAATGCAGTTTTCTACACTTCTTTAGGTTTTTTCATAATTCATACACCACAGGCCCTCCAACTACTTAAATCTCTATTTTCGGAACAAAAGTTCTGGGGGAAACCAAGAAGCAGATGTTCCTCAACTGGTAGAAAAATGGACTTTAGTGGGAGCCTGATCATTAACAACTCCCCTATCCTTCTACAGACATACAGTCCAAATGAATGTCTCCTATCAAAGGAAGTGGGCCGTAATTAGTGCCTCCACAAGCTAAGAAGGGATGACTCTTTTCCAAGCTTGGTATTGTTGTGTGCACTACCCTTTAGCTATATCTTTCTATCAGGCCCCTCAATATGGACCTTTATCTAAGTGAGCAAAAGAAATTACATTGCTGCAACAACAATTGTTTAGCACGTTAGGTTCTTAGAGTCAATAAAGTGATTTTTCATAATTTTTTATTATTTATTCTCAAAAGGAGTTTAGTGTATTTTATTTATCAGAAATATGAAATCACAGAAGCACACAAAAATAGTGTCCCGAATCTGTCCCTAATCTATTTGTCTTTATCTTCTGAATGTGGTATGTCTGAGTAATACAGTTTCTTTGTCTGGGGAAGTTGGAAAAGAACATTCAATCTATTACATTACACACAATTCTTAAGGTTACCTGCCTCATGTGCTTACAGCTATCAAACTATTCTGAAACAATTCATCTGAGACCTTCTACAATATTGCAGTGGAATGAATACCTCTGTTGTAGCTAACATATCAGTAGGTGGAGAAACTCTGTAGCTGGAAAAAACTCTCACAGTGCCGTCTACACTCAGTTCTTTTTCCCTAAACCAACGTAATCAGCTCAATATGGTCTATCTCTAAAAAGTATAAATCCTTCAGTAATTCACTTGTCTATATATTCACCTACATCTCTCAACTTCAGCGGCAAGGACCAGTGGCTCAAGAGCCAGAGCGGTTGTCTCTCAGTCTCTGGGCATAGTCCCGTAATCTCTTGTCTCAGAATCAGGAATCACTGCACCGCATCACACTGCCCTCACTGGTCTGCTGCTCTGCACACCGTATTGCTCTCTCTAGGACACCATTTATAATTATTTGATTGATACAATGTAAAAATATTCAGATGATGTTTCACATTCAAACAATACATCTTGCTGGATGGCAGGGTCAGTTACAATTCTTTTCTCATCTACATTAAGTATCTGAAAGAACAATTTTATATATAAACATATAACACCCATGTAGTTCACACCAGCAATGTAATGTTAATGTTTCTAGTTTTAGGGCATGGCTACTTTTAATACATCTCAGTGCATTCCAAAACAATTTAGTAGGTGGGTAAGAGTGTAAGTAATACAGCTCCCATTGTTTTAAAGAAATATGTCATTGCATAGTTCAGAAAGAGGTTATCAAAGAATCTATTAGAGGAAAAACATTTTTATGCCAGCCTAGAAAGTTTTGCAAATCATGCAACATGGGTTAGGCAAAGTTCAGAGCATGCTTTTAAATGTTCAAGCAACAGCAGTTTTTGGTCCTAGTAGTTTATTCTTATGTTAATGATTAATACTTATGATTCTTTTTATTCTAATTTTCTATGGAGGCCCTATAAGTATTCAAACCCACATTTCCTGTCCTCCTCATGGACAACACTGTTATAGATCAAACTGAAAGGTATCAAAAAATGATCTGACAAACTTAATTCCAGAGGGGAACTAACAGTTAAAGAAAGTTTAGATAAAACAAGGTCCAAGGTGTGTCCGGCTTGAGGAGTGGCCGTTAAAATCAAGGGATTAAGATCAAGGACTTTACATAATTCTAAAAGTGACTGCCCCTACCTATCTACTGATAAATTCCCGTGCAAGTTAAAGTCCCCACAACTGTCCAATTAGAATATTGTAATGCTACCTCGGATGTAGCCTCCTCTCAGGAATTCAAGAAATCAGAAGAATATCCAGGGGGTCGATCAACCAGAGAAGGAGACATTAGGTGAGAGGGAAATAGGGTCTAGTCAACCTGTCTCAACGGAAGATGACATAGCTGGAGAGAACTGCAAAGGCAATGTCTGGATCGGAATCCTGCTGTAGGGAAGTTTGTGCCAGGAACATGGTGTCAAGGTTATTATTTGATAAAATCTGAAAAATGTGGGGGCATTTTCTAGCACAAACTGACCAGTTCTGCTTCATGCACAGAATATGTAGTTTCATTATATCTTAAATGTTACGTAGTATCTATCCGAAAACTATTTTTTGTCATTAGACTATACAAAATATGTTAATAAAATTGGGAACGCAAAAGTTTTTTATCAATACAGTGATCCGAATGAAACATTTTTCTCTAACCAGAAAAAATGTTTGCCTTTGTTTTGATGGAAATAAAAAAGGAATTCGAAAAGACACACTTAGGCTTATGTCAGGCAATAGTGCCAGAAATATATCACGATAAGTTTAAATACAATAAACCTTTTCCTAATTGAGGTTACCCACACTTGAAGAAGCCAGTGAAATGAACCCCAAGTTACAGTATTTTGTTACAGATGCACATAGTTGGAAGTTTTAAACGTTTAATACACATGCTAAAGTCACTATGACGTGTTTCTCAGTTGCAGCCACCTTCAGCTTGAGGTAGATCAGTGTTTGCCTCCCCACCTACCTTCCTCGTCGCAGTTCCTATGCTACGGTGATGAGTCCCCTTCGTTAGACTTTCTTTCCTTAAAACAATGCAGTTCTTCCCTTCGAGCCCTAAAGCAGAAAGATTTATTTAGATACCAGGTTGGCTATAACAAGGTCTCCTACCCCATCCGCTTACTGTATAGTAGCAAGATAATTTGCACTTGTAAGAGGGCCGGGAAGGTAGAACTGTGACGAAGAAAGCTTCTTCTTGAGTAATGAAGATTACTGATAATTACTCGAACCAAGAGGCCAAAGTAAATAAGAGAAGTCCTTCCCACTATCATATCAGGCTGCTCAGGGGTCGGTCAATGGCTGCTCCTACCATCAGTTTGCCTGGATTCAGGAAGATGTGGGCTGGGCCATGCACAATTAAGATCATCCAAACTGATCTATGCAATACTAGAGAGCACACTTGCTCCAGGAAAGCACTACAGAGTGACCTCTTTGGGGAATGTTATGCACAATGTTGCCAATTTAGTAAATGTCTTCTGCCCTAAAGTTTCATATGTGTTTGCTGCACTTATAGGTCATCGGACCTGTGATCCACACAGCCTGGAAAAGCCCAGAGAATGCATGTTGGTGCAGATTTGATCAGAAACAGACAACATAACATTTCACTTTGAGTATCAGCTTCCATAGAGTAATCAAAGCTGGCAGAGTATAAAAAGAACAGAACAAGATATATACTGGGTAGAGTTTGCTGGTTTTAGTGAATTCTTGCATGTATAAGGTGAACTCCAAGAGAAAGCCTTGTTTTACTCTTGTTTACTAGCACAACCGCGCCTGGTTTTAGCCAATCATGTCTTTGTATCCTCTATCAGCTTCCCTTCGCTACTTGAAGAATGATGGCAAGCTGAACTCTGTCATCTTCAACAACATCCAGCTGGCTGATGGGAAGCGCCACAGCCTCCTACTGCGCCTCAGCGGCCTCCAGCAGCGATCCAGCACAGCCGAGATGTACCTGGATTGCATGCAGGTGGACGCCGTTCGTGATCTACCCCGGGCATTCTCTGGCCTGCCGCTCAGCTCAGACTCCGTGGAGTTAAGGACCTTTCAAAAAAAGCCTACGGTAAGTGAGGCAACAGAGAAACTTGTGGGGTGAGAGAAACAACGAGCATGTGCTGAATAGTTACGAGCTCTACTAGAAATATTCTTGAAAGAAACTATAGGCCCTAGGGACGTGCACAAGTCCTTCTTCCATACATTTGGGCTCCCAGAAAAGCATATGTTTTGCACTATGTAACCAGGACATCACTTTTCCAATCCTGGGGTTTTCGGTTAAAATCATTGCTCTCAGGTGTGTCAGTAGGGTTCATTGGAAGCAAACTATGACTAAAATTTTCAGAACACATTAGGTTGTTAATAGAAAGCCTGGGACTGGAACCTTTGTGTCCTGAATATAGGCAGGTTCGTAGCAGCCCTTCCTGAAAATGTCCTGTTGATAGCGTGATAACATTGAAAGATCCTAGAGCTACTTTCAAGATATGGGTAGCTGGTCAAATATGGCTTATTATGTATTGATTTGTAGCACTCTGAAAGAAGCAACAGTCTAATGGATTACTATCTAGAGCAATAGTATTTTGGCAGAATTTGTAATTGTGTTCATTATCATATTTGACGTAAAACTGATCTGTGCTTCAGAATAGAGAGGACACAGCTGTAAGAGAACCTGCTACAGTCATAGTCTGCAAATCACAATCGTGTAGTATAGAGACTTCGGACAGGTCATATTGCTAAGATAATTGTAGAAGGCCATCACCCGCTTTACTGTGGGAGCCCCCAAGGACCACCATGGCTCATGAAGGGGCTGGTGGGAGCTCAGGCCCTCATAAGCAAGCATGAGTGCAATGCATGTGATCCTCTCTTAGCCAAGTGGCATAAGTTCTTGTAACTGGTAACATTTTTGGATTCTGTTCTTGATCTGCAGGACACATTGGAGGAGCTGAAGCTGGTGATCGGTGGCTCCCTCTCCCAGGTGGCTTCACTTCAAGACTGCCTCCTGCAGCAGAGTGAGCCCGTACAGAGTTCAGGTAATACAGCTTTCTCTGCAAGAATAATGCGATGGTGCACGGCCAATTACCACTCGAGGTTTATTACTCACATCCAAAAGATATTAAATACTACATGAAATAATAGCATCCACACCATCATTTCACCTCTAATGAATTATGCGTTCGGAAATATATAAATATTGGGTTGTGGTCAATTTTCTTGTTGGACAACAGCCCAGTACAGAGACCAGATCTTCTATGTGTCCTGCAATGTGGGAGATGCATGGTCATTGGGCAGCCACTGGTTTATATCAGAGTGCGTACTCTGGTAAACCTCCTCACTCCAAATGTCTGTCAATAAGATTTTTAGCACTGTAACGGCAAAATGACTCAAGGATAGAGGAGTGATGTGAGCATGTGTTTTATTCACCATGATAGGTAACTTGTGTAGGCACTTCCTGTAATGTAAGGCTGATTTGTAGAGTGCTGTTTGTCACCCTTGAGGGTATCCAGGCACTCCTTTGCCATTAACAGATACTGTCAAGAGAGCCCCTACTCTGAATTTGGTATATTGAGGAACATAGGGTCTGTGTCTCTGCCAGGCTATATTGTTCAAATAAAGAAGAACTGGACACCTGTGGCAGGAGATAGTCAAGCTCAATTTTTCAAAAGAGTTTCTTAGCCCCCTGTAAGATTTAGGCAAGGAGGGAGCTGTGATCCATGGAAGAACCTAGGGCCAGATCTACAAGAAAGTGGTGCATCCGTCCTGATGCGCCACTTTTCTTGCGCCACCCTTAGTCCTCCTAACGTCACCATGGTATCACTGGATTTACCATACAGCGCACCATGATGCACCTAAGCACAACAGCATCCGAATTTATGATGCTATTGTGGTGCTTTGCTGGATTAGCGCCATTAATTATGGCGCTAGTCCAGCAAAGCACTAGAGACGCATATAGGTTATTATGGGCTTGCCACTTTAACGCCTGCAATGCAGGTGTTAAAAATGACAGAAAAAGTGATGCTGTAAAATCTTAGAGATTTCACTGCGCCATTCTTTAGGCCTCCCTGCGGGAGAACACCCCCCTTGCATACATGATGCCTGGTGCGGGCATAATGTGGCACAAGGGGTTACAAAGTGGTGCAATGCTAACATTGCACCACTTTGTAAATATGGCACGTCAGAAATGCCTACCTAACTCCACATTAGTATTAAAAAAATGACGCTAATGTGGTGCAAGGAGGACAAGGGCCTTGTAACTCTGGCCTCTATTACCAGGGCATGGAGTTACGAGTGTCAATGATGGCTCTTCCTTAAACACTTGTAAACACTTGCAAAGTTATTTCTAATAAAATCTTACAGTAACTGTTCGAAGGGAACCTCTGCTCCTCCCAGTCCCCCGACCCCCTGTTTCCTGGGTGTTTAGAGAAGGGATTTCTTCAGTGGGAAAATATTTTTCCTGTGGAGGAAAAAGAAATACGAAATTTAAATGTGAAAATGCACTTTCCCCTCATACTTTGCCAAATTGTCCCCCTAGTTGGAATCTGTCTACATATTTATGGGGAGAAGGAGTATTTCTGGAAATATACTACTTTTATAGTTCCAAGAATACACCAAATGAGTTTACAAATCTTTAAAACTCAGAAAGGTACTTCACATTTAGAAGACACCCTTTTGGGAGTAGATTTTGAACTTTTTTGAGAGGGCCTCTTCAATTGGACCCTATATGGTGGCAGGAATAGCATGGCACAATATTGCTACCCTTTAAGGTAGATGGAAAAAAGTACCCAGCAGTGATATTGATCAGATAGGTGAGGAATCGTTATCATTAGTGCAAGCTTATTGATAGTGTGATAGTATTTGACAGACTGGGAGTAACACAAGATGTTATTAATTAAACAGAACAGAGTGTAGCGGGTAGAGGTGAAGGAAAGACCAGATGAGATCCTAAGAAGTATTTGCGGTGTGCATTAACAAATGACCTCAGCAGCTCTTTACTGGTATGTTCAAAATGGCGTCTGGAGAGGAGAGAAGAACTACAAAGAAGCATTAATCTACAAGTAACAAAAACCAGAACTGCTCTTGGTGTATTCAAGGCTTTGAATTAGGATAAATGACTTCAATATTTCTCGCTTGAACTCTACTTCATTTCTCTACATAAGAAATTTACTGCGCCCTCTTGCAATAATTCAAAACGTCACACATCTTTCTTCACAGGAGATGGGTTAGCAAAATATTGAATTTGTGAAGTCCAAAATTGTTATTATTCACAAACATGTGCATTTGATCTGCACAAGCACAAAATGTGCAAAAGTGGTAGATCCCATGTTTCTACAGGTCAACAATAGAAGACTGGAACAGTCACGAAGGCT
The DNA here is from genome assembly GCF_031143425.1 of Pleurodeles waltl. Taxonomy (NCBI): domain Eukaryota; kingdom Metazoa; phylum Chordata; class Amphibia; order Caudata; family Salamandridae; genus Pleurodeles; species Pleurodeles waltl. The sequence goes on along the minus strand of NC_090436.1, from coordinate 383,181,876 downwards.
GCCATAGGACACGCATGCATTTTTGTAGTTTGTGCAATAATGGCATCTCTGATTGGCTCCACAGGTCCCTTTATCACAGGTCCCTTTGTTGTGTTGGTATACATTTTTTTAATATTCTTAATCTGAGTTCCTGTCCTGGCTGTGGAAGGAGGTTGTCCAGTGGTGGCTTCTGCGCTATAGCGAAGGAGCGTTACCGCCCTGGCTGAGCCGGCAGCAGAAAAATAAAACAATAGTTCACTATCGTTTTAATTTTCTGCTGATGTCTCAGACAGCATGTGAAGGGAGGGGTAGGACTGGGTGATGGGAGGTGGGAGGGGGGAGGATTGGAGTGCACCTAAGTGCGCATGTGTCTTTGGCCGGCTGTCTCAGGCCGGCCAAACACACATGCACACTTAGGTTTCTGCAGCCTGGCTGTGTTTAACAGCGGCGCTGCAGAAACTGCACATACCCCAGGGTTGTGTCTGAGCGGCAGTCCGAGCTGCTCAGACCAATCCTGATGCTGCTTTCATCCTAGGTTTAGCATAAAGCAGCGCCAGGATTGCCAGGGCGCCTGTGCTGGTGTCCCAGTGAATGCTGGGACACCACATTGAGGGAACAGGAGTGAGGCAGCAAGAGGCAGCGGGAGACAGCGGTCCAAGGTAAGTTTATTTTTTAATATATATTTTTTATTTTACCCCACCATCCTCCCAACCCCTCCCCGGACCCTTCCATTGAGATTTGCGGCAACCGCCACTGAGGTCATCCACTCTGAAATATTATGAGTCCAGAGATAGTAACGGTGTCAAGCAAGCGTGAGGGGAGTCAGAGATACTTCAAGATAGACTGTTACAGTTCCCCTTTACATAATTTCTATTATGAGATATCAAGTAAGGAGACATGCCAATATGCACTACATTCATGCTTTGTATCATTGACGTGGTATGACATGAACAGCGTATATGGTTATTTGACGGCTGAAGGGTAAATTAGGTCCTCCTGTTACCAGCAATATGTGGTAGAGCCCTCTGGTATTTCCAGGCCTCTCTGGTTAGTATTGAGTAGTTAGTTAAGGGGCTGGCATAGCCTGTACTTGTGCTCTCAATTTGAAAGCAAAGTTCCACAAATCCATGAAAACATTATGGAGCAGATTTAAGAGCACCTTGCGTCACTTTAGCGTCATTTTTTGACTCTAAGATGGTGTTAAGGTGGCCTCTCATTGCACCACTTTCTAACCCTTTTCATCACATCATGCATGCGCCATGCATAATGAATGCAAAGGGGGCATTCCGGTGCAAGGAGGCCCGCAAAATGGGGCAATGAAATCTACAAGATTTAATTGCGCCATTGTAGGCATCATTTGTAATGCCTGCTGAAAGCAGTCATTAAAAGGACGCACCCATTGTAATCAATGGGCCTCCTTGCACTTTGCTCCACTAGCATCAAAATTTATAACGCTAGTGGAGCAAAGCACCACAATAGCATCAAATTTTGTTAATGCTATTGTTCCTAATACCGCCATGGTGCGCTGTATCACAAATATGGTGCACACATGGTGGCGTTGGGAGGGGGCAAGAAAAGTGGCACTGCATTGGACTTTTCTTAAATTTGGCCCTATATGTCTACCTCTGTGATGATGAGAGATCACAGAGTGACTTAGTGTGTAATATCGTATTGTAACATGGATTATACCAGATTGAGGGCTGTCAAGAAGACTGGAGTTACAGTTCTGTCAGCATGTTGAGGTCATTGTGGCTGCATAAGTCAAACAGAGCAAAAACCTTCATCTACCCTTTTGGTACCTTGTGTTTTGTAGTAAAAACTATTCGAATTGAATAGTTTTGCTCAGTGAAATCATTTTAATGAACGTGAAATTAACAAGCCCTCGAACATGCTGAGACCAAAGTAGCGCACTATGCAGAAGGGACAAAATAAATAATAGTCTTTGCGCAGTCTTGGACCCTTCTCCAAGATGAGCATGTTAACTGGACGTTTACAGACCACATGAGTAAATCTGCTGAATGAAGCTAATGAAAGGCCGAAGTCCGGGCCGGAGACTTGCCATGTATGGTAGGATGGTCTTCATAAAAAGAGTTACAAATCCTGCGTTACACTGTTTATTATTGGATGCTCCACCACCCTTTATGAACATATGCTTACCTTTGGTTTGCACATTTGCGTACTATCCCTCTAGGACAGAGGTCTTCAATCTGGGGGTTGCGACCCCCAAAGGGGCCATAGAGACATGGTCAGGGGGTCGCGCATTCCCCCAGCCTCACTTCTCCCATCATTAAAATGCCTCAGCCGAACTTTGATTTACTGAGTCTCCTGTGCTGGGAAATAAAGCCACACAGTCAGCTAAAAACGCTTTTGTGCCACTGTGCTTGCTTCCCGAATGAAATGCAAATGTGCCCTACAAGTTGCTCTGTAAATGTAAAGGATAATCTGCAACTATAAAGGATGCTTGGGAGACGGTTCTTGGCTTTGAATGATCTAGTCACTCTAAGCTTTATTATGACAAACATTTATTCTTTATGAGTAGTAGTGCAGAGTTAACAACTGTGTGTGTGATTTTAATTGTAATTTTATTTACATAGTGCTTACTTCATTCTCCTGGAGGTGTTGAAGGGACAGCTATTAAATATGGCATTACATATACTCTGATATTACTTAAATCTACATTTTGAAAGCACTGTTTTATCTTAAACCTTTTTGTAGTGGCCTATCTTATACTGTGTGTAATGCAAGTAGAAAATAATGCCGTACATATTCACAGTGCTTTCTGTCACATGCTGTGACCCGTGGCACTAAAAATACTCAAGTCACTATTTTCCACTGCACCAACCAAGATTTAATTATTTTGCTTTTCCTTTATACACAGACCTCTGCAGTGCACTAACTAACAGAGGTTTCATAATGCACTACAGTGCATCTCCCAATGAGTAACATCTTTCATTTTTTTTTCCTTTAAGCTCACTGTTATTTTATATGTAGCTACCTGAAGGTGAAAGACTATAAAAATACTTACATCATATTTTGGGGCTTATTTATGAGAGGCTTGCTCTGCCAGAGCATTACATATTTTCCGCTCCGCCGCTCATTCATACCCATGAGGCAATGCAAAGCCACTCTGCATGGCTTTGCATGGCGTCATAGATATGGAGTAAGGCAAAGCAGTGCAAGCCACTGTGTTGCCTTTCTTTGCATCAAGGAGCAATCCATGGGCACTGTGGTGGGTGCTCCCACGCAACACCCATGGATTTTGACGCTGCCCTAGATTTTCAAAATCACATAAACTGGAGCAGTGCCAAAACCACGCGCCTCCTCAGAGCAGGTGTAGTGAGGAAAAATGTTTTAATTTCTCCTTGTTTCTTTCTCTTTCCATGTGTGTTGCTGTCTGCTGCACATATAGAAAGAGGAAAATGCCTCTTGGGATTGTTTTTGTGCAGGAAGGGACCCCTTCCAGCACAAAAACAATCCTACTTACATTGGCGCTAGGCAGCAATTTGTGCACCAGCGCAGGGGGAAAGGACAGGAATGCACTGTATTTGATAAATACGGTCCATTCCTGCCCTTTTATATTGCCGTAAGGCAGTGTAGCAAGAAGACTTGCGCCACTGCCCTACGCCAATTCCTCATATATTCGGACCTTAGTTTTTAGCCACACCTTTAACCACGCCCCCACACTACTGACATTTGGTTTGCTGAACACTGTTTAATATTTCCTCACCGTCAAAATGATTTGCTGTGGTAATTGGAGACGATTATGATTGTCAATGATGAGGAGTACCAAGTTCTAGAAATTTTTGTCAGAGGAGATCCTTACACCTAAAACATTTTGAGAGGGGGTCCCAGCATCAAAAAGTTTGAAGACCTCTGCTCTAGGGTGACCCAGGATCCAAGATTAGGCCAGATATTAAGAATACGATCCTATTTTTCATTGCATGATTTGATGAAGGATTTTCGACACACTAACATCTCAAGCATATAGTAGTGATATCATGCACCTTTTGTCAGCAGTGGCGTAAGAATGCTCAATTTTTGTCACACCTTAAACCCCTCAAAAGCCTTCTGTTTGTTGCTAAGAGGAGAGGGGAAGGCCAGGGGCAAAGAAAGTAAAAAGGGCTCTGAGAGCCATGTTTTCTTGTATTTGCTTACTCCTTTCATAATCTCTGTGACTATGTAAAGTACTTTGTCTGGAGTACCAAACTGAAAGCCAGGGAGTTGCAGATGCCACCCGTGGCTACTTTTCTAACTGACGCCCATGAAGAGTCGCGTGTAACAGATGTGGCCATGCTAAGGGTCTGTTGGTTGTGGTTTAAAGTCTGTTCCAGCCGCGCGTCATGTCACCAAAGAACCCGATGCTGCTGAGGATGAAAACGTTCATAGAACATCTTCTATCACAAGTCTGAATTGTATAGTCATAAATAACTAACAAACAGTAAGTTTGGTGGCTGTGGTGGTTGTGGTCCACTGAAAGACCTAAGCGAGATGACTTGTGCATGGGCTAAGTCTAGTTTCATCAACTATTTATTGGTTCTCTTGTGGATGTCTTTCACAGGTGACACGAGTAGGCTGCTACTTGTTCAAATGACGCAACTTAACCAACTTCTGGGAGACATGAAGGAACTAATGTCACAACAGGTGAGGCCATTTTGTATTTTAAGTTCTATGCAACTAGCCCCTCGGTTATAAAGGACATTTTACGTTTTATGTAGAAAATTATCATGTGACTCCAGTGAGGGAAGAAAAGGCAGTGAGAGAGTGGTATCGTAACCATACACTAGATCTAAAATCCACCAGGAGTCAAATTATTCACTGTTTTATGATGAAAGTGTTCTCATACGATCACGTCTGGAACTATCAGCGCTTCAACAGCCCTATAATACTGCAGAAAACGAGAGATAAAAATGAATGGGGGATAAATTAAACATGGTAAGAAATAAACAAAAACAGGATATCATTTAAAATCCATCTTACGTCAGCAGAGTACACCAATTTTTTCTAGAATATATCCGAATTAGCATGATGTTTCTTGAGATAATGTGTCCAAATGAATTGAAGTAAATCTGTAAAAATATGTTGCCTTGTTTTGTGCTTAAAGGTGAAAGAGACAGTGTTTTTGCGGAACACCCTTGCTGAATGCCAGGCCTGCGGTAAGTATACAGTGGCAGATAAATATGGCTTTATTAATAAATGACAAATCTTTCAAATATTCAAATAGGTGGACAGAAGTTTGTGTAGGTTTAAAACACCAAAGCTGCTGCCAGTGGGAAACACTTGGGATGGAGGTGGATAACTACTGCTAGTAACAGTGTGCTGGTCACTGAGAGGAAAAGGTATAATACTTTAAGGCAGGGTTTTATGGCCAGGCACGTTATTTAACACCAAGACTGAAGTGCCTTCTCTTATCTCTTAGAATCTATACTTAATATGAATGTTAACAGAGCAATTTAACAGAAGTGCATGCAAAAGTTGCACAATAGGACACAACTTCATAAAGACAATTTAAAAACAAATGTGTTTAACTGGAAACAGAATTAGGCCACTACATTTGTTGGCCAGATAGGGCCACAGCTGTGTGAGAGAACACAAATCTTTAGGCTTTAATAGCTAAACGCCCTCATATCCTGATGAATCAAACATACAGTGGTAGGAGAAGGCGTGGCACTACTGGGCGGGTTACAGAGGACATTACTGCCACTGTATGTTGTCAGATATGTGTGTGGTAGTGTACAGGCAGAATCAAAAATTAGCCTAGAAACTTTAGCAGCCCTAAAAAGATTTTTACCTTTTGAAAGAGGTACTGTGGCGTCAGTCACATCAAATGTCTATGGTACACGGAACACTGAAGCTAGTTTGAAGCCCTCCTGTTGCAAGGTCATCCGATAGTTTCCAGCCCAATAAAACAGGTTGGCTGTTCAGACCTTTTTGAAATTTAACCCTGAAACATTCCTTCCATCTATCCCATGACCACTGTTCAGGATTCATAACTTCCAAAGGGAGATGAACTGAAGCTGCACTTGCAGATATCAAGGATGTCTTTCCCATCACTCAAGATAACGATATGTAGTCTGCATCAATTGGATTTCTCTGCACCGTATGACATGGTGCATAACCATACATTGATGAGAGTGCTTTGGAGGCTGATGGTCTGCAACAATTACTTCATGACTGTTGTGAGCTAATATGAACTGGATCAGAGATATCCTCTAAGGTAAAGGCATAGTGCACCGTTCCTCTGAGAGCCTTCTTTTTACTGTTTGTTTCCATCTGCAAGTTACAAACACTAATCAACAAACAAAAGTGAGAAATTCAACTGTAATGGCCAATTTTCAGACAATACCCAGATCCACATGAAAAATATACTGTTAGCGAGGAAAATATCACAAAGTTCATGAACCATAAATACTAGAGGATTAAAGAAAATGTCAGTAGACTTTTGTTGCAAAACAGTACTGCAGTACTGAATAGAGCTGAAACCACTCACTTGCATACAATTTCTGTCCCCAAACAGAAAGCAGTAACCATGATTCAGATGTGACCATCTCACCCCAAATAAACCAAGTGGTCAAATATTCCAACGTCCAACTGTCCAAGCACAAGTTTTGCCATGATTGGATAAACATAATGCAATCTTGGTTTATCTCCCAAAAGCTTATAGACAGGCTTCAACAATTTCAAAATAAAACTTCTTAATTAGGCCACAATCTAAAGCAGAAGGAACACATCACCCAGCTCAGAATAATTTAAATCTGTCTCTCAGTATGCACCAAGGAGCAAACTCTTGTTGGCTTACATGGTTTGAATTTACCACTCGATGCTCAGATCATATTAATATGGAAAATGTCATCTGGAGTTAAAGGTAAAAAGCCTTTGGATTCCTCTTAGCTCAGTCCAGAGAGCAGACGTAAAGCATCTAATCTGGTCCAGACAGCAGGCGTAAAGCACCTAATCTGGTCCAGAGAACAGTCGTAAAGCATCTATCTGGTCTTGAGAAAACTGTAATAAAGCAGATTGTTCAATCAACCATTTAACTGAAGATCATCAAGGAGCACAGCAATAGATGAAGGCACAATAGAGGATACCATGAAACACCCTGGCCATGCTCTAAGTCCCATGATGTGCAGCATATAAAACAGTGCTACTCACCAGACTACGGCCCTCCATACTAACCCACCGCTATTCATGTATGATGTTTATACGCACAATACAGACGCAATAATGCTTCAAACTGGAGGAATCCGATCTCCAAAAGCCAAATAGCTTCTACCAAAATGTCCTGGTTTTCAAATATTATTTACTAACCTTTCAAACCACTCTGAAGAGCTTACAAGGTGGCATGTGTGGCACTAAATAAAAAACTAAATAAACTAATGGTCTGTGTTTTAGTTATTTTGCCTGTTTTTTGCTTTCAGGTTTAAGTCCAAATGATCCAATTCCGACAAAGCTCCCAAAGCTCCCAAAACCCAAATGCAATGCCAACTCTTGTTTCCGATGGGTGCAATGTGTAAACACAGCAGATGGGTTTGAATGTGGCCCTTGCCCGGATGGCTTTTCGGGGAATGGAGTTACGTGCACAGATGTTGATGAGGTACTGAACAGCGTCCATCATGTGATGTATTTTGTTGTTTAACCTTGTGCTCCACAGGATGCTTGTGGTGGCCATGCAACTGTGCTTGATGCTTGCAATGAAGTGACTGGTGAATCTCAAATGTTCCAAACTGACTAAATAAAAAAATATTTTTTTACACAAAGAGTGAAGCAAATCAAGTCACTAGTACTGCTGCTTCTGAGGAGGTGTGTCAGGGTCAATAAAATGTCTCAAAGAGCTGCATGCACCAATGCCAGAAATGTGTAGTTACTGCTGTGCTCTCAGTTTTCCCGTAGCTGGTCATTTCTATGGTTTTGAATCCATATTTCACAAATACTCTCCCTACACTGTGGTCTCCAGTAATCTCATAAACAGAGAAGGGGCCTTTGTGCCTTGTCATTCATATGTCCAGCGGGACGTAATTAAAAAAAGTCTTCTAAGGTGCAAACTAGTGCCTCATCAATTTAGTCCTTGAGTCGTTTCTGATGATAATAAGGAAAAATATGAATTCTATATCAGAAGGTCTGGTGTTTAGGCCATATCAGTTAAGCTGCACCCATGAAGAGAGTAGTCAGAAGGTGTTGGGCATTTTCACCTTTGTAGACGGTACTGCTGTACTTTCTAGTGGTCCATTTGCACTTGGTGTGTACAAAGTTCAGCTGTAGGACCACAAGTTCACAATGTTTCATTTTTTTAAACAGTTAAGCCCAAGCACTAGACCCAAACAGCTGGTGTGCCATGAGCAAAACACAAACCAAAACCAAATGAGTCCTTGGGAAGGTAAATGAAGATCAGCGGTCCCCGTGCATATGTGCAGAAATATTTGTAAGAAAACAATAGTGAAATAAACCAACAGATACATTGGTGCTAATCAATCAGAATCTTTTCAAGATTTTCATTGCTTAGGCATCCTCAGTAGAATACTAGAAAGCCGTTGTTCACCTCTATGCACCTACTTCTCCAGGCAGGCCTCCAGGCGCTGTGACAGAACGGACTGGCTGGTGCCATCAGCTGGCATTTGTTCTGCATTGTTTGTAATACCGTGTTGTTCCGCTCTTTTTTTGAGTAAATATTATTAAATCATCCTACCAGTGCCCCTGATGTGTTGTACAAAGAGAGTCCAACTCGTGGGTATAGTAAGTGCACCTTTAATCAGCCCAGGGCAGCCGCCAGCACTAAGACCTCCAGACTCATCTCTTCCCACTCCTTGACTGACCGCCCAAATCCTCTTCAAACCCATACATTCTATCTAGCGTAACATCCCATACCTCAACCCGAGCAACCAGGAACACGAAGGAATGTGGACGCAACACATCCTGTTCCCTTCACAACAATAAGTATACATATTACATAAATACTAAGACTAACATAAATATTTACTATGTTTACTGTACATAAAATGCTGAGCCTAACATTATATACATGGTACATTAAATACGAACCCCAAAATACAACATACAACTAGGAAATAAAACAAAATCCCCATAATATCCCCACAACTAAGAACAATATTGTTCATGTAACATAGGGCCAGATGTATCAAAGGGTTTTACCCATTCTATGTCCATGGGAAAATGTGTTCGTACATATGGCCCATAATCCTTAAGATATGTCGGTCCTTTAACCACTTTTACCCAGATCGCTCTTACTTTACTCACTACAGCATCTTCCACACCTTTCACCGTCCTCTGAACCTTCTTCATTCATATCAACAGAACACTCTGAGACCATTAAAGCACCTTCCTTCTGCGGCTTTACCTTCCTTAAGTCTATCCTCGTCCAACCAATCAAACCGTCTGGTCACCACATCACCTTCGCCTTCACCTGCCACTCCGTTACACCTTGTCATCCTACTCAAATGCCCCACGCACCCATCACTCTGTTTAGCAGCATTCACATACATGTCGTCTACTCTCAAAGGTTTGGAAAATACACTCTCTCCTTTTTTAATTTTACCAGGTTCCTTAACTAACACCATTTCACCAATTTCGAAACATACCATATTCGTTCCTGACTTGCCATCTCTATAATGTTTATAGTTTTTCTGCATGTTCCTGACATTCTCTTTGAGAAGCTCCGGTGATCACAACACTTGTTTAGACTCCATTATCCACCCCTAAGAATCCTTTGTGTAAGGAACTGTGCCGCGCATGACCGTGAAGGGACTGTACCCAATGACACCTGGTGTAATCCTATACATCCACACCATTTTCTACACCTCCAACATCAATTTTTTTCTACTAGAAGCCATCTGTAGAAAACCTTTAATAGCACAATTAAATCTTTCAACTTCTTCATTACCTTCAGGATGATAGACTGACATTCATTTGTGCTCCATACCACTGCGCTTTAAAAATAATTCAACTTCCAATGTCTTAAATCGAACACCATTATCCGTAATCACTTTCCTAAGTAGACCTTCCCTTTGAAATAATTCATCCAAAAATGTGAGCACACTTTCAGCATTCGCACACTCAACAAAGGTTACCCGCAGCCATTTCTGAAAATAATTTATAGCAACTAAAACATGCGACACCATCCATTGTGCTATGCATGCGTGGGTTCATATCCCATCCTTTTTTCCACCTGTGGTGTATAAATAAACACCAACTGGTGGGTATAGTAAGTGCACGTTTAATCAGCCCTGGGCAACCACCAGCACAAAGACCTCCACGCCCCTCTCTGCCCACTCCTTACCTGACCTCCTGAACACCCTTCAAATCCATACATTCTGCACCTGAACACTGACAACTCAGGAACAAGGCGGAATGTGGAACACAGCACGTGATACTTTTCATTAGCTCATTTAAAGTTCCCATTTTTCCATGACCAATTTTTTGACACTGTTGATGGCTTTAAAGAAAATGACTGTAGGAAGCTGGAATGGTGTCTGATGAGTACCTAAGGTATTGTCACCTTATACCAGGTCCAGGTATCCTCTATTAGTGAGGTGTAGTCAGTGTCTAGGAAGCCAGGCTCTCTAGAGGTAGCTGTGGATGAGCAGCCAAGACTTATCTAGCAGACATGCAAAGCTCGTGCAATACCACATATAATCACACAGCACTTATACACACGAAAGAACCACACAGTGTTACAAAAATAAAGGTACTTTATTTTAGGGACACAAATACTAAAATACTATATAAGCAAAACCCCACTGTAGGTAAGTAAAAGACACTATTATAAGTACAGTAGCAGTCAGGAATTAGCATTGAATGCAATAGAAAACAGTGAAAGCAATAGTAAGCACTGAAGGCCTTGGGGGGAACAAACCATATACTAAGAAAGTGGAATGCGAAAGTCAGGCCACCACCCAAGGAAGTGGAATCAGTAGAGGGGAGCTGGAGGAACTAGGAAGCCCACAAGGTAAGTACCAGAGTACCCCCCAGCGACCAGGAGAAGAGAGGTAAGTACCTAGTACTCCCCAAACCCACCAAAAGGACTTCAGAGAAGGATATTGCAAGACCCAGACAAGACTGCAAGAAACCAAAGGTGGATCCTGGAAGAGAAAGACATTGAAAAGACGGGGACCAATTCCAGTTCACGTTGGAGTGTCCGGTGGTGGCAGGAGCCACTACCAACCTGTCTGTGGATGCAGGATCTGGTCGATGGTGAGACGAAGAAGGTCAGCAATGGAGCCCTGGAGCAGCTGAGGTGTTCCTGAGTGATGCAGTTGACGTCCTACAATGGATGAAGATTTGCAGTCAGTCCGTGGTGTGGAAAACCACCAACAAGCCTTGGCAAAGGCAAATGTTGCGAATGAAGAAAAGTGGAGCTGCCAGGGACCAGCAAGGTTCAGGGGGACTCAACCCATGGAAGGGGGTCCCAGGTGACCTGCAGCATCCAGGAGAGTCAAAAGAAGAGGAGGCAACCCCCACAGGCGACCCACATCAGCCAGCACAGGAGTCGCAGAGAGGCCCATGCAGCCTACCTAGAAAGGAGTCCCACATCACAGGAGGGGCACACAGAGGGCTGTGCGCCACAGGGAAGAGTGCCGGGGGTTGGGGCTACACAGAGCCTAAAGATCCCTTGGAGGAGATGCCAACAAGCCTTGGTAGCTGCAAGAGACGTGGTGTATGGTGGTACTGTCCTGCTGGAGAGGCAAGGACTTACCATCTCCAAAGCTAGAAAGCTGGCAGAGAGGACCAAGGAGGCCACTCCAGACCACTGCCTGTGATGCAGGATTCACGTAGCTCTGGAGGAGAGGAGATCCACGCAGCCGGTCGTTGTTGCAGTTGGTGTCTGCCAATGTAGGGGAGTGACTCCTTCACTCCAAGGAGGAATCCTCCTGGCTTTTTGGTGCAAACTGAAGGCTTGCCACCCTCAGAGGATGCATAGCCATGGAAATGTTGGCAGTTACTTGAGGGAGCCGGAGAAATAATGTTGCGGTTCCAGTGGCCAGAAGTTGAAGTAAACATTGCAGAGGAGTACTGCTGGAGTCTTGCACGTCAAATCTGAGGACCCACCCAAGAGGGAGACTCTAAAAAGCCCTCGACGGAAGATTGGTCACCTAGCAGCATAACCACCTATCAGGAGGGGGCTGTGACGTCACCTGCTTGACCTGGGCACTCAGATGCTCCCAGAGGCCTCTGCCCACCTTGGATTGAAGATGGCAGAATCAAGAGGCCACCAGGAGGAGCTCTGGGCACCACCCCTGGAGTGGTGATGGTCAGGGGAGTGGTTACTCCCCTTTCGATTGTCCAGTTTCGCACCAGAGCAGGGACTGGAGGTCCCTGAACCAGTGCAGACTGGTTTATGCAAGAAGAGCACCAAATGTGCCCTTCAAAGCATACCAGTGGCTTGGGGAGATTACCCCTCCCAAGCCATGTAACACCTATTTCCAAGGGAGAGGGTGTTGCCTCCCTCTCCCAAAGGAAATCCTTTGTTCTGCCTTCCTTTGCTTGAGCTGGTCAAGTTTAGAGGGAGAGAGCACTGTCACTGGGGTCCTGGTTAGCAGGATCCCGGTGAACACAGTCAAAAACATACTGACATCAGGCAAAAAGTGGGGGTAACCATGCCAAAAAAAGGGTACTTTCCTACAATTACTGACACAAGTACAGTAACCTGGCTTGATCTCCAAAGGATACATTATCATTTCAGAAACTTGTTCATGAAAAAATGTATTTGTTATCGGAAGTCGATCAAAGGCAGAGTCGAGCAGAAGAAACTACACTACTTTTTCTCTATCCTTACGTATGTCACATCCAGTGCTTGAAAATGGCCCAGATTTGTTTTTGAACAATTAACCTAGTTGTCTAATATTACCAATGTATGATACAATAGTTGATAGAAGTGACATCTGCACTAAATGCGGATGCTCCAATTATTACAAAGCACATTCTCTTCAATCAGCAATAGACTTGCTCACTGGACCTCTTCGTGATCCAGTTCCCTGTCAGAACGTCATCAGTGTAATATCATGTGTTTCTGTTTGTTTGAAGTGCCAGTATCATCCCTGCTTTCCTGGAGTTCGTTGCCTAAACACGTCCCCAGGTTTTAAATGTGAAGCCTGCCCGCCAGGATACACAGGAGCAGCTACACAGGCTATCGGGATAACCTATGCGAGGACCAAAAAGCAGGTGAGGTATTGTTAGGTGTACCCATCCAATCAGCAAGCAGCCTAGGCCCACTCCTCCTAAAGTGAGCAAGCTACAATCCCAGGCACTACTTTCATTGGTTGTGAGGTTGCCTCCCACACTCACCCCATTCCTTATTTGATCATTCGATCTAAAGCCTGGCACACCACCACAGTGTACTGCAGGGTCTCCGTTCCATAGTGCTCGCGATGAAGAAATCTATTCACGTTACATGTTGCATGTTGTCATGCTTAATGTAAGTCCAAAATTAAAAAACTTTCAGAAACAAAGTGGAGCAGTAGTTCTACACTGGGGGTCACAATACTAACTGGTGCCACAAGGGTATAAACTGAATTTCCAATAGTTACACCTTAGAGATGGAGCACCTGCAGCTGCCCTTATAGCAGCAGACTGAGGGCCTGATTACAAATGCTCAGATAAAGTGACTGAGTAGGGATCGCAAACATAAATAATGAATTGTTGATCACACTTTCTATTACCAGGTGAGATAAAGTCTGCAGTCCTTGTTAAATGTTGGCAGGTCAAACCTGCAAGAATTTAAGGGGAGAAAATGTCCAGTAATTACGGGGACGTGTGGATTTTATTTGGTTTGCATAGAAATCCGCATTTTGTGCCCCATTTTTGCAGGCTGAACTTGAAATAGATTAAACTTATCAGACTTGATAAACTAGGAACATCTTGGTGTTGGATTTAATCACGTGTGATTGTTATTGCATCTGGTCTCTGGGTACTTGTAATCAGGCTCAGGTTGGTTAAATGATGCCGCAACCACCCATCACATTCATCACACTCTGTTTTGTGCACCCACAGTCTGCATCCCGGACTGCACCACACAAGCAAACAGTGGGGAAGGGCACCACCTTCCTTTCGTAAAACAATGGACTCTTCTGTTTCTTTCTGCTCTAAAACCTTTTTTCCATCTGGTCCTCTTACTAGGTCTGCACAGATATCAATGAATGTGAAAATGGTACAAACGGTGGCTGTGATCCAAATTCTCAATGCATAAACACCATGGTAAGTGCAGACTTCTGGTGCTTGTCTTAAGAACAGAATAAACGTGCAGGACACAAATAGAACTGCTGCATTCTTTGTTAACAATATGATTATTGAAAAGAAGCATTGTTTGAGATCTCTATATATAATTCTGCTTTAGTTATTTACTGAGAGTGGGCCTGACCCAGATGGTTTGTAAGCCTGAAATAATGATTAAAGAACTGCAAAATAAATACAACAAACATTGTGAATACCATAAGGTGTGGGTTTGGCTGAAGGCTTTTATTTGGGGACGTTTGGAATGTCAAAAATGATGAATGAAAATAATTCAGAGGCTGATTTATGGTGTGGCGGTTGTCCTCTATATCTGGCTAAACCCTCTAAGTAGGGAGAGCTGGACATCTGCACATTTTTGGCGGGAATCCTGCATCCACCAAACTTGAAATAACTCTCTTAGTGAGAGACAGAAGGAATTTATTGTCTGCTGAAATACAGGAGAAACTTTAGCTCTTATTTAGAGTTTGACAGACAGAATAGTCTGTCACATACAGGGTAGCTGTCCGATCAGCTGTATTACAATTGGATTAAATCCTATGGCATTTCTCGTACCGTGAACGTATATCCATCATAGTTCGATAACTAGTAAAAGAGGTACCGCTTGAAATATATTTATTCCAATTCCCAGACTGACAAAGGAGGAACTACGTGACTGAGTTCATAAATCTATTTATTCACCATAATGAACTTGAATTCCGAAAGTAAATTCACGTTTGACATTCAACCAAACCTAAATGAACACTTGCAGATGGATTTGCTCACAAATGAAATTATGACACCACTATAATGTCACAAATGCAAAAAGTGAAGCCGAGCTTGCTGACATTTTATCGCACTAGGGCCACGATTGCCAGTGGCCTGTAAATTCCAGTGGCCTCGGTAACGGAAACTACTGGGCCCGTTGGAAGGATGAGTTTTGGTTTTTCATACTGGGATACCAGCAACCGAATGCTGATCAATGTGCGAAGGCCCAATTGGTGCTTCTTTCTAAGGGTAGGATCAGTTCTGATGACGGTAGGAATGGACTGTCCCACAAAGTTTCTGCTACTATACTTTTTTATGATATGGTTCAATCAGAACATTTACCTTAATTGGTAACGATTGTAAAAAAATCGGTCTGCTGTGCACGTTTTCCCCTTTTTATTTTTATTCGTAGATCTGGATTTTTTTTTGCTTAGGCTTACCAAACCGACCCAGACACCATTTAATTTATTTACTTACTATGCGTAACTTATGCCAAAACAATGTAGTTTCAAGATGCAGGGGAGGGAGAAAAGGTAAGAAGGGAGCGGGAGAAAAGGACAAATTCGTGGGGAGGGGCCTGGACAGAATGAAAGAGAGGGCATAATATGATTCGGAGTTCATTAGGCATCAGGAGAGGTACTGTTAATCAAGTGTTTTTTCACATTGCTTTGAACGTTTTTAGGTTCAAATAATTTTTATTGGTATATAACAATATGCAGCGATCGCAGTGTATGATCCCCCCTCCCCCCCCCCCCCCGAGGGGCTGCGTAGTGATAATAGTTATGTAGCTGTGTTAACAGTAAGAACATAGAACAGGATGAAGGACAAACAAAACAACCCCCTTCCTCCCTCCCCCCCAGGAGCACATTTACCCATTAATACAGCAACAATGAGGGACAACACTAGGGCTGAAACCCCTACAGAGCCCTGTTCACTGTATCACAGCTAGTGCACCAAGAAGCCTCAGGAGTCGGAGATATCTGGGGCATGTCAATTCCCTAAACTCCATAAAAAGGAGAGTCAGAAATGGGCACCATAACTCTCTGAAAGAGTCCACTCATCAATGTCAAAGTTATCTTTTCCATGCCTAAGATGTGCCACAGGCGGTGTATCCATCCCAGGTGCGTGGGAAGAATATCAGTGCCCCAATGAGTAAGTATGTTTTGAGTGACCGCACCCAATGCCAACACTATTAGACGCCCCCTGTGGGACTTCGGAGGGTAAGTAAGGACATTAAAGAGGCCCAACAATATATATGCAGGGAAATGGGGGAGCTGGGTATCCAAATGTGAGCCTAGATCCTGCAGCACTAGTAGTGTGTGAGCTTCTGACACTTTCAAAGAAGATGTGTCAGAGTACCTAAGGCGCCACAGCTCCTCCAACACTTGGGGCCGCGTGAAGGGTCCCCTTTGTGAATGTGTGCTGGTGTAAAATACCAGTAGGTGACTACTTTAGTTGCAGATTCCACGCTTGCCATATTTTTAGCTGTGTGACGTGCCGTGTAGTATAAGTCCTCCCATTCCCTATCCGTGAGAGGTCTACCGATTTTGGCTTCCCATCATCTTTGTCCTGGATATTTCTGTGTATCAGGGGCCTTTTGTAAGAAATTATAGAGATCAGTGATTCATTTTTTATCTGAGGCCTTCTTCATTAGCCATTGTTCAAATTCTGTGAGGGGTCTCTGTTCCTGGTCTCGTACCCCCGGATGCACGACCCAATGACGAATTTGCAAGTATTGCATCTGGAAATTCAGATTTCAGAGTGTCAAAAGGTATCATGTCCTCAATGTCAAATAGATGGCCAACAGAGTGATACTCCCGTTCCAACCACTTGCTATACGCCAAGGTATCAATACCGGGGGTAAAGTACGAAGTGCCAACAGTTGGTGTCACGGGTGAAGGAAATGTAGTAAAGTGTTTCTATGTTGCCATCCAGTCCCACATTCTCATAAGGGAGTGTGTGATTGGAGAAGAATATAAAGCGGGACGTTGTGGACGGGATAAGAATGGGATCTTCCACAGGGATGTGTCTGTGAGTGCCCTATCCATAAACAGCCACCTCTTTTCTGAATCGTCTTTCGACCACTCTACTAAATAGCGGAGTTGGGCAGCTTGAAAATAGTGCAGTAGGTTGGGTACCCCTAGATCCCCCTTGCGCTGGTGATTGATAGCATAGGGTGCGGCTCAGGCGAGGCCGCCTCCCCGCCCAAATAAAGTGGTAAAGGTCCTTCTGTAAAGATTGAAGCATTCCTGGGGAGGCTTGACCGGTAGGGTTTGATAGAGGTATAAGATTCATGGGAGGATCGTCATTTTAAGGGCAGCAACACGGCCCAGCCGTGAAATCGGGTATGATTGCCATTGGGCCAGGTCTCTTCGTAATCGCTGAACCAATAGGCGGTAATTAAAAAGGGTTGTGTGCGGGATGGTTGAATCAAGCTGGAGCCCTAGATAAGGGATACTCTGTCTATGCCCTTGATCTGCAAGGGGGACCGATATATTAAGGGCTTGGGATTTCTGAACATTCATGCAGAAGCCAGAGATCTTCCTAAACTCCTCTATCTCCGGCAGAAGAGCTGGAAGGGTCCCTCTAGGATTAGCTAAAGCCACTAAAACGTCATCCCCATATAAAGCCAGAGTGTGCATCACCTCCAATCATGTGATCCTCGGGCGAGCGGAGATGATTAGCCAGCAGCAGGCCCGTACGATTGCCTCGCACGTAGAAGGAATGGCACAACCGGAGGAGCGCATATTCCGCTATGTCTTGGTCCCGGCCTGCCAATTGTTTATGAGCTAAAAGGCATATCTCGGCTTTCGAATGCTCTAGGTGGGAAAGGACCGTCCTATATTTGACCAGACTGTTAAGACCCTTAATGTTAAGGGTCAATATAGTTAATCGGTAGAGTAAGATCTTTCCGATATAGTAGTATAGCCCCAGCAGAGTGATAGGAAGTCCCATCGCCTGTCCTACTATGAACGTGCTCCTCTTAGGTTGCTGGCTGTTTGCCTGCCACTGAGAATGTGCCCCCCTCTCAAAACAAAAAAATCCCAACCCTGAAAGAACAACATAAGTCAACAGCTCTGGGCGAACCAAGAATAGTCTCTGTGGGCAATCCTATTATTGAAGGTCTAAACCCACCTGAGTCCACTGTCTCCTTCCATTGGCCCCTCCGTCCCCCACCAATATTTCTTCCATATCTGGCCCTCAAATAGCCAGAAAAGCATTGTGATCCATGGATCGTCACCCCTTTGCATCCCCCGATAGCGATTCCAGCACCTCCCTCCTCTCATTAGCCATGGTATCTGGATCCTGGCGGAGCATGCCCGGTGATGTCCTCCGGCCATGCCGTCTCCACTGGCCCGGCATCTCGGGGTCCTCCTTTGTTGTCGACCGAGTCGGCTCGTGATGGTACTCCATTTGCAGGGCCTTGCAGGCTGCCTCCAGTGAACGATGCTGGTTCCATCCTACCAAAAGATAAGCCGTAAAGGGTGGCCCCACGACTGTGCTATTTCTTTTTCTCTGAGGAATTTAGTGACCGGTCGGAAGCCTTTACATTTTTGCAAGGTGATCAAGGAGAGGTCCTGGTAGAAAAGCAATGTGTGGCCCCTAAACTTCAATGGATGCGCATCCCTAGCTTTGCATAAGATCTGTTCTTTAAGTTGAAAGTCATGAACGCAAGCTAGGATGTCCGCTGGTGGGGCATTGTCCTTGCGGGGGGATGGGACCCACTCTATGAACCCTGTCAAGCTTCATGCCTTCCTCAGGTGGGGGCTCCAGCAGCTGTAGGAACAGGGCTGTGACATAGACATGTATGTTCGATTCCTCTGTGCCAGTCGGGGTCCCTCTGCTCCTGATATTTTTCCTGCTTGACCTGTTTTCCAAATCCTCCGCATGTGCCTGGAGGTGGATCTGTTGCTCTCTTAAGTGGATGATCTCTTGCTGGAGCATCTTGCGCCATCTCTCTATCCTCCATGGAGGAGACCCTTTCACCTAGCTCCGATACCCCGCGTTGGACCTCTCGTAGATCATGTGAGAGATCTCATTTCACCACCTGCAGGCCCTCCTTAAAAAAAGGGGGAAAGGGCCTCCAGAAACAACCTGTTCCTCTTGTCCGTTGCCCTCTGGGGTGCGATCATGTTTGAGAGGTGAGGACTTCCTCCCCGGTTTGTTCTCCGTGGGTTTGGAGAGCATCTCCCTCAGGGTGCATCCCTTTTTAGCACAGGCTGCAGTCATGCTGATCTGGGTTCTAGGCCCTCTCCAGACACCGTTGCTATGGCGGTGAGGGCCCCAGTGGAGGCCGTGTTCTATGTTGGGGAGGTATCTCACGGGCTGTCGTGCTGTCTCACTCTGCCCCCTCCTATCATCCTAATGGGCACTGAGTAGAGGGGGGTCCACAAGGTGGATCGCTCACTGGTATGGCCCGCCAGGCCCGCTGTTTTCAGGGGGGGCCCACGCCCCAGATAGGGTCCTGTGTGCACCACCCTAGTGAGATGGCATCCTGAGAGCAATGTCCTGGACTCTCAAAATAGACAGGCCTCTCCAATCGTGGTCAAAGCAGAGATCCACTGTGCGCCCCCACTTCCTTGTAGTCTCCCGGCTCTAGGCCGCTGTGTTCTCCTCACTTCTCCCCTGATGGTGACGTCCAGGGGGGGCGATGCTCTCCTTCTTCGTCTGCTGCAGAAGGGGGGGAGAGTGCTCCACAGATTATAGCATCGACCCCACCTTCAACCTGGGCCCTGCTGTCACCCCTCGGGCCTGCTAATGTCCTGGTGTGTATTAGGCTCCCCTGCATCCTGGGGTTGGAAGCAGCCCCAGCATCAAGCCAGGCCTCTGCGCTGGGCCCAGCTGCGTGCTCTGTCCTGGGAGGTGATCAGGCTTTGCCCTCTGGGTCAGATGTCCCCTACTCCACCGCCACGGCCACAGGTGTGGTCAAGCCGCCACACCTCTCTCCAGGCCGACCTAGGCAAAGAATGGGGCCCACACCACAACCGCCATGGCGGGCAACGCACGGCCCAAGCGATGTTGGACAGGTGGCGGCGGCCGAGGGATCCGCTTTATACGGGGGGAACCCACCTGAGCACCACCGTCACTTTGTCATGCGCTGGGAGGGGTTCTCGGGGGTCTGCATCGCTGGATTCTCCCCAGGACCGCCTTGAAATGGGTGACGACCACTGAGAGAACTTGGATGGGGGAAGCAGATGTTCTCACTCCGCTTAAAGCTGGGTTTAGCGCAGGGATTAGTACGACTGATCAGGTCTTCCAGCTTCAGCTAGTATATTAGAAACATGTCGTATTGGGAGGGGGTGGTTATATGTAATTTTTATCGACCTTCAGTCAGCATTTGACCTTCTCCCTAGAGAGGCCCTGTGGGAAGTCTTGACAATATGGGTGTGCCCAATTATCTTGTTGCCATCTTTAGAAGGCTCCATACAAACAATTACACCCAGGTTAGGTAGGTGTGGGCACATGGGGAGCTGACTGACTCTACTCCAGTATCCCAGGGTGTGAGGCAGGGGTGTGTGCTAGCCCCCACTCTTTTCTTCTTATTTATTTATGATCTGGTGTCATTTCTGCAACAATGGAAACATGATGCCCCAAGCCTGGCTGACAGGCGGGTTCCTGCCCTCCTGTTTGTGGACTACACCTTACTGTTATCAAAGTCCCCTGTGGGCGTTCAAAGATTGCTTGATCAATTTGGGGTTTTCTGCAAGAAGAAGGGGTTGGAGATTAACTTAAGTAAAACCAAGTATATGGTTTTAAATCCCTATCCTACCACCTGGTCTCACCCAACTCTAAATGTTGTCTAACTAGAGAGGGTTTGTACCTTTGAATATTTAAGGTTTACTTTCAATGAGTCCTTTAGTTGGTTCTCGCAGATTCAGAAGTGTAAGCTTAGACTGGAGCTTTCCACTGGTGGCATCTTGAAGGCAGCCCAGGGGTCCAGATTTTGCTTGGTGACTCCCATGTTACAAATAAATAACTTGCAAGCTTTGGGAGGGACACTGTAAAGGGGAGAGCTAAGGGGAATGGTAATGTAAATGGCTTGAAGCTGGTGGAGAATCACTTTTTGCACCTCCTTACAAGCATGCGGTTAGTATGCCCCTTGCTCCTCTCTGCTTAGATTTGGGTATTCGACCTCTCACCCGTAAGGTGAGACTTCGACCGCTACTGTATTGGAGGAGGATTTAGTCCTTGTACTTTTATGGCCAATGGCAGAAATAAAGTTATGATGATGATGAATGAAGGCAATCCTGCATTTTACAATTCTGTAAACCCCGTGGTGAGCTGTTTCCCTGCTAGACTTCTTTCCCATTTGTATAGAAAGCTTTGTGTCATTCTTAGAGGGTAGGTTTATTTCTGATTTAGTGAACAGCTCTGTTAAGTACTTAGGTGATGTGTGCTATGAAGCCTTCCAGATGATACAGATGGCCTTTAATATACCTTGCTGTTGTGCTCCTCTTTTGGTTTTATGACTTTTGAGACTTGTGATATTGTCTGCCTCATCCAACAGCTGTGGTCTAATGAGATGACTTAGCTGAAAGAAGTCTTCTATTGAAAAATCAGAGTCAATGTATGCAATTCATACAATGGTCCTAAAAATGAAGATGCCTATCCTAGGCGGGCTGCCTGTAAATCTGTGTTCAAATAGACCTGATAACACAGCTTGCAGTTCCTAGGCATCACTAACAGAGAGGTATCTGCGGCCACAATGCACCTGTAACTCATCCTCCTCCAGCCCACAAGAAGAGCCCTGTAACATACTGACTGCAAATATAAGTCCACTAAAATTCAAAGGGTCATGCAATAGCTTATCTCTTAAAATTTATCCAACCACAATGAGAGGCAGACCTTAATCTCACATTGGAATTAATTGGGACACATGAAAGACATAGTTCAAGTTCAGATAATTTTTTTTATAATACATGAGTGATTCTCTTAAGATCCTGATTGATGTATACTGATGAGTAATTAGGCGTAGGGTTGATATTTTCACACATGTTATAAGAGAATAAGTATTTAGCTGGTAAGTATGTGAAGGAGTACCAAAGAACCAGGACTATAAGCTGCACAAGCATGGGAAGTGCTATTAGTACTGTTTCCTAAAGGAAATACTCATCCTTCATAGTTGATAAAAAGAAATTGCTCAGAATCGTGGGGTGTGTCTAAAATCAAATAATTGTATGAGTATTGGTGTAGTTGATATATATGTAATAATGAAATGAATAGGTTGTCTATAAACTATTTATACTGTGGGGAGATAGGGAGGGATCAATGGATGAGTTTATAGGTATGTGACAAATGGACATTTATAAACCAATCCATCTTATTACTGAAGTCTATAGGCAGAAACTTCAAAAGACAATTTCAACTGATTTGCTTGTTATTTTTAAGATTAGTTTGGTTTGAGCAACAAGATTAAAATGTTGATACTTACTGGCAAGTGGAAATCCTGCAACTAATGCTGGAATAATGTAAATGAAGATAAAGAACATAAACAAAACAAAAAAAAACAAAAGTGCACTTATGCCTGTTGCACGGCAGCAGCAAAGAGGGCACCTAAAATGTTCATGCTTGATTAAAAGGTATTGGCTAGTAAACAAGAGGGAGCCTTTATTACCAGGGGCGTATTATGGAAATGATAAACATAATTGAGTAACAATACCTCAGATATTGAAAGGAACCCCTATTGCTGATGGTGAGGTCTACGTACAGAGGAGTGGATCTGCCTCTGTTGTCCGGTACAGTTGAACCTAAGCTGCTGTGATATGATCATTGTCTCTTTTGCACACAACATACTTACTGGACACACAAGTCCATCCAGTACTAACACACAAAACAAACCCCACTGCCGCTTGTGGTAGCCTTTCTAAAATGTCAGCGGACAGGACTGCGCCAAGGTCCTTCCTCAGGTTTGCCATGAATAGCCAGCTAACTAAAGCATGTACTCTTGTTCAATATACCATGTTTATCCTCGAAAATATTAGGAGACAGCTAGCTTAGGCCCATATTTATACTTTTTTAGCGCCGCATTTGCGTCAGTTTCTGACGCAAAAGTGGTGCAATCTTACAAAATACAATTGTATTTTGTAAGTTTGCGCTACATTTGTGCCAAAAAATGACGCAAATGCGGCGCTAAAAAAGTATAAATATGGGCCTTAATGTCCACTGCTGTAAGGGTACACTTTGTTTTGTTATACGATTCCTACTAAGATAATAGGACTGCATATTTAGGAGGACAGAACTTCAGGATATGGGGGACTGCACCATTCCACACCATCAGAGACTGTTGGTCCAATTCCTGGCTAGCTCACAGTGCCTCTCCCAAAGCCCTAGCCTTACCAGAGTGGAGGGTAATTACGGCACCATAAACATGACACCCTGACTCCCAAGAAAGTTGTGGAAATAGATCTCACCCTTTTGTCGCATTACTCATGCATGCCCAGGCAAAAGAATATAGAGATATAAGATACGTTTTCAATACATTTAATTAAACAGTCGTAGTCTTGCATAAATAGAATGAGTTGCGATAACTAGGCAGATGAAACAAAGCAAGGTTGCCAGCATCTTGAATGTGGTAAAGAATATGAACAATCCAACCATGGTAAATGAGTTCTAGAGGTTCCTTCCTAACCTTAAGACTATCATAGCGGGTGTACCCTTCTGACTCTGCCCGGTGTAAGGGATTAGCCTTAGCCCTATACCTGGAAACTGCATCAGGAATCAGCCTGTAGTGTGAGTGGCAATCCTTCCTGGAAGCTGGAAGATTAGTGCCAGCAGAGCTGCATGTCGAACACCGCATTCATTCCAGGATAGTCCCAGCCGTAGTGTCCCTCTGCCCCTTCCAGGTCAGTGTACCATTTATATAATTAAACCACAGTGTGTTAGAAGCACAGCTCTGATGCAATGCTATGTCTAGATGTTCGAAGCTGTCTTCCGAATGGACAATGCAAGCACTAGGATATTGTGTACTGTGCGCCTAGCTTCGAACAAAATGTACTGATTATCTATCAAGAAAAGTCTAACTGAAGAAGCAACTCATATAATATATTCCTAGAATAATATCATGCAAGAAGAAGTGGGCAAAATGGCCCAGCCAAAGGCAATGCAGCTAAAACATGTAAGATGTACAATATAAAATGACGCTAAAAACAAGAACCAACTTGGGTCCAAGAGGGTCACACTACAGTTCCCCCATGCTGAAACTATTAAACCTTTGAAATCAATACTATAGCCTCAAGGGACAGCAAACATCTATCTTTATAATTAAAGTGAAATATTTTACAATTTATGTTATGTATAATTTACGAAGAACTAGATATGGCTGTTAAGGTATGTGCCGTCATTCACTAATACTACTACTATTTTGTGTGATGCTGGGTTTTGTTGTGGAACTTTGATATGGCATACTTCATGTTACTCTTAGTGAACAGCACATTCATGCAGCCCCTCTGTGATCTTACCAGCTTATCTATCAATTTTCAAACAATCTGATATTATAGCATCTTTTGATTTTTCAAATTGAGATGATCCGTGGTATTTATATATCAATACAATCAGTGGCACTGCTTTGCTTTTTGTCCCATTTAGGGTTCCTTCCGCTGTGGTAGCTGCAAACCGGGGTACATCGGTGACCAGGTCAAAGGTTGCAAGCCTAACAAAAGCTGCAAAGACAGGACACTGAATCCATGCAGCATCAATGCTCAGTGTATAGAGGAGAGGGGAGGGGGTATTACCTGTGTGGTAAGTACACCATAATTTCCTATTATTGGCACCATTCCTGCACTTTTCTAGAAGAGACATAACTTTTTTCTGCAGTATTTTAGATAATAAATTCATCTTTGGTACCTCCTTTTCTCCACTTTCCTTTTCAGGATTTTATGGTTTGCTTCACCCCCACCTTTTTCCTTTATAAATGGATTGTCATATTTGATGTACTTTTCTTATTTCAATAATGTGGGCAGTGCGTGTGCCCCCACTTGGCCTACATAGGTTTCCAGTAAATCAAATCAAAGAAAAAATTAAGGCTCCCAGTGCGCATGTACCTAAGCGGTTGCAGGTGTAAACCATGTCCTTTTCAATGCAAGTAGCAATTTATGTAGGCACTTTAGTTCAAAACCCCCATCAGAAGGTTTACATGTTGGAATTTCACCTGTTGAAGAAATGAGATTACTAGGAGATTTCTTTTGTCTCCACTCAACGGTCGGCAGAACCAGTTGTGTGTGGTAAATGGCAGCGTGGGACACGTTGCTTGCTGTGGTCACACCACAGCAAATTTTACAGTGACTGCTCCATGTTGGGCTCAATACGAAACCAAATCCTGAAAAAAGTCAGGGATCAATAGAGATATTTAGATCTGTGCTTCATAGATTACCCAATACTGCCACGGATAGTCCAGCTCCCTGGAGATACATTAATTAGAAAACATATTCAGGAAAGAGTTGATACTGGAAAGAGGTAGCTGGGCTTGAAATTGCAGTTTCTGAGTTCGATGTCATGAAGATTATGTCAACCCTTGACCAGGTGGCTCCTCCAGCACATACCTGCAACACCATGAGTCCCAGCTTGGGCCTCATGTTCTTATCTCTCCTTGTCATCTCTGTCATCAAAGCCCCCCTCGCCACAGGCAAACTCTAAGTCTACCCCATGCATTATGATGATGATGCATTGGAGGGATATCTATAAGCCCATTTCAAAGGCATTGTAAATGACAGTCACATAGCAAGTACACGTAGCCGTAGCAGTCCTTTTAACATATGCAAACCAACGATCATCCCAGCAACTTTAATTTTGCTCCTACTGAGGGATTTAAACAATCATTCTAAACCTTAGAGGAAAATGGCTATCCTAATTGGATGTCACGATGGGATACACTTTGCTTCTCCTTGGTCTTGAGCACTGTCAAATATTTGGTGCTGCTGAAATAACTGCAAGAACATGACGCTGGCTTACTGTACGTCAGGTCTGGAAATCTGAATCCACCAAAGAAGAATTCCTTCTTTCCTCTCAAACTACAAACATTACCTGGTTAATTCTCGAAAGATCAGCACTCTTCAGTGCATACATGAGACCACAGTCCCATATCATGGACAATTCTAATGTTGGGGGGTGCATAAAAGTCCATGTAATACAAGTCCATCCCTGTCTTGCACATGCTCAGGTTACGTCAGAACAGATTTTGTGTAATAATAGTGTCCCGAGGCCTTAATTTCTACAGCACTCCAAGTGGAAAATAAAGTTACTCCTTTTATAAACTTTGGGGCATATTTATGTCTTTTTGGGCACAGTGCAGCCCAGCGAGTCACCATGCTGCGCTACCATACATCACAGGGAAAGGGCAGGAATGCTGCGCACTCCTGGTTTTTCCTTTGTGCTGGTCCTGTTTCAGCAGCCTAGCGCCTACGCCGGCCCCCTTGTACCTTGGTGCACTGGTGCCTGTGTTGTAGGCAGGATTTGTTTGTGTGCAGGAAGGTGCACCTTCCTGCACAAAAACAATCCTGAGGGGCTTTTTCCTGTTTATATGTGTGCAGCAGAATGCTGCACACACAGAAAGTGGAAAAAACGAGGAGAAATAAGGATATTTTTTCTCATCCCACCTCTCCTGGGGAGGAGTATTGTTTTGGAGCATTCCAAGGTTTATCAGGTTTGGAAAACTGGAAATGCGTAAAAAAACATGGCAATTGTTGCAAACACCTACGCCTCTCTTGTGATTTGCACTGTGTTGTATTACTCCTGAGTTTTGAAGCCATTCAAGCCATGCACAGTGGCTTTGCATGGCTTCAAAAATCTTACATAATATTTGCGTCATTCCTGCACCACGTTCCGTGGTGCAAGAGTGATGCAAACCGGGTCATAAATATGGCCCCTGATGTTTCAGCGTTGGTTGGTTTTGCAGTCCAGGTGAACTATGATATATTATGAGACAGTAACACCACCTGATGTCTCTAGTATCTTGTAAGGTGAAAGCAGGGAGTTCTCATACGACGTGTCTCCTGCAACCCTGAACAACCTGCAGGGTCATCGGAGTCTCTCAGTCGGGTGTGTCTTGGTTTCAATTGCACAGTGAGCACAGGACCCACATCTGGGTGCAAGGCTGGCTGCGATCAGTAAAGCTGCACCTGGCACTGAGCTCGTGGGGGCGCTGGGTTTAAAAATAACTTATTGGTTTAAAAGCACCTGCTGCAGAGTTTCTTGTGTGTCCAACAGTTTCAGGCAACAATAAAAAGGGTCAAGATATCTATAGTGTAAAGAAATGGCTCCCTGTTGCAGTTACCCCCCACTTTTTGCCTGATGCTGACTTGACTGAGAAGTGTGCTGGGACCCTGCTAACCAGGCCCCAGCACCAGTGTTCTTTCACCTAAAATGTACCATTGTTTCCACAATTGGCACAACCCTGGCACCTAGGTAAGTCCCTTGTAACTGGTACCCCTGGTACCAAGGGCCCTGATGCCAGGGAAGGTCTCTAAGGGCTGCAGCATGTCTTATGCCACCCTAGGGACTCCTCACTCAGCACAGACACATTGCTTACCAGCTTGTGTGTGCTGGTGGGGAGAAAATTATTAAGTCGACATGGCACTCCCCTCAGGGTGCCATGCCAACCTCACACTGCCTATGGCATAGGTAAGTCACCCCTCTAACAGGCCTTACAGCCCTAAGGCAGGGTGCGCTATACCACAGGTGAGGGCATAGGTGCATGAGCACTATGCCCCTACAGTGTCTAAGCAAAACCTTAGACATTGTAAGTGCAGGGTAGCCATAAGAGCATATGGGCTGGGAGTCTGTCAAAAACGAACTCCACAGCTCCATAATGGCTACACTGAATACTGGGAAGTTTGGTATCAAACTTCTCAGAATAATAAACCCACACTGATGCCAGTGTTGGATTTATTAAAAAATGCACACAGAGGGCATCTTAGAGATGCCCCCTGTATTTTACCCAATTGTTCAGTGCAGGACTGACTGGTCTGTGCTAGCCTGCTGCTGAGAGACGAGTTTCTGACCCCATGCGGTGAGAGCCTTTGTGCTCTCTGAGGACAGAAACAAAGCCTGCTCTGGGTGAAGGTGCTTCACACCTCCCCCTGCAGGAACTGTAACACCTAGCAGTGAGCCTCAAAGGCTCAGGCTTCGTGTTACAATGCCCCAGGGCACTCCAGCTAGTGGAGATGCCCGCCCCCTGGACACAGCCCCCACTTTTGGCGGCAAGTCCAGGAGAGATAATGAGAAAAACAAGGAGGAGTCACTGGCCAGTCAGGACAGCCCCTAAGGTGTCCTGAGCTGAGGTGACTCTGACTTTTAGAAATCCTCCATCTTGTAGAAAGAGGATTCCCCCAATAGGAATAGGGATGTGCCCCCCTCCCCTCAAGGACAGTAGCCATTTGCTACTGCCCTCCCAGACCTAAACACACCCCTAAATTCAGTATTTAGGGGCTCCCCAGAACCTAGGAAATCAGATTCCTGCAACTTACGAAGAAGAGGACTGCTGAGCTGAAAAACCCCTGCAGAGAAGACGGAGACACCAACTGCTTTGGCCCCAGCCCTACCGGCCTGTCTCCCTCCTTCGGAAGAAAACTGCTCCAGCGACGCTTTCCCCAGGACCAGCGACCTCTGAATCCTCAGAGGACTGCCCTGCTTCCAAAAGACCAAGAAACTCCAGAGAACAGCGGCCCTGTTCAACAAAGACTGCAACTTTGTTTCCAGAGGAGCAGATTTAAAGACCCCTGCAATCCCCCCAAGAAGCGTGAGACTTGCAACACTGCACCCGGCGACCCCGACTCGACTGGTGGAGAAACAACGCTACAGGGAGGATCCCCCAGTGACTCCGAGACTGTGAGTAACCAAAGTTGTCCCCCCTG
The DNA here is from genome assembly GCF_031143425.1 of Pleurodeles waltl. Lineage (NCBI taxonomy): Eukaryota > Metazoa > Chordata > Amphibia > Caudata > Salamandridae > Pleurodeles > Pleurodeles waltl. The sequence continues at coordinate 383,153,068 of NC_090436.1, read as the reverse complement.
AGCCCCCACAGCGACGCCTGCAGAGGGAATCCCGAGGCTCCCCCTGACCGCGACTGCCTGACTCTAAAATCCCGACGCCTGGAAAAGACCCTGCACCCGCAGCCCCCAGGACCTGAAGGATCGGAACTCCAGTGCAGGAGTGACCCCCAGGAGGCCCTCTCCCTTGCCCAGGTGGTGGCTACCCCGAGGAGCCCCCCCCTTGCCTGCCTGCATCGCTGAAGAGACCCCTTGGTCTCTCATTGAAACCTATTGAAAACCCGACGTGTGTTTGCACACTGCACCCGGCCGCCCCTGTGCTGCTGAGGGTGTACTTTTTGTGCTGACTTGTGTCCCCCCCCGGTGCCCTACAAAACCCCCCTGGTCTGCCCTCCGAAGACGCGGGTACTTACCTGCTGGCAGACTGGAACCGGGGCACCCCCTTCTCCATTGAAGCCTATGTGTTTTGGGCACCACTTTGAACTCTGCACCTGACCGGCCCTGAGCTGCTGGTGTGGTAACTTTGGGGTTGCTCTGAACCCCCAACGGTGGGCTACCTTGGACCCCAATTTGAACCCCGTAGGTGGTTTACTTACCTGCAAGAACTAACAATAACTTACCTCCCCTAGGAACTGTGAAAATTGCACTGTGTCCACTTTTGAAATAGCTATATGTGTTTTATGTAAAAAGTATATATGCTATTGTGATTATTCAAAGTTCTTAAAGTACTTACCTGCAATACCTTTCAAATGAGATATTACATGTAGAATTTGAACCTGTGGTTCTTAAAATAAACTAAGAAAAGATATTTTTATATACAAAAACCTATTGGCCTGGAATTGTCTTTGAGTGTGTGTTCCTCATTTATTGCCTGTGTGTATGTACAACAAATGCTTAACACTACTCCTTTGATAAGCCTACTGCTCGACCACACTACCACAAAATAGAGCATTAGTATTATCTCTTTTTGCCACTATCTTACCTCTAAGGGGAACCCTTGGACTCTGTGCATACTATTCCTTACTTTGAAATAGTGCATACAGAGCCAACTTCCTACATATGGTGATTAATGTTCCTGCTGAGAGAGATCAGAGTTTTGTTTAGTGGTAGTTGTGACTCATCATAAAGTAGCGCAGAGGGATAAATTGCCTGCTGCAAAGAACATGTACCATGCAGATCACAGAACTGCATTTTATGTGGATTACGTCATTGGGTTACTGCTTTGTCACAGATATCCTTTTGTTACTTGCAGTTCATAAGTTAGAACTCTAACATAGAACAGTGACCTATTAACTCACAAAGAGCTGCATGCAAGCTGCTTGGTATAGGTAGAACTTAATTTTTTCCCCCAGACTTTTGTTACTCCAGTGTTGCTAAAAAGAGATTGTTTGGGTAGAAATACATTCTTATTAGTAAAGCCAATCTCAAACATTGTGGTATGTTTTAAATCCAGTTTGTGTTTCTCCAGACCAAACAATCATAAAATATACTCTCTGTTAGTATGCATGACATGATTCCTACACCCTATAATCCTCATTGTCTTAAGTAACATTTCTGATAGACTGATTTACACACATATGAGTAATTGTATCTCTATAATATGTGTGTGATGTAGGGTGATGTAGGGTACCTTGACACCCTTCATTGGTATGATTACTGCTATAAAACAAATGAAATGCATGTGAGAGACAAGCTATGGAAGATGAGAGGCACTATTGGATGGTGGAAGTGAGAGAAAAATACAATTGGGGGGGTTTCAAAAAAGATTGTCACACCTGGCTCAACCAGCTCTAAAGCCGACCCTTTCTGGCCTATCTGTTCCATCGCACCACAATGAAGAACACAAAAAAGTTATGGATGGAATGCTTGAATTAATCACAGCCACGGGATATTACTTGGGGCAATATCTCTCCTGCTCCCCCAGGGTGCTGTGATCCTCCCCCACCCACCACCTATCTGGCGGTGATCTCAAGATGAGAATAGATGTGACTTGGATTAACCTGTTGTCTCCTCAGAAGTCATACTTATTGTGGTTACAGCCCCTTGCTACACACAATGTCTTGCAAAAGAGGACAAACCCCTTCCTTCATCTCGCGAGATCCTACATACCCTGTCTGCTGAGCGATCACTCAGTGTCCTTGTCAGGGAGTTATTTCATAGTATGTCTTTCAAACAGGAATGCCTGTTTGGCCATGATAGGGGCTTTGGGCCACACCCCTACCCACCGGCTTCAGCTCTTGTCCTTTGAAACTTGACTGGCAAAATAACAACTGGCAAAGGTGGACACCATCACTTTTTTTCTGCCATTGTAATGCGTTCAGGTGCAAATCATTTACTTTGTGTTTTATTCCTGTCATATTCTTCTTCTTTTGTAGCTTGTGTCTGAAATATAAATCTGCTCCTTGTGACTCATAGTATATGCGCCTTTTGCTTTTATGCACCATAAGTTTTTTCGGCTTCTAACTCTTTTAACATTTATTAATGTAGTCACGTCATTGATGCAGCCTGATTTATGTGAGCTTTTTGCTAATTTGTACCATGGTTAATTGTTTGCTGCCTATAGCGCACATTATTATATGTTTAGCTATTTGCATTTTGATTAATTACAGTCATGTTGCTGTTGCACCCAGATTTATACGATTTACATGTTTTTGAAGATTGGTATATTTGATTAAGTACATGTTCTATTCCATCTTGACCTATATAACCACTGAAAGTTTGCCTTCCAAACCGATAATTGCGAAATGAGGCCAATTCAGACTTTCTCGTGACTCTCAAAATAATTTACAAAGCGTCATTAACATGATCAAAAATATTCCTCAAAACTATCTGAAAATGCAAAACAAAACAAAAAAGAACTAGTTCCCATTATTCAGTGTCTCAGTCATTTCCGATAGTCTTGATAACCCCTGTTGGCAAACAAGTCACCGCTGCAATTTTCCTCAGGAAAATGTCAGGGACAACCTGTCAAAATGCACCTGGGGTGGGGGTGCCTGGTAAAAAACAAACCATGCAAGTCTTGGTGTGAAAAGCACCAAACTCCGCATGCAATGGTCCATTTCTAGGGCAGAACTTATAATTGCTGCTATTTATGGCGTCGGGCTTAATTGGGTGTGGTAACAATTACACCTTTCACTGGGACACTCAAAATCGTGGCCTTAAGAGCATAAAATCGTGCATTAGAACCCGAAAAAGCTCATTGCTGAAATATATTTCAGCACAACCAAGAGGGAAAGGAAAAACAACATTTTCTTCACTCATAATACTTTTGCTCGGGAAGACATAATTCGGTCATCCTTTCCAAATGCAAAAAAATCATACTTCACCCAAAGAAAGCAAACCAAGCATCTCTATTCACAATGGTACCACTCATGATTTACCATTAAGCATACACAATAACAACAAGGTCATGATCCAATTAAATTGTCAAAACTTCTAGGTGTTTGAACCCTGATTTAGCATAAATGTTGCTAAACATTCAAATCTAGATATCCCTTCTACATGTCGACCCTCATCCCAGCATGGTGCCCAACTGGACTGATTCACCCATTTGCCGAACCCATGTAACCCAGATATCTTATGCAAAGTATCTGTGCATCTTATGGTATAATTCAAGGTGCCAAGCCCAGCTTTCCCTTTCCACTGTATGACCCAGTCAGATTGGCCTGTGCAAATGAAACAATTTCTCCAAATTGTACCCACCAAAACATTACAATTAGACAATCATTGAACAGAAATGGTATCTATCTTGCTGTAAAACCAATAGTAGGGCAAGGCAGCAACCATGCTTTAAACAAATTAACAGCTCCTTCCAAGTGGAAAAAAGAAATACTTATTGTCAAATTATCTCTTGAACAGACAAAGAATCCTTTCTCAAGTTCTGTGAGGATACCGTCCTGGCAACAAATAATCCAGAGAAGACAAATACTATGCATGTCCCCATGGTCACCAATAACCCTTCAAGTGACATAACCAAATCCTCAAAACTCTCACAAACAGATACCATGACGTCCAAATTCACCCTCTACCAAAATCAAATGAAGAACCTCTCTTCTTGGTATACTCTACAAGACTGATGTTGTAGCTTTTAAAACACCTAATCCCACATCAGCAGTAAATACTCCCTTTGACCAGAAAGTACTTAAGAAAGCAACATCATAAATTTCACTGACAGATCTATACCAGGCATTACAAGCCCTAGAACCCTCACACAAACTCACACATTTGTCACATATACCCATGACTAACTAAAAATCTATTTATTTTTCATATCGGAGCCTCCCTATTATGCCACATGGAAAAAAGGTATTGCGCCTTTAGAGAACTGCAATTGCACGTAGTATGTGACTGACTGAAAATGGTGCTCAAACACCTTCCAAATACATATTTAAGAATGCGTCCTGGATTTAGGATGGCAATCACTGACAGATTTTGACAACTGACTAGTGAAGTCGCCTTAAATTTTGAAACCTCCTTGCAATGTTCAAAAAGTAACACCACCTGGTTTATTTTTTTCAATACCTAGAGTAGAAGTCTTCTCTTGAAAGTGTTTAAAACTTCACATTATCTACCATCCACTGGGTGATAATGCTCGAATTAAAGACAAATGCCAATGTCTGCGTAATCGTCAATGCCTTTTCTGGGACATTTTAGCTCCCTGAATTACAAGAAAGACTTAGCCATCTCAAAATTAATTTCCTTTCTACTTAATCATTGCCTGCTATACTTTGTTGAATATGTCATACATCCCAAAGAAGGCATTCTTGAGCACCTGAGACTTGGAAACCAAACTCTGTGATTATTGGTAAATTCCTGAAGGTTAACTGGTCAAACCACCTTGTGACCTAAATCACCCTTTTGAAAGCGCATGTCTAATCTATTGTGCAACCACTTAGCCAGATGACCTTGGATTTACAAGGCCTAAACGTTGAAGGTCTAAAGAAAATGATTGAAAGCCAATACAAACTGGCATTCTCGAAAACCAAGGTCGCAGGTATGCCTTTAGCTCACTCATCCTTAGTCTTTTTACAGTGACCTTGCTTTTATGCTCACTCAACAAGCAATCTTCCTTGAAACTACAAAAGAAGATAAGAAGGTCAGCAACCTAGTGCTCTGCTAATCTGACAAAAGAAGAACAATTAACAGACATACATTTAAACCTTAAAGAACACCTTGTAATAGCATGTTCTATTAGCCAAAGAAAACAATTTTAATGACTGGCTGAAAGAGGCTTAAATATTCACAAAAAGGTTTTTTTTAATTGGGAAAAAAACATGCACTTAAGTGAATATGCATTAAATTAAGGCAGACAATGTCATGATTTTTTCTCAGGTTTTCCGCACTAAAATTAGCCTGATCACACAGGGATTTTACTCCTCCACTTTGGAGATCTCTAACGTCACTGTCACTAAGAAAACAAATACATCATGAACCCATTTCAGTCAGGTTTTAGGAGATTCACTCAAAGGCATAGTGGATCACAGGAAACCCTCAAGTTATGATGTAGCTCTGATACCTCCAAAAGTGGCAAAAAACAGTCATGCTCTGATAGCAAATTGACTTGAAATCATTGATAGTCTGGAGATGACCTGTTCCCACTCCCCACACTGGAAAGATGGTTGTCCAACCCTTTGTGGAATAAACTTGCAATCATTTGTAGGATTGGAATGGTTGGATTGGACTTTATGATTGCCAACAAATTCACAAGTTTGTAGATGTTTACAAAGTTACAAGGCAGACCACACCTTCATCTGGCCATTCCACACCCTTTCCATGGAGTTTGCAACTGCAGGCTTCTCCGTGCTCGAGGTATAGAAATCCACAGTAGTAAAACCTATTTTGCCTGTCAGGAATCCTTCTATGAATCCATGCTGGGGGCAAATGAAGGCCTTCACCTAAGTTAAGAAACATTTTGGCTGTATACATTTAAATACTTAACTTCTTCAACCAATGTAAGAGGCATGTGACCCTAAATGAAACATCAGAGCACATGCTCTGAAAACAATTCAAGTGCTGATTTAGAAAGGCAAAAACTCTTGCAACTGACAATAGAAATTACACTACTTGTAATCACTTTTGGAAAGGTGAATCAGTGTAATGATGCATTTTGCACCAGAATTTTCATATCATTTGGTTGACAATCCAGAGTTATTCTAAAGGGGCTCTATTGAAATGTACCACTGCTTTCATGATGTGCCAGTCAGGCATTACCTTCACCACATGTGGTGGGGCATCACCCTCCTTAATGCATATTTGAAACAACTGACAAAATATTGTATAGTTCAGGACGATTTTCCTAATATTTGACTACAAACCTCCAAGTACTATGGGCTATTCCAAAAGTCTGTGTGTACAGTTTCACGTGGTATATCATTTCCACGTTATTTATTATCTTTCTGCATTCCTACAGTGCACCCCTGCCTCTTCCAAGTAGAGCAATTTGATTAGGACTGAAAATCTATTTTTAAGTTAAAACACTTAGCAATACAGATAAGTTAAATGTATTTCCACTAGTAAAAAATTGAAGCTAAGGGTGTAGGAGCTGACTGGTAACAATGGACTAATATCTACAATAAGTATCACAAGGTACACATTATGTTCCTAATTATATAAGTTTAAAATATCACGAATGCAGACATTTGCCCCCCAGAAAACCAGCCTGCAGGGGGTTCAAGTATGGTTTACATCAAAGGCAAGATCCCTATCTATCACCCATGGCCTCAGTGTTCTAGGCAGGAGATGGTTTCTGTGCTAGGCACTAGGCTGCCAGACATTGACTTTTATTTCTGCAGGGCTGCGGTTTCCAAGAGTCGGTGCATATGTGTGCTGCATATGTGTGTATTAGAGGTTGGTTTGCCATACAACAGGGGTAGAGAGAGAAGTTGAGTTTATTGTACATAAAATGCTTACAATAAATACATATAAGATAACAAATGACTAAATACCAATAGTAAACTATGTAATGGACCAGTTTAGTCAAACACTGTTTACCATACAGTCGGAGGAGTACATGTCCTTATGCATTGCCAGAATGCTATTCCTTTTCCTACAGGTAGGTGTGAAGTATGGTGGTGCTATCATTACACATGGATGTAGTACAGGTGCCCCGACATAGCTTCATGGAAGCCCTAGTGTACACTCTCCTTCAGTGTCATGTGAAAACGTACACTTATTGCTTGAATCCTCTTCAAAGCGCAGCTTCAAAGACTGCACAAAACATTAAACCCACACCTTGATTTTCCTTTCAGTGCGCCATTGGCTGGGCAGGTGATGGATATATCTGCGGGAGAGACACAGATATTGATGGATACCCAGATCAAGAACAAAAGTGCCTGGCCAGAAACTGTCGAAAGGTGAGCAGCTTTATTAACTTTTAAATGGAGGTGGGCGAATCACTGAAAGCTTGAGCCAGGCTCGAGCCTGAAGACTGGCTCTGGCTCAGCTCGAGGTTCTGTTGCAATCTCATGCCAATAACGAGCCGAGCTTTTGTGTAGCGTCTGCCTGCCTTCCTCCCTCCACCCAGGGCGTGGCGTTAGGGCAAGAGGTGCAGACTGTGGAATTGGGAAACAAAGTTCGAGTCTCTGCATCGGATCAACATCCTGTGATTCTGGGTGCATCACTTTATCTCCCCACGCCTACAGACAATGCAGTGCGACCTTGTGTAATGTAACTGGTGCTAATATAAAGCATCCAAAACCTTCGGGTTGAATTTGTGTTACATTTCGAAAAATGCACTGAGGTGAAAACAAAGCCTTAACGTAAGGTAAAGCAAGTAGATATCTCTTTACTTGCTGTTTTGTTCAAAGTGAAACCAGAAAACCTGGGTAAATCAGCTTAAATTGTGTGATCTTAGGCAAATATTTTATTTCAAAAGTTAAAAAACTGTTTTTTACTCATTATCGCATATGAAAGCACTTTCAAATAAGGTTCAGACTACCAGTTGTATATAGTGTGCCTTATGAATGTCAAAGCTTCCACATGTAAAGAAATGCACTTTTTTGAATTTTGAAGAGACTTTATCATATTTTACGTGATGTTCATTGTATGATTTACATAGGAATTATCTTCAGGCCTAGGCTTGGGCACAGACTTGAGGAACCGAGCCAAACCATAGGCTCGGCTCACCCTGTTAATTTGTTGGCTCACCAACTTCTACTTTAAAAGGGGTAGCAGTGATTAAATGTTCCTCAAAAATGCTTTAAAAAAAAAAAAAAAAAAAAAAAACAGCCATTTAAACGTTCTAGTTTGATGCATGTAAGGGGGCGCACTAGAAAGCTCGACAGCAAGGTAACTGCCACCTAGCGAGGCTCAGCTGACCTTTAAATGAATCCATAATTTGTCCTTGGAGTGAGGGCACATCTGTCCTTCTTGTTTCCCTCCCATACTGCTGCATTTCCTGAAAGGAGATGATTAAACGCTTTCTCCCACCTGTGAGATGGTGAGGGGCCCAAAATCAGCCTTTGCCTGTCATCCTTGTTGGTATGCCTATGTGAGGAAGAGGCCAAGCTGTGATGGCTATGAGTAGAGACAATGGAGGAGCGGCTAGCTTCTGGTGAGGAACGCTATCCCTGGTCCTCAGGTGGCAGAGCTCACACTGAGGGTTCCCTGTGTGGAGAGGAGTGGAGCAGCAGATTGGTGATAACTGAGGCCACCTACGTGCTTGGAGCCACACCGATGGAGTGAATGGCCTGGCAGCGCAGCGGCTGCTCTGAGGCCTCGGCTGGCGGTAAGAAGTGTGGCAGCCAGGACTGCCATTGAATGGGATGCACACCTGCTCTGGCCTTCCGCTCCTCGTGCCAATAGATACAGGTGTGGGGCAGGAGGCGGGCTTGGCCTGGGTTGCGTGGATGCAAGTACTGGATGCTGGAGTGTGTGCGCTCGCAGTCCTCTGATACTGGCCAGCTCTGGCCCGCTAGGGGCCAGTGGGCCTGCTGAATTGTCCTGCTCACAGAGATCTAGGGAACCACTACTGCATGTCCCTGTGGTAAGGACAACATGGGGCCACTGAAGGGCCGCTGAACATCTAAGGCTGAGGATCCAGTTGCAGGACCTTGTAGGGATGAGATCATCCACCACCATCCTTGGACATCCCTGCTCTTGACCGTTGACCGAGTATTCTCATGCCCCTGCCCCTCCCCCCCCACTCCTACCTGCTCGCATATCTGGAGCCAGAGAGGTAGCCCCCATCCATCAATCATGCATCATGGGCAAAGCTGACGCCAGACATCCCAAGCTTACCTACGATGGTAAGAGGCACATGCGCACAACTATCCAGATGTGGGCAACCAGGACACCTCTGCTGCCACGTTGGGAGACACAAGCCCAGACATAAGGGCCATGTTTATTGATTTTAAGAACAGCCTCTGCACCACTGATTCCAAGATAGACTTCTTGACCAGCAAAATGGATCGCATCAAGGAGCCAGTGGACAAACATGAAGACTGCATTGATAACCCATACCTCGAATCTGGAGGACACACATGCTTCTGTTGGTGAAAACCTTCTCTGGATGGAGAAAAATATGCTCCACTTTCTGTTTGGAGATGCTTTATCACCATTTTTATAGTGGAGCTTGCAAATCAAGTGCTTGGTCTACATTGCCTGCCAGGGGCCCCGGTGTTACCTATTGTTGCCAGGTTACTTAAATATAGGGATAGAGAAATCATTTGGTGACTGGCCAGAGATCATCAGTCAGTCTAATACCAGGGCAGGTCGCTCTCTCTGTATCCTGATTTCACACTTGCGGTCCAGACAGCACACCACAAATGCTTGTCTGTGAAATGTGTCGTCCAGTAGTCTGGGATCACTTATTCCTTGCTGTATCCGGCTAACCATCAAATCAACTTGGACGGAAAGCAGCACTACTTCACAGACCCCAAGGCACCCATGAAGTATTCCTGGAAATGTGGCATCACCCAACAGCCAGTAACAGCCGCCCTGGGGACGGTACCAGTGGACATTTCAGTGCTAATTATTAGTTGATTATATGGTCCTGCTCTGGCTCTTTCCTAAACCTGGCTGGAATTCTCTGCATATCTTGACTACTCATGCTGAGAGGTGATGCAATGGGGGATTCCAGACGATAGGTGAGAACAGTAATCCTCGCATCGACCTACCACGGGGTTTTAGATACTCGGCCACCCAGCTTAGTATGAACCAGGATGCAAGCTTGGGCTTCTAATGTCCCCGAGGGATGATTCCTGATGTGCTGTATGAGTGCTGGGTTGTGGGTGGGTGAGGGGTGGGGGTTAGGATGGCGTTATTCAACTAGTTTGGGAGGTTGAAGTGTGTGGTATCTCTGTTTTTTTCTGTTAGTATTGCATGCTTTACACTCCACATTTTTGCCATATCACCCTTTAGCATTCTATGCATGATAGGCATATTCCCTTCATGTGTGGTGTGCGCAGTATATAACCCTATACACCGGATGTCACTTATTAGATGTCTAACCTGGAACATCCAGGGGCTCAATGGTTGCAGCAAGGCACAACTGGTACATTCATATCTTAAACAACACCACATGGACTTCTGCTCCTACAGGAACTTCACCTAATGAAGGGTACGCGCCCCAACCTTTGGTTGGAATGGGCTACTGAAATGCATGTCTCTCTATGTTCCAATAAAGCTGTGGCACTGTCATCCTCATCCATAAAGGGCTGTACTGGTGCACTCATCAACCACTCTATGACACTGAGGGCATGTTTGTTATACTACAGGGTACGCTGCATGGCCTCCCTATAATACTAGCCTTGCTCTATTGCCCCAGTGTTGATCCTTCTGATTCCTTTGCAGAGATCTGGCATTTAATCACCGCTATGGAATCTGGTGTGATGCTTTGGGGTGGGGATTTTAATGTGATCCTAGACCAAAAGGTTGACAGGTCAAGCAACACTAGGCGGCCTGATGTGGGTGCTGACGCTCGACTCCATACATTTATGCAGGATAACAATCTCCTTGATATATTGCGGACCCATCATTCTACCAGCACCAGGGGCAGATGTATAATTTCCACTCACAACATTTGGTCCAGGATAGATTACTGATTAGTGTCCTGTGATGCGCTGACCTGGACCACCAGTATATGTAACCTCGCTAGTACCCTATCTAATCATGTCCTGGGCTTACTGGAGCTCGCCCATCCCAGCCTAGGCCCTTCTCTCGGAGACTTGCTCCACATGCACTTCACGACCTGGTGTTTTCCGACAGGCACTCATGACAGCAATACTTAAATGCTTCACCCAGAACAAGTGATTCGTTGACTCCCAGTCCACACTGTGGGAGGCATTTAAGGTGATATTAGAGTTGTCTGCTTCACGCACACACTGGACCTGATTGGAAACTGACATCCGTCAGCTTGAATTGCAATTTTTCTAAACTACGAAACTATGGGCATAGGCTGTCCTTCAAGAGCGATTGTCCGAATAAAATGAGGCATCAGTTATGGAGACTCGCTATATGAGCTGAGAAGCAATAGGCTATGGACACAGATCGATAGAGTAGCCTGCACACTATGGGTGTGGGATGGACTGCAGCGGAAAGCACGCATGGACTACCTCTAGACACCTGCAGTTCCAACAGCAAAACATACTGATAATGATGGGGCTTGTCAGCAGGCCAGCCATTTAGGGCAGACCACACTTGGCACTCTTTACCCTGGAGAACAGTTCCTTAGGCCGCAAACCAAACATGATGATCCAAACACAGACCCCTAGTCATACTGTTGTACCACCAACTCCACGTTGCATTACCTGCTTTGCACAGTACATTTCTGAAACCCCCACCTATGCTGCATGCCCTAGACCACATTCTCACAAACCCATCTCCCAGGAAGTTGATCACAAGGCTGTACACCAAAATGCAGGACAAGGCCCCTGTGTGCCTCCAGAGCTCGCGCTGCTCGCACCCCTCCCATTTCAAAGGAACAATGGTGATACCGCTATGCCCAACCACTGTCCTGCTCTCCGAAGTATAGACTAGATTAATACATTCCAACTTTCTGCACAGGGCGTATTGTACGCCTGTTCAGATGCACAAAATGGGACTTGAGGAGGATGCCCACTGCTTGCGGCACCCTTGACCACTTTTCTGCACCTCGCCTGGTCTTACATTGTACAGTGGCATACTGGATAGATGTTTTTAACATTGTTGCCCAGATTACAGGCCAGCAACCACAGTTAACGCCACAGGCAGTCATTTTGGGCTTCATAAAGGAGACCCCTCCCAAGAACAGACGACTAAACGCAATGATATTTCTGCTGGCTAAAAGGCGAGTGGCTAGGCACTAGGGTCGAAGTGCTGCCCCTACTCCAAAAGGTTGGCTCCAGGATGCAACATACTGCCAAGAGCAGCTGAGGGCATATTGGGAACGTATGCCAGCGCGTTCTTGCCCTAAAGTTATTTGTGCCCCGTTTGACTACCTATCTTGCTTGCCAGGGATTGGAGGGGTCGTGGAGGACGCACCTAACTCAGTGGTGCTGGTCAACCCCGCCGACTATCCTTCACACTGCTTTCTTCTTAGGCTGACCCTGGGAGTCCTTGTGAACAAGCATTAACGGGACATATTTCTCAGATCACTACCGAGGAGGGTGTTGTCTGAACAGAGTGGGGTTATTGCTTGCATCATTTGCTCAGATATGTCAAAATGTAATTGATGTATGCATATGCATGTCTTTCCCTCCCATAATGCCTCCTGTTCATATGATTTGTTTGTTTTAAAATCAATAAAAAAAATTGCATGTAAGAGGGAACATCTTCCAGGCAGATGGATGAATGTGGTGCATTCATGTCCTGTTCTTTCACTTTTTTGCCCATCTGTAGGACAACTGTGTCAATGTTCCAAACTCTGGCCAAGAGGACTCAGACAGAGACGGCATTGGAGACGCGTGTGATGATGATGCAGATGGGGATGGCATTGCAAACGAGCAGGTGAAGGACCTTATTTAATCAAAATGATTAATAGCAGGGCAGAGCTGGGGTTAACCTCATGCAGGATAGAAGAGCAGTCGTGCACACAATACATGGGCATAGGAACCGAACTGTGGGGTATGGGTGTGATTGCCCCCTCCACCATTTGGAGTGGGGGATTCTAGGGGCAATATTACCCCCAGATTTTTAAATAGAAACTGAAGATTAAACAGTGGCAAACAGAACGTGATATGTCCCTTTGAAGCCATGCTGCACGTAGCCTTAGTCTCCAAGAAGTGCTGCAACCTGAGGAACAAACTGTGGGGGCTGCAAGACCTCTTTATTTCGTTAAGTATTTAATTGCTGTCATTGAGGAGTAGACCCTCTCTGAAGATTGCACCAGGCGAGCCAGCAAAGAGAAGGCAGGGCATCTATTTAAAGTAAATGTGACTGCTGGCTAGGCTGGCTTGAGAAAAAGTATTTTAGGAAAGTGTCGACACCTCAATGATCGCAATTAAATAATTAGCAGAACAATTGAAGCTTGCACCTTAGGCTGCAGTTCTTCAGGAAGACACTCTTGAGAACTGCAGCATGGTTTCAGACAGGAATGTTCTGTCCAGGGGTGTAACTATCAATGTTGCAGAAGGCACAGTGGGACAGGGGTGTGAAGGGTCCACTTCACTCTAATTAGTTACTGTTTTTACTACCATACTAAGGAGTGGAGGGGAGGAGGGGATCCAGCTTCCTTTCTTGCATAAGGGCTGATGAAGACCTTGCTGTACCACTGGTTCTGTCACTGTGTTTGAACTTCAGTGTCTGCGGAAACATTCCAAAGTGCACCTTTAAATCTTATTACTGCACACATGTACATGTGTGTGAACAGTATCAGTTTGATTCAAGGAGTGGTAAGTATATTTTTTGAACTCCGTACTTAACATTAATTGAATATCTGAATACAAAGCACTGAGCTCTGTTATTAAACGGACAAGAGAAGGATGCAATCCTACAGTCTTTGTACTCCACAATATGCAATCCTGGGCTCAAATCCTCGCACCCACTCTTAATCAAATTGTGTGATCCATGGCCCATCACTTTACTTCACTTCACTTTCCTTAACCATCCCGTGTGAAAGCACATTGACGTAATGCAGTACATGATCTGTGCTCTATACAAAGCCTCTTATAGATGGTTCATATAAAATATTATTGCTTCACATTTGCTAACCATATATTGGCTGCATAAATAGAGACCGTGACAAGTTACATTTTGGGTAACTTGTGGCAACATCCTTGAAGGGGCATGCATGCTCTGCACCACAGGGAAATAGCTGGACTCTGACATTGCTGTATGTAGACGGATACATTTGCTGATGGGCTTTAGTTACATCAACCCTAGTCCTCACCATGCCCTGAATTATGGTGGGTTGGTGGAAGTTGAGGCGGTGGTTAAGGTATGCAGGTCCGATGGTGTGGAGGGCTTTGTATGAGTGTGTGTGAGTAGTTTGAATTGGAATCAGTTCTGGATCGGTAACCTGCAGTTCTCTGAGGTGGGGTTTGATATGTGCACTGTAGGGGATGTTGAGGATGGGTCTAGTGATGGCATTCTGGGTGGTCTAGAGTCTTTGTCTGAGTTGACTTGTAAAGCGGGCATAGAGTGTTTTGCTGTAGTCTAGTCTTCTGGTGATGAGGGCCTGGGTGACCGTGTGTTTGGCGTCAGTGAGGAGCCATAGGAATATTTCACAGACCATACATAGGATGAAGAACCAGGAAGAGGCAATGGCGTTCACTTGTTTGACCATTGTGAGTCTGTCTTCCAAGATGACGCTGGGGTTTCTGACATGGTAAGTGGGGTTGGGTATGGGACACAGGTCTGATTGCCACCAAGAGGAGTCCCATGGAGAGCTCTTGTTCCTGAATATCAGGACTCCTGTTTTATCCTTGTTGAGTTTTAGGCAGTTCAGTTTCATACAATTTGCTATGTTTGACATGCAGGTGGTGAAGTTTGTCCTGGTGGTGTGGTTGTTGTTTGTGAGGGTGAGAGTGGCCTGGCTGTCGTCTGATTTGATTATATGATTTAGAGGGATCTTGTGGGTGAGTGGTGCCATATAGACATCGAAAAGGGTAGGGCTCACCGAAGATCCTGGAGAGACTCCACAGATGAGGTTCTTCTGTTCAGAAGTGTAGGATGGAGAGAAAAGAGGCCAGCCATCTCAGGGTGGGTTGACATACTCCGGAGTTGTGGAGTCTTGTGATGAGGGTGCTGTGAGTGATGGTGTTGAAGGCTGCAGAGACGTTGAGTAGTATGATTGCTGCAGTTTCCCCATGTCCATGGTGGTCCGGGTGTCATCAGTTGCTGCAATGAGAGCAGTTTCCATGCTCTGGTTGCTCGGGAAGCCAGACTTAGAGATATCCAGTAGGTGGTGGTGATAGCTTTCTCCATGACTGTAGATGGGAAGGGCAGAAGCGAGATGGATCTGTAGTTGCTGAGTTCTTTTGAGTCTGCTGTGGGTTTTTTCAGGAAAGCTTTAATTTATGCATGTTTCCACTTGTTCGGGAAGACTCCATTTTGGATGTAGGTGTTGATGATCGTGGTGAGATGGAATCTGATCAGAGCTCCTCCTAAGTTGTAAATGTGGTTGGGGCATGGGTAGGTGGGGACCCCAGAGTTGATTGTTCTCATGATTTTGGGGGTGTCTTCTGAGTTGAGGGGTTTCCAGTTTGTGATCTAGTGGTCTGATTTGGTAGTGGTGGGCAACTGGTTCATGAGTTCTTGTGTCTTGTGTTGGGGGGGTCAAATTTGTTGTAGATCTTGAGGATTTTTGTGAAAGACATCAAAGAGGTTGTCATAGAGGTTTGTGAAGGGGTGATGGAGTTGACGAAGCGGCTGGGGGGTTGGAGAATTCTTTTAAGATGTTCAAGAGCTCTTTGGAGTTGTTTTCCAGTCAGAGAATTAGAGCTGTTTTTCTTGCCTGGTTGAATTGGGTGTGGTATTTCCTGAGCATGGACTTGTACGTGTTTCTTGCAGTGGTGTCTTGGCCGGTTCTGCATTTTCTCTTCAGCTCTTTGCAATGGCATTTGTAGTTTTTAAAGCCAACGATGAACCAGCTGGTTTGTGTGTTGGTTCCTAAGTGTCTGAGGTTCTTCCGGGGGTCTAGAGTGTCTGCGCTGGTAAAGATCAAGTTGTTGAAGGCTTTGAGGTCGGCATGCCGGTCATGGATGAGGTTTGGTTGATGGCCATTGAGGGTGTTGGCGCAGTCTATATCCTTCATCTTGTTCCAGCTTACTGACCCCTAGACAATGCGTCCCTTCAGCAATCTTCAGCAAAGTTTTTTTCAGAGTCCACTCCCCTGATCCTCCAACTTGGCAGTTACTACTATGGTATCTATTGTTGATGTGAAGACTCTACAGTTAGGAATATTTATCAGAAGAACAAGTTACTTACTTTCGCTAATGGCCTTTCTGGTGGATACTCTATCTAACCGCAGGTTCCTTACTGCCCTCCCTCCTCCTGTTCTGTAGAGTTGTCTCTTAAACATTTAAGTCCCATTGAGAATCTAGCACACTGTCCTGACTAGTTTTTCAATGCTCTGATTCTGAGGGTGCTAAAGGAGAAAGTTGAAAAAAACTGGTGTCAATTGCCAGAGGTGGTGCTTATGTGCAGCTCTGCTCCATTATTTCCTGGGGGTATGGAGTCATTGCAGAGCAGAATGACACCACCAACTAGCATGTGGGAACACTGCTATAAAAATCTCTGGATACAGTTTAGAGCAGGGGGTATTCTCAAAGGCAGGAATCTGCATTAGCCAGAGTATCCACCAAAAAGGAAAGAAAAGGAACTTGGGCCCATATTTATACTTTTTTAGCGCCGCATTTGCGTCGTTTTTTGACGCACAATCGGCGCTAACTTGCAAAATACAATTGTTTTTTGTAAGTTTGCGCCGTTTTTGCGTCAAAAAGCGGCGCAAATGCGGCGCTAAAAAAGTATAAATACGGGCCTTGGTTTTTTTGGCCTATCATAGGGCAGTGATATACTGCACAGCTTTCAGGGTTCTAGGTCTGAGAAGGTTTGATGTCAAGTATAGAAGCAATTATGCTTTCTCATGTGGATATAAAGATTAAGGAGACCTTGTGAACTCACCACTGTTACTTTCTTATTCCTTTTGAGTCTTTCATTATTGTATTTGTTAATAGAGTGATCTAGGACGTCTTTGTCTTTCAATCAATCTTTCTGTCATTGGAGCACACTGTTTTCTTGACTTGCTCCCTGTATGGCATTTGTGTAGGCTAATGACATATACTTTGTGGTTACAATTCTAGGCCCACTCTTCAAAGAACAATTAGACCCTAGTTAATAATTGGTTTTGTATTCCTGGTTAGTGAATTTGCTCAGAGGCATGTTTCTGTGATTGATCACTTGTTACATGAATCAAGATAGTACTTTATTTTTTACTGTAACAACACTTACAACTTTCACAGCCCCTACTTAATTAGCTTTATTATAATAATACTTTTACTGAGTTTCTTTCAAATCAAGCAAGGTAAAAGCTAAATTTGCCGTTTTAGGGCTCTAATTCCCCCTGTCGTAATTGTAGCAAGTGATTCTAAGAAACATTCTTCTGTCTTCCGTCTCTACTTAACCACTTAATGCATTCACTGTTACTGAGAAAACCTACTTTCTGATATGTTCATCCATCTGCGATAAACCAGTTTCTTCTCACTTTCTAGTTCCATGTGGATGCCCATTGAGCCAATTCTATGCTTACAAATGTTGATACAGAAGTTGATACTTGGGATCGGCAGATTTAGAGTGCTATTTGTGTTGCACGTGTGTTTGGTGAGAATCAGCAGCTTTTCACCTGATGGCCAGAAACTATCTAGCATGCCAAGATGTAGGCACCTGGTTGAGGCAGATAGCAGTGGTGCCAGCATTTATGAGTTGTGTTAGAGATCCAGGAGTGCTAGCGGATCTTCACCAGTGGTGCTGCTATTATGATGGTATCAGCAGTAATGTTCATCAAATACTGTCTCCTGTAGATCCCGTATATGATGGCAATGACAGCAACTGAATAGAGCTAGTCTTGTTTTCAAGTGTTGACCACATTTGGCGTCTACTTTTAAAGCTGGTCTCTTGTTCCCCTTTGTTCATCTCCTTTTAATAAATGAACAATGCTTTCACCCCCTCCACCATCTCCTGGGTCCCTTCTGATGCACCTCTCCCCACCTCATTGTTGACCAGGAACTGGATGCTTTGCTCCTCTTTAGCGTGGACCAGGATCTGGATGCCTTACTCTTCCTGCTGCCATTAACAAAGTCAGTATCACCCAGTTCTTGTCCCTCTCCAGACTATTTTGAAGAAGATAGCAAGTGTCAAAAAAAGAATGGTGACATGGGAATAGGCACTTATTCTAGAGCTATCTAGTAGTTGGAGGTCTGAAGCAGGACTTGTTGATTACTCACATATCAAGATTCTTCCCTAGTGTGACATGGGCCTATAGGAAGGATGAATGCACATGGAGATATCCTGAATGATACGAAGAGACGCCCCAGATCGTGCCAGACAAATTTTCATGTGTACAATAAGACATATGTTTATGAGAGTGGAGACTCTGTTAGCAAATGTTAGATCTATATCCATGTAATAGGAACACCGGCATGACACATGCACACATGCAGAAACATAGTACAGATTTGATTTCTTAAGCATGCTTAACTGGCTTCTCTTAGTGAAGGGCAGCATGGATGCAGCAGAGACAGATACTCGATATTATGATGAGAATGTAGGTCTACATATAAGGTTAGCCCAGAAAACGAAAGGACTGTCCATAGATATCAGGATCTTCCCCTCTACAGCCATGTCCATGGACAAGACCCTATATACACGTATGGTCTCAGACAATGTTTCTCATTATCGCAGCACATAGAAGTAACACAGATTGCCAGAGTCTGACATACCAGGTTGTACCTGTATAAGTATGTGTTAGAAGGGTAAGCATCCACACTTGTTGCAAATTGAGAAATTATGGAGTTCTTCCCAACAAAGCTGCTGAAGTGCGCCAATGTCTTAGTGCAAAACAAGTGCTTTACTAGCTTACTTTATATATCTCAGTAACCAAACACATGTTGGGATTTTCCCTACTTTTGGGTATCCATAAATTAAAGTTAAAGATTTTAGGCCTTAAAATTAACAGCAAATCTGACTCCCAAATCATACAAACCACATCTCAAAAGAAATGATGTAGTCATGCACTTAAAACAGACATAAGACATAGGTTAATGTAGTATTCCATCACTAGACAGCATACTCGCTGCCAAGTGCCATATTTAAATTTTGATGTGTTGATATGAAATTGGCTTGTAGGCTACGTTGTCCAGACATGAGCATGTTGACATTTTGGGGTGGATATTATGGGTGCCCAACTACCCAAGGCATTAGTCTATCTAATAGGGAAAATCCAGCCAGGGAGTGCCCTCTCATGTTGCCTCAATTAGAGGAAATGATGATAAAAGCTTGGATTTGGCTTGGTGCTCACAGAGGAGCTGTTTTTGTCTTTTTATTTAGGATAACTGTGTATACATTGCAAATGTTGACCAGAAGAATAGCGACCAGGACATCTTTGGAGATGCTTGCGACAATTGCCGCATGGTACTGAACAATGACCAGAGGGACACTGATGGGGATGGAAAAGGAGACTCCTGTGACGATGACATGGATGGAGATGGTTTGGCAATTATTTTCCTTTATTCTTTCTGGTGAATGGAAGATAGAGTAAATGGGAATTAGTTGTGCAGTGAAGTAAAACCACATTGGAGAGGAGGTGTGACTGTTAGGAGAGTTGGTTCCATGTGTAAAGTAATTGTGGCATGCACTTTATGAGGCAGTCAGTTTTCTCTACTGAGATGAAAACCCTAAATTTGACCTTTACAGGGTAGTAGTAAATGCATCAATGTGTTCTCATTAGTACAGAAGCTCTAAATGAAATGCGTTACTGCTCCACATTTATTTTCAGCACATGACATAAATATATTCATGCCATGCCATTGAAAATATTGAGTGGAACCACAATATGGTTGTTACATAACTAACGCTATGAAATGGACATCCATGGGTTGCTTAGATAATGCTTTATGAGAAGTGTGATCTGGCTTCCATCTGCTTTCCTTTGAATGCCAATCAGCATAGCAGGGAGAATTTGGTGCTACTGACAGCTGTGAAATCTGATTGGGTGGTGTCAAGAAGGTTGTTGTTATCTAGATAATAGAATAAATGTTCATGTTGTTTTCTTAAGCATTGGCAGACTGGTGATAAACCTTGGCCAGTTGGGTGTTTTTCAGTGGTGCCATGAAATGTTTCCATTTACAGATGAAGGGGTCCATTGTGGACAGATGTGAACATATGTATTTGTACCTTGGAAGCAATAGATACCCCTTTCAGTTTAGTTCCATGATGTCTTTTCCTCTCACCTCCTCTTTCTGGACTGTGAGCTAGCAAGAAACTATCATGTTCTCTTTTGATCAGTGGTTTTTAGAAGTGAAAGTGAGATACTTGTACATAATGCTCAGGTCAAGTGCTTAGGAAGTTTTTGAATACTTTAGGTGAGTAGAGTTTCAAGGACCATTGCCATGATGAACTAGTAAGGTCAGGTTCATTGGAGTGTTGTGCATTTTGGCTGAAGTTTTTGGTACAAGAGTTTCGGACAAAGGATGATACTGTTTTAGTGATCACTGTGCTGCTCTATCTTATTTGGTGTTTTTGGACCTGATGATAATGTTAGCAATGTATCTTTAGTATGTGGCAGGGGTTATGCGAGCAAAGTAGTAATCAGCAAATAATTGTTCTGTAGTGAAGGTTTAGCCGGTGCTTGACTCCTATGTGTCTCTGGACAGTGCCTTCTAAGCGATCTGGTATTGATACGGTGGGAGAACAGAGTCTGATTGGATGACCTTCCCAGGTGCATTTGTTTGTTGAGTTTGTTTGTCTTAAGGTACTGTAGTTTGCATGGTTTTAAGCAAGTGAGAAGATGTTTGGGAACCCTTTTGTACCACGCAGTCTGCAACAGAAGAAATAGTGGTAACTGTGCACATCTGATTAAGTGCAAAAAGGAAAGTGTTACTATTGTTCCAGAAACAGCTATACATTATTTACATCCAGGTATTAAGAACTTCTTGGACAACTGCCAGAGGGTTCCCAACGTGGATCAGAAAGACAGAGATAATGATGGTGTTGGTGATGCCTGTGACAGCTGCATTGACATCAGCAACCCTAACCAGGTCAGTAAAAGTATTTACATGATCATTGTGGTACCGTTCAATAGGTGTTCACACCATGCCACCCACAGACTATTGAATGAGAATCTTAATGACGCTACCAAATAAGTAAAACAGTCTGAGTCACTTTATAGATACACATAAAGCACAGATTTATGGTCTTGCGAATTGCCATATTTTCCGACACATTACAAGTGTCTGCAGATTACTGTTGGCATTTTTATAACAGAAACTAATGAGTAAAAAAGGGAGGAGTCCAGAATAGATTTTCATGGGTCTGGTTTTACATGCTATGTAAATTATGCAACATTAGTGATATTTTTCTCACGAACCAGCACAATATGATAAGAGGAGAAAGCAAATAATCCCTTAATGGGACATATTTATAAGTGGGATTGTGTTGCTCTTGCACCACGCAACATGGTGCGTGCACGAAGCAGGCCCAAAATGCGGTTCATGAAGACACGCACGCTCACCTTGTGGGGCCCTAAGTGGCTTCATAAATCTGGAGTAAAGCAATGCAGCTCAGCACCATTATTCCATGGGCATTGTGTGGGTGTTCTATGCAACATCCATGGATTATGATGCAATCCCAGATTTACCGTAAGCGGTAGACCTGGGGATCCGCCAAAAGGCCTTCCTAGGTGAGGCGTAATGAGGGCAAATAGCTATATTTCTCCTATTTTTCCTCTTTCTATGTGTGCTGCATTTTGCAGTTCATATAGAAAGAGGAAAATACCTCAGGGGATTGTTTTTGGGCAGGGAGGTGCACCTTCCTGCACAAAAACATTCCTTCTTAAAATGCAGGCAGCCTTGCACCATGGTGCAAAGGTGTCTACATTCGTGCTAGGCAGCCAAACGGCGTCATTGCAGGGAAAAAGGCAGGAATGAGCCATATTCTTTTAAATAGGGGACATTCCTTCCCTCTCCCTGTCACGCAGTACAGCAAGGTGACTTGCTGCGCTGTGTGACGTGGCCAAAAATATGTCCCAATATGTTTAGAATTTCATTCCTCCAGGCTCCAGCTCTCTTGAAATGGTGGTCTGGGAAGGACATTTATTAAGTACCTGCACACGAAATCCAATCTGCCCAGCATTTACAAGGAAGATTTAGCCATCTGCCTTGCAATTTTCCTTTTCTGGATTTAGAAAATAGATGGCACAGATCGTTTGTGCAACAGGTCCCTTTTGCGTAGAGCTTAGACTACACATGATATACTGCCAAGTGCAAAATTCTCTATTCTTTGTGGCCCATGTGAAATGCTTCTATGTGGGTCCCTGTGTTAGGCAACTGTGGCTCTTTGCATGAGGCAGTGGTGCATTTGTTTACTTAAATGTCCTCATCATGTGTTAGGGAGAATGTTCGTTCTCCCTCGGGTCCTGTTCAACACTTTAGTGAACAAGCATTGGCAAAGACACTGGGTTTCGCCTTTGTCTTTTTTTCTATCTAACTGGCTTAAAAAATGTTGAAAAATGTTACAATAATGTTTGTTTTATACTTTGTAAACAAACATTTTTTTAAATATTTGTAAGCCAGTTACATGGTAAAAAAGGCAAAGGCGAAACCTACTGGCATGCAGCTTAAAAGAAAGAAGAAGGCATGCGAGACAGAAGACGGCAATGAAGACAGAAGATGGCATGTGGTAAAGAAGAAAGAAGACTGCAACAAAAGAATACAGAAGACGGCATGCGGTAAAGAAGAAAGAAGACAGCAACGAAAGAATACAGAAGACGGCATGCGGTAAAGAAGAAAGAAGACAGCAAAGAAAGAAAACGAAATGCGGAATGAAGCAAGAAGACAGCAAAGACGGAAGACGGCATGCAGGAACGAAGCAAGAAGACAGCAAAGAAAGAAGACAGAAAACGGGACCGAAGACAGAAGACGTCATGCAGTAGAAGAAAGAAGACATAGAAGACATAAGACGGCATGCGGGATTGAAGCAAGACAGTGAAGAAAGAAGACAGAAGACAGGACTGAAAACAGAAGACGGCAGTGAAGACAGAAGACGGCATGCGGTAAAAACAAACAAGACAGCAAAGACAGAAGATGGCATGTGGGCATGAAGCAAGAAGACTGCGAAGAAAGAAGACAGAAGATGGGACTGAAGACAGAAGATGGCATGTAGTAAAGAAGAAAGAAGACAGCGAAGACAGAAGATGGTATGCAGAAAGAAAAACGAAGGCAGACGGCAACAAAGAAAGAAGAGAAAGAAGAAGGCATCGAAGAAAGAAGACCTCCGCGAAGTAAGAAAATGGCATGCAGGATGAAAAAAGAAGACAGCAATGAGGAAAGAAGACAGCAAAGATGGCAGCGAAACAAGAGGACGTCAGTGAAGAAAGAAAATGGCATACAGGAAGAAAAAAGAAGTACCTTCAGCATCATAGCCAACGAAAGGACACTGTCCAGTGTCCTATGGGAAGTGACCAGAAGGAGTACTTGGTCCACAGGCAACTCGATGGCAAGATTGACGAAGAAGACGAAGAGAAGACAACAACAGGAAGCAACGTGATGAAGACATGCTGATGAATCCGAAGCACATAAATCAGAGCAACGCTGGCGTAAGCCAGGTTTAGGTAAGTAAAGGGCTGGTTCTAAGCCCCTTTAAGTTTTTTAATAAAAAAGATTTCACAAGCATGCATGCAGGTGAAACCTAAAAAGCACAGTTTCACTGTCTGGCTCCATGTTAAATGGATGCACTTTACTGAATCACAGACCTTCCTTTTACAATTCATGTGTGATCATTTAATAGGTTAAGTTCAAATGAGCCAAGACCTCAAGCCCTAATGTACTGATTGTGTAAATGAAAGCCTAGGCCTGGAAACAGTGAGGCCTTGTAACATGGAGTCATGTGGTAGCTGCAGGCAGAAGCAATTGTGCCTTCCAGGCCACGAGCCCTCGTACACCACAGGTAAATGGGATTTTTTTATAAGGAAGGAAACTTCCTCTCTACCTCTCCTTGTGATATTTATTTCATTACAAGCTACAGATTCACCACTGGCGTGAGGCTCACTGTGTGCTGTGCAGCTTGCTTCATCTCATGAAAGGCTGGTCTTCTGTTTTTCTTTACAGTGGCAGCTGTCTGAGTGAGTCATTTGTTAATGGTAGGCTGTGTTTGTGGTCAAGCAGGAGGGTAGGGTTATAATCCTGGCTGAATCACTGATGCGTAGCGTTGTTTTTTAACGCTGCATCAGCGAAAATGTCTGCATGGAAGGACTAAAAAAGTCCTCACACAGAAAGTACATGAAAGAGTCTGTTTAATATTATTCGATTTTTAAACATACCCTTTATGGTTCTAGTCCCTCCTTCCCTTCAGGAGAGAGAGTAGCTGTCTGTCTAAAAGCTTTGGGTGGTTTGTGTGTGCGTGAACTAGTGAGTGCCAGAGGTCTATCTGTTGAGTCCTCTATCAGTGGATTCTGAGGGCTTTTGAAGTTGACGATCAATTGATCCGAAGAGATCGGAGGACAGAATGTACGATAACCAAGGCGAAGGCTGCTGGTTGTCCACTTACTGCTTCTTGGGCAGAAAGGCTTAGATAAGCCAACAGTTAGGACCGGCTTTAGGGCAGTGCGACTGGTGCAGCCACACTGAGTGCTGACCTGGGGAGGTGATGCTGACCTCAGGGGAGACACTGTGTTTAACAATAAATTAAAACACCTGCTGCAGAATTCCTTATTCTTCCAGCTTTCAGGCAGCAAAATAAATATCAAGATAACTCTTGTGATTAATGTTCTTGCTAGAGAGAGAAATCAGAGTTTTGTCTAGTGCAGGTTTGACTCACTATAAAGTAGTGCAGAGGGTTAATATGCCTGCTGCAAACAACGCGAACGGTGAGGTTGACAGATCTGTATCCATGTGGCTAACTGAGTGGATTAATGCTTTTGTCACACAGATTTATTTTGTTAATGCAGCTCATAATATGAAACCGTAATATAGAACAGTGACTGTTAACAAACTGTCGTCAATGTGCTGCATCCAAACTTCATAAAATAGGTTATGAAGTTATTTTTTTCTCCAGTCTTCCATTTTATGTTTCTAATGTTGCTAAAAAGGGTTTGTTGGGGTAGATATACAATTTTGTTAGTAAAGCCAGCCTTTACAAGTGCTTTTAAAACAAAAGAAATGTACGTGAGAGAGAGGCGATGGGGAGATGAGCACACTTTTGAACGGTGGTAGTGAGCGACACCAGGTAGGAGGGAGGGTGGTGATGGAGGCACCTAAAATGCTTGAGGTACTGGGCGTCACCAGCGCTAAAGGCGGTCCTTCCAGTACTGCTGCCCTGGCAGTGCTTGTAGGCTCGGCCAGGAGTGCCACAAACTGTTGAAGGAGACAGGTGAGAGAGGAGGGATGCTTTTTCAGAGATCCTTTCTTTTTATTTTGACGATCATCTATCCGATAGTGTATTTGTGCGTCTGTCTATCAGATGGACAGGTCTGTGAGACCCACTGTGATGCACTGCAACAAGTGACTGCTCAGGAAATAAAACAGGTGTTATTGTGTCATTGCAGCATGGACTGGAGGGTCCCACTGCAATGCATTTTAAAATAAAATCCCTCATACTTGGTAAACAAATTGCAAATGCCTACACACTAGCATGAATAAACACATCTAACGCGGGGCATGACTAAACCTGCAAAACCTCCAGTCTCATTCGAGAAACCCTGAAGTGTCCTTTGAAGGCAAGACATGCCTTTGGTCGTGGCTGTGAATACGTGTGTTCCGTTTCTACTCCCGGACTTCTGGACCACCACTGCTGACTGTGAGGGCAAGAAGGTGGAAACTTTAAAACTTTTAAACTTGTTTTCAACTTGTATGAAGAGCATCATTACTTTTTTTTCTCCTTCTGTTTCTAGTCGGACATCGATAACGACCTCGTTGGAGACTCCTGTGATACCAACCAAGACAGGTATGTGTACTCAGAACACCGGCGAGAATCAATATGTGTTTTTCAGATAGCAGTGAAAGCGCGTCACAGGAAACAAAATGGTTCTTCCGTATGGTGTGGTTTACAGACTCACATCAAAGTCCGGTTGAGATTACAGTTTTGGATGGGAGTCGCAGCTTCCTTGAGACGCACTGTCATTTCATTCTGTGACAGCCTCGCTCCTCAGTTCCTCCAGTGCACTTGCTGTGAGTGCAGCCAGCAAATAAAACTCAATATCTCAGACAGGGTATCAAACCTTGTGCAGGATGGAAAGGAAAGTAATTCAAAACGTGTAATAACTGGAAAGAAGTAAAAAAAAAACAGAGAAGATGAACCCTTCCTGGACTATTACTTCAAACAGTGAATCTTCAAACAGGGCGATCATTGACATCGGCAATGGTGTGAAGTTGTTCACCAAAATTACAGAAATTACAGAAAACAGAAAATCAGTCCCTAGATAGGACTCGGGGGCTCTGGGGGTTTTCACAGCCAGTCTGTTCTTCTCCTGCTCTCGTCTGCTTCTGCATATGTGGTGAAACACCTGCTCCTCGGCTGGGACAGAGAAAGGGGCACATGAGAGGGAGGGGTGCATGAAAGGGAAAAAGAAAAGTAACTGAGAAAGAGAGGCCACTGAAAACATGGAGTTAGGAGTGTGACAGAGAGAGTGTGGAGAGATGTGCCGGTAGATTTGGTTTTGTAGCCTCTGTGTGGCATTGTGCAGCGCCGAAGAACATTCTCTGACTCTGGCGTCTCCAGTGAGTAGTTCTGGATGCTATTAGCTCTTATGTGCAGCCCAGTCCACTAAATCAGAGGGCTTTGCTAGGATGGATTAATATATATACTCCACAATTAAAAATGCAAAGATGTGTGTAATTTCAGAGTTCATATACTAATGTTCAGATGAACACGGTTACAATTCCAAAGTTTTTTTTAGCTGATATTTGAGTGGCAAATCATGCAGTGTTAGGGAGTCACGCACCGAGGTCATCTCTGCTGACAATCTTGTGTGAGGTGGAGACAAATATAGTATTAACTGATGTGGTCACTCTTGCAACACTAATATTAGTAACTTGGGTTGATTTTCATCAAACATAAGTAGTTCTTATTACAGAAAATGTCAGAGTCCCCGGGTTCCGTATGGTTTGCAGAGAGTTGTGATCCACTGTGGGGAGGTTCTGGAGTTGTTTGTGAGTGACCAGGGAGGTGCTCTTATGTCTTATTTTAAGCTACAGTTCCTGGCTCCAGGCAGTGTGATGGGAAGAGAAGGTGTTATAGATAGGCATACAAATTATAACTGTAAATAGCTCACAGTTATAGTTTATTCTGAATTTCCCCTGTAATGTTTCATGTATTTTTAAGATTTTTTTAAATTTATAATCAACTTCTTAACATAAGACACATCATGACCACATTCGGGTACAAAGAAAAGGCCAGTGTACATCTCTTCCCTACTGTACGTTAAACCCCACATATTTAGTTTTTCCGCCATCACGCCCCATTCTATTTATAGTTAGAGGGTGTTTCCAGTTCTGCAGGACAGTCGTTGGAGATTCATGGCCATGCTTAGCAGTGCTGTAGTTCATGTGAGTGGTAACATGACAGATTCTGTCTGATTAATCTCGGAATAACAGAAATCCACAGGCTTCGTGGTCTCTCATCAATGGCCATCGCCATTTAGAGAGGCTACAAAAGCAAGATTCCGGCTCAGGGAGCTTCAGAGGGTGTGTTCAACAGAAAACCTTTGAGTGGACCCCAAATATCTGTCAGGTAGCAGCTTGGCATACATGTTGTACTGTTCATTGCAATGTGCCAGTGTGTCAAACCATTCCTTATATTTAGGAGACCTCCCACTGCTCAACAATATGCCACCAGCCTCTTCGTCTGTAATATTGCCAAAGCCGTGTGCCTCCTATGAGCAGCTGTGATTTCCCACACATATTGTTACCCTCTGGTCTCAGGGCACATCACGTCCAAACGTAGTGGTTAATGCTGTGAGGACATCTTTCTAATAAGAGTGAACACCAGGGCAAGACCAGTCAAGGTATAGAAAATATGTTTAATGGTTTCTGTCATGTATTACGCTTTCCGTTCATATCCCATGATGACTGCAGAAGTTGGGTAAATCATTCTTCAAATGTATTGAGTCTGCTAGGAAAAAAGAGGAAAGAGTCCGAGATCTTCCTGGATGGTTAGTGTTACAGGTGTAGGGAGACTAATCTGGGGCAATTTGGGCCTTAACATATATAGGCAGCTTCATAGCAACAACCTAGCCAAAGAGGCAGTGGGGTGATGTTTGTGTGTGTCTGTCTGTGTGCATGCTAAAAACGAGGCAATAAGAGAAGGAACAGTAATTAATATGACAACATTTGAAAGGCAGAAATGCTGACAAATGAGAAAAATGATGACAAATGGGCAAGACTAGAAGTTGGTGAAATGAGCAGAAGCCATGCACACTTTAAAGCAAAGGATACTGCTTGCTGCTGTACAACCACACCTAGGGAGTAAGAAAAGAAGTGAAAGAGCAATCAAGGTTGGCAACCTGAGGAGAAACTACTCAGTCTTTAAAGGCCCAGTTTTCCCCTACTCCTGCTAGGCTGAAGGACATTTTGGGGAGGGTTTGTGTTCTAAGCCACTCTCATGCCCCAAAAGGTTGATGTGCACCTGTTTGATAACCTCTAGACGGGTCATGGCTAAAATTCTTATCACACTGGAAGCTTGCACATGCATGTGATGGTAAGAGACAAAACATTTGGTAGGTTGCTCTTCGAACAGCACATGAATGAATTGTTCCACCCAGTGTTACTCTTCTGTCCTCTGTGTGAGCCCAATATTTTTTCTTAGATCCCAGTGACTCTTCCTCTTTCTAGATTGTGGTGGCATTATTATGTTCTTCTAGAATGAATCCCCAATTTCTACCTTCATTATTAGTAGGAATTTACATTTCAGTATAAAAAAACAGGCAATATGGTGAAAGGACAATTATCTGTATTTCAGTGATTAAAAAGATTGGAGGCAGTGTAATTTTGAAATTGATGAGTCTGTGTGATTCCAGAAGCATTGTACCACCTGCACAATCTGTTTATTTTATCTCCAATAAACATTATCAGGGTTGAGAGTTTGGACTAACGTTGTTTAACTTTTGTTTGGAAACAACCAAGCAAGCATTCATCTTTTTACACAGCAGTCACAGGTTGACGAGGAAGGAGGCCCTGTTCTATGTTGTCTTTCTTGACCCTAGTCAAACTTCTGATACAACCCGTAGAACGTCTCTCAAAAAATGTGTAAAAACCCGCTCCTCTTTAACATAATCAGACAGTTCTATGACAAAGCTCTCAAAGTCAGGTATTGTCCTCAAAGCCAGAGCAGTCATAAATTAGTGGCAAGACACCCACTGTCATTTATGCTCTTTTATTTATACACCATTAACTTCTATAGCACCCACTATCAGTCCAGACCAGAAAAAGTACAATTTCCAATATTTCTTCATGAGGATGACTCTATTTTTCTGGGATGATCCTTAAAGATTTGTAGGCCCACACAGAAACAATCAATCTTCACAGAGAAAAAAACTCAAATTCAGCAGCGACAAAGCAAGGTAATGGTATAGGACCCTACACAGCTAGGAGACAATGAACATTTACAATAGTGAAAACAGAACTAGGAAGAGTAAATAAATTCCCCTATCTAGGTCTCAAACATATGCAGCATAACAGCCAGAAACTACAATAAAATGAAAGTATAAACCGAGCGAAAGGCCAGATAATGGGTACTAACATTTTCAGAAAGAATAGGCAATAACACCCAGCCCTATCTGAAGAAAACCTTACATGCAAAAAGTGGTAAGATTACTACTATAGAGAATTACGTTGAGGCTTGAAAAAACATACAAAAGGATAAGGACAATTCACAAATTACATGTATAAATGCTTTTTATTCCTGTCCTTCACAAACATCAATTTTGGTCAAGAAGTAGTCATAGGGTTGACATACACGCGTAATCAAACATCATTGATGCCAGATCATTGTGCGAGCAACTGTTCCACCAGCTGAGCAAACATTTTGATTGATAATAGCAGGGGGGGGGACTCAAATGCCACTTTGATCCTGAAAAGACTCAAAATTGATGTGTTACCAGAAAGTTCTTGAGCCTCAAAGCTTCAAAGGCAGAATCGTCTTGTCAAAATGCAAAACAAATAAATAAACAGTAACAGGAGATTTATTTTTGTGGAAACCACTCAGTAAGGTCATTTGACTGAGATGGCCGAGGTCTGTGTGCAGGAGAGGTAACGTCGTGGTTGTCCTGTTGCCTCTTGTTCTTGGGTTCACTGGCATGGCCATGGGGTCTGTCCAGGAGAGCCACCCCTGTCTCTTTTCCAGTGCCACTATCTGGTTCTTGGGTTTACTGGGATGGCAATGACCTGTGTCCAAGAGAACCATCCTCATAACTGTCTGGTGCCTCCATCTGGTTCTTGGGTGCAGAAATTCTATTATATGACCAGAATGTGTTAATAAGGTGGCTGACATAGCAGGCTGTGTGGCACACTCTTGTGTTTTTTTTCGACATAGTCCCTGATGCCAAGAGCCCAAACTGGCTATCTCAGTGGCTATAGGGAAATTAACATACATATAAGAGACAGGTCCAAACAGGGAACACTGCAATCAATAATACATGGTGCATGGCGCATTAAGCATTCTACATTATCTCTAGCCCTGGTGATCATCTGACTCACAAGAATGAGGATCCTAATTCTCCTGGGAAATTATACCCTCATTGTGAATCCTGAGGCTTCTCAACCCTTTCCTAATGTTAGTAGCACAGAAGAAATTGAATGAGGAAAGCTATTCCCAGCTCACTGTTTAATTTTAATTGCAGTCTCATTTGTAAAGCAGTTCACACCCTTGGCGAGACACGTGCAGTCGCCATGCACTTCTTAATTCGATCCCTCACGGTTTCTCTGTTTTTCTGGACAGCGATGACTGGAGGACATCAGTAATGCACACCGTCTCCATAATCGTGTTGTGCTATTTCTAGGATGTTATGGATGTTATGGTTCTATTTCAGGTCAATACATATTCATAATTATAATGTGGTCAGTATAATTGCCCATACTTGATAGCTTACTCAGAATTTCCCTTTTCCCAAAATTTATGACTGTCACGTCATGGGAAAATGTGTTCTTGTTCTTGTTAGGTGCCAACATTTAGTCCTCCTTCTATGTCTGCAGTGTCACGTTTTTTGGTTCTCAACATCTTGTCACCCAGGGACAGGGGCTAAATGAGATGAAATTGTCAGTTCGTTCACACTATACAGCAGTTCCAAGGGAATAGCAAACATTTTTCTCTGAATCCCAAACATGATTTACTGCAGCTGAGAAACAATGATGCAGGTACTGTTCCAGATGACAAAGAACTGTAATATTTCATGGGTTCCATGTTAGAACTGCATGAAAATCCCATGGGCGTCATTTAGGAGTTACCAGGGTCGCTACTGCGACCCCTGGCTTGCCCCTTGCGACCCCTGGCACTGATTTGGGACCACTGGCTTCAGAGGTGGCAAAATCAGTGTCAAGAACACCGGGGCTGCTTATCCCTATGGGCATCGGTTGGGGCTCCACTCTCCTTGTTTTTGGCAATTTTTTATTACACTTATAGTGAATTATATTACATTACTCACTATTAGTGTAATACACTATACTATGGAGTACAATTAGTTGGAATACGATCTTTCCTGGCAGCTGAGGTTAGTAATGAAATGCTTTTGAATGCATGTTGTGTGCGAGCTTGCGGGTGAGAGTGTGTTTATGTGAGAGACATTGTGTGAATGTCCATAGCTAAGTTTTCAGACTGCCCATGTGTGACATTTCTATGGTTTCAGTGCACTTATGACTGACATTCAACTACGAAATGTGTGGCACTTTCTCGCAAGTAAAACCAAGCAATTAAGCACACAGAAAGACATAAATAAAAGAAATGAGACCCTTTTGAGCAATTAAGTTCTAAAAGAATCTGATTCCTGACCCCGTTCTCATGCTCACGGACATTGCCCAATTTGCACTCAGCTTCAGTGAGCGCTTTCTTGCTGGACTCACCTGTGGCACCACAAGTGAGTGCTCCCTGCAGGGTCAGACTGAGGCAGAGAGCACCTTTGGCCAGTGTTCTTGGGCAGAAGGCCCAGTGAGCTCACTGGCAGTAATCCTGTAGACTGGCTGCAGCTCGCTGTCTCATGGTGCCACTCTGGTGATTAGCATTTGGCATGTGGCCTCTCCACCGCCCATTATTCCATCAGGTGAAAGCAAAGCCCCACAATGGACTTTGTTGTCCCTATCAGCATTATGATACAATACAATCATGCTTCATTTAGACTTCTCTGTATGCTGACAACACATAAGGCTTGCTTGCTATTTAGGGCAGCAAATGGTATTATCCTATAATGCTGGTCTTTAGAATTAAGTTTTATGTTATTTAATGCTGCATGAAAACTATGGACTTATCTCATTGGTGTCCCATAACGTCTCACACTGACTCTCAGGCTGTGCGTGGCAGGTTGGTGCATACTTCTCTAGTGCCACACTAAGGCTTTCTAGTAGCCAGCCAGTGACACAGTAGTGATCCTTATGTCAGCCTTTGGCAGCTTTTCATTGATTGAAATCCCCCTGGTCTGGTCAGAGGCAACTTCACCGGCACCAACAGAAAGTCAGAGCCGCCTTCCACCGATCCCCTTTAACCTTGCAATGACTGCCAACTTGGCACATTCATCCCGTATTTCAGTTATATTAGTCAAAATGCCCTGCACTTGAAAGACACTAATATTAAGATAATAAAATGTGGACAGTCAGACGAAGAGTCATTAACACTGCATACTATAACCAAATTGACAGTAAAAGAACAAGCACATAGAATGGAAAAGACCTCATGGAAACGTCCCAACATTTGAATTGAGAATAGGGGTAGCACATTGCGCCGACAGAGTCGCCCCTGTCAAACCCACCAAACTTAAGAGATCCACCTAGCAAGCCAGTTGGTACACCACAGAACTGAGAACCACGAAAAACAACTGCAAGCGACTAGAAAGGAAATGGCACACCAGCAAGGAGCCCACAGACCGAGCCACCATCAAGACATCCCTCAATAAATACCACCAACTTATGAAAAAAAAAAAAAAGGAGTGCCCTACCCGACTGCATCAAAGCCAGTTCTAACCACAGCAAATAACTCTTCAAGATTGTCAGAGAGTTCTCCCACCCCTCAGCCACTGAAAACACCATCACCCAAGCCTAGGAACCCTGCAACATCCCAGCAGACTTCTTTCACGATAAGATCTCCACCATCTCAAAAACTTCGAACCCTAATGCATTGCCACTGACTTCCTCAGCCTCCTCGCTCCCAAAAAGGCAAACTCCGACCACCTGCTCACCATCTGGGACTGGCTCACCACAGAAAATCCCACAGCCACCATGAACCCTATCCACTTAGGAGCTCCTATGGACCCCTGTCCCCACCACATATTAAACATCGGGAGCAAGATGATCAGCTATGAGCTTGACACCATCTTCAACACAACCATTGCCATGGCCACCTTCCCCGGTGGATAGAAACATGCAGAAGTAAAATCCCTTCTCAAACAAATGTCCGCCAACCCCCAAAAAACAAAGAACTACAGTACCATCTCTCTGCTCCCCTTCCCTGTAAACTCATCAAAAAGGCCATAAACTGCCAACTCACAGAACATCTGGAGACCAGCAATCTTCTGGACACCTCCCAATCCAGATTCTGCACCAAACACAGTACTGAAACAACCCTGATCGGTGCTACCAACAACATCAGACCCGTCCTTGACAGGGCAGAAACAGTGACCCGGATCCTCCTCAACCTGCTAGGGGCATTGAACACTGTATCCCACCGCATCCTTATCAAGAGGCTTCATCACATCAGAATCCAAGGAGATGTCCTCAAATGGATTGCCTCCTTCCTCACTGGAAGAGCCCAAAGAATCTGCCTACCACTTTTCACCTTGGGAACCCAAGAACATAATATGCGTCGTTTCTCAAGGCTCGTCACTCACCTCTACAATATTGAACACCTACATGATCCCCATGGCCAACATCGTCAGATCCCATGAACTAAACATCATAACCTATGCAGATGAGACCCAGCATATCTCTCTCACTATCAAAAGACCCCTCCACCACGATGGCGAATTACCGCAGGTGCTTGACGACTGGATGAAAGACTCCTGCCTAAAACTCAACACAGACAAAATGGAAGTGCTGATCTTAGAGAACAACATCTTCCCATGGGATGACTCCTGGTGGCCCTCTGAACTAGGACCCTCACCTACTCTGAAAGACTAGGCTCACAACCTTGGCATTATCCTAGAGAGCAAGCACACCATGAAAAGCTAGATCAATGCAGTCTCTTCCACCTGCTTCCTCACTCTTGGAATGCTCCGTAAGATCATCAACTATCTCCCCGTCAACATCAGACAAACCATCACTCAAGCCCTCATCAACAAGCTGCTGGACTATAGAAAGGCACTCTATGTAGGAATCACCACACACAGCCTGAAGAGACTGCAGACCAGACATAATTCAGTGGAAGCCTCATCCTCGACCTCCCCAAAAGGACCCACATCACTCCCCCACCTCAACAAACTCCACTGGCTCCCCATTCAGAAGAGATGCCAGTTCAAGATGCTGATCCACACCTACAAAGCCTTTCACAATCAAGGACCAGCATACAACCAACCACCACATGAACCACCAACCCTCCAGAGAACAACCTCCCCCTTCACCTCTGGACCTCATCCTCTCTTCTCGAATTCAGAAAGGGACTTAAGACCTGAAGCAGCAAGGCTTTCAGCGCTTAGATTCCCTCATTGTGAGCAGCCACGCTTTATAAATTCGGTTTGATTGATTGATTGATTGAGTGACATGCCAAATGCTGAATAAAGAACAGGTAGAACACGTGCAGATCTCTGAAGTCTCTGCATTACGAACATATACCACAAAAGTCAACATTTCTGTGGGGTGGCATACATGTCGGTTTCTTTATAAAGAGCACTCACAAAGAAAACATGGACATGTCTTCCCTGCATTAAGGACAGGTACCACACAGGCACTATAGTACTCATTATGGGTTCATATCATTTTGGGCCGCAAGAATGACTCTGCATTAAGGGAAAGTGTCACACAAGGCACTCTCAAAGGGGCATAGTGGAACACAACAGACAGTGTTTTGGGGCCAGTTTGGCACAAAATTGAGTCTGTGCATCTAAAAGAGACGGAGTGCATGCTAGTTTCACAATCTGGTCTCTATACTACAGAGAGAAGGAACAAATGCCAGGCCAGTGCGCCTGAGTGTCACGAGCACACAGGCCTGCACACGTGTCTAGAGGAGGAGAGGGCAGCAAACTAAGAGCCTGATTTAGAACTTGGTGGACGAATTACTCTGTCACAATGGTGACGGATATCCCGTCTGCCAAAATATGAATCCCATACGATATAATGGGATTTATCTTTTGGCGGACAGGAAATCCTCACCGTTGTGATGGAGTAACCCTCCCGCCAGGTTCTAAATCAGGCCCTAGGTTCAAGACTTGTTGACAAACACAATATCTGTGCAAATCTGGGTCCGCTGACCCAACCTGCAATACGACCATGTCTGGGAGGCTGGGAGCCCAGGATCGAGGGGGAGTTATTTGATTCTGCTCTCTCGGGCTCTGGTGCCCTAAAAACATACTTTGATGAATGGCTCGTAACAACTCTTCCACAGAAGCACACAGCGCCACCTTGTCTCGGCAGTGCAGGCCCAAAGCAGGAAAATGGTGCTGGAGTCTGGACAATCACAACAGCAGGCCCGTATCCAAGGGAAGCTGGGTCGAGCTGTATCATCTACTATTGTCAGGTAGTTTATTTGCTAGACCTTGGATCTACGTGGGCCACTGAGCCCAGGCCAGATCAGCTTCTTTTTTTTTAAAAAGAGAGAAGGAGTGCTGAAACAAATTAACAAAGTATGAAGGTGCGATCATCGAAGTGCAACTCCAGGCCCAGGCAGTTGAGCGAAATTGCAGTGGCAAATGGAGGCACAAGTTCAAGCGAGAAGGGAGCAATGATTCCAGCGCCTCATTGAACAAAATGTGACAAAGGAGCTGTAATTAAGCGTGACTAATGCATTTTAGTGCCGTGATGCGACCACCAGCACTAAAAGGCGTTAATCCAAGCCCTGATGCGTGGTGCTTGGCAGGGCTGTATGTGTAAATGTGTGTTTATGTGTAAGTGTGTGAGTGAAAGTAAAGATCACAGGTCGTGTGATGTCACTTCCGCTACCCCTGGCATTTTGGTAAATTAATGTCCATTGTAAATCCAAAGTATTTTAGCTAATATAGTTGTAAACTGTGTGAGAAAAAGAGCATTCGTTCGACAACCTTCCTGGGATGGGACCCTCACCACAAGTCCCTGGGAGAGGAATGTAATCATTCTGCTTCATCAGTGCCATCTGATCTTACCGTTAAAACATTTTCAAGGCCTCCTTCTATTCCCTTTCCAGTTCTGATCAAGGTGTATAGCAATTTTCCAATCTAGAAAATGTGCCTTAGGTTGAAAACAAACCATATAAACTGATACACTGTGCATAGTCTTTCACAGTAAAATCCCACTAATAAACCCAGCCTTCTCAGAATCACGTTATATTATATTTAGGATAGCAAAGTAATCAATGTATAATAAATTGTGAATTGATGTTGGACATATATGGTGATCATGTAGGTCAAGGTCTCTGGTTGCAGGCATGTTCATGTCACTGATGGGCTCAACTTGGTGTGAGGACTGATTGCTTCTTCTCTGTGCACACTACAGCGATGGCGATGGGCACCAAGATAGCACTGACAACTGCCCCAACGTCATCAACAGTGCCCAGCTGGACACGGACAAGGATGGAATGGGCGACGAATGTGATGATGATGATGACAACGATGGGATT
Source organism: Pleurodeles waltl (assembly GCF_031143425.1). Classification (NCBI taxonomy): domain Eukaryota; kingdom Metazoa; phylum Chordata; class Amphibia; order Caudata; family Salamandridae; genus Pleurodeles; species Pleurodeles waltl. The sequence goes on along the minus strand of NC_090436.1, from coordinate 383,116,027 downwards.
CCAGATATCATTCCACCGGGCCCTGACAACTGCAGACTGGTGCCCAACCCAGGACAGGAGGATGACAACAGTAAGCGCCCCACTCTAAGCCTTCATTAATAGACGTGTGCAGTCAGTACATTTTCCTCTGGATCTATATTACCCAACATTTAAAATGAAGGGAACAGGGCTAACTGGCCCCCATACAGATCTTTTTTATTCAGTTATCATTCTGGAGTGACTGGCTTTGGGGCCCACTTCTTGGGTACTTCACTATTCCTCCTGGAATGAGTTTCACTAACTATGTCATTCTACTGAAATGTGTTTATCGTACCATCCAACCGCTGAGAATAGTGCATTTCAGGTAAGTGCCTCATGCTGATCTGTCTGAGGCCGAGTTTGTTGAGAGACCTCCCGCCAGTTTTAGAGTAGTCCACAGGACTGCCCACTGAAATGCTGCAGCAGAGCCCAAGGTAAGATGTCCTAAGCATTGGCGACGCCCAATGAATGAAGGATGGGGTCTTAGAGGACAACTTCATGTCCACTGTGAACCAATGGCGATGGCACTAAACCGAGGTAGGATCCAAGAGAAGTGACTTGGCTGTTGCTGGGAATTTCCTTTTCACTCCGTTATTGGCCAATGGCAATAATGTATCTCGTGCACGTTAACCTGTGAGCCCATGACATAAGAATGACATTAATGCTTCTTAATGCGTGGATGCATTCCTTGTAGGTAGTTATTGCCCTGGGCAGAACTGCGCCACTCTCATATTCGTTTCAGCTATACATAACAATATTAATAACAAGGAGGCACTTAAATAGTGCTTGTCCCAGTCCCATTCACGTTGATGCCTGGGAAGCCAAATTCCCACTATTATTTATTTGTTTCATTCATCTAGTAATAGATTCAAGTCCACTCGGGGTAATGGACTTCGTGGTACCCCCGGAATCCGGATCAGCTTCTGTATTCTTCATTTTAGTCTTTTTGGTCGAAGAATAAGTTCCATGTAGTGCTTAATTGGTCAAATAAATAAAAATGAAAAATACACGCAGGATCCCAAAGTTTTCTCGAGAGCCCACTGCGGGTGCTGCGGGTGGCACGGCTGCTGCTGAGGACCAGGCTGCCCGGTCTTGATTCCACCGCGTGTGATAGAGCGGTCCGTACTAATAATTTACCTGTATTCGGACGCTCTTTAGGCCGATGAATCTTTTGACTAAGTGGAACTCTCCGTACTCCTAATCAGTCAATTTAATCAGATCAATAATCAATAACGAACATAAGCAATACCTTGATCGACATAACACTTAACAATTAATCCAGAATACATTTCGGCGAACCCTGACCTTTCAGTCAGGAATAACCACACCTGTTTATTCAAAGTTAGTGAATTTATTTCCCTATATTAACAAAGCTAGCACAATATAAATGTGTCTCAACACCAAATGATATACGTAAATGAACATTAATAGCTGTCCATAACGGCGGAACAGGTGCAATCTATGCAGCATTTGAATCACAAGGCATTCGATAATGGCAATGCAAATCACTAATACGATAATCTGTAATGAACTAATTGCATACATTTAGTCAGCATAACAAGGTCTCAAATTGCATCGTGCAACAAAAGGAATCCTCGTCTAACCTCAAATTAGCATCGGCATGTGGGACTTCATGCAAAAACAATTTAGCAACATTAATTTAGAAAACTCCTAGCTAGGGATCTTATCAAAATCAGCAGTTGGTTACCTAAAAGAAACACAATGCAATTATACAATTTCCTTTCATATTTACCAATTACGATCAGCATACAAGGAAGTCTTCGTCTCACAGGTACCGTTTCTCGATCAGCATGGGTACCGTTTCGACCGGCATGGGACGGGGCAAAGGGGCAAGGTGGACGGGGCAATTGCCTCACGGCGGCAAGGTAAAACTACTACTTCATGCAAGGGGACAAGTCAAAGGTAAAGTCTCTAGGGTAAGAATCATTTAAAGTCTCTTCCTCTCGATTAGAGAAAGAATCAAAGTCTCTCAAAATGGCGTCGCAGCAAGATGGGCCATAATAGCTGCAATGTCCTGCAAAATGGCGGGATGTCCAGTAATGGCTGCTTTCCTCTCGTGCACCTGGTTTTTATAGACAACAGTTCAAATCCAGTAGGGTCTTCCATTGGAGGGTTCATAGGTTAGCTTCAAATTGTCCAATCAAAAACAACAGTTCTCAAGCTTTTACTTAAGCATACATTATCCTTGGAGATGGGTATGCAAGTTGCAACATTTTATACCAATTAGCTCACTTTCAGAGCCTCCATTGTCCGCACCTGCAGATCGACCTTGGAGTAAAGAGAAAAATGCCAAGCTGGCACGAAACTTTAAGATAAGCATGTGAACGATCTCAGTGGAAAAGTACAGCTTCAAGCAAAAATACACGTTTAATAGCACATTGGAAAAATACGAGCATCTAAACCGTGAGACCAGGCAACTAGGCCGAAGCCTCTACTAAAGTTATGCTAAGCTAAAGCATTTCAAACAAGCAAATCGTAGCATACGTTTATGATTATGTCGGATTAGTGCAATTCTAATACATCACGTTATATAAAGCACGCTTATAAATGTTGGTGAACTACTCTAAGGGCACATTTTGTCCCCGTACAATCTTTATTAGTTCGGTTAAAGTCACACATGATTATTTCACTCTACGTTTATGCGCTAATAAATGTAAAACCTTCATTTTCTGCTTCATCAATCCCTCCTCTGATGACTACTTGTCATCACACCAAATTATGCCCACAAATTTTATTCCATTAAAATTCTGTCAGTTCTCTTTTCCTTTTAATTCCCCTAGTTTTCGCTTTGTATTCTTCTGCCATTCTTTTCATAATTTTCTCTTCCTTCCGTCTTTTAATTCTTTCCATTATCATTATTATTCCCCTTTTTATTCCCCAAATTCCAAATATGCAAATTATAACTATTAAAATTCCCTCTATTATTTTTAGCAATATCCCATTCCAAATTCCCCCAATCCAATTTCCCACTGAAGCAAGTCCTTTTCCAACCTTCTCCCACACTCCTGGTTCTTTCAATTCCTTCAAATCTGCACTCTCTTTTGTTAGATTAGCAAGCATAGTTTTAATCTTCACACTATTGTCGGGAATATACGTACAACAGTGTCGTGCACCAAGCATTTTGCAAACGCCGCCATCCTTTGCTAAAAGAATGTCTAAAGCAAGCCTATTTTGAAGAGTCATAGCTCTTTCCGCTGCAAGTTCAGCATCTATCAGGATTATAGCACCTGAAAACTTTGTCAACATGTTATCCACTATAGTAGACAACTTTCTTATTTTGATGGAATTCAGCACAACTCCCAATGAAGGAATCATGGCTCCAAATATATCTCCTACCACAGCAGCTGCAGTCTCTCTTTTCTGGATACGATGGGATCCAGATGTCTTTGGAATCATCGATAGGTCATCCAGTTGATAAACCTTTGGGAACACTATACCCAAATAACATCTCCCCCACCATCCCTTTGGAAGACGATAATAGGCATTATACCCACAAATGTAATATACACCTGGAATGACAGGGTCAAGTCCGTTCATCATGAATGTCCATTTGGCCTTAAAGATAAACGTATGTTTACACTCACTCGCTCCTACAAAAATGTTGTCATAATAAGATTCACCTCGATATATACAAAATTTCCCTACATGCCAAGCATCTAAAGCTATTCTCCCTTGTGTCTTTATTGCGGCAAAATCATAATTGTCTACTGAAGTTCTCTTATGTAGCTCCTTTTCTAACTTCGCATTCATTTGTGCCCTTCTATCATCTGTGCGATCTAAAAAGCTTATTTCTACTGCAGAGAGCGAGCAGGTAAGGTTTTCCCTATGAGCGTGAGCCGTTTCAAAAGGTTGCATTGGCTCGAAGAATTCCCTCATTATTTTAGCATCCCAATCTTTAGCAATCTGGCTTAGCTGCGCTATTATAGGAACATATGCAAAGGCAACATCATAATTTGAGTAAAAATACTGTATGTTAGTTTGACCATAAAATCTAGACATTACTATACTACATGTAATCCCGTATGTAAGAGGCATGTGGTGATAAGTCACCCCTTCCTTTACTGATGTTGGTATCTGTGTACACACATAACAATCTTTCGCATCCATAGTCTCAACATATTCTGTTAGCAAGCGATAGAAAACGTTATATGAAAGCTCTTTCTTATCATGCAAGTGTCTCTAATCTAATTCTAATCTTTTCAATGCGGTTAGTTCAGTGACAGTAACAGGAGCAAAAGTAGAAGCGTCAATTTTCTCATTCTCGCCCTTTCCATGCATTGCAAGCACTATTGCCATTATTATTAGTACACATGCAATTATCAAGCCTATACACACATATTTACAATATTTCTTTCTACTGTTTTGCGTCATGATCTGTATAGAATCAGAGAGCTAGAAGCACTTATAAGAAAACTATTTAGCAATTCAGTTACAAAGCTGAACGAGCGCAATGTTCACACCGTCTCCTCCAAAAGGCCAGTCACTTATCGGTTAGCAGCATTTGTCTCAATTCGGCAATAACTCAGTCTTTATCGGTTTAGCAAATGTCTCATTCGGTTTAGTAATATCTCAGCTGGTTTTATCACTCTAGATTGTAGCAGGCAATGTCATTTATCACCCTTTCAATCAACACTGTCCATAAAACTTTTCTTTTCTATTGGTATCTCTTCTTCTTCGTTCTCGATGCTTAGAGATACAAACTCGTCAGTCCAATCGTCATTGACTGCATACGCCCATTCTGGACCGGAATATCTTCTGTTTGGTATCCTTTTCCTTTTCAATTTTGCTTCTCTTTTCGATTCTGCTTCGCTGGTACTTTCCACTTTTGTCAAGTCTTTTTCTTCACTCGGGGATGGTACCACGACAGATACTTCCTTTCTTTTCTCTTTCACTTTTGGCCTTTCTCCGTCGTTCAAACCTTCTTCAGTCTTTTGTTTTATTGGTGATATGCTTAGTCTCCTCTTTGCACCATGTCCATTTGATGGACCTGCGATCTTTTCTGTGGAAGCTTGAACTGTTTCGTTCTGTTCTGCCTTGTCCCCTCCTTTTGGGGAATCAATCACGTTCTCTTTTTCTTTTTCTGTATCGTCTGCTTCTGGGAAAGCCCTCCTCTGATCAGGCCCTCCTGCCTTTTCACCCTTTTCGAGCCCTTCGTCACCGTTACTTTCTTCAGGCTCTTTATCACTTTCAGCTGCTTCAGGTTCTTTGTCACCTTCAGCTGCTTCAGGCTCTTTGCTACCCTCAGCTGCTTCAGGTTCTTTGTCACCTTCAGCTGCTTCGTCGCTGTCTGAACTTTCTCCTTGGTCTTCCCCAAGTGAGTTAGTCTCTTCGTCCTCCAATAATATCCCTCTCTCTCCTGCTTCTGCCTGTTCGCTTTCAGTTCGGTTTTGTTCTGTCTCAGCACTCAGCACTGTTTTATCAGGCACTGGCAGTTTTAGCGCTTCAACTTCCTCATCTGTGGGACACAACACCTTCTTTGTGTGACTGGCATGAATCCAGTTGGGAACCCCCGCACACTTCACAGCGGTAGTTGTTGTCAGGATCACTTGGAAAGGGCCTTTCCAACGGGATTCCAGACACGACTTTCTCACGTGCTTCTTTACCACGACCCAGTCACCTGCTTTCAGTGCGTGTCCTGGACCTTGGATCGGTGGCAAGGTGGTTGCTTCCACCTGGTGAGAGAAAGAGCGAACCACGTCAGCCAGACCCTTGCAGTAGTCTAACACCATATCATCTGTAATATTCAAAAGCGCATTTGCAGGAACTGCAGGAAGTCTCATAGCCCTGCCCATGAGAATTTCGTGCGGAGACAATCCAGTCTTCCTATCGGGGGTGTTTCTCATTGACATTAACACTAAGGGCAATGCGTCAGGCCATTTCAAATTTGTCGATGCACATATTTTCGCCATTCTTGATTTCAGTGTACCATTCATCTGCTCCACCAGTCCTGACGCTTCAGGGCGATAGCTACAATGCAGTTTTTGCTCAATGTTCAGCGCTTTCAGAGTAACTTTATCACCTCGTTATTGAAGTGACTTCCCCTGTCTGATTCTAAAGAGATCGGGAATCCGAAACGTGGTATTAACTCCCTCAACAATAGCTTTGCAACTGTAAGGCTGTCATTTCTACGTGTGGGGTATGCCTCAATCCAGTGACAAAAAATGCACACAATCACCAACACATACTTCAGACCTCCATGCACAGGCATCTCAATGAAGTCTATCTGCATTCGACTAAACGGGCCACTGGCTCTGCCAATGTGGCTCGCGTTCACAACTGTTCCCTTTCCTGGGTTCATCTGCTGGCAAGTGACACATCGATGGCAAACTGCTTCTGCAGCTTGACGAAATCTGGGGTTAAACCAATCAGTTTTGAACAATCTTATCATGGCATCTCTCCCTAGGTGAGCTTGCCCATGATAGAACCGCGCAAGCTGCGATAAGAGACTATTTGGCAAAAAATGTTTCCCTCATTTGAAACCCATAACTCATCTGGTCTCTTTATACATTGTGATTTAATCCAGGACTCTCTTTCATCCTCCCTGACGTTATTCTGTAATGCTTTGAGTTCATCTATTGTATCTACGACCTTTAAGGCAAATGCTTCAGCTGGTTCGAGTTCTGGCTCACTTATCGAATTCCATTCATCCCTGAGTAATATACAGTTCAAGGCACAAAATCTTGCGACTTGATCCGCATATGCATTTCCCAGAGAAACATAGTCCTGTCCTTTTGTATGAGCACTGCACTTTACCACTGCAACTTCAGCTGGCATTTGAATGGCGTGTAACAATTCCCTTATTCTCTCCCCGTTTTTCACTGGGGATCCTGAAGAAGTCAGGAAACCTCTCTGTGACCATAGTTGTCCAAAGTCGTGCACAATCCCAAACCCGTACTGACTATCAGTGTAAATGGTGACTTTCATCAATGTAGACAGTTGACATGCTCTTGTAAGGGCTACAAGTTCTGCTACTTGCGCAGAATAGACTCCTTGAAGCCACCCCGCTTCCAAGACACCTGTTACAGTACATACAGCATATCCTGCTTTCAAAATTCCCATTCCATCTCTTAGACATGAACCATCAACAAAAACAATTTGGTCATTTTCATCAAGTTTAGTATCCTTAATGTCAGGTCGAGGTTTTGTGCAAAATTCAGTCACCTGAAGGCAGTCATGCTCGACGTCTTCAGCGTCCTCAATTTCAGCATTTTCACCAGGAAGCAAGGTTGCTGGATTCAACGTAGTGCACCTTTTCAGCTGCACGTTCGGTGAGCCCAGAATTATCGTTTCATACCTTGTGAGTCAAAAGTATCTCAACTGAGTGAGGGACCATGACTGTTACTGGGTGTCCCATCACTATTCCTTCACTCTGAGTGAGGCTGATACCAACTGCTGCTACGGCGCGCAAACACCCTGGGAGTGCTGCTGCGACCAGATCCAAAGTAGCTGAAAAATACGCTACTGGTCTGTTTATGCCACCATGGGCTTGAGTCAAGACAGACAAAGAACATGCATCACGTTCATGACAAAACAATGTGAAAGGCTTTGTGTAGTCAGGCATACCTAAAGCTGGAGCCCTGCACATGCATTCTTTCAATTCAACAAAAGCATCCATCTCATCTCCTTTCAGCTCAATTTGATCCAAGGCATCCTTCTGGGTCAGCTTCAGTAAAGGCTTTGCTAGAGTTGAGAAGTTGGGAATCCACTGGCGACAATAGCCCACCATTCCCAAAAACTTCCTCACCTCCCTCCTTGTCTTTGGTGGACTCATTTGAAGTACACTCGTTATTCTTTCCTTCATTATTCTCCTTGACCCTTTCTCTATCTGGTGACCCAAGTATTTCATTTTCTTCTGACAGAACTGCAATTTGGAAGGAGACACTTTGTGTCCATTCCTTCCCAAATGGTTCAACAGAGCAATGGTATCGGCTGTGCAGCCACTTTCTGTCTTCGATGCAACCAGTAAGTCATCAATGTACTGTACTAGAGTTGACTCGAATGGCAATTCTAATGCTTCCAAATCTTTCTTTAGAATCTGATTGAAGATTGACGGTGACTCAGAGAACCCTTGAGGAATTCGACACCAACTGTACACTCTATCTAGGAATTTGAAACAAAAGAGGAATTGGCTGTCCTCATGAAGAGGCACAGAAAAGAATGCTTGTGACAAGTCGATGACTGAGAACCACTCGGCATCGCAAGGGACTTGAAACATTATCACAGCTGGATTTGGTACGACAGGGCAACACTTGACTGTGATGTCATTTATTTTCCTCAAGTCCTGCACAAGTCGGACCTTTCCACTTGGCTTTATTAGTCCCATTATTGGTGAATTACATGGACTGCTTAACACTTCTTTCAGTACCCCCTGTTTTACAAATTCGTCAATAAGTTGGGCAACTTTCATGAGGGTGTCTTGTGCCATGTGGTATTGTGGGGTCTGGGGAAAGATCGCATTGGGCTTTACAGTCACTTTCACTGGTTCCACTCCTTTCATCAATCCCACCTCTTTCCCTGTCATATCCCACACTTCCTTTCCGACTGTTTCCCGTAATTCGGCTGGAATATCTTCTTCAGTTATCATTGGGAAAAGACAAATCAGAGGATACTCTTCATCGACAGTTTCCATCTCATCCCCCTCTACACTGTCCTCTTCTTCCCCATCACTGCTCGTCTGGATTGTTATTCCTTCGTTCGAACACATGATCGAACAACCCAATTTGCACAATAGGTCTCTTCCTAACAGTGCTATCGGGCTTGAGTCACATACCACAAACTGATGCACCCCTTGATAGTTACCGATGCTAACTGGTACCGGATCTGTTATTGGGTTCGTCAGGTTCCTGTTTGCTACTCCCACCACTTGAACTGTCCTCCCTGAGAGTGGCAAATTTGGTACTTCACTGCTCTTAACAGTTGAACGTGTGGCTCCTGTGTCAACCAAGAATGAAACACGATGACCCATTACTCTTCCCTCTACGTACGGACCCTTTTGATCAACTTCCAAGGATGCTGCAAGCACACAATCTCCTTCTTCTTCTGAGCTTTCACTCTCCCATACATTGTTTATTCCACTCTCACTGTGTAGTGGGAACTGTTGTACGGTGCCATTTGTACTCATTACCTGACCCGAGACCTGTGGAGGAACCATCACTTGCTGCTGACTCATTGGTGCCAAAGGTATTTGCATTTGCTGATTAGGTACCATGGGTAACTGCTGTTGCATTGGCTGCATTTGCGTCATCTGCATACGAGGCATCTGCATCTGCTGCGGCTGCATAGGTTGTAATCCCTGCAACTGATTTATGGTCTGAAAATTTGGGTTTGGACCTCTCATTTTCGGTCCCCTCATTGTCTGAAATGCATTGACATCATTGTTTTGCTGACCAACACCTGCACCTGCACCTTCCTGCACCACCATCGGGCACTCGCGTTTCCAATGACCGACAATTCCGCACACGTGACACGGCATCAGCTTCTTCATTGCCTGCACACCAGTCACAACAGTATTCAAATCCGGACCATTATTCGCAAAACCTCCTCTGCCTCTGCCTCTGGCCTGTGGCTGAAACCCCATGTTTCCCTGCAACTGCGGCTGCGATTGCGGTGCCTGTTGTTGGAACCCTTGCATCCCTTGCAAACCTTGCAGACCTGTCTAAGCTGCTTTAAGTTGAATCATCATCACCTTCTCTTTCAACCTTTTCTGTTTCACTTCAATTTCGTCGCTACAGTATTTCGCATAATTCAACACCTCATCAATCGGTTTCGATTGCCAACAAATCAAATGCGACTTTATCATCTGACTTATCTCTGGTCTCAGCCCTTCCACAAATCTGAACACAAAATGAAGCATGTCCTTCGCCTCTATTGTTTCCGTGCCACTGTAGTTCTTGAACGCCTTCAACAACCTCTCATAGTAACTATGAATCGATTCTTTAACCTCTTGGGCAGTTCGATCGATCTTCTGCCAATCTACATTTTTCGCGGCAACCTTCGTCTTCAGGTGCTCAATCACCTTATAGTACAGGCTCATCACCATAGGTGATGGTGCACCCGTCTCCCTGTCTCTCTCTGGTTCACTCATTGGCCAACCTACAGCTCTTTTGCAATCCTCCCACAAATCTGCCGGAACCACAATCTCAAAGAGAGTGTTCAGATCTTCCCAAAGACATTTTGCAAGCTTCACAAACCTATCAGTCTGCTGATACCATTCAATCGGTTTCTCTCTCAGTTTGGGAAAATCATCCGTAAAAGACTGAATGTCACTTCTGTGCCATGGTACATGTATTAATTTTCCCCCTGCTGTCTCCCTCATTGGTAACATGGTTACTGCCTCGCTGCTCTGTGGTCTTTTCTCATTGTGCTCTGTAGCACTGTCCCTCCTCTTTTCCTTTCTCTTTACCCACCTGCTTTCCCACTTGTCTAAGCACCTCCACACTTGTGCACTCTGTAGCAGTTCTCTAAGGTGCGCCTTCATGCCTGCTGACCTCATGTGTTCAAAGTCTGTGGTCCCAAAATCCAACCTGTAGCTCCTGCTCAAGTGTTTTGTCTTGTCTATGTCAACCCCGTTTTTGTCAGCTATTTCTTGCAAGCTTTTATGTACCTTGTTCACTTCTTTCGTAATCCTTGGACATAGGTATCTCAGCTCTTCTTCCGAGTAGGACTCTAACCTATTCACACCCATAGTCCCTTCCACCAATTCTTGTGCTTCCATGTTCAACCTCATCCTATTCATATAATCTTCTCCCTTCCCACTGTCTGAGCCTTGTGTGGAATTCAAACTGTTGAACCACTGTGTCAGCTGTTGCGCATTCAACCCCATCAGTGTAGCGTTCACATCGACTGCCATTGATGGTTGCGGCAACTTTTCAGTGTTCGATGTTAGAGGTATTATCAGTGGGGGACTCGACCTCACCAGTGTCGACTGAGCACATATGGGACTAAACTCCATCAAGGATCCGGATCCATTTGGCTGAGCCGCTATAGGAGTTATCCCTGGAGTGTTTTCTATGCACCTCCTTTCAGTCCCATTCTGCAGCATTGATCCCTGACCGCTCATACCTATATTAGGCTGACTGTACAGAGGTACCGGTGGACCTACAGTAATGGGTAGCGATATCGCATCTGGGTTTTGTCCATTTCCCATGTTCTGAGGCGTGTTCATTCCCACACCATGGGTCATCATTGCCGGCATGCCCATCTGACTCCCCGTCATCTGAGCATGTGCGTTTCCCCCCTGCATCTGCTTTTGAGGCATCAAAAACTGAGTTGATTCAGCTTGTGTCAATGTCTGGTTGTGACCATTCTGTACTCCTCTTACGGTTGGATCTAGAATCATTCCTGCACTGTTGTCACTGCTGTAATAGCTTGGGACCTGCGGCTGATAATTTTCTGCGGGTTTCAACATGGGTACATCTGGATATATTCTCCTAACCTGCGGTATCTGCGGGGTGAACAGTAGACTCGGGTCCTTAGATCCCGATGATGCTCCTGAACTCTGACTTTCACTGTTCTGTACCGGTGCCGGAGGGGCAGAACTGGTACTTGGACCTTGTCCACTCTCTGCATAAGGTGGTGGACGGTCGTTCAGCAATTGCATTATCAACTCCTCATCCTCTAACTCCTCTTCTCTTCTCAACTTTTCCTCGTCCTCTCTATCCTTGGAACACCTCCTGTTTGTCTTACAGGTAGCTTTCTTACCTGTCTCCTCTTCTTCCTTAGTAATTGCGGGGAACAATTTTATCCCCTGCAATACATCTGACCTCCACACCTTCTGTGCATTATCCCACCTAGCGTCCGCTAGTGTCTTTTCTACCTTTCTTATCCTGGTCTCGAACTTATTTTGCTGCTGCTGTCTAGCCATTAGTTCCCAAATTGCTAGAGCCTCAAACTGGGCTGGCCTTGGAGGCACCTTCATGTCGTACATCGTGAACCTCAAATTCTCCAGAATCCTTATATTGAATGTCCCATGGATCGGGAATGCTACGCTCCCATGTTTCTCTGTCAGTTTGTGCCATCGCTTTAACCAAAGGCACGGAGCTACCCCCTTTTCCTCCATTACAATGTAAGCTGGTGTGCCTTCGGGCGGCGTCTCCTCTCCTACGCTCGCTTTAATGTAAGACTCCCCCTTCATCGCACTCCTGAATGCTTTAAAAAATTTCATTTTCTCGTCTTCTATTTCACAAAGTTTGTAATCAATAGGTGACTTTAATTCCCGGAATACTCTTCGCTTGCCTTTCCCCTTCCAATCGAGCCCCACGGACTGTGTCCAATCCGTGCGCGACCCTTCTCTGCAACCAACCTATCCCAGCGCGGCTCCTAGTGACGTCACACTCACACACACTGCGGCTGACAAAGCCTCGCGGCTAGTCCTCCTTCACTCAGCTCCTTTCGTAACAACTTCTTGCATGTATCGCGAGCTACCAAAAATATAAAACAGATCTGTCGGTTTACTACAGGAAGGGTAACACAATCGCTTCAGGACCTTAGGGATTTTTCACTAGCCTCGGCAGTTATTCCATCTTTCTCGGTCCCCACTTTCGCAAGCAAATCTGACCCGCAGACCTACTCTCAACTTGTCAATGATCTATTCTAGTGCACTTAGAATCTTGTCAAAGCCCGAAGTCGAAGTTTCTTTCACTCCCTAACACACGTACCGACTCGTTGACCACGCCCGATCAACCTACTAAACCGCCCAGACCACAACATAAAACAACATACTCCGGAGTCTCTTGACCTCTCAGGGCCCGTCTCAACAACAACAACCACGTGGACCTTTTTATGCACAAAGCACCACACGCACATGAAGTTCGACGACTTCCCTACTCTCACACTCGGAGTCGCACCTCCGCTATTTCTATGAAGTTCGACGACTTCTCTACTTCTACACTCGGAGTCGCACCTCCGCTATCCTCTAAAAAAATAAAAAAAAATAAAAAAAATACTCGCAACCTTTTCACACACCCTGCGGCAATAAGCTGTGCAAGCGCAAAACCCTAACTTCACTCAAACCATCACTAGTACCGCCAACGCTGATCTCACACCTCCATTCTCTTCATTCGCAAGCTCCGAGATCCCGGGAAAGTCGCGGTGGACCTAGCCCATCATCATTCTGTCAATCTGTTTTACCCAAGAAAAATCTAATTCAACTTCTCGAGTGGGATCTCAAAATGCGTACCCGTTAATTCAACACCATGTACTCTAGGAGTACAGGGTCCCAAAAGACGAAACCGTCCTCTGCTACCATCTACTGATAGAGCGGTCCGTACTAATAATTTACCTGTATTCGGACGCTCTTTAGGCCGATGAATCTTTTGACTAAGTGGAACTCTCCGTACTACTAATCAGTCAATTTAATCAGATCAATAATCAATAACGAACATAAGCAATACCTTGATCGACATAACACTTAACAATTAATCCAGAATACATTTCGGCGAACCCTGACCTTTCAGTGAGGAATAACCACACCTGTTTATTCAAAGTTAGTGAATTTATTTCCCTATATTAACAAAGCTAGCACAATATAAATGTGTCTCAACACCAAATGATATACGTAAATGAACATTAATAGCTGTCCATAACGGCGGAATAGGTGCAATCTATGCAGCATTTGAATCACAAGGCATTCGATAATGGCAATGCAAATCACTAATACGATAATCTGTAATGAACTAATTGCATACATTTAGTCAGCATAACAAGGTCTCAAATTGCATCGTGCAACAAAAGGAATCCTCGTCTAACCTCAAATTAGCATCGGCATGTGGGACTTCATGCAAAAACAATTTAGCAACATTAATTTAGAAAACTCCTAGCTAGGGATCTTATCAAAATCAGCAGTTGGTTACCTAAAAGAAACACAATGCAATTATACAATTTCCTTTCATATTTACCAATTACGATCAGCATACAAGGAAGTCTTCGTCTCACAGGTACCGTTTCTCGATCAGCATGGGTACCGTTTCGACCGGCATGGGACGGGGCAAAGGGGCAAGGTGGACGGGGCAATTGCCTCACGGCGGCAAGGTAAAACTACTACTTCATGCAAGGGGGCAAGTCAAAGTTAAAGTCTCTAGGGTAAGAATCATTTAAAGTCTCTTTCTCTCGATTAGAGAAAGAATCAAAGTCTCTCAAAATGGCGTCGCAGCAAGATGGGCCATAATAGCTGCAATGTCCTGCAAAATGGCGGGATGTCCAGTAATGGCTGCTTTCCTCTCGTGCACCTGGTTTTTATAGACAACAGTTCAAATCCAGTAGGGTCTTCCATTGGAGGGTTCATAGGTTAGCTTCAAATTGTCCAATCAAAAACAACAGTTCTCAAGCTTTTACTTAAGCATACATTATCCTTGGAGATGGGTATGCAAGTTGCAACATTTTATACCAATTAGCTCACTTTCAGAGCCTCCATTGTCCGCACCTGCAGATCGACCTTGGAGTAAAGAGAAAAATGCCAAGCTGGCACGAAACTTTAAGATAAGCATGTGAACGATCTCAGTGGAAAAGTAGAGCTTCAAGCAAAAATACACGTTTAATAGCACATTGGAAAAATACGAGCATCTAAACCGTGAGACCAGGCAACTAGGCCGAAGCCTCTACTAAAGATATGCTAAGCTAAAGCATTTCAAACAAGCAAATCGTAGCATACGTTTATGATTATGTCGGATTAGTGCAATTCTAATACATCACGTTATATAAAGCACGCTTATAAATGTTGGTGAACTACTCTAAGGGCACATTTTGTCCCCGTACAATCTTTATTAGTTCGGTTAAAGTCACACATGATTATTTCACTCTACGTTTATGCGCTAATAAATGTAAAACCTTCATTTTCTGCTTCATCACGTGCTCCCTTCTTCCACCTCCTCCCACACTTCCGTCTCCTCGGCTCACTCTCGAAGGATATTTTCCGTTGATGCTTTTCCCCTTTGGCACAGTTTACCTGCCTTTCTCGTGCTCTTCCTTCTCCCTGTTCTGCCTCTCTCTTGCTCTGGGTCAAACGTCAGATGAAGAAAAGTAGGTCCCGGTCCCCAAAAATGAGTGTCAGTGTTCACCAACAGCAGCCATGAAGCACTGGTGTCGAGAGGCTTGACTCATTCGGGTCTGTGATGCACCCGAAGATGAAGGGTTGTTCCTTGATTACAGAAGCCCAGCATGGACCTCGGTGTAACGGAACCTCCCAGCAGGAGGAGCAGATCCCTGATCTGGTAGGCAGGCCTGTGCTGAGCACTGAACTCGTGTCTGCTGCAGAGAAGGTGCCTTACAACAAGAGACTTTCTGCAGTGTCCCTCACTGCATATATCGAGGGCTCCTTTTCAAATAAACACCACAAATGCATCACACGACGCCGTCCCTTACATAATGTGGCTGCATTCTGCTGCACACGTCTTTACATTTTATTTGCTTACACCAGAGGCCATGGAAATATTCTGCATAGCCTCAGGCAGTGACGTCACACAGAGCTCCCGTACATCTGTCTGTGCCTTCGCTTAGTTCTCTACGATCGGGGCTACTTAGGCGTGTATCAGAGAAGTCTTCGTTGCTCATCGCCCCAAGACAACTGTCACTAACACAAAGTTCTTAAAACTTATACTACTATTTATAGAAAAGTTCACACTACCCGAGTGCTGAGTTCACCTCTTGTGAATCGGATATCTGGCTTTCTTCAACAAAACAAAAATTAACGTGTCCAGACAAAATCATCACAACTCGGTCATTAACAAAATAAACACTCTAAGCTAATTGAACCCCGGGGGTATGACTGTGGCAAAAGATTTCAATATTTTTTTTCACACCCACAGTGACCATCATATCTCGTGACAATAAGGGTCTATAGCCAGTCCATTGGGGGACTATATATATATATATTTTTAATTTAAATCGTTTTATTTTTAATAACATAACACATTCAAGTATATAGACTCTTAACAAATGTCTATCTAGGTGTCATGAAAAAGGCTAGAGCAAGCCAAGAAATAACATATCTTATCCACAACTCAAGAAGATAGATCAATCTCTCTCTATATAAGCAGCTGTAGTTGTTCAATACACCTGTCATTCAATATCCTTTAGATAACAATGCCAAAAAGTTAACATCAAAGGCAAATTAATTTCTTACAACAAATGTAGAATGTAAACATGTAGAAATTGTAGGAGCATTTGTACTAGTCTTAAGTAAATGATAAGTCTCCAAACAGAGAAATATGTAACATTAAGTTCAGGATAGGGTTTCCATAGTGCATTAAGCACAGATTCTTTGTTTCTAGGTTTGCAAGTGATCCTTTCCATAGTGGCTGTAGGAAAGGGCCCTCTTTCTTGGCATGGATACCCCAATTTTCTGCCTGTTGTCAGTATGTTTGACTGTGTCTACTGGGTTCCTGCTAACCAGGACCCCAGTAGGTTTGCTCTCTCCTCTAAATTGTACCTTTTTCTTCCCACAATTGGCATACTGGTCCCCCCACGTAGGTCCCTAGTATATGGTACCTAGGTACCCATGGCATTGGGGTTCCAGGGGATAGCTATGGGCTGCAGTAGTTATTCTGCCACCCATAGGGAGCACAGGCAAAGAGTTCAGCAGGCCTGCCATTGCAGTCTGCGTGAACCAGGTGCATGCACCCGGTTTCACTACAGGTCACTGCACCAGGTCACTGAAAGTCACCCCTATGGTAGGCCCTCTCAGCCCAGAGTGCAGGGTGCAGGTGCCTGAGTATGAGGGCACCCTTGCACTAGCAGAGGTGACCCCACGAACTCTAGCACCATTTTACTGGACTTCGTGAGTGCGGGGATGCCATTTTATATATGTACTGGACATAGGACACTACCTATGCCCAGCTACATAATGGTAACTCCGAACCTGGGCATGTTTGGTATCAAACATGTCGGAATCATACCCCAATACTATTGAAAGTATTGGAAGTATGATTTCATGCACTCTGGGCACTCCTTAGAGGAACCCCAGCATTGCTACCACCAGTCTTACAGGGTCTCTCGGGCAGCCCAGCTGCTGTCACCCCTCAGACAGGTTTCTGCCCTCCTGCTGCTTGTTCTGATCAAGCCCAGGAAGGCAGAACAAAGAATTTCCTTTGGGAGAGGGAGGTAACACCCTCTCCCTTTGGAAATAGGTGTGACTGGCTTGGGAGGGGTAGCCTCCCCAAGCCACTGGTTTGCTCTGAAGGGCACATTTGGTGCCCTCTGTGCATAAACCAGTCCACACCGGTTCAGGGACCCCCAGTCCCTGCTCTGGCACAAAACTGGACAATGGAAAGGAGACTGACCACTCCCTTGTCCATCACCACCTCAAGGGTGGTGCCCAGAGCTCCTCCAGAGGGTCCCTGGGTTCTGCCATCTTGATTTTGAGGTTGGCAGGTAACTCTGGGAGCATCGGAGTGGCCATGCGAGGCAGGTGATGTTAGAGCCCCCTCCTGATAGGTGATTACCTGTTTAGGTGACCAATCTCCCTTTCAGGGCTATTTAGGGTTTCTCTCTGAGGTGGGTCCCCAGATTCGGCTTGCAAGATTCCAGCAGGACTCCTATGCAACCTTTACTTTGATTTCTGGCCTCTGGAACTGCAACTGGGCCCTCCAGGAACCTACAAGCTGCAGATCCACGAAGAAGACTCTCCTGCAACAGTTTCCTCACTGTACATCCTCAGAAGACTGCAACTATTCATCCTGCACAAGAAGAATAAGGAATCTCCCTTGGAGTGAAGGAGTCACTTCCCTGCAACCGCAGGCCCCTGATGACACGTGATGACTGGCTGCGTGGATCCCCTCTCCTGCTGCGCTGCATGGATCCTGCATCACTGGTGGTAGACCGGAGTAGTCCTCTTTGTCCTCTCTGCCAGCTGTCCCACTTTGGCAGAGGTAAGCCTTTGCCTACCCACGCAGGACAGCACCCCATGCACCGCATCTCTTGTGGCTGCCAAGGGTTGTATGCGTCTCCTCCAAGGGATCTTCAGGCGATGTGCAGCTCAAGTCCCCAGCACTCCTTCCTGCATATCCCTGCGTGGTTCTCCTGCGGCGTGGGATCCACTTTTGTAGTGCTGCGTGGGCTTCTTCTGTGACTCTGTGTCCCCATCGTGTGGGACTCCTGTGGGTGCTGCCTCTGCTCCTGTGGACTATCTGCGATGCTGAGGGTCCCTCGTGACTCCCTCTCCTGGGTTGAGCGCTTCTGAGCCTTTGCTGGTCCCCAGCAGCACCTCTTTTCCACTTATCATGAGTTTGCCTTTGCCTAGGCTTGTTGGTGGAAATCCTGCACTGACACCCATCTGAAATCTTCTTTCCGGCGTGGGACATCTTCTGCATCCATCTGGAACCCTTCACCGGCTCCTGGGCTACAGTGCTGACCTGTTCTTCAGAACAATCGACCAACTCCTGCATCCACAGCTGGGTGGGTAGTACCTCCTACTCCTCCTGGACTCCACTGTGACTCTTGGACTTGGATCCCTCTCTCCACAGGTCTTCGTTCTTCCAGAATCCACTGCTGGTTTTCTTGCTGCAGTCTTCTCTGGGTGTCTTTTTTTTTCTTTTCCTCCTTTTGGGTGGTTTGGTGAAATTCCAGTGTTTTATTCCTGCATTCCTGGTCACTGGGGGGAGGGGTACTGTGGTACTTACCTTTGTGGTTTTCTAATACCCCAGGTAACCTCTACACATTTTACTTACCTAGGTGGGGGGTACCTTGTTCGCATTCCATTTTTTTAGTATATGGTTTATGCTCCCCCTATTGTCACTATTGGTTATTATTGTTTACACTGTTTTCTAACCTTTTTTATGCCTATTTCTAATTGCTAATGTATATATTTAGTGTATTACTTACCTCCTAAGGGTGGGTCCCCTGTCTAGTGATTAGTGATATCCTCTGTCAAAAATAAAGTACCTTTATTTTTGTACAACTGAGTGTTTTCTTTCATGTGTGGAAGTGCTGTGTGACTACAGTGGAATGGCATGAGCTTTGCATGTCTCCTAGATAAGCCTTTGGCTGCTCATCCACAGCTACCTCTAGAGAACCTGGCTTCTAGACACTGCCTGCACTTCACTAAGAGGGAATACCTGTACCTGGTATAAGGTGTAAGTACCTTGGGTACCCACCACACACCAAGCCAGCTTCCAACAGTGGCCAATATACTTATTTTAGATTTTAGGAATCCACTTTTGTATTCTGGTATTTTCAGAAGACGTCCAACTTTTTTAGTATCAATCTTTTTCGTATTGACATAGCTTTCTTAATTCATATTTCGTTCCTGTGGATGACTTGTTCCTCATTTACCAGTCTAAAGATCATCCAAAATTTACCTTTACCATTATCTCCTCCCACTTTGCTTGTGTTTCAGTTCAGAGAGGTCCAAGCCTGGTGATTTGAGCTACACTGTTTCCATTGAAACAAGACCAAGGCTGATTTGCATATGGCTGACTGTGACATTTTGAGCAAAGATGACATGGGTCGGAATGCCACCCAAATGATTGCCTGTGGTTAGACAATTTGCAAGCATTCTTCCCATCACCTTTTGTGTGTTCCAGGCTGGATTTCCTGGAGTAGGCAATTAGAGCGGCACCTGTGCTATGTAGATTAGAAAAAGGTCCAGAGCAATGAAAACTCAAGTTAGTCAATGGGCCTTTTAGACACTGGTGTGTGGCCCCTTGTGACCAGTTCAACTTAGGCCTTGGTGGAGGACAGTCTGCCATACTAGAAGTCTCGGCCTGCTTGGCAGGGGTTAACTTGCCTTCAGTACTGGTGTGCCATTTGCACTGAAGCCAGAAAAGTATGTCGTGCAGGTGCTGTGTTTGTTTTGCCTCACCCAGAATACATTTTGGTTTTTTTCAAACAAAGTCCCAAAGCAAGAATGTTATTTTAGAAAAACTACAAAATCAATATCCCTGAGGCACATGGATATATTTTCCTGCACA
This sequence comes from Pleurodeles waltl, assembly GCF_031143425.1. NCBI lineage: Eukaryota > Metazoa > Chordata > Amphibia > Caudata > Salamandridae > Pleurodeles > Pleurodeles waltl. The sequence goes on along the minus strand of NC_090436.1, from coordinate 383,096,087 downwards.
CCAGAGCCATTGTGTGCTTTCCCTACTATTGTCCCATGCATGGAAATCAAGTGATGGGTGCCTCACCCCAAAAAGGGTGAGTACCCTGTAGCTGACAGACCACCACATCAAGTGTTTCTGTTCGTGGTGCCCCCTGAATCACCATAAAAATACCTGTGGTTTCTCCATCACTAAATAAGACATGAGAACTCCAAGGATGGTGGCCAGAACATCTGCATTTTTTGGCAGATGCCCTTAATTCACCAAATTGTAAATGTATACTTTAGTCTTCAGCAGAAAGTGGAGTTCACTTAAGCATCCATGACTACGTAGAATTGGGTGAGCAGTCCAAGGCTTAGTTCAATGGAGGATGGGTGGAATCAAAGTAGAGTACAGCACAGTAAGGAGCAATAAAGTACTCATGCTCACAGCACCTTAAATAACTCATATGTAGAACATGTTTACAGTAGAAACACCTCAGTTAATGTGTAAAGTACGCAAAACACAATACTTAACAGCATCAAACAGTATACAATTAAGGTGCAATGAGCCAATAATCCGGCTTTGAGAACATTCAACTCTAGACACAATCGGATGAAAAGAACACTACAGTACTAACACTAGGGCCACTGGCTAAATACAATGCTTTAGAAACTCTATCATTCGTAAAACGTGGCTTATACCTGAAGCAAAAAAAACAAACCGATACAGAGCTGCTACTAGAAGTGGGGACAATGTTTTTAGAAGGTTTGCAAACAGCTACTGTGGCTTATACCTCCGGCACACTAATTTTCATGAAGGGCTATGTCAGTGATGACCATGCATATCTGCAAACATTATATTACAATTATATTATACTTAACATAAAAAAAATACCTGTGAAATATACACGTGAATAGGCATCCATCCACCCCAGGTTTTTGGTCTTCAATTTACCTGGTGACGTGTATAAGCAACCTTCTTCTCAGCACCCAAAAAGAATCCGCTGCCACCAGCCTATCCTCGGTTGAGGGGGCTACCCCCTTATGACAAGGGGTGGGACATCAGTGGACGTTTCATCTCACTGGGCCCATGCAAAGGGTGGCCCTGAGTGCACCCATCTGTAGTTTAGGGGTTATTAGGGATTACGGGTCTTTCAAACTGTTAAAACAAATCAATAGGCACAAGGGAATCACAGTGAACTCTGGGCCAGACGTACAAACAACTAGTTACAAAATATTGGTTGCAATTTGCGACCAGTATTTTGTGAGCAGTGTGGTAATTTGCCAAGTGCAGTTTTAGAAATTACTGATTCGTAGTGGTTGCAGTTCGACCTACCTCATGAAGATTAATAAGGTACACCGCAATTTGTGACCCACAAGAATTTGCTGCCGTCACATAAATGGTGGCCTGCTGGGGTGAGCAGACCATCATGTCTGTGATTGCTTTTAAATAAAGTAATAATTTGTTTTTAAATGCAGCCCGTTTTCCTTAAAGGAAAAAAGGATGTGTTTAAAAATAAATGAAATGTGGGACCACTGCCTGCTCTTTAAAAAAAATTAAACATTGGCAAAGGGGGAGGGGATCCAAAGGTTCCTTTTCCATTTGCAAATTTGTTACCACATCTTTGCATTTATAGTAAAGTACCAATGTTTTGCACCACATGTCAGTTACAAAACATTAGTATATACCACTTCAATTTAGTAGTTGGAAGAGTCGCCCTAAACATCTTGAGACCTTCACAGGTGAGTAGTGCACTACAAATTCTCTGATTGATTGATTGAACACGCCCCTCCCAAATACTGAATTGTTGTTAGGTTGGAAACCCATATTGGTATTCAGTATTGTATTATCGCATGTTGGGTTTGATATATTGGAAAAGGCCTTCTTGAGTTTGCAAATGGCCTGGTTCTGCGAATCAGGCCGTTTGCGACTGCAGAAAGGCATTGTACATCTAGCAAAAAAGAAGAAATGGCAAGGGCACCAGTTGCGCATATTATCTTGTAATTTCATCCTTAGCATTACTCACGCTCTACATCTAAAATTATTGCTTTCGGCTGTAGCATCCAAAGTACAATTTAGCAAATCTAGCCATACATGTTTCGCTCACTCCACATGTTATTGCCATTAGTCTTATTTTTTCTGAGCTCTCAGCATGTTCTCTAATCGTCCTATGCTTCTGGTTTTTAACCAACATGTCTCCATTTACACTTATCATATATCGCTGTAAATTTTAAAGATTGGTTGCATATTTCTAAATAATAGTTAGCTGCTCCTTCTGATTTTTCCTAATCTGCCAGGTAATCCCAGCCACTCATATATATGAATGCTGATTCATGTTGCTTTGCCGTTTCAGGTGATGGTGTAGGTGATATATGTGAATCAGATTTTGACCAAGACACGGTCATAGATCGAATTGATGTGTGTCCAGAAAATGCAGAAATTACTTTAACAGATTTCAGAGCCTACCAGACTGTTGTCCTGGATCCTGAAGGAGATGCCCAAATCGATCCAAATTGGATAGTGTTGAACCAGGTAATTGCATAGTGTTGAACCAGGTATCACTGCAATTCACACTTGTAACTATTTAAATAGTAAAGGTTTCTGTAATTTTGTTTGTGCCAGATACTACTCAAAATCTTATGAAATGAAACAAACTTTCCGACTTGTTCCGTTCAGCTGGAAAGTTTTTAGCTAAATTTGCCACATTTTTGGGATCTTGAAAAATTCTCTTTAAATGTCATTCATTTGAAAGGAATTGTTATATTTTCTTTAATTCTGCCACAACAAGGTTATTAACAGCACAAAATAAAGTAAATTGACACAAATTATATTGACTGTGTGTTTAAGTGATTAGTGTAGCCTGACCAAACTACAGTCTTGCAATATTTATTTAAAAAAATGCCTTTTTTATTAAAAAAATAACTTGTTGGTTATGCAGTTATGTTTAACTGAAATAGAAATCGCATGTGCCTGACAGGTTTCATCACACTGAGTTTTAGGTAAAAGCAGTGTCATATTTGTGCCCTTTATCTCTTGGACCCCACTGGTAATCTCCCCAGACTTGCCTACTTCCACTTCCCTTGGTGGATCGGTGGATGTATTTACCTAAGTGTATATCAATTCCTGCAGTAAAAAGCGAAAATGGCCTTCTCAAGTTAGCTCTTCTAACTGAGGTACTCACATCGCATTAGTGCAAAAGACTGAGATCTCCATTGCTTATATGCTGCTTGGCTACAGAAATTTGCATTGTATCACTGATATTGGCAAATTGATGGAGAAAGTCACAAAAAGCTAAGCAGCCTATTTTTGGCCCTTTACTCATTCAATCACTGTAGCAATATTATGTAATACTCAAATTTCTCTTTTAGGGAATGGAAATTGTCCAGACTATGAACAGCGATCCTGGCCTGGCAGTTGGTATGTCCAAATTCTCTGCAGTAGCATAGTGCATTATACATTAGAGCGAAACCTGACCGGATTTGTTTCAAATTCTATGAGTAAACTGATGTGTGTCCACTCCACAGGTTACACAGCGTTCAACGGGGTCGATTTTGAAGGCACGTTCCATGTCAATACTGTGACCGACGATGATTACGCTGGCTTTATATTTGGCTATCAAGACAGTTCGAGCTTCTATGTGGTCATGTGGAAACAGACTGAACAAACCTACTGGCAGGCCACGCCATTCAGAGCCGTTGCAGAGCCGGGCATTCAGCTAAAGGTAAGTGCCCATTTTAGTCATCATCGCCAGCTAAATTTGTTGAAGGTCATAACTGCTCCTACCATTTTTTCAGGAAAATAATTCCAAAGAAAATGAATCAAGAGGTTGTTTTTGGAACTAGTAGTGTGAAACTGAGAGGGACCTATTTATCAAGAAAAAGCATCACGAAATGGAGGTGTTTTTGAGTATGCTACAGAAACTGACATTTTTTCCAGCTTTAGTAAACGTAAATGTAAAAAAGGTTGGGGTAGAAGTTAAAGAATTAATTGTTAGAGTAACCATGGAGAAAGTAGATATTCTAAACTAATTTAATGAAGTGCATTTAACTGCATTATACATTTTAAATCTGGTTACTAGCACTCCTCAAAATCAGCAAAATTAAGAGAATAATTAGCTTCTTGCTCTATGAAAAAAGGTTTGTACCATGACAGAACCATGTACACATGATGCCTTTATTTGCACTCTGTATTGGAATCCACTACCCCTTCCCATGGATGTTTGTAGAATATTAGTATTTATTATTTATTAAGCGCATATATGCATAGGCATCATGGCACTGGAAAGAAAAAATATTCAACTGCAGAAGAGAAATAAAATAAATAGGCTAGGTACAGGCCATGTGGGCGTGCCCGTGCCTTAGAATCATACCTGATTAAATAAATGGGTTTTTAATGTCTTACAAAAAAAGAAAACAGGTAGGGGATTAAGCGTATTTCCTCTGGAAGACTGTCCAGTTCTCTAGCACCTCTGTCCACCTCTCCCTCCCTCTCTCTCTCTCTCTCTCTCTCTCTCTCTCTCTCTCTCTCTCTCTCTCTGTCTCTCTCTCTCTCTCTCTCTCTCTCTCTATATATATATATATATATATATATATATATATATATATATATATGTGTGTGCCAGGGCCCTTCTCAGGAGGCCACTGCAGCCTGCACCACACATTGCCCACCGCTGTCAATGACAGTACCAACATAGCTACTAACAATTGCACTCCTACCAGTGTGCCAATTCACACTATTTCAGGCCACCCAAAGCTATAATAATGGCATGAACAGCAGTTATTACTCATTTTTAATGTATAATGACCTATTAAACACTGTTGCTCTGCTGATCTCGAAATTAGACAGACATCACCACCATGTGGTGGACTGCCAATAGATGTGGTGCTTAAGATTAAGTTCCGGTGCCAAGCACTGGAAACCACTGGTTCAAATTAAGCACAGACTCTGACAGAGAAAGGTCTGCCCCCAAAGGTTCTCATCTGAGTTCTAAAAATGGCCAGCATTCAAAGACCTCTTAACCCCAAGCTTCTAAGAATCCTGTTCTGCATGAATTTGTACTTTAAGAACCTCAGAGCACTGGAGAATGCAATGGGTTGTGACCATGGCCTTGAATAGAACTTGCTTCCTTTATAGTATAGGTTAAAAACTTGAGAAATGTGCTGAGATCAGGGGCTGCCCGTAATTAAGGAGTCCCGCCGCATTCTGAACCATCTGTAGCAGCTTCAGAGTCCTCTCTCACATCCCCAAATAACAAGCATTATCATATTTACGACTGGATAAAATTAGAGCTTGTATTACCGGCATGTGATAAGTATTATCCATAAATGGGAGAATTTGTTTCACCATTTTGAGCTGCCAGAAGGTTCTCGCTACCTGAGTTGCGTAATGGTCTAGCGAAGGCTGGGCACAATCCTGGCAGGTGAAAGGCATGTCCCCATATGCTCTTGTCAAGCTAAAATATCTAATTTACAAATATTGTTTCTAATTACCAATACCTCTGTTTTAGTGGGGTTCGGTTTTTAAAAATTGAGAGACATCCATTTGTGAATTCCCACAAGCGTGAGTGCTAATGTTGGCTCGGGTGCAGAGATATTGAACTTGGCTCCTTTCTTTTGGTGCAGTTTAACTAATAAGCTGTGTATCATCAGCATACATGTAAAACTGCACCCCCTGTTTGTCTAGTACCACTGCAAGGGGACTGAACAGAAGTGGAAACAAAATTGACCCCCTGAGGAACTCGACATAAGGAGGTTTTTGTGCTCTGCCATGAAAGGTGGCAGGACTGCAGCTTGTGTACGGCTAGTTAGTGTACTTAATGGATCATATTCCACCTTTCTTGAACTCTGCAGCAGGATGGCATGGTCGATGGTGTTGAATGCTGCCGACATGTCCAACAGGACCACGGTGGCAGTTGTCCCCCCTGTCCTTCATGAGCCATAAATCTACTTGGACTGAGAGGATTAGAAGCTCCATGCTCTGACTGGCCCTTACCTCAGTTTGTAGAGGATGTACCAGATTATTACCTTTCACATAGGTTTGCATCTGACTGAATAACAGCTTCTCAAGACTTTTGTTAGAATTGGCAGCAGTAAAATGGGTTGGTAAGTATTTTGGTCTACAGGGGATAATGAAGATTATTTTTCAGTAGAGCTTTGGTTTTTTGCAGCCTTCCATTCTCCTGGACCGTTACGGCTATGTGTAGAGAGGTTGAATATCTCATTGATTTCCTCTACCATGCGTAACGTCACCTGTTTTAGGATAGCTGCAGGGCAAAGTTCTGAAGGTGAACTTGAGGATTTAGCCATGGAGATAACTTCTGACATCACAGAGCTAGATAGTTCATGGAAATGGAAGTGTAGTCTGTTATTGTGAGGATCTGGCCTTTCATCATTAGAAAGAAAATAACAAAATTGTGACCAGTTGGAGCCTGCAAAGTCTGCCAAAATGCCATCTCTAAGCTTCTGAATTTTCTCAGCAAAGAAGCTACATAGAAAGAGCATTGCATAGAATGTGCAAAGGAACACAACCCTCCTGATTGTCTAATGGACCTGCCAACTGCTTGACTCTCTTCAAAAGCTCCTGATGTGCCTCAGGTGCCTTAGCTATCTGCGGAGAGACATAGTTAAATTTCTCTGCTTGATTCTCCTTTCTATAGCTGGCCAAGGTTCATTTATGGTACTGTCTAGCTTTAGGATCCTCTGTGGCACGCTAGTGGTGTTCTGCCTCTCTGGATCTCAATTTAAGTAGCATTTTGGAGAGCCATAGATTAGCCTTACAAGCAATATTGGTAGCTCCCAGGTTTCCAACAGTCTGGCACTGAGAGCTGCCAGGGTAGCATCTCAATCTACTTTAGTCTGCTCCTTCCTTGGGTTATGTATAGCTGTGCTTTTGTGACATAGCTCTAGTGAAATCATCCTCTGATTAAACGATTTCCATTGCCTGGAATGACTGATGTTGTCGGATTGAGCCCGACATCTTGGGTTAGGTAGTTGAATAGAAAAAGTAATCCCCCTATAATCCCTCCAAGGAGGAGGCAAGTACAGATCTACCTGACAATACCGGTCATGTAAGGTGAAAAATGCATCCACCAGAGGTCCTTTCTATTCATCTTGTAAATATGCATACAAGGAGCCCCTCTTTACAGCAGTCAGACAGTGGCGGCCATGCTTTTGTGCACTCTTGACCTTAGCAGTAAATTAGCAAGGGAAGGGGTGGCTATTGGGGTAATTTGAGATTTGCATCGGCAATTGGTTTTAGCAACACCTTTCTTACCAATAAGGTAATTGAAAACAGAGTTGTATTGGCTTATTAAACATTTGCTGATTTGCAATTGTGGGTTCCGACCTTAAGAGTCATTTGGCGCTTATTTGCTGTACCTTGTTTTGCGCTATACAAACACCAATGCACACATACATTTGAGAATTAGACGTGTACAGAGTCCAAGGAGGGTGTGGAGAAACCAAAAGAGGGGTCTGAAATTATGTTTTCTGCCTTCTATGTCCCATTCAGAAGTTGGTATTTTCACAAATGGTGAGAAATCTTGATGACATAAACCAGTATTTGCTCACTATGCAATACATTATGAAAATAGCCACTTACAAGGTCACACTTGAAATGATTTAAAATATTCAGCAAAAAAACAATAGTCTGAAAAGAGCATTCCGGGATGAATACGTTTGCAAGCTTTAAGTCCCAATATTAACATTTAAAGTATTGTATTTCTTCTTGTGTGATTTTTAATCACAGAGAGGTTAATATTGTTGAGACTATCTATTTTGATCGGCACGCAGGGGCCCATTACCTAGGAGGAGGACTTGTACTTACCACGGGAAGCCATATAGCTCTACCTCCAAGTGTTGTCCTGCATGCAGAGAGCAGCAGTGGGAACTGCACTGTTTTCAGCACTTCCATGCAGCCAGTGGTGAGGTGCACCTCAGAGAGAACCGCAGAGACAACCTTACAGGGATTCGCCCCAGGAAAATGCGAACCGCTCCTCTACTTCAATTATTACCTCATTGGCAGAGACTGGGGGATCCTAAAAGGGCCCATGGACATCTGCCTCGTTATAGCAAAAGCAAAACCAGTGCTGGACGACTGGGTAGTCTAAGTACCTCTAATACCTGCAAGCGAGTGTCAGAGGTACTCCAGTACCTACAACCGCAGAAATGATAGAGCACCATGTAAGTCTTCTACCCCAGGCCTTGCTCCTTGGATTGCAAAATATCCTGTTGCTACATGATATGTAACATAATTGTGCACTAATGTTGCCCTAATGAGTGAAAATATAATTGTTGGTCATGTTTCAGTAAAAGTCATTTGTTGGTAAAATGTGAATGATTTATTGGGCAGAATACACAACCATTTAGGTTGGCAGTGCTTCCTGGACTCCAGAGCATTAGAACCATTATTTAAAGTCTCAGGAAAGTTATGATCAAGTCGGTACTTGAGACTCCTTTCAATTAATATCATGCTACAAATTTGTGAAATTCAGCAGTGAAGTTTGTTGTTCTTGCTAAACTTGGCTCTTATTCCCTAAGGCTGTGAAATCCAAAACTGGACCAGGTGAGCATCTAAGGAACTCGTTGTGGCACACTGGAGACAGCACAGATCAAGTCAGGCTGCTTTGGAAGGACCCCAGAAATGTGGGCTGGAAGGACAAGGTGTCTTACAGGTGGTATCTTCAGCATAGGCCTCAGGTTGGATACATAAGGTAAGTTCATGGAGACTGGAGTCAATGTAGTAAAAGGTTGCTTCTATTTAAAGTTGACAGTGAATCTCTGTGTGACAGTTTATTTGCAATAATAACATGTTTTGGTTTGAGGAGAGATCCAACACACCTTTCATTATGATGGCGGCGTTCTCACAAGGGCTCTGCCAATGAATTAGAACAATATTTCCAAAGCAGTGCTTAATTTGTGCTGGTGTTTGCTACTGGTGACTGCTTGCTCTCTTCTTGGAGACTGAGACTCTTTCTCTAGCAGTCAGGCAGCGGCTGGGACATGAACTTTCACTTACACAGGGACATGAACTTTCACTTACACAGGCGAGAGACCAAGCTGTGGTGCTGACCCCCCGTACCCACGTGAGCCTCCTGCCACCTCCTTTTCTAGGCTCAGTTGAACTGTCTTACTGTCTTAACTAGAGTGGCAGGTCATCCATACAGCATGCATGCACTTCACCTTGCCCACCTGTGCTGTTTACTCTCTGTGCCACTGACCGCACCCGACAAATATGTTGTAGTACTGCAGCAGCAGCCTGGCGGTCTACCACTGCGCTGGGACAAGCAGCAGGGGGCGGTGCACTTTACTAGGCTTCATGCCCTGATACCTGGCACTTAGTAATGACAGCACTGACATGGCGGGCCAAAGACCAATCACAGCTAAAGTGAGAGTCCATGACATTGGTTGCCACTTTATGCCAGCTTGTTCCCCTGGTAAGCCTATCACAGACTCATAGTCTCAGTCCAGAAATGAAGTACCATTAGTGCTAACTAGAACTACACGCTACTTGTAGATCTTTTGGTCTGCTGCAGCACATGTACTTATCTGCACATATGTGCTCCACTGCTGGGACATGAGAGCAGATGGAGCAGTAAATGGCAGTGGCTTAGCTCTGTTTCACCTCATGGGGTGGAGAAGACAAATTTATCAGCATAAAAGATCAGATAAATTATCCTGCAGAACTTGCTCTAGGATCCTGGTTGTGGTAATTGTCCAGTTAACAGTAGAGAGAGATCCTCTCAACTTTTCACTAAATCTTGGCACCGCTGGTGTGTGAGCAGGCCACTGGCACAATAGCAAGAAGGGTTGGAGTGGGAGATGTCTCGGTACCTGGAGAAATCGGATGCCAGCCTTTGAAAACACAAACCCCTCAGACACAGCTGGCTTCATTATGATACAGTGTTGTATTGTATTATATTATATCGTACCATTGATTTAGCACTTCACACCCCAGTATGGAGCACTGGAGCACATACTTGGGTGCATTGTACCCTTCACCATGGGAGAGTACATGGTTTGCAGAGTGATGTATTTGTTATGATTTTATGTGGGAAGTATTTCGGTGACATGCATAAGTGACCAGAAAGGTGCTTTTATCTTTGGGCACAGTGTCTGGCAATGTGATGGAGGAGGAGGTGTTAGAGATAGGCATATATATATTATTATAATTATAGCTAGGACTAAAACGTATAGGCAGCTGGCAAGAACCTACTTAGCTCAAGAGGCAGTGAGGTGATGTGTGCACATACACCTAAAACAGGGGGTGGGGGGGTCACAGAAGGCCTATTAGGTCAGAACACAAGAAGACGCCAGATGCCATGTTTTCTCTTTCCCAGAAGAACTTTTTTAATATGTAGGAACACGTGCTGCTTATCATGCCTGGCCAAAATGAAAGAAGCATCTAGAGGGCCCTGCATTAACTTTTGGCCCCAGGACTCACACCAACTTCTGACAAACTTGAACCAAGAAAGAAATGGAAGAGGATTCTGAGCAGAAATTACACAATGTTAAACATGCCCAGATTTCACGTATCCCTGCTAGACCAAAGAGCAAAATGTACGACCATCAGTTCACACCCCAAGCTCGCTTATGCTCCTGAAGGTGAAGGAGCATATTTCGGGGAGCCCTAGTTAGGTCACAGCATGGCACCTTGCACATGTGAGGGTGAGAGACGAAGTGCTTGGTAAGTTGCTGCCCTGGCAACACAAGAACAAGTTGGTTTATCCATATTACCCTCTGACCTCAACTCTCTAGGTAAGCCCATTAATTGTTCTTAGACCCCGGAACTCTTCGCTCTTTCTAGTGTTACTTGATGCATAATTATAACCTTTTAGAATTTCCTCCAAGAAAACTTCGACTTACATTATTAGGAGGTGTGGGAAAACAATTCTGGTCAGGGTGAAAACAGAATTAAACCTGGGCTTGGCACATACAAGTAAGGCTTAACTTATAGGCAATGTGTAAAATATTTATGCAGCACTTCAGGCAGTAATAAAGTGAGAACACAACAAAGGAAAAACCCCACATCAATTTAGAATAATAGAGTAAACTTCAATAAAATATTGACACCAAAACAATAAAAATCCAATCAGTAAAATCAGAGATATGCAATTTTAAAAAATGAGGTAAATATAGTGCCTAAAAGCACAAAGCGCCAACAGTGGTTATCTAGTTGCGCTGGACTGGAACAAAGGCACAAGTTCAGGCCAACTGAGAGGCACGCAGGCCAGGCACAGGGACCAAGTTAGATCCACTGAACAAAGTTCCTTAAATCCTGGCTGTGGATCTGTGTGAGATCCTGCATTGAGGATGTGTTGTGCAGCAGTTAGTCCAATGCAGGTCAGCAAAGATGCTTCGTGCTGCGTCGGTCCTGACCAAGCAACCACAGCTGGGCTAACAGAGCACCTTCAGGCCCACTTCCAGGGTCCAGGACCGGGGTAGAGCACTTCGGGGGGAAGGCAAGCATTACAGCAGGCAGGGTCAAGGAGCTGGGTTCTTTTTTTTTCCAGTTCAGGAGCTGGGTTCGAAGAGGTTTCAAGCCGTTTGTGTCCCTGAGGCTCTGATCAGGAGGCCAGCCAACTAACCCTTTGAGTCACTTGGGTAGGCCTGGGTTCAAAATGCACTACCAGCCCTTCTCACTCAGGCAGAGGGGCACCAGGGCAGCAGAGTAACAGTCCTTCCTGCACAGCAGCATAGCTTTTGAGTCTTCCATAGGTCCAGAGGTGTAATGAAGTGTTGAGTCTGAGAATCCAATATTTATACTTGGTGCCAGCTTTGAACTAGGAGAAGGTTGTGGAGGTTAATACTCCCAGAGGTGTTTGGAATTTCCTTCCTCCCTGCTAACGTACAAGTAAATTAAATGTACTTATTGGGTGTAACACAATTTCACCATGTTTAAAGGAGAGAGCACAGGCACTTTAGCAATGATTAGCAGTACTAAAGTGTGCGAACATGGGGGGACGTTAAAAGAATTGGGGATGAGCCTGCAGAAGGGCCAAGCCCAACAGGAGGAAATTACATTTTAGGTTGGAAGAAGAGACAATGTGGTGAAATGAGACAAGAGGTGAAAAGAGACAATGTGGTGCTTCCATTGCTACAGCAGCATAAGGAACCATCTGCTTCCGATTTTGGAAACGGCCTTGAGGTCGACAGAGTGCCACTCTCCGATGTGAAACCATTGGGCGGGTAGCTGCTGGTTTCATGCCATCTTAGTTGTTGAAATAGAGTTTATTGCACCACTGGTAGGCAGCTCAAAGCCCTGAAGGGTGACCTCCCAGGGGACAAGCTAAGAGGGAAGAGGGGAATCTAAAAATTATGCAAGGAGGCTAAAGGAGGAAGGAATGTAATATGTTGCTTCATGCTAATTGCTTGTTTAGTGCTTAGCTGAATATGATGCAGTTTCTAACTGCTAAGGGTGAATAGAAATGGTGGGGAAGGTACACGAAAGAGATGGAAGGGGCCCGGAGAACTAGGATGAATGAGAAAGAGATAAGGGTGAAAAAAAGGAAGGAGAAGGAGAACAATGAGGAGAATTATGTTAATGATAGCACTAACAAACTGAATTCTTTTGGACACCTGCAAAGTTGTGTTTTTATCACCAGACTCATTGTCATCTTTTATAGCACCAGAAGCCCATCCTGAGACATCACTGATGCACTGTCCGGGGCTCATTTATTTTCCTTGCAATTATATTTTGCAAATGCTGGCTAAGTCCCAGCAGACATGACAAATTGATAAAATACTTGATTATCTTCGGACTCTTAATTTATCAATGTCACCAGAACACCTTGATGCCAATATTAGTAAAGAGCAAAGACAAGCAAGATGAAACGCATTTTATTGCAGCTCCCATTGATTTCCTCAGCAATGAACAAATGGCTGAGAATTAGAATCCTGAGACCCACGACATGGGGACATGAAACACGGGGAAGCAAGAAAGGATGCAACACTGGAAAGGGTGCACAGTACAAGGTAAAACCAATGGTAAATACAAAGTGCGACAGCTTTGATAAACAGAAGTAGAAACGTCATAAATATACAACACAAATACTACCATTCTCAGAAACAAATTCCTTGATATGTGCAAGTCTCTTACTTCGCCTAGAGTTACGCATCAAAGGAAACAGGGGAAGTGAAGCAGAAGTAGCAACCAAAACTTTGTTTTCACAGGGAACATCCTGGTTGGCAAGACTGTCATCACAATTATCAGAGAGAGTACTTGAGTTGTATCAAAGCCCTTTGAGAACATGGGAATAACATGGCATGTCACTGAAAACTACATACATTCCCTGCTGTGAATCCTTGGCAGCCTTACCCACATTCCATCAACACCCATCATCCAACTTGGCAGAGGAACTTGTGTTACACACAACGTTTTTAGTACAGGAGCATTTTAGATAAAACTTTAATGCAAAACCTAGGTCTTTTTTTTATTCCGACAACATCCCCTACTTTAATCTCACTCTTTTTAACACCATCCTTCTGGCCATACCAATCCTTGAATCTTTTGAAGATTCTTGCATGCAATACATGCATATCTGCATGAACACTCTTTTCTTTGATTTTCACCAACCATTACAGATGCATTTCAGAGCTGGGTTTGCACTTTCATAACAATTCAAATGCTGGAAACAGTGGTAGCGTGTGGTGTGCAGTGACAGGGCCACAGTTTTTCTTGTAAGAGTTTACACACATCCAATCTATTGGCAATAGCAAACTCAATTCCCTCAGTGAAAAATTATGTTAATCCTTTCAACTAAACCATTACTTTGAGGAGAATACAATGGTATGAATTTGTTTTTGTACGCCAAACAAATGAAAATACTTCTTCATTATAGGTGAGGTAAATTGCATGCATTGTCATTAGTAATCAACAAGAGAAAGTGTCCTCTAAAGAAACAATCCTTAAGAAACCAACATGCAACTGTCTCAACTGCAAAAGGTTTTAGTTATATGTCCATTCAATCTACTTTGAGTAGTGGTCTAACAAAGTCATAATATATTTCTTGTTATCACTGAATATGTGACAGGGACCCAAATGATCTAAGGCTAAATGTCACCATCGGCAATCAGGAAAAGGAGTGGGAATTAGTTGAAGTTTACAGCAGATAATACATTTGTCAGCTGCTGTCCAACAGTTCTTAATAAACCAAGATGTGATACTATCCATGTACAGCCACCAGTGTACTACTTTGACCAGCTTCTTATTAAAGCATTCCCCCAAATGACCTATAATCCTGTGCTATACACTTTCAGGAGGAACATATTTACCACCTCTCACCATAACTCAATTTTCACAAGATAAATCCTCTTTGATTTTCCAAAAAACTGGTAATTCTGTAGGCAAAGAACATTCCCTAGGCCACACCTCAATAATGAACATCTGACTTTGCTTTAAAATAGAATCTTCAGACATACTTTATTTAGTGCTTTTCTACAGGAGATCCTTCTTTGAATTGTCAAAAACTACTATGTCATCTTAGAATACCTCTGTCATAGGAATCTTACCATGGGGGTAAGACTGCTTGGTTTCGGGCGGCAGCACCACTGCATGTTGCTGACTGAGTCACTCCGACACTGATAGGAAGCTGTCAGCCTGACTTTCTTGGCTAGCTAACAGCACCTCAACCAAACCTAGAAAGTAAAGGTAATTTGTGGCAGCCTAAAAACATGGCATTCCATCCATGTCCCTGAAGAGTGAACCCATTACTCCCTGAAACACAAGAGCAGCTGCATGCAAAAGAAACAAAACACACCATTAGGGATAATAAAAGTAGTAAGGTGTTTGCAAGTATCTGTTAATCTGATCTGGTAGTATGCTGTTGGCAAGTCCAAAGTGAAAAACCATTTGGTGTGACACAATGTGGGGAACAACTTTTTAGTTTTTGGGAGAGGATAGCAGTCACCAGAATTTGCTTATTAAAGGGATGGAGAACAGCAGGTATCTTCAAACCTCTCGACTTCTTTCAATCAAGTTTGGGCAAATCCTTTCCTTACGCTAAGCGGGACATTACACAATTTATGTTTGACAGGTACAATATTGTTCTTGAGTTTGATGTTGAACATCTACAACCGTTCCGAATTTGCAATTAAATAGATCTTTGTATTCAGCAAGAATGTTCCCAATATCAGAAAAAGGCCTTTCAATATAAGAAATGGGGTTGTACATTCCCAGTCGAAGTACCATTCTAAGATTACCCTGGTAATACCAACTCAATAAATACTGACCTTTTTGGCAATGTAAACTTTACCCTAAACAAAATCAGTGTTAGACGAATATAGGAAACCATGAAACCAAACATGTGAATCGAGTTACCACAGTAGAAATCATTTTCTTACATCAGTGTCTTGCAAACTTCTGTCACCCCATTTGTCTTTAAAAACAACTCATCAACAACAGTATAAGGGGAGCTGGACTGTGCCAAAACGTCAACTTGGATGCCATCCACTGAAATGCAACAAACTGAAGGAAAACGCGGTTTGTCATGAATGCCTTGGCATACTTCTCGAACAACAGAAATATTTTCAACGTCCAAAACTTCAATATCTGAATAGTTACAAATCCATAAGGTTTTATTGATCTTTAGCAGGTTATGCGCTGTTTTGGCAAAGAGAGCGTGTGAGCCACAACAAAAACATTTGGGATTCAAGTTAATTCCAGACAAAACATTATCCCTGCATTTAGACTCAGTAACCTCTTCCTTTGCCTTATTTTGTAGAATACAAGTCAGTTGTAAATAGCTGTGATGTGGATACGTTCTTGACTGAACACATTGATATTTCACACTCTTAATAATATCCACTGTTTCCTTAGAGTGAATTTCTATGACATGAAGTTGTTCTTAAATCTTATTGAAACAGTGTCCTTGAACTAACATTGTGAAGACAATGGGGGTCATTACAAGCTTGGCGGGCGGCTACCCCCCCCGGACCCCATTACGACATCCCCGCTGGGCCGGCGGGCGCAAACCAAGTTTACACCCGCCGGCCCAGTGGGGATGAGTCCTAATGGAGCTGGCGGTGTTGCGGCCGTGCGACGGGTGCAGTAGCACCCGTCGTGCTTTTCACTGTCTGCTATGCAGACAGTGAAAAGCTGCCTGGGGCCCTGTTAGGGGGCCCCTGCACTGCCCATGCCAAGGCATGGGCAGTGCAGGGCCCCCCAGGGGCCCCCAGGGGCCCCAGGACACACCTTACCGCCAGCCTCTTCCTGGCGGTGCAAACCGCCAGAAACAGGCTGGCGGTAGGGGGGTCATAATCCCCAGGGCAGCGCTGCTTGCAGCGCTGCCCTGGCGGATTATCACCGCCGGGGCTAAAACAGCGGGAAACCGCCGGCCCCGGCGGTGCGACCGCGGCACTACCGCCGCGGTCGTAATACGGGTCTCCGTACCGCCAGCCTGTTGGCGGTACGGACGCCACATTACCCCTGGCGGTCTCTGACCGCCAGGGTCGTAATGACCCCCAATATCCTCAGTGCTGCCACCTTGGAATCAATTGAATCCTGGTGCGGAGCGTGCCTCACCATGACAACATAAGGCTCATCAATAAAGTGTATTTCAGTCTGGCAGTTATCTCTCAGCACTCTTCATAACTACATGCAGTTCAAAAAGGTGAACGAAGTAAATGCTCAAAAATCTTTGAGCCACCTTTCCAAGCAAATTTAAGGGTAAGCTTCTTTATTTCATTGTCAAATCATTTTCTGTCCATAACCACCACATAATTATTGTATACTGTGAACCAGGCATCCCATTTCAACAAAGGGTCACTTGCTTAGTCAAGAAATAGCGGTGCCGGATTGTACTGCATTGTGAAATCAATGTGCACAAAAATAAAAGCAATGAAATGGCAAAACGTTGACGGCAGTTCAGACGATGGACAGAGGGTGGCAGAAGAGCCCAAAACATGACTGGCAGGCGAGCACTATAAAGGAGGTGGGAGAAACTCCCTGCAAATCCGACCAGAAGGAACAGGGTAAGCAGAGCAGAGGAAGCGGCTGGCTGCATCCGGACGGCCCGGGGCGCAGTAGCCTCTGTGAGAGGTGCTGGTGCAGCAAGGAGATCCGGAAGAAGCACAGTATCCGGGGGTCACCAGAGGTGGCTAGTGACTGGGCCTGGCGAGCGTCATCAAATGTTGATTAACTGCACAGGCAAGAAGGATGAAACAGTTTATTGAAGCCCTCTTAGCCTATGGCTCCATTTCCTAAACACAATGCTTAATTTGTAATTAGAACATTCGAATGTTGGCATGTCCATTGAAGACAATGGAGTGCTGCGGGCTTTTACAGGGCGGTAAAAGCCCGCAGCGCCAACAATCCAATGTTCGCTTTGTTCACAGCAACAGCTGTGAACAAAGCCTCACGGAGCCCGAGGGGATTTTAATCCCCTCGGGCTCCGTGAAAATATTTTTTTTTTTAATAGAACATTCTGCCCTGTGTGGCAGAATGTTCAAATAGCCTTAGAAACCGCCGTAGCGGGCTCTACCGGCTATTAAAATCCCTCTCCCTTGTTAAATGCCCTCGCCTTCGGCTCGGGCATTTAACGCGGGGAGCTGGCCTTTAATAGCCGGTAGAGCCCGCTACGGCGGGTTCTAAGGCTATAATAAAAACGTGCTGGTGCTCAAAGCACCCCTTTTAAAAACACGGCTGCTCCAATTAAGTGTGCGAACACGGAAAACTGAGGCAGTGTAATCCTGAAGCCATCTCGGGCCTCTTTAATCCATTTAAAGCCACTCCCTCGTGCAGCTTTCTACTTTCTCCCATTGTGACGCTTTTTCGTTTTTTTCTTCCTCCGTCCTTCCCATAGCTTAATATATTTATGTATTGCCATATATGTATCTTTTGCTCGCAGTAAATGCTTGAGGCAGAAAAAAAGTTCCGGCGCTCAAAAATAAGTGTTGGTGCTCAACACTGGCAACAACAAGCACAAATGAAGCACTGCCTAAACAACGATGTAAGGAAGTAATACAGAAGCAACACCTGTGGGCAACAAGAGAGTTGAGGTGAAAGAGTACTGCATTAGTTACTGCACAGGTAAATAATCAACAACTTTCATCTGGTTTTTATGTTTCAAATTCTCAGCTCATCTTTATAAATGCTATGCATTTATAATTACGCAATAAATTACTCGTCAGTAAGCTTATATCTGCATTTCTAACAGTAACTATACGATATGAGGAGCGGTGCTTGACACGGCAGAAAGTGGCCGCACAGGCCGTGAGCTCCGTCGATCAAAATAAATATCTGACATAATCCTGGCATCTAAAGTGTGCATACACCCAGTGCTTGAAATGGAAAAATTTAAGTGCAGGTACTCTGTAGCAGAGTACCCGCTTGTACCTGAGAAGTGCCGGTACTCTCCAATTAAAAGTATTACGTTTTTCTTGAGATATGCCGGTACTCTCCCTCTCAAAATAAAAAAAGTGCCGGTAAGCAGTACCGGACAATACCGGCCCATTTAAAGCGCTGCATACACCCCGAAAAACCACTTGAGGAGGCCCCAAACACGAGCAGCAGCAGATAACGCCCCACCAACTTCTCCGGTGAGTTGGTGATAGTCCAGGATGAGGGAGCGGCCTGCGCAGAGGGTGGGCTGCATCAAAGTAGCGGCCGGAGCCTTGCGGCGTCATTGGCATGGAGAGGCTCTGAGCTGTCCTGTGGCCGCACTACGGGAAGGCACACTCCACGGCAGATTGAAGCCATTGACATAGCAGGAAAGTGTAGCGAGCTGAGCTGCTGGGCCCCGCTTATACAAACTACACTGTCTGCCCATGTGGCACTATGGGGCCCTGTGGGATCAGTTGACCGGCATAGAAACTTGACCACAGCGATGATGGGAGGCAATGAATAGAACAAAGAGACAGGAGACACTTGGGACATAACAAACGGCCTAATTATCCAGACATCACACTAAAAAAGCTTCGATTGCAACAGTAATCACCCAACACCATACAGGGTTTGGGCTGGAGAATTTCCACGCATGGGGTCCTGAGAGTGACACGCAGAGGCAGCGGAGGAGCGCTGACAATAAGGCGAGTGGCCCCGGGCCCTGGTCTGACCTTCAATCAAGTCAGGCATAGGCTACGCCCGGAGGACCTGGAGAGACTGCCAGTGTGGGCCACGCCCGGAGGATGTGGAGAGACTGCAAGTAGTGGGGAACACCACTGACTGCAGTGAGACACTCATTTACAACAAGGTTTGGTGCTGAGAGTTATCAAACCGCCTCACTATGGGAAAAGCAGATAGAGTGCAGACGAAGCTACAATTTGACTAGAGACATACCCCAAAGGCCAGGGGAGAGGGAATGACAGCACCGGATCCCACACCTGATGACGGAAGTGCAGAGACAGAGGCAGACATAAATCAGATACTGTTGACCATGCAGCATAGCTTGATAACAATCTATGGACAAATTGATGCTTTAATCTTTCGCATGGACCACTAGTCTGAACAAATTGACAGACAGGCAGAGCGCCTTGATCAGGTGGAGAGGCGAGTGTCGGGGGCGGAGCAGTCCGCGATTGCCTTTACCCAGAAGTACATGGATTAACTGTTAATTACGCTACAAGCCAAAGCCAAGGACTTGGAGGCCCGATTGCAGCCTACCAATGTCCGGATCATAGGAGTTGCGGAATCGACTAACAAAGATAACATGGAGTGCTATGTGGAACAACTACTTATTAACATGCTGAGCCGAGAAACCTTCTCTACCATGTTTGTGGTTGAACGGCGCATCGCACGTTGGGACCGCCTCCGATCCCTGGAGCGCTCCCACATCCGATTGTCGCGTGACTACTTAATTACAGATCGTGGCGTGACTGCTTAATTACAGAGACAGGGCTGCAGCTCTCCGGAAGGTTCATGAGCTGGGCACCCTGCGGCATGCAGGCACTGAGATAACACTATCCGGATTTTACACAACAGGTGGAGGAGGTGAGACAGCAATTCCAACAGGCGAAGCGACGACTACAAGAGCTCCAGATAGACTATAATATGCTATACCCCGCTCAGCTGCGAGTGATGCTGGATGGAAAAGCACACTTTTCACCAATACTAAGAACCTCCAACAATTCATAGCCTGCCAACAGGCCGCCACAGCATGAAAGAATTCGCCGAGAACTGATAGTCAGGATCCAGATACAGAGATGGATGGCATGGAGTGACATATAAGGGAGGGGGATGAGCGAGACAACAGTGCTTTCCCCCTTCTCCCTTACCAGCTGGTAATACTGTCCATGTTGGGACGGAGAATTAAGGATGGTGCAGCATTACTCCCATTGTCATTTGGCATTATATAGGTGGTAAGGAGTTACAGGGAAGGCTAGGAGTGGAATAAACTGGAGTTATCCGAAAAGATACAGGACTGCAAATGAGAAGAGAACATGGAGGGTTAATGCTTATACTGTATGGATACGAGGCGTGGTGTAAGCTTTTCTTGTACTTGTACTGACTACCATTCTAATGACTACCATCACATGCACCACTGGTTCCTAGACCTCAGTATATATCATATTGTTTAGGTTTTAGAGGCATCTTATGGAGAAGTGTAATTTTTGCTGCCACTGCACGTTAGGGATGACTGGAATTTCTGGCAACATCTGGCCCCATGTGTTACACTATTCAAGGGGTATGAGGGAGGGAGCCGGGTGGTGAGTAAGGAATTGCGCCAGTTGGGGGTCAGCTTAATGTGGGTAGGCGAACAAGTTATTCAGTGTTTGATGGCTGATATCTATATTTGCACCACACACTGAGCCGGCACCACTACAATGAGTCATGGATTTACACAAGACACAGAGGGGGTCATTCCAACCCTGGCGGTCATCGACCGCCAGGGTGGAGGACCACGGAAGCACCGCCAACAGGCTGGCGGTGCTTCCCTGCCCATTCTGACCGCTGCGGTAAAGCTGCGGTCAGAAAAGGGGATCCAGCGGTTTCCCGCCGGATTTCCCCTGTCTGGGCTGAATCTCCATGGTGGCGCTGCAAGCAGCGCCGCCATGGAGATTCCGACCCCCTTCCCGCCACCCTGTTTCTCGCGGTTTTTACCGCCAGGAACAGGATGGCGGGAACGGGTGATGTGGGGCCCCTGGGGGCCCCTGCACTGCCCATGCCACTGGCATGGGCAGTGCAGGGGCCCCCTAACAGGGCCCCAGCATGATTTTCACTGTCTGCTTAGCAGACAGTGAAAATCACGACGGGTGCAACTGCACCCGTCGCACCCCTGCAACACCGCCGGCTCCATTCGGAGCCGGCTTCTATGTTGCAGGGCCTTTCCCGCTGGGCCGGCGGGCGCTCCTTTGGCGGGCGCCCGCCGGCCCAGCGGGAAAGCCAGAATGGCCGCCGCGGTCTTTTGACCGCGGAGCGGCCAAATGGCGGTGACCGCATGGCGGGCGGCGGTCAGAATGACCGCCAGAATGACTGATGGGGGGCAAACACATTCAGTGCATACCAGCGGACCTAAACCGTTCAGGTTGATCACGTGGAACGTTTGTGGCCTTAATGATAATAGGTAAATACATAAGGTGATGGCCTATTTACACAGACACAAAGTGGATGTGGCTATAACATCTACCCCCGAGTGGTTGGATTCTTACGCAGCGTAGAAAGCAAGGACAGGTCTGTGCGGTGGGTTTCACATCACATGCCAGGGGTGTACTTATTTAGTCTTGGAAAGGGTCAAGGATAGGGGTACACAAGCTCTATGCTAATTCAGGAGGCAGATATGTCATTGCCGAATGCACTGTAGAAGATTTAGAGATAATACCGGTAGGTGTATATGGTCCGAATCATGATGATCCGAACTTTCATCATGCACTTGCCTCTAAGCTGCAGCAATGGGGTGACCTAATGCAGATATGGGGAGGGGAATCTCAGTCAGTCACAACAACTTTATTTTGGAAACAAGCCATACAAAGCAAGGTGGTACAGCGCACAACATAAAACAATTCATATGAGTAACACCAGAAGTCAATAAAACATATAAAATCACCGTCAATAAAATTAAAAAAATCAGGAGGGAATTACTGCTCTTTCACATTAAAATCTCAGGTTAAATTTACAAGCTCATACCGGTCTCTGATTCGAATTGCACTCTTAATAAAATTTAACAGAGCATGGCAAAAATCAATTGTAGGTAATTTCTGTAGAAATTCCAGTGCAAGATGATATTGTCCAAACTCACCCCTGACGCATCAATGGAATCAGAAAGGTCCTCCTCGGACCTGCGTATAGTGGACAAAATAAAATAAAGTGACAAGTGCTTTGTTTAGTGACATGATCACAATAACAAGGAGGTAGGTCCCACTGCCAAAACATTCTAACTGGAAAGCCACTTTAAAATGAATCAGATTAACTCTAAAATATGTTAAAAGAAGCTGGCGGTTTGCGTTCTCTATCCATCCTAAATATGGTTCAATGGTTTTAACGGTGAAAGTCTGCAAATAAAAATCCACCGATTTTATGTCCAGTACACCTCTTAACTTCTCCTCGCCCCAGCGGGACCTAGATTTCACAATCAACTTGGCATTCTTAGGAAGACATGTGGGGGAGTTAAACCAATCAATTAAACCTAAATTCTGAAGACCCAATTTTACATACGTCAACAATGGTATTTTTTTTTTTTTTTTGCCAAATTTCAATCCACAATAAGAGTGCTGAGATTTTTATTTGATCGGTTATATAGGGAAGGCCCACCTCCTCACGGCTTATAAAATTTGCTGTGTGTTTTGGGATTGCAAGCAACTTACAGTTGAAGGCGTGCTCAATATATTGGAGACTATCTGATTTTTGGTAACCCCAAGTCCCTGCCCCTTTGATAGCTGCTGCAATGCATTTAGCTTTATACAGGGAAATCATCTCTGCCAGAGGTGTGTAGCATAATGACCTAGCGAATCAAAAGATGCCCTCCACATTCCTTTGCAGTTGTTGTGCTTTCGCAAAAGTGTGTGCTTTCCACCCTAGAGAAGAGCTAAAAATGATACCTAAATAACTAAAATCCTTTATATGTTTTAAAATGATGCTTCCCATTCTAAAGTGCAGAGATTTTGTACGTAATGGCCCACAGAGTCATAGTGTATGATTTTGAATGGTTTACTTTTAGGTCCAGACCTTCCATATCTTCAGTAACAACATCTAACAGCTTCTGCAGTGCAATTGGGGTGCAAGCAATCAGAACTGCGCTATCCACATACAAAAGTATTGGCACAGGATGATCCCCCACCTTTGGGACGTCCACACCTACCCTGGATAAATGATCTGTGATACCATTAATATAAATTATAAACAAAAAAGGTGCTAAAATACAGACCTGTCTAACACCTCTCATGGACTTTATTGGAGACGATAATTCATATAGTACCAATACTTTGAGATCACGGTGCATATGTCTCAATAAAATGAGCAAATTTGAATCCACCCCCATTGTGTGCATGATCGTCCATAATTTATCTCTATTAACCAGATCAAAGGCGCTTGACAGGTCAATCAATGTCATATGAACGGCGCATCCCTTAGCCTTTACATATTTACTGGTAATCAGGCTTAAATTTAATATTTGCTCCACAGTCCCTATACCCGGCCTGAACCCGTACTGGACAGGTTTTTAAATCTTATTCTCTTTGGCCCATGTCTTGAGTCAGGCAAGGATAACCCTTCCCAGGGTTTTTGCTGAAGCATCTATTAGAGATATTGGCCTATAATAAGCCAGGCACGATTTATCTCCCTTTTTAAAAATGGGCACAAGGATGGCCGTTTTCTATGAATCAGGGAGTTCCCCTCCACAGCACTTCTTAAGAAATTTGTCACACCTGGGGCCCATAAATCTGTATTTGATTTAAAAATACCAACACGTATCCCATCCAGGCCTGGGGCTTTACCAGAAGTAGATTTTCCAAGTGCAAAAAGTATCTCACTAATTTCTATGGGAAAGTCCAAGGTTACTGGGACTGGCTCTGGTTGAGGGAAACAATTGGGGGCTCCTTAAATGGGCCGGCCTCTTTCAGTTGGTTGAAAAATACCCTGGAAGTGTGTCACCACTGGGCCTCTGGAATTATAGCTTCCAGTTTGAGCGTCTCATACTCAGAAAAATAAGGATGATTTATAATGGCCCGAAACCTCACATTATCCCTAAATGATGAGGCCAGGGCCAGCTGTTCCCAAGGCTTATCTCTTATAGACCTCTTCCTTTTATCCATGGCAGACTGATAGTCACGCCTAGCCTTTTTAACTCGCACGGGGTTGCGCTGAGACTTTTAAAGCCCGCCTATAGATGCTTGTGCGCAGCAGAGCAGGCGATGTTAAACCAGCAATGCAAAGAGATCCTGGGGGGGGCGGGATTATAGATGACCAAACATTCAGAAATCGCCTCACATAAAATTTGGAATTCTTTTAGGACTGAGCTGTCCGACAATTCTCATCCAAACATGCAAAAATGGACTCTATGTTACCATGGACGATTTTCCTGATAAAACTAATATGGTCAGCCTTTGCCCAGTTAAGCTAAAGTCCTTTATTCATGAAAAGCCCCGTATTGCATTCCGCCACTGCAGAAGTTTTGTGAATTTTTGACTCCAAAGTGAAACATACAGGATTATGATCACTAAGACAGTTTGGCACTATATTAAAATTCGAAACAAGAGTTACAGCAGCTGCAAAAAATAATATAAAGTCTATAGTACTCCCTGTAGCCACCCTATGAACGTTGGGATCTGATGAATATTATTTAACTGGGCTTGCCGAGAATTATAAGGTCATATTTCAATATTAGCGTATTCAAAACAGCCCACAGCTTAGTATGTTTAAAATGGGCCCTATCTTTGCATTCACCCGGCAAGAAAACGCAGACATGATCATTTCCAACAGGGCACAAGATGATATCAAAATCCCCTACCCATATTAGAAATACATTTTTCTCAGCAACTGCATTTCATGACAACTACTGTAAAAATACTATGATTTTTGAATTCTAAAGTAGTTGATGTGGGCTCAGAAAGGAATTGAAAATATATTCCAAAATGGGGATGCTAAGTGCAACTGCCGAAAGCATTAGCAGGTAGCGATTTGTTCACAATGACAATAACAGAATTTGTGGGCTATCTTGTGAAGATGGGGCATGGTCTTCGAGGACACCATCACTAATAGTTGGAGCCGGTGATATGGTTTCTTCTACTAAAACCCACCTCCTGACTAAGAGTGCTGCCTAGCTCTAGGTCAACTGTTCTCAGTAGAGGAGAAGTGTGAATGTCAGTTTTGGTTGCATCAAGTCAAATGTGATTTTCTCTTCAGGTACTAGTCACCATAGTTACCATAGTTGACCCCCGTTTTGAGACTGGTCACCAGAATGTCCACGGGTGTATGTTAACATCTCATATGTTAGCCTGCCTTCATACATTGTGTGTATTTATGAGTATTTTTGAACAGTGGGATGGAGTGACTCGCTTAAGGGCATCAAGCAAAGCAGTGGCGGGAGGGAGAGATTCTGGTCAAGCATTGAAACACCCTGGATCTGAGTTTCTTCAAGGAGGAAAGTAGTTATTGCATAAATACTTGTCATCATACTTAACCTCTTGAGAGGTTGCGGCATCAAGACATTTCAAAGATGTGATAGTTCATGAGTACCATTAGAGATCCCTGTTTTTATTTATGAATTTTATATAGCGCACCATCATCCCAGAAGGTAGTGAGGCACTGAACACCACAATTATAAAAACAGAGTTCAGAGTCAACATGTGAACAACTGAACAAAAAAAAAACACCAGAGTAAAGAGCTAAGATTAGAGCCAGCACAAAGAAGAAAAGATCAGGTGTCTTTCCTATATCTTGCCCTGGAGTGTAGAAGAGTCAGGTTTCTCCTGTAGTCCCCAATCCTAGTAGTTGGTAAATCAGATGAGTTGGAATAGTGAGCTCTGCAAGAAAGAAGTTGTAAAACATTGATACACAGATTAATATCAATATTCATTGGTAGCAATTGTGGGTAATACAATATTAGGAAGATGTTGATTCTGAAAAACGTTTAGGCAATTTCCTAGTGCAGGTTTCCAGTATCCCAGTGATCCCAATGTAAACATCCATTTATTGAAATATAAAGTGGGCTATGTTACTGGAAAATGCAATAAGAGTTTAGCAGGGCTCCCAGTTGTGAGACATAAATATAGGAAGTGAGGTAGACCTGGGCCCTTGGGTACACTACAGTAAGTGGCATATCCTAGGAGCAGTGCTGGCCAAAATATGCTCTTTGAATTTAGCTCATTAATAGAAAACATATTGAACTCATCACTGCACCATTCTCCTACAAAACAAATATCAACAGGGCACGGTAAGCTTTAATCATAGACTATGCGACTGGATAGCCCCTAAAATACCTCCAACAAACCCAACTTTAGCAAAGTGATTATACTGGATCATACTTCTTGTGTGATGTCCACTAGAAGTTTCGACTCTTTCCCCCAGTGTTTTAAAAATCATCCTCATCATATATTATTAATTCAGTTCCATATTTGCTTTTCCTCAGCAACATTATCCTTTTTTGATATTTTTTTCGTTTTTGCAGCACATGATCTTTTGGACATTTGAATAACAGTACACTGCCAGACAGCATCACAAGTCACCACCAGCAGAGGGTGCTAGGTTATCCAGTAGCAAATGGGATAACATTGCTTTGGCAGGTTCATAATATGTTGGTTTGCTTTGCAGCACCAACATTTGTTGCACCTGGTTCATCACAAATCACAGTAAGGTCAACATCAGAGCAGGTGTTGTGTGAATTTCTTATGGCCATATAATTTATACTCGCATTGATTTATTGATGCATTTTCCTGAGATACTGTTCTTTATGTAAGGAAATGCCTTTTCTTATGATCACCCCACATTTACTTGGACAGATGCTTCTGGTTTTTTTACTCTATGCGCTGGGACTCTGCTAACCAGGCCCCAGTGCATTTGCTATGACCCATAAAACATGTCCGAATATGCAATACTCCTAATTGGCGTATTTAACTTACCTATAAGTCCATAGTATATGGTACAAACAGGTACAAAGTGTACTCAGGGCCTGTAACTTAAACGTCTCAAGTGGACTGCAGCACATATAATGACACCTCTAAAGTGTCAAGCACAGTCTGACTGCAGGCCTCCCATCAGTAACATGGCTGTGCAAGGTTAAAATGTAAATTCGACCTGTCAAAATAACCCCTTTTGACAGACCTAAAATCTTGTTTTGAACATTAAGTCACCTCTAAGGCAGCCTAAATGCCCAATTAGGCATGGTGCATAATATTTCAAAGTACAACATGTAAGACATGTCCTTATAGTGACAAAGTCCCAAACGCAGGGGTAGCTGTTCCATAGGAAAGCAGTTAATATTAAAATAAAATAAAATAATGTTATTGTCGCCTAGAAAATCTGTTAAAAATATCATTCTTCTGCAATTAATTGGTAAAGACAAATTTCTACTGAATATTTTACAAAAGGTATTTTAAAGTCACCTTTACGCTGCCTAGAGCCTCTAGAAGCCCATTTGCATGAAATTCCAACTGTCACTGAGAAGCCGAATAGCACCTTGATAAGGTGTGAACTTGCTCCCAGAGCTGAGACAAAGGCTTTTGGTGTGGGGAGGTGTTTTGTTCCTCTGATAGGATGACCAACTTGGGCTGAGCCCAGTAACATATTTAACATCAAAGCGACCTACCCTGTCACAGGCAGATGTACCTAACACCTAAGTCTGCCCATTCTTTGTCCCCTTAACCAGTCAGGCGCCAGGCCAGTGTTATTTCCCTGGCAGGACCTCTGGGGTGGACAGAGGAGCTCTTTAAGTAGGGAAGGGGACTGTGGGATTGTTTGTGATAGGACATACAGGAACTGCTCACAGACTAGTACCAAGCATAAATATAGTACCCCTGGACACCCTCTTCAGAACACTGCTGTACTTGTGGGAGATAGAAGAAGGACTGCACCTGCTGTTGAGACCTGTGAGGAGAACTGTCTGTGCTGAACCTGCTCCAACTTGTACCCAGGATGAAAAGTGGACTCCAGGGGTCAGTTAGCTGGCCTCCTTTTCAGCTACAGGGACACAAAAGCTGCCAGAAGCCCACTTTCTTGAAAGAGCCTAGTTGACTAACTTCAAATGGACCTACCCTGGACCCTGGTGGTGGCTTTTAAGGGAGTGAGCCCTGACCCCCAAGTACTGTTCCTGCAGTTGTGGAGTGTACTTCTCCTGCCCAAACCTAAAAAGCTACGACTTAGAAACCTTTTGCTATTTTTTTTTTACTAGAGAACTGTTGAGGGACTGGAACGAACCTCTCAGCCAATCCAAAAAGGGGGCATGGCTGAGTTTACTCCAGCTCCCATTACACTCTTTGCAGCTGAAAATCAGATTCAGCTGGCTTGATGCCCATTTAATAACGATGAACCCTTTTCTGCTACAGCCTGTAGCTGTGTCCCGCTGAGGAAATCTGGCTTCCATAAAAGAGTCTTGAGTCAGAAGGTAGAAATCTTCACCACCAGGCTCGAAGCTGAGGTGCATCCAATCAACATCAATGGCTTCCTGGGCACGAACTCCAGATTTTTTCTGCTGTCTTGGCTCTGGTGACAATTTCACCAGGACTGCATCCTTCAGCAACCTGTCACCAACGAGCCTGTCGTTGTATCCAGCCTGCGAACTTGCCCCAATGAGGACTCTACCTTTTTGAAAATTTTCAAAGGTAACTCATATCTAAGCTATGCTCTATCGGAGTTGGTCTCAAACCATACCCTTTCCCATCTAACACGACTAGTTGCCCACAGATTGCCCTTTACACTTTTTGTGATATTTGTAATTAAAACTTTTAAAAAAATCCTATTTTTTGTTCCTCATGTTGGAATTTTTTTGTTTTGGTGTAATATTGTTCATTAAAACATTCTTTATTTTTATAATTTGGAATTCGATTTTTATTTTATTGTGATTTCAACTTTTCAACTGTTTTGGTACTTTTAAATGCTTTACACATTTTCTTTAGTTAAGCTTGTCTTTGCCATAGTTACTAGGGGTTGACTTCAGGTTTAAATTACTGTACCCTTAAGTGGATCTAACAAGAAAAGTGCCTTTATTACATGTGGTAGACTACCATCAATTTAAACTAATATTTCTCACACTTTACATCAAACAATCTATGTTCTTTTGAGAAATGTTGATCATTTTCTATCTGTAGTGTATTTCTATTTAGTTATAATAAAAATTTGCTCTTGTGATAATGCTAATGGATTTTGAAAAGGTGGCTAGCTATAAAATACTACAGTATCATAATGGAAATCATATTAAAAATGCATGAGCAATTAACGGAATAGAAATCATATCAATGGAAGCGCTCTCCTCATAAATACTTTGACTTTTCTCCTGTGCCTGGGGACCACTCAGCTTCTCTGATCTTGCTCAGCTGAAATCAGAAGTTAAGGTTGTTCTTTACAGCCCACTGTAATATTCAAAACAGATTACCAATAGGAATAGCAATATGTTGAATGCTTGTGCTTTAAATGCATTCGGTCTAAACTAAAGCAGGGGCAGGGGACTTGCACATTGCTTCAGAGTAGTAAATCTTGCAAATGGCAATTAGGACTTGTATCAAGGTAGCGTAGCGGGGAGGGCGAGAGTAGTAAGGGAAGAGGTAGTGAGCGGTCAGGGGATGTGTGAGTGATTGAATGATGGTGCCTGCGGATTTCTCTTTTCCTCATGTCGGGCATAGGTCCCTGCTTTGTTCTGCGGCCTTGCTGGGTCCCATATGCTAAGTTTGGCCCCACAAAATCTCA
Source organism: Pleurodeles waltl (assembly GCF_031143425.1). NCBI lineage: Eukaryota > Metazoa > Chordata > Amphibia > Caudata > Salamandridae > Pleurodeles > Pleurodeles waltl. The sequence goes on along the minus strand of NC_090436.1, from coordinate 383,066,363 downwards.
CATAATACTTCCAGCCTCATATGGGCAGCAGATAATCCCTCCCCTTTTTAAGTCTAGTCTGTCAGAACAGATGGCTGTAAGACAAGCAGTTTACAATATACATGGGGAAGGTTTTGAGTCAGCCCTCTCTAACCATTGTTTTGAGATATCAAAATAACAATAATAATAATAGTTGTTGTTATTATTATTGCTGTTATTATTATTATATTAATCTGTCATTTATATAGCACTTTTATCCAAAGCACTTTACATAGAAAATTTTATATACAATTGTTGTTACCCAGTTGAAATTGTTCCTAATTTTTCTGACCTAAGTAGGTTGAAAGTCTGCCATCCTTTATGAGCTTTGAACCTATCACTGGCAGGTCACACACACACATCTCAACACTGAGTGCTCAAATCACTAGGCGATCATATCTACACATCTTGGAAGAGCCAGAGGAGTATTCATCCCCCACCTCCTGCTAATGGCTTTTTGGTGTTCCTTCCACATCCAAGGATGTGTTTTCTCTACAGGTCATGAGAAACTATTTTACATCATGAAAGTACATTCAATCGTCACAGTTTTTGTCACATTTAATTCTTAATTTCAGTTGTTTTAACCTGTGGTCTGGGGACCCCTGGGGTTTGCAAGTGATTACAAAATAATATTAACAGATAAATAAAGTGTATATAAATGAAGAAGCAAAATGTACAACTGAAAATTTAGAAACATTTTCTAAATGTGAAGGAATCTGAAATTAGAGGGTTAAGAAAGTATCCTCAGGTTGATTTGTGGGAGCAATGGAAGTGCAATTAACAGAATATAGCATGGATGATGAGTGGCCTCAATTGAATTGAGAAAAGGTCTAACCCCCTATTAAAATTAAAATGTTGACTTTTTTAATATTTGTGAATTAAATAAAATATTTAATCATTTGTGTATTTGTTGAATATTTGTTTCTGTATATTTTGTGTAGTGTTTTGAGGTTCAAGTAATCAAAAATTCTTATGCCAGGGTCCTTTGCATCCAGTTAAGACTCAGGCCCTCATTCCAACCCTGGTGGGCGGCGGTAGCCACCCGCCAGGCGGGAACCGGCATTTGGCCGCCATGCGGCCAAAATACCGCTTCCCTCATTCTGACATTCCCGCTTGGCCGGCGGGCGCTAACCAAGTTAGCGCCGGCCGGCCCAGCGGGAATGGGGGTCGCAACACAGGAGCCGGCTCCGAATGGAGCCGGCGGTGTTGCGGCTGTGCGACGGGTGCAGTTGCACCCGTCGCGCTTTTCACTGTCTGCTAGGCAGACAGTGAAAAGCTTCATGGGGCCCTGTTAGGGGGCCCCTGCACTGCCCATGCCCCAGGGGCCCCAGGACACCCCTTACTGCCAGCCTCTTCCTGGCGGTGAAAACCGCCAGAAACAGGCTGGCGGTAAGGGGGTCAGAATCCCCAGGGCAGCGCTGCCCTGGCAGATTCGCCCAGCCGGGGCAAAAACGGCGGGAAACCGCCGGCCCCGGTTTTCTGACCACAGCTTTACCGCCGCGGTCAGAATGGGCTTGGAAGCACCGCCAGCCTGTTGGCGGTGCTTCCGTCATTCGTGGCCCTGGCGGTCTTGGACCGCCAGGGTCAGAATGACCCCCTCAGTGTGGGTCCCCGGATTCCAATATTGAATCAGTGAGGTCCCCAGGTTCCATTAATGATTAAGTGGGGTTCCACAAAAGTCAAAAGGTGAAGAACCACTGCTTTATCTCATAGAGGATTTGCATACAAAAAATCTTCAAGATCTACTAGTGTTTTATTATCTTGTCTACTGACTGATCCATGCTCCATGGGAGGTCAGTCTTCCAAGGCATTGGCTAAAGATATGATCTTCATACTGGCCAGCTTCAGGATGTACTTAGACATGGCAGTTCTGCCGGAAACAAGAGGTTGGAAATTTAAGGTCTCATGATGTCATCTATGTTTATAGATCCAGGGGCTCAGTTTCATCTTGGGCCACTCTTATTACATTTTCAGAGTCATTGGTAGGCATAATTTTAGTCACTAGAGGGTATACTTTAATTTACAACTGGGATCATATCAGTCCTACACTGGTGGGTAGATCCTGCATCAATCTACAAAAGTCCTCCAGTGCATCCAAATGCCCTTTTGATTTCATCAAAGATGCCAGCTTCATGGTTCAGGTAGCTGTTTTAGTGACTCCTTTCAAGCTCTTTGATCTCTCTTGGAGAATCACAAATCATCAAACTGGAAGGAAATATCAGCAATCCTCCAAGCTCTCTAACATTTTCAGACTCATGTTCAAGATCACAATGTCCTGGTAAAACCATACAATATAGCGACAGTAGATTGCATAACCCAACAGAGGGGCACTGGTTCCAGGTCTCTGAATACTCTAACGATCCATTTGGGGACTTGACCCAAGAGTCATCTAGTGTCTCTGTCTTGTTTAGCCTCTCAAATCAAGGGGCAGCACGGGCTCAAGGCAGACTAATGGAGCAGACTGTTTCTGTCATCCCAAAACAACTTTTTGTGCCCAGTAATATTCCAGAAGGTGTGTTCACGTTTTGGCTCAACACTTCTGGGTCGCTTTGCTTCCAAAACTAATGCTTATCTCCCCATGTTTTGCTCCTTAAATACAGAGAAGAAACTTGGGGTGTGAATGCTCAATCTGCGAACTGGCCCAAGAAAGTGTTGGATGCCTTTGCCTCCTTTCTCTTGATCTCATGAGTCCTGTCCAGCGTTCAGGTGGAGGTAGCAGAGATTATTGGCCTCCCCGGAAATCTCTGGTAGTTTGCCCTCCTTGAGTTCTCATCTGTTAGTTTCTGCTATTTATCCTTCACAACCTCCTCTAATGATCAGATTATCTCTATTGATGTTGAGATTGAAATTAAAGACATGCAGCATAAAAGGCTTCCTTTCCATCTAGTTCAGGCAAATATTTTGGGTACGCTTTCTTCTTAACCTTTTTGTTTCTACTCAAAAGATGTGGTGGGCTGCCTTCTGTTAAAACTGTGGATATTTACTGGAAGGGGGAAAATTAATTAAAAGTTTTTTTCCTTTCCCAGGCCCATAGTTAATACTGTATATCCCTCTAGGGACATACCCTTGGTAGTCCTAGTTCTTGAAGCTCATCGTTTTGAAGCTCTTGCTTCAGTTTACGTTTTTAATCTTTAAGATAGCCTTTCTGGTAGCTATCACATCTTCTTGTAAAATTGGACAGTTGTATTCCTTATTGTGCCATCCTCCTTGTTTGATATTTTATGATGCTGGTTCCATTTATAAACCTGATCCAACCATTTACCTAAAATCTCTTTTATTTTTGTAGGTCTAAGTAGTGGTGTTGCCAGCTTTCTTTCCTATTACACCTTCTGAGGAGGAAGCATTGATTTAATTGGTTGATTGGAGTTTGTTAACATATCTTGACAGGTCCAGCACCTTTAGAAAATCAAAGCATTTCTTGATAGCCTGATCAAGGGACTGTGGTTTCATCCATGGCCACAAGCAAATGTATTAAATCTACCATTATTTTGGCTTACTCAAGCAAGCTGTTTCTCTACCTTAAAAGATTCAGGGCGGTCAGAAAGAGCTATAACTGCACCATGAGGAGAGATTCAGAGCGTTTCTTTGAAAAAGATATGCAGTGCCAGGACTTGTGCTTCACATCACAAATTCAATAATCATTAACGTTTGCTAGAGTTTCTTTCTGCAATGAAAAGTTTGATTCAGGTGTTTTGAAATCTGTTACTCCTGAAGTAAATCTTTCTTTTGTTTTCATGACTGTGACATTTATGTTATGTCTGTTTTGTTACTAAGTATGCATTAAAAGGTGGGGGATATATTTGGTGGCTCCTGTTTAATTTCTTGCGTAGGCCTCTCAGCTTTGGTACAGCTCAGGAAGTAATGATAGGGATGAGGGATGCCAAGGAAACAGCCTGATTACTTCCTGGTAATCTTTGTTACTGTTAGTGCTACTTATCCTTGCCCCAGTCATTACAGAGCACCCACCCTCAAGCTTCCAAAAAGTGCTTTGTTTGTAAAAGAAGCTGTCACCTCTCTTATGCTACCCAGGGTAAGTGGGGTTTGCATTGAGACTTTTTCTTAGAATTTCCCCTTTTTCTGATGGTGGAATACATCTAATGAAATAATGACTGGGACAAGCATAATTAGTAGTAAGAGTAAGGTAGATTACTGGTAGATAATCAAGACATTGATGTTGAATGCAATGAGGCCATGATAAGACCATTACATGTCAATACAAAAGGTTAAGGACTAAAGACAATATCAGGTCAGGGCAGTGACTAACTATGTTAGTGGGGATGTCAACAAAATGAACAAAGCCAAAGTTATCCATGTCTGTCGCAAAGCTTTCAGCATTGCATAGCTGTTTGATGGGCCATCTCATGCGATGCTTAAAGAACCCATGAAAAAACTCTGTAAGACAAGGAAAGGCGAGAGGGGAATGTGGATAGTGATGTTTTCTTATGAGGAAGGTACACGACTATACAGAGGAAGGAGAAGGCTGTGATGCACTGCACTTGACGTTATTATTAAGGAGTTCACTTTAGGTCACTCTGTGGTTGCATAGAATAACTTATAAGTAAGTGTGACACTACTTCACCTTGCTTGATCATGTTCCCTGCACAGAATGTTCTCTTTTCCAAGAATCAGGTTCATTAGGGTTACTGTACTGACTTCATTGCTCTGTCGCTTGATGGTAGGTAGGATTTATAGTAAATTGTCAGCAGTAACATCTCAGATACGGTCACAGTTTTCACAGCTAGCCTGCTATTGGTTAGGGCATGTGAAAAGTTTGGTTTTACCCCAGTGTTATTTTGGAGGGTAGGCTGAACACTGAGACCTGTTACATAGTTCTGTTGTGAAGTTGCAATCTACTGTCTCTGGCATGCGCTGCTGCTTTCGAGACCTGTGATCGTTGTCTATATAGGCAAGGACTTGTTGTGGTCATCTAAGGAAGGGGTGTATTCCTGGCAGAGAGTTGGCTGGGTTTCAGTTTGTTTAGAGAGAGTGTGTGTGTGTGTGTGTGTGTGTGGAGTGTGGTGTGTGTGTGATGGATTGCAGACGCTGTAAGGAGGCTTATCAAACTGACCGTTAGCTACAACTTGCCCTTCCAAAACTCTGTTATTTCCAAAGTGCTGACATTTCGGCACACCAAGGTCCTTGCAAACTTTGTCAGTTTACATCCTGTAAAAACGTCCATTGTGATACTGCAAACTTGTTAACATAATTACTAAAAATGCTCTAGAGGTTGTGCAATGACTGAAAAACGAAGTACATCTCAAAGCTAATCAGAAGGCAAACATAATTTACAAATACTTAACATTAATTCTGTTAATAATGAAAGGTCTACAATTGTAGTACAACATTTATATAGCACTTTCTGGCCCTTTGTGGGGGCAGAAGTGCTACCCTACATGCAACACACCCTACACTGTTTCAGCTGCAAACAAGCATGCATTCCAACCCTAAGCTTTTCATGGGCTGGGCTTCCCAGCAGCGGAGATGGTCACATCTCATTAAGCAGCTTCTTAAACTTACCAGACTTCCCCCCATTGTTAAAACCACAAAATTCTAATAAAAGAAAAACAAATACAAACAAATGTGAATGAGTACAAACGAATGTGTCACAAATACAATATATACTAAAACAATTAACAACTGTGTCTATGATAATAGGGAAACAGGAAGAAAATTCAAACTCACCACAAGTACACTAATACTTATAGGTGTTGCACAATCACAGCACGAGCCAGGCCTAGACCAGCAACAACCATCTCAGGACACAACATAGTTTACCCTTTGCACAAATAAACTACTACCATTATTCCATTCGAAATTAGTACACACTCACACCTTAACCATTAAGGAAATCATAAACTTAAAACCTGGGGAACCTGGAATACCACACCTTAATCCTTCACAAGCACTACGCCTAACTCACGAGCCCACAAGACCAAAAAATGAATAATAAAATACAGTAAGTGTCAACAAATAATCAGCAACAGTGGCATTATATTATTACAACCATCAACAAAAACAACATACATTCTACTCCGCACTAGACACACACTTCTACCTCCCACATCAAAAGTGCCTCATGTTCACCAGTCCTGGACTGGATCACCTCTCCTTGGAGCAGTGTCGACTGTCCACAGAATTTTCAAATAAATTTGAGGACGAAATTATTTTAGTGGCCACCGCAGTTCTCCACCAAGAACTATAAATGCTTCTGTTCTGCCAAGAAAGCTCAGTCTGCAGGATAATAGGGAGGCAAAGTGGATTCAGAAACTCTGCTGCAAAGAATTCCATCAAAGGCACTCACTTGTTTTTTTTCACAATATTAGATATGTTCAGTAAATACAAATAACTTTACAATAGTAATGTCCACCAAAAGCTATGCCTATAAATCATTAAAGTGGTATGCTCATGGCACATAAATTGACTTAAAATCACAATACACAAGTGAAATTAAAAGAGCATAATCAAACATTCAAATCATTAGATTGAACAACAGAGCACCCAAAGCCCAAAGAGTGCGAAGTACCCATAAAAAGGGCTTTCTAAAGTGAGCCCAAGTGTGTGCTGCTAATGTATGATGCTGGAAATGAGCTCAGTGAGCTGCTTGCCAACAAATTTCAGTCTTCTTATCAGATTTTGATCAATACAAACAAATCATGTAAAGGGGATTAAAAATAAATGTGACACATTTTGATACATAATATTCTGTCAACATGGAAACTCAAATGTTACACAAAAATCAAATAAAAACATTTTCTCTTTTTCTATCCCGACACATATAACTCTAAAATGCAAGATTCATGTAATCTTTTCCACCAGAAGTAAAATAACATCTTTGAAATATAATGGATTCCTTTGTTTCTTTCATTTTCATGCTGGAAGGAAGCATTCCGTAAATATAACAGCTTGAGAACATTTACGTGCTTGGAGATCTGTATCTCGGTGGCCAATTTTTTACAAGTGTCAAAACAAATGACTCCTTCTTGTTGGGACCCGGGCAATACCTACAATATGCTAAAATATCAGCTATACCCCACATCTGTCCTTGTTTCTCAGATGAGCCCTTACCCTCAGAAACGCTGACCAGCTAACTGGACTCATAAGGGGGCCGTAGATTAATATCACATCTGTATCGTGCACTTCGGGAGGATCTACCGGAGATCATACCTAAGATACATGGCAAGTGGGAGGAGGCATTGGGTGAGGTCATCCCTGAGCGAGACTGGAAACTAGTACACATGAGGGTGCACACTGTGAGCTCCAGTGCACCTTTTAAGCTCATACGATATAACTACACCCATCAGGCGTACCTTTCGGCTATGACCCCACACATAATTTACCCCACCCATTATGATGTGTCCGTGCTGTGGAGTGCCAGAAGCAGACTTTCTTCACGTGGCGTGGAGTTGCTCCCTGATAGGGACTTACTGGGAAGAAATGTTAAAAAAGTTTACAGGCTGGGAGGTTCCATGTAGCCCGCGGGAGATGTTGCTTGACCTGATCCCTGCTCCACCATAGAAAAAGCTTAGCCGTAAATTTCTAATGCTCTGTTTAGTATTGGCTAAACCACGTATCACTAGGAGATGAATGAGTGTGAGCCCTCCCAAAATACAAAGAGTGGTGGCGCGATATGTCTGAATGGGCAGTGGTGGAGGAAATACGAATGAAACAGGTAAGACGTGATGAGCGGCTGGAAGATGATTTGGCAGCATGGAGACAGATGTTGATGGAGCTCCAGAGCGGAATAGAGACCGAAACTAGAGCTGGGGTTGAGCCATAGGAAACTGCACAGTGGAGATATAATGGTTGGCCTGAGCGAAGCTAGATTGATACGATTATGTTCTGAAGGGGAGAGTGAGTTTATAACAGCGACATTGGGGTGACGGGCAACTGGGCCTACAAAGCCCACATAAAGATGCAAAATATGCTGTTTACACCACATGATTCTTAATCTATGAACATGTTACAAAAATAAAGATTATGATATTAACAGCACGAGAAGCTGAGGGGGAGAGGGGAGCTGGGGATTCAATTAGTTTATATGATATTTGGATTGGATCCTGTGATTGTACACTTGTCATAATGCTGCAGAAATCAATGAGATATGTATGATGCAATATGACAATTGATATTGAACTGTACAAACTGTTGGCAAAATTAATAGAAAGTATATTAAAAAAAACTTGAGAACATTCGCACTTCTGCCAAAACACACTTCAGATTTCGTCCTTGTATTGTTAAATCTTGTTGGTTAAGGAAAGAGACCACCGACCATCCAGCTAGCAGTTTAAAATTAATTCCACACAATATTTTACAGAGTAAGAAACACGTACAAATTTACAATACGGAATTATAAATAATATCATACACATTTTTATTTTACTAATTAGCTTACTCAAGTGCAGTAAGCAAGGAAGCATTATCATCTTAAAGAGTTCCTCCTTGTATTAGGAAGGGAGTTCTTTTGGTGGGGATTACTGGTTCCCTCCCCTTCTTCCACAGACATTTTTTTTTCTGTGCAGATTCCATTGATAGAGCAGCATTTTTTTAAGGTTGTCACTCTAGTGACGTTTAGGTTGCCATGTGACACACTCCTGACTGCACATAAATGACATGCAGCTATGCAAGGGGTAATTTCTGTTTTAAATTTTAACAGATGTTTTTCTTTTTTAACTTTTTTTGTTGTTCTAATATTCTCTGAGTCCTCTTCATTTTAGAGACTTGGCCCCTCATTACGACCCTGGTAGTCATGAGACCACCATGGCTGCGGTTGAGGACGGACCGCCGCCAAAGCAGCGGTCCGGCCTCCACATAATGACCCTGGCGGACCTGCCACGGTTGGACCGCCGGCACTGCCAGGTTGCCACCAGTCGACAGCCTGGCAGTGCCTGTGGTCTTAATCCACCAGGGCAGCCCTGGGGATTACGAGTCCCCTCTTTGCTGGCTTTTGCATGGCAGTCCCACCGCCAGGCAAAGGCTGGTGGAGACGAGGTGCTGGGGGACCGAATTACAGGCAGTTGAAAAGCGCAACGGGTGCTGTCGCACCCAATCCACCGCAACATTGCCGCTGGCTCAATTACGAGCCGACGTCAATGTTGTGGCCAATTTCCCACTGGGCCAGCGGGTGGAAACACTGTTTTTGCCTGCTGGCCCAGCGAAAAACTCGTAATAGGGCCAGCGGATGGAAAACCAGAGTCGCGGTTTTCCATCCTAAATGAGGGCCTTGGGGCCACATTTACTAGAACTGACTCATCAGCATTGATGTGTCAGTTTTCTTGCGTCTTCCGCAAATGCCCTTATGGTGCCATGGATGCGCTGTATTTACAATACAGGGCTCCATGGCACAAGGATTCACTGAAGTGTCAGAAAGACTGATGCAGTTCCAGCAACGTGTCAGAAGACAGAGGTGAGTCCCATGTTAAAAGCCCTGCATCAATCCTTACGCCTTGTTTTGGAGAGGCGTAGGGATTTTGACACAGTCAAGTCGTAGAGTGATGCAGTGAAAAGTTGTAAATTTCTCTGCATCAGTTCTACATGGCTTTTAATGTGGGAACGCCTACCCTGCATACATTATACCTAGTGCAGGTATAATGTGACGCAGGCATCTACAAACTATTGCATTGGGCCCAATGCATTAGTTTGTAAATTTGGAGCAGTGTGGAGCACTGATTGGGCCACCGCTGCGGAAAAAAATGATGCTGCAGCAGCCTAAAGCTCCTTGGAAATATGGGCCTTGTTTCGAGAGAGGAAGGTGTCTTACACTGGAGTTTTTTGGGTGGGAATTAATGGTGTCCCTCAGCTGCTTGTTCAGACATTTTTTTCTCCATGCTGGTTCAATTAATAGGCACCATTTTTTAAAGGTTAGCTCTCTAGTGGTGTTTTGGCTGCCACGTGACACACTTCTGACCGCACATAAATGTTGACCGGAATGCAGATGTGCCTAGGGCACACCAAAGGCAAGTCTGTCTGCACCCGTCCGGGTCCCATATGCACCCAAGCGCGAAGGGGTATCCTCTCAGGCTAGTCCCCATATAACATACAGCAGGGAAGTCTTCTATGCTTTGAGGAATCAGAACTGCGACTGTAAGATCTTTTTCGATGCAGATTTCATTAAGTTCTTGTCCTGTAGGTTTTGTCAGTTTACACTGACCCCAGGCCATCCAGTTCTCCCTAATAATGACTGAAAGTCCCACAAGTATGAAGGTCCTAGGCCTAAAGAGAAGGTGGACCTGTTGAATAATCAGATCAGTGTCAGCCTTATCAATGCAAGATCTCTTGTAAAACACAAATTTGATGTCTGGGAACTTCTTTCCGAGAATGTGTGGGTTGCTGTTTTCATTTCTGAGACCTGGCTGAATGAGACGTTAGGCTCTGTCATAGCTCTTGCCATAACAGACAGGTACTGAATGGTTTTCTCTCACTGGGAGAACAAAGTAGGAGGTGGCTTTGCTAGTGTCCATCGCTCTCACTTCAGTTGTACTACCTCTAATTTGGAAGATATTGGGACACCACAAGGGATGGGTTTTTTTCTTAAAGATTTCAGATCATTCTCCCTTCTGAGGTACCTTAATATACTGCCCTCCTGGCTGCTTTGCCAACTTTGTCGAACAGTTGGTCAAAGCCATAGCTCCTTTATATGTCAAATATGCAAACTTCTCAGTGATTGGTGATTTCAGTGTCCATATGGATGATCTTATGAATAAATGCGCACTACAAATAAGAGAATGCCTTGAGGACTTAAATCTCTCTTTAATAAATTTGGAGCCAACTCTTTATAAAGGACATCAGTTGGACCTTATTTTTAGAAGGTGCTGGATTTAGGTCCTGATTTAGAGCTTGGTGAAGGGGTTACACTGTCACAAATGTGACGGATATCCTGTTCACCATATTACAACTTCCATAGGCGATAATGGAATTATAATAAGGCAGATGGGATATCCGTCACGTTTGTGATGGAGTAATCCCCTCCTCCAAACTCTAAATCAGGCCCTTGGTGTGTAAGACCCCCCGTATCCTACAATCTGGTCTGACCGCTACGTAGTACCTTTGTACTGGCTTGACCAAAAACCAGCAAATGTGGAAGCCATGTTGGTTCCTATGATATGCCATTGCCATAAAATCACAGGAATCGACTTAGTCCAGGAGATAAATAAAGTAGGGTGGGACTCAGGATCCACACCTCATATAATGGTCAAAGGTTTTGGCAACCATCTTGTGGAAGCTTTACATAACGTACCCCGGTAAAATCTGCTGAATCAAAATGCTATACTCCTTCTGCCTCTTGATTTACGCAAGATTTACATAATGAAAAAAGTACTTGTAAATGCTTAGTGGTAAAATGGTGGGACAAATATGACCAAAATGATAAAATCATCTACAAACTGCTCTTCATGGCCTTTCACAAGAGCATATTCAAAGCAAGATCAGCAGCCATTGCCAAACAAATTGACAATTGCCAGTTTAGAGGGTAATGTGTTCAAAGCAATATTTAGGGTTGTAAAGCCTTTTTCTTTCTCCAACCTTCACTAATCAGAACATAGAGACATCTCAAATGTTATGTGGTAATTTTTCCAACATTTTTTCCAGGAGAAGATCACTAACATCTATTCCAATCTGGATTTGGATAATAAAACCTCCTGCCCCATTAGTCAAGTAGATCTGAATTACATCCAGAAACACTTTTACATGCAGATAGAACTTCTTTATCAGTTTTTTAAGATTATCCGTTTAGAGGATATAGAATCCGCTCTTGCTTCAGTGAGATCGGGGTCGCCTTAAGATCCTTGCCCACCTCGTACTCTCAGATGAATGTCTGGTGCACTCTGCAAACACATTAACAAGATCCACAATCAATCACTAAAATTAGGCATCTTTCCCAAATCATGGAAGAAGGCCATGATTCTCCCTTTGGTAAAACAAATTGAACTCAGATCTCACCTGTCTGAATGAATTATAGACCGATCTCCCTTTTGCCGTCCCTATGCAAACTGCTAGAACAGATCGCTCATTTTATCTAAGCTAATGACTCACTGCACCTCTCCCAATCTGGCTTTCATAAAAGTTTCAGTACGGAAGTGCCACTCTTAGAAGTGGCAGAATTTGTCAGAAACAACTGAGACCTGGGCAGACAAGCAGTGGTCATTTTGCTACATCGCTCAGCTGTGTTTGATACCATCTCCCATGAGATTCTGTTGGACCAGCTGAGAGATGCTGGTATCAGTAAGATGGCAAATAAATGGCTAAAACCTTTTTTATCTGACAGAGAACAAGCTGTATACCTCCCTCTGTTTTCATCAGACCTGAAGAAAATGTGATGTGGGGCCCTCAGGACTCTGCCTTATTCTTTAGAATAACTACCTTGCATCACTGGGCAAGCTAGTGGAGACCTAGGGCTTTAATTTGGTTTCTTACCCCAATGATACCCAGTTGATGCTCTCCTATCAACAAATGGACCGCAAATTGGTGGAAACTGCACAAAACTGCTTGACCACCATTGTGCAGTGGATGACGCAGAATTATCTGCAGCTAAATTCAGAAAAAATGTGAAATTTTATCATTTGGAGCCTTATGTTCTCCAGCAGATGCATCTTTGTGTCCAGTTGTTTTAGGTCATTTCTCCCCCATCCCCCCATAACGAAAGAAACAGTTACGAACCTTGGTGTCATTTTTGATAGTCAGCTATCATGCAAGCCTCAGCTGAGAAACACCACATTCACCTGTTTCTTCCTCTTAAAATCTTTTTAAAAAGACACTTGCGTCCCTCACCTGGACAGTCTTGTAAGATGGTAATCCACGCAATGATTACAGCTAAGTGAGACTATGTCAACTCACTGTATCTTGGACTGCCTGTAGGACTTCATAACAAATTGCAGCTAACCGAAAATGCAGCTGCTTGCCTCATTCTGAGATGCCCAAAAAGACACAGATTGAGGCAAAATCTGAAATCTTTACACTGGCTTCCCATCAAACAGAGGATATTGTTAAAGCCCTATCTCTCACCTTTAGGGCTCTGCACTGTTCTGGCCCTCTCTACCTAAAGAGGATTTTAAAACACAGAGGGCCTGATTTATAAGTTGGCGGTAACGATCCCATTGTCGACTTTTCAACTGAAAACCGGTCCACCTGCCGTATTTAGATTTTGGCAGTCCCATAGATGAAAGCCCACATTTGAACCACCGTCTCTGCCAAGAAACGCTGCCGGCATCGACGACGGGAAAGAGAAAAGTGGATGCCGACGGAACCCCAACTACGCTTCCTACAGTGCAGATTTGGATGTGCCTTACTGCCAAGAAGAAAGTGGTGGTCCAACCTCCATGTCTGAGTTGGCGGATTGGGGAGCAAAAGGAGAGAAACCTCACCTTTTTTCCCCATTCCACCCCTGTCTTCAACTGGACATGACTGGACAACACCTGCCGTCTTTGCTACCTCCGACCCAAGGAGAAAACACAACCCATCATCTCTGGGCTCATAGGTAGGGCACGTTGGGTGGGCACTGCACAGGGGGTCGGGACCACTACAGGCATATCCATGTCACAGTCATTTTTTAAAGATTACTGTGACATACATATGTGGGGTACATGATGGTGTCACACATGGCCGGGGACACACTGGCACAACATGCATCAGACACATACACAACTGTCATTGTGGTGTCATCATTCATTGCTAAATGAATGCTACCACCACAATGACGGTGCACTCACACTGGATTATGGTGTCCATGTGTGGACATTGCAAGGGGACCTATATGGGTAGGTTTGTGCTATCTGTTGTGTATGTAAGTCATTACCTGTATGTGTGTGTGTGTGTGTGGATTGGCTTGTTGAGGTGGAAGGAGGGGGAGTGGGGGATGTGGTTGTGTCCCATGAACTTGTTATTGTAGAAGAGGTCCCACAAGCATCTGTAACCTTTTCTGTCCCCAGAACACTCCTGATATAAGACCCAAGGTTTATGGTACACTATGTTATCAGGCCATTTTTGTAAGTCTCACAATTTTAGAAATTTTAAATTGTAGTTGTCAGCTTAAAATGACTATGGGTTTAATTTAGAGTTTGGCGGATGGGTTACTCTGACACAAACATGACAAATATCTCATCCACCTTATTACAAGTGCATTATATCCTAAGACACTTGTAATAAGTCAGATGGAAAATCCAGCCCTAGACCTCTAGTTTCTTTTTTCACCACTTATGTCACCACTTCTCACTAACCAAACAGTGGGTGTTCATCTTACCAGGTACTTGTGGCTTAATGTAGGTGCCTATCTGATAAAGAAAATGTCGTGCTCCATAGTATTAGTCCATTCATCGCTTCTAACACTTCGGTTATCCTGTAATGTTGTTTGCAGACCAGAGGTAAACAAACTTTCTCCATCTGGTAAGGTGTGAATCTAGACTACGATCTCTGCTAATACCTCAGGTAAATCAAGTACCCGAATCTGCCTTCAAAAACATACTAGAATTCTCCCACTAAGGCTATTTCCATAGAACACTTGGGGCCCCAACCATCCTGCTTCGCAGATATTTTCTCCCAGGTGACTACTACTACATCTTTGACAAGAAGGTCACAGCACTTCACTGGCTCCATATGGGCAGGCATATCTTATTCCAGGCCTTCTGGATCACACATCAAGCCGTTCAGGGTGCAGGGCCAGTCCTTCTGTAACTCCAGCTTTACTGAGCAAGGTTGACATTACCATTGAGGTACACTGTTTTCAGTTCAGACTACTAACTTCTGGACGATTTCTGGAACTAGAAAGCTCTCTACTCACTTAGAATTCAGACAAGTAGTTGAGACTTTGCAGTTCCCCCTGTCGAATAAGTATTTCCTGATCTCTGATAGCAAATCAGTGATAGAATGTGCCATTAATATAGCAAAATGTGCTAATTTGACCATGCACGTGGCCAACTAGAGAAGGTATGGAAGAACAATACACTCCAGATCTCTTAGATGGAGGTGTACAGCGTGCAGAGCACTAAATAAATACTTGCAAAACTGGGGCACCCATCTGTCCCTTATCAATCACACTTTGATTAAGATCACTCATAATCTTCAAGCATACACAAAATACAGCTTGCACAAACCAGAAAGGAACTACATAGTGCTTTAATGGCCAAATTAGTGGTAGTAAAGCACTATATAAGTTCTCCATAATAGCACTATATAAATGCTCCATAATTCACAATGCAAAATATTTTCAAACCTAGACACAATTTCCATCTAGGAATAGATGCCCCACTCAGTACTTAGTCAATATCGAAAAACACACAAAAGAGATACATTTGAAATAATAACATTGACTGTTTTCAAACCGGTATTGATCAACCCTGTTTAGTACTAGTGAAGCTGGGGAGATGCACCTACAAGGGAAGAGCAGGGAAACAAGGAAAACTAGGTCTCAAATTGCAAATGAAGGAAAGGGAGATTAGTGTCCATACGCTGAAAGTTGATAGAGAATTTGAAAAAAAGAAAGCTAAACATATATGTGATAAGAAAGCTAATTCTAAAATAGGAAGAGATGGAAATACATTTGTAAGTTTGTAATTTTGAAAGTGAGTTTTTGATATCTTCATATAGATTCGACCCAAGAGCTGTTTTTTAAATTGACCTAAATGTATGTTGTCTAAGCCATCCGACAGGATCATCTCTTGATTCACTGATATTATACGGGGTCAGTTCACAAAGATATTTATGAGTACAGGTAGAGGTACACCAGAGGAATTCTTAATCATAGTCTTACATGTCTTTGTGAATCAGCCATGAAATGCCAACTGTTTATTATTTAAAGTGCAAGGAGGCCACAGTTCTTTCTATCTGAACTAATTGTGTATGAATATTAATATTCCTTATTAGTCCCCATTTTACTTTGAATTTAGATGTTTTGGGGCCAATTCATAAAGGCATGAAAGAGTACATAAAAGAGTAATGCAGGAGTACTACTTAAAATATTCTAAAATTCCCTTAAGAATAGGCCCCCTATCTCTTTTGGCTGCATTCTTCAAGTCCCAGGGGGGTGCAACCCCAAGACTTCTTTGCGTTTTGACTATGATTGAAATGAACTAAAAGATTGTCCAGCTGTACCTTTCCGAGGTTGTCATTGGGATTGTGAACATTCACATACTCAGTACAAAAGTAACCTAAAGAGGCCTCAGGCAAACCTCTAGCCAGTCACTTCATGTGTTTTACAAATGTGAAACAACAGGCAGGAGAGATTGCCTGCAGTCATGTTAACAAGCCCTAACCACATCCAAAACATTTATGTTCCGAACATCCATCAACAGTCTGTGCCCGTGGCGCAGCCCGTGCTGATATTGGGGGGAAGGGCCAAGGAGAACAAGGTGTAGATAAATGCCATGTCTTGTACCAGGCACTGGACCCATTGGTTTTTCTCGTGGGGATCAGGGCAGTAGACATAAGTAGAAAACATTTCAGATTGTTGTAATATCCTGAGAGTTTTCCGCCTGACACCTCCCAAAGGCTAATAAAGATTACCATAATGACACTGATCCTTCACACAAGTCTCGTCAAAACTATGGATCAAGGAGATCTTAGTTTTCCTATAGATTGTGCAAAAGGAAACAGAGATAGAGGGTGAGATGGTCAACTGATGAGAACAGAAGAGGCCAGTGTGCTATATTGCAAGAGAAAATGAGGTGTATGCCGGGATTGATAAATTGTGGCCTTTACTAAATGGATTCCTCAAATTCTTAAGTGTTGCAGTTGGAGTGGCAAGGTACGCCACTTTTCCATAGTGGCTATACGGGCCTTGCACTAGATATTTCACAACCAACAATGTGAAAATCATTCCGTGGTTAAACACGGTGACATCTGAATAGTATACTTTGTTGAAAGTATTTTTGAAGTGGTGTTTACTACAGTTTACGTACAATAAGAAGTTTGAATACCTTACAAGTCACAAATGTGTGGAAATAATTTGACCAATTTCCTTTGCAAGATCATCTTATTGATGAGCAGCACTACAAGTAGGAACAAGTGTGAACACACTTGGATGGATAGACTAACTAATGAAAACTCTACTACTTTTGTTTTTTAAAGGGTAAGATTCTATGAAGGCCCCGAACTGGTTGCAGACTCAGGGGTTACTGTGGACACCACTATGCGTGGAGGGAGACTTGGTGTTTTCTGCTTCTCCCAAGAGAACATCATTTGGTCGAACTTAAAATATCGCTGTAACGGTAAGATTTCTGTTGTGTATCTTGAAATCAGCTGTTTGTTTCTTATTCCTGTGTCCTGTCATTAACTTTCATGCTTTAATTGTTCATTACATGCTGAGACTGCATAGTGGAGATCACCAAAATGCCATTCTGGATATAATTGTATATGAAATGTGAGTATGTGCCCAAGCACCGAAGATTGATAACAAATAATCCACCAACAGGAACACACATCACGTATATCACATGTACAAAGAGCACCACATATTACTAATGAGAATAGGATCACATGTCTAACACACATGAATAGGATCACACATCACTAAAAAGCACACTAACACACACTACCAGAAAAGAATAATACTTGACCCACAAGGAGCAAACACCACCAGTGCCCTTTTTATAAAAATTTTAATTTGGACAATGTTGGTTCAATAGGAAAAGCACTGATCAAGCATTGAAGGTCCCAGGAGCTGCTAAGGATGGACACTTAAAAGGGAACACGCACCAGTCCTTTCTTCTATTTATCACTTGATTGTTGTTTTTAAGTAAAATCATAATTGCTTATTGCATAGTTTCATTATTTAGGAACCAATGTGATCTTCCAATAAACCCTGGACAGATTTAGGGTACGCAAGAAGCAAGCAACCCCTAGCCAGTCCACTACTGTATCAGCTCAGGAAATTCCGTGTGCATCGTTCTTGGTCACATCATTGAGTGCTCAGTAATCCATGCAAAAGGGCAAGTCTTGATCCTTGTTTTGACGTATACACTACTTGACTGGCCCAAGGAATACAGGAACTCTCAATCACAACCTAATCCAACATCCTAACAACCTCTACTTTTGGTGTACTCCTGAGCTTGGTCTCACATTCTGTGAACCTTGCTCTTCGCTGGCAAGCTATCCCTGTATCCATGTCATGTGCACAGACAGGTGTCAACACTGGTTCACGTGAGAACAGATGGGAAAATCATCCAGGGAACTACCTACATTGTTCTTACTGTTTGGAGGTAAATTCAGGGGCAAGATGTACCCCTTTGACAGGAGCATCACTGTGCAACAAGTCAGGGTGTGGTTCACAGTCGTACTCAACCCCCTCTGTCATTGCCAGAATGTTCACTGTAAAGTTTCTCCAGAAGTATGTTTTCAGCTGCATCACGTGGAAGATCCTGGTCACAAAGTACATCACCTAAAAAGGTTTCTGCACTACCTTATATGGCCCATACCACTAGGACAAAAAAGCTTCACCATCTCCTGTCCCTCCTGTTACCCAGTCAGCATGGTCATACCATCCTTTCATCAGCTCTTGGCCTGCCTGAATGTTTTTCTTTGCCTGGCTAATGTATTGTGCCATCAATCTCCTAAGTGCATGCCATAGTCCACCATGTCCTCAGGATGACTCTGAAGTTACTCTGACTAACAAAAGTGGGCCATGCACTGGGAGCCCAAAGAGAAGTTTGGGGGGACTGAACACAGCCCTTTCTCTGGAAATTCTCTGTAGGTGAACAGGAGACATGACAGGAGAAGATCCTACTTCCTCCTCATTTTTACTGGCAAAGTTCCCACCATACTCATAGGGGTCTTGTTTAACATTTGCATTAGCCCATTGGTTTGCAGGTGGTGTGTCATGGAGAAGTGGTATTTCACACCAATTTGTAATGGAATAAGTGCTAGTGCCCAAAGTTTTGCTCAGAAGCCCACAGCCGGCGCTATTGCATGGGAGGGTGATGAATACCCAGGCTGTGTAGTCTTGATTCAAAATCATGTTTATTCAGAACCAAATTCCCTTTCTGGCTGTGTCCTCATTTGGGCCTTTGGGATTTGCCCTGGCTCTTGCACTCAAATTTGGAACCAGTACGGTGAGAATCTCACTTCCTTTGGCTTTGAGCTATTTTGCCCCAGGCTCTTGTTAACCCTGGTAGCTAACAACTTGTCAGAGAACACTGCATGTTTATTTGGACCTTTTGCGGTCAAGTCAGGCTGTTATTGCTTAAGTTAGTCACATTCGTACCATTATCTGTTTAAGGACATGAAAATCCTTGGCCTCCTTCCCTTTCATCTACTCATTCCAATCATGCAACACACCATTAATCTAGGTTTCAAACTGAACAATATCCACTCACTTGTTTTATTTAAATCTTTGGAGCCCTGAGCTGGCTACATCAGTCTTATCAGAGCTTCCTTCTTGTGTTTATAGTGTATCTGAGCTCCTGCATGTCTACTCACAGTCACTGCCTTTCTTCTGTGGGCAAGCAACACCATTCAAAGGCTATGCACTATATGTAATTTCAAAATTCACAAACCATTCTAAAATATCCTGTCCTTCTATATTCACATTAACAAGCTCTTTTGAGCCTTAGCAGGAAGGCTGGCAGAACTGCAGAGAATCACCATTCTCAGAAGTATCTGTATCTGCTGCCATCCTCAGCTTTTCTTTCTAAAAGGCTAGCCCCTCTCTCCCGTTCTCTTTCCTTTTTATCACCCTCCCTTTGCATTCTCTCCCTTCCACTCTATGTCACTTTTCTTACCTCTGGCTCTCCCTTCTGCTTTTTCTCAGGCCCATTCCTTCTGTCTCTTGCCTCCTTTTCTCTTGTTCTTGGTGCCTTTTTCACTTGTGTGCTTCTCCCTCCACCCTCCTGTGTTACTCTTCTTTGTTTCTTTACTTTTTTTGGAGGGGGAGAACTACATTTTCATTTTTGTTTTTTATTTAGCAATCCATCTCGGATCAGAATTTTTGTTTAAATGGCACAGCATTTTGTAAGGATGCGTGAGTAACGATGCATTTGCGTTTACATGCCTTTTTTGTGCACTATATCTTGCTAATGCTGTACAGTGGTGGTTCTTAAACTCTTGATGCCTGCTGACCACCCTGAATCACAACTGGAAGCCAGGGACCTGCCTCTAAGCCATTTCTACGATTTGTACCTCAACAATAATACACAAAAATATACAAACAAGTATCCACTATATGACCTCAGCACATCTACTTTCCTCTGCAACTGTACGAGACAAACTACACACCCGAAAACACAGGTACAAGACCCAGGTCATATAGAAATGCTGTAGACCATTCAGTTCATGGTGTCAGAAGGTGACAGTGATTACATAAAAACTAGAAGGCTGGGTGCTCATTTTGGCAGAGTTTGTGCTGCCTACTGGGAAGTGGTAATCTGCAGTGGAAGTATTTCAGCTCCGATGAAAAGTGCAGGCATGCCCCCTTCCCAATACAAGAAGTGTAGGTGTTTGGAGTCAGTAAGTACCTGCCCATGTAAAGAAGTGGATGGGAAAATGTACAACCTGGAATGGCCTTTTGGGCAGTCAACCTGCGTATACATGCAGAGGTCTCTGATTGCCTACAACACTGACTCTCTAGTGGGCATATTTATACTTTTTGGTGCAAAACTGCACTAACCCTAAAAATAAGTTAGCCAGGTGGGGGTGGCAGTATGGGAGAAGGGGGTTTTGCACCAACAAATTGACATTAGGCAGGTTATAGTAAAAAAAAATTACTCTAACCAGCCTAGCGTCATTTTCTGATGCAAAACCATCCATACCACTTGACTCCTGTCTTAGGTAAGACAGGAGTCATGCCCACCACCCCAATGGCCATCACAGGGGACCAGGGTTCCCTGGGCATGGCTAGTGCACCAGGTGCCATGTAGGGGGCCCCATTTCAGGGCCCCCAAAGGCTCTTTAAAATAAAAAATAAAATGCTTACCTGTACTTACCTATACTTACGCGGGATGGGGTCCCTCATCCTCCGCTGTCCCTCTGGTGTGAGTGGGGGTGTCCCTAGGGCCTAGGGAGGGCACCTGTGGGCTTATTACATGGTGTTCCACCATGGAAATAGGCCCACAGGTCCCCTAACACTTGCCCTGACCCAGGCGTTAAATAATGGTGCAAATTTGACCCCTCACACTACCCCCCCCACCAACTCCCTTCACCCCTGTGCGTGATTTTAGCACAGGGGATAAATATGGCGCTAAGGCCATAGAGTCAAATTTTTGCACAGGAACTCCTACCTTGCATCTCATTGACACAAGGTAGGTTTCCACGTCTAAAAAATGACTTTAACTCCATTACTTTGGTGCTAGACAGGTCTAGCGCCAAAGAATAAATATGGAGTTAGTTTTGCACCAAATTTGTGTACAAAAAATGATGCAAATTCGGCACAAAACAAGTATAAATATGCACCTTAGGCCCATTTTTATACTTTTTGGCACTGCATTTGCGTAATTTTTTTACGCAAAAGCGGCGCAAACTTACAAAATATAATTGTATTTTGTAAATTTGCACCTCTTTTGCTTAAAAAAATTACGCAAATGCAGCCCTAAAAAAGTATAAATATGGGCCTTAGTGTGCAAATGTGTATTATTTTCTATAAAATCAAAAGCAATTCAAAAACTGATTGCTAGTTAGGGTCAGAGCGTGTCTAAATGAGAACAACTGTGCACATTCACAGCTGTGCTGTCCTGAGCTTGAAATCAGCCTTTAACTAAAAACATTTTTAAAATGCTTTATGTTTTTTTAGCATACCTTCGTTGAATTTATTAATCCATATATCAAATTAATTAGGGAGACAGTACAGCAGACATCAATTAATTATAATTGTAACTTGATAAAAACAATTGATATCATGGAAGGAATCACTCTACACAGTTAATGAGCTCAAAGTGCCTTTGATTATTGACATAAGTAATGGTTAGCGGACATAGGGGTCCGCAGACACCAGGAATTGGTGCTGCAGATCCCCAGGGTCCACGGAGCACAGGTACTGCTGCTATACAGCATTGACAAAAGTCTTTGGCAAAGCCTGTAGGTCACAAAGAGAAGACCTGCTGGCGTTGCCATTGCTTGTTCTTTACAGTGACACCAACTGCGATTCTTATAATACCGTAATGCCAATGCTGACATTCCTGTCCATTCACAGCTATATCAGAAGCAAGCGTCCCGCCCCCTCACAGTGTGTCACCAATTACAGCTAGACCACGAAGTAGTGAGGTAGTGACCTCTACCGACAGGCTGATGTAACTTTTCAAGGGCCTGGGGCGCGTGCTTTAGATAGTGAGTGGCTCTCCTCAGTGCTTCGCGCTCCTACGAGCTTGAGCAGAAGTACTTTGTAACTGTGTGACTGCAAAGCAGCTCAACTCCTGACAAGCAGTTATGTGGGAGCAGCCTCTGAGTTAATGACGTGGTTTAGAGTCTCTCTCTCTGCACGCCAGAGGACACTCCGCCGTCCCACCCCCCACAAGAATAAACACGGAGCCAGGAGCTAGGCCCCAGGCAGGCAAACGCAAACATTTGTGCAGAGCAGGCCGGGCACTCCCTCCTCCCAGTGGACCCCGGTGCCAGTGCACCAGCGGCACCACGGAAGGCCCGTGGACGGATAACAGAGTTGTAAATCGGACAGAGAGGAGAGCACGGGACAGAGGGGAGCAAGGGAGTAAGCACGGTGTCCAACCAACAGCAATGCAGACTGATTTTATGGAGATGATACAGCTAGAACTGGGACAAGGAAGCAGGACATGAGGTTTGCAGAAGTTCATTTGTTTACTGGTTATACTGTAATGTACAACATCGAGAATAAACCATCTATGTATTTTGAAAAATATGTGAAGATACAAAGACAATATATTTGTTTGTCGTCTATCGAGGTGTGGAATTTCTATAAAAGGTGTGACGGTGTTGCCTTTAAATCATGGGTGTAACATGTTGTAATTTTTTTTCAGATGCTATCCCAGAAGATTTCCAAGCGTTTCAAGCTCAGAAATTTGGAAGTGAAAACAAATAAAAAAAGTTTCTCTTTTTCACTATGATGAAATAGTTTTCATTGTTTTTTTACTTGCTCAATTAAAACTAAATATTACATTGTATTGTGGTTGATGTCACATCATCAGAATACGAATGTATAAATAAAAAGAAAAACGTGCCTGCTTCCTTATTCGTGTTTTATGTGTGTGACTATCTTGACAAAATAATCGGTACCGTGGTTATAAAATGGGTATTATTCTATTGAAGAATAAAAGGGTCTCCGGCCGCCAGATTGGTGATCTCAGCATTTGAGAAATGCTTCAAGATCTTTGTAAAGCGAGCCACTTTCACTCGTGGCCTAATGCATCTCACTTCTCTCTGCAAAAAAGGCCTATCTGCCACCCAAAGTCATACTGCTCGATACATCTTCTTAGTGCAAATCAACCAGCATTGGCAAAGCCAATAGGCCTAACGATGGCAAGCTGCTGCGATGGTTATTTTGGGGCATATTTATACTCCGTTTGCGCCGAATTTGCGTCGTTTTTTTCGACGCAAATTCGGCGCAAAACTAACGCCATATTTATACTTTGGCGTTAGACGCGTCTAGCGCCAAAGTATGGGCAAATAGCGTCATTTTTTACCGTGAACGCCTTCCTTGCGTTAATGAGATGCAAGGAAGGCATTCCCGTCTAAAAACAGTCGCACATAGCGGTGCGTGGTATTTATGCTCCAGGGCAAAAATCACTCCCGCGCGGCAGGCGGCGCAAAAAAATGGCGCAAAGCACGAATAGCGTGAAATTTTAACGCCCGGGTCAGGGCAGGCGTTAAAATGGGGCAAACACACCTGTACTTAATCAGAACACAGAACAAACAACAGAGCAGCAGAGCAGCAACAGGGAGACATGGAGGTGTTTTTTCTTCAACGTGCACGTAGACGCAGAGCCCTGCAGCAACAACAGCAGCCACAACAACAACAGCAGGGACCCCAAAGACAGCGCAGAAGGCAGGAGAGGATATTCCGCCCACGAACAACCCTGCATGGCCTCAGGGAACGAGACATCATCCAGAGGTACCGGTTGAACTGGCAGGCCATTCAGCAGCTGCTGACAAATATTGAACAGCAATTGGCCCCCACTTTAGTGACTCCACGCACTATCCCAACCGAAACAAAGCTGCTTGCCGTACTTCACCTGCTGGCAAGTGGCTCGTTTCAGACAACTGGTGCCCTGGTTGGTGGAATCTCACAACCATCTTTCTCCGCATTCCTGCCTAAAGTACTGGATGCCATCATTGGACTGACACCCCGCCACATCTGCTTCCCTAACACTGTGCAGAAGCAGCAGGAAACAAAACAGGGGTTCTACGCCATCAGTGGCTTTCCGCACGTCCTTGGTGCAATCGACTGCACACACGTACGCCTTGTGCCACCTGCTGCGAGTGAACACCTCTACCGCAACAGGAAGCACACACATTCCATCAACGTGCAGGCCATAGTCGATCACCAAGGACTGATCAGCAACATTGTGGCTAAATATCCTGGGAGTGTACATGACGCATTCATCTTCCGTCACTGCACCATCAACCAACACTTCCAGGATGGACGGTATGGCAATGGACTACTTGTTGGTAAGGACAAACATCTACTTATATACTCACTGCACAGAAACCCTCTAGGATAAACAACACATACACCACAATAGCAACACCTAGACAGGAACACACTGAGGTACTCACATCACTAGCCATGTGTCACAAGTCACCATTGAACCTCTCACACATTTGAATTTACTCCACAGCTTAGTGTGAAGACATTCATGACTGTGGTTGCCTAAATGTCACCTTGCAAATTGGAAGTCTCACAATAACCTGTACACTAATACAATGCATAACTTTTAAGGGATGGGATGGCCTGGCTATGTTCATATGAACATTTCTAATACCCTTTCATGTTTCCACTCTGCATGGAACTATCATCACACCCCCAGTGAGGACACACGGACACCTGTGTCACAAGTCACAATGCAAGGGAGGGCACACTGTACTTGAGAAACCAATTCATCCTGCTGACAAACAGTTAGACAACAAACACTTGCTCAGCCAAGGAAAAAAAACAATGCCAAAGTTTCCACCAACAACCATAGGTTGTCACATTAGTACACAAAATAGTCACAGACAACACAACACAACTACTGCCATCAAAGATACGTACAACAGTGCCTCCTACATCTAATTGATACCATTCTGTGTTTCTCTTTCAGCTGATCAGGGGTATGGCATCCAGCCTTGGATAATGACACCATATGGGAACCCAAATACTGCTGCTGAGCGGGCATACAATGACGCCCACAAGAGGACCCGCAGCATTGTGGAGAGGACCTTTGGGATCCTAAAGTCAAGGTTCCGCTGCCTTGACATCACTGGCGGAAGCCTACTATACTCCCCAGAGATGGTATGCAAAATCATACTCACTTGTGCCATATTACACAATATTTGTGTACAAAGGAACATTCCCCTCCTTGAACCGGACCCAGACTTGCCTGATGATGATGATGATGAGGAGGATGCTGGCCTGCAACAGGAGGGGGAACAACCTAACACCGCAGCAGGAGTGCGTAGGCGCCAACAGCTTGTGAACAATTTTTTTACTTAACTTATTATAATCACTTGTATTCCACACTTGTAAATAAACACAGATCACAAACACCACATCATGCTTTGGCCTATTCATTTCTGACCACCTTTAGTTTGAAATAGCTGAAGATGAATGTCGTCTCATTGATCAAGAATGCCATTAAAATTCATCACACCAAAAATAAACATCACAACTGTATGCACAGAGGGTAGGATGTGACATGTTACATTACCATACACAGAGCCCAACAAGAGTACAAATGTGACAATTACACATGCCGGATCCAAAAAACTGAAACAGTCTCTCATCCAGCCCAAAATTGGAGATCATTTGAAAGTCACATCACACGTGTTCAGAGACAGGGTGGGACCATCCATGTGTACGTGAACATGTCATCAATGGCTTCTCTCAAGTGTATGATGTGAGAAATACACAATTGCAACAACATCAGCTGCCACTAACTCTTGAAGTTACAGTGACAACATACACACAGACAGGTCATACTGGATCCACATTCCCACACACATGTACACATGTGTCATACAACCAACCTAATATTTGAAAGTAGACCATCACAGTTGTGTCCCAGTTTGAACCTAGCAGGAAGATTGTAACATGACACTAAACCAGTTTATGCAGAAAGGGACACAGACAAGCAAAACAATCTTCGCATTATCACATCGTGAACGCTGAGAGTCTTGCAAACTTAGGGGGTCATTCTGACCCTGGCGGTAATTACCGCCATGGCGGAGGTCAGCGGTAGCACCGCCAACAGGCTGGCGGTGCACCGATGGGCATTCTGACCGCGGCGGTTCAGCCGCGGCCAGAAACGGGAAGTCGGCGGTGTACCGCCGACTTCCCGCTGCCCTTGAGAATCCGCCATGGCGGCGGAGCGCGCTCCGCCGCCATGGGGATTCTGACACCCCCTACCGCCATCCTGTTCCTGGCGGGTCTCCCGCCAGGAACAGGATGGCGGTAGGGGGTGCCGCGGGGCCCCTGGGGGCCCCTGCAGTGCCCATGCCAATGGCATGGGCACTGCAGGGGCCCCCGTAAGAGGGCCCCACAAAGAATTTCAGTGTCTGCTTTGCAGACACTGAAATTCGCGACGGGTGCAACTGCACCCGTCGCACCTTCCCACTCCGCCGGCTCCATTCTGAGCCGGCGTCCTCGTGGGAAGGGTGTTTCCCGCTGGGCTGGCGGGCGGACTTTTGGCGGTCGCCCGCCAGCCCAGTGGGAAAGCCAGAATGACCGCCGCGGTCTTTCGGCGGGAACCGCTTGGCGGGCGGCGACCGCCGACCGCCGCGGTCAGAATGACCCCCTTAGTCATATGAAAATGGTATGCAACTTAGCTCCAAATCATCATTACTGCAAACGTCAAATGGGCTAATGAGATGAATGAATGGTCAACAGTCATTCATACCATATGGCCTTACATTCGCCCGCTGCTGCAGGTTTGCCAGGATATGATAAAAATACTCCATGGATACAGTAGCTATTCTGGATGGTCAAATCCTAGGGTGCTGGGGGCCTAACTCCACCTCTACCACCCCCAAAACATACAAGAATCATGTACTTGTGAACTAAACACATGCATAAGGCACATGTGTGGCCTCCATGTCACAAGTCCTACACAAATATGAAACACAAAATCATAATGGGACATGGTCAGCCCCATAAAAACTGAAAGTGACTCTCCCACTCCCTGTTAGGACTACAGATAAAAGCATCCCCATCATAAAGGTGGGGACATTTTGGAGACGGAATACATAATGGTATAAAAAACATCATTTCAAAATAGCCATCAGCAATTACACCAAATATGTTGTCAAATATGGTCAATACATTAGTTAACGTATCCCAAACATCACAGTGTGAAGGCCGTCTATACATAAAAGTACGGAAATTTGTCATATACAAACACAAATGTGTCTCACATCGCACCGTTTTACCATGACAAATCACCTTTCCAAAGCTAAACACATGAAGACATTTGGATAAATTTGCTCCATATTCTACGCATACAGCATGGCCGTCATAATTTGTTCACGTATATGAGTGCACACAATGCAGAGTCAGATACAAATGTATCCAAAAGTGTCTTGATATTTCACCTTCAAATTATTATTTACATCCACAATATTTTTGACTCTGCATCATGTGCACTACTGTACGTGTAAAAAAAAACACGCCCATGATGTATGTGTCGTGAAATTGACGCTACATGCACAATATATTGGTCATTTCATGCACAGTATTAATTATTAATATTCATATCATATTTTTTCACTCAGCATCATGTGCACCACTATACGTGTAAAAAAAATGACGCCCATGATGTATGCGTGCTAAAAATGACGCTACATGGACAATATGTTGGTCATTTCATGTACAATATTAATTATTAATATTCATATCATATTTTTTCACTCCGCATCATGTGCACCACTGTACGTGTAAAAAAAACGACGCCCATGATGTATGCGTGGTGAAATTGACGCTACATGCACAATATATTGGTCATTTCATGTACAATTTGAAATATTAATATTCATATCATTTTTTTTCACTCCGCATCATGTGCACTACTGTACGTGTAAAAAAAATGACGCCCATGATGTATGCGTGGTAAAAATGACGCTACATGGACAATATGTTGGTCATCTCATGTACAATTTGAAATATTGATATTCATATCATATTTTTACACTCCGCATCATGTGCACTGTAATGCGTCAAAAAAATATGACGCACATCTGTGTATGCGTGAAAATATGACGCATTACGCGAAAATAAAAACGGCGGCCATTTTATGCAGGAAGTGATGTAATAGGATATCCTGTTTACAAAATCTGTACTGGGAGTTGACTTTCACTTTCACTTTGCAGTCTCAGAGTTATCTAGACTGTGTGGTTGTGTGAAAGGTGTTGTCCTGTGTTTTACTGCTTTAGTGTCCTGTGTGCCTTGTATTTTGTCTTTGTGTCAATCTTTTATTGTTGTCTAACAATGTCTCAGTCTGTTTAGTGTTATTTTGTCTATACCTGTGATAGTTTGTATTGTCTGTGGGAGTCTGTTGTGGGTAGCATAGTTTAGGGGGTTAGTTGGGCTATTTTTCTCCTTCTTCTTTTTCTTTCACACCTCTACCTTTCCCCATTTCCCACTTTTTCTTTCATTTTTCTTTTGTACTTTTTTACACCTCTCATCATGTCAGGTAGGCCTCGCCTGTCCAGGATGGGTGAGGACGAATTGGGGGGCTTCATATGGCTCGTAAGCCATTTCCTCCCACTGATGCTGGAGGCTGGGGGCCGTGTGATACAGGGGTATCACACGGAGGCGAGGAAAATCCGTTGGGAGAAGGTGCGCCATCACCTGGTCCGGGTCTACGGGAGTCTGAGGAATATCCATCAACTCAAGCACCGCTGGGCAGATCTGATCAGCAGGGAACAGGACCTGCTGGACCACCTGGGACTCCGGATTGGTGGCTATGTTGGTGAGTACTAATCAATTACATGGGAATAATAGGAATGTGTGCGTGAACATGTGATGATTGGTAGCCAATCTGCAAAATAAGTAGCTGACTGCGTGTTATGCTAGGGAAACCTAGGCCCATGGGTATACACATAAATCCCCATTTTTGCTACACATGTACACCCAATAACAGCAGTAAAATGCAACATCTATTTGTATTTTGCTAAGTAGCCCCCTCTCTGCGTCACAAAATGATGCAAATGCTGTGCTACAAAGGTATACATATGTGTCCAAATGTGTATTTGTTGCAGGATGTGTATGAAGACCTATGCTACCAGGCCGATGCCTCATTTTTGCAACACATACCAGATGGCTGTAGCTGCATGGAATGTACTGTTGCATTTGTGTCTGAAAAGCAACACGTGAACTGCTCTATTTGTACTCTACTGGTCATAATGGCCAGTGAGTACGTCATGTAGAAACAACATACCTACATATGTAGACGCCATAGCTAGACCGAAAATTGCAAACACATGATGATGCTACACATGTGTGTTGCCTTCACGTCACATGAAGTTAGTCATGTTGTCCACACATATGTCACATGTGTGTCTGGTTGCTGTGTGTTGAACCTGTCCACATAGCCTGTTTGATTGTGAGTGGTCATGCAGTTCTCATGGAACCAGTTGTGGAATGTTTCTCTCTGGGATGCACATGCTGAGATGTATGGATCACATGATTGTTGGGGCCTACTAATGGAGGATTAACTTGGACGACACATGACTGTCCTGGCCACTGCATGAGTGTAGTAGGGTGTGTCACTGGAGCAGGAGACTCATCCAATGATAATCTAGAATACAAAGTCAGCCAGGCAGGATGAGCATGTGTGAAAGTGTATCATTACCATGTAATATTCACACACTGTCATTGTAACAGAAATTATTTGTCTGTTCACCCAGTCTGAGTATAATCTTCCTTTCATGCTTTACAGGTGGACCAGCCCCGTACACCGTTGGTGAGGTGGCCCATTTTGACGACCCCGATACCTACAGTGAGTGTTGCCTAAGTGCTATTTACATTGTTTGGAAATGAAGCATGATGGATTACTGTGTGTTCAGGATAATTCATGATTTGATGTGCTGGCCGTTCATTGGCTTTGTTGTTTTGGTGTGATATCAAATTGGAATAATGTTTCTGTAAAGCAATACCTAGTCATCTCTCAGATTGAGGGGCAGTAGGTCATTCAATTAGTGCGACAATTGGGAATGGCATGACTCATTTTGAATACACTGGTCAATGTTAGACTTGGTCAGTAACTTGCCATTAACTGAGTCAGCATATCAGACTGACAGTCTCCCAGATAGCTTAGGCACATGGCTTCGATGACAAGTGCTTCTTCCTAGTTGAGGATGGACTGTGTACACTGTAGGTCGGATCTTCCGGGGGCATGTACTTCCACAAGGTGACCTCGAAGTGTGTGTGACTTGAGTGCAATGGCCTAGGTGTTCTGTTGAATCATGTGAATGGGTGTTCTACCTCCTCTGTGTGTGTTGTAAAACATGCCTCACTAATAGTATGTTATGTTGGGCTAAGTCATATCATTTTGACATGTGTGGACCTGGGATGTGACAAGGTTGGGCTGACTCCACCGTGTTGCTAGCCCTTCATAGGTGTTGTGTGTGAAGGCACATGCTTGTTGAACTTTCTGTACACTCCTGGTTGTGCATTGATCATGGGATTGTTGTTTGTTCTTCCCACACCACCCACAAAGACGGGGATGTTACTGTGAAACAGGGTACCTAGGACTGTAGCAACCAGTATGTTACACGTACTTAACACCTTTTGTGACTTGAGTTTGTACCTAGGTCCAGATGTAGCAAAATGTCTACACATTGCAAATAGCATAATTTGATGTTAGTGAGTTGCAAACGTCTGTTTCCTAATCCAAAATGTTTTTGGTGGTCATGTACATATTCGCAAAATGCTTTTCTAAATGAAAAAAATAAAGGAGTTTACCAGCCCTACTTGCAAATCACAGTGGTAGGCAATCCCATTTGCTAACGAGTACGTGGTTGCAAAGTGAGTAGCTGTTATCATCCACTTGAAGTGGATGCTAACCAACTTGCTGACTGGAAGGGGTCCTCATTGTGAACCTTCACCTTTGTGAGTGGACCAAAATACTCCTGCACAAAACAGCCAGTGGTCTAGGGGAGCAATAATTATTGTGTAAATTACGAAAAATCAATTGTTGTGAATTTAAACAAATTGCAGCTCATTTTCCTTTCAGATAAAGGGCCTACACTTGGTGAAAAATAACTTGCTTCATTTAAAAGCAGTCACGTCTATGGAGTTCTGCTGTTCCCAGCAGGCCTCCATCCCCGTGAGTGCCCATAGTTGCTAAGGTGGTGCAAGTTGGAACCCACATCATTGATGTTCATGAGGTGGGATTTAGGGACCCCATAGTGACTCGCAGACGGTGTCAGAGACACCGTTCAGCTTTGCAATTTGCTAGTTGATTTCCCATCAATTCCTACATCTGGCCCATAGTGTCGACATATGATTCATGGCCAGGGGTTCAATCTTAGCACACAACTATTTCGAAATGCCATTGAGTGAGGAGTGTGATTCTTATCACATAGAATGACATCTGTAGTGAAGTCAGTATGCGGACGAGCTGGTGCCATAATGTATAATGCCTTAGGTATGAATTGTATGAGTAGTTTAGGGTGATGTCATCCATCATGTAGAGACATGGATATGCTATATGTGATATGCCCTTCAGTATGCATGATTCACATGTACTTCCTCTGAGCCTTCCTGTGAACTATGTTGTAACAATTGCTGCAACCAATACATTGCTAGTAATGGACAAATTACCCATTGTGGTATTCAACCCACTGTAAATTCTATGCTCAATATTTGCCTTTTCTCTTCACAGCTGCAAACCTGAGTGCCGCAGCTCGCAACCAGTTTGAGCGCCGGGCAATGAGGTACAGCCACATCCTGCAGATGCAGTGTGGGTATCGGAGGATGGCCCGCAGATACAATTCGGAACGGGCCTCCGGGGCGTGGTATGCCACACCACAGGCTCCCCCAACGGTGCCCCCAACAACCCCCGCCACTACATCCACCAGGTCTGGCCAAGTGGACCCAGCAACGGACCAGGCATCCTCATCCAGACCTGGACCCAGCCGTGTGGTGGGAGCAGGGCAGTCCCGTGCCCACACCACTCCACCAACACAATCCAACCTCCACCGGCACCCAGACCTGCACTGACCCTCCGATCAACCCAGCGGACTTCCACGCATTGTCCAGGAAATTGGACAGGTTGATTGCAAAAGTTGACACCCTGACGGAGGACA
Organism: Pleurodeles waltl; assembly: GCF_031143425.1. Lineage (NCBI taxonomy): Eukaryota > Metazoa > Chordata > Amphibia > Caudata > Salamandridae > Pleurodeles > Pleurodeles waltl. The sequence continues at coordinate 383,033,963 of NC_090436.1, read as the reverse complement.
TGGCTGAGGTGAAGAGGAAGGTGCGCTCCATCCGGCGAACACTACGGAGGCCAAATCAGTAGACATTTTGCCCTCCAGAACTTTTACCCCTCCCCTCTCACCTCTTTCCTATTTCATACTGTTAGTTGGGTTTGGGGGGTTAGTTATAGGATAAGTGTAGGAAATTAGCTTAGTTAGTGTTAGGTAAGAGGGTGGGGGGTCCTTCTTCTTTATATCTTATCTTTTTGTGTGGGTGGGTGGGTGGGGGGCAATGGTGGGATTCCTGTTTAAAAAAAAAAAAAAAAACTATAAAAAAAAAATAATAAAAAAAATATATGTTTGTTTAGGATAGTGTAGTATGTGTGTAGGTTAGTAAGTGTTGTCCTGCATGTGTCTTGTCTCATAATGGTGGGTGTGGGGTTGATGTTTAGATCGTTTCGTTACATGTGTAGAGTAAGTTTAGCTTAGGTTAGTTAGGGACAGTTGTGGGTTAGTAGTAGTCAGGTTAGATTAGTGTAGGTTTATCTTTCCCTTAGTTGCCTCTTTTATTACTTATTGGAAATAAACATTTTGTTAACCCTTTACCTGATGCGTTAGGTGCTACCTTTTCATGGCCTTGACATCAGTGTAGCAGAAAGTTTTAGTATGACATTTGTGTCCTATGCTCGCTATCCCCAGGCTATTGAGGTTTAACATGCCAGCTACCCGTGTGCTAACTTGGTAAGTATCCACCATGTGGGAGAGCCACCATTGGTAGTGTGCATAGATCATCAAGATTTGGGGTTGGTATGTATCCTACTTCACAAAGAGTGCTTCCAGAGTTGATTTTGTAGGTAAATAGATAGGTCGGACAGCATTGTGAAGTTCAGGGAGAGCTTTGTAGATGAGTATTTGTTCACACTCTTGTCTTGTTGCTGTCATTGCTGACCTACATCATGTGTGTACTGCTTGAGCATGACTTTCCTTCATGGTAGTATACGCTGTAAGGGTGATTGATGCAGTGTAATTTGGTTATCATTCCTTTCATTTTACAGCCTAATTTCTTGTTTTAGTATTGCAAGGTGCCTACATTTCTCAGCCACCATTAGTTGTCTAGAATAGCTATGGATGGGGCCTCATTCTGTCCAACACAGCATGATTGTGTGTGCTTAGTCCCTACATCAGTTATTTTCCTCAGTCTAGTAAAGCTATGATGCAATCCTGGCCACTGCACAGATGTTTCAGTATACATGAAATCAGGACAGTAGTATAGAGAATCGACATGGTTGCCACACAGCCACTTTGGAGTTATGTACTGCACAGTTGAAGTGTGAAATGACACAGAGACACAATAGGTGTGCAAGTGATATTTATTTTTAGGTGGAGTAGTGCAAAAAGTCCATTAACAATGTTAGGTGAGTCCGTTCTGGTGCATTCTTAAATGGTGATCCTATTTACAGGGTGTGGATGATGCTCCTGACATGCTGGGGTGATGTCACAGACGGTGCAGAGGAACAGGAATTGCCAAATGGTAGGAGAGAAACATTTACAGCCAATGTGGACAAGTTAAACAGTGGATTGCCGAACAGTCATTGAGGGTAGTTGGAGTGAGGCTGGCATGTGTCAAAACGTAGGACCTTGGTCAGAGTAGGGCATGGTGCAGGGACTAGGGCTTCCGGGTACTCTTGCGAGTGAATGTTATCTGTTCCATGTCTTCTTCTTCTGATGTGTGTGTTGCCTGGTGTGTCCTTGTTGTTGTTGGTTGTGAAGGGGCAACACACACCTCAGTGTCAGAAGACATGGAGGCAGACATCCCGGGGGCTGATCCCTGTCCAGTTATGAAGGGCAGTACTGCAGCAAGGAGGGCGTGCTGGTTTTTCAGAATGGCAGCCACATCCCGATGGTAGGCAGCCAGGTCGGCCCTGAGGGGTTCGATGTTGCATTCGTGCACACGCTGACTGGCTTGCTGTTGGAGTTGTTTGGTCAACTGGATGACAGCTGTGCAGATTGCCTTCTGTGTTACTAAAAGTTCCTCCAACAGCGATGTTCTGGCTTGCATTGCAGCTGCCTGATCAGCAGTTGACAGCATGCACGAACGCACCCCCTCAAGGCTGGCTGCCATAGTTTGCATCCCCACCCGCACCTCCTTGGCCAGCTCCCGCTGGACCCCAACGACTGTTCTTTCGAAGCTGGTGCCAGTGTCGTCAGAGTCCTCAGCTGTGTTGGAGCTGGCAGGTCTTACAATTGGGGTGGTGGGTGGTTCTACTGTGGTGGCTGCTTCTTCTTGGCTCCTCCTTGTTACTGAAGGGGGGGTTTGGAGGCTTTCGAGGACCATGTCAATGGTCTCTTGTGTGAGGTTGATGGTCTCGTCATCCATGTCATCAGGGAACTCATGGACAGGCTTATCGGCAGGAGATCCGTGTTCCTCTGCAAAGAAACAGGGTACAATTAGTGTGTCTGTGTTGAGATCATTTTGCACTAAGATACAAGCCTTTGGATGCCTTGACTTTGTACTCTGATTTTGTCTTGGTATCTGCTGTCCGTCATAGGGCATTGTTGTAGGCCTATTGCCCACCTGTGTGTCACATGTATGATATGGAGCTATCAGACATGCCTGCCAGGTCATCTCTAGGTGTTGATTTGTAATTATTTCGGAATATGCATTTTTTTGTCCTACTCCTCCCTCGGTGTTTCACTATTGTTATGGAGGGACATTTGTTTGGGTGGGCTCTCATTATCCTACATGTGATTCTTGGCTTTCTAGGCAGCAGGATAGCTAATGGTGTGGGGGACTAAGTTTGACCCACTTGTAAATAACTCTGTCACCCAGATATTCTATTTAGCTCAGACAGACTAGCAGTGCCTCTGGTCTCCCACAACAGAGGAAGGTTTAGAAGTCCAAGCCCATGACATCTTTGGGACTTCTCAGGGAAGTGGTGGTCACTCAGGTCCTACACATTTCTATCTTTTCCGGTATGTTCCCATACACAAATGACACAGACAGTATTTGTTTGATATGAAGTTTCATTGTACAACTGACTTGTAGGAATTTAGGTGTGAGCCCCAATAACCAAAACAATACACACAGTTAGAACTGAAATAGTCCGCAGGAGAGTAATACATTGGTACACAGCTATCATGGTGCCTAACAGTTTCTACTCTCCCTCTGCTTGTTCTATATATAGCACAGCATGTTAAGTTTGGAGCTTGGCTGTCTGAATCACAGGGGAGACATCATCCCTCATATCAGAGGAATGGGCTGGGATCTGGTTGTGCATCAGCAGCAAGGCAGGCAGCATCTAGATGTGATTTTCTGTTTGTAAACTCCCCCATGCGTGTCTTGGGACGAGGAAGTGAATTTAAAAGACATATGTCATTGTGATGACAAAGTTTCCCTACGCAGGAATGGCAAACCTTAACCCCTAACACATCTATCATCAACGAACCAGACGGTATCCTTGTCTGGGGCACAGAGTGAATATGTTCTGGCAAACTCCAGTGCAGAAGTAGGCAAAACAGGGTGATTTGACTAATTGCCAACACCTTAGGACTGACTATTTGCTACATTAACTGATAGGAAGGGCAATGAGATTCATTTAGTGCAAAGTGCTCTGAGGCACTTAGATGTCAGCAAATGAGTATAAGTACATTCAGGGTAAGATGCACAAAGGCCTCCAGCCTGAGGCTATTGCGCAAAGTATACGTTTCACTTGCCACGCTACACTTTGACTGACTGTGGGTGTTGTGACTGCCCTGCCAGCACACTTGCCTCACAGGCCCTGCACCATACACTTTTTATTCACATTGCATGATCTGTACATGTTAGGTGGCATGACCTATGTATGTCAATGTTAGGATGTGGTATGGATGTAAACATTGTTGATGTTTGTATCTGATGGGGTCTCATGTGTGTCTTACTGGATTGGCCTGTTTATCGTATGAATGTCCTATTTTTTGGTTAGACTGTGCAGATGTGTTTCATTGACCAGTTGCCTGTGTCCCCTCGTCAATGTTGTTGTCTGAGCAGTATGACATTTGTGATGTAGCATTGTTAGGCAGGCACGTGAGGGACCCTGACGTATACAGCATGTGTGTGTCATTAGTGCTGTGTGGCTCCTATTGCTGTTTACTTAGGCTTATGTATGTGTCAGTTATGGACATTCGGCATTTAAGTGTACTGGTACCTTTGTCTTATTTCTAGGAGTAGTTGCAGATGTCATCCCCAACCCCTAATTTAGGTATGTATGTTCCAGGGTGGGGTTCCTGCCATTTGGTACTATAGCTGCCCAGAGATGAGAGGTGTTATTGTCAACTGTGGTGGCAGTTAAGTTGCAGTTGTTGTATTTGCTACTGCATTACAGGTAGGGACCTAGTTGATGGGGAATAGTTTGTGCAAAACAAGTGCCTGGATGTGGATTCAGGGTAGTGTCCTTCCCACCTGTCACTGGTTTCCCTTGGCTCTCTTGTTGTAATTACAGGATGTCCCCGTGGGACTGTAGTGGTGGCAGTATTTTGTCGTGCCCCGGCTATGGTCAGTACTGGCCATTCCCCCCTGCCGTGCCCCTTTCCCCATGCCACTTCATATATGTGCTAAGTTACATGCATTGTGTAGTAGGTATCCCCCCCCTGCTTACAGTCCCCATTATTGCATTGTAATTCCCCATGCGACTTACCCTGCATGTGCGTAGTGTCGTGGTAGTCTGCGCTGTCCAGTCCTTGTATCCCTGTGACGATCTCCTCCGGGATGACGGCTGCGACCATCTCCTCCATGTGGTCCAGGGCCTCCTGTTGTGCTGGACTCCCCCCTCCAGTCTGCATTGCTGCCTTCCTGTTCCTGGCCATTTTCTCTTTGGTCCTACGTTTACAGTCATGCCAGCGTTTCTTACACTCGGTGACTGTCCGGCGTTCTTCAGCCACACTGTTTATCTTGTCCACAATTTGTTTCCATATGGCCTCTCTCCTACTGAGTGGCAATTTTGAGGATATGAAAAGTTGGTGCTGGTGTTCCGTCACCTCTTTCACCAGGATTTCCTGCTCCTCTGCACTGAAGCGACACTTTCTTTTTTTCTTTAACATGTCCTGGTTCCTGTATGCTTCCTCCTGGCTGATTCCTGGTCTGCTCTCATCGTCCTGGGGTTTGTTGGGGCATCTAGGATCCATTTTGGGTCTCCTCTCCTGTAAGTGCAGTTTTCGCGCAAAAATGTCACGCAACAGCGTGAAAAAAAACGGCGTTTTCACGATTGCGCTGTCGTAAATCGACCCACAGTGATTTGCGTCACTTTTACGTGGGTTTCCCTTACGACAGACCGACGCTGTGTGCGTCACGAAATAATGACTCCCACCTGTTGGTTGCGCCGCCGTACGTCAAAGTATAAATTTGACGCCCGAATGGCGCATCCAAATGGCGTTAGACGGCGCAAATTTTTTTGACGCAAAACTGCGATAGCGCAGTTTTGCGTCAAAAAGTATAAATATGGCCCTTTATTTTTTATTTCAAGCATATACCCTATAAGTAAAAAGAAAAAAGAAAACTTTCCACTGCTTAGATGTGGTGGCCTTGGATATAGTGGCCTTGGGCTTGCATTAATTAATCCTTTCATCCACTATGGGAGATGTAGTTAGAAGAGGGATATACACCGATTTTTACTTTTAATATATATCACAGGAAAATATGGCTCTTCTTAGCACACAGAAAAGATACTCAATATAGCCTTTGAATGACCAGAAGGCATATTTTAAACACACAAGGAAAATTAAAAACTAAAATAAATAATAATGTAATGGGGAAAAGCTCTCTCAAAGTAAGATATTGTCCCACTAGCCCTGGCACTGACATGCACTTTTTGCTGTCGGATGTGCACATCATTGTCAAGGACTGGATTCTCTGAAGTGTCCCTTTCTGGCTTATCTGACAATAGGGCGACTGCTCCCAGTACCCGGAGCACCCTGTACAGAATTATATACGTGAATGATGTTACAGTACAGGATGACATATTCACGAAGATGAAATCCCCTTGGTAATCTTATCAGTCTGAATTGAAGGTGAAGATCAAAATTGAAGAAATGAACTAAGAAGCAAACTGCTACTGACATCATAAAGGAGAAAAGAGCCTGGCAGAAAATCCATAGGTTGAATCCAGCCACAGGTGAAACTGCGAAGAGCAGAACATATGTAACAAAAATGTAAGCAAGGGGCAAACATTGCAACGAAAAAAAGAGAACAAATGTTTTGCGATGCAACCTATTCCTGCATAAGCCTTCTTATATATGGTTCCAAAATGAACTGACATCAGAGGAACAGGTCCTACTTCATTTTGGATTGGTAACTGGAGCCAACTTTCTATGGACTGACCACCATCTTGAGAAGTGCAGCTAATATAACGAGTTCTGCCTCTATCCTGGAAATCATGATGTCTATCGGGTAAATAAAGAAGAAGCCCAAGTCTAAAATCTTTGGCCCAGCACTGTATACCATGATACTGCAGCTGCTGTTCCCACTCCACACCACAACTATCCTGCCGGACAACCCTTCGGGTGGTCACAAGCACAGAGGCCTCAGAGCCAACTAGGAGACATGAATGCTGAGTAATGCGCTGAACACAGCATCACAAACAACATCACTTACAAACATGGATTGTGCTCAGAGAGGGCTTTTAGTAAACCCCTGACTCTCCATTCAGCATAAATATAACAGGATTCAGGCAAAATACCGTCAGTCACAGTGGAAGAGAGCCAGGGGCGGAAGTGGATTGACCAAATCCTTCATGGTGTATGCTGTAGCAGGAGGAACCAACTTGTGCATGATATTTGAACAGACCAATGGAAGAAGATGGGTGACAGAAAGAACAAGTTATATACCTTTGAAAACACTGTTTCTGGTGGATGCTCTATCTAACCACAGAGTCCTCACCCTGGAATACTCACCAGACACCAGAAAAGATCTGGAAACTTTACTTCAGCTGCTCCCACACACTGCTAGGTTGTGTCATGTAGTTCCACATTTGCCCTATATCACCCCAGAAGTGATGCAGAAGAGCCACATATAACCACCACCCCGCCCACTGATGTCAGTTTCTTATTTTTCTTTTTCTGTTATTTCAGATGCAGGGCATAAACAAATGTCTTAATAATAATTTGGGGTCTTTTTAGATGTTAAAAAGGCTATAGCACAGATTGGAGAAGTGAGGGGGCACCTAAGGAATCTGAAGATATATGTAGATCCACTAGAAAGAGTTCAAAGGTATGTAAATTGTTCATCTGATGGAAACTTTTAAATGCTGATTCTTCACCCTAGAATAGATACCAAAGAACTACGGGCCTGATTCTAACTTTGGAGGACGGTGTTAAACCGTCCCAAAAGTGGCGGATATACCACCTACCGTATTACGAGTTCCATAGGATATAATGGACTCGTAATACGGTAGGTGGTAAATCCGCCACTTTTGGGACGGTTTAACACCGTCCTCCAAAGTTAGAATCAGGCCCTACCTCTTCAAAGTGGAAGGTTAGTGGGGTAGACTCAGACCAAAAACCCCTGCAGGGCAGACTGGGAAAAGTGTCCTTCCCACCAGACTTCGCTGTCATGGTTTTAGTGGTTTGTGAACACATGCATTGGATGCCCATGTTCTGACCTGGCAAATTTTACAGACAGGTGCTCCACAATACAACGCAGTGGCAGCAACGTTAGGCCTACTGGAAGGGGCTCTCAGACCTTCTGAGTGCTGCTTCTTGGCCAGTGATTAGCAGATCTTGATGCAGAGGACTACCACCTCGACAGGGTCCTGTTCTGCACATCCTCCTTTTACTTGCCATGGAGAACCCCAAAGAAAGCTGGTTATCCATATTTTATGTTCCATGGTAGGATCAATGTAAAAGCTTAAAGCCCCTTTGAGGACCAGCTGATGGAACCTTTTCTCCCCATCTTTCAGTGGGGGTGAGGGAAGGCAAAGAGTGACGGTTTTCCCAACTTGAAAGGAAATCGTACTTCTTCGGCAAAAATGATGCAGAGTCCTCTGCATCAATCTGCCAGGGGAAAAGGTGGTGTATTCACTCATGCAACAAGCTGGTGTAAACATGATAAGGAAGACTTCAAAGTCAGGAGATCCCATGAGCAACTACATATTGGCTCACTGGCATACACATGAGAAATGCCAGGACCAAGTTTAGGTCCCACTGTGGCATTACAAACGTCTTGGGAGGGAACATGTGTCAAACATTGAATAAATCTCATCACAACAGCTAATTTAGACAAGGACAGTTGATCCAGTAAACGTAGAAAGGACGAAAGGGCTGACACCTAACCATAAATAGTGCCCACCTCAAGGTCTTGCTGGGCCAAAGATAAAATAAACAGGCTTCCGGCAGCTCCACTTATTAGGGATCATTCTTATGAGTGCCAAACCAGGTCCTAATGTCCAGAATAAATAGATTTTGTGGAAGGACGTCTGGAGGCAAGAATGTCTTTCACCACTTCAGTTGGCATATCAAACACGGTCAGTTGCTGCCGCTCAATCTCTACACTTGTAGTTGTAGATTATATAGATTTTGGTGGAGGATTTTGCCCTGTTGATGCGACAGAAGATCCTCACAAAGTGAAGTTTGACCAGAGGACAGATACTAATGCCCAGAAGTTCTCGGTATTACACTATCCTAGTTGATAATGAACTCCAATGGTGTGAGGAGGTTATTTGTCATCTCAAGCTAGTCTACGGCTATCTGTGGCGAGCCCATCTTCAACAGCCAGTCGAGGGAGGGAAAGACTGGTTACGTGCATTCCAGAGGTGGGCAGCAACAACCACTATCACTTTCGGGAACACATGAGGGGCACTAGTGAGATCACAGGGGATCACAGCAAATTGAAAATGTTCCTAGTCTGTTTTAGACCACAGATATTGTCTGTCGAACTGTGTGAAGGGTATATGAAAGTATGTGTCCTGCGGGTCGAAGGACAACATCCAATCACCAGGGTCGAAGGCAGACAGGATCTGGGCCACCAGGAGCATTTGTCCTTCCACAGAAAGGCATTCTATGGCCAAAAGTCCAAAATAGCCCCTACACCACCGTCCTTCTTTGGAACAAGAAAACTGAAAAAGTGAGAACCCTTTCTTTCCAAGTCCCTTGCCCTCTCGATTACACCCTTAGAAATTAACGCTCACACATCTTGCAGTAGGATGAACGGGTGCTCAGCTGAAATTTGCTCTGATGTGGTATGAATATTTGGCGGGGCAAAAGAAAAGTTAGGGCATAACCATGTTAAATGATCTGTAAGACTCATCAGTTGCTTCCTGGAAGGAAATGATGGATCCTGCCCCCATTGGATATGCATGAACCACAAAGAGCAATCTAAAGTGGTTTGGTGGCTGTTGCAGCAGAGAAAGATAAATGGGAGGATTGATGACCCTTCTGGCCCATATGCTGCCAGGCTGACCCACATCCACTGCCTCATAGGATCTGGGTGACTGTTGTACAGGTTGTCTATACACCAGCCCTCTGGGATAGCCTCGGACCTTTCTGAATTTTTGTGAAAGCTGAATGGCTGGGTTAACAGACACCAGGAATGACCCATTACTCAACTTTCCATGGCTGAACACAAAGTCTGCCTACTCACCAAAAAGGTGTGACCCAACCAAGGGCATATCAATAAGGGAAAATCATGTGGAACGTATCTACGTATGTTGACAAAATACAACACAAGTACAGACTACTCTCCCCAGACAATCTGTCATATCCAGACCTGCACGGATAACATTTGACCGCATGCTGTTCAATGAGAATTGTCTGGGCCAAAGAGGTTGTATTTTTGTGTCTAATTTTGGTTATGTATCCTTAATCTCTTTCACCTCCTAAACTTCTATTTAAAATGTTTATCTATGGTTAGGCAAGGAGGTATCAAAAGCAAACAAGAGAGGGCTAATCCATTGGGAGTTTAAAGAATAAATGGTCCTGTGTACAGTACTCCCATCAAACTTAACAAAAAAAGAAAAGTACACAGTTCCAAACGAAAAAAATAGAAACACAGTAGAAAAAGAGAGGAGCCTGTGTGTCTGCTCTGGTTGGAACAAGAGCCCTCACTCACCAATTTGTGACATGCTTCATCATCGGGCTTTTGCTCCTCGTCAGGCCGGCACTGCAATGCCTGACGGGTCCCTCAAGGGGGCTCTTTGCCAGAGATCATTTAGGTGTATAAATACCGGTTGTTGAGTGCTAGAATGTGGGATTGGTATAGAAAAATTTAAGTGAGTGAGGTTAAAAATGTCCAGCGGTCTTCAAAACTCATATTTAATCAAGACCAGATCCCTGTCATAATTAAAAACAATGGTGTGGGGGAAGGATTAGTTGTAATGTCTAATCAACCCTCAAAAAGGAGTTAAGAAAATGATGTTCTGTCTAGAGTCCCTAAAATCAGAAAGAGTTTTTCAGTACTTTTAGCACCTGCTTAGTGCAGTCGTTAAAATGGGGCATACCATTATTTATAATGGGCCCCTATGTACTCTGCAGGAGTAGTGCCAAAATGTTGGCACTACTCCTGCAGAGTACATCAATAGTGTAAATAAAAATGACACTATTGCCTCTACACTGCACCATGGTGCACCATATTTTAATACGGCACACACATGGTGGCAGAAGGACGGGTGCTAGGAAAGTGCCACTGCACTAAGTGCAGCACCACTTTCCTTAAATCTGTCCCTAACTACATAAGTAAACGGTAGAAAACTCAGACTTAAGTCTAAGTTTACTACATAAGTCTTTTTATGGTTATGTGACTTTAAGCTCTTTCTCCTCCAAAGGTTCAATTTGGAATGTTTATCCATGACTAGGTAAGGAGTTAAAGAGTTCTGTGGCTGAGCTGGGGACTTGTGCGGTGAATTCCTGTATGTGAATAAAGACTTCAAAACTGTCACACAATGCAGCGCAGGAGCCAAAAATGCTGTGTGTCGAAGCATGTCAGAGAGAGCAGGAGAGCACCATATCTACAGAAATATGCCACTCTCCTCCCCGCTTCCTAGAGTTGGAGTAGAATTTTGCTGCCGAGTGCTACGCCACACCTTTGCACCATAGTGCAAGGGTTTGTGCTTGAATTTAGCATAGGTTCTGTACTGGAAGGGTAGTCTTCCAGTACAAAATACTATGCTTAGACTTAATTTAAGACTTTTCCTACATTGTATGTGTGCTATAGAGTGCAGCACGCATGCAAAGTAAGAAAAGAGAAATAAAAACATAGACCCTCATTACGACCTCGGCGGTCTTTTCGCAAGACCGCCGAGGTACCGCTGTGGTGAAGACCGCCAGTGGTGGCGGTCTTCCGCGCCGCGTATTATGACAGCTGGCAGCCCTCCATCCTTTTCCGTACGGAAAGCCGCCAGCAGCCATACTGGCGGTCGGCGGAAAAGTGGAGGCTGCTCAACCTCCACCGCCACGTCAACAGAACACCTCCCACAGAATCACATCCCATGATTCGGTGTGGCGGTGTTCTGGTGACGGTGTTCTGGTGGCGGAGCTGCCCCCATGGATCCCGTCCCCTCCCGGAGGACCAACGGACAAGGTAAGTTGATCGCCCGTTAGGGGAAGGGGTGGGGGCTGATGTGTGTTGTGTGCGTGCATGGGGGTGTGCGTCTGAGTGTGTAGAGGGGGTGTGTGAGTGCGTGTATGCGTGCGGGTGTGTGTGCTGTGTGTATGGGAAATGTGTGCGGGTCGGTCGGTGTGCATGTCTGTTTGTATGTGTGTGGGTATGTGTTCTCGTGGTGTATGTGTGTGTGTAAGAGTGCGTGTATGTGCATGGGGGGGGTGTGTGCGTGTAGGGGTGTGTATATGTGCATGTTGGGGTGGGGGTCGGGAGGGGGTTTGTGCCACCTTTGGGTGGTGGCAGGGGGGTGGGGAGTGTGGGGGGAGGACTCGTGGAGGCTAGCGGGGTGGGGGAGACCCCTATCAGTGCCAGAGAAGGAATTCCCTGGCACCGATAGTGCCTACCGCCATGGATCTCATGGCGGTTCCCAACCACCCGAAATCCATGGCGGTATGCAGGGTCCTGATACCGTTGGCAGTCTAGTGACGACCGCGGGTCTGGAGACTGCAATCTCCAGCCCAGCGGTCATTACCGCCATGGCGGTCGGAATGGTGAAGTGACGGATGACCGCAGCGGTAACCGCCACGGTCATAATTCCATTTTTTTTACCGCCGGTCTGTTTGCGGTCTTACCGCTGCTTCTCCGCCAACCGTCAGGGTTGTAATGACCCCCATATTCTCCTTTTGATGCCTCCTTTCAAATGGTGCTAATTCTTGATGAAAAACCATGTTTACTTTTGTTAGTAGATAAGGTTTTGCAACAAAAAGCATGGGTGGTTGCCTGGGAATGCTCATGTAATGCCCCCTTGGCACGAAGTAAGGCAAGAATATTATATGGTTGCCAAAAGCCTCAATCCCTTTGGAATTCCCTTGGAGGAGTGACTGTAAATAAGTTGGGATTTACTTTATTGGTTAAGGCCTGTGCAACTAAGCTCATTGGAGTAAGATGTTTGGTAAGAAAATCAATGTAGTGAGGAGCCTGCCTATAAGGCCTATTCGCAACTGGTCAGAAATAAGATTTGGACTAACTGGCATCAAAGTGTCAGTAAGGCCTTTGGTAAAAGGGAAGAAGGGCACAGAAGTAGCTTGCCCATGGTACAAAATGTGTTAGGTTATTTGTTTTGGTCTCAACTGAAGACAGCTGTAAATTCAGTGCTTCAGCTGCCCTCTGGACACCATTGCTCATGAAGCACTTTCTTCTGTTGGTGGCCCAAGTGGCAAGTGAAGGCCAGCCTAGGGAGAGGTGTGAAGCCAACTGGCATCTTGTAAATCCATTTAGAAAACATCATCTGTGTAGTGAGCGGAAAGAAAGCCATCTCCATCACAACCATCACTATCCACACCTTGGGGCGTCCCTTGATGTCACACAGGGTCAGTCATATCAAAAAGGACTATGGAGCTTCTGCTGAGGTGTAAGACCTGGCAGAGGCTCCCAATTAGAGTCAAGGTGCAGGACAATCGCTTTTGTGATTATCATTTTCTACAACATCGCGAGTCGGTTCCGTGTCCGTTATCGGTATCGGTACAATGTGATAGGGACAGGCACAGGAGGCACGGGTCTCCGAGCCGAAATGGAACTCATTAGAGGTCAGATGGTGTATTGAATTGGCTTGTGGTAACCAACCCAAGCAATATCAATCAGCTACAAATCAATAAGGACAATCAGTAAGGAGCAACACACACGTTATTGATACAGTATGACTTTAATAAGACATTAGCATAAGCACATATAATGGCAATGATAGTTAAACAGTAGCAGAACGGTTGCATATATATATATATATATATATATATATATATAAAATGGGCAGAAGAGTTGCATGTATATTTATACTGCAAGACAAGCACAAAGTAACCAGAAAGAAACAGCTGTGAATTATTCACAATGCAGTAAATCAAAGCACAATAGTAATTCTGTAAATCAAGATAGAGTCAAGGAGAATCTGGCCCTTCACCCCTGGACTTAACTTAGTAGCTAACACAGGGAAACCAGCTCCAACCTCTCTGTCTCTCTCATGAAACAGAGCAACAGGGGCAGTGGCGGTGGGCAGGACAGCAGATCTGCACGACTCTGTAAGTTTCACCACTGCACTTTCCACAGTCTCTGTCATAATAAGCTGTCTTTCTTGCAAGGCTGTTACCTCATCCGGCAGCTTTCTTATCTCAGCATCTCGGATTAATGTTTGCTTATACACTGTGTGGAGTGCAGCCAGTTAAAGTCACTCCACTTGTCCAGCTGCTTTCAGCTCCAGCTTCTCCCCTCTTAGCTTTATGATCTTTATGGCATTTTGCAATAAATCAGGAGTCACTTTTTCATCTATCACTTCACCTACAACTGGCGCCACACAGCAGCAGTTTAGGATGCCTGCAACACCAGAAAATGGGTATGTCGTTTGCCCCCTTCTGGCCTTCTCCTTCTGCATTTATGTCTTTTGCATCCCAACAGAGACATTATTGATTTGTACTCCACTCCTAGTACCAATTGTATTGGACTGGCTGCTGGCAACCAACTGAAATAATATCAGTCAGGTACAAATCAATAAGGACGCTCATTAAGGAGCAGTACACACATGTAGCTGATACAATATAACTTTAATAAAACATTCGCATAAGCACATATATTGGCAATGATAGGTAAACAGTAGCAGCATGGTTGCATGTAGAACACTAGCACAAGTATATATATATATATATATATATATATATATATATATATATATATATATATATATACATATATATATACATATATATATATATATATATATATATATATATATAAATATATATATATATATTTATAAATATATATATATCAATGAGCAGAACAGTTGAATGCATATTTAGACTGCAATGCTAGCAGAACAATAGCATGAGAAAGAAACAGTCTTGAATCATTCACAATGCAGTAAATCGAAGCACAATAGTAATTCTGTAAATAAAGACAGAGTAGGAGAATCTGGCCCTTCACTCCTGCACTTAACTTAGTAGCTAACACTGGAAAGACCTCTCGGACCTCTCTGTCACTCCCTCCCTAGGCAATAATGCATCGCAGGGGCTTTCAAACTACTTGCAGGCTCGTCTGGGGTCAGTGCAAACTTGATGGTATGTCTCCCACAGTCCACGTGCTTCAACCTGGTATAGTAAACACAGCCCCAAGCAGATAGTTGCATCTATTAAAAATACTAAAACAAGCATCACAAGGTCGTCTACTATGTCAGCGTAGTACATGGGCTTTCTGAAAGCATTTTCACTCATCAACATTGCCTAAGCTAATGAACCCTTTTGGAGAAGGGGCAGGACTTATGCGAAGGCCAATTATGTTCGCCGAAATACAGCTTCACATCCTGATCCCGGACCACCTTCAGTATACTGTATGACTTCATGTTGTGGCCTGAGCCCAAACACCACAGACACCCATCATGCTGATCCGTGACCAACAACTGCTTCTTGTAGCCGTGGCATGGTTTGAAATCTGTCATTTTAGGTGGAGACATCGTTCCCAAGCAAACTGGAATTCATCATACTAGTCATCAGAAGACTGACAAGATTGAAAGAGGATCTCTAGAACTGCACTAGAAGTAACAGAAATCAAGGTACTGACATCAGCAAGTATGGGTGGGGCTTATATGCAGTTCTGCTCCATCACTTCTGAGGCAGTACAGAGCTAACACAAAGCCGCATTGCAGCACCTAGTGGTGCACAGGAGCACTGCTGAAATTGTTTCCACATCCACTCTGGCTTCTGGGGAGTATTTTTAGATGAGGACTTAGAATGAAGTTAGAGGTATCCATCAGAAGCCCCTCTATGTATGCACATGTATTTATTTTTATTTATGATTTCTTTATTTCACAAGGCTGGCAAGCTAAAACTGTCTACTACCCAGACCTAAACATCTTAGCTAAATCATCCTACAACATCTGGAAGAAGTTGAGGAACTGCTGCAAGTCTTCACGCTTGACTAAATAATATGCATTCACACACTAAAAAATAGCAAGTTTATTGTGTCTTTCTGAGTAGTCACAGCTGCCTCTAATCATTCATCATAGCGAAGATGTAGAAGATACTGGACTATGGCGAAATCTGACCAGATATTTTGAAGCTAACCAAGGGTAGTCACAAAAAGACCTCAGCACACATGAGGTTTGACCACAATGGGCTTTTAGCAAAAACGTAAACACTACCACACTGTATCAACAGACTGGGTGTTCAGCTTACAAACATATACAGGATGCTGTTAGTACATAAGAAGAAAGACTCCCCCCTACCTATTTAGAGTTTTGACATTTTTATGTTCATGCTTTTGCAAAATTAGTGACATTCATATCAGTCTGCAAAAGTCAAAGACCATTATTGCACGGAACTGGCAAGCAAAAATTTAATTGGAATTACATTTCACCATCATGAGTGCTGCTTCCTTGGTGTCATTATAAAAGGCACAGGTTGCTGGATTGAGAACAAGAATAAATCCAAAACGCTCAAACAAATAAACCCAGATCAGCAAGACTGAGGCGAATATATTCCATTACAACAACTGCAAGCTCGGTATTACAAACAGAATATTTTATGGATTAATACAATGAGGTCCCAGTCCTTTCTCCAAAAAGCAGTCAAAAAAGAAACAGATAATCCCACAAATAATAAAAGCCTACCAGCCCAAAATGAAGACTGTCTTGAGAGATATCAAAGCTATGAAACGCCCTAGCCCACATTTAAATATGTTAAAAGTGTGGTAATGGGATTATTGCAAATGTATTGCATTCTGTTTACTTTGAGTAATAAACGTATAGTACTGAAATTATTGCATGTGTTGTATTCTGTTTCTTTACAATAGTGTGCGCTATGTGCACGTAGGCGTGGACGTCCGTGTGTACAATTATATGTTCATATTTATGAGTGAGTTGCAGTCGCGGCTGGTGACTCGGCATCCTGGCGTGGCGGGGGGAGGCCAAACAAATGTGTATATATATATATATATAAATATATATATATATATATATATAAAATTACTTACCTCCTCGCGGCGCTGCTACTCCCATGTCACCACCGTCGCACTCCAGGCACAGGCTCCCAGCCTGCCCTGCGCCAATCATGACGCTGCTCAAAGCAGCATCATGATTGACTGGAGCGCTCAGCCTGGGAGCCACAGTGCCGGGATGGATCAAGCCCTAGTGCGCATGTATGTTTGGCCGGCCCGAGACAGCCGGCCAAACATACATGCTCACTCACTCACTCACGCCACCCCCAGGGCCTCGCCTCTATTGAAACAAAACGACAACAAACAGCGTTTTTGTTGTCGTTTTGTTTCTAAAGGTTGCAGCCCCTGCTGCTGCTGGCGGGGGTGGCGACGCTCCTCCACCCTAACGGAGGACTGAGTTGGCACCCGTACCTGGATCAAACTGCTCATAGCTGATGTGTGACTTAAAACTTCACTTTTCCATGAAGTGGTGAAAGAATGATGACCAAGAAATGTTGTTCCAATGGTTATTAGTCGGGAATGGAAGTAATGCTTTTGTATGTTAATTGTTGCCAGATGTGCTCGCTTCAAATATTCATCTTTGAAATATTCAGTTTAACCAAAGGCAGAAAAGAAGTGTCATGCAGAACTTCAGTTTGTAATTATAGACACAAACCCAATTCCCCGATCATTTAGGACAGTTAACAGCTGCAGGGCTACGTGCGGAGGGTTGTATTTCAGTATTAGCAAAATGAATAATGTATGTTGGGGAATTTTGTGGCTGAACTGTGGAAAATGAAAAAGCTTTTTTTGATGCTACAGTAATACAGTGGGGCAATTCACAAATGTATTTTTAAGTGTGTGTAGTAATCCTGTAGATTACTAATTCATACTCATGAAAGCTACTCCCAAATCTACTGGCGTAGATCTTTGCTTACATCTATGCTACCACCCTATGGAGAGTTCCCCATCAAATGCGTATAGGTTACATTGTTAGCATACATGTGAAAGTGGCAAAGGGGGGTGGTTGCAACATGGGGAATATATACTGCAAAGTGGACGAAAGGAAGGTTGCAAACCAAAGAGGGTTAGGGAAATGGAAAAGCAAGTACAAAAAAAACCTAAAAACATTAGTTGAAATTCACCAAAGTTTCACCCACATCTACTCAACAGTACTGTCTAAGAAGGCTCAAATCTACTCCAGTCAGCCCTTGCAACGTACCACACTGGAATTACATAGAGCAGTGGTTCCCAACCACTAGACTTCTGTGGACCCCCACTTTATCATTACTGGAACCTGGGGACCCCCACTGAATCTTTATTGGAATCCGGGGACCCCCCACTGAGTCTTTACTAGAAGCCGGGGACCCCGGCCTAAACATTGTTGATGATTTGAAACACAAAACTAGACAAAACATACAGAAACAAGCATTCATTAAACACATACACAAATAATAATATATTTTATTTAATTTGCAAAGAAATATAAATAGAAAAGATAAAAATGTAATTTGAATAGGAAGGTTGGAGCTTTTCTAAGTTGTATTGAAGCCACACATCATCCGTGCTATATACTGTCTGATGCACCTGCACTGCTCCCACGAATCAATCTGGGGATACTAGTTTCATTTTTAGTCTCCAATTTCAAATATCTTGACATTTACAGCACGTTGTTTATATTTTCAATTGTACATGTAGCCACTTTATGTATATATACATTATGTGTTGTTAATATTACTTTATTTTCTAAGCAGTCGCGGGCCACCTCAGGAGGCTTTGCGGACCCCGAGGGGTCCCCGGACCCCAGGTTGGGAACCACTGACATAGAGATAAGTGGGGGCAGGAAATAACACTACTGGCAGAAGGTTCAGCACTCCACACTCAAAAATGAAACCATACATAGAAGGCATCCATACAAAGTAAGTTGTAAATATGTTAGTATAAAAGATTCACACGCACAAAAATACACATATAAAATTGTGTTATGAATCATAAACTACAGATGGTCATTTGACATCACTCGCAACTCGTCACATACTCAAAGACACATCTTTGCACAATAGGTATCCCACAAACACAGAGACACACGACAGAACCGACACACAAAAAAGAGCATGTTCTCCCAGTATGTAATGAGAAAAAAACAATAGTCAACCCCCCATTGATTACACTGTAAAGATATTCCATCTACACAGAAAATCAACCCCAATAGTTGTGTTTGTAGAAATAGAAAGTGCAAAGTTATAAATATTCTCCTGCATGGCTTAGAAGTACACCTGTAACAGAAAACAGTTTCCCAGTCGGGCACTAGATCTATCACTGATGTGTGGCACCAGGAGTCTGAGTCCAGGAATGTTATCCCCTTCGCCCTTTCTCTTGTTCCCAGTTTAATGCCTGCGTTTTGTAGATCACATCCCTATTCCATGGAACATTTATTTCTCCGCAGCATACGCAGAAAACACCGCCTACCCTACTCCTTGTGAGGAGGGTTACAAATAAAATAGGACCATAAGGCTATGTTCTGGTGCACATGTCCCCATCCATTACCTTGGTTCCGAATGGATGGGGACAGTAGTCCTACTACTAGGCACGTGACTATATTTTAACTTTGTGGATTGCATCCAAGCATAGACCTATGTACAGTTGTAGTCCTGCTACTACACACGAGTAGTTTTACCTTTGTGAACTGGGTCGAATATCTTCTTTCTAAAGGTTGCTATGAGAAACCTTGGGGCAATGGGTAGCCCAGATGAAGTTCTGCTGTCTGTTTTATTTCACTCATTTATTTATTAATCAGAAACAGGAACATGTCCATAAGAAACACATTGCAACAATCACAGGCAACACTTCTCAGTAAAAGATTTGCATAGAAGGTGTCATATCATCATAAGGTAGTAAATGTAGTTATATATTCGGATTTAAAGTAGCAGATTTACAGTCCATGAGGTTAGTTATAGCAATTATTGGAGTATGAGATCTGAAATAGGGAAGCAGTAAGACTGAAAATATGTTTGTGGGAGAATGTTTCTGTGTGGGTGCCCCAGTAGATTTAAAAACAGAATCTAGATGGTACGCATGGAGGGAATGTCCTGCACCCCAAGTCCTGCAGGGCATATGTCATGGCTGAACAGTACACCCTACTCTCAAAGATCCCTTGCATGACTGAATTCCATGGATCAGCAGTCTCTGGAGCGCATGCAGTACATGCTAGAAATGGTAGCAGGCTATGCTTCCTGAAATATAAATAAAATGCTCTGGGCTTGCACAATGCCATTGATGATGTAATTGGTTATTGGTGTGATATGTACAGATGTGATATGTAATATGTAATATGTAGTGACCTTTTACTGGCTATACGTCATTATTTTATACTTGAAACAGGTGTGTGCTTTGCTTGTAAGTGCACGAATGCTAGTACTTAGGGACATATTTTCAAGAAAGTGGCGCATCAGCTATGTTGGCCCATGTTTCTAGCGCCCCCCTACCCACCCTAACATCACCATGGTGCACCATACTTACAATATGGTGCACCATGGGCCATGTTAGCACAATACCGTCAACATTTTGTACGCTATTGTGGCTACTTATCGACTAGCGTAAAAAATTATGGCGCTAGTCCAGCAATGCGTGGGGAGGGCATTGGAAATAATGGGAGCATCACTTTAACGCCTGCCTTGGGCAGGCATTAAAAATGGCGGGCAAAATGGTGCAGTGAAAACTCATAAATTTCACAGCGCCATTTTTCTGGGCCTCCTAACAGGGGACGCTCCCTTTGCATACATTATGCCAGACGCAGGCATAATGTGGCGCAAGGGGTTACAAAGTGGCGCAATGCTTGCATTGGGCCACTTTGTAAATCTGTAGTGGGGAAAAGGCCTCCTTGACGCTGCCTTAGCGTAAACAATTTTTGCTAGGGCGGCTCAAGGAGGCATTAGGGGTTTGTAAATATGTCCCTTAATATGAACCCTTTGTGTCCTATGACACAAGACACCCAGGAAAAGGTAACTACTGAAGTTATATTTTTCTGTAAAGGTATTAGTATATGGATTTAAAAAAAATCTAAAGCAGTGATAAACAGGGCAAAACGCAAAAGTTATCTCAGTGGTCATTTGGTTTGTGACTATCACTGTGTAAGTGCAATATGTAAAAAACAAAATGCAGCCTCAAATTTCCCTTCCCATGCGCAATTGTTTGGGGTTGTTCTTGATGGTAACTGGATCTGTGGGTGGTAAAACACTAACAGTTATTCAATGTTCCCTCTAATTTGTTTCCACTGTGTGCGGCAGTGTGCGGTCTCTGTGCGCTGCAGCCAAGGATACGTGTGCCAAGAAATTCACCATTCACGCGTGCGCAGCGCATAACTAGCCAAGATCTTTGGCATTAGCCTCTCCATACCACTAAAGCAAAAAAGGGATATCATTGCTCCATGCAATAGGGCATCAAGGCAGTTTTGTGACCTGGTTGCACACCCCAAGGACATGACCTGTTAAGTCCCACCTACGCCCCAGTTAGAGAAAACAGAAATCAGGAGGTTGAACCATTATGAAACTTTAATGAATACTCTCAGAGTGCTGCAGAGGACCCCGCACACCAAATACAGCCAGTTGTACAATTGGTTAACATTTACAGTTTGATGAACACACTGCTGATGAATGCCATGATGCCCCTGCCAAGATGCAGGCTGAGAAATGTTCCTACCCCACCCACACACGGACTGTAGGAGAAGCCGCATCAGAGTTTAGACAAGTCAGGTGCCAACGTTAGATGTGTGACATGTTTGTTTTTCTCGCCGGTCCTTGCCATTTTTCCAGTGCTGATAAACTCGGTCTAAATCAACTTTCCCATTTAAGAGGTAAGCCTTTGTCCTCATCAGCATATCTAGGTGACTCTCCTCTAGTCTGTTTCTTAATTTGGACTTGATTGAGTTCATGAGGCTGAATCCTCGTTCGCAGTCTGCACTTGAAGCCTGGAAAGTTGCACAGATATCAACAAGCTGAGATACAACACTATACTGTGCAGCATTCCGCAGAGTGAAATTCACCATGTCTTGAAAGGTCCTAAACAATCAGTTTTTTATATGCGCTGCCACCACATATTTATAATCTCTGTACTGCCGAACAACATCACCAGGGTGTCACAATCGCCCAGGACCAAGACCTTCTTATACTTCTTAACAAGTCTTTGTACATTCTCAGTCCAAAAAACAAACTGTGATTGTGTTGTTACTGTATGGAAACCAAAGCTTGTCTATTCCTTCAATTCATCTTCTGGGAACCTTCTTTCCATGTGCTCACAAAGAAGTTTATTGAAAGATAACATCGGCTCACTATCATACTCTCGGTCCTCTCTGCACAAAGCCATCAGATCTCTTACTGTGTCGCTCCAAAAGACAGTGTCCCCCAAGTACTGTTCCTTTATTTGGGTAATTTTTGCTCTTGCATACTGTACAGCTTCAACGGTGGTCAAAGAGCTTTTCTGAAACAACTTGCACAAAGATGCAAGTTCACCCAGAATGTCATTTAGTGCTGCAAAGGAAATATGGTAGTTTGAATCCGATAGTTTTTTGTAGCAATATTTAGCAATTGGGTCATTCTCCTCAACTCTTTCATGATCAAAGTAATTGAGAGCAACCTCATAATTACGCAAGAGTGCACCAACAGCAAAATGCCTTGAAAGCCACCGCACCTCATTGAGCGACCGAAAGGAGACCGCTTCACATTCAGTGACAAAAGCAATTTCGTCCAGCTTGGACTTTCTTAAAGGTGAGCGGGAGAACACAGTGTAGACAGTCCTCAGTAATGTTTCCATTTCCCTGATCATCGGCACTTTTTTCCAGGCATCATCAACTCCCAAATCTTCTCTGTGCACAACACAGTGCTGCTCAACTAGATGAGGAATGGATTGGTTGAGGCGGGTAGCAACACCATTGTTCTTTCCCAGCATCACTGATGCACCATCTGATGTAAACATGACCATTTTCAGAAGGTCCAGCTTATTGGCAGTGTAGAACTCTTTTACAGCTGTAGTGATAGCCTCCGCATTGCATGCAGTCAGAGTTACAATTCCCCCAAACACTGTTTTGTGCTCTGTTGATGTTACAGATCGGAACTTGAAGTAGAGGCCTCACGTTATCTGCTCAGCCACTCGCTATGACTAATCGGATTTATAAGGGTGAGACATTTTTAGGCCTACTGGCTCGTTCTGGCAAGCGGACAAAAAAAAGTGTTCTGTCCATTCAGACGGTAAATGAGCAATGAAGGTGCCTTTACGTCTTGTTGTCTTGTCACATTTGCTGTGCATGATGCAGGGAGCGACGTTGCAAGAACGTTGCAACGTGCGCGCTTGCCAAAGGGGCCTGCGCGACGGGGGAAGGAAAGGTGCGCGTGCGCCTTACAGGGAACATTGCCCGCGGCCTTTAAACGCTGTTTTCATTGACTTCAATCCAGATTCAAATATGAGCATTTTCTGCAATAGGAGAGCACGACTATCGCTCTAAAAGGCTTATTTGAGCTGAGAAAGTGATAATGCATATAAACAACTATGAAGTATGACAATGATGGAAAAGTTGATAACAGCACATTTTCTACTGTTCTGAAGCATTTCCTAGCTCATTAACCATTAATTTTCAACATAAATATCACTTGCTCGCTTGTATGCTAAAGTACGCCAAATTATGTTTAAAACACTCCCCGCGGCCTTTAAACGCTGTTTTCATTGACTTCAATCCAGATTCAAATATGAGCATTTTCTGCAATAGGAGAGCACGACTATCGCTCTAAAAGGCTTATTTGAGCTGAGAAAGTGATAATGCATATAAACAACTATGAAGTACGACAATGATGTAAAAGTTGATAACAGCACATTTTCTACTGTTCTGAAGCATTTCCTAGCTCATTACCATTAATTTTCAACATAAATATCACTTGCTCGCTTGTATGCTAAAGTACGCCAAATGATGTTTAAAACACTCCCCGCGGCCTTTAAAAGCTGTTTTCATTGACTTCAATCCAGATTCAAATATGAGCATTTTCTGCAATAGGAGAGCCCGACTATCGCTCTAAAAGGCTTATTTAGGCTTAGAAAGTGATAACGCATATAAACTACCACAAAGTACAGGAATGGTGGAACAACGTGCGCGCTTACCGAAGGGGCCTGCGCGATGGGGGAAGGAAAGGTGCGCGCGCGCCTTACAGGGAACATTGGTTATGATCCTATGTGCCTCCCAACCCCTGTCAAATGACCTCTTATTGATTCTGGGTTTGATCTATACTCAGAACCCTTCTGGACTGACTGTAATTGGGGTGGGGGAGTTTAATGGGCTGATTGATGGCTAAGTCCCTTTACAGACACATACCCCAACTATCGCTACACACTGGTGCAACACCACTGGCAGACTTTATGCCTCATTCAGCCTTAGAGATGTATGGTAATAGGGACACTAGATGATGCAGTAGTAAGCCTTCTTTGGAGGACCAAATCCTAGTCTTACACTGACTACTTGTTCATGCCCTGCTCCGAAGTACACAGTGTGATAGAAACGAAAATCCATACTGGAGGACTGTCAGGCCACATCGCCTGCTGTATGACAACAGGTACTCTAACGACTCATCGTCTGGTGGCTCAATAATTGGGACTTCAGAGAAGGTCTCAGGCAGGAAATTAAGTAGGTTTTCCATCTCAACACAGATTCTATTAAGTCTCCACTGACTCTACGGGAGGCATTCCAGACAGTTTTGAGGGACAGGGCTTTGGGTTCATCGGTAAGCTTAAATAGAACAAACAAGAAACCCTATGTAGACTTGAATCAGTCATCCTTGAGCTTGAAAACACCAGAGTGCAATATCTCCAGATTCTGATGGACTAGGCTTCAAAGATCTGAATGGCTGTTTGCACCATATGAACACCTCAACAAGAATGAGAAACGGTTGTTCTGGCTGAATAAAAGCAAAGGAGGCAGCAGCTAGGCAGGAGGGGTGCGGATTGCCGAGGGAACGCTGGTAGTAGAACCTCCACCCATAGCCCACATTTCTGTTGATTACTATCATAAACTCTATGCCCCTCAAGGGTCTATGCATCCTAGTGTTCTTGCTTTCTCCGTTGCTGATCTCTCCAATGACAGTGAATGTTCTGGAGAGTCCCCTTTCAGTGGAGGAGTTGTCGAAAGCGAATGCCTAGTTGCGGTTGGGTAAGACTCCTTGTTGGACTAGGTGACTGGTTGATCCTTCGAACCAGTGCTCCCAGCACCTGTGCATGATGTACTAGGCCTTGAGGATTGTGGAAGCTCTGCTGCCAGATTTCGATGAGGCCGTAATTATGGTCATTCCAAAACTAGGTTATGTAACTGACAGATGTGGAAGATATCAGCCACGCTCCTTCATTAACATAGAGGTAAAAATCCTTGCTAAGGCCTTAACAAACCATTACACTGAAATTAGTCTTATTAGTCTTGACCAGCTGGGCTTTATGCCAGACCAATCCACATGCCACAAAATAAACACCTGGATTTCTTACAGGTTGTGCAAGCGCCTTCGAGATTCTGTTAAATTTTGAGCCGCACCGTGGGCCTTTTTAATGGTAAATAAATCAACACAATTCTTTGTGTCACATTGTCTGGCTTTGTGCCACACGATAATCTCAGGGGCGTAGCTTGGTCACTAAGATTGGGGGCGAGAGCTTCAGATTGGCATATAATGTTTAAATATATTCGAGAACAGGCAGGGCGCAGGAGAGGGGCCTAATGGGCAGTGGAGAGTAGTAAGAGTAGTAAGAGAGAAAACACAAAAGGGTCAAATTTACAAGGCCTAGCGCCACTGGAGCATCACTTTTGTGACACTCCGGTGGCGCTGAGCAGTGGACCATATTTACAAGGCAGCGCTAGGACACTTTTTGTGGCTTAACACCACCTTGTAAATATGGGCTCCTCCAACACAGTTTTCTGCATTATGGGGGCGTGCAACGGGTGTTGCTGTGGGTGTTCCACCACAACACACATTGCTTTCGATGCTGCCCCAAATTTACAAGAAGGCGTTAATCTGCGGCAGCACCAAAAACTAACGCCACCTCAGGGGTGTTATTAGCATGGCACAACAAGGAGGAATACTTTTATTCCTCCTTGTTTTTGCTTTTTCCATGTGTGCTGCAGCAGCACACATAGAAAGAGCAAAAGGCCATGAGTTAATGTTTATATGCAGGAAGGTGTCCCTTCTTGCACATAAACAATCGTTCAAAACGGATGATTTGCTACTTGTTTATGTGCAGGAATGGACACCTTCCTGCACATAGACAACCATTCCCCTCAACGCAGACACCCTTGCACTATGGTGCAAGGATGCCTGCATTGGCAGCTGTAAATACGTTGCATCCCTGCATTTCTAAAGTGACGCATTGCGGTGCTGCAACGTTTGGCGCAGCACCGTGCTGTGCCACTTTTAAGCAAATCTGGCTTAGTATTCTGTAAAATAACCAATAATTTTGAGGACTTTCAAACTGTGTGTGTGTGGTGGGTGGAATCAGGGACTCCTTAGCTTTCCTGTTAATAGACTTTGCCAAGAACCCTTGATAACATGAATTGGGGGTATCTATTCACCATCCTTTCTAAAATAAACTTTGGCCCAAACTTACTTGAATGCAACTCCCTCTTTTATATGGAACCCAAGGCGCAAAAGTATGAATTGGGACTGTACAGAGCCCTTGGCCATTGACCAAAGTACCTAGCTGGGATGACCCTTATCACCATTACTTTTTTTCGATCCTAGCAGTTAGTTGAGTGGCTTCTCTCAGATGAGGAGACCTGGGACTGCAGTGGAACCAAGGGCTGAAAGACCACTGTTTTTACTATACTGGACTATCTGATGAAGATGGCCCTGCCCTGGCTAACACCCACTAAGTCAGTAACCCTACAGACTAATACTTTAAGTCAAAACTATTATTACATATATAATAGTGATTTCTAACATTGTAAAAAAACACATGCAGTTGCTTCAAGTTAACCTGTATCTTTGTTTTCCAATTTGGACTATATACATGGAAGGTGAAAACCTTCCAAAATTGGTGTTTGCTGCAGGACGTTTTGTATATCGGTCTGTAATTGTTTTCTATGAGCGTAAATGTATAAAACTGTGTTATGTATTTTACATATATGCATATATATATATATATATATATATATATATATATATATATATATATATATATATATATATACACTGCAGCCACCAAACTGCCGATGCCCAAGAGCACAATACAGCAATCCAAGCATGGGTCCGGCAGCCCATACAATATAAATACACAGTATCCAACTCACAAGGATACGCCTGGACACAGCAGAGGTTGCTCAACGTGTTTAATTCAAAGATTCACACCAACGCATTCAGCCCAGCCCAGCCCAGTATTCTCATGTATGAACATTCATTAGTTTTTACAAACTTTGTACAGATGATCATCGGTATTCACGGACTGTGTACAGGATATTGCAATATGGCACCCATTTTTGTAGTTTTTCAAGTAGTAATTTTGATTTGTGTCCGTTTGTTGTGTTCATGGTTGTGGTACACTTGCCCCTCGTTTGTGTTCATGATTGTTTGCATACCTAAGGGGTGGTGGGCTAGTCGCCATTTAACCGTGATCAAGGCTCGGCTGGGCCGAAACGCGTTGGTGTGAAGCTTTGAATTATACACGTTGAGCAATCTCTGTCATGTCCAGGCGTATCCTTGTGAGCTGGATACTGTATATTACTATATATATATATATATATATATATATATATATATATGTATATATATATATATATATATATGTATATATATATACATGCTATATGTGGACATCGCACTGTTATAGCTGAGACTCCTAAAACATTCGAGGCCAGGTGCTAAGCAGATTTTGAACATCTTTGGGGAGTGCTTGGGATCCTTGGTTAGCTTAGCAAAGTCTAGTGTGTGCCTGGTAGAAAGATGTCCAAGACTTGATGTTGCGTCTCAGACTGTCAGTGGCATCAGGAGACTTCAGATACGTGGTGATGTACAATGCAGGTGCGGAGTCTCAGGAGTGAATGGGCAACATAGTCCTTATAATAGATCACTGAAACAGGCGCAACCCGACCTTTAGGGCGGAGAGGTCGCACCCCCCCACCTTTTACGCCTCATGAAGAGTGCCGGTCAGGCTGAACAAAGGTCAGCCTGACAGACACCCTTCATGTTCTGGTCAGGCAGCCAGGAGCAGACATGCGCGATTTGCACGGACTCCTGACTGCCTGAACTGAACTTTGCTGGGCTGAAGAAGTCACAGCTGCTGTGGGCACAACCTCCTCGGCTCAGCAAAGGTGCCTCGGGCCTTCCCCCAGGTGACGAGAGAAGCGTCACCCATTGACTTCGACCTGGACGCTTCAGGTTTTAATTCCTGAAGCGCCCAGGGCGAGTGTCAATCAGTGACACCTCGTCACAGAGTGGGGTGGGGTGGGGTCAGCAGTCTCACTGACCCCATCCCAATCTGTGACGAAGTTGGGACTGCAGGCTTCCCTCACTGGCTGACCTGAGGTCAGCCAGTGAGGGAAGGCAGCAGTCCCAACCCTCCTGGGACCTCCGAGGCTGAAGGTAAGTGTGTGTGTGATCTTTTTAAATGAATGTTTAGTGCGTGCGCGCATGTTTGAATATTGGTGAGTGTTGTTAATGGATGTGCGTGCGTGTGTGTGTGAAAGAATGAGTGTGAGTTTGCTGCCCGCCCGCCCACCTCTCTCCTAAAACTGCCAGCCGCCACTGCACTGAAACTAGATATTCTCCAATGGGGCCCATACCCTTGTCTTTGAGGTGCAAGGTCACACTATTCAAAATGATGGCCTTGCCTAGAATCGTTTTTGTATGAGGCAACACTATCCAAATAGAGTCCCATTATAATTCTACTGACAGATGACTTCCATGGAATAATGTATTCTCTGGGGAAGCCATGGGCAAGTGGTGCAAACCAACATTCAACGATTGACTGGATACAGTTGATGTTCTTTCACATTATCGAGCTGCCCAGCTAGTAATCGTCAGTGACTGGTTCTTTAAGTTAGTCAGATCCCTGCCACTTTGGGCGAACTGTGGATAACGGACAGACATAGACTGCTACACTTCCTGTATGGAGAGGGAATTATATAATCCTTACCACCAAAGTGTTTTTCCACTTTGAAAGCAAGGGGTTGCTCGGGGTTGGCTGGGTAAATTGACAAGTGAAACACTGCTGTGGATGGACATGTCCATGCCTCAAGTAACAGCTCTATTTGGATTCAAGATACTGGACATCTTGGGCATTTCCTCTCTGGGAGGGGTGGTCACTGACAACTATGTGCAATCCTACGGTTAACTGCAGGAGTTCTGACTTCCAGCCTTGTAGTCCTACAGACACCTGCAGCCCAGACATGCCCCAACTGTGTACCTCAAGACTTGTGAAACTACCAGACTTTAGTTTTTTGCCACATGGAGAATTACCTTACCTAGACGACGAGAACTGTCAGACTGCTCTAATGGCCCTCTGTGAGGTAGCAACCCTGTCTTGCTTTAGACTAATCCAGTTTAATGACTTGAATGTCACCAGACCCTGACTTTGACAAACGAAATCTGACCCTCCAATGCAATGCCTAGGGTGCAAGGGGGTGACTTTCAACATATTGTTTCAGGCTGTAGAATCATGTATGTCTTGGGGGTAGCATCACTCAGAGATGCTAGAGACAAATTAGCCTCACCCCTCAGATGATTTTGTTGAATTTGCTTGATGGGTTAAATGTCTTAGCTTGGGTCTGGCCCTGGCAAAGTGGGATATCGCTCTGATCTGGAGAGCAATAGAGGCCCCAAAGTTAGATACGTTTTTGCTGGTCTAGAGCGACTCAGAATTAGAGTTTCCAATATATGAATCTCTTGGATTCCCAGAGCAACATCACACGATCTGATGATGATGGATGAATGACCAGGGAGAGACTTGGGAAATGTAGAGGCTTTAACCAGGCCTCAGGAGAGGAGGTCCCTAACATCATTCATTGACTTTTCACACTGTGTGGTCTCACCGTGTCACGGATATTACTTGTGCTCAGAAAAAGGCTAGTTGTTGTGTTTATTGTAGTTTAAAAATGATACAAATAAAATGGGTTCAAGCAAAAAGGCAGAGTCCAATTAGTATTCATATAGAGCTTGTCAATGTCTTTATGAAAACAAACTAGAATAGTGCTTCATGGAGGCCAGAGGGATGTGTTACACTATGTGCCCCGGGTACGCAAGAGGCATATGCGCCCACTTTCTGCATCCCTGGCACACTTTGCAACTATCAAGGGTGGGCCACAGACAAATGTGCGCCCCTTCTGGAATGATTCCTGCGCTGATGTTACATGCACACTGTAGTGCTTTCCTCTTATCTAGTTTCTAAGCACTAACATAACACAACAGAAATGCACTTCTGAGGTCAAAGAAGACTTTTATTGTTGTTAATTCTTCCCCAACCACAATTTTTATGAATGACGAATTAGTAGCTTTCAAGTCCGCGTTAATCAAACAAAATATATCAGTTTGCAATATACACAGCAGGTTATATTTATAAGATATTGAATGCAAAGCAAAACAAATACTTCACCGTGTGGGAACTATCTACAGCTTCATCTTTCTAAGGTCTGCAAGCTGATGACCCCTGTCAGCCGCGAGAAAGAGAGATTCATCTACCCACAGGGGATTGCTGGCAGCCTGCGCCAAGCTCCAGCACGAGGTCCGGCAGATTCGAATCTGACTCTCTGCAGCCTGTTACATTCGTTACAAAGGTGTGCCCCCTCCTCTCAGACCTGGGAAACTGAGCAAGCCCTTTGGAGACTGGCCAGGTCTCCAAGACTACTCCTGTTCCCAAGCTCAAGCGAGGAAAAAACAACACCCATGTACTCTCTCTTATCATGTCTAGTCTACTGTGAGAAAAACATCTTGGTTCTCTGGTGCAAAAACACAGCTTGGAAAAATACAGCTTGGATCCTCAACTGCAATGTCTAACTCCACGTTAAAGGCAATGGGCAGCTAACCTAAATATCAAATGCAATGTCATGTTAAAGGCAATAGGCAGCTAACCTAAATATCAAATGCAATGTCTAGTGTCATGTCAAAGCCAATAGGCATCTAAGCTGAATACAAAATGCAATGTATAATATCATGTCAAAGCCCATAGGCAGCTGAGCTGAATACAAAATGCAATGTATAATATCATGTCAAAGCCAATAGGCAGTTAAGCTGAATACAAAATGTAATATATGATATCATGTCAAAGCCCATAGGCAGCTGAGCTGAATATAAAATGTAATATATGATATCATGTCAAAGCCCATAGGCAGAATATCTAATAGCATGTCAAAGTCAATAGGCAGCTAAACTGAATACATCATGTCAAAGTCAATAGGCATGCAATGTCAAAGCCAATAGGCGGCTAGACTGGATACAGCATGTCAAAGCCAATAGGCAGAATACAGAAGGTAATGACTAATGCAATGTCAAAGCCCATAGGCGGCTCAACTGAATACAGAAAGTAATGGCTAATGCCATGTCAAAGCCAATAGGCAGAATACAGAATGTAATGACTAATGCAATGTCAAAGCCCATAGGCGGCTAAACTGAACAAAACATACCATGTGCTACTGGTGAACATTGAGCAACTAATATGCGCAGTGGTGAAACACAAAGTCATTGGTCAAAACAAACTTTATCAAATGGCAGTACATTCCGCCCTTTGACCAATGAATTTTTGTTTCACATATCTCTTGTTTCAAACAAAAACAAAAAACATCAGCACAGAAAAAAACATTATGATCAAAGCAATCCCTGTAAAGCAATAGAAGTGAATTAACACATTGATTTCATAACCTTTCACATCAGATACATCTACATAGAAAAGACTGGGCAATTTTTATACTCTGAATGAGTCTCTAATTCAACAGTGTTAGCAATTTGATGTGGCATGAGTTCTGCTCATGTAAAGGTGCACGGTCCACCTGAAAGGTTTGCTGGAAGATAAGCAAAAGTCAGAGTTCCATACGAGAAGGGAAAAAAAAAAAAACACAGCTTAGTTCCGGTGGAAGAATGCAATCAAACAAGTTGAACTTGAACTGAAGGCGCAGTTTGCGCAAAATGGATCCATGGTGCTGGCACTTTACTCAGCCAGGTTCAGGTTGGGGATTCGGTCCCTTCCCCGACCCCACACGCACACACCGGAAGGGGGACCACACAGCACACTCAGGGACAGTGGCGAAACGTGGTAGGATCTGCAAAAGAAACAAGTATGACTTTTCTTGCAAATAACATTTTTCATTTAAACTGCACCCTTCCTCTTTCTTTCCCTGTTTTATGATCAGCAGGACGTTTTTGGGGCCCTTTGTTATATTCACTGCAGGTTCTGGAGGGTCACTTAGGGCTTCAGCCCACACATCAGCACTGAGGTTTTTATCTGCTGCGCCACAGCTTCCCTTTTCTTGCACTGTCAGAAGGGCTGGGGCAGACTCCTTCTTTAACAAACCTCCATTCACTGCATTTTTGTCAATTTTGGCCATTCTGTCTCCAATTTGTATGAATGAATCAGATTCTTTTCTAGGTATCAGCATAATTTCGATTTTTCCTTGGTAATTTGCAGCAATCACTCTCCCTAAAACCTGATCAATTTGCCATTTCTGTCCTGGTAACTTTCCTCTCCCCAACTGCTCTGTGACTGCTTGCATGACAGATTGCTTTTGTGCGTGCTGCACAGTTTTTATCAAATCTAGGGGAATGTGCATCTCTCTCATCTCTGCCCACCTGTAAGTGGCTTTTTCTCTCAGCTGTTCACATTTCTGCGGCACCCACTTAGCCATCCCCACTAAGGCAGAATTCTGGGTGTACACTTCTCTCTCTGAATTTTTCTCATTAACATCTGCAAGGTAATTGAACCAGTTAGGTACAAGCCATGTGGCTAAAACATTATCAAAGAACCAAAAATCAGCGTAAAAATGACACATCTCACGTAGCTCTTGCATTAAAATCTGACACACATTATACAACGCTGTTCCTTCTACTGTGCCAGAAAACAACATTTCAGTCAATGAATCATTAGTAAAACAAACATGCTTTTTATCTTCAGTGGACACGAATTCAAATGGTGCATTCAACTTCATTGGTAACTCTTTTATCTGTGGTACTCTAGCCCTGTCTTGCAAGTACCAGATCCATTGTATGATTCTAGCTAGGGGCACTATTTTCTTTCCTTGTTCTTGAGTTACATGTACATAAGTATTTCCTTCTTGCACTGCGTAGAAACCTAAAGTCTGCATTATTTCATTTGCCAAATCACAAGCGCGCAGCTGCATATTATTTTTCACAGTGACCATATATAAAAGTGTTAGGATTTCTCTCAAATGAGGGCTATTCTTTTTCCAAAAATCAAACAAGCTAATGAAACTCGGGGTGTCTTGCTCTAAAATCCTTCCTTTTACTTGTGCATTTTGCAACGGTAACTCGTAAATCACATTCTGGTCTCTCTCCTCCGTGTTATCAGTTAAGGAATGCATTTTGGCTGCCAAAAACCCTGGCTCACACGGAAACTCAGTGCAGCTCGGAGCTGTCTTAACCCCCTCATTACTGGAATGGGACAAGAAAGATCCTTCAAAAACAGCCTTTTTATAACTTTCAGTTGGGATAATTTGCTCACGTAAATTCCTATTTTCATGTTCCAACTGCCTACATTTCTCCTGCATTTCTCTGTAAGCAGATAAAGGTATCCAGACCTTTCTGTCATCATTACTTCCAAAACACACGTTTTCTACATATATACAACAGGAATTATTTCTCAAAACAACATCAGGCATTTTAGCTACACATGCATTTTCTTCTGTAATTCCCCAAACAGAAAACAATTCACAGTTTTTCTTAGCACCATCAGGCAGTTCATCAACACATGTATTCTCAGACATGGTCTGCCGTGCTACTGTGATTCTCCAAACAGAAAACAATTTCTGTAATTCTCCAAACAACAAAAACAATTACACTTTTAAAGTGTGCACTTAGAAATCTACTAACTCGTCAAACCCCTTCTTAATCACCTCTTAATGACCGACCCCACGACTCCAGGTACCAATTGTAGTGCTTTCCTCTTATCTAGTTTCTAAGCACTAACATAACACAACAGAAATGCACTTCTGAGGTCAAAGAAGACTTTTATTGTTGTGTTATGTTAGTGCTTAGAAACTAGATAAGAGGAAAGCACTACAATTGGTACCTGGAGTCGTGGGGTCGGTCATTAAGAGGTGATTAAGAAGGGGTTTGACGAGTTAGTAGATTTCTAAGTGCACACTTTAAAAGTGTAATTGTTTTTGTTGTTTGGAGAATTACAGAAATTGTTTTGACTAATGCAATGTCAAAGCCCATAGGCGGCTAAACTGAACAAAACATACCATGTGCTACTGGTGAACATTGAGCAACTAATATGCGCAGTGGTGAAACACAAAGTCATTGGTCAAAACAAACTTTATCAAATGGCAGTACACACACCGTGATCGCAAGGGGCACTCTGCCAGTTGCATTGAGCATGGCCCCAGCAAAAGAGGAAACACTTTAACTTTGAACCCCAGCGATATTTGAAATTCAGCACAGATGCAAAGGGGTGTCTGGAGGCTCAC
Organism: Pleurodeles waltl; assembly: GCF_031143425.1. Classification (NCBI taxonomy): domain Eukaryota; kingdom Metazoa; phylum Chordata; class Amphibia; order Caudata; family Salamandridae; genus Pleurodeles; species Pleurodeles waltl. The sequence continues at coordinate 382,999,845 of NC_090436.1, read as the reverse complement.
TGCCTGTGCATCATACAGAGGGCTGCTATAAATGGGGAAATAGGGTCCCAGGGACCTCCAGATATCAACCTGCACCTACCTGCAGGGGAATCTCAGCCCACCTTTTAATAACCCCTGCACTTGGCCCACTCCAAATTAGTGCAATTTCCCATATACACTTATGAATAAACTCACATCGGCCATGTGTCTGCATTTTGTTGTGGGAATACTTGGCCACAGTTTTATTACATGCATGGACTGTTGCAATACATCTTTGACCTCATCAATCACAGTGGTCAGTCATAAATCAAGATGACATGGCCATAAATCATTATTACAGTGTCATAATTCAGTCTGAGTGCCACATATCGTTCCTGGCGTGATCATAAATCATAATTAGGAGACAGATCATAAATCACAGTTGACATGTCATATATTCTCTCAGGCGTACATAAATCATTTTGCCAAAATGGTTGACGTGACCTAAATCATCTCCGCTATAAATCAATCAAGTCCTTGTCATCTGCTTGTCATAATTCTGACACCTTTTGTTGTTGAGGCCATCCTCCATGCCGCTTTTTGGGGGTCATCCAGTTTTGTTGGTCCTTTGTTGGTTCTTTCTCTGATCGAGAGGGGGGTAGCCAATTACTGCTGTTAGGTCCAACTCGCTACCTTGTCTATCCATTTTGTGCCCTGCCAACTGGCGGGTCTGGGCTTCAAGTGCCTGTGCTCCGCTTTCTCCCCCATCGGCCTACTTACCCTGCCGTAAGGCATCCCAAGGTAGGTGGCCTTCCTCCGGCACACCGCCCTCCGGTGTGCCTCCTTTACCAACCAACGCACCCCTTTTACTGCCACGCCGCCTGTGGAGCTCACGTCCTCAGGCGGCCCCCCACTTTCGTCCTTTGCCTGTTCTTTCACCTTTCAGTGTATCCCTCGGCTACCTGTTCCAGCTCTCACCAGTGTACCTCAGTGTCCCGGCCGTCAGGCCTCCCAAGGATCACTGTTATGGCAATGTATTCCTTTCTGACGGCCTACCGGCCGCTTTTATGCTCTTACTGACTTAGTTTAAAGGTGCTGTCTCTGCCACAGTGGTGGCGGTCTCCTGGCCTTTGCCTTCTCTTGTGATATTGTCCCCGTATGTTCAGCCCAGATTAACTGAATGTCTCTGGGATCCTATTTTGCTTCCTCCCTTTGACTTTTATACAGGACATTTCTCCACTGCTCAGGCGTACCAATATTAAAGGGTTGGACCTCCAGGCCTTTGCTAATATTGCTTTATAAGAGACGTGGGCGATATCTTTTATCCCGATTACTGTTACTCCTTGTTCTCCCCTTGCAGCTCAAATCATCCCATGCGGGAGAGGCTAGGGGGGCTACCCCTGAGGTTGCGCTAATCCTTCAGTGGCCAGTTCACTCCCGTTAATATGGTTAGTGTTATGGGGAGTGTTACATATTGAAGGTGATTTTGTTGCTCCTGCTTCAATTCGTAGTGATTCGTAGTGATAGAGACTTTTTAATATTAAGTCTAGGCTTGGATTTATAGGACGCTGCTCAGGCTGGCTACAGCAATGGTGGCGCCTCCCACCACCAATGACCTGCTTCTTTGACTATTCAACTGCTTCTGACCCAGTAGGATGTCAGTGGGCTATAGGTTGCTTGTGTACTGTATCGAGACAACGGATCCTATTATCTATAAATGCATGTACAGGAACTGTTACCTAAGATAATGAATGCCTCCAATGTGTGGTACACCTTCTTCCTCGATACCAGCTAGGGATTTAAAGTCACACCCCGAAAGGAGTTGGCTTGTACTCGACAGGATGTATTTATACACTGCCACCTTTCTTACCAATCTTAAGATCATTATAGACTGGGGAAGGCCAAAAGTTCTAGCCTATACCATACCCAAATGACTGATGGATCCCTGTCAAGTTGTCAGTGGTTACTCACCTGTTAACAAGGGAAAAAAACATTAAATACAATTGAGCTCTGGATTAGCAATAAAGGCTGTGGCTGAAAGAGGGTGAAGCATCTTGGGCTCCCTCGGATACCTTCCCCACATGTGACAAAAGTGCTCTGCTCCTTCCCCAGAGTTATGTGCTGGCATGATCTTATCCTCTTCAGCCTCTCAGTGTGTTGTTTCCACTCGCAGGTGTCGTAAATGAAAGAAAAAATCAGAGGGACAGTCAGACACCTGTTTTCAAAGGAGCGATGCAGCACACTGTCACCAAACCGAAAACCTGCTCAATGAGCTCCCATAACAGCTCGTACCGGTTAGCAACGTGTTTGTTTCTGTTAACATCCCCTGGGTGGCCTGTGGGCATGTACATGCAGACGTTCTGCTGCAGGGAAAAAGGTGTGGCTGAGATTATACCCTGCATACCTGTAAATTTCTTTGGAATGTTTCCTGGTATATCTAAGCACCCCGATTTATAGTTATGGTGTTTCCTGCTCCTAAGTATACTTGGAACATTATACCGAGAAATCTTCTCGTGTCACCAGGATTTCTGTTAACCTGATATTGTAGTTTAACACTAGATGATCAACGCTAGCACTTCTGCCTCAGTGCCCCTCAGTCGCTGCCTCATCCGTGTGCAACTGTACTAACTGCTCAAATATGCAGAGTGCTTATAATCTCATACCTTTGAGCCCCCCTATCACTGTATGATTTAAGCACTGAGCCAGAAGACCCAAAGGCACTAATCGATTGGTTAATGATGGTCCTTCTGGCCATTACGTCACACTCTCTACCCATATTGTATCGTTTCTGTGTTTTCCCGCCGTCTGTTTATCTGTCTTCAGTGCAGAATTAACCCCTCGGGTGCCTGGGGTGAGCTGGTCTCGTCCTCGCACACGGTTCCCGTGTGCCGGGGACGAGACCAGCTCTTCCTGCACCCGGCCCATGGGGGGAGCGCTAGCACTCCCCCCGTGGGCCTGCCATCCACCCCTCCTCCCATTGGGGATGGAAGCGGAATCGCTTCCCCTTCCAGCCCTGACCACCCAGCCCCCCCTCACGGCAATCTGATAACATCAGGAAGCTCACAGCTCGCCAATGTCATCAAATGCTGCCAGGACGCGCTGGAAGCCATTTGCTTCCAGCGCTTTAGGAGAGAGGACGTCTAACATGTGAGTCTTTCTCCTGGGAGGGGTTTGGAGGGGGAAAAACAAACACGGGGGAAAGAAAATAGTTTTTTCTTTCCCCCTGTGCCTGTTTTGAGTGGATTCCTGCTCCACGATGGCGAGAAACGAGGGATTGTTTTAGGCTTATTTTGGGGAGTGACCCCTTGGGCAAGGGTCGCTCCACTGGGGGCATATGCATATCCGTGTTTCGCTCCCCCCGGGGGCAGATCGGCCATGTTTGCGGCCGATCTTGCCCCTGGGGGGGTCGAAACCCACTAGGCCCCAGGGATTGTGTTGTGTGAGTGTGTGTTTTTTGTGTGTTGGGGCACCCCTTGGGCAAGGGTCACTCCCCAAAAGGGGGACATTATTGTTGGTCATTTCCGCCCCTCTTGGGGGCAGAATCCACTTAGGCAGCAGGGATCTTGTGTATGTGTTTTGTGCGGGTGGCATCCCTTTTGGCAAGGGTCGCCCCCCCAAAGTGGGCACATGACTGATGGCCATTTCTGCCCCCCTTGGGGGTAGATCGGCCTGTTTTGTGTAGGCCCATAGAATCCACTTAGGCACCAGGGAAAACTTGGAAATGCTTGGTGGCAGGGTGTTTGTCACCTGGTGAAATATTTGTGATTATAACAGTTTATTTCTCCTTTTTGTTCTAGTTCAAAGCTTTTGCTTCCTTTCCTGTGGATCCTTGCTGTATTGGCAGTAGTTGACCTGCGGTTTGCGTAGTTGCATGTTTTAGATAAGTAAAAGCAATTTACTCCAAAGGAGTATTTTTGACATGCATGAATGACATTTTTGTAGGTGGTATACTCAATGCAGGATTGTGTGTGAAATTGTCCTTACATTTGTGTACAGTGATATTTGTGTTCGCTTATGTCTAATTTGCTTTTCTTTTTTCTTTTTGGTGGGATATCGTTGGTGATTGCTGTGTCTATGCAGAGTAGTTGCTGATGAGTCTAGCTTTTTCAGTCAAGTACTGGTATAGTTTTTGTCTATATAACTCTTTTGATAAACCCACACTTTGTTTATAACTTATTTTAGACAGTGCTGGTTGTTGTTGGCGCATTTGTAAAGTTACAGGTCTTAGAAAGGATCATGGCTAGCTGCAGAGTGACTGCTTGTTGGCATGCTTTTTGAGTCGCCTTCTGGCCATGATTATGAGACTGACTCTGCATCTGAGACAGAGGAGGAAGTGAGAGATTCTGGCAGTGAGTTTTCTGTCCGAGAGGATTCTTCTGATGAGGAAGCCACTCTCAGTGCAGATGAAGGGCCTGTTTTAGAGGAAGACATTGATGTGCCAATAGTACAGCAGCCTGGGGCTGAAGGGTTTCCCATTGGAAGACCTGACACCTGGATTGCCCCAAACATGGAGCAGCCACAGTTACCTGCATTTACTGGTCTCCCAGGGTGTAGAGTCAATATGGAAAACTTTTTGCCTGTCAATTTCTTTCAGTTGTTTATGGCGATGTATTTTTGGAAGAAATTGTTGAGCAGACTAATTTGTATGCGGCGTAGTATTTGAGGGACAACGCTGCCAGGCCTCAGTCTAGAGCTACCCAGTGGGTTCCCACAAATCTGGAAGAGATGAAAAGTTCTTAGGTTTGACTTTTTTGATGGGGTTGATAAGGAAGCTGTCACTGGCTTTTTATTGGTCTACTAGTCCCTTGATGGCAATTGCTATATTTCCTGTAACCATGGCTCGTAATCGCTATTTGATTCTTCGGATGCTACATTTTGTTGATAATGCTTTAACCTTGTCACAAGATCACCCTGATTGTGACCGTCTTTTTAAGGTTAGGCCTGTCCTTGATCATTTTGTAGATCGGTTTTCTGAGGTGTATGTCCAAGGCAAAGAGATAAGTGTGGATGAGTCTTTGGTCCTGTTCAAGGGGTATTTGGTTTTTAAGCAGTACATTCCTAGCAAGAGGGAACAGTATGGAATTAAATTGTATATGCTGTCAGAAAGTAGTAAAGGATATGTGTATAATTTCCGGGTCTACACTGGTAGGGATTCCAGTATTGACGCCCATGGTTGTCCGCCCACTTTTGGAGTTAACGAGAAAACTGTGTGGGAACTTGGGAGAAGACTGTTTAACAAAGGTCACCATTTGTATGTAGATAATTTCTACACTGGAGTGCAGCTGTTAAAGGAGTTGTTCAGAGTGGACACTTTTGTTTGTGGCCCAATCCATTCTAACCGGAAAGGCTATCCAAGGGAGCTTCTCTATAAAAAACTTGAGACGGGACAGTGCAGTGCCTTGCGGAATAATGAGCTGCTAGCTCTGAAAGTTTCAGACAGGAGGGATGTGTACATGCTAACTACCATCCATGATGAGAGTACTTCCCATGTGACTGTTCGGGATCAGGTTGCCGAAGAGCGCAAACCGGCGTGCATTTTGGACTACAATAAGCACATGGGTGGTGTTGATAGAGCAGATCAGAGGTTGGAACCTTACACTGCTCTTCATAAGTCTTACATGTGGTATAAAAAGTTGGCCATACATTTATTACATTTGGCAACTTTTAATGCTTTTATTGTGTTCAAGGATTGCTCACCTGAGTCAAGAATGAAATTTGTTAAATTTCAGAAGTCAGTGATAGAGGTGGTCATTCTGACCGCGGCGGTCGCCGCCCGCCAAGCGGTTCCCCCCGAAAGACCGCACAGCGGTCAAAAGACCGCGGCGGCCATTCCGGCTTTCCCGCTGGGCCGGCGGCCGACCGCCAGAAGACCGCCGGCCGGCCCAGCGGGACAGCCCCTTCAACAATGAAGCCGGCTCGGAATGGAGCCGGCGGAGTTGAAGGGGTGCGACGGGTGCAGTGGAACCCGTCGCGATTTTCACTGTCTGCTAGGCAGACAGTGAAAATCTTTGTGGGGCCCTGTTAGGGGGCCCCTGCACTGCCCATGCCACTGGCATGGGCAGTGCAGGGGCCCCCAGGGGCCCCACGGCACCCGTTCCCGCCATCCTTGTTCTGGCGGGGGACACCGCCAGAAACAGGCTGGCGGGAAGGGGGTCGGAATCCCCATGGCGGTGCTGCAAGCAGCGCCGCCATGGCGGGTTCCCTGGGCCAGCGGGAAACTGGCGGGAAACCGCCGGCTCCCCTTTTCCGACCGCGGCTTTACCGCAGCGGTCAGAATCGCCCAGGAAGCACCGCCAGCCTGTTGGCGGTGCTTCCGCCGCACTCCGCCATGGCGGTCATGGACCGCCAAGGTCAGAATGACCCCCAGAGAGCCTTATTGTGGTGGAACAGGGAAGAGTTCCTAGAGTAGCAGTGGTGGAGATGTGGCTAGATTGAAAGATCTCCACTTTCCTGATCACATTCCTCCGACTCCCAAAAAAGACTTGCCCACTAAGAAAAGTAGAGTCTGTGCTCGAAGAGGTATCTACATGAAGAGCCGAATGTACTTTTGTGTTTGTAGTTTTGTACTTAATTTATAATTAGTTAGTGGTTTCTTTGTTGTTTAAAAACAAAAGAAAGGGATGGTGGTGTGCGTGGAGTGGTACTTGACTGGAGGTGTGCGTGGAGTGGCTCTTGGCTGGCAGTGTGCGTGGAGGGGTGCTTGGCTGGCGGTGTGTGTGGAGTGGCACTTGGCTGGCAGTGTGCGTGGAGTGGCGCTTGGCTGGGGTGTGCGTGGAGTGGCGCTTGGCTGGCGGTGTGTGTGGAGTGGCGCTTGGCTGGGGGTGCCCGCCAAACGTCAGTCCACACACTCCCATCAGCTAGTGTGATTGCTGTATCAGGCTTGTGGGCATATGTAATTGATGGGCACTTGACGCGTCTGTCGATACGAGTGTTGTAATGTGCTGGGCCCGTGGCCGGCAGTGTGAATGGTCTTGTGCTTGTCATGTATGAAAGGTGTGTGAATGGACTGTAAAGTGGTTGGTGCCTTATCGTGGATTTACAGCTCATGAGTTGTGAGTCATTGGTTCAGTTTTTTGGCCTTTCAGTTATTAACAGTGCATTTCATTTTTGTGAAATCTCTGGTTAATACAATTTGATCTACTGAACCATCACTCACCCTCGTGCCAAGTCCAACCAGTATTTGTGGTAAAAATAGCAAAACCTGCTCCACTGTAATCAGGCGTTGCAGCACACCTGTGGCATGCTAGGTATCTGAGGTGGGACCCGATGGTGAAGCATGCCACCAACTTGGTTGGTGGGTGAGGGGTCTTTTTAACATAACTTGAGTGTGTTTTTTTCACAATTATAGTGTTAAGAACATCACAGAAGTACGTGGAGACATCAAAATGATCTATTACAAAACTACCTGTGTTTTGGGGGGAGGGGGCACCTATGTTTTTGGTCCCGGGTGTGGCCTTCATCTAGGGAAACCTACCAAACCCAGACATTTTTTTATACTAGACACCCCAGGGAGTCCAAGGAGGTGTGGCTTGGGTGGATCCCCCAACATTTTCTTACCCAGACTCCTCTGCAATCCTCAAAATTTGCTTAAAAAAGCATATTTTCCTCACTTTTCTTTGCAGGATCACCGCTCCGGCACAAATGTCCTACTCCCCAGCATTCCCCTCAGTCTCCCAAGTAAAATGATACCTCACTTGTGAGGGTCCCCAAAGCAGAGTCAGCCTAAAGATGTATAAAAGAAAAATATGTGCTTATCAACTCGCTGTGCTATCCCCTCAATCTCTACAGGTTTTTGGCCTTTTAATGTTGCAGGCACCTGGCCCACCCACCCACACAAGTGAGGTATCATTTTTATCAGAAGACTTGGGGAAACGCTGGGTGGAAGGGAATTTGTGGCTCCTCTCAAATTCCAGAACTTTCAGTCACCGAAATGTGAGGAAAAAATGTTTTTTTTGGCCAAATGTTGATGTTTGCAAAGGATTCTGGGTAACACAACCTGGTGAGAGTCCCACAAGTCAACCCATCTTTGATTCCCCTAGGTGTCTAGCTTTCAAAAATGCACAGGATTGGTAGGTTTCTCTAGGTGCCGGCTGAGCTAGAGGCCAAAATCCACAACTAGGTACTTTGCAAAAAACAGCTCTGTTTTCTTTGGGAAAATGTGATGTGTTCACGTTGTGTTTTGGGGCATTTCCTGTCGCAGGCACTAGGCCTACCCACACAAGGGGGGTACCATTTTTATCTGGAGACTTGGGGGAACACTGGGTGGATGGAAATTTGTGGCTTCTCTCAGATTCCAGAACTTTTTGTCACCTAAATGTAAGGAAAAAGTGTGTTTTAGCCACATTTTAAGGTTTGCAAAGGATTCTGGGTAACATAACCTGGTGAGAGCCCCACAAGTCACCCCATCTTGGATTCCCCTTGGTGTCTACGTTTCAAAAATACACAGGTTTGGTAGGTGTCCCTAGGTGCCGGCTGAGCTAGAAGCCAAAATCCACAGCTAGGCGCTTTCCAAAAAACACATAATTTTTTAATGTGATGTGTCCATGTTGCGTTTCATGTCGCAGGCATTAGGACTACCCATGCAAGTGAGGTACCATTTTTATCAGGAGACTTGGGAGAACACAGAGTAGCAGAACAAGTATTATTGCCCCTTGTCTTTCTCTGCATTTCTTCCTTCCAAATGTAAGACAGTGTGTAAAAAAGATGTCTATTTGAGAAATGCTCTGCAACTCACATGCTAGTGTGGGGACCCCGGAATTCAGAGATTTGCAAATAACCACTGCTTCTCAACACCTTATCTTGTGCCCATTTCAGAAATACAAAGGTTTCCTTGATACCTATTTTTCAGTCTTTATATTTCACCAAATGAGTTGCTGTATACCCAGTATAGAATGAAAACCCATTGGAAGGTGCAGCCCATTTATTGGCGCTGGGTACATAGGGTTCTGGATGAACCTACAAGCCTTATATATTCCCGCAGCCAGAAGAGCCCAGAAAATGTAACGGTATATTGTTTTCAACAATCTGACATTGCAGGAAAAAGGTACAGAGTAAAACATTGAGAAAAATTGCTGTTTTTTTCACCTCAATTTCAATATTTTTTTATTTCAGCTGTTATTTTCTGTAGGAAAACCTTGTAGGATCTACACAAATGACCCCTTGCTGAATTCAGAATTTTATCTACCTTCCAGAAATATTTAGCTTTCCGGGATCTAGCATTGGTTTCACAACGATTTCTGTCACTAAGTGAAAGGAGGCTGAAAGCACAAAAAAATAGCAAAAATAAGGTATGTCCCAGTAAAATGCCAAAATTGTGTTGAAAAATTGGGTTTTCTGATTAAAGTCTGCCTGTTTCTGGAAGCTGGGAAGCTGGTGATTTTAGCACAGCAAACCCTTTGTTGATGCCATTTTCAGGGAAAAAACCAGCAGCCTTCTTCTGCAGCCCTTTTTGTTTTTTTAAAAAAACGAAATGTTTGCTATATTTTGGCTAATTTCTTAGTCTCCTTCAGGGGAACCCACAAACTCTGGGTACCTCTAGAATCCCTAGGATGTTGGGAAAAAAGGACGCAAATTTGGCGTGGGTAGCTTATATGGACAAAAAGTTATGAGGGCCTAAGCGCGACCTTCCCCAAATAGACAAAAAAAAGGCCTGCCACCTGAGGGGGAAAAGGCCTGAAAGCGAAGGTGTTAAGCTACCCTCGTTGTTATTGATTCTTTTCTGTGTGCTATTGTAACCTTTAGTTAAACACCATCTTTAAATGATGTTTACAGGCGCATTATGCTTTTACTTTGCAATGGCGTTATCATCCTATGGCGTAATCCATTAGATTATCTTTTTACATTACTTACTGAAACCCGCCACATAATTTGGCACTCTCCTGACAATAATTCCAGTGGTTTACACCCAGCGATAAAGGGTTACCGGCCCCCAAGCAATTTGGCAGGGACAGCTTTTCAACTAGATAGCCTATCGCTGCTTAAAAGTCAATATTAACACTTTGGAAAACACGCTGAAATGCAAAATACCTTGTCAAAACAATATGAGTTTCAACTGCTGGAAATGCCTTAATTAGAGAAAATCCCAAACTCATTGGTCAATCGACTTGTCATTTATAAGCAAGGAGATATTAGGCGACCGTGACATGTCCAGCATCTCGGGATTAAAAAAAAAAAATATATATATATATATATCCATATCTAAATACACGCATATATGATGCTGGTGGTGCTCTGCGTTTCCTTGCCCATATACGCTTATATGTGCATCTTAAATGCCCCTGGATTCTTGCCCTGGCCTCACAAAGCTTTAAAATTGTACCCGTTATTACCATACCCTACCCTCAAAATAAGGAGGTAGAGATGACAACACTCCCACAACAACTGGGGTTTCCATATTCCAAATTTTGGGAAGAAAAGAGGGGGCTGTTACTTGTGTTTCTTAATCAAAAATCCCTTGTTTTCAACAGCAAGTTTTTTTTGGGCAATCCATACCTTCGCAAACATGGCTGGACCAAATTCCACACTGGCAGCACGTGCAATGTGCTGTCCCACGACGATATATCATGTATTGTACCACATTGCCCTTTTTCAATATATGCACTCAGTGTTAATGCGCTCCCCAAACAGCGCTTCGTGCCTTTCAAAGCACTGTTCACAACCCATGTTATCAGCAACCAGCCCCTCGAAATCTGCCGCCAAAGTGCACCCTGGGTAGACTCGAACTTGTGAGCAAGCGCCACCAGCCCAAGTCAAAGCGGAGCCGGTCAATGTGGTCACCGTGAACGCACCGCGAAAGTCGATGGCTACAAAGGAAGACAGAAAGGCAGACCCTACAAGTGGTGCGGCGGCCCGGCACCGCACCCCTCGCACCTGCCCAGCTTGGGGATAGACATACAGCGCATGCGGGAGGCGAACCACTTTGCAAAAGTCTGCCGGTCGACGCCTAAGGCGGCTGCCCCCACAACAAAGAGGTCAGTCAAGGCAATTGAGACCGCCCCTGGCCCAGACTCGGACAGTGACATGGATGGTGACAACCAGATAGTTCACGTGGTACACACCATCGTAAACCGGCGGCTACCCACATGCCAAGTTCTCATTCATAAACCTGATGGCCATTGAGGAATACCAGAAGCTATCCAAACTGCTGCCGCCACTCAGGCCCACAGGAGTGCAAGTCTTCGCATTCGGCAAAACCCAACCTCTGGAAATATCTGGGGTGTTCACTACGGAAGTGGCCCACAACGACACCAGCAGGACCACGAAGATCTACGTGTCCAAAGAAGGCGCGGGATTTCTGCTTGGATGCCAGACCGCCCAAGATCTCGACCTAGTGCATTTCGCATTCGGCATCCATGCTAACGTGCTGAAGGACCTAGTGGAAGAGTTCAGCTCTCTCTTCGAAGGTATCGGCTGCCTGAGAGGACCACCACTCCGGCTCCACATAGATGAGTCAGTCGCCCCCGTAGCTCTCAGACATCAGAGAGTGGTGTTCCACTTGCGCCCAAAAGTGAAGTGTGAGTTACAACTCCTGGAACGGGCGGACATCATCGAAAGAGTCTCAGGCCCTACCCCATGGGTGTCTCCGATTGTCGTGGCGCGAAAGCCCAAACAACCAGAAGCCGCCTGCATCTGCGTGGACATGCGCGTACCAAACCAGGCAATCAAGAGGGAAAGGCACCTGACCAACCATAGATGACATCCTCAGCGAAATAGCCAGATCCCGATGGTTCTCCAAAATGGACCTCAGATCTGGGTATCATCAGATCGTACTACACCCCAAATATAGACCAATAACCACCCTCTCCACGCACACTGGCCTCTGGCGGTACAGACGGCTCAACTTCGGTATTTCCATTGCGGCAGAGGTTTTCCAACACGCCGTAAAAGGGGTCCTGCAAGGGCTCCCAGGGGTCCTCAACGTGAGCAACGACATCCTCGTACATTCCCCGGCCCTGGATGAACACATGAGGAGACTGTGAGCTGTGTTTGTGAGGCTGCAGAAGCAAGACCTGACACTTCACTGAGAAAAATTTGACTTCCTCAAGCGAGAGATGTTTTTTCGGGTACTGGTTCTCCAAACACAGAATCGGACCAGACCTGCACAAAGTCAGAGACATTCAAGAGGCCCCGGCCCCCACGTCTGTTTCAGGGGTCCGAAGCTTCCTTGTCATGGTCACATACTGCGGCCGGTTCATGAAGAACTTGGACATCACTGGCCCTCTAAGACGGCTCACCCAAGCTGACCACCCATGGGAAGAGGAACAAGAGCGCGCATTCTGAGCCACCAAAGACGCGTTCTCCGCCGACACCACACTAGCGTTCTTTGATCCCCGACGGGAGTCGCAATTGGTCGTAGATGCCAGCCCCACAGGCCTAGGAGCCGTTCTGACACAAAAGCGAGACTGCGGAGAGTGGGGCCCCATCGCATTTGCCAGCCGCACGCTTACGCAGACGGAGCAGAGGTACTCCCAAATCAAGCGAGAGGCCATCGCCATCCACTGGGGGTGCCGCCACTTCCACCTGTACCTGTATGGCAAGCGCTTCTCTGTAGTTACTGACCACAAACCACTGCTGCCTCTTTTCAAGGGATCATCCTCGAAACCTCCTCACAGGATCGAAAAATGGATATTGCAACTCCAAGAATTTGATTTCACTGTGGAGTACCAGCCAGGAACAAGGAATCCTGCTGACTTTTTATCACACCACGCTCGCCTAGCCACCCCTCAAGAAATGGTGGAAGCCCAGGAGATGGAGGAATATCTGCGGTTTGTGGTAGACCGGTGCCAGACCATTGCCCATGACGCTCAGCGAAGTGGTAGCGGCCACCGACCAGGACAAATGCTTACAGATCGCAATAACAGCCACCCGGTCAGGGGACTGGCGACCACTCCAGCGCCCAGAAACCTTCCGCACGCAGGACACCCAAGTCAGACTCCACGCCTTGTTCAACATCAGGCACGAACACTCGGTAAGCGAGGATGGTTGCCTGCTGAGAGGACTCCGCCTAGTAATACCGTCCAACCTGACAGCCTGAGCTGTGTCTCTTGCCATGGAGCCCACCAGGGCATCGTCAAATCCAAGACCCGACTCCGGAACAAGGTCTGGTTTCCAGGACTGGATCAACTGTTAGAGGACGCTGTCAAGGGGTGCCTGGTGTGCCAGGCCAGTGGTTCCCTAGATCCTCCAGCACCGATCATCACCGAAGACGGCCCCTCAGCCCGTGGCAAAGGGTGAGCGCGGACTTCGGGAGCCTACCCGATGGGTCATACATGGTGGTGGTGGTGGACGACTACTTGCGGTACCCTGAGGTAGAGCTGGTACAGTCCACGTCCACACATACCGTCATCCCAAAGTTTGAAAAGTTAATGTCCAACCATGGGTTCTTCAGCGAAGTACGTACAGACAATGGGCCCCCCTTCAACAGCCGAGAGTGGGCAGATTTTCTGGCCTCCACCAACACCAAACATCGGCGAGTCACAACCCGATGGCCCGAGGTGAACAGAGAGGTAGAGCGATCCGCATTGCCACAGCAGAATCCAGGAATGTGGAGGGCACCATCTATGCATTTCTACGGGAGTACAGGGTCACACCCCACACCACCACAGAAGTGACCCCCAGCCAACTCTGTTTTGGGAGGACAATAACAGATGCCATTCCACACCACCCCTCATGGACAATACAACCACCGCCACAAAACCAATCCGCAACAAGAAGAGCCCGCACTAACGCATATGCCTCCCGGAGGCGGAGAGCTCGAGCAGTCAAGGTGCAAGTGGGAGACCCTGTTCTGGTCAAAGACCGTCACCCAAGGGGTAAGTTCCGTCTGCCTTTCGAGGTACAGCCGTGGATAGTGATGACGCAGAAAAAGAAGGTCCGACATATATTCATACATATCGTGTAATCAAAACATATAATGAAGCGTGATTTTAGTAAAGAAAATAATGTACGAGGGAAATTGTGCCCTCGGGGTAGTTCGCCATCATTGTAAACGAGCTTTATTAATCATGAAGTATTGAAAATGTAGTAATCCGTCATAATCGCAAATGTATGCCATGATTTCTTGTTTGAAAACTGTTTTGCTTAGCTTAAATTTAGTACAGGCTTTGGCCTAGTTGCTTGGTCTCAAATTCTAACTGCGTGGTTTTTCCTTGAACTAATGAAACATATATTCTTGCTTGAAGTTGTATTTTTCCAGTAGAGCTGATACACTTATCTCCAAGGTTTCGTACTAGGCCGGTTTCATCCCCTTTGATACAAGGTCAGTCTCTGCAGGTGCGGACAATGAAGGTACAGATAGTAAAATAATTGGCAAACCATGTTACACTTTGTGTTCCAAGGCTCCAAGGACAGTGTATGCATAAATGAGCGCTAGTAAAAGACAATTTTGATTGGACAATTTGAAGCCAACCTATGAACCCTCCAATGGAAGACCCTGCAGAATTTGGAATGTTTCTTACTTAAACCCACTGGACAAAGAGAAGTCAGCCATTTTCCTCGATGCCAGTTTGAAGCCTGATGCCAGACTCCATTTTGGACGACACCCTGATGCCCTTTTCTCTATCTGAGAGAAAGAGACTTTAAGAATTCTCACCCTAGAGACTTTAACTTTGATTTGCCCCGTCTTGCCCATGCAATAACTTTGCCCCATTCTCCTTGCCGCTGCAAGGAAGTTTGCCCTTAACTTTGCCCCTTTGAAACTTGCCCCATGCTGATCAATCCGGTACCTGAAGGACGAAGACTTTTCTTGAATGCTGATTGTATTTGGTAAATATGAAAGGATAAATGTATTATGCATTGTGTTTTTCCTTTTAGGTACCAACTGCTATTTTGATAGGGTCCTAGCTAGAAGTTTTCCAAATTTGCGTTGACTAAATTCGTTTTGCATGAAGCACCACATGCCAATGCTAATTAGAGGTTAGTTGAGGTATTCATTCAATGTACCATGCTAAATTGAAATCTTGTTATGCTGACCAATGTATAAAATTAGTCAAATACAGTTAGTCATATTAGTGATTTGCATTGCGATAACAGAGTGTATCATCATCCAGATTTTGCGTAGATTGCGTTTCTTCCGCCGTTATGGACAGCTAGTAATGTTCATATACATATATCATTTGGTTTTGAGACATATATATATTGTGTTAGCTTTGTTATAGGGAAATAAATTCACTAACTTTTAATAAACTGGTGTGGTTATTCATGACTGAAAGGTCATGGTGCGCCGAAATACCAACTGTTATTGATTTCTGATGTGCTATATTGATCTATTAAATGAGTATTGATTACCGATTGCAATAGTTATTGATTATTGATCTGAGTGACTCGACTATTTTAGGATGAGGAGAGCCCGACTCAGTTAAAAGATACACCGACCTCCAACGTGTCCAGGTACAGGTAATTTATAAGGGCTGGACGCGTTACCAGTAGATGGTAGCAGAGATTGATGGTTTAGCCCTTTGGGACCACATCCGAACAATAGACAGAGTCAAGATAGAATTTTCTTTGATAAAACAAGTTGGAGGGATGATGATGCCCTAAGTCCCCAATGACTTTCCCGGAATCTCTGAGCTTGCGAATGAGGAACATGGAGGTATGAGAATGGTCTCAGCGTTTCTAGTGACGGTATGAGTGAAGTTAGGGTTTTGCGCTTGCACAGCTTATCGCCGCAGATTAATTGAGAAGTTTGTGAGGATTTAAGGGGTTAAAAGATATTAGAGGAGTGTTACTCCAAAGGTGTGAGAGTAGGGAAGTCGTCGAACTTCATGTGTGTGTAGCGCTTTGAGCAGAAAAAAATTGTCCACGTGGTTGTTGATGTTGAGACGGGCCCTGTGAGGTCAAGAGACTACGGAGTATGTTGAAAAGTGTATGTGACACTTGTTTGATGTTGTGATTTGGTCAGGTTTAATAGGTTGACCGGGCGTGGTCAACAAGTCGGTATGAATGTTGCAGAGTGAAAGAAAACTTCGACTTTGAGATTTGACGAATTCTAAAGTGCACTAGAATAGTTCATTGATCAGTTGAGATTAAAGTTTACGGGTCAAATTTTGCTTGCGAAAGTGGGAAACCGAGAAAGATGGAATAACTGCAGAGGCTAGTGAAAAATCCCTAAGGTTTCTGAAGCGATTGTATTACCTTTCCTGTAGTAAACCGACAGATCTGTTTTATTCTTTTGGTTAAGTGCTTGCGTTATATTGCAGAAATTAGTTTATGAGTGAAGCCGAATGAAAAGAGGACAAGCCGCGGGACTTTGTCAGCCACAGTGTGTGAGTGTGACGACACTAGGAGCCGCGCTGGGATAAGTCGGTTGGTGAGAAGGGTCGCGCACGGATTGGATGCAGTCTGTGAAGCGCAATTGGAAGGGGAAAGGCAAGCGAAGAGTATTCCGGGAATTAAAGTCACTTATTGATTACATATTTTAGAAAAACAAAAGACGGAAAGATGAAATTTTTCAAAGCATTTAAGAGTGTCATGAGGGGAGATGTTTATATTAAAGCAAATGTAGGAGAAGAGACACCGCCTGAGGGTACACCAGCTTACATTGTCATTGAAGAAAAGGGTGTAGCGCCATGTCTTTGGTTAAAACAATGGTGCAAATTAACAGAGAAACATGGAAGTGTAGCGTTCCCTATCCACGGGTCGTTTAATCTAAGAGTTTTAGAAAATCTGAGATTTGCGCTATACGACATGAAAGTACCTCCAAGACCAGCACAGTTTGAGGCACTAGCAATTTGGGAGCTAATAGCTAGAAACCAACAACAAAAGAAATTTGAGACAAGAATAAGAAAAGTAGAAAAGACACTAGCGGATGCTAGATGGGACAGCACACAAAAGGTTTGGAGATCAGACGTATTGCAGGGGATTAAATTGTTTCCAGCAATTACCGATGAAGCGGAGACGGAAGGAAGGAAAGCCACCTATAAGACAAACAGGAGTCAGTCCAGAGATAGAGAGAACAATAGAAACTCGAAAAGGGGAGACGAGTCAGATGATGAGGAGTTCATTATACAATTGCTGAATGATCGCCCGCCACCATACGTGGAAAGCGAAAAAGGCTCAAGCATTAGTACTGCCCCTCCAGAACCAATACAGGGTAATGTAACACCAAATTTGAGAATATCTCAGAGGCCGAGCAGCTCTGACATGCCTTTCTCACCACTAATACCACAGATTCAGAGAATATACCCAGACGTGCCGACATTGAAACCTGCTGATAACTATCAGCCACAGGTTCAAAGGCACTGTTGTGATGAGCATAATATGGGAATGACTTCTGATTCAATGGCACAGGGAGGACAAAACTATCAGAGACCGACATTGATTCAAGCTGAATCAACACAGTTCTCGATGCCCCAAAAGCAGACACAAGAAGTGCGAGTAATAGAAAGCCAGTTAGGTATGCCAGCAATGATGAACCACAATGTGGGGATTAACATGCCACAGAATTCGGGGAACAGACAGAATCCAGACGCAATATCTCTGCCTATCACTGTAGGTCCACCAGTACCACTGTGCATACAGGCAAATTCAAGCACAAGTGACCAAGGGTTAATGATACAGAATGGGACAGGGAGAAGATGCTAGAAACCACTCCAGAGACAACTCCGATAGCGGCACTGCCAAATGGATCTGGGTCCTTGTCGGAATTTAGTCCAATTCCAATTTGTGCTCCGTCAACCGTAGTAAGGTCACATCCACCACTATTAGTACCGTTAACCTCACAGACTGAAACATTACAGAAACCGTCAGTGGCAGTTGATGTAACTGCTACACTGATGGGACTGAACGTGCAACAGTTAACACAATGGTTCAACAGCCTGAACTCCCCACAGAGTACATCTAGCGGGAAGGGAGAAGAATACCTGAATAAAATAAGGTTGGGCATGGAGGCAGATGAACTGGTAGAGGGAACAATGGGTTTGAACAGATTAGAATCATACACAGAGGAAGAACTAAGATACATGTGCCCTAGGATTACAAGAGAAGTGAGCAACATACATAAGAAGTTACAAGAAATCGCAGACAGAAACGAGATCGATATAGGTAAGACTAAACACCTGAGCAGAAGTTACAGGTTAGACTTTGAGACAAAAGATTTTGAACACATGAGATCCGCAGGGATGAAAACACACCTTAAGGAGATACTGCAGAGTGCACAGGTCTGGAGATGTTTAGACAAGTGGGAAAGTAGATGGGTTAAGAAAAAGGACAATAAGAAAAAAAATACTCTAGAGCGGAATGAGAAAAAACAACAGAATGACGATCTGATAACTATGTTACCAATGAGAGAGACAGCAGGGGGAAAACTTGTACGTGTACCATGGCACAGGTGCGATATTCAATCCTTTACGGATGACTTTCCCAAATTGAGAGAGAAGCCGATTGAGTGGTATCAACAAACAGATAGATTTGTGAAACTCGCGAAATGTCTCTGGGAAGACTTGAATACTTTATTTGAAATCGTGGTTCCGGCAGATTTGTGGGAAGATTGTAAAAAGGCTGTAGGTTGGCCGACGAGTGAACCAGAGAGGGATAGGGACAAAGGTGCGCCATCACCTACGGTAATGAGTTTGTACCACAAGGTGATCGAGCACTTGAAAACCAAGGTTGCGTCGAAAAATGTGGATTGGCAAAGTATTGACAGGACCGCCCAAGAGGTTAAAGAGTCTATACACGCGTATTATGAGAGGTTGTTGAAAGCGTTTAAAAATTACAGTGGCACAGAAACGATTGAGCCAAAGGACATGCTCCATTTTGTGTTCAGGTTCGTGGAAGGGCTGAGGCCCGAAATCAGCCAGATGATTAAATCGCATTTAATTTGTTGGCAGTCAAAGTCGATCGATGAAGTGTTGAATTATGCGAAATACTGCAGTGATGAGATTGAGACCAAACAGAAAAGATTGAAAGAAAAGGTGATGGTGATGCAGCTCAGGGCAGCTCAGACAGTTTTACAAGGTTTGCAAGGTTTTCAACAACAGATGCCGCAGCAGCAGCAACAGGGAAACGCTATGTTTCAGCCGCAGATGAGAGGCAGAGGCCAAGGAGGTTTTGTGAATAATGGTCCTGATTTTAATACCGTTATGATTCCAAATGGTATACAGGCAATGAAGAAGGTGATGCCATGTCACACGTGCGGAATTGTCGGGCATTGGAAACGGGAGTGCCCAATGATGGTGCAGGAAGGTGTAGGTCAGCAAAACAATTATGTCAATGCATTCCAGACTATGAGAGGACCGAAACTGAGAGGTCCAAACCCAAATTTCCAAAAAAATATGAACCAGCTGCAGGGTTTACAACCCATGCAACCGCAACAGGTGCAAATGCCCCGTGTGCAAATGACCCAATTGCAGCCAATGCAACAGCAGTTTCCTATGGTACCTAATCAGCAAATGCAAATACCCTTAGCACCAATGAATCAGCAGCAAGCAATGCTTCCTCAACAGGTCACGGGTCAGGGAATGAGTCAAAATAACACAGTACACCAATTCCCACTACACAGCGAGAATGGAATAAACGATGCATGGGAGAGTGAAAGTTCAGATGAGGAGGGAAATTGTGTGCTTGCAGCATCCTTGGAAGTTGATCAAAAGGGTCCGTATGTGGAGGGAAGAGTTATGGGCCATCGCGTTTCATTTTTGGTTGACACAGGAGCTACACGTTCCACTGTCAGGAGCATTGAAGTACCAAATTTGCCACTTTCAGGGAGAACAGTTCAAGTAGTGGGAGTAGCAAATAGGTACCTGACGAACCCAATCACAGATCCAGTACAAGTCAGAATTGGTAACTATCAAGGGACAAATAATTTTGTGGTATGTGACTCAAGCCCGATATCACTGTTAGGGAGAGACTTATTGTGCAAATTGGGGTGTTCAATTATGTGTTCGAACGATGGAATTAAAATTCAGACGAGCAGTGATGGGGAGGAAGAGGACAGTGTAGGAGGGAACGAAGTGGAGACTGTCGATGAAGAATATCCTCTGATTACCCTTTACCCAATGATCACCGAAGCAGATATTCCTGCTGAGTTACAGGAAACAGTTGGAAAAGAAGTGTGGGATATGACAGGGAAAGAGGTGGGATTGGTGAAAGGAGTGGAACCAGTGAAAGTGACCGTAAAACCCAATGTAACCTTTCCCCAGACCCCACAGTACCATATGGCACAAGACACCCTCATGAAAGTCGCCCAACTCATTGATGACTTTGTAAAACAGGGAGTACTGAAAGAGGTGTTAAGCAGTCCATGTAATTCACCAATAATGGGATTAATAAAACCGAGTGGAAAGGTCCGAATTGTTCAGGATTTGAGGAAAATAAATGACACAATAATCAAATGTTGTCCTGTAGTACCAAATCCAGCTGTGATAATGTTTCAAGTCCCTTGTGATGCTGAGTGGTTCTCAGTTATCGACTTGTCACAAGCATTCTTTTCGGTGCCTCTTCATGAGGACAGCCAATTTCTCTTTTGTTTCAAATTCCTAGACAGAGTTTACAGTTGGTGTTGAATTCCTCAAGGGTTTTCGGAGTCACCGTCAATTTTCAACCAGATTTTAAAGAAAGATTTGGAAGCGTTGGAGTTGCCATTCGAGTCAACTCTAGTACAGTACATTGACGACTTACTGATTGCATCCAAGACAGAAAGTGACTGCACAGCCGACACCATTGCCTTATTGAATCATTTGGGAAGGAATGGACACAAGGTGTCTCCTTCGAAATTACAATTCTGCCAGAAGAAAGTGAAATATTTGGGTCACCAAATAGAGAAAGGGTCACAAAGAATTATGAAGGAAAGAATAACAAGTGTACTTCAAATGAGTCCCCCAAAGACGAGGAGGGAGTTGAGGAAGTTTTTGGGAATGGTGAGCTACTGTCGCCAATGGATTCCCAACTTCTCAACCCTAGCAAAACCTTTACTGAAACTGACCCAGAAGGATGCATTGGATGAAATTGAGCTGAAAGGAGATGAGATGGATGCTTTTATTGAATTGAAAGAATGCATGTGCAGGGCTCCAGCTTTAGGTATGCCTGACTACACAAAGCCTTTCACATTGTTTTGTCATGAACGTGATGCATGTTCCTTGTCTGTCTTGACCCAAGCCCATGGCGGCGTAAACAGACCAGTAGCCTATTTTTCAGCTACTTTGGATCCGGTCGCAGCAGCACTGCCAGGGTGCTTGCGTGCCGTAGCCGCAGTTGGTATCAGCCTCACTCAGAGTGAAGGAATAGTGATGGGACACCCTTTAACAGTCATGGTCCCTCACTCAGTCGAGATACTTTTGACACGTTCCCGAACACAGCACATGACTGGTGCTAGACTCACAAGGTACGAAACAATAATTCTGGGATCACCTAATGTGTAGCTGAAAAGGTGCACTACGTTGAACCCAGCAACCTTGTTTCCCAGTGAAAATGCCGAAATTGAGAACGCCGAAGACATCGAGCATGACTGTCTTCAGGTGACTGAATTTTGCACCAAACCAAGACCTGATATCAAAGATACCCGATTGGAAGAAAATTATCAAATTATTTTTGTTGATGGTTCATGTTTAAGAGATGCACTGGGTGTATTGAAAGCAGGGTACGCTGTATGTACGGTAACAGGTGTTTTGGAAGCATCTTGGCTTCAAGGAGTTTACTCTGCACAAGTAGCAGAATTGGTAGCACTTACTAGAGCTTGCCAACTCTCTGCATTGATGAAAGTTACCATTTACACTGACAGCCAGTACAGGTTTGGAATAGTGCATGATTTTGGACAATTATGGTCACAGAGAGGCTTTATGACCTCTTCAGGATCACCAGTGAAGAATGGTGAAAGAATAAGAGAATTGTTACATGCCATTCAAATGCCAGGGGAAGTAGCAGTGGTAAAATGCAGTGCACACTCGAAGGGACAAGACTATGTTTCTCTGGGAAATGGATATGCGGATCAAGTCGCAAGGTTTTGCGCATTGAACTGTATATTGCTTAGGGATGAATGGAATTTGATAAGTGAACCAGAACTCGAACCAAGCGAAATCTTTGCTCTAAAGGTGGTAGATACGATGGACAAATTGAAATCCTTACAGAATGATGTCAGTGAGGATGAGAAACTCTCGTGGACCAAATCACAATGTGTAAAGAGACTAGATGAATTATGGGTTTCAAGAGAAGGGAAATTCGTTCTTCCAAACAGCCTTTTGACACAGATAGCCAGATTTTACCATGGACAAGCTCATCTTGGGAGGGATGCCATGATTAGATTGTTTAAAACTGATTGGTTTAACCCCAAATTCCGTCAAGTTGCTGAAGCAGTTTGCCACCGTTGCGTCATTTACCAACAGATTAACGCAGGGAAGGGAACCGTAGTAAATTTGAGCCACATAGGAAGGGCAGGGGGTCCATTCAGCAGGATGCAAATGGACTTCATTGAGATGCCTGTGCATGGAGGCTTGAAGTATGTGTTGGTGGTTGTGTGAATTTTTAGTCACTGGATCGAAGAATACCCTACACGAAGGAATGACAGTCTCACAGTTGCAAAACTACTCTTGAGAGAGCTAATACCACGTTTCGGATTCCTGATCTCCTTAGAATCAGATAGGGGAAGTCACTTCAATAACGAAGTAATAAAATTGCTTTGTGCAGCACTGAACATTGAGCAAAAGCTGCATTGTAGCTACCGCCCTGAAGCATCAGGTCTAGTGGAGCAAATGAATGGTACATTGAAATCAAGAATGGCGAAAATATGTGCATCAACAAACTTGAAATGGCCTGACGCATTGCCATTGGTGCTAATGTCAATGAGAAACACCCCTGACAGAAAGACTGGACTGTCCCCGCATGAGATCCTCATGGGCAGAGCCATGAGACTTGAAGCAGTTCCTGCAAATGCGCTTTTGAATATTACAGATGATATGGTGTTAGACTACTGCAGAGGTCTAGCTGATGTGGTTCGCTCTTTCTCTCACCAGGTGGAGGCAACCACCTTGCCACCGATCCAAGGTCCAGAACACGCCCTGAAAGCAGGTGACTGGGTCGTGATAAAGAAGCACGTGAGGAAGTCGTGTTTGGAACCCCGTTGGAAAGGACCTTTTCAAGTGATTTTGACGACTACCACAGCTGTGAAGTGTGCAGGAGTTCCCAACTGGATCCACGCCAGTCACACAAAGAGGGTATTGTGTCCCACAGACGAGGAAGTTGAAGCACTGAAGTTACCAGTACCTGATAACAAAGTGCCAAGCGCTGAGACAGAGCGAAAAAGAACTAGAAGCGAACAGGCAGAAATAGAGGAGGGAGAAATATTCTCTGAGGATGAAGCAACTGATTCACTTGGGGAAGACCAAGGAGGAGCCTCAGAAAGCGACGAAGCAGCTGAAGATAACAAAGAGCCTGAGCAGCTGAAGGTAACAAAGAGCCTGAAGCAGCTGAAAGTGACAAAGAGCCTGAAGAAAGTAACAGTGACAAAGGGCTCGAACCAGGTGAAGAAGCAGGAGAGCCTGATCAGAGGAGGGCTTTCCCAGAAGCAGACGATACAGGAAAAGAAAAGGAAAACCTGATTGACTCCCCAGAAGGAGGGGACAAGGCAGAACAGAACGAAACTGCTCAAACTCCTTCGGAAGAGATTGCAGGTCCCTCAAGTGGACCCGGTGCAAAAAGGAGACAAAGCATATCGCCAGTAAAATTAAGAATTAGAGAAACGTTGAACGACAGTGAAGGGCCAAGAGTGAAAGAGAAAAGAAAGGAAGTGTCTGACGCAATAGCAGCACCAAGCGAAGAGAAAGACTTGGCCAAAGAGGAAAGTACCAGTGAGAAAGAATCAAAGAGAGATGCAAAATTGAAAAGAAAAAGGATACCGAGCAGGAGGTATTCCGGTCCGGAGTGGGCATACGTAGCCAATAACGATTGGTCAGACGAATTCGTATCCCTCAGTCTAGAGAACGAAAAGGCAGAACTTCATTTTGGCACATGAGAAATAAAACTTCATGAACGTTACTGATTAAAGACATTGATCACCTGATTGACTTTTCAACCGGCTAAGACATTGCTAACTTGATTGACTTTGAAACCGATCTTGAGACAACGCTGCTAACCGATAAGAGACTAAGCTGCTAAAGAAAACTGTGTGAACATTGAACTCGTTCCGCTTTGTAAATATCTGCAAATCCGTTTTGATAAAGTGTCTTCAACTTTCTGATTCTATACAGATCATGACTAGCTTCACTACACAGGGGTGTAAAATGAAGTGTTGTAAATACATGTGTATAGGTTTAATAACCGCATGCGTACTAATCATTGTAGCAATAGTTCTTGGAATGCATGGTAAGAATGAGAATGAGACGAATGATGCTTCTACTTCCAAACCTACTATTGTTACTGAACTAACAGCTCTGAAGAGACTCGAGCAAGACGAGAGACACTTGCATGATAAGAAGGAACTTTCATCTAACATTTTCTATCGCTTACTGAGTGAGTATGTTGAGACCATGGATGCGAAAGATTGTTATGTGTGTACACAAATACCTACCTCAGTAGTGGAAGGGGTAACGTATCACAGCATGCCACTTACGTATGGAATTACATGTAGTATAATAGCTTCCAGATTTTATGGTCAGACGTACATTCATTATTTTTACACTAATTATGATGTTACTTTTGCATATGTCCCCATAATAGGGCACCTAATTAAAATAGCTAGAGATTATTATGCCAAATTAATGAGGGAATTCTTCTAACCAATGTCACCTTTTCACACAGCTCACGCACATAGAGAGAACCTTACATGCTTGCTTTCACCAGTAGAAATACATTTCTTGGATCGCACTGATGATAGAAGGAAAGAAATGAAGGAGGAATTAGAAAAGGAATTACACAAAAGGACATCCGTAGATAACTATGCTTTTGCCGCAATAAAGACACAAGGAAAAATAGCTTTAGATACATTGCACGTAGGAAAATTTTGTATATATAGAGCTGAATCATATTATGACACAGTTTTTGTGGGAAAGAGTGAATGCAAACATACGTATGCATTTAAACCTAAGTGGACGTTCATGCTGAATGGACAAGAGCCAGTTATTCCTGGAATATATTATATTTGTGGACTCAACGCCTATTATCGTCTTCCTAAAGGATGGTATGGGAGGTGTTATTTGGGAATAGTGTTCCCAAAGATTTACCAACTAGACGACTTAAAGAAATTTCCAAAGCTGTCTGAATCACATCATGTTCAGAAAAGAGAGA